>NC_132845.1:15307960-16698585 GCF_048164855.1 Canis lupus baileyi
TGGCCAAGAAGAAGGAAGACAAAAAGGAAAGAAAGAAAGAAGAGATAAAGAAACTAACATTTGTTAAGTATCTACAATGCGACAAGCACATATATTTTCTTATTTAATCCTAATAATTTCTCAAAGTATATATTCTTATCCACATTTTGTTCAGAGCAAAAAACTCTCGTATTACTTCATTTTGGCTGTATAGGAACACATGCAAACATTTTCTAAGTGAGAAGGGCTATGGTGCCACAAAATTTGGTATTTCAATGTGAAAATTTTCACCAATCACCTCTAGTCTGCGAGTGATTTTTTAGGACTTATTCTTTCTTAGGAAGGCAGTTATGTCAAAGTCATTGTAAAATGAGAAGAAAACTGATGAAGGTATTTGTAACCCGTGCTTTGTGGAGATCCAGGTATGGGGGTGGGTGAGGGTGGAGGGGGAGGAAGAATGGAAGTAGAGAATAATTGAAGATTAAAGAAAGGCATTCCCATTGATGTTCATGCCAGGGAAGGTTTCAATCTCCTAGTTTGATAGCCAGAAAGGGGGGGTAATTTTTTTAAATCATGGAGCATAAATCTCCTGTTTCCAAGGGGATAATCTTCCTGTGGCATCTTGCTTGAAAGTTACTCTTTGCCCTGGTGAAAAGCTGAAAGGAATGAAGAGTTTCTAGCCTGCTGAGAATAGACCACAGTGATCCACCAACTAGAACTGTCAGAGATCCAAATGACACTAGAGCAGCATGTGGAAATAAGTAAGGCTAGAAGGCATAGGACTAGACATTGTTTGGGATAATGTGGCCAACAGGAGATCTTTTTTAGGCAGGAAATCTAAACAAGGACCATTGTATTTGACCAGGCTGCTGTAGGGGTGGGGCATGGGTGAAGGTTGGGGATGGAAGGAGACCTCCTACAGGAAGCAGGAAGACAAATAGATTATTAAGTATGAGAGGGAATGCAAAGCATGTGGGAAATCAAACTTGGAACTTGAGAAGCCAGGGGATAACAGTTGATAATGAGGCAACGGAAGCATTGTTTCAAAGATAAGGGTAGCAAGCTCTGGGCTGTTACAGATAACAAGCAAATAGTTAAGTCTGAGGGCTTCCACAGCCACTGGCAACTGAAAAGGATTCATGTTACACCTAAAAGGTGGATTACTGGTTGGTAGAAAAGGAAAACATACATTTATTTATTTATTTATTTATTTATTTATTTATTTATTTATTTTTATTCATTTATTAATGAGAGGGAGAGAAAGAGAGGCAGAGACAGGAGGCAGAGGGAGAAGCAGGCTCCATGCAGGGAGCCCAATGTGGGACTCGATCCCGGGTCCCCAGGATCAGGCCCTGGGCTGAAGGCAGCGCTAAACTGCTGAGCCACCCATTTATTTATTTTAAGGATTTTATTTATTTATTCATGAGAGACACACAGAGAGAGACAGAGACATAGGCAGAGGGAGAAGCAGGATCCCTGCAGGGAGCCCAATAAGGGACTTGATCCCAGGACCCCGGGATCACTACCTGAGCAGACCACTGAGTCACCCAAGTGTCCCTGAAAAGAAACATTTAAAAAAGGAGAGCCAGAAGTTGAAGTGGGAAGAAATAGAGGGAGTTAGTATTTATGAGCACTTACTGTGTCAGACATTGTGCTATGTGCTTTACTTATTTAAAACTCAAGGGGCACCTGGATGGCTCAGTCAGGTAAGCCTCCAACACTTGATTTTTGGCTCAGGTCACGATCTCAAGGTCATGGGATTGAGCCCCCTATTGGGCTCCCTACTCAGTGGGAAGTCTGCTTGAGATTTTCTATCTCCCTCTGCCCCTCCCCCACCTTTCTTTCTCAAATAAATAAATAAATCTTAAAAAAAAAACCCCTCAAATCCACCCAAGAAAGTATGAGATCATCCCCATTTTAGAGACAAGAAGTTTAGGTTTAGATTTTGTTATTTTAGCTGGGAAGACTCTATATCAGATTAGCAAAAAGGATAGAGGTAGGGAGGAGAAACACTTTTAATAGGGAGCTAGAATAAGCTTTAAAAAGTGTTAATGTAATATACTAAGATAAAGTAAACAAAACCAGGAAAACTTACCCTTGGGCCTGGTGCTCCAGGTGGACCCTATAATATAACAAATTTTAAAAAGAATTTTTCAGTAGAGATCTCAAACCAGACAAGCATATAAACATCAACAGTAAGCAGATATAAATGTAAATAAACTCACTGGAGGCCCTGGTTGACCTCTTGGCCCTTGAGGACCCTAGAAGAAATGGAGACAAAGCACAATATGTATATCTTATGCTTTTGGTTTGATAGAAACAAGACAATGAAGATTCAGCCTTTCATGTGCAGCAGGTCATAAGAGTCAAAACTGTTTCAGTATTTTGAAGTTATTTGCTCTTTGCATTCAACTATCACACACATTCGTGAACAAGCTGGGTATTTACTTTCATGTTCTATTGATATTAATAGAAACTGAATGTTTTCATTTTAATAAACAATTATAAACATAACATTTAACATTTAAAAATGTTATTACTGCCTAAGTATGTTTTTCCTGTTATTTCTATTTACCATCCACTTTATCAGCAAAGATGAAAACTTTAGTGTTCTTAGACACCTCCTTTTCCTTCAACATCTACCTATAATTTAGCTATCTACTACTCCTGAACTGACCTCCAAATCTCTCCAAAATACTATTTTTCCATCTTTCATAGCAACTGCCTTAGTTTAGTGTTAATCGTATACTATAGATTGAATGTTTGTGTCCCCCCCCCAAAACTCACATGTGAAAGCCCTAATCTCCAATGTGATGGCATTTGGAGGTGAGGTTTTGGGGAGGTAATCTGATCATGTGGGCCCTTATGAATGTGGTGACCTTCTAAGAAGAGACAAAAGAGATATCATCTCTCTTTCTACCATATTAGGATACAGCATATCCTGTAATGCTGTCTGCAGACAAGGAAGAGGACCCTCACCTGACATTGAACCTGCCATTACCTTGATCTGGATAATGTTTGTTGTTTAAGCCATCCAGTCTATGGCAATTTGTTATAAGAACCCTAGCAGAGACATCACATTTTGCCCGGACTCCTAATCTGACATCTGACTTTATTCTCTTTACTATGCTAACTACATTCTACTTATAAATGGAAATCTAATCAGGTTATTATTTAGCTTTACACTATTCAATGGCTCTTTTTCATCTAGAGCATAAGTTATGAACTTCCTAACAGTGATAGCTACCATTTATTGAGAACTTATTACATGCCACATTGTGTGCTCACTTTGTGAGAACTGTATACCGTGTTGTGTGCTTTCTTTCCATTTTAGAGTTAAGATAATGGCAACAAGCAAATACAGGTTAGAGCTAGGATTAAAATCTAAGTCAGCTGAATATAAAAGTATACATTCTTAATCAATGTACACCCTGCCTCATCTTCAAGATCTGGGCCTCACCTGTATTTACTCTCCCCGAGACATCCTACGTTTCATCTATAACTAATTACTTGTAGGTGTCTGAATTTTTAAAAAGTTCTTTCACACATGTGTTCTCTTACATGTGCTATTTCCTTGACCAGGAATGCTCTTCCTTACCTTCTCTCTCTGTTTAACTCTAGTTCCTCATCCAGTCCAGCCTTTAAAACTCTATACTCACCTTGCTTACCCCTCCCCGGCCACCTTCCTCCTGCTCCACTAATTGCCTCTGCATTCCCTAGTACATAACACAGTGGAAAATCCCTAGGAACCCTTAAGAGTGTCTTAGTCACCTTTCCATTTTCTGGAACAAGAATAGTGTCTACTTTGTAGTAGGTGTTTGAAAATTGTTATTGAATGAATGAATAATGTTAGAATCAATTAGTATTAATTTAGAAATTAGAATAGTTAAAAATGCATTAGTAAAATGTGAAAAGTTATGTTGACATTTCTCAAAATGAAACGATAGTAATCACTGTTAAGAATGTCTGCTCAAGAGGCACCTGAGTGGCTCAGTCAGTTAAGCATGTGACTTCTGTTCAGGTCATGATTTCAGGGTTCTGGGATTGAGCCCCATGTTGGGCTCCCTGCTCAGGAGGGAGTCTGCTTCTCTCTTTCCCTCTGCCCTCCCCGCTGCTGTGCACACACACACTCTCTCTCAAATAAATAAATACAATCTTAAAAAAAAGAGAATGTCTACTCAAAATTTCACTTACTTGATGGTCAACCAAATGGTAAAATGACATTGAGTCAAATTCAGATTATGGTTAAAAGATGATAGAACACAATTTATCTTCAGTTGAGATTTGAATAATACTGATTTTTAAAATTATTTTTATTTATTTGAGAGAGTGAGAATGAGAGAGATCAGAAAGGGAGAGGGAGAAGCAGAGTCCCGCTGAGCAGGGAGCCTGATGTGGAGCTCGGTCCCAGGACCCTGAGATCACTACCTGAGCCGAAGGCAGATGCTTAACTGACTGAGCCACCCAGGCACCATTAGGCTTGACTTATATTAAGTACTGCCAGAGCTGTTGATTCTAAATATCCTGGGGGAATTAGAGAAAGCAATAGCAACTTAAAAAAGGATAGTGTACTCCAGTACCATGCCTGCTGGACATTTCTTAGTTTGCATGGCTTATGATTACAATCTAAAGTAAAGAATGTACAAAATTTCTACCTCAGAAACTGCAAGATAAATTCTGGAAATGTCATGTTGGAGATAGCTTTTATTATTTTATTATTTTAATTTTTAAAAAGATTTTATTTATTATTCATGAGAGAGACAGAGAGAGATGCCGATACATAGGCAGAGGGAGAAGCAGACTCCTCGCAGGGAGCCTGATCTGGGACTTGATCCCAGAACCCAGGATCACGCCCTGAGCCAAGGCAGACACTCAACCACCGAGCCACCCAGGTGTCCCTGGAGATAGCTTTTAAATATAGAGAGGCTCAGAATGATTTTGGCTATGTAAGTTCCTCCATTCTGGAACAACATCGTAAAAATAAACAGTTGACATTTCACCCCACTTAGCATATTTCTGACATTTGCAGTCTCACTGGTGGTTCAGGACAAAACATTAATCTTTGACTTTGAAAGAGGGATTTATCATAGAAAGAAGAAACTATTTCTATTGTTCATTTTATTGATTTCTTTTTAGCTTGTTACTCAAAACAAGTCAGGTCATCACAAATATGATCAAATGACATACTTGCAACCAAACAAGACAGGGCAAGACAGCCCTAAGAAAACAACTACGTAGAATGCGGCAATTAGCCAAGTAAAATATTATTCAACAACATAACACTTATTAGTTCTTTTCTATTCCTTTAGCTCACTAATAAGAAAAGTGATTCTCTCTCTCTAGATACTATAAACTAAAGCGGTTTATAATAAAAGAAGTCTATAATAAAATTATGATCGTCTATGTTAGTTTCCTAAAGGGAATAATGTAAATGGTAAATACTGTGAATGGTTATAGTGATTATTTGGCCATAGTCAAAGCACTACCATTGGAACTAGACTGTCTTTCCATTTAGTCCCAGAATTTACATTTGATCCTCCAAAGGTAACATTTTTTCTTACTCTGAAAAATACTCGTAAGTTCATGTTCTAGAACCTGAGCATGTTAGACTTTGCCTTTATGTAAATGCAATCTTGACTTAGTTTCATAATCTTTACTTTATGCTGGCTTAGATATAGAGAGCTTCCTTATTCTCATTTGTAAATTGAGAAGCTTGCATTGTAGGATGTTTAGCAGCATCACTGGTCTCTACTCACTAGGTGCAACTAGCAACTCTCACTTTTCCCTAGTTGTGACAACCAAATATATCTCCACATATTGCCAAATGTCTTCTGTGGTGTGTGTGTGTGTGTGTGTGTGTGTGTTAGGGAGGGGGGATGATTCCTGGTTGAGAGTCACTGATCTAGAGGGTTTAATTGGGAATTTAGTAATATTAAATAAGGTTTATTAGAAGTAATGTGATTAGGATAGATTCAGTGAATAATAAGGCACAGAGAATAACTACAAATTAGGAATCTACTTGTGGAATCTGCCAAATAAATGGCAGGTGAGAGTGATCTATCATCTATCTATCTATCTATCTATCATCATCTTCTTACCCAAGTGGCTCCTGAAGCTTATTTTCTGAGAACTACTATAATAAATAAAAAAGCACAGTGGTGTGGGAATTGGGAGACCTGGGTTCTGGTTTTATCTCTGTATCCAATTAACTGTATGTCCTTGAATTGTTGCCACATATTTGGATCTCAGATATCTCAGTTGTAACAAGGTTTGGTGAAGATAAATCTCTAAAATTCACTTTAAATTGTGATTTTCAAAGATTTTATCAATTTTCTTCTTCATATTTTGTATTTGAAGAAAGAAAGTGACCACATGTATACAAGTTGGAAATTTTAAATTTGAAGTGTGTATGAATGTAAGGAAGTATGTACTTGAATTAAAAGTTTACTAATTTTTTATTTTAAAGAATTATACTATATGAATTTAAAAAAGAATCATATACATATGCTTTAAATTCTTAATTTGTTAATATTTAGGACATATTTCCCTATAACTTAGCTTTTCCTTTTAATGCATCTTCCTCACTTTCAAATTGGAGGCAAATAAGACAATTCTAATAAAAAACTGAAACATGTGAACTTAGAGGTAATATGTGAAAAAATGTCAATTGTATTCTTCAACACTTTATTGATTTTCATTAAATAATATGCTATAAAAATGAGGCAGCTAATCTAAAATTTCAAATGCTGAGATGAGTCTCTATTTTTTCTACTTCTGTGGCTTTAAGCAATATATTCAAGTCATGACATTTTATCAAAATCCTTTTCAGGGACGCCTGGGTGGCTCAGTGGTTTAGTGCCTGCTTTCGACCCAGGGCGTGATCCTGGAGTCCCGGGATCGAGTACCATATCGGGCTCCCTGCATGGAGCCTGCTTCTCCCTCTGCCTGTGTCTCTGCCTTTCTCTCTCTCTGTCTCTCATGAATAAATAAATAAAATATTTAAAAAAATCCTTTTCAGATGATTGACACTAGGAAATTATTTTTGTTATGAGTTAATTTTTCTTTTCTTTTCTTTCTTTCTTTCTTTCTTTTTTTTTTTTTACTAATTCTATCTATTATTTCTGGTAATAATTTCTGCATTATTTACTTCATAAATTAATCATGCTCTAAAATTGGTGTCTCATGGACTTTTTAACTTTTTGGGATTGATCTGCCATTAACATGATAGTTTTGAAGCAGGTGAAGAGAATTCTACATGCTATCTGCCAGGAAGTCTTCTTAGGGTGTCTTAGAACTCTGGCTTAGTTTAGGGTATATATGAGTCCAGGGACTTATTTCTAAAATAGTCCATAGGCAGGCAGATATGGAGCAAATAGGGAATAAAAGGGAAAAAGGCATTCTTTCATATATGGCAATACAGAAACAACTTTCTCAGCAGTAGAGAGGACCTATTTAGGACCAACACTAGAGTTTATAATGTTATATTGTAGAAGATATAAAGCCTCCTAGCCAAGAAACCCAAATTTATTTTAAAGGGGATACTTTTCATATATTGTATAATGAGCTGTAACCTTTTTTTTAAGGCTCTGAATCATAATTTGGTCTTGGTGTAAAATGGCATAGCTTTATACATTGGTAAGAATGGCATAGCTTTATAAATTATTATGCCAGTTTCATGGAAGATTTAAAAATAAGATTTATAAAGCCCACTTGATAGATTCTTGTATTTCTGATGTTTGTATGAAGAGTGAAATATCAGATTTGTCTCAATACAACAGATCTTGGCTAATAAAAGTTCATTTCAAAAGTGCCCCGGGGGGCTCAGCGGTTTAGGCCTGCCTTCAGCCCAGGGCCTGATCCTGGAGACCCGGGATCGAGTCCCACGTCGAGCTCCCTGCATGGAGTCTGCTTCTCCCTCTGCCTGTGTTTCTGCCTCTCTCTCTCTCTCTCTCTGTGTGTGTCTCTCATGAATAAATAAATAAAATCTTAAAAAAAAAAAACCCACAAAAGTGCCCCATGTACTGGTATTATTTGAGGCTGAGCCCTTTGAGAGTGTTATATTTGGAAACATAATAGTTAACTAGAAGTCTCTAGGTAGTCAATTATTTAAACCAGTCCCTTAAAGAAAACAAACATACAGAATATACTGAGGAAGCCCTAATGAGAGTATCAGAAATGTTACTAAAATAGACTTTTTCATAGGATGAAAACAGAGTATGATTTAATTGTACATTTTATGAAGTTAATTGCAGATGATTTCTAGGAATTAAAAGATCATTTTTAAAAAGTTCCTTAAATCACAGTGGAATCAAAGGGAAAGCAGTGATAAAAAGATATTTAGTACCAGTTATTCAACAATAAAAACCAGAACAAACCAGTAAGTTCGAATGTGCCAGTTAATCCTTTTTTCAAAAGTGAGTTTTACTGCATATATTAAATACCACTTTGTCCCCTCCCCACCTTGGAGATTGGGAGTTTGCACGTCATTTATGAAAAGAACTATGGTAATCCACAGAGCAAAAGACTAATAAGTATGTTAACTCAGAAAATGCTGCTTTACCAGCCAGAATTGAAAATAGCTGTTAGCTTTTAATTTCAGGGAGCAGTATTCATTTATTTATTAATTCATTTCTCAAATATTACCTACTATGTAGGTAATATGTGGTAGGTTCTTTTCTGGATACTGATAACCAGTGTATCAAGGTTCCCTGCTCTCATGGAGTTTATATTCTAGCAGAGGAGATGGAAAAATAATGTAAAATACTGCTGACTACTATGAAGAAAACAAAACAGGATATTGTGAAAGAGAATAACCAGGAATAATATGACTAAATGATCATGCAAGGCTTCTCAAAGATGATAGTTGAGCAGAGACCTGAAAAATGAGATTAAAAACCAGCCTTGTGAGGAGTAGATGAAAGAATTTTCTAGGTAAAAGGGAGGCATGTTCCAAAGAAAAGAAAGAAAGTCAGCATGGTGGCAAGGGGAAAGGTGTACATCATGAGTCTAGAGGGGCAAACTGGGGCTATTTCTTATAGGGCCTAGTAGATTGAAGTAGAGAGTTTAGATTTCATTCTCTGCAAGAAGGAGTCATAGGAAGGTTTTAAAGAGGTGAGTGATATAATGTGGTTTATGCTTTAATGGCATCAGTCGATTGCTATGTAGAGAATGGATTGTAGTGGGGAAAAGTGGAAAGAAGACAAAGAAGTCAGGAGTCCAGGGGAGACATCATGGCGATGTGGACAACAGTGTCAGTGATGAAGAATGAGAGAAGTGCATGGATTCAAAATAGAAATCGGACTTGACAGGACTTGACTAGCCTCTACTTTAAAGAACTTTTCTTTATGTTCTGTGCCTTTCTTTGTTCTTTTATGGGGGATCTACTTATTTTTCTTTTATGTAGAATCATAAACTCTTAGAGCTGGAAGGGACTTTAAAGGTATGAATTCTAGTTCCCTGTTCAGTGCAGGACTATGAGTCCCATAACTCAGAAAGATAGTCATTAGGCTTCTATTGACAGGCATTATCTTGTAAAACTATATTGTTTTAAAGTAGTTCCTTATCGGGGCCTCTGGGTGGCACAGTCGGTTGAGTGACTGTGGTTTCAGTTCAGGCTGTGATATCAGGGTCCTGAGATCAAGCCCTGTGTGGAGCCCCTCTTGCTCCTGCTCTCTCCTAAAAATATGTAAATAAGCCGTTCTTTATTATATTGCACAGCTCATTATCATGTTGAGCTGAAATCAGCCTCAGCATTCCATCCATTTACTTAACAGTATCTATTCTGTGCTAATTATGTGCTGGGTTCTGTGATAGGCTGGGAATTAGGGAGTATCAAATATACTTCATGCTCTCATGGAGCTCACTGTCTCTCGGGGAGCTAAGCACAGAAATGGAAAATTCAATTCAATAAATAAATTTTAAATTTATCCTCGAGAGTCACTCATACAGATTCTTTCTCTTCCTTTCAAATGTTTAAAGACAACTATCATGTCCCAACACCTCAAATGTTTTCTAATTCATTCACCAGTAATTTACTAAATATTTATTGAACAGCAACTATAAGACAGGCACTATCTTAGGTGTTGCGGACACAGCTCTAAAACAACAACAGATGAGGGTGTCTGGGTGGCTCCCAGGGTCCTGGGATCGAGTCCCACATCCAGCTCCCTGCTCTGTGGGGAGCCTATTTCTCCCTCTCTGTCTGTGGCTCCCCCTGCTTGTGCACGCTGTCAAATAAGTAAATAAAATCTTTAATATGTATATATTAAATAATACTATATATAATATATATAATACTATATATTAAATACTATATATTAAATATTGTATATATATACACAAATGTGTGTATATATATACAAATGTGTGTGTGTGTATATATATATATATATATATATATATATATATATATACAAAAAAAAAAAACCCCAACAACAACAACAGCTAAAATGTCTGTGTTCCAGAGCCCATAATCTAGTGAGGAGAGAGATAATAAGCAAAAATCCCAAATAGATATGTAGTATTTTAGGTTATAAGGAAACAGGTTAAGAAAGGATAGGGACTCGCAGGCAGATGGAAGCACTGCTGTTTTCTATAGGCTAGGCAGGAAAAGCCTCTCTGATAAGAGGACATCGAAGTAGAGAGCAAGGAACACTTTCCAGGCATCGTACTAGGTCCTGATTACTAGTTATTATGTCCATAGGTGGCAGTTGGGTTGAGGATAAACTATGTCAGTAAGTAAGTCTACCTTGAGCAAATGATCTTTAATGATTTAAATGATTTAATGATTTAAATCTTTAAATGATCTTTACAACTTCCTGAATAGTGCAAAGCGCATGGGCAGGAAAAAACAGTTGCAAAACCCAGGAAGTGAAGAGAGAGCAATGAGAACAAGGAAAGGGATGATCAGAGGATAGAAGTCTGGCAGGGCTGAAACATTCCAGCTATTTCAACTGGGTTTTCCAGGACACGGATCCCAGATACACCACTGATCTGAGAAAGCCTTCTCTGAATCTGCTTTACTTTTGTCCATGTAGGGATGGCCTGACTGGTGCCACCACCCGCTTTATTCTGGATGCCATATGTCTATCAGCACAAACTAAAATTTCAGGCATAATCTGCTGAATTTGCAATCCATCAGGGCCGCTGAATTTTCTTTCATAGGAAATGCCTGTGATGTGGTCATAGGAACTTGAGGTTTCCTAATGCTGACAAAAGCTTATGTTCCAGCCACGGTAGTTAGAGACAATAGGTCAGGAAGGCAGATGGAGACAGACAAGTCTGGAAAATGGGCTAATTCCAAACCTCTCTACTTCTCCTTTCCCCTTTTCACTCTTCCTGGGGGATATGACTTCACTATGTGCAGTCATCCTTGCTTCCTGCTAGAGTAGGTCTGCTGAGAAAATATGAAGGTCACACTTCTGCAGATTAAAAACATCTATTTTGGGGCACCTGGCTGGCTCAGTCGGTAGAGCATGTGTCGCTTGATCTCAGGATTGTGAGCTTAAGCCTCGTGCTGGGTGTAGAGAGTACTTAAAAATACATTCTTTAAAAAAAAAAAAAAAAGAAAAACATCTATTTTGATGCCCTCTGGGGATTCTTAGGCTATCTGAAGCCACTTTATTTCCCTTCTTCAGCTAATTAATATAACTGCAACTTACTCGTTCTAAGCCCCAAGCACACCCTACAGTGAAAAGTGAAAATGTCAGCTGTCAATGGAACTTCATTATCTGTTAGGCAAGACTTTTCTGCAAACTTTATTTTTATTTGTCTTCTATACTTGGTTTCCCTCCCCTTCATTTTATTCTATGCTGGCCCTCTGTTTAAGCTGCTGCTTTAGTAAGCTCAGCAGGGTCTCTGTTGGGAAAGTGGCCTCTTTACAAAATATCCTCTTTAACCTGGAAGAACTGGAATCCCAGAAAAGTAGGAAATAGTGTCAGTATAAGCCATTTAGGGGCCGAATGTGCTATGTACCTTCTGTCCATCCTCTCACAATTGTTTGTAATTGGTTGCAATTTATAGCAAATGATTTGCTTCTGCTTTGCACCTGGTGGGCACTGGCTGGACACAGTGGGTCAACCACCTTTGCCAGAGACCTGGCAATGCTCTCACTCCAGCACCGGCGTAGAGGGCTCACAAAGCAGATGCCTGATGCCCAACAAGGCAAATATGCCCTTTCACACAGTGTGTGGGGAGAATTTGATTGGCAAGTTCTTAAACACTGTTAGGGGTTATCAGGTTTCACTACAATGTTATGCACAGATTAGTTCTACTTCCTGAAAACTATAATTTTATTTTTATACAGTATTTTTATAAGTACCAGAGACATACAATGAAAAAAAACAAACAAGGTCCTTGCTTTTATGGAATTTATATCGCCTAGTGACAAGTGATAATATAGCCACAAATTTAAACTTACAGCTTCACCTCGAAAGCCTTTTTCACCTCTGGGTCCCTACAAGAAAATGAGAAATGTTTGTTTAGTGCTACTGACGGTTATTTACCGAATGTAGTTGAGGCTACACACAGAAACATGATAACTTCTGTTTTTGTTTTTTTCTATCTAGCAAGACTTCTTTAGCAAATTTATATAAATCCTAGGTTCCTTTCCCTAAGGTGAGCAACACAAAACACAAACAAGAATGATTGATTGATTTATCATGTTCTGCACAAAGTGAGACAGGGATAACAAGCACTCAGGTAAGTCAAAGCAGCTGACCTGACAATCAACTACAGAGCAATTTAGAAGGGATGTCATCAGATTAAATTCTAATATTTGTTTCCCTCAGCCTTTGAAAACCTTGTTTCCACGGTGATGTCCTCCTTTTCTTTCATTGTCTCTTTCTAATCCTCCTTCTGAGCTTCATCCCACAAATTCTGATACACTGCATACCAGAACATTCAGTTCAAAATATTTTCTGACTTTCCTTGAGATTTCTTCTTTGATCCATGGATTATTTAGAAGTACATGCTTTAATTTTCACATATTTGGAGATTTTTTTTCAATTAAAAAAATTTAAATTTATTTTATTTAAGTTCAATGTGTCAACATAGAGTATAACACCCAGTTATACCCTCCTTAATGCCTGTCACCCAGTCACCCCGTCCCCCACCCACCTCCCCTTGCAACCCTTTGTTTCCCAGAGTTAGCAGTTTCTCATGATTTTCTTATTATCTTTCCTGTTCACTGATTTTTACTTTAATTCCATTATGGCCAGAGGACATACTTCATATGACTTCAGTTCTTTTAAGTTCAGTAAAAAAATTTTTTGGTTCAAAATATGGTCTATTTTGGTGATTTTCCATGTACACTTGAAGAGAAAGTAGAGTCTGTTATTAGATGGACATACTGTCTTAAAATTTTCTGTTTTCATTCTTGTAGAAATTATACATGTATTTTATTTATTTATTTATTTAAATGAGATGAGATAATACCATTCATCTTTTCAAAAACCTGAATTTACACTTTCACAATATGTTATGAATGTTTTTATATTAATCCCCATTCCTCTAGATAATTATAATCCTTATGTATTGTTTAATAAACTACAATACTTTTTTTTTAAACTACAATACTTTTGTTGAATTTCCTGTTAGATAATTTCTAATTTTGTCATGACAACAGTGATAAATATCTTTATACTTTATAAAATTGTCCTCCAGAAAGTTTCTTTGAAATTGCATGCACGCCTGAAATATATGGGAGTACAGATCTTCTGACACATACCATGTACTACCATTCTTTGTTAATCTTGCAGGCTAAGAATACGATTTCATTATTTCACCATTTATATTACTTCTTTCGTGTTTCCTGTCTTGTTCTGAACTCATTTTAAACCAGGTTATTAACTTTGAAAAACCAATTTTTAAGATATCTTTATAGAACTTGTTTTTATACCCTCTTCCACCTCCAGCCCAGTGTTAACAAGTTGGTAGATACCATTTAATAACTTTTTTTCTAATAAAATATTGACAAATATATTTATATATGATGAGGTGATCGGTCATTTTATAATACTGATATCATATTGTATACTCTTCTACACATTGGATTTTTCACACTTAATACTTCATAAGCAACTACAAGGCAGGTGAACTAGATATAACTAATTGTTTTTAATACTTGCATAATATTCTTTTTTTTTTACTTGCATAATATTCTATGAAATGGTTAGGCCAAAGTTTATGCAACCATTCTTCTACAGAGGAACCTTCATTTGATTTCACGTTTTGCTAATACTGCCACTACTGTGAAAAAAATCTTTGTAAAATTGCCTTAGTGTACTGAGTGCTTAATTTCTATGGCACAAATTCCTCCAAGTGGAACTGATTGGTTAAAGGGTATATGCACTTATATTTTAACAAATATCTTTCCATGAAGCCTGTAATTCACATCTACTAGTGATTAAACAAGAGTACTGTTTTCCCTAATCCCCTTCTGAGAGATTATATGTAGCATCTTATTATTACTTTAATTTGTATTTCTGTGACTATAAGTTAGGAGAGCATATTTCCAAATAATTATTGACCTTTTTGGATTTGTTTTTCAATTTTCTATTGCGTTTTCTATCTTTTTCATACCAACTTGTAAGAGCTCTTTATACATGAACTCATTATATGTTTTTGCAATTACTCTTTCCCAGCTTATACTAATTCTGTTTATGGAATCTTTTTCCAGACAAAATTTAAAAATTTTCAAGCAAACACATATTCTGTTCTTTTATATAGTTTTCAGATTTCCCTTCTTATATGAAAGGTCTTTTCCAACCCTTAAGCTATACTTAGCATAGTCACTGGCATAGGAATGGGCATGTGGCTGATCAATGGACATGAGGAAAAATGCAATGGAAGACTTCTACAAAAAGCTTTATTTTTTTCCCATGATAGGGCTATAGATCAGTTTCCACTTTGGGTATTATGTCTGGTTGTAATTGCTGAGAAATTGTAGTCATCTTGCTATAAGTTTAATTAGAAGCTAACATTCAGGAAGGCAGAGTAGAGACATGGAAACATCCTGGTCTTGGATAACATGATTGAGTCACTAAATTAACCAAATCTAAAGCCCTTCCAATTTCTGGGCTTCCTATAATGTGATATAAATTTCCTTATTATTAAAGCCGTTCGATACATGGCCCCTATTAACTTATAGCCCAAATCATCCTGATGTACCATTTTTCTTATATTTTTAATATCACTTTTGTTATAATTAAATTCCTATATTCTGAGATCTAATTCTGGACTCTAGCCTGTTTGCATTCATCTATTTGTTTATTCCTTTGCATTACCATATAGTTTCATTTACAATGACTTTAAAGTAATGTTTCCTTATTTGGAAAAGCAAGTCTTTCATCCTCTACCACTATTTTTTTTTCCCACAAAGTTTTGGCCATTCTCAAGAGCTTATTCTTTCACAATGAACTTTTCTTAAAAGTTTCTTCTTAGAATGGAAAAAAATGGAATATAGAAAAAATTTGATGTGCACGTTGGATATTATAAAGACCTTTAAGAACTATCTATAAACAAAAGATATTTTAATTGAGGCATTTTTTTATTATAGTTTCCTTGACCAATTAAAATTTCACAGTTTTGACAGAGAACAATCATTCAGTAATCACAACAGTATGTGTTTCTTAGCTGGCTGAAAAATCACCCACCAAAATCTGAGAATTCTTCCATTTACAATCTCCCATTTAGACTACATAGTGCTGAGTGGTAAATGCTGAGAATCTAGAGAAATGTCGAGTTACACTTTCCATTCTGTAAAATAAAAAATTCAGCAGTTTTGGTAGGAAATTCTTCCCTAATTTATCAAATAAAATCGAATGAGTTAATACCGCAAATATTTCGGTTTATATATTAAGACTCTGTGCCTCTCTACAATAACATTTCCAAATGATTCAAAATATTGATTCTCTGCAGGGAATACCTCTTTCCTCTTCAAATTTGTCCCTACCTACTGGGTTCTTCCTCTTGTATGTTTACACTACTGTTAGTATTGTAAAACTCTCCCCTAACCTCTTTGCCAACACATTGTCTTATTTTTCTGTTGTATTTCATAGTCAAATTTCAAATTTCTAAAGGCACTGGCATCTACTAACTTTCTCCGTTTCCTCTCCAGACGCAGCTTGAATGGGGTAGAAAGAGCACTGATCTTGAAGGAAGAAACATCACCTCTGTAATTCACTAGCTGTTCTACCTTGAATAACTAGGTGAATCTCTGTAAACTTAATCTGTTTCTCCATGTCTTAAATAGAAATAATAATACCTACTGCAAAAGTTTGCTGCAGGAATTCAAGAAAAGGTATTGAATATTTATATCTACTTCCTTCTTCACTTAAGTTTGTACTATATCTTCCAATATAATTTATTTTCTTAAAGATCAGTGTTAACTACTCCTTTCTTGAAACTCATCTATCTGAACCTTGTGCTTTTCTGTTTTACCTGGTGTTGCCACCAACTATCTCCTTCCTTTTAGTGAGTGGCACAAGGCCTCAGATCTTGCCTGTCTGCCTTTCTTCTGCTATGCTTTCTCCTTCAAAAAATTCTTTTTATTGCTTTAGTGATCACCTCTATACTAATGCTCAGCCCCTTCTCTCCTGCTTTAGTTCTAATTTCCTTTCTCAACTCCAGTTTAAAATGTCTACCTCACTACATATACCTTCTTTACACATATAATCTCTAAGTTCTCAGAAATCACCTTGCAGGTGAAAATGTACAACTATTTTTGCCCTTGGCTTCTTAAATACCCAGGGTGATCCTTTTTTGGGTTACTCTAGAAATAGGATTAAAGAAGAAAAAACAAGAATATGAAAAGGAAAAGGAAGACCTATATTGTAACAAACTTACAGTTCTACCTGTTGGGCCTATTATACCTTCTTTGCCAAAGGGGCCAGTGTTTCCCTGTTGGGGTAAAAGAATATCAGTCAGTCTCATTGCGGGTGTAATGCAGAAAAATTCTAGAAAATTTCTTGTACAATGGTAAAATAGTCCACGCTAGCATAATTCCAGTCTTTAGTATAAAAATCTTATAGCATCAGAAGAAATCATAGTACTTGTGATTTGCAGTATGTGACACAATTCTGTTTATTATCATAGATTCTTATCAGGAGAATTACATCTGTATAGTTTCTAACAAACTGATAAATCAACATTATAATTTTTATGTGGTGATAACTTCAATGATGCCATTTTACATGTGGATAATTACATAACAAATGTACTTACTTAACATAAAGAAGACTCCATACAATGATGAACAAAATTTTGAGTAACTATCTTTATAGACATTGAAGGAGATGTCTGAGTGACGTGCAGCATGGAATTGAAAGAAGGTATTGGAAAGAAACACAGAGCATTATATGTGACCAAGCTCAGTTTCTCCATCTGTTAAATAAGAATGCCTATGTCATAGGGCCATTTTGGAATTAAAAGTGAAAAATGATTTTGAAACTATAGGCTGTTATTGTTTATAAAGATAACCTTGAATAAGCTCAATCCTGGTGAACTCTTCTTAAACTATGTATGGAAATCATTTTTTTTAATTGAAGTACAACTTATATACAATATCCTATGAGTTTCAGGTGTACATCACAGCTGGAATCACTTTTAAATACAAAGACCGACTTTAAGTTATGATTTGTAAATATGGTATCCAAATCTGAAAGATCCATAATCAAATCAAGAGAGTTGATTTTTTAACCTAATCAAATTTAAGCTCTAGGCTGGTTTATTACTGAAAAAAAAAGTTAATAAAAATTTCATCAATGAACTTAACCATGATCTGCCTCTAAAATAATGATTTGTTAAAAAAATGGAGGTATACATGAACTCTAGAGAACAGTAGACCAAACAGCAAAAAATTGTCTATGTTTATTTAAATGTGTCCAAAAGATAAAGTGTTGTGACTTTATTTATCATTTATTTTTATCTTTTTAGAGAGGGAGAGAGAGGTGGTGAGGGAAGGGCAGAGGAAGAGGGAGAGAGAGCATTTCAAGCAGGCATGGAGTCCAATGGGGTGGCTTGATCTTACAACCCTGTGATCATGACCTGAGATGAAATCAAGAGTCCGACGACTCGTAATGGACTAAGTCACTCAGGCGACTAACACTCAGGTGTTATGATTTTAATGGTTGGTACCAGTTAACTACATAAATACATCTTTGAAATGAAGGATAATTAATCCAGATTTCCTACTTCAATTAATTTATTTAATCATCTAGTATTTATTATTGAGCAAGAATTAGTTCCTAGGCCACTTACTATCCATTCTATATTCTAATTATGCAGTTAGCAGACAACCTTATAATACATTATTTGGTCAATCAGCTGTGGATTCAAATTTTGGCTCTTCTACTTACTAGCCAGATATGGCCTTGAGCAAATTACCTTTAAGTGACTTAGTTTTCCCACCTGAAAAATGGAGGTAATAGCATCTCTCAGAGGATTTTTTATCAGGATTAAGTGATATAAGGGACACAAAGTGAACACTGATAGATAACAGTTTTTTGCTAAATACTAACTTATAATGACTTTTCACTTGTCTCTATCATGACTTAATAAGAGATAACTGCAATTGTAAATTAGTATTTGTGAGGAGTTACCAGAACTTTACTATTGGTGAACTGATAATATTTCTGGAGCTGCAAAGCAGTACAGGCTCAGATCCTGGCCTATAGAGACCCAGCATTTGGTGAGATTCTGCTTAGGACAGATACTAGGCAGGCAGCCAACTTCTCTTTGACAATATCAAGAAAGGATTAATTAATTGAGAATTTAATAAAACTAGAATGAAGGAATTTAATTAGTAGGGAACTTAATATATGTAAGAACTTAAAAGCAATATTTATTATAGAGAAGACTGTCTACATATAACCCACCTGTGGATAATCAAGAATTGGCCCTTATATAAAAGCACCAAATTTCCATGGTTCTTTAAAAATCATAAAAGAAACTAATAAATTTGCACCTGAAGAAATGTTGAGGCAGGGCTTTAAACAAACATTTCCTATGACAACACCAATCTTTGTATTACCGAAAATAATTTATCGTAAGAGTTGGGGAAGGGGTGTAGGATTTCAAAAATTTGACTTTTCATTTTAATATGTTGTGTAAGACAGTGGTTTTCAGCTGTAAAGTTCTTCAAGATTCCTTTCTCCTGCTTCTGGACCACTCTCCTTCTCTATGCTCTCTCCATCCTTGTCCTAGTAGCTGCTATTAGTCAAGGGGGTGCTACTGCTACAGTCAAATTATTGTTGGACATTTTATAGCTCTTTTTTTTTTTTTCAGTTTTATAGATCATTTCATCAACTAGGAGACTGTGGTCGAGAAAAACAAAAACAAAACAAAAACCAAAAACAAACAAAAACCAGTAATTGCTGATGGCTTATCTATCCCTCTTTATATTTGTGACAGTTTGCAATTCCAGGCACTAAACAGCTAATTGGAGTTCTTCAGACACTAATCTTTGCAATTATTTAAGCAGTCCCTCATCACTCTCCAGGGAGAGCTACCCCTGAGCTGGGAAAACACAGCTATTGGGAAATATTTTTCAAAGCATGGTGTGAGGAGCTCTGGTCATAGGCAAGCCTCCTGCAAATGGTGCATGGGGTGGTCTCTGGTTGTATTAGTGCTTATAACATGAAACTGCTTTATGTTTTTGTTCCTAGTGTGAGTTAATAAATACATTATCCAGTATCAACATTAATTCTGATATATATTTTCTAAAGTAAGAATTGGAAAAATGGGTGGTTTATGGGGTCTTTTGCTCAAATTAATATATGAACTGAAAAAGGCTGAGAGCCTTTGCATGTGATCTAATGAGTTTCTATCTTAAAAGTCATTTTATTAAGTTATTAATTGGGAGTATATTAATCTTAGAGTCCTTAATGTTAATTCCTACAATCTGCAAAGAATCATGATTTCTGGGCAAGTAGAATGACTTTATACTTACTCTCTGTCCAATAGGACCTTTAGGACCCGATATTCCAACAATGCCAGCATCTCCCTCAGGACCCTAAAAATATGATAAAAATAAAAGTAAAAATCTTTAACTCTATATGAATATTTTACAAGTGAAATAATCTTGTAATAATCTATTAAGAGTCGGCTCTTAAAAAATGGAATGTTAATGTAAATGGACAGTTAATGATGTACATGCTGGAGAACTACGGAGGAATTGTTCTGAAGTATGGAATCTAAAGTATACCACTATCAATTCAAGGAGGGAGAGGAGGACAGATAGATACATGATAAAGCAAGTAGAGTAAAAAGCTACAGAAGAATCTAGGTAATGGGTATATGGGTCCTCACTCATTCTCTCAAGTTTGCTGTTTGTTCGAGAATTTTCAAAATAAAATGTTTGGGACAATGAAATGTGAGGGGACAAAAGCAAGTTATTAAATAAAATAGGTAGGAAAATATATAGCTATGTAGCATTTAAAAAATTAACATATCCAAAATATACTCAAATTTATAACTATACCAATGGAAGTTTTGCAGATTAAGAAATACAGAAGCTCAAGTCAGAAACTAAATATTGGTATTTTGACATCTTTCTCATGAAAAGCAAAAGTCATGTCAACATACTCTGGGGCCTGGGAATCCTTGGAAACCTGTCAAACCTTGAACGCCATGTTCTCCCTGCAACGTGAATAGATTATGATCATCATTATTGTGCAATGGTGTTCTGGCCTGTAGACTAATGATACTTAGTGAATTTCTGAGTTGACACATACAGGCTGCCCTTTCAGACCAGGCTCTCCACATGGTCCTTGATCACCTTGTGCTCCTCGGTGACCTCTTTTACCTTGAATTCCAGGTTCACCAGGTAGCCCTTGTTCACCCTATGGACAAAAAAAGAAAGGTGATCTAGCCTTTAGAATCTACAAATATTTTGGCTTTTAAATGAAACCCAAATACAGGTCCAACCTCAGGCATAGTATGAGGCGCTGGGGAAATCAAATTCTGTATCGTCATTATCTCTACCAATATTTTCTATGCAAGGAATATTTGATTATAATGAGCAAGAAGCATAGCAGCAGGGAATGAAAATTCCAGGGATTGTGGTCATAACTGTGGAAAGAAAAGAGAAGGGGGAACTTAAAAACTAGAAAGAAGATAGCGAGGCTAAAGAGAGAATGGTGAGAGGTGGTGTGTGTGAGGGAAGGTGTTTATATATGATTTGTATTTTATTTGAATTGGTATTATTTTGCTCTGTTTTCCTTACCATACAGAGATGATTCAGCTGATATCAGAAACAGAGCAGAGTCTCCTGAAGTGTGAACCTTCGTTTTTGACATGGTTATCTTTCCAATCCTATCATTAAGAAATCTCCATTACCTGTTTTCCAAGGTTCCCTTTGATATGTATTCCCTTTAGCTCCTAAATTCCACTTTAAAGAGATACTTAAGCACCACTGTTTTATTTGTAAAAGTTAAGTCTTTTGTAAATTTATTTTTATTTTTGAAATGAAAGTTGTAATATTTTCATACCATTTCTAAAAGCAGGGATCTGGAGAAGTTTAGAGATAGATTAATGAAAAATGATGCTTGATAGATTCTGATCAAAGATTCCTTAAGATTAGCAAATCATTCTTCACTGTCTGGAGACAAAGCTTTGGAACTTGACAACTATGGATCCTTTTTATTGCAAGTTCATACATTAGAGATAGGAATCTTATTTCAGTTCCTAGTTTTAGCATTTGCTCAGCTACTTTGAAATTTAGTGGAAAGGGATAGGTCATTTCCAGTTTACCCATATGGGTCAGAATACCTGAACATTCTTTAGAAGTGGAACTATGAAAATCAAACTAAGAGGTGATAATGATGATGGTGCCAACATCTTAATCCTAGGCTTTTATGAAATTGCTTCAGACACTGGACTACTCTCTTGGTTGTCTGGGTCAATTCTGCATTGAGATAGCACTAAAACAGATTTAAAAAGCCTCTTGAATGTACAATACTCCATTCAATGAATGTGAATGCAAGATTTAATTATGGTCACTCTGATTCTAAGAAATAAGCTCCACTCTTATCAGATTTATTCATTGGTTGGTGAGATTCAGATACAGAGGAATAGGAAGTTTATCTAAGAAAGTTTGTATCAGGAAGTAAAAAAGATTTCTCTTTTTCGGAGGAGAAGGTGGATGACAGAGAGGGAAGAGGAAACAGAATGACTCAGGTAGCATTTTTTAAAGCATTGCCAATACTGAGTTAATGAGTCATTCTGGCAAATTACATGCACTGTGGTTACCACGGGAGATGAGTATGTCCAGGCCACACACTTTCCTTTTCCTCCTAAGATATTTTTATTATCGGTCAAATTTATTAAAAGCGATTAATTTTACCAACCTGTGATCTAGCCAATGAACTCAGGGACAATATGTAGGTCAATAGTGCTGCTCATCCATCAGAAGAAAATGTTAAAGTACCTTTGGGCCTGGAACCCCTGGGCTTCCCGGAAGGCCTGATGACCCCTTGGCTCCTCGAGGACCTGGAGACCCAGTCAGTCCTGTTCTTCCTGGGCTGCCCCTGGTGCCCTAAATAACATAGATAAGGGGAAAAAATGGGATATTTCCTAAAAATCCATCCAGAGGCTAAATATATGTAGGAGGGATTGGTGTTCTGAAAGCTGCTGTTGACAGGTTTGAGAGTTATCCTGGGCTTCTTTCCCAAATAAGTGAAATATTTAAGTAATGTTTTGACTCACCTAAAGTCTCCAATTATAATGTAATGGTCTGAGGTATTCAAAATGAAAATACTGAGGCAGTACAGTCCATCAGGACCTTTTGACTTAAATAGCCTACGTGTAAATTATGTGTGTTGTAGTCTAACTTTCTGTATTGTATTCTGGTTGCACGACAACTCTAATAACTGATTAATGTTTCCTTAAAAAATATTCTGTGGATATTAACTAGACTTACTGTAGTGATCATTTCTCAACATACATATATTGAATCATTATGTTGTATACCTGAAAGTAATATAATATTCTATGTCCCTTATATTTCAATTTAAAAAAAGATTAAGGAATTTAAAAAAAAAGTTTTTGAGTGGTTCATTCGTTAGCCCAGCACAGAATATCACTTATTGATATGACATATTACTAGAACTTAAGCTATGTGAATAGTTTATAGGTTGACTCTCGGTGAGAATATTTTCAAAGAAGTTAAAACACTAAATCAGTATAGCTTCAAGTAGAATCTGCTAAAATGTGATAAAATTGATAGCAATGCATTGGGAAAAGATTTATTGGACAAGTTTACAAAACTTGTGAAAATATAAGGTATTTAAACCTACGGATATTCATTGTATTATTCACCATCGGGTACACTGAGGAAAATACTCAAATCTAGCATGTATTAATGAATCAGTAGTGTCAACAGTGAACTCTGTCAATTCTTGCAACCTGGTCCAGTGTGTGGTTTTGTGTGTGTGTGTGTGTGAAAATAGAAACCGAATATCCTAATTTTTTAAAAAGATTTTATTTATTTATTCATGAGAGACACAGACAAAGAGAGGCAGAGACACAGGCAGAGGCAGGGAGCCTGATACGGGACTCGATCCCTGATCCCAGGATCAGGGCCTGAGCCAAAGGCAGATGCTCAACCACTGAGCCACCCAGGCGTCCCTGAATATCCTAATTTTATCATACAGCAATTTGATGGCTTAGTAGGGATAAAGTTTTATCAAGATATTTTGAGAATGAGATTGAAATGTTTTTGAATCGGAAAAACTACCTTAAACCTCTGTTATTGAATAATGAATAGCTTTAAAATATAGATTTTACTGCAGACTCCATAATGTTTATCAATGAATTGAACCTAAAATTATAAGGCAAATCCATGCCTGTATGTGAAGCATATACTGTGTAAAGTCTTCTTTTTCTTTTTTTAAGGGTGGGGGGCAGGAGCAGAGGCAGTGGGAGAATGAGAATCTTAAGCAGGCTCCATACCCAGCGCAAAGCACAATGCAAAGCTCAGTCTCACAACCCTGAGATCATAACCTGAGCCAAAATCAAGAGTTGGGCGCTTAACTGACCGAGCTACTCAGACAACCCAAGTAATTTTTTTTCTTTTTTTTAAGTAATTTTTTTACAGTAATCTCTATGTCCAACATGGGGCTTGAACTCATAACCCCCAAGATCAAGAGTCACATTCTATACTGACTCAGCCAGCAAGGCACCCCATATGGTAAAGTAATTTTGATGACAACTAATGTTTGAATCACAAGTAATATCAAGCAACTTTATACATTTCCTATGGTGTCAAAAATTAAAACAATAAAACTCTCAAACCTGGGCAATATGTCACTCTTCATTTCTCACGCAAATTTGCAGTGGGTAGATTTTTTTCTTTTCTTTTTTTTTAGTGGGTAGATTTTCTGAGCTCAATTTCTTTTAGTAGCATTTTTTAATACTAGAGGCAATAAATTTCTATACCTCAAAATCCATTTAACCATGCCACTGAGGAGTTCTCACCTAACAGTTCAATTGGAAATGCTAATATAAAATGTTATGACATGCTAGAAGGCAAATATCAAGAGAAGAATCTAACAAAATTTTATAAATTCTTTCCATGCAATGAATATGCACAATTAAAGTCATATGTTCAGGAATTTGGCAGTACCTATCTGTGTGAAAAGAATTTTCAAAGATAAAATATGGAAAACATGCAAAATCTCATTATAGGTAAGCATTTACAAATAAAAAGAAAATTTTGATGATAGGGAACTATAATAAGCTAATTGTGATCTCTCCTCCCACAAATCATTCCCTTTTTTCTTGTTAGTAGACTTGTATTACAAAGAAAATTGTACTAAATTATTATATTTTGAATTTTATGAAGAACAATTTTGTGAAAATCTGTTTTCTCTATTGTTACATAAGTTCTTAAATAATACGCTTAATTTTGCCTCTTGCCCTGCAAAGCCTAAAGTAGTTGCTAATATTTACAGAAAACATTTGCTGACCCCTATTTTAGGAGATGACTGCTACTTTCTGAGTTGATTCCTGGGGCACTAAATTGGGTTGTGCAATCATTCTTCTAGACATTCAGCAAATATCTGATGATGATATGTGAAAGGAAGGTACCGTGGAAAACCCTATGAGGAATATAAATATGAATAAAATATGGTTTTTGTTTTCAAGAAGCTTAAAATTAAGTGAAAAAGATAAAATGTAATATATAAATAGTTAAAGACAAATATTTTTTAAATTGTCAAATGAGGATAGAGATATAAAGCAAATACTAGAGAGGTATATAGGGGAAATTACCTCTGGTGCTAATCATGAAAGGAATTACTGAGAAAGTAGTGTGGAATTGGATTATAAGATAAAGATACTGCTGTGGCCCCTTCATTCAAGCATCAGACTCTTGATTTCAGCTCAGGTTGATCTCAGGGTTGTGAGATAGAGCTCCACATTGAGCCCTGCACTAGGCTCTAGTGAGCATGGAGCCTGCTTGGGATTCTCTTTCCCTCTCTGCCTCTCCCCTCATCACATATGCTCTCTCTCTCTCTCTCAAAAAAAAAAAAAAAAAAAAAAGGATAAAGATAAAGATAAAGATATTGCCCTTAAAGTTACAAATGTAATAGGAGAGATGATTTGCTCAAAAATAGTCTAGAGTCATCTCTGTAGAAGGCCTGGTTGGGAGAATAAGATTTAAAGATAAAGTCGATTTTGAATAGAATACTGAAGTATTTTTCCTTTTCTCCCAAGTTATTTCTTCCAAATTATATCATCACATATCTTTACATTCTCTTACTTATGGGAAGTAATTCGACATCGTTAGAGAATTAACTTTTCCAGGTAGATTTTCTTCGTGATCACCAAACTCACTAAAATTATGAGTGAAAATGTGTTTCATATTACTAGGTGCCATGTACTATGCTGGCACTTACAGGGAGATACCTACAGGATATAAATTCATATTCCTTAATTTGACCTCTAAACTTTTTTTTTTGGTCACAATCTACATTGAGTATTTTTTCTCTTATCGTTTCTATATTAGTAGCTCTTAAAATATGTAAGGAGCAATTATTAAGACAAAATCCTCATTGGAAGAAGGTAAAGGGGAGGGGGGAAACAGAGGAGACTAGGGAGAGAGTGAGAAAAGAGAGGGGGAGAGGGGAAGAGAGAGAGAAAGAGAAAAAGAAAGAAAGAAAAGAAAGAGAAAGAGGGAGGAAGCAGGACGGGTAGAGAGAAAAGAGACAGATCCACATTGTGGATTTAAGATTCAGGTGGCATGGTTCTCCCATGTTGCTTGCATCTTAATCCAAGTGTATTAATCTCTATTTCCTTCCCCTTGCCACATGAACTTGAGAACCCTGGGTTCATGTAATTGGTTCTATTTCCTTCCCCTAGCCACACAAACCCTGGATTCATGAAATGGTATCATTTTAGAACTCATCAATGCAAATGAAAGCACATCTAGTCATAGTCATCTGAGACTTTGGGATGTAAAATCTCAAAAATGTTCAATGAAGGCAGTTGTTATACCAATGGCCAGGTCTCAACAGGAATATGACTATACAGAAAAGGCAAGTCTCAAAAACAAAATTCTGATGAACAGTGCCCTCCCCACTAAAAACAGGTGAAAAACCAAAGAAACCAAGGGCTTGCAGAGAAAGAAGGGTATGTAATAGCAAGGAAAATTAAAAAACCCACCAAAACATACAGACTTAGGTTAACCCACCAAAACATACAGACTTTTTTATTTTTTCAAAACATACAGACTTAGGTTAATATACAGACTTAGCTCCAGAGTTAAACCAGGTGAATAGTTAAGTTAAAGAATGTAGATCAGTATAAGGATTTTTTTTTTTTTTTAGAACAGATTGTCTTGCAAGGCTATGAATATTCTATCCTTGGATATATTTTAGAGGTAATAGATGCCACAGGGAGAAGGTAACACATGACAGGTTACCCTAGACAATTTTAGGATACCTCAACATTCCAGAATTCTAATATAGTAGCACTTCACTTGTAATTTTAGGCAAACTTTAAGACCTTTTCTCACCAACAGGAAAAAAATGTATCTTTTGGATGATGCATGGACAACAGACATTCAGATGCTGCTGAACGCTCCTGAAGTCAATAGGTATTTTTGACTGAGAATAAAAAGGACCCTAAGACTACTCTTTAGGGTTTACTGAAAACTAGAAACTTTACTTGCAGCGTTATCACACATTTAGCACCAGACAGTGAATATGTTCCAAGTCATTTACTGTTCATGTTGGTTTCTTAGAGAGAAATTTGAGGATGGTAGCAGAGTGTTCTGGACAAAGTTCCAAACAATGTTTCATACAAGTAGAGAACAAATATTTCTTATTATGAACACAAAGACGGATGAGTAATTTTGCTTTCAAGAGAAACAGATGCTAATGCCTATGCATTCTTTCCAGTATCTTCTAAATGGTTTGTTTCAAACCAATCATTAAAGATTAAGTCATTCTGAGCAAATTTTGAAAAGTAAATAAAGTCATAATTTGTTCAGAGATGCTGAAACCAATAAACAGTTTACCCGAGTCTTTAAAAAAAAGGTTAATAGTATGATTAAAAAAAAAAAAAAAAACAACTCGTGATGTCTCATGGCTAGAGACTTCCATTATGATCAGATAGGAATCAGATTTGCCTGCTGAGTTTTTTTTAAAACTGACATATAATTGATATATAATATTGTGTAAGTTTAAAGGGCACATTGTGTTGTTCTGGTACACTTACGTTTATGTATTACAATGTGGTTATTACAGTAGTGTTAACTAATACCTTTATCATATCACATATTTATAATTTCTCTTTTGTGCTGAGAACAGTTAAGATTTAGTCCTCTGGCAACTTTGAAATTTACAGTATGGTATTGTTGACTATAATCACCGAGTTGTGCATTAGATTTCTAGAACTTACTTATCTCCTAGTTGTAAGTTTGTATCCTTAAATTGGTTTTCAACTCTGTAGGAAGTGTCAATTTTAGCTGGACTGAAACTGATGACTGCTTAAGCCTTGATAATCTAAGGAAAGAAGTACTTGGTTCAGTAATCAACAACATCAGCCACAGCAAGAATTACTTTTTATTGAGTGTCTTCTGTGTATCAGAAACTGTAATGGTAAAAAAAGAGAAAAGAAAAGAAAGAAAAGAAAGAAAAGAAAGAAAAGAAAAGAAAAGAAAAGAAAAGAAAAGAAAAGAAAAGAAACAAAACTGTAGTGGTATATGGTTGCATTGTTTTATTTAATCTTATTTCCTTCAGTAAGAGGAACTTCTTATCTTTCACTTTGACTTCCCTGTGAGGAAAGGAAAGAAGAGTATGTAAACATACACATACTTAGGTATAAATCTGCCTTTATTCTGGAACCCAATGGAAAGACATGAGAAGAAAAATGGAGTTATATGGATATATTTATAAGACAGAGAGAGAAAGATTTTGGAACAATGATGACTGGTTTGTATAAAATAGTGAAACATAACAATGAGAATGTCACTTTGTTATTCCCTAGGCCCTTTAATTTACTTGTCTTAATTTCATTAGGATTGAAACAAGTATATTAAGAAACAAGAAACAAAATAAAATTTCTTAAATACAGGCAACAACAAAAATCCACATTAAAAAAAAAGATTGTATTTATTTATTCATGAGAGACACACAGAGAGAGGCAGAGACATAGGCAGAGGGAGAAGCAGGCTCCATGCAGGGAGTCTGATGTGGGACTTGATCCCTGATCCTGGGATCATGCCCTGAGCCAAAGGCAGATGTCTGCTCAACCACTGGCTGAACCACCCAGATGCCCCCAGAAATCCACATTTCAAAGTAGATGTACAAAGGAAAAGCACCTTAAAACCGTGTTGAATGAAAAGACAAATATTAATTTTATTGATTTCTCACCAGAATGATAAATTTAAAATGACACTAAACTTCAAATTAGTTGACATTTTTCTTTAAAGTAGCACCTTGAAAATTATTAAAGTTTTTTCCTTTCCCTATTGCCAAGCATCTTCTGTGCTCATAGCATTATGTTTATATATTTATTTACTGTATGAGAAAATAGCAGTTAAAATTAATTTACTTTCTATAGAACAAAAAAAAAATAAGTATGATGCCCTGAAATTTTTTGCATTAGGCAACATAAGTACTCCATTTTTTGTTAAGCCAGCAAACCAATAGCTTATAAAAGTAATGCTTTGCTTCCTTTGTTCCAAGCAACTAAAAACACTTCTGTTTAAGTAAGAATTTCTCATTTTATTTGGTTTACTAAATATATCCCTCCTAGGAAAAAATTGGCTGTTTAAAAAATGTGGGATAATAATTATTAGGTGATTATATGCAAGGCTATATTATATAAAAATAATGTAGCATTCATAACATTTTCCTTCAGTGCCAGTCATAAGTAATGTGGCCAAATGCTGGAAACAAGATTTATGAATGAGCTGTATACTAAAGTCAGGAGGTAACTTTAGTGTTGAATCTCTAAACATATTAAAGCTTCTGGAACTTGGAACAGGGTTGAGACAAGTCATAGGGTAGTGGAGACAAGTCAGGTCTGCTTGACTTAGGTCTGTTCCCAAGAATCTACAAAACTAACGCTTGTTTGCCCTTAATGAATACAGGCATTTCAGCATTGTATTACCTCACAGAAATTATTTCTATATTTCCATTAGGGCAATTGGTGGTTTATCAGTCTTGCAAAATGGACAGTACAAATGTCACTTTAACATTGGGCAAAATTAATGTATCTTATGAAATCTCCTTTACTCAGGTCTTAACTGATAATCCCAGCACTAATGGGGATCGAAAGAGGGCTTTTCATTTATACTTTGGCTCTTAGACATGTCTAGGCTCACATCACTATGAAGAAATAAATGCCCATCTTTTGTTTCAAAAATAACAAATCTATACCCATACTATCTAATTTGATCTTCTGATAATCCTGTGAACATGTCAGTTCTTTCCTGACTGTAGGTTTTTCCATTTTGGTTCCTTCACAGAACACGTTCTTCCCTCATTTTTTATATACCTGGCTCGGTCTTACCTTCCCAAAGGAGATAAAGTGTTTATATACCCAAATATGACCTCCTTGGTGAGGCCCTCCACTGTCTACTTCCTCTATAATCTATTTCCCACATGCTCTCTCTCAACACTCTATTTATTTCTTTCATAACACAATTTGGAATTACCTGATTTGTTTATTTATTGACTACCACCCAATTACTGGGCTGAACCACATTACATTATGAATTTTAAGGTAAAAAATGGTCAAATGTCAGAAATTTCTTGCTGTTCCATGTATGTTTCATGAAGGCAGTTCTTTATCTATCTTGTTCATTGTACTCCTGGCTCATATTAAGCACTAAACACATATTTGTTGAATGAATGAATGTTAGCTTAAGCATGAGTACCTATTATTATAGGAAGATGATAATAACGATGTAGTCTACTAAATGCTTCATGTACAATGTCTCATTTGATTTTCAGAAAAAACCATTTGAATTAGGTATTATTATCTTCCTGTTACAGATAATACTTAAGACGTTATGTAACTGACACATCTTAATTTTATTCAGGGCTCCAAAGTTATAGTTATTATGCAGAGACCATTCGAATACTCTTCAAATATTTATTGAGCTTCTTCTATGGACCTGACACAGCTAAGTGCTAGGGATGCAAAGATGAATAAAGTACAATCCCAATTCTATATGAGTTTGCAGTCGTTCATCACAGAAAGTCATGACATTATGTAATCAGCAACCATATGACCTGTGCTCTGATGGAAGCAGTGTATAGAGTGTACACAAGTTTAGAACAGGGTGTCCAAGGAAGAGTGGGGAGTCCAAGGAAGAGTGTCTGAAAGAGGTCACAGTTTGGTTAAATCCTGAAAGAGCAAGAAATTGTTCATCCTAAAGTAACAGAGTAAGGTGGAGGAGCTTTTCAAGCAGAGAGCATAAATTATATGTAAAAAGACATGAAAGTAAGGAAAATATACAGAATTCAGGGGGAACATCTTAGTAATTGAGCATATCTGAGTGGGGGTGTAGCATGGTGGTTAAGAACACAGGCTGTGAATCTAGATTGATTTTGAATTCTGGCTCTATTAGTCATTGTCTATGTGACCCCGGGCAAGTTACTCAGTCTCTCTGAATCTCACCCTCTTTTCTGTAACCTGGAGACAATAGTTATACCTACCTTGTGGTTGGTTTGTTTGTTTGGTGAGAATTCAATAACTTTATACATATTCAGCACCGTGAATAGTACCTGGCACACTGTAAATGTTTAATAATTGTTAGCTGTCATTATGACTGAAATGTACAGCAAATGTGAAGAAAAAGGTAGAATGTAAGACTGGAAATGTAAACAGAGGCCAGACCATGAAGATCAACATTCCACAAAGACTATGAACTTTTTGGATTGGGAATCACTGAAGATTCAACTAGGAAATTTACGTCCTTTAGCAAATCTTTCATTTTGTTGCTAATAAGCAGCCAAACAGACTGTGTTTTGTCTGCTCTGGAAGGGTTCCTAATGAGTGGTAAGTGAGCCAAAAAAAGCACCAGGGGGAAGAGGGAGAAAGTAGCAATCAGGAAAAGCCATAACTGGAAATCACCCTCTTAATAATAAAGAGTTGACAGGATCTGCTGAATGTAGATCTGGCAAATGCAAGTACATTTCTTTCTCTAAAATACTGTGAAGAAAGAAATGCATCTTCTCAGAAACAGAGGTTTCTTTGGTGTGACTAGTTCACAGGCTAGAGGACACAGCAGATGGGTGGCAGGGCTGCTGGTGGTCCTGACAGAGGCTTCCATGGTGGTCCTGCTACTCTGTGCTTGGATTATGAGTGGGCTGATGAAGTGTGTTTTTCCTTCTTATACTGGACACAATCCACAGTGGAAAACTCTAGACTTTCGATGTTCTTTTAGGACAAGCATCTCATTTTCTACCACACTTAAGCCTGTGTTCACCTGACAAAGTGCAAAGTCAAGATTGAAAGGCCTTGATTTGTCTTAAGTCAAGATGTTAGTTTTGTTTCTTTCCCTCTTTTCCAATAACCAATTTTATTAGTTGCAGCAAAAAATAAAAAGACTGGTAAGCCTCCATTTTGATGACAAATAGATTTATGATCTTTGCAGGGAAAAGTTGTTTTCCTTTTTCATAAATGATTGAGGCACTACAGAAGTCCAATGCAATGAAAACAGCATGGTAGACTCATTTACTACAGATGTGCTAAGTTGACTAGTCTCAAAACACTCATTTATACAGAAGGAAACTCACACAGGCAAATGTGAGCCTCCCCAATCCTGTCCTTCAGTTATAGTCACGTGACCTTGAAAAAACATTGAAACTGTGGCGTGAATATGCCAAAAATTCTTTAACTCCTTGGCCACATCAAAAAAAAGAACATTGTTTAGGAAAATCAGGCAGTTGCATAATGCTAGAAATCCCAGAATAAATATTTTTTTCAGTGGAAAAATCCAGCAGTCTTTAAAGGTAAGCCAAGAAACACCACGGTGCCATGATTTTAAAAAATAAAAAAAATAAGAATAAAAAAGAAAGACCAATGGAAAGATGTCCTTATCCATTGTTGAAAATATTCTAGGGAATATGCCAGTATTTAGAGATTGTGTTACTTTGTCTTAACTAGTTTTTCTAATGCAATAGTAAGTTTCAGAAATGATTACTTGAAATCATTTTATCTAATGACCAGTTTAGTCATTGTTATCTAATATCATTGACCAGACTAGTTCCTTATAAAGCATTATCATTCTAAGTTTATATCATATATTCTACAGATAACAGAAACATTGGTAGAAAATATTTCTGTATTCATAAATACCAATAGCATGTGTAAACTTTGGGGTTAAAAGGGGGATTCCTCAAGGGAAAGTTATTTTGTTTTTTTATTTTGATGGATACAAAACACTTCAATATTTATGACATCCTGATATTCAGTGTGTATGTGAAATTTTTCTGACTTAGTCTCTGAAAATGCTAAAAGTAGGAGATGATGAATTATGATCTGATACCTAATTGCTTACTAATGGCAATAGCAGATATCATTCAACTTCATGACCCTGGGTGATATACTGCAGCAATATTCAACATTATTGTAATTCATTTGAATTCCTTTTCATCACAAAATTCCATGAGATTTTTATACTAGCCATATATAAAGGAATATGTGGCTCAGAATCTATTTTTTAAAAATGCTCAGTTTGAAGTAGAATAGCTTCATTTTTTTTAAAAAAAGATGTTATTTATTTATTCATGAGAGACACACACAGAGAGAGAGAGGCAGAGACACAGGCAGAGGGAGAAGCAGGCTCCATGCAAGGAGTCTGATATGGGATTTGATCCCAGGACTCCAGGATCACACCCTGGGTGAAAGGCAGATGCTTTAACTGCTGAGCCACCCAGATGTCCCAGTAGAAAAGCTTCAGAAGTGGACTAGAATGTGTGTGTTTTATTGTTTGATTAGTTCAGACTCAGATTCTTTCTGATTATGTCTTCAGCCTCTCCATCTCTACTGCCCATCTAGCATGTAAATGGGCTCAAGGTTCTGTCACTTGCAAATAACTCCTACTTTAATTTTAGTTTCATCTCTAGTTGTTGTCCTACTTTCTCTTTCAGAGCCAAATTTCTCCATTGAATTGTCTATATATCCGATTTCCTCACTGTCTACTCTCCTCAAGCTCTGCAATCTTCTTTCTGCCCCCACTAATCAAATCAAATGGCTATCTGCTGAAGTTACTGATCACCTCTATATTCTAAAATATAATGGTTATAATTTCATCTTTTTAGATTTCAGTGCTAATCAGGGTCCTTATTTGCAAATACCAGAAACAAATTCTGGGTAATTTAAACAGAAAATTTCCCTGAAAGGCATTGAATAGCTCATAAAAATCACAGAGAAATCCAGAAAGACAGGTTTGGAAAATGCTTAGAATTGTAGGAAGGTTAGGAACTACTGCAGCTCCTGGCCATTGACTGCAGGTCATCCCTGGAAACAGAGTACTACTGATGCTACTGCCACTAGAATAGAATCTCTATTATCTCTGCTTCTGCATATCACAAACTCCCCAGCCAAAGGCCTTCCTTGGTGGACATAACAGATTGGTTCAGCCTAAGTCATGGGCTTATGTCCTTGTTTCAAGGAGGAATTAGAAGGTGAGAGTCCAGAATTTGACTTCTGTAGAAAATGGCCTTGATTTTGGCTCAGGTGGTGATTTCAGGTTGTGAGACTGAGTGGGCACTGAGCTCCGTGCTCAGCAGGGAGCCTGCTTGAATATTCTCTCCCTTTGCCTCTGCCCCTCAGCCCATTTTCACTCTCTCTCTCTAAAATAAATAGATAAATCTTTAAAAAGAAAAAGAAAAAAAAGTGCCTCCCTGCCAAGACTCAGAGAGTTAATGCAAGCATTTATAAACATAAAAATGAGGTTAAGATGCTGGCTAGCCAAATAAAAAACAAAAATAAAACGCATGTCCAACACAACCTCTCAGGATTATTATAGTTGGTGACTTCCTCCTCGAATTATTTTTTTCTTAAGTTTCCATGACATTGTATTCTTTTTCTCCTATCTCTTATGATCACTACTTCTCAGTCTCCTCTTCCTCCTTTACCTGATTTCTGAATGATGGCATTCATTCCTCACAGCTTGGTACTGGATTTTCTTTCCATTGTTTACTTAATATTTGTGTTTTTCTTCCTTTGTTCCCTAACTCTATTCACTGCTGCTCCTCTATCTAGCTATTTGTCCTGGGATTTTGACCTGCATGGACTGCATCACCTGGGTTCTCTTGTCTTCTCTTGACTTTCAGTTGGGGTTGGTCAATGGGATACACATCACTAGGATATTAGAGGAGAGAGGAATACTTCATTTATTTCTCCCATTCCTTCCTGGCTTTGGCATTCTGTCAGTGGCTAGGTTACTTTCAACTCTAGCTCCTGTGAGGTGTCCCTTTTCCAACAGCTCCAGCTCTCAACTGGACTCTCAACTTGACATTATTTCTTTCCTTTAACCTTTCAGGTCTAAGGGCAATAACCACTTCCTACTGTTGATAGTCTCTGGATTCCCCCAACATTCCATTTTGGCTGTCTGAACCCTGTCTATTTCAGTAAATATTGTCTTCAAAATTCAAAAGTAGAGTTTTTCATCTACTTTCTAACATGACTGATTAAGTACACTTTAATATGTTGATGACTCTCACATTTATATCTGACCTCCTCTCTGAGCTCTAGGCCAGAATATTTAATTGCCTACTTAACATCTTCACATGAATATTATAACTTGGTCCATAAAATTTGGGTTTCCTTCAGTGTTTGCTTTTTTAGTGATGGGCACTATGATGCACCAAGTTAGAAACTTGCACAAGTTAGAAACTTGTAAGTTATCCTTGACATCCTTCTCCCTCCTGTCCCTCCCATAATCAAGTATCAAGTCCTATAAAAGCTACCTCCTAAATACTACTATACCCACCCACTTCTTTCCATTTGCACGTCACTAGTCTAGTCCAAACCATGAACATATGTAACCTGGAATACTGCAATAAATAGTCTTATTAGTCTCCTGTATCTACTCTTGCTCCTTTCAATCCATTTTCTATAATGAAGCCAGAGGAAGTCCTTTAAAAACGTAAAATTGGATAATGTCCCTCAATAGGTCCTACTATCTTCAGATAATGCTCAACATCCTTAATATGTCTTTCAACATGCACCATGTTGGTTGAGCCACCATGTGGTTCCTGTATACCACAACAGTATCAAACTGTATTAGTTTACAGCTTGCCTTTTGTTTACATTAGTCACCTTTTGATGAATATTTGGGATGTTTCCATTTTGGGACTATTACAAAGATAAGTGCTATGACTATGCATGGGCAAGTTTTGTGTGGACATATGTTTTCACTTCTCTTTGCTAAGAGTAGAAGGGCTAGGTCCTATGATAGGTGTTATTTTTAATGTTTTATGATACTGCCAATTCCAAAATTGACATCCTAATAGTATTAAGTGTTCTGATCCATGAACATAGTACATATCCCACTTATTTAGGTGTACTTTAATTTTTGTCAGAAATGCTTTATAATTTTCAGCATGTAGGTTTCCCCTTTGGTTAAATTATCTCATTTTGGCACTATCATATGTATTGTTTTTTAAATGTCACTTTCTGAATGTTCATTGTTAGCATATAGAAATTCAATTCAAATTTGTGTATTGATCTAACATCCTGCAACTTTGTTAATTTTACTTATTTTTTTGTAGATTCTTAAAGATTTTCTACATAGATGATCATGTTATTTATGAATAAAGATAGTTTTATTTCTTCCATTTCTTTCTGGGTTGGTTTTATTTCTTTTCATTACCTTGTGAGGGTAATAAGAAGCTTATTGCATTAATTAGAACCTCTAGTACAGTGTTGAGTGTGTCATTTAAATGTAAGAGAGTAATACAGATATCTGGAGGCATATGAGGCCTCAGAAGGCTTGTCTCACAAATGCCTACTTTGGAAATGCTCTTTGGAGGAAGTATTGAAATAATAATAGAAGCAAATTCTAGAGATTCTATAAAGGATATTGAAAGTAATAATGATCAGATAGCTTAATTAAGGTTACTACTCAAAAAAGATGCAATGGTAATAAAAAAGAAAGTAATGCATAAAAACTAAAAGTTGGGGCACCTGGATGGCACAGTGGGTTAAGCATCTGACTCTTGGTTTCTGCTCAGGTTGTGATCTCAAGATGTGAGATTGAGACTTATGACAGGCTCTGTGCTCAGTGCAGACTGCCTGGATTTTCTTTCATTCCATATACCCCTCCCCACCATAATTTTTCTTTCCCTTTCTCTAAAATAAATAAATAACTAAAAAAAAAAGAACTTTATAAATTAAAAAAAAACAGTAATAACTAACTAGAGAATAAAATAAAAAATAATACAGAAGGCCTTTATTAAGGGGCAATACTGCATATTGATAAGAACAAAGAATATTGAGTTTGGCTGCTTTCATATCTCTGAGACAATGAAAGTGACAATCTCTCAGTGCTTCGGAACGTATGTGAGTATGTATTTTTTTTTTTAAATTGAAGCATAGTTGGCCTCAGTTTCTTCATGTACAAAATAAGGATCATAATTATATATATCTTATAAGATTATAAAGATTAAATGAGTTAATATAGTTAAACACTTACTTTGGTACCTGGTACATACTTAACATTATATAAATCTTTGCCATCTATATGGAGCTGTTCTATAATAGCACAATAAAGATGATAAGAAAAAATATTTCATCTCTTATATTGGTTAACTACAATGATAAGATACGAATTTTCTTCTAATATATCTATAAAAGCAAGGTAACTCAATGACAATTCAAGCTTTCATTATGTTTTTAGAGAAACTTAGCAAATCTAATCTCAAATGTATGTAGTAGAAGTATAAAGAAGGGGGACTTTCCCTATTAAATATGAAGACACATTACAAAGTCATAGAATAAGAACAGTGTGATAATACAAACAGACCAAGGGACACCCAATTTTTTTCTGTAAAAGGGCCAGAGAGTAAATATTTTAGATTTTGTAAGGACATTGGTCTTTGTTGCACCCACTCAACTGTGATTTGTGATGCAAAAGCGCTATTTTTAAACAAATGACTGTGGCTATGTGCCCATACAACTAATTTATGGATACTGAAATTTAAGTTTCATGTCATTTTCACATGTGACAAAATCTTCGCCTTCTTTTTATTTTTTCTACCATTAAAAATGTAAAAACCATTCTTAGTTCATGGGCCATACAAATATATATCCATTTGGTTCATCAGGTGTAGTCTGCTGATACCCAGAATGGACAACTGATACAGGCCATGTATAAACGAGAACTTAAATAGAGTTGGTTGGATGTTTTCTATTTGTGTTTTGAGATCCAGTCTCTGTCCTTCTCCACCCCACACCATGCTCCAGTGGGCTCCCTCACCGTCTAGCTGTTGGTCAGTGACATACCAAGGGGAGGAAGATGGGAGAGAGCCTACTCTTGGTATAGGCAGAAAGGGAGTGTATTGTCATTAGTGAATTTTTAAAGGAATAATAAAACTTTTTGTTATCATCATCATATACTGGCAACTCTACACAATGTCAGTGATAAAACAGTCCTCCCCATTAGTGCTACTATTATCACCCTTATTTAGTTGAGTTTGGCTAATGGGACATCCTGGCAGGGGGCTGGGGTCAGGAGGACACTGAAATCTCCAGCAGATTCAGGATGCTATGTAAGCTACCTTGTTATTTGCCCCTTGTGACTGAGCAATGATAATAGCCAATAATAAAAGAGGGATCTGTGGCTGGTAGAGATGCTCTATAGGCCCTCTGATAACCTCTCCATAGCAAATCACAGCTTGTATCTATAAGATTTTGAAGATAAGCCATGCCTTCCTTTGTGACATGTAATTTTCCATCTGGAAGGTGGTTCTAGGCTTGCTCTGGTTGAAACTGAATAACCAACCCTGAGACATCAAATGACTATGTTGCCCTGAACTGCCTATTATGAACTAGGTGATGATATGTGATCCACTGAGTCATAGAATTGGATGTGCAGCAGCAGTATTCTCCTAAACGGAGATGACATATATTGAGACTGGGCCCTACCAGGTCCAGAAAGTGCAAACAAAATATGCAAGCAGCATGGGACGACTGAGTGGCTTACTGGTTGAGCGTCTGTCTTTGGCTCAGGGTGTGATCCTGGATTCCCGGGTTCGAGTCCCACATCGGGCTTCCTGCATGAAGCCTGCTTCTCTGCCTCTCTGCCTCTCTCTCTCTCTCTCTCTCTCTCTCTGTGTGTGTCTGTCTCTCATGAATAAATAAATAAAATCTTAAAAGAAAAATCCAAGCAGCCAATTAAGATTTCCATGATAGCTGCTCAACTGTTCCTTAAGCCTAGAGAACTCCCTGACCAGTTAATGGAGGAGGGAAAAGCTCAGACCTGATTTATAGATAGATCTGCGTTGAATGTCAACATCAGCTAGAAGTGCCAGACTTTAATGAAATGTGCTAGACTTTAATGAAAAGTGCTAGACTTTTCAGACTTTAATGCAGCTGCTGCATTAAAGTCTGAAAAAGATCATTAAAGGGAAATCTTCCAGTGGGCACAACCTGGGGCAAACCACATACAGGGCAATCCATACATCCATGTCCAGCTATGTGCAACCAAACAGCCCTGGTTGATACTCCAGAGTCCTAACTGCAGTTTGGAATAGCCCCGAGTGTGCAAATAGTCTTGGCATCTAGTCTTTAGTCCCCTTCAAGCTTGCCCGTTTCATGTAGAACCAGAGACTCAATTTTATGCATAAGCCATCACCCACACAGCCAATAAAAACAGTGTGGTAGATTCTAGGAATAGGGCTTAGAGTGGCATCAAATGAAATCAGTATCTTATTTATGTTGATTATTTTCTGTATTGTCTTTCTCTTTGCCATTAAGTTACTGTCCGTTAAATATGATGTAACTATTGAAGAAAGGTGTAGAGTTGCTAGAAAATATCTATTATCTGGCTAGAAACTAGCAGCACATAATAGTCACTTGCCACATTGCTGTTTTTATGCATAAAAACAATTCATGTTTTGGTAATCTAAATCAATTTTCTTATTCCATGGAATTTTCATCCTTCATAGGGGGAACTCCATGTGTCACATATTGCCAGAAAAAAAGTAGTTTGTTACATAAACCATTAAATAAACTGATATAAAAAGTAATTGATAACTTTGACCGGTCACTAATCTGATGATTACCTAATACACTGAATTATCTGAAATTCTTATTAAACACATATGTACAGGACCCTGGTTTCTACTATCCATATCTGGAATGAATAGGGATTAGCAGTATTAGCCAGACAAGAAATGATTCCCTCTTCCTGGCAATTAAGTAAATCTGTTGGCTATTAGTAGTATTTACAATTCACTTTTTAAACCTTATGAACTACTAGGTACATCTACATCCACACCACCTCCATGATCAAGCTTGTGTTCAGCAGCAAGAATTGTGATGTTTTGAAACGTGTTTTCCTTGTTTCAACTCTCAAAAGCTTATCCAAAGTAATAAGGTAAAATTTACTACAACATTTCCCAGTAAAACTTAATCCACAAAAATACAGACTCTCAGACCAATTCAATATGTTTTATTGTTATATTTTTAAAAATCCGCAACCCCATTTTAAGACTAGTACATGGTGAGTCTGGAGAGCAAAGTGAGAATGAGGGTCCAGTGCATAAACACTCTTAAACACTAAGATCTCAAATGAAAGAGACTCTTCTTTCAAGCATACTGATGTTTATGGCAGACAGAAGTCTATAAAATATCTGCTTTAATTGAAAACATCAGACTGCTGTCAAAGTTTTCTAGATTTTAACCCGATGTGCTGATATTCTGACATATTGCCTCCAAAATAAATAGAAACCATGTTTAGACTCCTTAAAAATATTCATCTTTTCAGATAGAATCTGGCTGTATTACTTCTGAAATAACTAAACTATCTCATACTTTAATTAATTATTTTTTTTCAAAGAGATATCTTATCATAGTAAAAGACAAACATTAGTTTGGGTTTGGGCTTAGGTACAGCACCAAGTTCCATTTAAATAAACAACTAGGATTGATTTAGTATTTAAGAAAAGAAAAACAGGACTACAGGTAACCACATCCAAATAGCAGAAATCTAAAAGGGTAAATATTACAGGGTTCTTGAAAGTACGTGGTTTATTATTCTAATATTTCAAGTGAAGATACAACGTGAGATGAAAAATATCTGGATTATGAGGACTTTAGGGAAGGAAAAAGGATAGGTGGCTAAACGAAGACAAAAATGGTTTTTAAAGTTCTGATCCAAATAAATAAGATAAGCACTTGCATAAAAATCAGAGAGAAGCTATATCATTGCATCACTACTAGATGAATACACAGAAGATATTCACACAATTTTAAGAAAATACTGAGGCTGTAAAAGTAAAGGGAAAATGAATTTTGGCAGGATTCCATTGAGTGACTGCCAAGCCTTAAATGTTCCAAAGGTGGCTTAGGATGTTTGATGAACTTAAGACACAGCCAGGTGATGTCGTCCCTAAAAATTTGCTTCTTATTTATAAGCTTTTATTTGTGCACAAATGACATGTATTATTTATAATATGGGTTTTTTGATGCAAAATATCCCAGAGAATGTACTCATTGACATTCCCTAAAGATCATAAACACAATTCCAAAACAACTATTAAAACAGTGGTTGGCTAATCTGAGTCAATATCAAAACTAAGAAAGCCAAAATATGTGTGGTCTAGTAAACAGATGCTTATAAATAAGACAGGAAAAGTAAAGAGAGATTCATTCTACTCACAGGAACTCCCTGGTTTCCTGGTAGCCCAGCTTTTCCAGAGTTTCCTGAAAGGCCATCAGCTCCATGGTATCCTTGAATGCCTTTTGGCCCGGGTAGGCCAGGAAGACCCTGGTAATCAAAAATTACATAGATTATAGAGAGACGCTGTACAAATGTTTAAATGACAAATACCTTTATATTTGGGAAAGGGATGTTTACATTTTTAATACCATGTCCCAGGAGAAATTTTCCTGTTTCCTTTTTGGATTCAGGTAACTGTCTTTAAAAGTTCCCTAAACAGAAGTGCTGAGCTAACTAAAATATAAACTTTTCAGCGACAGTATAATTCTCTGCTATCTTTCACTGTGCTGGCCTCTGCTCTATCCAGCTCGGGAGAAAAGTCAGCTATATGTACCTGTCAGCTTAGGATATAGCTATCCTTCACCATCTTGCAAAACCTCATGTCCTATTATTTTCTCAAGAAACAAATTATGGTTCTCTTTGTTGCCACATTGAACTAGATAATTATATGAGTGCTTAAAGGTCTGAACATTTTGTTTCTACTCTTGAGCAAGTGGATTTTATCTGTATGAATCTCTGATCTGAATGTGCTTATAATAATTTATGTTCATGTTCTCTTCTTTTTTTGAACCAACCCAGGCTACCCCAAGTAGGCATCTAGCCCTTGGCTACAGAAGACCAGCAGGAAGTAAGGCTCTGCTAATAAGCCAGTCAACACATATTTGCTTAGCTAGAGAAACTGATGGGGAAGGTAAAATTAATCTTTGTTCTGTGATGAAATGATTTAAAACATTTTCTTCTAAGACATTCTGTTCTATTTGCCAGGAAACCGAGAGGCTGTGTCCTTCAATTACAATCCAGCTCCTGCTTTTTATTCATGCTTGAGGATCTCTGACCCTTGTCACCAATCATTCAGTCATATGCCATGTGCTCTGTTTTCAGTGGTTCATAATCAGAGAGTAGCATGAGTCCACAGAGAGAGCTCCATAACACCGGAAACCAGCAGCCTTCAATTGCAGAGACTTATATTTAAACAGCACAAGCTTGGTTTTGAACTAATGGTCATATTTTGTTCCCTCTGTGTTCCAGCTTGAGCTTAAATTTTTTTTTTTGAAGACAAGCTGATTTATCCAACACTTGTCATAATTGGCTCCAAACTCTCTGCTTGCTGAAACTGCCAATTCTATTTAGAAAAACAAGAAAGATGAAAAGGGCCTGTTACTTACAGGAATCCCAGGTTTTCCAGAAGGACCAGGAGCTCCTTTTTTCCCCTTAGGACCCTAAAAATGTGAAGCATAGCTGTCACTAAATGGTAATAACGTTAACTAAGCTGAAGGCATAGAAAATATAGAAAAGAACCCTGAAAAAAAAAAAAAAAAAAAAAAGAGAACCCTGAGACCAGGATAATGAACCAGTCCTGCCACTGGCTGGCTGTACATCACTGAGATTGCCATTTAACTTTCCAGGGAGCTATTTTCTTTATCTGAAAATGAGAGAATTTGACCAGATAATTCATGAATTTCCATCTAGCTCCAAATTAAATCTTAGCTCTAAAAGGGAACTAAATATTATTTAATAAATGTCCACGTTTTCAGACTGGACCTTTGTCTTCCTATTGAAAGTGGCTAAGTGCTTTACTAATTTCATAAACATTTATTGGCTATTTTGTATCAAGCGCTCTGTTATGTGCTGGTAATGCAAAGTCAAAGTTACTGATCTCAAGTCACAGTGTGGTAAGGGACATGAACCGATAGCCTAAAATGTGCTTATCTGGAAGCATGGAGAAGAACATACTTGTGAATCAAAGAAAAGATATTTATTTCCCACGGAACTCTTTGTTTTTCCATGTGTGAGAGGTTTTAAATCATAATTGATTCAGCAGTAACTGGTCTGCCAGGATAGTTAGGAACTTTGCCCTTGTGAATCATGCCATTATCCTGATGATATCCTAAAATTATTTAAAAAGAAAAATGTGGAAAAGAGTGACCTAGTTCACAAATCAGAAAAAGAAGCATATTGTCATTACCAGACACATTTCTCAGAAGTCATCGAAAGTTCTCACAAACAATAATTCCACCAAAATGGGATGTTGTTATTAAAATTTGAAGATAAATTATGCCAAAGATTCAAGTTGACAATAACAAAATAAATAATTTTATAACATATTATATCCACTGAAAATGATCTTAACATTTTAAGAAGAAATAATATATTCAGTCATTAGAAAAAAAGGACATTTTCTGTAAGAGATTAGAAATCCAATTTTGTTAGAATTTGATAATGGGGATTATATGGAATAAGAGTTTTACCTCCAGCTTGGAAAACTATTTTACTTGCCTTAAAAAATCACTAATGTAAAGTCATTCTAAAAGTAAGGAAACCAGGAAATGAAACAGTAGATGATATGACTTTAGTTGAAGAAGATGCAATTCCTGGAATAATATCTCTAAAAATAAATATACCTTTAGAACAAAATAAAGAAGTAAAATAAATAAGATTTTAATATTAAAAATTGATTTCACTTATCTCTAATAGCATTAATTAAATAGTATATGAACTGTGATAATATCAAATATGTAACCAGAATGTTTTTTTCCTTTACAGTATTTGTTTTTATGTAAAGTGCTAATCTGTTCTAGATTTTAGATTTTCAAAATAGGTATTTCCTTAGCTTATGAATTTCAAATAGTCCTCTGAAACTCATGGTGGGGTAATAATTGGAGAAGGATATAATATTTTGAGAAGAATATATTTTTAAATACAAAAGCCTGATTTTTAAATATTTAAAGTCAAAACAAGATGACAACACTTGGACAAGATCCACCTGGCCACTAAAGGTCTCCATAGTGAATAATTCATGGTCAATGATTATTCTTGTAGAATTATGACTGTGTTTATATTTGATTATCAAAAACCAAGGTCACAAAGGATTCAAGTCATATAATTTGCCCTAAAGAACAGATTTAGAATTATAATAGTATAAGAGAAAATTTTTCCTATTTGAGGAGATATAAAGATCTTTAAGTTGGAGAAAGGTAAGAAGAGAAGTAGAAGAGAAGCAAGATTGTTCGACACTAACAGGAATCTCTGAGAAGGGCCCTTTACACCTCACTCTGCCCTCAAGTCCTGGGGTGGGTAGAAGCAATAATTCTCTCAGATAAGTGAGGGGATTTGGGAGACTGAAGTCTTCATTTAGAAGTCCACATAAACTGCACTGAGTATCAGCAGTAGAGTAGAAATTTCTACATGAGATGTCTAGGTCTGTGGGCTTGAGAAAGTCTGAGTCTCCCAAGCACAGGGCATGGTATAGGGATTAGCAGAATGTATTTCCACATGGCCAAGAACAGAAACATATAGCCCTTAAGGGCCCATATAAGGAGACTTTGTGCCTTTTCTGTACTCAGAAAATGGCTGTACATTCCAGCATGAATTAAAGAACTTCTGCAAGGAAGGCCAAGGTAGATGTCAACATAGTGGGATGATGGCAGCTGGGAATCTAAATGGATGATGTGCATTTCGGTGTATACTAGTGTAAATAGATGACTAAAGACCAAACTCACATCCGATTCCTCTTCCCTACCACTGCCACCCAGAATATATCTGCAAAACTGACAAGAAAGTGAATAGGGAAAACTCTAAATCAAATGTAGGATATTTGTGTGGATGGAATTAAAGGCACTCAGTTGATTAGATTTCCACCAATTAGATTTCTTTTTTTTTTTTCTTTTTTTTTCCAATTAGATTTCTATCACGAAGCAGAATGGGCACATGTGCACTCAGGACAGATGTTAAGTTCCATTATAAAAAGCATATAAAAAACAAAGTCATATTTTTAGTATACCTGAGTTTATGTCTTCTGGTTCAGACATACTACACATGTAAATCAGGGTTTTACTCCAATGTTCATATAATGAAATAAAAACAAAGAGATTCACAAATCATCACAGATTGATTACATTTTGGGATGCCTATTATGTTGGGGATTGTTTCAGAAAAGTTAAATGTTGTGTCATGAAATCTACATGCATGGGTTTATAATCATGAAAATTAGAATGTTATTCAGACTTGGATGGGCGTCAGGAAGCAGCTCCCAATAGAATAACACAAAACGGAAAGTATGACTATAAAAATTACTTTCAAAGTATATTTTGCTACTTGGAATAGGACAATTGCAGCAAAATCGGTCTACTGAAGACAAAAAGTGCTTAGCAAATAACAAAAATATAGTCTCTGCTGTTTTGAGATGTTCAATTCAGGAAAGATTTCCTTATTACAATTATTGTCATCATACTAAAAGGAAGTAGGTCAGTTAGGAAAAAAACACAGTCTTACAATGGAGATTTTAGATGTATCAAGATCATCAAAGTGTAGAACATTGATTCTTTAAAAAATTGTACATTAAAAAAAATCTCAAAATGGAATTGTTGGCTTATAACTCAATTAAGAGCCAAACATTACTAAACCTTAGTCCTATGTAGAGGTATTCTATTTCAATAGGAAATTACAGATTTGGGCCAAAGACAAAGAAAAAAAATTGTCATATAAGGTGTTGGTACATGATTGGGTTGCTATCATAAGAATGAAAAGAAGTTACTCCTTAACCAATACCCAGGATTCAAGTATAGTAAAGTTAGAAGTATTCTAATGCTACTTTCAAACTTAATTTATTCATATTATTTTATTGAAATATTAAGTACCCCATAAATCAACAAACAGACTTTTCTGTTTTCATAATAGGAAAGGCAAATGAATTTTACATGTAGTCTTTAGAGTGAGCATAAAATTGTGCTTTCTCTTTTGTCTGGCTATCTTTGAAAAAGAATGCTCCCTTTGAAATGAGATCAATTTAAAACAGCTTTCCAGTCATCGGGATGATACCAATTCACAGGCTCCTAGGGAAGGTAGTCTAATTCTTTTTTTAAAATTTTATTTAATTATTTAATTAATTAATTATTTATTTACTTGTTTATTTTTAATTCTTTTGATAATGGACATTTAACAATGTATCATTATAGTCCAAACTCTTGTTTGTTTTTATTTAAATGAAGCTGAAAGACAGTTATCTCAACATTTAGCTAGTTCTAACTTTGTTAGGATAGCTTTACAATATAAACAGATTTAGAGTTAGGCAATAATTACTCTTTCTTCCTTTTTTTAACCAAGAAACTTCAATTCACTAAAATCTGGAATTTTGTTTTGGAAGAAAAATAAGATTTTTGGCTTGAGTCTTAGTCTTTGAAAGCCATTATAGGACAGTTCACTACTTTTGAATTACAAAAATCTTTTTGAAAATGTAGTGGTTGTGCAATTGGCTTTGACTTGTTCTTTTTCTGTATAGATTCCCACTGTCTCATATATGAGAGCCCAATGATTAAGTTAGTTGGTTAAGTAAGATTAATCGTATTTTACTTGATTTATAAAAGATTTCAAAGTAATAGAGGCTTTTGTATAATATTAGGAGTCAGGAAATTTCTAGTGTTGGTTCTGTTGTAAACTAATTCTGGATCTTAGGTAACTCAATCTCTCTGACACTTAAATTTCTTCATCTGAAAAATGAGAGGATAGTCCAGATGATTTTACAGGGCCATTTGCAAACCTAAAAAACAAATTTAAAGCTTTGCAAAAACAAGATGACAACAATTGGACAAGATCCACCTGGCCACTAAAGGTATCCCTAGTGAATAATTCATGGTCAATGATTATTCTTGTAGCAATTATGACTGTTTAAAATTCTAAGAGGGTTTTTAATGTAACCGTGAACTGTTTGCCAGTATTGCCCAAGGCAGGATAGAATGAATCCCCTTCGATTATACAGTATTTAAGCCATAGCTTCTCAGTATCTTTTGACTCTAATACCTAGGGATAGTTGACTACATCAGCTGGAAACATAGTTGTCTAGTAAGAATATTTGAATTTCATTGGCATAATTTTAATAGATACTAATAAATATTTAAAAAATTTCTTCTTCCTGACATATGCCAAAAAAGAAAAAGAAAATACTGAGAATATGAAAGTACTAATTGTAAGAGCTTAGAAATTTTAGGATCAAGCCTTGGGAGCGCATGTGCATCCTTAGGCACTTAATCCAAATATAAGGAAGTCACATGAAAGCAGTAGTAGTGTTCTTGGTTCATAGCTTTTTCCACTATTTTTTCTAATTTGGGTACTAAAAGTTGTAAATAAGTGGGGCAATTACCTTCTCTCTCTTCATTTATTCTTGTTAAGGCTTGCCTTCAATGGTATATTTTAATTTTTTTTAATGTATTAGTTCTTATTTATTGAGGAACTGACAAGGAGTTAGTAGGTAGATGTCAAGACTATTCAAAATGGCTTTAGGTGAGTGAGCACCTATGTAATATCAGATTCGACCCAATTTTACTATTTATTCCTACATGTGGTAAACACAAAGTATGGGTGAAGACTGCTTAACGACTTTGGAGAAATATGGCCTTAATTTGATTATTTTTATCAATTTTCACCTAATTTATTATTAAAATACAGTACATTTTCTTAAGAATTTAATTTAAAATTGATAGTATATGAAATCAGAATGCTATGAAAAGTAGGGTAGCAATGAACTGACAGTATAGATTACACAGCAAATTATAAGGTAACTACCTCCAATAAGGCAGAGTTAACATTGAGCAATGCACAGGAAAAGAGATGTCTAAATTCAATAAGCTGATGTGTTTTTAGTTTATTTGATAACAGATAATTGGCTTGTCTTACAGACAAAAAGATTTTAAACCAAGCATGAATCTTTGTCACGTAGTCAAACTATTTCTACCCCTACTCTTACTAAAACTATATAGGTTTGACCAAGAGGTTTTCACTTTTCAATGCTGGTTTTAAGCTTATTGATATTTTTGCTTAAAACCGCAAAGAGAGACCATTCATTCTGGATAGCTTTGGGCAATTTTCACAAAGCCAGAGAAGCCTGATGATAAGGGGAAATTTGGATGGCAGTCAAAACACATGAAATAATCAATAATCTGGTTTTTGCACACTTAGTGACAAACACTCTGATGAGAGGCCTACAGTGATCCTTGCTCTGGAAGGGTGAATGATCATTTAAATCACAATGAACAGGGGATCCCTGGGTGGCGCAGTGGTTTAGCGCCTGCCTTTGGCCCAGGGCGCAATCCTGGAGACCCGGGATCGAGTCCCACGTTGGGCTCCCAGTGCCTGGAGCCTGCTTCTCCCTCTGCCTATGTCTCTGCCTCTCTCCCCCCAGTGCATGGAGCCTGCTTCTCCCTCTGCCTATGTCTCTGCCTCTCTCTCTCTCTCTCTCTGTGACTATCATAAATAAAAAAAAAAAAAAATTAAATCACAATGAACAGTAGCTCCTATGCCCCTGCTTTCTAAAACCAACATTAAGTTTCAAATTGTCTCAAATAATTTCAACTTACTTCAGATCCTCTCTCTCCTTTTAGTCCTTGCTCACCTTGGTCACCTGGCTCACCCTTTAATAGGAAACCAGACAGAAATCATGTATGAAGCAGAGACCAAATAAGATATATCAACATTAATTTTTTTCAATGCCAGAATTACAAAGAATATTTTCAAAACATACTGGGGGCCCTTGTTGTCCAGTAGCACCTCTTGGTCCTGGCAAACCCACATGACCCTAGGAAGAGAAAAGATGAATTATTATAGTAAATAGAGACATGTAACTTAGAAAATAAGGTGACATTGGTTAAAATAGCAGTAAAATGTTATAAAATGCAATTTATATAACAGAAATTATGATTCTTTCTTGGAAATGCTGTGGAATATAATAGCCACTGGATATTATGATTACTGAGTAGAGTATAAAGTTTGTTTCATTTTGCACATAGGTTAATGTAGTGGGGTAAATCATGGCCCACCAAAAGATTTCTATTTCCTAATTCCCAGAACCTGTGAATGTGACCTCGTTTGGAAAAAAAAAAGGTCTTTGCAGATATCATTAAGTTAATGATCTTAAAAAGAGATGATCCTGAATTGTCTAGAACAAGTACCCATATAAGAGAAAGCTAGACACAAGCAACCAAGGAGAGGGCCAGAGGCAGGCACTGGAGTGATGTAGCCACAGCAGTTAGAAAAGGAAAGCAAGGATTCTCCTCTAGAGCCTGTGGAAGGGAGCACAGTCTGCTAACATCTCAATATCAGATTCTGGTATCTAGAACTGCGAGAGAATAAATTTCTGTTGTTTTAAACCACTTGGTTTACAGTGATTTTGGTCAGGAAACTAGTATAGTAAATAACCAAAGAAAAAGGGCTTGAGAACAAATTTCTTTTTTCAACCTATTTCCACTGTGGAAGTGAATTATGTATGGTCTCCATTTTTACAAACTAAGTTTATACCATTTGGATAGATTTATTGAGTTGAAAACTGGGAGTTGTTACTGTATATAATGCCAAGACACATCAAATGACTTTAATATTCAGCAATCTGTCATCACGCTAGTCCTCCTCAGAAGGAATGCTGACCTACCACATTTCCCTTTTCAAGTGTGTAAATAGAAACTAGCAACAACCCAAGGGCATGTCAGAGTATGCATGAAGAATTCTGCATGCAAGCTCTTTTATCCCCTTTCCTAGTGTCCTCTTTGCTTCAGATTTCTTTCTTCCTGCTCTCTGTATATTACAAAAAGAATGCCATAGGCCCATTTCCTTTTTTCTGGACTAGAAGAAGAATTGCCTACATAGGCTAATGATATTTATCTCACAGAAAGATCAGTTGAAGCCTTCTTTGTTTGCATTCTTTGAGGCAAATATTTATGGTTTTAAGATCCAGCTAATTGATTTAAAAAAAAAGAACCCTGTTTAAGAGAGTGAACAGAGGCAAAGAAAAAGTCTAGTTTGGAAAGCTTTCTATAGAATATGGTCACAACTAAAGAGAATACACATGTCCTTACCAGAAAAACATGAGCAGAGTCAGCAATAATAGAATCAGGTCAATGAAGATAAAGTTTGGTACAAGTAAATACGATGATTATAAGTCATTTATTAAGCAGAACTCAGGAGAGAAATGATTGGTGAAGAGCTGGAGTTAGAGAGTGCAGTGAGACTGAGCATTTGAGCAAACTCAAAACCATGAATGGCCAATTGTGACTTAGTTACCATATTGGTCTGTAGTTTAGAGACCTTTTTGTTTTTTTTAAAGATTTTATTTATTTATTCATGAGAGAGAGAGAGAGAGAGAGAGAGAGAGAGACAGAGACACAGAGGGAGAACAGACTCCATGCAGGGAGCCCAATGTGGGACTCCATCCCAGGACTCTAGAATCACGCCCTGGGCTGAAGGAGGTGCTAAACCGCTGAGCGCCCCCGGGCTGCCATAGAGACCTTTTTAGAATGATCACAGAATAGCCAACTATTTCTCTTAGGCCATTTTTCTGCAGTGTTGAAAATTAAATATGCTGTAATAAATATTATTATAAAGTAACATAGGCAAGGTTATGGGAAGTGATTGACTTTGTCTAGTGATATTAGTGGTGGTATGCACTAAATGTCCAATAGGAGCTAGATGGCCAAGGATTTTATAAGGGAAGTGATGATATGCTGAATTTTGAAAGATGAGTGTTCCAGGTAGCAAAGTAAAAAGACCTTCTGACAAAGGAGATAGCATGGAGGAATAAGTGGAGATTAGTTTGCCAGAACATGTTACATGGGGAATGGGTTTGAGAGGCCTACAAATGGGGATAGGGAGTCTAGTTAGGAAGTTATTAAAGTAATTCAGACAAAAATGATGAAACTGAACTAAAGTAGGGCAAAGTGGCTATGTTTCAGAGCTATCTGAGGTCAAAAGAAGTGGTGAAGTAAATTTTAGAGATGAGAGGAAAGCCCAAGGAGAGGAGGGAGAGGATGAGAGAGAAAAAGAGACAGAAGCAGAGGGAGAGCAATAGACAGAGAGGGAAACAGACCGAGACAGAGAAAGAAAGAGAGGGATGATTCATTTATTGGCTTGAACACCTTAATGTCTGATGGTAGCATTCACTGAATTGAGGATGTAGAAAGAAGAGGATCAAATTTGAGGAGGATGATGAAACTGTGGTATAGGACATACTGAGGTAGAGGTGCCTGTGATGATATCCCATAGCAATCTGGATATGCATGTCTGATGCTAAGGAATGATGGCTAACTGAGGATTTAAATGTTATTTTGTTGTGCACAAAGATGCTATGGACTTTGCCAAACCAAATCAAAATGGAGTTTGAGCTAGAACATAATTTATCCAATGTATTTCTAGGACTTCATCTCACATAAGTTGAGTCTGACTTAATCTTAGGTATGTGCATGTTTTTGCCCATGGTTTTAAAAAGCAGGTGTTGACAGTATAATATGCTTATTCTCATTAAGTCCTCTGGCTTTCTCATGCCTCAAATGAATTTAGCTTGACCTATGGAATGTATAGCTTTCTGGATGACAGCTATAATTTACTATATCTTTTTTTATACTGATTAAACGTTCTTATTCTGTATATCTTTACATGTGTTTTACACAGAAGTGGGGACTGTACCTTGGAGAGGTGTCCAGTATTAAATTCATGATACCTAGTTCTGCTCCTGGTCCATGGCAGACATCCAAATATATGATGAGTGACCAGAGATTTTATTATGCATAAGACATAAGATCTGTCATGTATAAAGATGCTTAATGAGTGTTTACTGATGACAATGAGCAAGACACATGACTTCTGTAATTCTCAGTTTCTTTAAAAGGAAAAAAGAACAAAGCATGGTGAAAAAGATTTTTAAAAATTTCTAATAGTTGATAAATGAATGGAAGTAAAAATTTGCACTAGCCATTCCATTTTTTAAAATTTATTTATTTATTTGAGAGAGAGAGGGGGAAAGAAAGAGTGTACACCTGCACATGAGTGGGGAGAGGGGCAGAGGAAGAGAATCCTTAAGCAGACTCCCTGTTGAGTACAGAGCCCAATGTGGGGCTTGATCTCATGACCCTGAGATCATGATCTGAGCTGAAACCAAGAGTGGGACACTAAACTGACTGAGCCATCCAGGCGCCCCCTATTCCATTTTTTTTATCCAATAGGATAATCATGAGTTCATGACTGTAATAAGAGAATTTGTAAATATAAAAATATTTTTAAAAAGTTGGTGATTATTCAGCCACAAAAGGCACAAAGTACTAATAATTCTACAACATGATGAATTTTGAAAACATTGTGTTAAATGAAATGAGCCAGACACAAAAAGCTATATATTATATGATTCCATTTATATGAAATGTCCAGAATAGATAATCAATAGAGACATAAAACCAAGTAATGATTGCCAAAGGCTAAGAGAAATACAGAGTGAGTGCTTAATGGGTAGGTGCTTCCTCTTTGGGGTGATAATCAATAGAGACATAAAACCAAGTAATGATTGCCAAAGGCTAAGAGAAATACAGAGTGAGTGCTTAATGGGTAGGTGCTTCCTCTTTGGGGTGATGAAAATGTTCTGGAACTATGTGTGATGGCTGCAAAATATTGAGAATGTCCTAAAATTCTCTTAATTGTATACTTTAAAATGGTTAAAATGAGCATGCCAGGGTGGCTCAGTCAGTCAAGTGTTTGCCTTTGACTCAGGTCATGATCTTAGGGTCCTGAGATGGAGCTCCAGGTTAGGTTCCCTGCTCAGTGGAGAGTCTGTTTCTCCCTCTCTCTGCCCCTCCCCCCTGCTCATGCACACACATGCCTCCTTGGCTCAAATAAATAAATAAAATCTTAAAAAAATAAAATGGTTAACATGGTAAATTTTATGTGTATTTTAACCTAATAAAAAGAAGGCTTGGTGATAATGCTAACCACCAGTTTCCTAGAGTGAAAGGATAATACGTACATTTTAAAACTATCGAAAAGCAAACATTTAAAAATTTCATCTGAGGCTATAACAGAATAATCTAACTCTAAAGCAAGCATCATTTCCCAGTATGAATCAAACTTGTGCTTGGGAAAACTTGGAAGGGGACAAGTGTGGATATTTCATGGCTTTCAGATATCTAAGCAATAAAACTATTGTGGCTGTCTGGCTTAAGATGGCTTGTTTAGAATAAAACCAGCAACAAATGATAAAAATGACCTCTAAAATCTAAGAACATAGGATAGAATAAGACACAAGGGAAGATGTGGGTCAAACTAATTCATGAAATATCCACAACTGAAAACTTCACCAGTATTTGTGGAATGAGGAAGGAGAAATAGATCCCACAGTGGGCCTATGAAGAAGTTCTCTGATGAAGGATTTCTGAGTAAGGCGTGTCTATAAAGAATAAGGCAGGCAGAGTTTTTCTTCTCCTAGCCAGATGAAGAGATTCTTTTCTTCTTTCAAAAGAATAGTTACCTGTTTGTTTGGCAGTAAATTTGCTGGTTTAGCTACCAAATGTTTTGTAGTTGTAGAGACCAAAAGAAGATATTGCAAGAACCCAATTTTCCTGAGAATGTGTGAAGGTATGCACAGCAAAAACTAAGAACTTTAAGATGCTTCTCAAATTATTCTGGAAGCAGTGGGTTGGCTTCTCAATCCAAAGGAAACCTAATTTTGAATAAATACAGTGGATTCCCTGGATTTAGAAACACATATAGACACAAATGTTATATAAATTTGAAACGGAATATATATATATGATGTTTTAAAATGTTTCTCTAAAAATAGAAGAAATGCAAGATGACCACCACAACTATTACAATCATTTAGAGCTACCTTCAACATTTGTTTCAAGGAGAATTTTAGGGAGTAAAAGCTGATTTTTCAGATTTCAGACTTGAAAAAATCAATTTATTAATGATAATTATCTACCTACAAGCTTATTTATTCAATCTAGCTATTTAAATCTTCATTTCAGATATGATTACTGAAATTTTATGGGAGGAATATATTGGATCAAATAACCAATCAATTCATTATTAAATATGAATTATGTTTATATGCATATTGTATACTATTATGTACAAAGCTCAGAACAAACATTGTAGAAGAGAGAAATCATATTCAAATTGGAGAGCTGAGATACTTCTGCACATTACAAATAATTAGCAAAAATATCCACAACAGAAGAGGGTAAAATATTTCTGTTGAATGACTTCTGTAAATAATAAATATAGGACTACAGAATAGGGAAAGATTCCTGTTAGGGTGAGTTGGGAAAAAAGGAGTTTGAACTAGATTATAAAGGATAGATAGGATTTATGTAAATAAAGATAAAATAATACTGTGAGTAGACACAGAATATTGTGAGCAAAGGAACATAATAGAAGCTATAGGAAGTGAGTTAGCAGATGACCATTTTGTTTAGCTACAGACACTGTAAACAGGAAGAGGACATGAGGCAAGAATACAGAATATCCGAAACACAAATGTGCTAATAAAAAATAATACAGTGAATTCTACACATGGTCTAATATAATTTTGGCTGATGAAGCTCTTCTCATAAAATCCTTCTAACAATGGAAAAGAATTGACAGAAGGCTTGAGAATATAATGACATTCATCCACCCATTTGACGACTCTTTAATGAATTCCTACTATACACCAGGAATATTATGTTCTAGAAATTAGGGGTATAATGATAAGAAAAAAAAAAAAGCCAAAGAGTCTTGTTTTCATGGATCTTACTTTTTGGTAGAGGAAAATAGACAATAAACAAAGAAAAATGTACCAAAAAAGTAGTAAGATAATACAGGTAGCATTAAAATATGATATTAAATGATGGATAGAAAGGGCAGTGAGAGAAGGTCTTTCAGGAAGTAACATTTCAGCTGACATCTGAATGATGAGAAAAAAGCAGCAATGAGAGGAGATGAAGATGATTCTAGAAAGTTGGAACAGAAAGTACAAAGAGCTATGCTTGTTCTAATACCACAAGATATTACTAATAACTCAGTGATGCTTATTTTTATTTGAAACCAAACAAAATCACAAAGAATACTAATTCAATTTAGAAGCAAAATATTAAATTTGCTCTAATTACCTTATAGCCCTCTTCTCCAGGCTCTCCTCTCTCTCCTTGTTCCCCGATAATACCCTACAGAGACCACATGCAAAAATAATGTTTCACAGCTGGATCTAAGTATTTGTAAATACAGATAATATAGTTAGTGTGGAATATTTTTTCCAAAAATATGAAACCAAATGTATAATAATTTGCTTAGTTCCACTAAATAATTTCCAAAGATTGAATTTCAGTAGTACCAAGAGCATCATAAGCATGGAGTTATTTAAAGAGAATCTTATAATGATTCTGCTAGGAAAAATATCGAAGAAATGAAGTCCACTTTAAACAATATGAATTTTCAGATGAATAAAGTATATTAGGGACATTGGCAAAATAACCTGCATTTCTACTTAATGTTAAAATGATAGAAAAAAATTTAATCTGGATCATTCAGCCACATAATTAATTCCATTAATTAAAATATTATATTTAGTACATTATTTATGTATTTTTTGAAGTATAGTTGACATATGATATTATATTAGTTCAGGCATGCAATGTAGCGATTTGACATTTATACACATTATGAAATGATCACTAGAATAAGTCTGGTCACCATCTGTCACCATATGTAGTTATATTATTGACTATATTCACTATGCCGTACTTTCCATCCCATGACTTGTTTATTTTATCGCTGAAAGTTTGTACCACTTAATCCCCTTCACCTATTTTTCCCACCTCCCTATCTCATCCTCCTTGGACAGTTTGTTCTGTGAATTTATGAATCTGTTTGTTTGTTTTTTTTCTTCTAGACTCCACATATAAGTAAAATCATTCAGTATTATCTGTCTCTAACTTATTTCACTTAGCATAATGCCCGCTAGGTGCACCTATGTTGTCACAAAGAAGAGATTTCATTCCTTTTTATGGCTGAGTAATATCATATTGTATGTGTGTGTGTGTGTGTGTGTGTGTGTGTGTGTATAACCATCATTTTACCCATTCATCTCAGTGAACACTTAGATTGTTCCATATCTTGGCTATTGTAAATAATGCTACAATGAACATTTAGGTGTATGTATCTTTTTAAATTATATTTTTTAATTTTCTTCAGATATACACCAATAAGTCAAAGAGCTGGATCATACAATATTTTTAATTTTTAATTTTTTGAGGAATCTCCATACTGTTTTAGATAGTGGCTACACCAATTTACATTCCTACAACAGTTCATGAGGGTTCCTTTTTTTTCCCACATCCTTGCCAACATCTGTTATTTCTTCTTTGTTGTTATTTTTGATACCAGCCATTCTGACAAGTGTGAGATTAAATCTCATTGTGGTTTTGATTTGCATTTCCTTGGTTAGTGATGTTGAACATCTTTTCATGTGTCTATTGGCCTTCTATATGTCTTCTTTGGAAAAATATCTATTCTGATCCTTTATCTATTTTTATTTATATTTAAAATTTTTTTAAAAGATTTATTTATTCATGAGAGGCACATAGGCAGAGACACAGATAGAGAGAGAAGCAGCCTCCCCGGGTGGAGCCTGATGTGGGACTCGATCCCCAGACCCGGGATCATGCCCTGAGCTGAATGCAGACACTCAACTGCTGAGTCACCCAGGCATTCCCCTTTACTCATTTTTTAAAAAATCATATTGTTTTATTTGAGTTCTTTATATGTTTTGGATATTAATCCCTTATTGGATATATCATTTGCAAATATCTTCTCTCATTTAGAGGGTTGCTTTTTTGGATTTTTTGATGGTTTCCTTTACTGTGAAAAAGCTTTTTTTTTTTTTTTTTTTTTTAAAGCTTTTTAGTTTGATGTAATCCCAATTGCTTATTTTCGCTTTTGATGTCTTTGCCTGAGGAGACATATCCAAAAAAATATTGCTAAGACTGATATGCAAGAACTTACACCTGTTTTCTCTTGGAAGTTTTAGGATTTCAGGTCTTAATGTTTAGGCCTTTAATTCATTTTGTGTGTTTTTTTGCATGTATTGGAAAAAAAAGGTCCAATTTCATTCTTTTGCATGTAGCTGTCCAGTTTTCCTCAACATTATTTATTGAAAAAACTATCCTTTCCCCATTGTATATTCTTGCTTCATTAGTCAAGACTAATTGATCATAGAAGTATATATTTATTTCTGGGCTCTCTATTCTGTTCATTGATCTATGTATCTATTTTTGTGCCAGTACCATAATGTTTTGATAACCACACCTTTGTAGTAAGTACTGTTTGAATCAAGCAGCATGATATCTGCAGCTTTGTTCTTCTTTCTCAAGGTTGTTTTGGCTATTCAGGGTCTTCTCATTCCATACAAATTTTAGGATAATTTGTTCTAGTTTTGTGAAAAATCCTATTGAAATTTTGCTAGGAATTATATTGAATCTATAGGCTGCTTTGGATAGTATGAACATCTTAATATTGATTCTTCTAACTCATGAACATGGTATATCTTTCCATTTATTTTTGTCATTTTAATTTCTTTCATCAATGTCTTATAGTTTTGAGAATATAGGTCTTTCACCTCCTTGGTTAAACTTATTTCTAGAGATTTTATTATTTTTGGTTCAATTGTAAATGGGATTGTTTTCTTAATTTCTCTCTTTTTTTTAAAAAAAAGATTTTATTTGTTTATTTATTCATGAGAGACACGCAGAGAGAGAGGAAGAGACATAGGCAGAGAGAGAAGCAGGCTCCATGCAGGGAGCCAATGTGGGATTCAATACTGGGACTCCAGGATCATGTCCTGGGCTGAAGGCAGGTGCTCAACCACTGAGCCACCCAGGTATCTCTTAATTTCTCTTTCTGATAATTTGTTATTATTGCATAGAAAAGCAACAGATTACTGCATATTAATTTTTTAACCTGAAATTTTACTCAGTTAATTTAGTAATTGTAATAGTTTTTTGATGAAATCTTTATTTTCCATTTATAGTATAGTGTCATTTGTAAATATTGACAATTTTACTTCTGTCTTACCAATGGGGATGTCTTTTCTTTCTTTTTTTCTCTGCTTGCTATGGTTAGTATTTCTAGTACTGTGAATACAAATGGTGAGAGTAAGCATAGTACTATTGTTCCTTATCTTACAGGAAGAGCTTTCAGCTTTTCACCATTCAGTATGATGTTTGTTGTGTGCTTCTCAAATATAGCCTAACTTATGTTAAGATATTTATTGAGAGTTTTCATCATAAGTGGATGTTGAATTTTGTCAAATGCTTTTTCTGCATCTATTGAAAGAATCATGATTTTTATCCTTTATTTTGTTAATGTGTGTATCAAATTGATTGATTTGAAATACTGAACCATCCTTGTATTTCTGAAGTAAATCTTACTTGATTGTGGTATATGATCCTTTTAATGTATTGCCGAATTCTGTTTGCTCATATTTTGTTTTTTTTTTTGTTTTTGTTTTTTTTAAGATTTTATTTATTTAAAAAAAAAGATTTATTTATTTATTCATGAGAGACAGAGAGAGGCAGAGACACACAGGCAGAGGGAGAAGCAGGCCCCATGCAGGGACCCCGATGGGGGACTCGATCCCGGGACTCCAGGATCATGCCCCGAGCCAAAGGCAGATGCTCAACCACTGAGCCACAGAGGCGTCCCACATTTACCTCTTTTTTTTTTTTTTAATTTATTTTTTATTGGTGTTCAATTTACTAACATACAGAATAACCCCTGGTGCCCGTCACCCATTCACTCCCACCTCCCGCCCTTCTCCCCTTCTACCACCCCTAGTTCATTTCCCAGAGTTTGTTTGCTCATATTTTGTTGAGGAGTTTTGCATCTATATTCTTGAATCTATGGTCTATGTTTATCTATGATATTGGCTTGTAATTTTTTTTGTACTGTCTTTATCTGGTTTTGGTATCAGGATAATGCTAACCTCATAGAATGAATTTGAAAGCATTCCTTCCTCTAATTTTTCTGGAATAGTTTGAGAAGTATAGGTATTAATGCTTCTTTAAATATTTGATAGAGGGCAGCCCGGGTGGCTCAGTGGTTTAGTGCCGCCTTCAGCCCAGGGCATGTCCTGAAGACCTGGGATTGAGTCCTGCATTGGGCTCCCTGTTGGAGTCTACTTCTCCCTCTGCCTGTGTCTCTGCCTCTCTCTCTCTCTCTGTGTCTCTCATGAATAAATAAATAAAATATTAAAAAAATAAATAATTTGATAGAATTTATCTGTGAAGCCATCTGGTCCCAGACATTGGTTTATTGGGAGATTTTGATTGCTGATTTATTTTCATTACCAGTAATCAATATGTTCAAATTTCCATTCCTTCTTGATTTAGTCTTGGAAGATTATACATGTTTAGGAATTGATACATTTCTTCTAGGTTGCCCAATTTGTTGGCATATAACTTTGTATTAGATGGAGGATGCTGTTTTTATTTTCATTTGGCTTCAGGTATTTTTTTTTTAATTTTCTCTTTAATTTCTTCATTTACTCCTTGTTTGGTTAGTAGCATGTCGTTTAGCTTCCATGTGCCTGTGTGCTTTTCCAGTTTTTTTCTTGATATTTATCTCTAGTTGTATACCATTGTAATCAGAAAAGATGCTTGATATGATTTTAGCCTTCTAAACTTTATTAAGACTTGCTCTCTGGCCCAACATGTGATCTAACCTAGAGAATGTTCCGTGTGCACTTAAGAAGAATGAGCATTCTGTTTTTTTTTTTTTTTTAAGACTTTATTTGACAGAGCGAGTGAGCACAAGTAGGCAGAATGAGAGGGAGAAACGGGTTCCCCATTGAGCAGAAAGCCCAACATGGGGCTCAATCCCAGGATGCTGATGCTGGGATCGTAACCTCAGCCAAAGGCTGACAACCAACTGACTGAGCCACCCAGGTGCCCCTTTTCTTTTCTGCTGTTTTTGAATGGAATGTTCTGTATATATCCATTAGGTCCCTCTGGTCCAACGTGTTATTTAAGGCAACTATTTCCTTATTGACTTTCTGTCTAAATGATCCATCCATATATGTAAGTAGAGTATTAAAGTGCCCTATTATTGCATTACTGTAGATTTCTCCCATTATGTCTATTAATATTTGCTTTATAAATTTAGGTGCTACAAGGTTTGGTGCATAGGTATTTACAATTATTATATTCTCTAGTTGAATTGATCCTTTTATCATTATGTAATGCCCTTTCTTATGTCTTCTTACAGTCTTTGTTTTAAAGTCTATTTTATCTAATATGAGTACGCTATCCAGGTATTTTTCATTTCCATTTGAATGGAATATTTCTTTTCCATTCTTTCACTTTCAATCCATGTGTGTTTTTAGGTATGAAGTGAGTATCTTATAGGCAGCACATCGATGGGTTTTCTTATCCACTCAGTCTTTTGATTGGAGCATTTGTCCACTTACATTTAAAGTAATCATTGGTAGGTATATACTTATTGCCATTTTGTTAATTGTTTTCTGGTTATGTTTGCAGTTCTTTTCTGTTCTTCTCTTGCTCTCTTCCCTTGTGATTTGATGGTTTTCTTTAGTGGTACATTTGGATTTCTTTCTCTTTATTTTTTGTGAATCTATCATAGGCTTATGGTTTGTGGTTTCCATGAGTTTCATATCAATGCCCTATGTACAGAGTAGTCTATTTTAAGTTGATAGTCATTTAAGTTCAAACACATTCTAAAAGTCCAACAATTTTATTCTCCTCTCCCCACGTTTTGTGTATTTGTTGTCATAATTTACATATTTTTATTTTGTGTATCCCTTAGTTAATTATTGTGGTTATAGTTGCTTTTACTATTTTTTAAGAGAGGGGAAGGGCAGAGGGAGAAAGGAGAGAAATAATCTTAAGCAAGCTCCACATCCAACATGAAGCCCAGTATAGGGCTTGAACTTGCAATCCTGAGATCATGACTTGAGCCAAAATCAAGAGTCAGATGCTTAACTGACTGAACCACCCAGGTGCACTGTTTTTACTACTGTTGTCTTTTAAGTTTCCCACCAGCTTTATAAATGGTGGATATGCTCTCTTTACTATATGTTTGCTTATACCAGTGAGACTTTTTCTTTAATAATTTTTAAATCTTTAGTTATGGTGTTTTCTTTTCCACTTAAAGAAGTCCCTTTAGCCTTTCTCAGAAGTCCAGTTTAGAGGTGATGAAATCCATTAATTTTCATTTGTCTAGGAAACTCCTTATCTCTTAATTCTCTATGATAATCTTGCCAGGGAGTGTATTCTTGGCCAGATTTTTTTCTTTCAGCACTTTGAGTATATCAGGCCACTCCTCTCTGGCCTGCAAAGTTTCTGCTGAAATATCAGCTGATGACCTTATGGGTGTTACTGAGTATGTAACCAGTTGCTTTACTCTTGCTGTTTTAAGATTCTCTCTTTATATTTAATTTTTGACATCTTTATTTTCTGTTGGTGTGGATCTCTTTGGGTTCATCTTTTTTGGAGCTCTCTTTGCATCTTGCAGCTGGATGTTGGTTTCCTTCCCCAGTTCAGGGATGTTTTCATCTATTATTTCTTCCTTTTGTCTTGTTACACTCTATTTATTAAAGTTTATTTTATAAGACTTATATTATATGCTTAATATTTTCCCAGAGGCCTCAAACTATCTTCTTTTCTTAAACCTTTTTTTCTTTTTGGTATTCAGTTTGGATGACTTCTACTACCTTGTTTTTCCAGATTACTGATCTGTCTGTATCCTTTAATCTGCCATTATTCCATCTAGTGTATTTTTTCATTGCAGTTATTGTATTCTTCAATTCTTATTGGATCTTTTTAATACTTTCTATCTCTTTGTTGAAGTTCTCACTGTTCATCTATTCTCTCGAGTTTGGTGAGCATCTTTATGATCACTACTTTGAATCCTTTATGGGCAAATTGCTTATCTCTGTAATTTGGTTCTTTTTCTGATGCTTTATCTTGTTTTTTTGGAACATATTCCTCTGTCTCTTTGTTAGGCCTGACTTACTGTGTTTGTTTCTATGTATTAAGTAGATCAGCTATGTCTCATGGTCTTGATGGAGTGATCTCATATGTAAGGTGTTGTTTGGGCCTAAGAAGCACATTCCCCCCCAGTCACTAGAACAAGGTACTCGAGGGGTGCCTGGTGTAGGCTGTCTGTGCCCTCCTGTTGTGGCTTGGCCACAGCTGTTGCTTCCATGCTGGTGAGCAGTGCTGCCCCTGGCCCAGATGGCTGCAATGATTGGCCACATTGCTGGGGGCATATTGGTGTGGGTAGGGCAGTGCCTGGTATGGCTGGTTGTGAGGTCAAACTGAATTTGACCTGAATTATTTCCATATTTCCAGGCATACTGAATGGGTGGGCCTTGCCCTTTGTCCTTGTCAGGAGCCACATTGGAGGGATGCTGGTCCAGGCTAAAGCCACTTGTTTGGTGTGTTGGGACAGGAGCTACTTTGGAGAATGCCAGTCCTGGCTAAGGATATCTGCTGGTGTGGCAGGCTGGGAGCTACTTTGGAAGACACTGTTTAATGTTCTTTTTAAAAGTATTTAATAGCTGGGGCATCTAGGTTACTCAGTTGTTTCAGTGTCTGACTCTTGATTTTGGCTCAGGTCACAACTACAGGGTCATGAGACTCAGCCCCGTGTGGGGCTCTGCACTCAACCCTTCACTGCACTTGAGATTTTCTCTCCCTTTGCTGCTGCCCTTCTCCTACTCTCTTTCTCTCTCTCAATAAAAAAAGTTTTTTTTTTTAAAGCATCTAATAGCTAATCCTACTTTACCATTATCAAAAATTCCACTGTTTATTCCTTAATCTATGGATTTTTAATTTTTAAAAAAGATTTATTTATTTATTTATTTTGAGTCTGAGAGAGAAAGAGAGAAAGAGCATGCATGAGTAGGCAGGGGAGGGGGAAGAAGGAGGCAGAGGGAGAGGGAGAGAAGTAAACTCTCCACTGAGGCAGAAGCCTGACAGTGGGGCTTGATCTCATGACCTTGAGATAATGGCTCGAGCCAAAATCAAGAGTTGGGACACTTAACCAACTGAGCACCCAGGCATTCCTGAACTTTTGTTCAGGAATATAAATTAACCTAATAAAATTGTATTTATTTATTTTAATCCTTCATGTAGTACCTAACTAATAAATTTACACTTTTAACTTTTTCAAGACATACCTAATATAAAATCTTTGGTATGATTTTAAACTGTTAAAAATTTTCATATATTTTTATGATATATGAGAAAGCAATTTTTGCATATGAGACCTACTGTCTGAAAAGAAACTCAAATTGAAATGTTTGGCAAAACCATAAAATTGATAATGGATCACTAATTGATAAATTTTAACTTATTCCTATGTGAATAAAGGTATTTCACATAATTTAAGACAATAATCTCCGACTCTGCTTTAATGATTTAGAATGTTCTTGGTTTAAGTTTCATACCTGTCTTATGTCTACCAGATAAAATGATGCTTTTTATATTAGACTTTTAAGATATTTATTACATTTCAGTGACATTGTTTAATCTTGGCAAAGTTTTTGCATTATTTCCATATTTTCTCCCCCAGAGCTTTAGAGAGACTAGAGCATATTTGATAAAAATCTTATATATCTTATATATTCTTATAGATAAGTATTCCTCTGTATGAGATGGCTTAATTTAATCAGAATAATTCCAAAATCCTTCCTATTTCTAAAACAAAAGATAACTTTCAAACATTTCCAAAGAGACAGATCAAAATATCAGAAAAGACTACAAAATGTGATTCTTCTGCTTTAGGATTTTTTTTTTTATAAAAAAAATTATATGGAAAATGGAAAATTTAACCAATTACATTTATTTTTATGAACTGAACACTTTTGTTCTACCTATTTAATTTACAAATGTCCTTTAAGATTGTTTTAGTCAATCATGAACATAAAGGTGGTTATTCGGATAATCAAAACTACAATAGCTACTTTTCAAAATGGTGTTCATAGCTCTTAAAATGCTGAATTAGGAGAACAGGTCAGTGATCTTTAAAGAGTATTGGTTATAATAGCTGGCTAGATAAGTTTTAAAATCATTTGATAACTATGTAGATTACTATAAAAAAGTATACAGATCAGATTTTTTTAACACTTAGAAATAAATCTGGGGATCCCTGGGTGGCGCAGTGGTTTAGCGCCTGCCTTTGGCCCAGGGCGCGATCCTGGAGACCCGGGATCGAATCCCACGTCAGGCTCCCGGTGCATGGAGCCTGCTTCTCCCTCTGCCTGTGTCTCTGCCTTTCTCTCTCTCTCTCTGTGACTATCATAAATAAATAAAAATTAAAAAAAAAAAAAAAAAGAAATAAATCTGAATTTGATAATTAAAGAAACATCTGTCTTAAACTGTCTAAGGTATATAGTTTTTGATAATATCTGCAAAAAGTTGTTATAATACATTTAATGCTGAAAATTAGATTTGGAAATTCATTGTATTAAACTATGTATCATGCTAAGGATCTTAACCTGGATATAAATAAATTTCACATTTAGTTTATATAACTATAAATAGTACATGCCTATAAAATCATGTTATGAAACTAACAAAACTCCTTGAAAAGATGTGATTGGTGCTGTAAATTTATTATATATATTTTATCTTGAAACATCAAAATAATTTTAGAAAAAGACCTACTGGTTCACCTCGAGGCCCAGGTGGTCCTAGTACTGTGCTATCTTCTCCTGGATAACCCTATAATGAAGATAATAATTTTTTTTTTGAAGATAATAATTTAAAACAAAATCAAATTAATAAAATTACCTTTGAAATACACAGGCTATTATTGTCTAATATGTTATGAAATATACAATATTTATCTTATCTAAATGGAAAGCTTTTACCTACAAAACTTAGCATAGGATATTTTCTACAATTGTGATTCCTATAGGTTCTAAGAAGTGTCAATCTGCTTAAATTACATAAAAAGCAGTTTAGGAATTTGCTCAAAATTTCAGTTTTCCAATGATATTGCAAATCTACAGGAGTCCTCTTATAGTTATTCTTAACCTATAAAATATTTTACTATAAATATATTAGTCATTTAATCTATAGTCTCATAATTGCTTTCAGTAGGTAATTAATTTTACTTTCACAAAGCTTTACAGATTGCAAAGTGCTTTAGCATGTATTATTTCATGAATATCTTGAAACAACCAATCCAATCAAAGACATTTTGATGACTTATTTACATTTTTGTCTCTTGTTATTTATCTTCTAGAATTTATAATACTTCTCAAGTTGAAAAGTATTTCTTTTATTCTTTGAAAATGTTTCCATGCATACTTTCAGAAAGAACATAAGTATTTAATATTTAACTTTAGGATTGAAAAGTCAATATACACACATACCTTTTCTCCTTTAGGTCCTGGCAACCCAGGAAGTCCTGGTTGACCCTGATGACCCTAACAAAAGGACAAGTAAGTAGACATTCTACATATCATTTGTCCATATTCCACCTAATACCACCAAGGCCATACTATTAGATATTGCACTATTCTGAAAGAAAAATAAGATTTATTCTCTAGGGGGTTGAGGTCTAAATATATTAGAAGAGTTTATCAGTGAGATTTTATTTTGATTTGCATAATTGGTATGACATCTTTATAAAATCACTTTCATGTAAATACATATTTAAAATTTCCAATTAGAAATGATTACCCTATATCCTGGAATTCCTGGTTCTCCATCAGGTCCAATCAATCCTAAATGTCCCTAAAATACAAAGTAAATATTAGAGAGAAAATAGACAACTGTTTAAATCATTACTCTTATTATTTATTTGTTTATTTATTTATTTATTTATTTAGTACTCTTATTATTTAAAATTTAGACTTTTTTTAGGTATAATGTTTTACCTAGTCTGAAATGGGAGAACAAAAATTTCTAACTTTTGTCTTATTTTTCTTCTGAACCACAAAATCCACCCCAAAAAATGTTTCTGTAGTCTATGCCTGGTATGAATATTCTTAATTTAAGAAAAATATTTTCAGTTGCTAGAATCCTATATTTTTCTAGTAAACTCTTGGCAATGTAGATTGCATCTGTCAAAGTTTATGGTAGACGTGCATCACTAAATATTAGGATACAGCCTGATAGTTTTTGATATTGTCACTATGGGATCAAGGAGAACATATTTATTGATAATTCAGATGCTTTTTTTTTTTAAAGATTTTATTTATTTATTTGACAGCAAGAGTGAGTGAAAGAGAGGGAAAGAGAGAGAACACGGGCAGAAGGAAGGGGCAGAGAAAAAGGAGAAGCAGATTCCCCATTGAGCAGGGAACCTGATACAGGACTGGATCCCAGGACCCTGAGATTATCACCTGAGCCAAAGGCAGACGCTTAACTGACTGAGCTATCCAGGTACCTGATAGCTTCAGATGCTCTGATGAACAGTTTCAGCTCTAGTTAAAAGTGTTAAAAATAGAGATGGTCGACAATTTATGTGCAATAATCACCCTATTGCTTTTCTTATCAATATTTTGCAGATGAGGATACTATATAAATTAAGGGCTAATTAGTAAATGCCCCTAAAGTACTGAAAATGTGACTCAGACAATTGAAAAGAGCAAAACTAAAAATCCTAAAAATGTCTTATCTTTCATACTATCAGAAAGTTTCCACATCAACTCTCCTATTTGAGTTTGAAACTAAATAGGAAATAAGAAAATTAAGGCACAGACTAGGTATATGCCTAACCAAATATCAGACTAACCAGAAGTTCTAAATATGATAATTTACCCAAAGAACCCATGAGAACACCTATCATTAAAGTGGATATAAAGTAAAAATATAAAACTAAATGTCTTAAACAGCATCAAAGAAAAGATCTAATGGAAAAAAGGACTGCATTATAAATCATAAAATCCATAAGAAACTAACAATAAACCTAAAAAGATATAGGTAAGAACAGAATGAAGGAAATAACAAAACTTTATTAAAGGATGTATAAGAAGATATAAGCAAATAGAAAGACATATATTGCTTCTATACAGAAAGAGTCAATATTAAAGGAAACTGAAGAGCTGATTTCAAAGTTCACATGGAAGAGAGAATTATAGTAAGAGCTGAACTTTTTAGAGAAATGAATTATGGAGTACTTGCTCTTACAGGTCTCAAAAAATACTATAATAGTATAATAATTTAAATAGTATGGTATTGGACCTACGGATAGACTAACAGATTGATAGAAGAAAACAGAGAGAATGAAAACAGGCCAATAAATATTTGAGAGTTTCATTTATGGTAAGGGTGGAATTTCAGAAAAGTGGGAAACAGATTGACTATTTATTAAATGATTTTGAAACCACTGAATATCAATTTAGAAAAGAGAAAAATCAGTTCTTTATAATTTATTTCATATCAAAAAATAAACTTGATAGGGGTGAAAATAAAGCTATAAAAGTATTAGAAGAAGGATATGGAAGAGTATTTTTGTATACTTTAGGTAGGAAAGGCATTTCTAATGAAGAAATAAACCTAGAACTGTAATGTAAAAACCTGAAAAATTGGACTACATAATTAACCCTCTGTCCAGCAAAAGATATCACAAATAATATTAAAAGATAAATGATAGCAAGGGAAATCTATTTGTAATATATTTTATAACATCTTTAACAAAATACATTACCTAAAATATGTTAAGGTGTTATTGCAAGTCAATAAGAAAAAGACAACAACCTAATATAACTCATGTAAAGTGCACATGAAAAGGCAATTCCAGGGATGCCTGGATGGCTCAGCAGTTGAGTGTCTGCCTTCAGCTCAGGGCATGATCCTGGGGTCCTGGGATCGAGTCCTGCATTAGGCTCCCTGCAGGAGCATGAATATGTAACATGGAGCCTGCTCTCCCTCTGCCTCTCTGCCTCTCTCATGAATAAATAAATAAAATCGTAAAGAGAAAGGAAGAAATAAATAAATAAATGGTAATTTCCAAAAAATATTCAAATTACTTAATTGTAATTAGGGAAATGTAAATAGAAAGAAAATGAGATGCACTTTTTCATTTATCAGATTGCCAAATATCAAAAGGGTTAATATGAAGTATTGGTGGTGGGAGTGTGAATTTAATGAAACCTTTTGGAAAAGTTAGATATGTATCAATGTTTAAAAAGTAAATATTCTTTTTAGACAAAATCCAAAGTAGGAGCCTACTTTGATGGCAAGACTCTCAATTAGTTCTCATGTTTATTAAAAATTAATCACATTGCATAAAGTTTTTAAACATATAAACCAAAAGCAGAAACATATTAATAATTTAAATAAAAGAAAGTAAGAAAGACCTGAAGTAGTAAGATGAATATGTAACATGAGCCAGAGACAAACTTTTCTTAGCAGACGGATTATGCAATGCTCTCAAGAAGGCCTTGGTGAAAAGCCTAGCATCTGTGACTTTTTTTTTTTTTTTTTTTTTATTTATGATAGGCACAAAGAGAGAGAGAGGCAGAGACACAGGCAGAGGGAGAAGCATGCTCCATGCACCAGGAGCCCGACGTGGGATTCGATCCCGGGTCTCCAGGATCGCGCCCTGGGCCAAAGGCAGGCGCTAAACCACTGAGCCACCCAGGGATCCCGCATCTGTGACTTTTAAAGAAGAGGAGGAAATATACATGCATACAAGCTTATGAAACAGTGAAAACACTAAACACTATATCTCAAATATTCTGCATCTCTCATGCTGGGACTTTCTGAACAGCTCCAAATATTTTAGCGATAAAATTTTGCTATTATAGGTTCAGAAGTATTATGCTGCCCTTGTTTCCAACATCATATAAAGTTCATGCAAAAGATTAAATATTCGATGTTACGGATATTGATCACAGCTGGTTAGGTAAAAAAAAAAAAAAACTCTAGATAAGCATGTGGAGTCCAAGCTTATAACGAAAACTCATTTTTAAATAAACCTAATTTTCAAAGCAATTTGCCAATCCCAAAAGTATAGTTTTATATAGATATTAAATTATAAGTGCAAGGCATATAAACTTTCTTAGGTGAGGAGTTATAATTTGATTTTTTAAAAAACTTCATTTCATATTTTATTTCCATTTTGAGTTTTTTTCCCCTTTCCCTTTTCCATGTCCAGAAACCACTAAGCCATTTAAGTACTGTGGAATGCTTACAATTCTCCACAGCCCATGGAGGTAGATTATTTTCAATGGAACTATTGCTTTCTCTGTAAAATTAATCAAGGGATGAAACTTTAAGGACATGGATACATTTCTTTTCCATCCACAGTGAACTCAGGTCTGGAAACAAATCAAATACTAACCACAGCACCTCTAGTTCCTCTGGCACCCTTAGGACCACTTTCCCCAATTTGTCCAGGAGCACCTCTGTTTCCAATTTCTCCTGTGGGCCCTATTTGTCCTTTGTCACCCTGTGGATGTCATTAGCAAGAGAGAAAAGTGAGAAAAAAACAAATTTTCACTTAGATGAATTAACTATATCATATACCTGAATGACCCCAGAGGATATTCTGTGAGCATCATCACTGACAATAATAACATACCATAACCATCTATGTTATCCTAAAGATATAACTAAAAATAATTTAGGGAAAGAACATTAAAAAAATAGTTTTGGCAAAGCAAGCAGGTAGATCTGGTGTTCATGTTGAGTTAAAAATAACCAAGTTTCTTATTTTGAAATTTGTTATGTATGTATGTTTGCATGCATGCATGTATTTCTTGTTATCACGAGAAAATATAGGTCCTATGAGAGGCCTGTTTCTATAGAGAACGTCAATGCCACAAAGATCTATTTAATGCAAAAAGTTTCCACTGTATGGTTCTGTATATTCAAATTCATCCCTTATTGGTTTGGAGTCTTTAAAAATCCATAACATTTTTAAAATCGATAATATTTTAATATCATTTTACATCCTTCTAAAAACTAGTTACCCTCTGTTTCCCATCAAGCTGACTATCATTCTCTGCCACCAAAATACAGCTGCTTTCATTCAACTTTAAGTGCTATAATTCATTTTCTGAAAGTGGGAACCAATCTGTTCTGTTATTGATAATCAAGTAAATACAAAGGAAGACTAGACTGTGATCACAGGAAGTTTTTGGTATTCAAAATAACTCCCAGGGGTGCAGGATTTTGTAAGGACTCATACTGTCCCATTTCTGTGGGACAGTATAATAACAGTATAATAACATAAAATAAAATATTATTTTAGATATAGCATTATGTATGATAAAGAGACTTTAATAGTGGGGTTATTTTCATGGGCAAGCACAGCTACTAAATATGTAAGTGATGAATCACTGAATTTTACTCCTGAAACAAATATTACACTATATGTTAACTAACTAGAATTTAAATAAAAACTTGAAACTAAAAAAAATGGCCACTAAAATTTGCTTCATTTTTCTTTACCTTTTATTCTCACTTATATTGTCTCTACATTATGACAAAGATGGAGTGGGTATATATTAGTAGAAGCAGTAAAATTGGATTTCTGGAACCAGATATGGTATGATTTGAAGCTAAATCTAGTAATATATTCAGAACTATTATAGGAGAATTAAGAAAATCATTTCTATGTCTCACCAATACTTGAACAAATTATTGACTGCCATACAAAGATGAATTTTTCATTTTAACAGTCTAGAATATTATAAATATGCCATTCTTAGTAAAATATAAAGGAAACAAATCAACCACATTCTTGATTTGTGTTTCTTAGTCAATATATGAGAAAGATAAAATCAATCATTAACCTTTTCAATTTAGATAAACATAGTAATAATAAACCCAAAACAATTCTAATCATATTCCTTTCCACTAAACATTTTACTAAAGTTGTTAAATAAATAGCACAAATGGTATAGTATTTTCCTTTTTTCTCTTTTCCTGCCCATATTCTACTAAAGAATTTTTGGCAAATAGGAGAAGGAAAAGCAAAGATCTTTATAGAAACTACAAAGTAGGAAATTTGCCTTTAAATAATTTAAGGTGATGGGTACTCTGAAGTAGAGTTAAACATTAATTTATACAAACATGCTTTTTAAAACCAAATTCATAGTTCTTTATTATTTTATGTCTAGTGCAAATGAAAACAACACATCATCCTATTAAGCTTGGGGCATATCAGAAGAAAGATGTACCATAAAAAGATGGAAAAAAAAAGTAAACAAAACAAAACAAAGCAACAACCATAAAAGATGTAAAAAAAATTACCTTTTTCCCTGGACGACCTCTTTGTCCTGGACTTCCCACAATTCCTTCAGGTCCCTGGATATACAATTTAAAAAAGAAAATAAACTGTTAAGGAAGGACTAGAGTGTTTCAATACTTATATCACATAATCACTGAATTGAACATTATGTAAAAATGAGGATTACTTTCCAATAATATTGTTTGTATATTTATTTATTTATTATTTTAAAAAAGATTTTATTTAATTATTCATGAGAAACACAAGAAAGAGGCAGAGACATAGGCAGACGGAGAAGCAGGATCCCTATGGGGAGCCTGATGCAGGACTCGATCCCACGACCCCAAGATTACAACCTGAGCCAAAGGCAGATGCTCAACCACTGAGCCACCCAGGTGCCCCTATTTATTTATTTCTAAAGATTTTATTTATTTGTTTTAGATAGAGAGCATGAGCACACACACGAGTGGGGGAGGGGAAGAAGGAGAGAGAATCTCAAGTGGACTCTGTGCTAAGTGCCCAGCTCCAGGAGTGCTTCATCTCACGACTCTGAGATCATGACCTGAGCCAAAACATAGAGTCCCACACTCAACCAACTGAGCCACCCAGGCACCGCTGTATAATTGTTTAAGTCATGATGATTTAGAGTTCTAGCTGTTAGTAGTGAGTAGTTTACATATATAATCTGGCCAAGATAGGTAAAATTAAACTGTTCTTTACTATAGAAAAAAAATTATTTGGTTTCAGTGTAACCATTTTAATTACTGAGAATGTAATTAAAGTAAACCCAGTGCATCCATTTTAGCAGTTCTATAAGCTTTACTGTGGATTCAATATTTTGTTGAATGTATAGGATTATAAAATGTATCTAAAACATGGTCAAGAATCTCAAAATCTTATTGGAGTAGATTAAGGAGACTTTCTTTGTTCTGTGGGAAAAAAAGAGAGAAATGCACAGAGAAAAACGGAGGTAGTCATATTAAACTGTTTAAAACAATATTTTCATTTCAAATTTGTATTTTGTTTAGACAAAGTAGACCGAAATTTCTAATACACACTTTTTAAAGTAAAAATTGGCTAAAATATTTTAGATGCCATGTGAATTTTCAGGTCAACAATAATTAGGCCTAAATGATATGCACGGTAAGCCAGGATGCAAGTTCTAAAATGGGTAATAATTAATCATAGCACTCCTTGCATTAGTTGGACATGAAAATGGAAATCTCAAATTTGTGTCCCAAACCTTGGCAAACTGTAAAAATGATGTAGACAAGAAATAAATTGTGGCTTACCACTGTGCTATGTAGGCTCTTGATAAATATTTGTTGAACGAATAAACAGATACCTAAGGAAGTGACTCATGCCCTATGCTCCTGAGCAAACACTCTTCTAGCCTCAGAAAGGCAGTGAATTTAGAAGCCAAAATGGTTAAGTTCTATTGCTGTAGTTCTAGCTGCATCCAGAGGTTGAAATGATAGTTGCACTAACCTGAGATTTCTTTGTGGTTAATGCAGAGTTTTAAAAAAGAGGCAGATTAACCTTCATTAGCGGTTAACGGTGTGAACTTTTAAAAGTCACATTGCTCATTTCATATTCTGGCTCTGTCACCTTACAACAATATGACCATAGGTAGATTATTCAACTTCTAAAGGCCTCAGCTTTCCATTATATGAAAGAAGTAAAATAATACCCTTTCAAAGGGTTACTAAGATTAAACGAGATAATACATGTAAAGGTTTAGAAGAACTGGATTTTTACCGAAGCACTTAACTCAGTGTTAGTTCTACTATATATATATATATATCAAAGGATGTTAGAAGGTACAATAAACACCCATGTACCCACCACCGACTTGAAGAAAAAGAAGCAATATATATATGCATATAATTGAAGTCCCTTTACACATACCTTTCCAAACAGGTCACCCTCTCTCCTTACTCTGGTGCAAACACTGCCCCTAATTTGTTTATTATCATTCCCATGCATTTCTTTATAATTTCACTGTTTGCAATATATGGTTATTTTGCATTCAAACTTTATTTTTTTTGCATTCAAACTTTAAATAAGCACACTTTATGTATTCTTTCAAAACTTTAACACATTTGGTTTTGAAATTAATGTCTTTAATCTGTTCACTTTCTGTTTTTAATGCTACAGGATTTCATCTTCTTATATCACAACTTATTTAACCACTTTCCTACTGATGAATTTTTGTTGTGGGTTTTTTCTCTCTCATATAGATAATGCTGCAATAAATACTTTGTGCATCCCTCTATGTGCCATGTCAAAAGTTTTTTTTTTTTTTTAAAGTACAGCCTCTGAAGTTAGATTGCTGAATTATAGGGCATATGCATCCTCAAGTATACAAGATACTGTCCAATTGTTCTCCAAAGTAGTTTTGTCAATCTATATTTCCACTGCAATGTCTACGATCAATTACTCCAAATCTTCTGTAATACTTAGTACTATCAGACTTCAATCTATCTCATTGTGGAAATGACACATTGTTTTCAATTTGGATATTTCTGATTACTAAGGAAGAATGATTATCTCCTCATACGGTTATTTGACATCTTTATGTGAATCTCTGGCTCTTACCTTCTGTCCAGTATTCTCCTGAGCTGTCCTTACCTGAGTTATACATAGAAGTTTTTAATACATATTCCTGATGTGAATATTTTGTTCATTCTATGTAATACAGATCTCTTCTCTCAGGCAACAGCTTATTTTCTCACTTTAACATAACTTTTGATTAATACAAGTTTGCAATTTTAACATAGTCATATTCATCTATATTTTCTTATTTCTTTCAGTGTTTAGGAGATTCTTCTCCTCTCCCTCCAGGAGGTCATGACATGTTCTCATAAAAGTTTTCCTATTTAAAAATTTGATTTTCACAGTTAGGTTTTCACGTGGAATTTCATTCTTTTGTCTGTGTGTACACTGGTGGAAGGAGCGGTTTTATTTTGCTTTCAATTTGGATAACCAACTGTAACAAAACCATTTATTGAATATTTCATCTTTTCCTTACTGATCTGCAATCTATAATCAATTTATCAAACGTCAAGTTTCAAAATATCCTGAGATCTGAGTCTAGGATATCTTCTATTTCCACTGGTCTCTCAGTCTCCCTGTGAGTAGGCGTGACTTACTAAATTACTCTGGATTAAATAATAAGTTATGATATTGGGTAGGGCAAGTTCTCCCTTCCACATACCACTGTATTCCCACCCCCCCACAACCTGTTCTTGAAAACAGTCTTGATATTGACTCTTTGTTCTTCCACATTCTTTTTAAAATAACTTTTCATCAATCAGGTCCTATAAAAAATTCTTCTCGGGATTTTGACTAACATTGTACTGAATTTATAGACTAATTTAGGGGAGAGTTGATACTTTTTTGATATTGAATCCTCCTATTCATGAATATAAAATATTTCTCCATTTATTTAGGTCTTTGTTAATAAACATATTTTTTTCAAAAAAAATTGTGCCAACCTATTGTTAGATTTATTCCTACCTACTTAATTTTGTTGCTGTGTTGTAAATAGTACTTTTTAAAGTTTTTTTTCCTTTTTTTTAATTGAAGTTCGATTTGCCAACATATAGTATAACACCTAGTGCTCATCCCATCAAGTGCCCTCCTCAGTTTCCTAACTGCTTGTTGCTTGTGAAGATGAATGCAATCTTCTTTGTATATTCTTATATTTAGCATCTTGCTAAAATTTCATCATTTCTAATAATTTATCTGTAGATTATTTCACTTATTTTACTGTAGTGGCTAGGTCTTTGAGTAAATGTTGAATAGAAATAGTGAATAGTGGTGATCTTTGCCCATTTCTTTGAAGCTTCACCATTAAGTATGATAATCAATATGGATATTTAATTTTTACAAATGCTTTTATTTCATTGAGATTATATTATTTCTTTGTTTAATTCATAAATATGTGACTTAAACTTTTAATTCTTTTTTTTGTATATTTTTATATTGGAGTTCAATTTGCCAGCATACAGTATATCACCCAGTGCTCATCCCGTCAAGTGCCCCCCTCAGTGCCCATCACCCAGTCCCCCATCCCCCCGCCCACCTCCCCTTCCACTACCCTTTGTTCGTTTCCCAGAGTTAGGAGTCTCTCATATTCCGTCACCCTCTCTGATATTTCCCATTCATTTTCTCTCCTTTCCCCTTGAATCCCCTTCGCTATTTTTTACATTCCTGAATGAATAAAACCATATAATATTTGTTCTTCTCCGATTGACTTACTTCACTCAGCATAATACTCTCCAGTTCCATCCACCTTGAAGCAAATGGTGGGTATTTGTCTTTTCTAATGGCTGAATAATATTCCAGTGTATACATAGACCACATCTTCTTTATCCATTCATCTGTCGATGGGCACTGAGGCTCCTTCCACAGTTTGGCTATTGTAGACATTGCTGCTATAAACATCGGGGTGCAGGTGTCCCGGCGTTTCACTGCATCCCTATCTTTAGGGTAAATCCCCAGCAGTGCAATTGCTGGGTCGTAGGGCAGGTCTATTTTTAACTCTATGAGGAACCTTCACACAGTTTTCCAGAGTGGCTGTACCAGCTCACATTCCCACCAACGGTGCAAGAGGGTTCCCTTTTCTCCACATCCTCTCCAACATTTGTTGTTTTCCTGTCTTGTTAATTTTCACCAGTCTCACTGGTGTGAGGTGGTATCTTATTGCGGTTTTGATTTGTATTTCCCTGATGGCAAGTGATGCGGAGCATTTTCTCATGTGCTTGTTGGCCATATCTACGTCTTCCTCTGTGAAATTTGTTATGTCTTTTGCCCATTTCATGATTGGATTGTTTGCTTCTTTGCTGTTGAGTTTAAGAAGTTCTTTATAGATCTTGGATACTAGCCCTTTATCTGATACGTCATTTGCAAATATCTTCTCCCATTCTGTAGGTTGTCTTTTAGTTTTGTTGACTGTTTCTTTGGCTGTGCAGAAGCATTTTATCTTGATTAGGTCTCAATAGTTCATTTTTGCTTTTGTTTTCCTTGCCTTCATAGATGTATCTTGCAGAAGTTGCTGTGGCCAAGTTCAAAAAGGGTGTTGCCTGTGTTCTCCTAGAAGATTTTGATGGATTTTTGTCTCACATTTAGATCTTTCATCCATTTTGAGTTTATCTTTGTGTATGGTATAAGAGAATGGTCCAGTTTCACTCTTCTGCATGTGGCTGTCCAATTTCCCTAGCACCATTTATTGAAGAGACTGTCCTTTTTCCAGTGGATAGTCTTTCCTGCTTTGTCGAATATTAGTCGACCAGAAAGTTGAGGGCCCATTTCTGGGTTCTCTATTCTGTTCCATTGATCTGTGTGTCTGTTTTTGTGCCAGTACCACATTGTATTGAGGATCACAGCTTTGTAGTACAACGTGAAATCCGGCATTGTGATGCCCCTGGCTCTGGTTTTCTTTTTCCCCCTATATTACCCTGGCTATTCGGGGTCTTCTGATTCCATGCAAATCTTAAGATGATTTGTTCCAACCCTCTGAAGAAAGCCCATGGTATTTTGATAGGAATTGTATTGAAGGTGTAAATTGCCGTGGGTAGCATAAACATTTTCACAATGTTAATTCTTCCATTCCATGAGCATGGAATATTTTTCCATCTCTTTGTGTCTTCCTCAATTTCTTCCAGAAGTGTTCTGTAATTTTTAGGATATAGATCCTTAACCTCTTTGTTAGGCTTATTCCTAGGTATCTTATGCTTTTGGGTGCAATTATAAATGGGATTGATTCCTTAATTTCTCATTCTTCAGTCTCATTGTTAGTGTATAGAAATGCCACTGGTTTCTGGGCATTGATTTTGTATCCTGCCACACTGCTGAATTACTGTGTGAGTTCTAACAATCTTGGAGTGGAGTCTTTTGGGTTTTCTATGTACAGTATCATGTCATCTGCGAAGAGGGAGAGTTTGACTTTTTCTTGGCCAATTTGAATGCCTTTTATTTCTTTTTGTTGTCTGATTGGTGAGGCTAGGAGTTCTAGTACTATGTTGAATAGCAGTGGTGAGGGTGGACATTCCCTGTCATGTTTCTGATCTTAGGGGAAAGGCTCCCAGTGTTTCCCCACTGAGAATGATATTTGCCGTGGGCTTTTTGTAGATGGCTTTTAAGATGCTGAGGAATGTTCCCTCTATCCCTACACTCTGAAGAGTTTTGATTAAGAATGGATGCTGTATTTTGTCAAATGCTTTCTCTGCATCTTATTGAGAGGATCATATGGTTCTTGTTTTTTCTCTTGTTGATATGATCTATCACACTGATTACTTTATGAGTGTTGAACCAGCCTTGCATCCGGGGATAAATCCCACTTGGTCATGGTGAATAATCTACTTAATGTACTATTGGATCCTATTGGCTAGTATCTTGTTGAGAATTTTTGCATCTGTTTCATCAGGGGGATTGGTCCATAATTCTCCTTTTTGGTGGGGTCTTTGTCTGGTTTTGGAATTAAGGTGATGCTGGCCTCATAAAATGAATTTGGAAGTATTCTGTACCTTTCTATCTTTCGGAACAGCTTTAGTAGAATAGGTATTATTTCTTCTTTAAACATTTGATAGAATTCCCCTGGGAAGCCATCTGGCCCTGGACTTTTGTGTCTTGGGAAGTTTTTGATGACTGCTTCAATTTCCTCCCTGGTTATTGGCCTGTTCAGTTTTCTATTTCTTCCTGTTCCAGTTTTGGTGGTTTGTGGTTTTCCAGAAATGCGTCCATTTCTTCTAGATTGCCTAATTTATTGGTGTATAGCTGCTCATAATATGTTTTTAAAATTGTTTGTATTTCCTTGGTATTGGTTGTGATCTCTACTTTTTCATTCATGATTTTATTGAGTCTTTTTTCTTTTTAATAAGGCTGGCTAATGGTTTATCTATCTTATTAATTCTTTCAAATAACCAACTCCTGGTTTTGTTGATCTGTTCTACAGTACTTCTGGCCTCTATTTCATTGAGTTCTGCTCGAATCTTTTTTATTTTATTTTTATTTTTATTTTTTTGCTCGAAACTATTTTTTTCAAAAAACATTTTTTTTTCATTTAAAAAGTATTTAGAACACATAAAACAAGGCAACATTTATTCTTTCTTCTCATCTTCTGGTGTGGGGTCTGTCGGTGGCTCCTCCACTGTTGCACTGTTGCTCTCTGAGACAGTGTTACTATCACTGGTCCCTTCCTCGGCCATACTGTCCACCCCCTCTTGCCCGCTCTCCTTGTCCTCAGGAGTAGACGTGCCTTCTTCACTGTTTTGTTAGCTTTCCGTTGCTTCTTCAAGGTGTGTCTCCTCTGTCTCCATAGGGATGCTTTCGTCGTCCTTCTTCTCCTGGGCCTTACTAGCAGCTGGCTCTTGCTCAGGAACCGTGCTGCTCTGACTACGTTCAGCTTGCTCTGCTGCTTCTTTCTCCCTCTCCTCTTGCCTTTTACAAGCCTGTTCTTCTGCCTGTGCAATTTCAGCGGCAATCTTTTCCATATCCACTTCTAGTTTCAAACTGCACAACCTTTTAAGTTCATTATTAAATGAATCTCTGCTTTCTAGGAACTTTCTCTTGTTTTCCAGGTGTTGCTCCTCTATCTGAAGAAGTTCAGCTTCTAGTTTTCACTGATGAACTATTAAGGACTGGACCTGTCATTTGAGGACCTGCATTCTAGCTGTTGTGACAAATGACCGAACGTCTGGCACCACACTCTGATTTCACTGATGAGGCGGTGGTTTCTCTGGAAACGGGCGGTGGCTGTCTGCTTCACTGAAAAGCCATCATCATAATCATCTGGATCTTTAGCAGGCTGAATGCTCATGTAAGGTTCTCCTTGCTCCATGCGAGACTGTCTCTGTCGACTTTCTTCCTCTAAAGCAGCTTCTGCACTTTTCGCATTTATGTAAGCAAGGTATGCGGGAGAATTATGATAGGCCTTCGTAGGTTCATTGTACTCTATCTTTTCTGCTTTGTATTCGTTTAAATATTCTCGTTTTTCTTCATCAGTGAGATCTCGCCACATGCCACCAATAATCTTGCCAATCTCCCACAACTTTAGGTCAGGGTTGGAAGTTTTTACTTGGTCCCAGAGCTTTCTGCTGTACTTCATGTAGGGCATCAGCATCTTACCTGGTGGCTTTGGGGGCTTTGGAATCGTAATATCAGAGGATGCTGTGACCCGGCTGTTGGTGCCCGGGTTCCCTCCCAGCCTGTAGTTGTTGTAGGTGAGATGACTGTATGGATTGTATCCCACAAACCCTGGTGTGCTGGGCATTTGTGTTGCAGGAGCTGGGGTGGGAGGTGGGGCATAAGATGGTCTTTTTGACATTTTGGAAGATTAAATTCTCAGTTCCTTAAGAATGAACGATTGTATCTTCATTCTCATTAGTTTCCATGAATCTTTTAAATTCTTCTCTAATTTTCTGGTTGACCCATTCATCTTTTAGCAGGATACTCTTTAACCTCCACGTGTTTGAGTTTCTTCCAAATTTCTTCTTGTGATTGAGTTCAAATTTCAAAGCATTATAGTCTGAAAATATGCAGGAGACAATTCCAATCTTTTGGTATCGGTTGAGACCTGATTTGTGACCCAGTATGTGGTCTATTCTGGAGAAAGTTCCATGCGCACTTGAGAAGAATGTGTATTCAGTTGCGTTTGGATGCAAAGTTCTGTATATATCTATGAAATCCATCTGGTCCAGGGTATCATTTAAAGCTCTTGTTTCTTTGGTGATGTTGTGCTTAGAATAGCTGTCATTTGCAGAAAGTGCCATGTTGATGTCTCCTATTAGTGTATTATTATCTAAGTATGTCTTTACTTTGGTTATTAATTGATTTGATATACATGGAGCTCCCACATAGGGGCAAAAATATTCATGACTTATAGGTCCTTTTGTTGGATAGACCCTTTAAGTATGATATAGTGAAACTCTTCATCTCTTACTACGGTCTTTGGGATAAACTTTATCTGATATGAGGATTGCTACCCCAGCTTTCTTTTGAGAACCATTTGAATGGTAAATGGTTCTGCAACCTTCCATTTTCAGGCTATAGGTGTCCTTAAGTCTAAAATTAGTCTCTTGTAGACAGCAAATAGATGGGTCTTGCTTTTTTATCCAGTCTGAAACCCTGCGTCTTTTGGTGGGATCATTTAGCCCATTCATGTTCAGAGTTACTATTGAAAGATATGAATTTAGTGTCATCGTAATACCTATTCAGTCCCTGTTTTTGTGGATTGTTTCTTTGGGCTTCCTCTTTCTTTTACAGGGTCCCCCCTTACTATTTCTTGCAGAGCTGGTTTGGTGGTCACATAGCCTTTCAGCTTCTGCCTATCTTGGAAGCTCTTTATCTCTCCTTCTATTCTGGATGAGAGCCTTGCTGGATAAAGTATTCTTGGCTGCATATTTTTCTGATTTAGGACCCTGAATATATCCTGCCAGCCCTTTCTGGCTTGCCAGGTCTCTGTGGAGAGGTCTGCTGTTAATCTAATATTTCTTTCCATATAAGTTAGGGATCTCTTGTCTCTTGCTGCTTTAAGGATTTTCTTTTTATCTTTGGAATTTGCAAGTTTCACTATTAAATGTTGAGGTGTTGAACAGTTTTAATTGATTTGTAGATAGAGAGGGGGACCTCTCTATCTCCTGGATCTGAATGCCTGTTTCCCTCCCCAAATTAGGGAAGTTCTCAGCTATGATTTGTTCAAATATGCTTTCTGGCCCTCTGTCCCTCTCGGCGCTCTCTGGAACCCCAATTATACGTAGATTTTTCCTTTGAGGCTAGCATTTTTTTCCCTTAACCTTTCCTCATGGTCTTTTGTTTTTCTCTTATTTCCTCAGTTTCCTTCCTTGCCATCAACTTGTCTTCTATGTCACTCTTTCTTCTACCTCATTAGCCCTCATCGTTAGGACCTCCAGTTTGGATTGCATCTCATTTAATTGATTTTTAATTTCGGCCTCATTAGATCTAACTTCTGCAGTCATGAAGTCTCTTAATTCCTTTATGTTTTTCCAGAGCCACTAGTAGCTTTATAATTGTGCTTCTGAATTGGCTTTCTGACATCGAATTGTAATCCAAGTTCCATAACTCTGTGGTAGAGAGTACTGTTTCTGATTCTTTCTTTTGTAGTGAGTTCTTCTTTCTAGTCATTTTGCTCAGTGCAGAGTGGCTGTATGAGTGGGCTGAGTCAAGAACATCAACCACGACCTAAGTAAATTTCACCCTAGAAGATTCTGCTGAAGTCAGAGACCAGAAATTGAAATCAAAGATCAGAATGGTATAAAACAAAAGGACTGCTAAAGTGAAAAACAAATTTTAAAGGATAGTAGTAAAAAATAAAAGGCCAAGAATCCAAAGAACAAGAGGGAAAAAAAAAGAAGAAAAAAAGAGAAGAAAAAAACGGGGTGGACTGGGAGGTGGTGGTGGTGACGAAGTTGTAGTGGAGGGAGAAGGTGGTCTACTTGAGGGGTTCTAGAGGGTGATCCTCTTGTTTCTGAGTATATTAAGTTCTGTGTGTTAGAAGATGCTCAGTCCCATATTTATATAAACCAGAAATACTTGTAGAAGGCCGCAACATTGACCACCAAAACATAAATGAGATAAAAGGGGGGGGGGGCAGAAAGGGAATGAGGGATCTCACAGAATGAACCAGCATGGTATACCACTTGGTTCTGGGTGCATGCTGGTCATGTTTTAGAAGGTATTAACTTCAGCCATTGTAGAACAAAATGAGGCAGAGAAAACAAAAAACACAAAACAAAAAACATATCTTGTATATCTCCCAAAATTAGTTGAGTATGTTGAAGGGAATCTAGAAGTGGAAAATATACCTAGGACCTGTAATTGTAGAAATATGAGAGTCAAAAAGGAAGAATCTTAAAAATGAAGAGGTGGTAAAGCATTGTAGTTAAGGTGGGAAAGGAGAAAAAAAAATGGAAATTTACAGTCTGATATAAAAACAAGTTGTACTGGAAAAAGGAGGAAAAAAATAGGAGGGGTCCCCTCTGGTTCTATATGCTGTAGATCCCTCCACTTCCCCTGGAGCTTTCCAGCGCTGCTCAGCCAAGAACCTGCTCTTCCCCTGTCCCTCCAGCTGGTCTCCGGGGGAGAGGCTGCTGTGCTGACTCTCAGGTGTGTGCACCTGGGGGAGCTGCCCCACTCCGCCAGTACCCGGCTCCGTGGGAGCTGTTGACCCCGAGAGGCCCCCGTTCCCTGGGGCTCCTCCCCTCCCAGGCACAGGGTGACACCAGGAGGACCACCACTGGCGGTGGCCAGGTCCCCAGCCCTGGAGTCGGCTCCTGCAGTAACCACCGCAGCTCCCAGTCCACACTGGCCTAGGTGCTCCCGGAGTGGGGGGCGCTGATCCGCACAGCCTGGGGGCAGGAGCTCCCCGCTGTCCTGTGCCCTCCCCGCCTCTGCCTGTCCCGGGGGGACGCAGGATCCTGGGCCGTGTCCCCCAGGACCCTGGGATTGCGCTCCTGGGAGCCCCCAAGGCAGCAGGGCGCAGCCCCCTCTTCCCGGAGCCCCCCCTGACCCAGCGACTTCTCCCCGAGGCCCCCCCCTCCCCGGGCGTGGGCTCCAGCCCTTTACTGAGCTCGGCCCGGGGTGTGTGGGGCGCTCTCCCCCCGGGGCCCTCCTATGTTAGTGACCCCGGGAGACTGGAGGTGTCCCTGCTCCCCATGCGGTCCTGCCGGGTTTCCCTGCTGAGCGCCTTTCCCTTGGGGAAGAATCCGGTGCAGATTTTTAAAGTTCTCGCTTCTTGGGGCGGGGGCCCCCCTGTCCCCAGGCTCTCACCGCCCCCTTAGCCCGGCTCCTCACGGGGCCCCTCCCCCACTGAATTCTTTATTTTTTCTCCACTTTCCTACCTTGTTAGAAGCGAAAACCCTTCTCTCTGTAGTTCCAGCTGTTCTCTCTCTAAATCTCAGGTTGAGCTCGTAGGTGTTCAGGATGGTTTGAAAGTTATCCAGGGAGGTGGTGGGGCCCGGTGAGGTGAGGACCCTGCTCCTCCGCTGTCTTCCCCAAGTTCCTAGTTAATACTTTTTTTTTTTTTAAATTTTTATTTATTTATGATAGTCACACACACAGAGAGAGAGAGAGAGAGAGAGGCAGAGACACAGGCAGAGGGAGAAACAGGCTCCATGCACCGGGAGCCCGACGTGGGATTCGATCCCCGGTCTCCAGGATCGCGCCCTGGGCCAAAGGCAGGCGCTAAACCGCTGCGCCACCCAGGGATTCCCCCTAGTTACTACTTTTTGTGCTCTATTAAACCTGTGCGCATTCCCAAGACAAGAAGATACTCTCCTATATTTTCTTCTACTTCTAGCTTTTTATATTTAGCTTGCCTTATGATCCATATTTTATTTTTCTTAAGATTTTATTTATTCATGAGAGACACACAGAGAGAGGCAGAGACATACATAGAGGGATAAGCAGGCTCTAAACTTATAACTCTTAACAGCGTTAGGCCTTTGTTGCAATACTTGTATGAGAGGGAATCCATAACCCTTTCATTATGCCAGCACTCCACAACTGCATTGAACTCAAATATTCAGGTGTCAGCTGACACTACCGTGTGGCAATGCTACCTACCAACTAAAAATGCAGTGTAGGCATCGTTGCGTTTATATATTAATAAAAATTTGTTGATATATAAAAATAGAAGTGCTGATGTTGGTGATAAGCTTCAGTCTCACAAATGTGTATAATTATGAAATTTATTATTGCTCTGCAAGATGGCTTGTACATTCTTCAAACCTCCATTGCCTCATTTTCACTAGAAACTACACAGCCTTGCCTCGTAATGCCCTGAGACCAGTAGCAATCAAACAATAGACATCTCTTCTCAATGCTCAATCTACTGACACATCTCCGTATGTACACACATTTTGCTTCCCTTCTCTTATGAAGGAAGAAATTTCCCTGTTTTATTGTGTGAGGTCAGTTGTTCATTTGTATCTAAAACCCATGTTCTCTTCAAGGCCTTCTCTTACACTTGCACTATTAATTTTTTTTTCTTAACTAAATCACTTCCAACAGCAATTAAATATGCTAGATAGCACTGACTTAAGAAAAATACTTCCCTTGACGTCATGTCCCTCCCATCTTTTCTCTCTACTCATTCAATTTCTCACATACTTTCTAGTTCCATTTTTGCTTCCCCATGATAGCAAAACTTTCTGGAAGATTTATTTATTTTCCTTGTCACTATTTCCTTACTTCTCATTCCCTCTTCATTTGGGCTTTTGTTCTTACCACAACTCTGAAATTGATTCCCTTTGGGTCAACAACTGGCCTTACATAGTCAAATCCAATGGCTCGTTTTATCTGAAACTGTTTTCCATTCTTGAAACTTTTTAAAACTTTTGTTTACATAACAGCACACTTCTCAAATCTTCTTCTTACTTATGACATCTCCTTATTTCCTTATAGTCTAATAATTCCTAAACTTATGTTACCTGTCTTGACAGTACCATTGATCTTCTGATTATCCCACCAGCTGACATCTTTTTGAACTCCCAAAAGGCATCTCAAACTTTATGTGTCTCAGTAGGCATCTCAAATCTTGAATTCCCTCCTTAAACCCCTACACCTTGTCTCTTTGTCTTCCCCATCTCTACTGTAATGAGGCAGTATTTTGAAAATTATTAAAATTGCTTTTCTATTTTGCCTTTTTGAATACATGGGCTTTACCCTATTCAGCTTGAGGGGTTCATATGCCCAAGGGCTGAATGTATTAAGAGAAATTTTTTTTTAAATTTTCTTTTTCCAACTTGAAAATTTACAAGTTGAGCCTAGAGCACCCAGCACATGGGTTGTCCTATTATAGAAGGGCACACTTTCCATCTATAGCAAGAGAACTCTAAAGCTTTTACTAGATGATAGAAGGTTGAGATCAAGACATAGGGGAAATATAGAGAAAGCCAGGTTTTTTCTTTTGATCCCAGGAGTATGCAGGAAGGCAAAGAGGGAGGGAGAGACACAAGTGTTCAAATTTTCCTTTTTCTGAGTTTTGGCATAATGAAACCCTTGTTCCCTACTACCTCTTCAGGATGCAGGAAGGGTATCTTCTTTTTAGATATCACCTGCTTTATGGCCATATCAATTTGGATGCTCAGGAAAGTAAAAATGAAGAACATTTGTTAAATTTTCCTGAGCTACTCCTTGATTTCTATATGAAGTAGATCTAGAGAGGAACTTAGAAACACTTGAGGAGCTTGTTGAGTGGGAGTGTACTCTAGAAAGACGTGCCTCTGCTGTAAGGACTGAAGTGCAGATTTCCTGGGCTAGAACTAAATGAAAATGAAAATCCAGAAGACCTAAGAGGGATCTGAAGATTAGTGGAAGCTGAGAGGGAACACAACCCCCCACCACCTAAAGAAATGAAAATTACTAGCTACATAAGTCATCATTGTAGGCCATCAGGGTAGGCAGCAAGCAAATTGACAATCAGGGGCATGGTAATGTCACTATGAATAACACCTGCATCTAGATCCAAAGTTTCTTCATCCTTGCCATCACCAAATACTCACACTCTCTAATGGAAGGAGTAAAAGAGGGAGGTTGAGAATTGATACATTTGAGAAACAACATCGTAAGAGTCTGAGCATTACCTAAACAGAGTACTAATTTATAGGAATAGATTATTTAAGCTTTCAGCTGGGTTGGATTCAAAATTTCCTTTTCCTAGGGTACCTGGGTGGCTCAATTGGTTAAGCGTCTGCCTTTGGCTCAGGTCATGATCCTACAGGGTCCTGGGATTGAGCCCCATGTCAGGCTCCCTGCTTAGCAGGAGGGTCTGCTTCAACCTCTTCATTTGCCCCTCCCCCTGCTCATGCTTTCTCTCTCTTGCTCACTTTCTCTCAAATAAATAAAATCTTAAAAAAATAAAAAATATCTTTTCTCCCCAACCCCCCAACTCACTAATCAGTAAGTTAGAGCTTATGAGGAAAACCAGATAAACCAAAAATAATGAAATCACATATTTGCACATACGTAAGTACCAATTTGTAGCCCTGTAACACACTTAATGGTATGATCTAAAAACCAGGATTTTTTCTTTATATTTTTTCCCTTTCTCTCAACATCCAAACAATGAGAAATCCAGTCAGCTCTCTCTTCAAAGTATCTTGAATTGGATCACTATTCACTTTCTCTCTTGCCCCCTTACATACCAAACCACCTTACCACTTTCCATCTACACTATTGCCATAGTCTTCTAAATCCACTTTTACCCTCATAGTCTGTTTCTTCAAAATACCCTACATTATCACTAACAATGTTAATAAAACATCTCTCCCTGGTTAAAACCTTCCAAATGGCTGCCCACTAAAATCAGAATCATCTCCAAACCTCTTATCATGGTCTGTAATCCTCTACATGACCTGGCTCCTTCTCTTTCTCTGACATCATGTTTTCCAGTTACTCACTACATTCTAGCTACTTGGCTGTATTTCCCTATTTTTTCTTTTTCTTTCCTTCTTTTCTTTTCTTTTTTCTTTTCTTTCTTTTCTTTTCTTTCTTTTTTTGTTTTTCCCGGTTTCTAATAGTGCATCTAATAAATGCCCTTTTTATCTTAGGGTATTTGCATTAGATGTTCCCTCTGCCTAGAAAGCTTTTTCTTAGATATTTACATGACAGCTTCTTCTTATCCTTAGACATCTGGTTCAATGTAACCCTAGGTAGTCCTTTCGTGACCAGCCCAATTTAAAGTAGCCTATTGCCTAGTCACTTACCATGTTTTATTTTCTTCACAGCTCTTATCACTATCAGAAATTATTCTTGTTTACATTGCCTTCCCACACTACAGTGTAAGTTCCAAGACAGCACAGAACCTGTTTATTGCTATAACACTAGTACCCAGAACTTTGCCTCACATATAACCAATGCTTAATAAATATTTAACAAACAAATGAATGATAGAACATATGCCCAAAGTAGAAAGTATTTAGCCTTAATCAGACAGTCACCTAGTCTACTTGGTATATTCATTTGTAAAGAAATAACATCTTAAAACACATGTGCTAAAGTTTGAAGTAAAACCAAAGCTTATGAGTAAAAGGTGAAGAGTAGTGAGACATTTTATACCACCTTTTAGTTTCTAAGAAATGTAGCCTATGGATCTTCTTGGAGCATTTTACACAGTAAACTTTTGTACACTTGAAGAACACATTATGTGTGCAAAAGGGGGTTGCCTGTATTCTATATTGTATTTTCTTCTGACATTATAATCAAGAAGGTTTCCTCTGTTTTTTTGGTCCACATCTTTTTTTCTCTTCAAAGACAAGTTCTTTTCCCTTTATGCAGGAGGGGGCGGGTGAGGATTGCAATAAACTTCCACTGATATTAGGCTGGTTTATTTTGGAGCTTGTTCTGAAATGCTTAAGAAATGTCTTGCTCCAAAATGTTGGCTATTAAAAGTTAACATACGCATTGCAACCCGTTTATGTATTTAGAAGCTTGCAGAGCAGACTGGAAAAATAGCAACAATTTCTAAATGTGCATTTTTTCATAGATTTCTTCGACAATTACAAAAATAAGAATGCTGGGCAGCCTGGGTGGCTCAGCGGTTTAGGGCTACCTTCAGCCCAGGGCCTGATCCTGGAGACCAGGAATCGAGTCCCATGTCAGGCTCCCTGCATGGAGCCGGCTTCTCTCTCTCTCTCAGTCTGTGTCTCTTATGAATAAATAAATAAAATCTTAAAAAAAAAGAAAAAATAAGAGTGCTTTTATTTAAATGTCATGTCGACAGAGAAAAGTTGGCTTGATGCTGAGCCTAGTCATAAAATAGAAGGAGTTGGGATTTTAGTCTATTACTTTAAATATGTGAGAATAGTTGTATTGTCTTCAAAGTAACACATCTAGTTTTTAAAAAAAACTTTGAGATATAATTCACATGCCATATTATGAACCCATTTAAAGTGTACAATGTAATTATTTTTAGCATATTCACAGAATTGTGCAACCATCACCACAATCAATTTTAGAAAGTTTTCACTGCCCTAAAAGAAACCGTGTACCCATAAGCACCCCATTTCCTCCCAACCACTGCACCTCCACCTCCACTCCCCACCCCTAGGCAATGACTAAACTACTTTCTATCTTTATGGATATGCCTTATTTGGGACATGTCATATAACATGTGGTCTCTTTTGACTGGCTGCTTTCATTAAGTGGAATGTTTTCAAGGTTCATCAGTGTAGTGTGTATATCATTTCTTTGCATTGACAAGTAATAGTCCATTGCATGGTTCTATAACATTTATTAATATACATTTACTAATTCATCAGTTTAGGATCATTTGGGTTATTTCCACTTTTTCGCTATCATAGATAATGCTGCTATAAACATTTATGTAAGTTTTTGTCTGAACCCTGTTTTCAATTCTTTTGGGTATATACTTAGGAATAGAGTTGGTGGATCATGTAGTAACTCCATGTTTAACATTTTGAGAAACTGCCAAATTGATTTACAAAGTGTCTGTACTATTTTACATCCCATCAATGATGTATATTTAAATCATCAACATTTGGTATTTTCTGTTTTTAAAAAATTTTTTTAAATTTTTTATTATATCCTAGTCAAGTGAAGTGGTATATCATTGTGGTTTTATTTGAATTTTCCTAATAGCTAATGATGTTGATCATCTTTTGAATTGCTTATTGGCTAACTATATATCTTCTTTTGAGAAACATCTGTTTAAATGTTTTGCTAATTTTTTAATTGGGTTACCTTTTTACTACTGAGTTGTAAGAGTTCTTTATATATTCTGGATACAAATCCTTTATCATATAGGATTTGCAAATATTTTCTCCCTTTCCATGGGTGTCTTTTCACTGTCTTAATAGTTTTTTGAAGTACAAAACTTCTAATTTTAATGAATTTCAATTTTTTTCTTTTGTCACTTGTACTTTTGGTGTTATCTAAGAAAACTGCATAAATCAAGGTATGAAGATTTACTCCTATGTTTTCTTTCAAGAGATTTATAGTTTTTGCTCTGAAATTTCAGTGAATGACCCATTTTGAGTTAATTTTTATTTGTACTTTAAAGAGGGGTCCAACTTTATTTTTTTGCATGCAGGTATCCACTTGTTTTAGCATCATTTGTTGACAAGACCATTCTTTCCCTCTTTGAATGATCTTGGTACATAATATACTGTTGCAATTCAAATTTATTTTGTTCTATTTTTGTCCCCTAGGATTTATTGTATCCATTGAGATAGCCAATTACTCTAGATATATTAAACAAAGTTTGCGAGTTACACAGTGGTTTCTATCACAGACTATGTTCCTCTTCTGCTTGAAACCTTTCAATGCCTTTTTACTACACTTTGAATAAAACCCAAACTTCTTGTCATGATTTAAATAATCCCTCATGATCTGCTTCCTATTTATTTCTTCAAGCTCATCTCAAACAACTTTTCACTATTCATCCTGCAATGGTCTAGTCTATGGTCAGTGTTCATGATATTACAAAATCTGGGGTCAGGAATCTTGCTAATCTTGTTCCTCTTGGTATCCCCATTGCTTAGCAGAGTTATTGGTTCATAGAAGGTACTCAAAAACTTTGCTGAATTAATGAATGGACAAATATATATTTTATAGAGTCACAATCTGTAAGGCTAATAAAAATTTAGGAACATCTACACTAATGTGTTTTTTGTTTTTTGTTTTTTTTTTTTAGCATTTCTTCCAATGAAAGCTATACAGAGGCCAATATGTTAGATATATATACAAAGATTTTTTTTTTCCTGACTCACCTAGTAATAGAAGGAACACTCTTGCCCATTCAGCATCCCTCCCTGACATAGCCATCCTGGGAGGTTCTGCACAGCTCCAACCCCTTTATGTGTAATGCGTAAACTGAGAAACCAAAGAATGACTCACCCAACAATGTACAGCTCTTTAGTAGTAGAGCAGGGATAGTGGAAGAGCAATTCTTGCATAATGGTCAGTGCAGAGTTCTTTCTATTTCTGTGTTGGTTTATGACACAACAGTTCAGAACAAACAAGCCTAAGACCAGAGTCATAAAAATCATTCAGAAGATAAAAATTTAAATAAGTCCTTTACTCTTTAATGCCACTGACCTCAAATTTTCAAAGTTACTATTTTTCAGGGCTTCTAAGGAAATTATCTCAGGAATAAGAGTCATGTATACCTTTATCATTCTTTACTAACTATTGATAAGTCCTCTCATCTTTCTGACTTTGTTTTTTAAGATTCTATTGAGAAAGTTTCTTTATTTTGCTTCATCTTTTCTTAAGATATTCCCCTATTCCCAATCATCATACCACTCTATATAGATGGAGGAAAAATCACACTTCAATAAATCCAACCAAGTTTTGTCCTAACAGAATAAAAGAAGACAATTTTTTATACATTCAACTTTTAACTCCCATAGCTTCACATCTGTTTAGATGTTAGATACAACAGTGATAGTTTTTCACTTTTTTAGAAATGAATGACAGACCATAAGTCAAGCAGATGCTTCTTCTCAGATGTTTCCAAATTCTTTTCCAATACAGAGTTATATATTCAGGTGAACTGAACACCTTAGCACAGAATTAAAGCATAAATTATACATTTTAAAATTCCGTTCAAAGAAGTCTGCATCTTAGATTTGGGAATTTGTTATTAATGCTTCCCTTGCCTTATTTTTCAACTTAGTTTTCATTTTCTAATATTGTAGAAAGTAAGAGAAGCATTTTTTCCCTTGAAAAGAAGTTTTATTTCTTTTTCTCACTCTCTTTCTTGTTTATTTTTAAAGAATAGGTAGCATCTTTGTGACATTGCCTACAGAAAAATTTTTTTAAAGTGAAAAATAAATCCAACATCAGGCTGTCTGATTAAGCAATAGTTCCTTGGATCATAAAATTCTTTTGAAAAAATGTGCCATGGTATTTTTATTGAGTTTATGAGCTGAAAGGCATTTAAAATTCCAAGGAGAACAACAAAAAAGAATAAAAAAGAAACACACATGTGTTGTTACTAAAAAAGGCACCAAAGATGTGTATGAGGCAAGATTTTTCCTGGGAAAAATTATGAAGCAGATGAAATCTGTGTTTATCATTTTTCCATGTCTTGTTTTGAGCCCCCTTTTTCATTTCTGTTCTGCCCATCACCAGCTGTCATGATGTATCATCCCAATCTGGGATTCCTGTCTCTTATCCTACGGCATGGCTAGGCCTTTCTTTTTCCTAGTTCAGTTCTCCCCACCGACTTATAGAGTTTTGCTGGGGAAATAGGTTAAATGATTGAAAAAAATCCATGGTAAAGTATTAATAATTGTTAACAGTTAATGACTTTCCCATATAAAAATGAATTTGGGGATGCCTGGGAGGCTCAGGGGTTGAGTGTCTGTCTTTGACTCAGGGTGTGATCCTGGGATCCTGGGAATGAGTCCTGCATTGGGCTCCCATTAGGGAGTCTGCTTCTAGCTCTGCCTGTGTCTCTGCCTCTCCCTCATGAATAAATAAATAAAATCTTTTAAAAAATGAATTTGATAGGAATTTTCTGAAAGATGATCACACTTTTTCAAGCATTTGTTACTTGGCTTCTCTATAAGTCCAGCCCTGATGAATCTCCTAAAAAAGATGAAAAATATCAAGAACCTCAGAAAAGGCAAAATATAAGCCCAAGGCTTATATTTGTAGTATACTCATGGAGTAGTGTAGCTTAGAGACATAGAAGTCATAAAGGAACTAGATAGAGCCAGCTCTGCCATCTGCTATATTCTCAGCTTTCTCTGAGCCTGGTTGTTGTTTTGTTTTGTTTTGTTTTCAGTTGTAAAGTGGGGAAAATAAAGCACCACTAGATTATTGGAAGGATTCTAGAGAAAATATAAGTGAAATTCTATAGTTCAGCCTGGACCAATAATTTGAAGATAATTTTGGGGGGTGATTCTCTAATGCTTTGTACTTGCTGCAGTAGAACTTATCATAGCTTTCCAGGAGTGAGAGGGCAAGACAGAGGAGAAATGGTCACTTTACCACTTATGTAAAACCAAAGGGAAAAAGACTCCATTTGCCAATTGCTGAAAACCAGGCAATATTTCTGGTTCATCTTCAAATTTCAAATGTCATGTTGAAATACACTGGTATGGTTATTTATTATTTTGGAGAAGAAGTGAGATAGCATTATTTTAATTATTGCTAACAGAATCAAAATTATTGGTAAATGATATGAATGGCAAGATAGCCAATTTATGCTTCATTTATGGTATTTGTTGTATTCTTCCAGAGAGTTTCTTCTCAGTTCTTGAAAATGTAATTGAGATTACTGGGAGGAGGAACTACTTTAAAAGGCTGAGCAAGACTCTCAGGGTACGGCAAAAAGATAAATCACTTTCGGGTAGGGTCATAAGTGATGACTCCCAAGATATGAGTATCTTCAAATGCAGGAAAACTTAGAGAAGTAAAAAGAGAATAGTTTCGGGGGAGATCTTATATTTAAAGATATGAGACAAGATAGATAGAACAGTAAAATAAAAAAGAGAGGCCATATCCGGAAGAATATAACAGATATCATAAATTAAGCATTTAAGCAAGAGAGAAGATATTCGCATTATTTATTTATTGATATCTCTCACCTATAGTGAGAGAATCTGTCCAACATGACATTTAGAATTTCTCTTGAAGTAATACTACAATTTGAGATCAGATGTTGATAACTTAAATTATGCCTGCAAAAGATTTCTTATGTCATTCTAGAGTTAGGATATTACTCTACAGGAATTATGTCAGCTCTATGAATAAAAATGAGAAATACTAAAAGTAAGTTTGAGATAACACAAAGTGTTCCTCTTCAAATGCTTTATGACAGAAGTTCCGTAGCTGAGGTGACATCATCAGGATAGTGACATGAAATTCCTGAATTCAGCCATCCTCAGAAGACCAAGTAGCAAGTATCCACATAAAAGACCACCATTGTGAAAACCCCAGAATCTCAGGGTGAGGCTGAAGCACTCCCCTAGATCACAGAGAGATACAGAAGGACCACAGTAGAAAGGTAAGAATTAAGATTTCATTTTGATTGTATTGTCCTTTCCCCAGACCAGCCACCACAATCAGGGGGCCCCCTTGGCTTACAGTTTCTCCAGTGAGGAAAAGAAAACCCAAAGTGGACATTCAGTTCTCCCAGTGTTATGAAATGCTTCCAGGATAGCCCAATAAGGTCTCACCTCATGGGAATCCCTGGGGAAGCTTGGGGCTTGACCACTGAGCATCAGATAGAGACAGTAATAGAAGCAAGGATCATAACAACCTGTGCCCAATCTTGTTCATTGCATTCCTGCTTGCAATAGCACTTGAGCAGAGATCTATAGTGATTCTGCACATCTACAGAGCTGAGTTGGCTCTGTCTGGTCAGGGGACTTGGTTGAAGGGCTTTGCATGATTGGGGTCCCCAGCCAAAAGGAGCATACCTGCTGTGGAACCCCTTAGATGGCCCTGGGTAGGCAGGGAAACATATCTGCAACCCTGCCCAATAGCTAACCATAGACTGCCATCCCACACATTCAGGATTGCCTGGCCATAGAATCTAGGCAGTTGTGGAGTCCAAACTATACCTCTAATGAGGCAGTCAGCCAAGCCAGCAGCCCTGCCAAAATGTTCGTAATGACCAAATAATCTGAACAGTGGTCCTGGGCAGCCTTGGAACCCAGCTTAAAGTACTGCCTTGCTGTGAAGCCCAGCCAACAGCTATACCCAGCAGCAAAATCTAGCTCATGGCCCTGTTCAATTCCTAAACACAGTCTATAACCTTGTAGAGGCAAAAAGGCCAGCAAGTGGCCCTGTCCAATTACCAAAGCATAGCCCTCATCCCTGTCCAATAAAAGAGCTCAGACAATATCTCCACCCAACCATGGAGTATATAATCTCCAGTACCAACCAACAGTGAGATCAGCTGGAGACCCCACTTGACCAGAAAGCCTGGCAAGTGACCTTACCCAACACAGAGGCACAGCTAGTGGGTTAAGTAGTCATGAAGCACAGCCTGTGACTCTGTACAAACTTGAGGCACAGCCTGTGGGTCTGTCCAACTGTGAAGCCATGAAGTCTCATGAAGTTGGAGTTCAGCCAACAGCACTATTCAGTTAGGGTGCACCACAGGAGGCCTTGCCCAACTGCAGAGTCCAATCAGAGGTACTGCCTTGTCAGGGAATACAGTCTAAGGTCTCACCTTACCAGTATCCCTGACCAACCAGGGTGCCTATTCACTGGTCTCACTTGAAAATGAGGCCCAGCCAACAGGATCACCCAGCTGCAAAAAACAGCTAGTGGCAGTCCTCCCCCAACCTCATAACATAGGTAAGGGCCTTGCCCGACTGGGGACCTCAATAGTAAGCTGTGCCTGCCCCCAAATTCTACCTGTTAACCAGTCTAGTATCCTAAGCTAAGCAGGCTGGAGAAGGGCTTTCCTTGCCAAAATAAACCTCAAATGTCTGGAAAAGGGACTGCTTACTCAGATAATGTGCAGATACTAGTGCAAGGATACAAGGACCATAAAGAATCAAATCAAGAAAAAAAAAAGAATCAAATCAATATGACAATGCCAAAAGAAACTAATAAAACTTCGATAATTGATACCAAAGTAATGGAATTCTATGGACTTTATGACAATCATCTTAAAGAAGTTCAGTGAACTACAGGAACATACAAATAGACAAAATTAGAGAAACAACACATGAATAAAATGAGAAGTATGACAAACAGAAACCATAAAAATAATGAAAACAAAAATCCTAGAAATGAACAATACAATGAACTTAAGAATTCAATAGAGAGCTTCAGTAGTAGACTCAGCCAAGCAGCAGAATCAGTGAATTCAAGACAAGCCATTTGAAATTACCCAGAAGAGTAAAAAAAAAAAAAAAAAACAAAACAAAATAAAGGAAAGAAAGTCCATGGTACTTATGAGCATCAAGTGAAATAATATGTGTATTGTGATAATGCCATAAGGAGAAGAAAGAGTCTATGTGAAGATATAATGGCTGAAAATGTCCCAAACTTGGGGAGAAAAATGCACATCCAGATTCTTTAGGCCCAAAGGATCCCAAATAAGTTGAATCCAAAAAGAATTACTTTGAGACACATAACTAAACTGCAAAAAGTCAAAGACAAAGGAAGAATTTTGGAAGAAGCAAGAGAAAAACAATTTGTCCCACAAAAGAGAGCCTCCATAAGACTATAAATACATTTCTCAGCAGAAACTGCAGGCCAGGAGAAACGTTCAAAGAAAAAAAAAAGTTAACCAAGAATACTATACCCAGCAAAGATGTCTTTCAGAAATGAAGTGATAAAGACTTTCCCCTCCAAAAAAAAGCTGAAGAGTTCACCACTAAACCTGTCTTACAAGAAATGCTAAAGGGCATTTTTCAGGCTCAAATAAAATAATATAATTAATGTAAAAAAACATGACTTATAAAACTCACCAACAGATGTAAATATATATTTAAAGCCAGATTCTTTAATATTGCAATGACTGTGCATAAATCACTTACAACTCGAGTTAAAAAATTAAAAAATAAATGCATTTAAAATAGCAATAACTAGGGGATCCCTGGGTAGCTCAGTGATTTGGCGCCTGCCTTTGGCCAAGGGCGTGATCCTGGAGTCCTGGGATCGAGTCTTGCGTTGGGCTCCCAGCATGGAGCCTGCTTATCCCTCTGCCTGTGTCTCTGCCTCTCTCTCTCTCTCTCATTATGTCTATCATAAAAAAATAGCAATAACTACGATTATTTGTTACTGTATACATACTACAAAAAGATGTAAATTGTAACATGAAATGTGAGGTGGTGAGAAGAAGTAAAAATATAAAGTTTCTCTATGGTATTGAAGTTGTTATCTGCTTAAAATAAGATGTTATAACATATTTTATGTGAGCCACAAAAAATGTGGTAGATACACAGAAGTTTAACAAAGGGTTAAGTCATAGTGCTACAAAAAGTCATAAGATCACAAAGACAACAAGAGAGAAAACAAGAAGACATCATATACAAAAGGGCCAGCAAATAATTAATTAAATGTCAATAGGAAGACCTTATCAATCATTACTTTAATTGTAAATGTATTAAATTCCCTAATCAAAAGATACAGAATGGCTGCATGGATAAAAGACAAGACTTACCTATGTACTGCATACAAGAGACTCACTTAAACTTTAAGGATACACAAAGATCAAAAGTGAAGAAACAGAAAAAGATATTTCAAGCAAAAGAAATAATAATAACCAAAAAAAAGCAGGGATAGTTACACTAATATTAGACAAAATTGGCTTTAAGCAATATAGTCATGAGACAAAAATGGTCATTATATGATTATAGTAATAATATGTAAATATAAATGTTAATCAATATGTAGTAATTGTAAATATTTATACATCAAACATTGAGGCTCTTAAATATTAAAGCAAATACTAACAGAAATAAAGGAAGAAATAAATACAATACAATAATAGCTGGGGACTTTAATACTTTACTCTTTAAAATGGTTATATCATCCAGGCAGAGAATCAATAAGGGAAAAATGGATCTGAACAACACTATAGACAAATGTACCTAACAGATATATACAGCATTTCATCCAAGAGCAGCAGAATATACATTCTTTTTTAATTTTACATGAGACATTTTCAAGAATATTTCATATGTAAGGCCATTATATAAGTCTCAACAAACTTTGGAAAAGAGAACTTGTATATCAAGTATGTTTCTAACCACAGTGGTATCAAACTAGAAATCAGTAACAGGAGGAGGGATGGAAAATTTACAAATGTGTAGAAATTTAAAAACACAGTCCTCAACAACCAATGGATTAAAAAGGGAATTAAAAGGGAAATTAAAAAACTTCAATTTAACAGTTGTAAATATTTATGCCCCCAAATTGGGAGCACCTAAATATATAAATCAGTTAAAAACAAACATGAAGAAACTCATTGATAATAATATAATAATAGTAGGGGACCTTAATATCCTACTTATAGCAATGGACAGAGAATCTAAACAGAAAATCAATAAGGAAGCAATGCCTTTGAATGATACACTGCACCAGATAGACTTAACAGATATATTCAGAACATTTCATCCTAAAGCAGTAGAATACACATTCTTTTTGAGTACACATGGGACATTCTCCAGATTACAAACTGGGTCACAAATCAGGCCTTAATTAGTACAAAAAGACTGAGATCATACCATGCATATTTTCAGACCACAATGCTACAAAACTTGAAGTCAAACACTAGAAAAAACTTGGAAAGGCCATAAATACATGGAAGTTAAAGTTAACGAGGAAATTAAAGAAGAAATTTTTTAAAAATACATGGAAGTAAATGAAAATGAAAACACAACAATTTTGGATGCAGCAAAAGCAGTCGTAAGAGGGAAGTATATAGCAATACAGGCCTACCTCAAGAAGTAAGAAGTATCTCAAACACTTAACCTAACCAACTTTACACATAAAGGAGCTAGAAAAGGAATAGCAAATAAAGCCTATACCCAGCAGAAAGGAAATAATAAAGATGAGAGCAGAAATAAATGATATAGAAACAAACAAAAAACCCCAGTAGAACAGATCAATGAAACTAGAAGCTGGTTCTTTGAAAGGATTAATAAAACTTATAAACTCTTAGCCAGACTTATCAAAAAGAAAAGATAAATGACTCAAATAAAATCATGAATGAAAGGGGAGAGATTACAACCAACACAGAAATACAAACAATTATGAGAGAATATTATGAAAAATCATATGCCAACAAATTGGGCAATCTGGAAGAGATGTACCAATTCCTAGAAATATACAAATTACCAAAACTGAAATAGGAATAAATAGAAAATTTGAACAGACCAGCAAAGAAATTGAATAAGTAATCAAAAATCTTCCAATAAATAAAAGTCCAGGGCCAGATGGCTTCCCAGGGGAATTCTACCAAACATTTAAAGAATTAATATGTATTATCCTGAAACTGTTCCGAAAAATAGAAATAGAAGGAAAAATTTCAAACTTATTCTATGAGACCAGCATTGCCTTGATTCCAAAACCAGACAAAGACCTCACTATACAGGAGAATTACAGGCCAAAATTCCTGATGAACATGGATGCAAAAATTCTCAACAAGGTACTAGGCAAATCAAATCCAACAGTACATTAAAAGGATTATTCATCACAATCGAGTGGGATTTATTCCTGGGTTGCAAGGGTGGTTCAATATTCGCAAATCAATCGCTTTGATACACAACATTGATTTAATAAAAAAGGATAAGAACCATATGATCCTCTCAATAGAAGCAAAAAAAAACATTTGACAATATACAGCATCTATTCTTGATAAAAACCCTCAACAAGGGGAAACATACCTCAATATCATAGAGGCCATATATGAAAGAACCACAGCTAGTATCACCCTTAATGAGGAAAAAGAGAGCTTTTCCTCTAAGGTCAGGAACAAGACAGGGATGTCCTACTCTCACGATTGTTTAAGATAGTACTGAAAGTCCTAGCCTCAACAATCAGACAACAAAAAGAAATAAAAGCCATCCGTATTGGTAAGGAAGATATCAAACTTTCACTATTCACAGATGACATGATACTCTATGTAGAAAACCTGAAAGACTTCACAAAAAATTGCTATATCTGATACATGGAATTCAGCAAAGTCACATGTTACAAAATCAATGTACAGAAACCTGTTGCATTTCTATACATCAATAATGAAGCAACAGAAAGAGAAATTAAGGAATCAAACTGATATACAACTGCATCAAAAACTGTAAGATACCTAGGGATAAATCTAACCAAAGAGGTAAAAGATGGGCAGCCCCGGTGGTGCAGTGGTTTAGCACTGCCTGCAACCCAGAGTGTGATCCTGGAGACCCAGGATCAAGTCCCACATCAGGTTCCTTGCAGGGAGCCTGCTTCTCCCTCTGCCTGTGTCTCTGCCTCTGTGTGTGTGTGTGTGTGTGTGTCTCATGAATAAATAAAAATTTTTTAAAAAGAAATAAAATATCTGTACTATTATATATATATAATAAGGTTATATGGCTGAGTAATATATATATAAAACCTCTTTTGTGTGTGTATATATATATATATATATATATAATACACATTTCTCAGCCATAAAAAAGAATGAAATGTTGCCATTTGCAATGATGTGGGCGGAGCTAGAGAGTATTATACTAAGTAATATAAGTCAGTCATAGAAAGACAAATGCCATATGATTTTACCCATATGTATGAAACAAAACAGATAAACATAGGGGAAGGAGGGGGATAAGAGAGGGAGGCAAGCCATAAGAAACTCTTAACTACAGAGAACAAGTTGAGAATTGATGGAGGGGGAGTGGGCAGGGGAGGGGCTACATTAGTGATGGGGATTAAGGAGGGTACTTGCGACAAGCACTGAGTGTTGTATGTAAAGTGATGGATCACTAAATTCTACTCCTGAAACCAATATTACAGTGTATGTTGACTAAAATTCAAGTAATAACTTGAAACAAAATTTAAAAAAACAAAAAATCTTCAGACAAAAAAAATATGGAAACACAGCATAGTAAAATTTATGGAATGCAGCAAAAGCAGTCCTAAAAGGGGAGTGTACAGTGATAAATGCCTACTTTAAAAAAGTAGCAAGATCTCAAATAAATAACTTAACTTTATAGAAGGAGAAAAAGAAGAGCAAACTAAAGCCAAAATTACCAGAAAAATAGAAATAATAAAAATTAGAGTAAAAGTAAATGAAATAGAAAACAGAAAAAATAGAGATTAAAAAAATAGTTGGTTTCTTTGAAATGGTAAAACTGACAAACACTAAGACCTAAAGGCCCATTACAGTTAGAAATGAAAAAGAAAAAAACATTATAAATGATAATACAGAAAAGCAAGGGATCATAAAAGACTAATAAGATACAATTATTTGTCAATTTTGGACAACTTAGAATATATCTATTTGTAGAACCATACTACTTACCAGGATTGAATCATGCAGAAATAGAAAATCTAAATAGGCCAATAATGAATAAGAAGATTGAATAAGTAATGAAAAATCTCTCAACAAAGAAAAACCTTAGCAAAATATCTCAACAAAGAAACCCTAGCATTTGCTGATGAATTCCACTACACATTTAAAGAAGAATTAATGGTAGTATTTCTCAAACTCATCCAAAATTTTGAAGAGTGGAAATACACACAAGCTCAGGTCCGTATTACTCTGATAAAAAAAATCCAGATAAAGATATTATAAGAAAACTATAGGCTAATATAATACCCCTGATGAATATAAATGCAAAAATTCTCAACAAAATACTAGCAAACTAAATTCAACAGCACATTAAAAGGATCATACACCATGTTCCAATGAGATTTATTTCTTGGATGCAAGGATGGTTCAAATTGATGGCAAATTAATCGATGTGATATACCCTATTCACAGAATTAAAGGTAAAACCATATGATCATCTCAATAGATCTAGAATGAGTATTTGACAAACATCAATAAACTTTCATTATAAAAACTCTCAATACAACAGGTATAGAGGGAACATACCTCAACATAATAAAGGCCATATATGATAGACCCACAGCTAATATCATATTTAACAGTACAAAGTTGAAAAATTTTCCTACGATCAGGAACAAGAGACCAAGGTGCTTACTCTCACTGCTTCTATTCAATATAGTACTGGAAATCCTATCTGGAGCAATTAGGTAAGAAAAAGAAATAAAAGGCACCCAAATTAGAAAGGAGGAAGGAAAACTAAAACGGTCTCTGAAGATGGCATTATCTTCATATATAGAAAACTGTAAAGACTTCACAAAAACTGTTAAAATTAATAAATGATTTCAGTAAAATGTCAGGATACAAAATCACCCACAAAACACAGCCATGTTTCTTTATACTAACAATGAATTATCAGAAAAAGAAATAAAACATTCCCATTTACAACAGTATCAAAAACAAAATCTTTAGGAACAAATATAACCAAGGAGAAATATCAATACACTGAAAACTATAAGATATTGATGAAAAAAATTGAAGACACATAAATGGGGAGATAACTCATATCTATGAACTCATATTCATAGGTAGGAATAATTAATATTGTTAAAATGTTCATATTTTCTCAAACCACCAACAGATTCAATGTAATTCCTATCAAGATTCCAATGATAAGCATTAGGAAAAAAAAATCTTAAAATTCACATGAAACCAGAAAATATCCCAAATAACCAAAACAATCTTAAGAAAAAATAAAGCTAGAGGCATCACACTTCTTAATTCCAAAGTACATTAATACAAAACTATACTAATCAAAACAGTATGGTACTAGCATTAAAACAGACCTATATAAAACAAACAAACAAACAAAAAACCAGACCTATAGACTGACTAATGGAAAAGAATTGAGAGACCAGAAACAAATGAGTGCATAGAAGGTCAACTTATATTGGAAAAAAGTATGGTGTGTATATATATATATGCTTTATATATACAATGGAATATTGTTCAGCCACAAAAAGGAAATTCTGACATTTACAACAATATGGATAGACATGGAAGTCATTATGTTATGTGAAATAAATCAGAGGGGGGAAAATACTGTATGACCTCACATATGTTTGTTATCCAAAACAACTGAAATCATAGGAACAGAGAGTAGATTGATGGTTGTTGCCAGTAGTGGAGAGATGGGGGAAATAGCAAATGGGTACAAATACCTGGTTACAAAATGTTACTCATAAATATATAATGTACAATGTGGGGACTATATTTAACAATATTGCATTGTGTTCTGAAAGTTGCCAAGGGGATCTTAAAAATTTTCACCATCACACAAAAAGGTAACTGTAAAGTGATGGATGTGTTAACTAACCCTATTTGGTAATCATATATATACATATATATACACATATGTATATATATATATCAAACCACACATTGTACACATTAAATTTACACAATGTTACTTGTCAATTATATCTCAAAGTGGGAAGGAAAAAAAACTTCAAGGACTTGCATGACACATGGAAAAAGTATCTTTCTTCCTTGGATGTAAGGTAGACTGATCATTAGTCCCTGGTTTGGCCCTTTCTCAAGCCACAGTTCCATACTTTCAATTACCCAATGGACATCTAAGAGAATGAGAATGTGTGTGTGTGTGTGTGCGTGCGTGCATGTGTGTGTGTGTGTGTGTGTGTATAGGGGACTAAGTTCAATTAGTACTCACCGGAGGGCCCATTAGACCTGGTCTACCCAAGGGCCCTGTAGCCCCTGGTAGGCCTGTCTCTCCTTTTTCTCCATCCTCTCCAGAGAGACCTCTTCCTCCTGGGTTCCCCTGTAACCCAGTAAAAACTTTTAAGAAAGGGAAGGCAGTAAAATAATTATACCACAAAAGAAGCAGATTTTTGTTTGGGACATAAAAGTAATTATGTAATGATAGAATATTTTAAAGATTTCACAAACAAGTATCTACTTGTACATAATTGAGAAAAGTATAATTTACCTTTAATCCATCTTTTCCTTGGAGACCTTCTTCTCCAGGAGCTCCTGGTTCACCCTATTTTGTAGCAAAAACAATTATTTTGTTAAATCATTTACCTTATTTTTTGTTCCTGGTATCTTTAAAAAGTAGCAGGTTTATGTACATTTATTCCTACTTCTACCTTATTTGTACGGAATATTTGGCAGTATAATAAGCTTGATATAATTTGCTTGGACTAGCTCTGAAGATGATTTAAAGAATCAGTACTATAAATTCAAATATAAGATGGGTCCAGAATTTTAACTTTTAGATAATTGAGAGTAATATGTATTCACTTGGTACCTCTGTAAATTTATATAGTTAGACCTGTGTTTCCCGAGTTCAAGGACTGTAAATACTCTTAAGTGTAGTAGCTTGTTATACTGAATTAAATGGATTAATATTAATAATATTAATTCAGTTCAAATCAGTGTACCAGATTTTTAGGGTATTTTCTCCCTTATAGAGAGAAGCAACAATTAAGGCCTTGATATATCAAGAAGCTGTCTTCTAGATATAGAACTTAACAGAAAAGTATAGCCATACTCTATGAAGATATTAAAGTAGTATTGGCTCTCTTGTTACCCAAAATATTTAAAAGTGAGTTAATTATTGTGTCTTCAGAGTTGCTTCCAGACACTTCCATTACCCCAACCTCACACTGCCCAACCCCTGCAAATAAAGGAAACAAAGAAAAAGAAAATGGATGTAAAATGTATCTCCCTACTTTGCCTTTTAGTATGCAAATGTCTCTTCAAATTATCTTGGGCACTGTTATCTTGGGAAAAAAGCTTACCACAGCTCAAATTACAGGCTGTCTATATTAGAACAACTACTGTAAGCTATCTAATTATACTTATTTACAATTATTTCCTTGAATCTTGTTAACTTTTGTGACTAGGTTTTTGTTGTTGTTTTTATAAACATAAATGAGGCTGTAATCATTTGTTTGCCTTGTTAGGTCAAGAAATATACTGAGAGTTGATTACTGTTATTTGTGAATTTCTTCTTAATGTTCACATTAGTGACAATCTCAGTTACTCTGCATATGTTTAAAGCATTCTGCAGAATGCACTTCATACTGAGAAAAAGATGTATGAGGTTAGGACTCCAAATACTACTAAATTACTATATGAACAGGGTCTGGCATGTAGCTTTTAAAACTTAGAAATAAAGATAAACTTTTTCTATTATGCACCGGAAAGGTTTATTATGCATTTTTTGAAACTTTATGTATGCTAAATGTTGAGTCTCTGAACCCCTCAGGCCAGTGCATTAAAACGGTTCCCAGCAGTACACTTACCCGTAACCCTGGTTCTCCAGCAACTCCAACGTTGCCTGCAGGTCCAACATTTCCCTGAAGAAACAGGGAAAGATTAAAACTTTTTTCTACTAAAACAGCATATATAATTATGAAATGCATATCATGAGCATAGGGCTTTCAAAACACTTTCCATTTTTCCCCCAGATTAATTTATTGATAATATTTTGGCCCATTAGCCTTATCATTTGTATTTCCTCACACACAGTCAGTATATATATCTATATATTGATATAGATATATAGATATATAGATTGTATTTTTTTCTGACTCATTTGTAAACACTTCTCATTTTTATCTGCTGTCATTCATTTGCTTTCAAGATGATGGGTATTTGCTAAAATACGGCAAATGGGGTTCAGTGGTAAAAGTTTAGAGACCCCTTTACTATTTAGGAAGGTTACCTTTGCACCTGGTTCACCTGGCAGGCCAGATTCTCCCTCAATACCTGAAGGTCCCTAGAAGAAAATGATTTGACACATCATCTGTATACTTCCTTCACCAATTGCAAAGGCAATAACAACCTCCTAAGAAGATGGTAGTAATTCTTAGCTCAAGGGTAAGGCATATGTTCAGAAAAACTTCTGCTGTCACTATAAACTTCATGGCATAAGACCAGATAATTCTGGGACTTTTTAACAGTTCAAATGCCAAAACAACATTATCTGAAGTCAGGACTTTTAAGACCAATTTCTTCTAATCTTTCCTGTTATCCTTTAATCCTTGGTCAAAAACAAACCACCTCCCATTTTCTCTTCTAATTTTCTGCCTTCATACTCTTACTATTCTCTGTGTTTTTTCACTTTTCACTTTTCCCAATCATTTCTGTTGAGCCCTCTGGTGCACACTTCCTTTAAAAATTTCAGTTTTCTTTATTCATTTTATAATAAATATCACACAAAGATGTTATGAATTTATTCACATTATAGAAGATGCATATGACATGTTTTCCACTTTCCTTTCATGGTAAGGGGTCCAGTTGGGAAGAATTTGGTTCCTTTCATCTTGAAAACATACAACTTCTTTTGACCTCTGGCTGTCTCTAGGCCTGGAGCTCCTACAATTGCTGTTGTGTTGTGTTTTTCTGTTTGTTTGAGAGATATTTATCTTGTTTTTGAGCACACAAAAGGTATCCCTCCCCTCTTACCTTCCTCATTCCCCCTTCCTTTTCTCTTCTCTTTCACTTTCATTGTGTGTGTGAGTGTATGTATGTGTGTATATGTATAACTGTAAAAACATACACATGGGGCAGCCCAGGTGGCTCAGCGGTTTAGCGCCGCCTTCAGCCCACGGCCTGATCCCGGAGACCCGAGATCGAGTCCCACATCCAGCTCCCTGCATGGAACCTGCTTCTCCCTCTGCCTGTGTCTCTGCCTCTCTCTCTCTCTCTGTGTCTCTCATGAATAAATAAATAAAATCTTAAAAAAAAATAAAAACGTACACATGTATTCTGTAGTTCCCATGTTTTGGGAGTAGATGGGTATTTTAAAGTGATAATTCACAACATTATCTTGACCAAAAGCTTCCTATTTCCTTTGTATCTTTCAGGGGTTCCTCAGAAGTTCTGATCCATGGGTGATATTCTTCCTTTTAACTATTAGAGCTTAAAGTATCTTTTATGTCAGTATTTCAGAGAAGAGGAAGTTCAGTTTTCCTTTTTTTTTTTGAAGTTTAGTTTTCCATTTTGACTCAGCTTCTGCAATCCATACTCACTTTGCTTTTTTTCTAAAATAAAAGCTATACATGCACAAAGTACAGATGGAGTTATGATGAAAAACCCTAATCCCATTCCTCAGAGGCAACTACTTTATAAAACAATTTTTGTTTTTAGCTTTCTTAGTGGTTACTACTACAACTCAAAAATTATACCGCTACTTCCTGATGTATCATCTTGCTAAAAGTTTAGTTTCCTTATACTCCCTCTATTTTACCATCATTTCACAATTTTTTAATAGTTACATAATTTAAATTTTTCTGTGGGTTACTTTTGTGACTTCCTTACTATTATAGGAGGCAGCATAGTATAGCACTTAGGAGGAAAAACTATGCTCTGCCTTAGAAATGACAGAATTTAATATCTTACTCTAAGATTAATATTCTATCTTGAGAGAGAATTCCAACTCTTAGAACTTCCATATTAAAATTGCTTTCAATGTCACAGATCTCCTCTGGTTCTTAATTTCTCCCAAACTGTCAGCTCCTCCTGGCTCTTTTTATTCCTTTCTTAAACTAACTCTAGTAGTTGATCTTCTGAACTCTGGTCTTTCTTTTCTTATGCCACTCTTGGATTAGCCCTTTAAATCCTCTTCTCCATTTCTATTTCCAGTTGAATACTGCTGGAAAAAATTGCACACTTGTGCGAGTGTCATCATTATATGTTGAGAGGCATAGTGGTTAAAAGGATGGGTTATGGAGAAAGACTGCCTGAACTGAAATGTTGGCTGTACAACTACTACTAGCTATTGCTCTTGAGTAAGTTACTTAACCATTTCATGCATTTGTTTCCCCATCTGTAGAATGAAAATAATAACTACATCTATCTCACAGAGTGTAATGAGAATCCATTAATACAGTAAAGCACATAAATACTCTTAGGCACATAGAAAGTGCTTCATAATTGTGGGCTCTTATCATTACCATCAGTATGATGCCAATTCATGATATGCTACTAAAAGCTTGATTTTAGTAAGGTTTATCTGCTCTTTCACTTGCCTATAGTCATTTTCTTCTCCTATTGTCCTCAACCACTATTCTAAACCAGCAAATTTTCCTCAATAGACCTACCCAACCCCTACTCCTTATTCCAACAGAATTTTTGTCTCCTACTCTGTTAAAAAAAAAAAACCTTCTAGTTATTACATATGACTTTCTCAGCTTTCTTTAGGCTCAAAGGATGTGGCATAGTATAGGTTATCAGCATCAGCTTTTGAGTCAGATGTGGATTCAAAGCCAAGCTCTACTACTTAAAAAAAATTTTTTTTAAAGATTTTATTTATTTATTCATGGAGACACAGAGAGAGAGGCAGAGACAGAGGCAGAGAGAGAAGCAGGTTCCATGCAGGGGGCCCAATGTGGGATTCGATCCTGGGACTCTAGGATCATGCCCTGGGTGGAAGGCAGAGCCACCCAGGCATCCCAGATCAACTACTTCTTAATCATTTACCTTGGCCAGATTAACAGAGGATGATCCCCATCTCTTTAATATTCCTCTCTGGTCTCAGGAAAGGTATTGCCATTCGTCCTGTTGCACAGCCTAGAAATCTGGTAATAATTTTTGACTTTCTTTCCCCTTTACTTTCCATATTCTACAAATATTAAGGTTCTGCAGAATTTTTATAACAAACATTTCTCAAATCCATCCATTTCTTTCCCTTTCTATCCCTACGACTTTAGTTCAGATGTCCATCATTTCTTGCCTGGTTGAATGTTACGGTCCTTTAGTAGGTATTCATGGCTTCACTCCTGTCCTCTCAAATATATCCTCTATGCAGCTGCTAGAATTATCTTATCTTCCAAAAATATAAATCTGACTTTATCACTGCCCTGCTTATCATAGCTTAGAATGACTTAATATAGAAGATAAAAAATTAAGCTTGTTAACAGAGTACATGCTTTTTATGATCTAACAATTTTTTGATATTTTCATCTATTATCACACTTTGCTTTGATTTTAAACATCAAAGAATCCATATTGCATCATGTTTGTATTCTTGCTCACACTAATCCTTTTTTCTGGAAATTTCTTATCATTATTTACTCTTTTCATATGGCTAACTCCTACTTATTCCTTAAAACTCATTTTCCCACCACCCCACATTCCCCACAGTCTTCTATTTCCCTATATCCAGATGGGGGTTAATGGTGTCCATTGCTATGTTCCTATGTTGACCTGTGAATACATCCATTACTGGGTCTAATACATTGCAATGTAATAATATTTTATATGATTATCTTCTGGAATAGGTTATAAATAGACTCCTAAAGGAGTCAGGGACCATATATCAGCCATCCTTGTATTACTAGTAGATAATCATGGAATTAAAAAGAAGTCAACTAACATGGAGCACATAGAGAAGGAAAAGAGTTTTATTGGTGTGTGGCTGAACAGGTCTACACAAGTCAAACAATGTAGATCATTATTTATCAGGTTAAAAAGTTGGCATTTTATTAAAGATGAGAGCAACTGAAAAATTCCAAGGAGAAGAATGATATGACAAAGAGAAACTGGCAACAATTAGCTAAGGAATGATGGGAGTTGCTGGAGACATGCAACGAGAGCAGAAGACTAGAGCACTGGCAATTGGGATGAAAAGAAAAGGTCAAAACTGAGACATTGTAGGGGCTTATTCGGAGGGAAATGATGGCTGACTGGAGGAATAAAAGTATAGGAAGAAAGTAAGAGAAAATATAGTAGGAAGTGTCTAGGATGACTCAGTTTTTGGTTGTTGGGCATAAGGAGTATCTTTCAGTGAGAAGGGAATAAAAGGAGGAAGAACAGTGGGAAAGTGATGGGTTTGGTTTAGATACATTGAATTTAAGATGTTTATGGGTTATTTAGATGTATGCATAAAAGACAACAGGGACTCAGTAACTTCAGCTGATGAGACAGGCATGACTTAGAGCCATCAAGATGAGAGCTATGAGAATAATATTGGTAATTAAAGTCATTGTGATATTATGATTGGTACGCTGAGAAAGGACTAATCAGAAGGTAAAGAGCAGAATCAAAAGAGAGAGTTTCACAAAGGTCAACTGTGGGACTTGATCCCAGGACCCTGAGATCATGACCTGAACCAAAATCAAGAGTCAGATATTAACCAACTGAGCCACCCAGACACTCCAAGGATCACTTCTTAATATTCTTCTATAAAGGAGATATAACATCTTAGAGTGAAGGCCTGTCAAGTTAACTCTGAGTGAAGGGTAAGTGTTATTCACTTTATGTTCTTTTATTAAATGGGCTGTTAAGAGAACTTTATGTGTACAGGCAATAAACTCCTTGACATCAGCTATAGCAACTATGCAAATATGTCTCCTGAGACGAGGGAAACAAAAGCAAAAATAAACTATTGGAACTTCATCAAAATAAAAAGCTTCTGTACAGCAAAGGAGACAATCAACAAAGCTAAAAGGGAACCTAAATATGAGTAAGTTACTTAACCATTTCATGCATTTGTGGGAGAAGATATTTGTAAATTACATATCTGATAAAGGGTTAGTATCTAAAATGTATGAAGAATTTATCAAACTCAATACCCCAAAAACAAATAATCCAGTTAAAAAATGGGCAGAAGACATGAATAGACACTTTTCCAAGGAAGACATACAGATGGCCCACAGATACATGAAAAAGATGCTCAACATCATTTATCATCAAGGAAATGCAAATCAAAAGTACAATGACATATCACTATACATCAGTCAGAATGGCAAAAATTAATAACACAAGAAACAACAGATGTTGGTGAGGATGTAGAGAAAGAGGAACCCTCTTATACTGTTGGTGGGAATGCAAACTGGTACAGTCACTCTCGAAATGACTCCATACTGATTCCTCAAAAAGTTAAAAATAGAACTGCCCTACCATCCAGCAATTGCACTGCTAGGTATATACACAAAGAATACAAAAATACTAACTCAAAGGGATAAATATACTCCAATGTTTATAGTAGCGTTTTCAACAATAGCCAAATCATGGAAAGAGCCCAAATGTCCACTGACTGATAATTAGATAAAGAAGATGTGGTATGTATGTATGTATGTGTATACACACACACACACACACACACACATATATATGTGGGAATATTACTCATGCATCAAAACGGATGAAATCTTGCAATTTGCAACAAGGTGGAGGGAGCTACAGCGTATTACACTAAGTGAAATAAGTCAAAGAAAGACAAATACAATATGATTTCACACATACATGGGAAATCAGAGGTTCACAGGAGGAAAAAAGAAGAAAACCAAGAAATGGAGTCTTAACTTTAGAGAACAAACTGATGGTTATCAGAAGGAAGGTGGGTTAGGTAATGGGTTAAATAGATGATGGAGATACAGGAGTGCATTTGTGATGAGTACTGGGTGTTGTATGCAACATACACTGTATTCAATGTATGTTGAATCATTAAATTGTACACTTGAAACTAATACTATATATCAACTAACTAGAATTTAAGTAAAACTTTTTAAAAAGAGAACTTTATTAGATTCATAAAACAGTCATCCCTACCATCATCCCTACTATTAATGGAATTTTAGGCTTTATTTTCTGAATATGAAACACAACACTACAGAATTATTCTTTAAAGGTATACCTAATGTATCAACTTTACCTTGAGGAGTCTCACAAAAAGTACTGGGATGATGAAATAACAAAAAAGAGCCACAAAAAACATTACCTCAGCACCCATTTCTCCAGGAGGTCCAGCATCACCTTGCAATCCTCGTGGTCCCTACATTAAAATAAAATTTAAGATCTGAGAATCAAAGTTTACTCTGTATTTTGAATAACTTACACATCTAAATACAGAATTTATAATATATCATATGTAATAGAACACATAATACATTTATCAACTTTTTGTATAAACAAAATTATAACTTTATAGTTAATGCATCTGTTTGTGTGTGTGTGTGTGTGTGTGTGTGTGTGTGTGTGAATAGTATAAGCCTTTGGATTCAAAAGAAAAAGAAAGGACAGTACCTTTCTTGCTTTTGTTCTCCAATTCACTAATTCATTCAATAAACATTTATTAAGCACCAAATAAGGATGAAATATCATGCTAATGACTATCAAAAGTTATCTTATTTAGTGGATATGTCGATTATATTTCTACTGAATATTCCTGGCAAATATGTGACAAGCGAAATAGCATTTTTAAAGAAGCAAATATACGATCTTCAAAGAAGTAAAACTATGTTAGTATTTGCTTGATGTCATACTTTATTATGGTAGTACGTCCAGTTCAACAGTTTCTCTGTTTCATGTGAACAGATATAACAATATTTACACATATGAGATAATCACTAAGTTGCAACAAAATGCAGGTTGGGACCTGTATTGGGATCTTGGTCACTGTCATACTGAATAGTATAATTTTAAGTAAACAAACATTGAATATTTAGTTTATTGCATAAACATTAAATTGCTAAACCAAAATGATCTTCTGGGTGAGTGTGGAAGCCATTTAACTGGCTAGAATTATTTTAGATGGATTAGTACTTATTTATTTATTATTGATCGATTGATTAGTACTTATTTAGCAACTACAATATAATGCTGTTTCTCCAGGCATCTAAAGAGGCTACTTGTAGTTTTTGATCTTTCTGGAAAGTTAGCACAAAGAAGCTGTTTTCTTAGATTCAGAAAATAACAAGATAGTTAAAATTACCTATGAGATTATACTCCATAATAGTTTTGTGAATTTAAAAATGTAATAATGGAAAGAAAAAATGTGCTACGGATGGTTATCTTAAACTGTTTTCTGAATGGTTAGTCAGTAATGTTCATTTTAATTATTTGAAAAGTATGAAAAGTACGAAAAAACCCCATTTAGTATAACATCCATAATTCTACCATTCAGGGGCAACACTGTAAATATTCTTGTATATTTCCTTCTAGTTCTATTGTGGGAGCATACTTAATAAAAAATTTTAGGTCTATAGATACTTTACTATTATAAATACTTCATAACAAGTTATCCAACAGCTACATAATATTCCATTCATTTCATATTCTGCAGTACCATAATTTAGTTATTTTCTTCATTTCCAGACCTTTATATTGTTTCTATATCTCCTTTGCAGTACAATTTTACTTTATTGGATTTGTAATATGCATGTTCAACTATCAGTGAATGTGAAGGTCTGTAACATTAGGTGAGATTGTCAAATAGCTAAGATAAACATTTGAATGGTAGGATTGCAAGGTTGGTAAGCAAGTGTCACAGATGTCTTTTCTACTCAATAGTATAGCTACTAAAGGTATTCAGAGGCCACTGGTGCTTTTCAGTTATGGCTTATTAAACATTATGTATGATATTTAAACATTTATGAATTCTCAGAATGTGTTTCTACACTATTATAAACACACTGAGAGAAACACGTCTGTGCAGAAGTCTGTCTATATTTTGCATTTTCTCCCTTACAACAGAGTCTAAAATGTACCATTATTTGGTCACAAAGTTGAGTAAATGTCCTGAAAGGTGGCAATAACATTCCACAAGCAATATATAAGAGTAAAATCTATTTCCTTGAATCCACGCCAACAAAGAATATTATTTTTTAAATTCTTCTGTGATTTGATGGACAATTTCAAATATATTTGACTATTAGCAAGGTTGAATATTGGTTTTGTTATGGTTTATCAGCTGTGATATTCTATGTGTTGCTTGATCATGTTGCTTTGCCAATGTATTTTGGGAGTCATTTAAAAATTTTATGTGAGTTTTTTATGTGTTGTGGACATAAACTTAACATCCTATTTTACCATTAACATCTGCCTCGTATGTAGTTTGTCATTTAATTTTTAAAATACACTGTTAAAGATAACCTTTTGCCCCCTAAATATGATCACTGTAGATTATCTAGAAACACATAAGAGTAAAAATGACCCAAAATAACCACTTAACATTTGCTGTATTTCCTTAAAACTTTGTGCATGCAAAAAATTGGGATGGGAGAAATTTAAAATTTGTATATAGTTTATTTTTTTTTTGTATATAGTTTAATGTTAAAAACTTTTTTCCATCACACTTAAGTTAAAACATCTGTTTCCATGTAATAATTCTATATTATTTCTTTTAAAATCTACTAGCCCTAATCCTCCTTTTACAGTAGGTTAAAAATATTAAGCTATTTTACTTGCTCATAAGTTATTCTTACAATAATTAAATCTCACATCTGATTAATATGGGTACTGGGATTTTTGAATGGGATTATGTTAACTCCAATAAATACATTAATTTTAAAAATACTTAGTCTTCTAGTTAGACAATAATTTGACTTTCTACTTAAATCTGTTTCTAGGTCTCAATGAATTTTTGATGTTTTCTTCATATGTGTCCCATCAAATGTTCATTAAGTTTATTCTTAATTATTATGTTTTGTTTCTATTTAGAGTGGGATATTTTTTCTATTATATTTTATTATTGTATACAGAAAAACTGATTTTTAAAAATGTCTATTTTATGTTTTGCCATTATATTACCCTATCTCAGAAATTGAAAAATACAGAATTAAATCTTTGGAGTTTTTATTTATTTTTATTTTTATTTTTAAATTTTTATTTATTTATGATAGTCACACAGAGAGAGAGAGAGAGAGAGAGAGAGAGAGGTAGAGACACAGGCAGAGGGAGAAGCAGGCTCCATGCACCGGGAGCCCAACGTGGGATTCTATCCCGGGTCTCCAGGATTGTGCCCTGGGCCAAAGGCAGGCGCCAAACCGCTGCGCCACCCAGGGATCCCTGGAATTTTTATAAATTTTGGAGGATTTATTTAAATTTTCTTTAAATGCTTTTCTTTCCTTATATGATCATTCTTTTTTTTTTTTTTTTTTTAATAATAAATTTATTTTATTGGTGTTCAATTTGCCAACATACAGAATAACACCCAGTGCTCATCCCGTCAAGTGCCCCCCTCAGTGCCTGTCACCCATTCACCCCCAACCCCTGCCCTCCTCCCCTTCCACCACCCCTAGTTCCTTTCCCAATGTTAGGAGTCTTCATGTTCTATCTCTTTTTCTGATATTTCCTACCCATTTCTTCTCTCTTCCCTTCTATTCCCTTAAAGAAGATGTGGTTGTGTCATTTACTATGTTAGCTAAAACTTTCTGAGTGTTAGATAATGTGACAGTGGCATCTCATATTATGGTTCTTATGCTTCTATTCTTTTGGTGTTTCCTTGTAGGTTGGGTGTAGATATAAGATAAGCTACTTTGCCCTATTACAGAACCATATTTGACATTACTAGAATATTTTGTTTCAATTAGTAGACTATTTCTTAGAGAAGTTTTAGGTTTACAGAATAATTGAACAGAATGTACAGAGTTCTCATATACCATCCCTGCCCAATTTTCTCTATTTTTAACATCTGACATTAGGGTGGTACAATTATTATAAGTGATTAACCGTCATTGTACACTATTACTGTTTAAAGCCCATAGTTTTACATTAGGGTTCACTCTGTGTTGTACAGTTTTGAGAAATGCATAGTATCATGTATCCATCATTACAGTATTATATAAAATAGTTTCACTGCTCCCATATTTTCCCATTTCCACCTATTCATTCCAGATCCTCTTCCCCCAACACCTGGCAACCACTGTTTTTTACTGTCTCTAGAGTTTTGCCTTTTCCAAAATGTTACATAGTTGGAACTATTTGGTATTTAGACATTACTGACTGGCTTTTTTCACTTATCAGGATGCACTTAAAGGTTCCTCTGTCTTTTTGTCAAAGGCTTAACTGCTCTTTTTTTATTGATATGTAATATTTCATTGTATGGATGCACCAGTTTGTTTATCCATTTACCTTTTGAGGACATATCAGTTGCTTCTACTTTGGGCAACTATGAATAAAGCTGCTATAAGCATTCATGCGTGGGTTCTTGTGTAAGCATTAAGTTTCCACTCATTTTGGTAAATATCAAGGAGCATGATTGCTGAATCATAATGGTAAGAATATGTTTAGCTTTGTAAAAAACTCCCAAATTGTGTTCCAAAGTTACCATACCATTCTGTATTACCACCAACAGTGAATGAGAATTCCTGTTATTCCACAACTTTGCTAACATTTGGTATTGTCAGTGTTTTAGATTTTAGCCATTCATACAGGTGTGCAATGGTATGTTATTGTTTTAATTTGCAATTCTCTAATGACATATGATGATAAGCATATTTTCTTTTCTTTTTTTTTTGATAAGCATATTTTCTTATGCTTCTTTGCCATCTGTATGTCTTTGGTGTATTGTCTATTCAGATCTTTGTCCACTTTTTTAATGGACTGTTTTCTTACTGTTAACTGTTAAAAGCTTTTTCTACAAGTCCCTTATCAGATACACGCTTTGCAAATGTTTTCTCCCGATTGTCACATGGTCTTTCATTCTCTTAACATGTCTCTCACAGAGCAGAAGTTTTAAATTGAGTGAAATCCAACTTACCAATTTTTCCATTCATGAATCATGCTTTTGATGTTATACATAAAAAGTCATTGCCAAATCCAATGTCTGTGAGATTTTCTCATGTTAAAGAAGTTTTTCAGTTGTACATTGTAAATTTAGATCTATAATTCATTTTTAGTTATTTTTTTGTCTAAATCCTTGTTTTTTGTTTTTACTTTTGTTTTTATATGGATACCTAGTTGTTCCACCACTATTTGTTGAAAAGACTATCCACTGAGTTGCCTTTGCAACTTTGTCAAATATCACTTCATTATATTTTTGGACTTCTATTTCTGGGCTCACCATTCTGTTCAAATTATCTATTTGTCTATTCTTACTATACTGTCTTAAATACTGTAGCATTATATTAAGTTAACTTTTAAGTTAGGTAGTGCCAGTCCTCTGACTTTGTTCTTTACTATTATTTTGGCTTTTCTGTTTTTTTTTTTTTTTTTTTTTTTTGCCTTTCCATATGAATTTTAGAATTTATCAATATCTACAGAGTAACTTGCTAGTATTCTGACTGGAATTGCATTAAATCTATAGATTAAGTTGTGACATCCTATCAATATTTAGTCTTCCTATTTATGAACATGAAATACCTGTTTATTTAGATCTTTTATTTCTTTAATCAGTTTTGTAGTTTTCCTCATATATTCTGTATATATTTTGTTAGATTTATACCTACTCCTTTTTTTATTTTTGATGCTAGTGTAAATGGTGTTGTGTTTTAAATTTCAAATTCCAATTGCTTGTTGCTGGTATACGGAAAGCAAGTGACTTTTGTATGTTAATCTTGTATCTTGATATCCTGCAACCTTGTTATAATTGCTTATTAGTTCCAGGAGAGGTTTGGTTTTTGTTTTTGTTTTTGCTTTTGTCAATTGTTTGGGGTTTTCCGCATAGTTGGGTTCATATCTACTATTTTTTGTTTCTATTTTCTACTTGTTACTTTTGTTCTTTCTTTCTTTTCTTTTTTTTGTCTTCCACTCTTTTAGCCCACTGTATTTTAACAGTGAATTTTAGTTGATTCCATTTTCTCTCTTGTTTTATCATAGCAATTATACTTGTTTTAGATTTTTTAGTGGTTTCTTTAGAGTTTGCAACGTATATTCACAATTGATCCAAGTCTATTTTCAAATAACACTATACCACTACACTCAACCATAAGGTATGAGACTAAATACACTGTTGTGATTATTATTTTGTGTAAATTACCTATTCTAATAATTAAGAATTATTAGGAAAGAAAAGATTTGGTTTTCCTTTTATATATTCCTTCTAAAGTTCTTCCTTTCTTCTATCCTAGATTCTCATCTGTATTACTTTTCTTACCTCTAAAGAATTTCATTTAACATTTCTTATAAGGCTAGTCTACTAGTGACAAATTCTGTCAGTTTTTGCTTGTCTGAGAGAGTCTATTTCTAATTCACTTTTTTAAAAAAGTTTATTTATTTGAGAGAGAGAAAGAGAGAACTCAAGCACATGACGGGGGTCGGGGGGGTGGTCAGGGAGCAGAGGAAGACGGAGACTCCCCGCTGAGTAGGGAGCCTAATGTGGGACTCAGTCCCAGGACCCTGGGGATCATGACCTGAGCCAAAGGCAGCCACTTAGACAACTAAGCCACTCAGGTGCCTTCTATCTTACTTTTAAATTCCTAGTCTGAAAATTTCAAAATCTCTGCTATATCTGAGTCTGTTCCTGATTCTTGTTTTGTGCCTTCAGACTGTTTTTCCCCTTTTATCATGCCCTGTAATTTTTTTGTTGAAAAACATGATGCTTAAGGTGAAAAGACCTGAGGTAAATAGGCCTTTAGTGTAAGGTTTTAAGTTATCTTGCTGAGAATTAGGCTGTGTTTACTGTTGCGGCATTATGGTGTCAGAGGCTAAATTTCCTCCTAGTGTCATTGTTTTTGTCTTGTCTGTTGTCTTTAGGCTTTCCCAGAGATGCCTTAAATAGGGTTCGGGTTTGCAGTTGTTTTAGCTGTAGTCCTTCACTATTATATACGACCCCTATTAACGTGATGGTAAATTATAAGGGAGGAGAAGCACTCTATAGTTTTATAATTACATCTCAGTCTTTTAGTGAGCCTTGAGTTGAAGTATTTCCTTTCCCCCATGTTGAAGACTAGAAGCAGCTAGGGTTGGGAATTGCTCTCCTCCCAAGTTCAGTAGGCTTCAGCAAAACCCAAATCAGTCTGGCTCTGATAAAATGATTTCCCTTGTGGGCAAGCTTTGTTAAGGAGAACAGAGAACTCGGAGTGTATTTCAAAAATGGTTTCTTTTCCCATCCCACTGTTACATGAAGAAACAGGTATGTCTCTGAACTTTGTAGTAAGAACCTAGCAGTCTCTTGGTGGTAAAATTCAGGAACATAAGGGGTCCCCTCTTAGTTTTTAACAATTTTGATGGCCTAAATTGTGTCTTAAGCAATTTGTCAACTTTAAATTGACAAATATAATTATAGTTTAAAGTGCTCCTACCATCCAGTTATGGACTTCTGCTTCTGGTAAGCTGTGGTTCTCTGTATCCTCCTGTCTGTCTCTCCAATTTTCAGGCAACAGTTGGTCCTTTGACCTCAATGGTTTAAAACGTTGTTGATTTTCATTTTGCTCAGCTTTTTCCTTGTTGTAAGAAGAGGGATGACAGCTTCCAAGATCCTTACAGTTCAGACCAGAAACCATTTTACTATAATTTTTAACAAATCAAAAATAGTTGCTGAATGTTATGGAGTACTTGTTTTTTAGCATTTTCCTAGTATACCTGTAATATGCTATATTATAGCCTTCTTAATATTAAGTGATTTTTGCTATTTTTGTAATTCTTCTTTCATTTCATTTGTCTTTCATTTCATTCACTTAATTCTTTTTATATGTAGTTGAATTTTACTTCATTTTTCTGGTATGTAGCTGAAATTCATCTTTAGCTTTTTCTGTCGGTGCTATTTTTGTCTTATTTTAGTACTGTCAAAATTCAACCAAGATACTAATCTTTGATCTTTTGTTTCTAGAACGGTTGCCATTTTTTATATCTTCATAAGTAAGTTAACATCAGGTTTTATCATATACTTTAAATTAATCTGCGAGGGGATCCCTGGGTGGTGCAGCGGTTTGGCGCCTGCCTTTGGCCAGGGGCGCGATCCTGGAGACCCGGGATCGGGTCCCACGTTGGGCTCCCGGTGCATGGAGCCTGCTTCTCCCTCTGCCTGTGTCTCTGCCTCTCTCTCTCTCTCTGTGTGACTGTCATAAATAAATAAAAATTAAAAAAAAATTAATCTGCAAATTCTATTATCTTTTAACGTAAGTGGAAGTGACTTCTGGTACTCAAATAAGGAAGTATACCTAAAAAATAACAGTTTTTAAGTTGGAGTACATATTCTAAAGCAAAAGAATCAAGAATTGATTTTTTAGAAACTATAGCATTCCTCTCACCTTCCTTTTTAAAGGTAGTTTTTCAATGTGTAAAGGTATAAAAAATATTTATTTGGGTCAGCCAGAAACTTAGGAATCACTTTATATATGGACAGTCTATCTCTTGTTGATTTCTTTTTTTTTTTAATTTATTTTTTATTGGTGTTCAATTTACTAACATACAGAATAACCCCCAGTGCCTGTCACCCATTCACTCCCACCCCCCGCCCTCCTCCCCTTCTACCACCCCTAGTTCGTTTCCCAGAGTTAGCAGTCTTTACGTTCTGTCTCCCTTTCTGATATTTCCCACACATTTCTTCTCCCTTCCCTTATATTCCCTTTCACTATTATTTATATTCCCCAAATGAATGAGAACATATAATGTTTGTCCTTCTCCGACTGACTTACTTCACTCAGCATAATACCCTCCAGTTCCATCCACGTTGAAGCAAATGGTGGGTATTTGTCATTTCTAATAGCTGAGTAATATTCCATTGTATACATAAACCACATCTTCTTTATCCATTCATCTTTCATTGGACACCGAGGCTCCTTCCACAGTTTGGCTATCGTGGCCATTGCTGCTATAAACATCGGGGTGCAGGTGTCCCGGCGTTTCATTGCATTTGTATCTTTGGGGTTGTTGATTTCTTATCTCCTGTTGAATCTTTTATAGCTATCCACGTCTTTTCTCTGCCTATCAAAAGGGTTCTACTATCTCTTTTTGGATTATTGCAACAAAAGGATTTCTTGTCCATTTTCAGTCCTTTCTAATTTGTTTGAATGATCTTTACAAAACAATAATATGATCATAAACTAGTCTTTATCTGTTCAATGATATCCCTTTGACAAAAAAAAATGATATCCCTTTGTTCTTATGATAAAAATACAAACCTTGGGAGTAGGGGTCACAAAGCTCTAAGCTTTGTCCCATGCTTCCTTGTCCATCCTCATCTTAAACTTCTTGACTATGCCATTGCCATGCTAGCTTTCTTTTTTTTTTTTTTTAAGATTTTATTTATTTATTCATGAGAGACACAGAGAGAGGCAGAGACATAGGCAGAGGGAGGAGAAGCAGGCTTCCATGCAGGAGCCTGATGCGGGACTTGATCCTGGAATTCCAGAGGCAAAGGCAGACACTCAACTGGTGAGCTACCCAGGCGTCCCTTTCTTTTTAATTTTTTCCATGTTAGCTTTCTGTTAGATCTTCAAATAAGTATGTAGAGATTCCTCTCAACTCATGACTTCTCTCTAAAATAACCTCTCTCATCTTTGCCTATGTAACTGCTATTCATCCTTGAGATCCTAGATCAAATGTTTCTCCTCTGGAAGCCTTTCTTGTTTCTCTGTTACATATTTTTTAAAAAATTGAATTCCTATAATTCACAGCATTTATCTCAGTTTGTAAATATCCACTTATCTCTGTGATAATTTAATTGGGATATTTCTATCATTAGAATGAAACTTCAATACTTACTTACAGGTACTTAATAAGAGACAACTCTAATAGGTGCTGACTATAGAAAAGATGTAGCCCTCTCTATTTTATGATTCTCAAAATATAATATGTTTCAACATCTCTTCTGTGTCCTTCATTTTGCCAATTTACTTCTTTTCTATGATTTAACCAGGCAGCTCAAACATATATAACAAAGCCGTCATATCCACTATAAACTGATTTATATTTTATTTACCAGCCCCATGGACCCGGTGACCTGAATGTCAATTTTTAGGTGCTTTTAAACTATTTAGTTGTTTATGTCTACAGTAACAAGTCTTTTCTTATATAAAGCCTAAGATATTATCTCTGCAATTGCAATAGCTCTTTTGACATACTTTAATGTGTTCCTTATTAAGATTAAGTTAGCTTTCATTGCATTTCCCTTCATCTAATATTACTGACTAAACTATTATGCTTTTGGGCAAATGACCCTTTGTCTACTGAGTTTAACAAACATACACTAAGTAGATCTAATATGCAAGGCATTATACCAGACAAGATTACAAAGGTGAGAGAAACAGTCTCTAATTTCAAAGAGCTACAAACTTTTTCAAAGAGATATTTAAATAAATAATGCTAAAGATATTTGATCAAAAATTACATTATTTTTGGTCAAATAAATATTAGGATTGTGATGGCAAGAGATACAAAACAGGGAGAAAATCAAGAGGAGTTTAGTTTGAAAAAATCAACACTGTATCCAAAATTCTTCATTTGGAAAGAATTATATATACATTCAAATATTTACTTATTGCTTAGAGAACTTATATCATAGGTTAAATATGTAAAGGAGGAAATGAATACAATTTAGTAAGAATAGCTCTTTGTTAAATTTTCCACTTGCTACTAGCTAAATGAATTATGCTAAGGCCACCTGTAAGCCTCTGGGTCAACTAATAGATAAAATCAACCCAGTAGAGTTTGAAAGACTATATTGTATTATAAATCTTACAAACATGTTACAGCATATTACATCTGATACCATTAACTAGAAAAATGACTTCATAGGCAATAAAGAATAAGTGAAAGAGTAACCGTGACAAAATCTTTCCTTTTCACAATTATTTTCCATGGAGATTTTATAATTGAATTACATTTTTGAAATCGTGATGTAAGTTTTTGAATTATTGATGTACTGTATTTCTGTCATGTTTGTACATTTAGGCCCATTGGATGTAGAGTTTGGCTTCTTTGTATGGTATTTTATTACAGAATTGGTCTCAAAAATCTGATTTTGTGTGTGTGTGGCAGGATAATATAATCATTTTAAGAACAGCAAGCCATTCACAAAGAAAATTTCTGCAAGTCAATAAAACAGAGCCATCCTTGTTGAAAATAGAAATATGTGAAGTTTTACCAGTTCCAGAAAAACAGGACCAAATCTGACTATATGAGGCCAGAAAGGCACTAAAAACCACATTTTCTATATATATTTTCTATATAATTAGGCCCATGATAAATGCTGCTTTCAAAAATGTACCAGCCATAGCACAAGAGGGCAATAACAGAAAAGTAAATTAGAAAAGTACAAAGATAAACTTACTGGTTCTCCTTCAAGTCCCCTCTCTCCTGTACTCCCAGGGGGTCCTTGTAAACCCTGAATAAACAAAGGCAAAATGTGAAGAAAAAGTGATGCTTGAAGATGTTTTACTTCCTTACCTCAGCCTTCCTTTACAATCTTCCCACCCATTTTTCTGTCTACCTCTATTCCCTCTTTTCTTTTTATTGTAAAATATACATAACATAAAATTTACCATCTTAACAGTGTTTAAATGTGCAGTTTTGTGGCATTAAGTACCTTTGCATTGTTGGGCACTACTATCATCACTATCTATTTTTAGAATTGTTTATCTTCCCAGACTGAAATTCTATACCCGTTAAATAGCACCCTTTCCCCCCTCCCTGTTTTCCCTGGCAACCATCATTCTGCATTCTGCCTCTAATTTGAGTACGCTAGGTGACTTATGTAAGTAGTTATACTACATTTGTTCTTTTGTGTCTGGTTCCTTTCACATGGCATGTCTTCAAGTTTCACCAGTATTGGTGAGGAGTAAGATATCAGTGGCATGGGAGGATGCCAGATTCCTCTCAGCCCAATAATACAACAAGGTAATTATCAAATTATCCAAACACCCCAGAAATTGACTTGAAGACTGATAGAAAAAACTCCATAACTAAAGGGACGGTAGAAGCCATATTGAAGAAGGCAGGAAGGGCAGAGACATGGTTTAGGGGAGAAGTGAATCTTGACTGCTGTGGAAGGAAGGAAACTTTGGTTGTGGAAAAAGGCAAGAGAGAGAAGCACACAGGGGAATGCATAAGAATATTTCCCCAGAGCTATTGGCTTGAAAAATGAGAAGGGCTGAATTTCGTGAGTTCTTATAACCAGTGGAGCTTAAAGCCTAGTTTTAAAGGCCAGCAGGCTGGGCTGGGATAGAGCCCAAAGGGCACTGTGCTGCTCTTGGACAGAAGGTGGGCAAACAACCTGGAAGCATATAGAATGGAAACATCAACCTAAAGAGTGCTTGGGGCACAAAGTGGGGGCCACTATACTCTTCTTAGAGAAAATCCCTGAGAAGCAGTGTTCAAAGAGACACTTGTCTGGGAACAAAGGAGCTAGCTGGCATTATTTGCCTCCTGCGCCCTTCAGCATAAACAGTCATCTGTGGGAAGGAGTGAGCAGCACTGACACTGGCTGCCTAACTTGTTTACACTAAGCCCTACCATCCTGAACTCTGATGGAACTGCCTTTCTCAGTCACACTTGCCTTGGTCCCAGCACAGCAGGCTCCCCAAGAAGACCAGCAAAAATCCCTGCCCATACCGGGTCTCCCAATCAGAGAGTTCTGCAGAACCTCAGTTCTGGTGGAGGTGGTGACAGGTCTCATTTCACAAACAGACCAGAGCATACCTAGTTAAAACTCACCACATTCAGGCCAAGAGCCAAATACTGCCCACATCACTCAGAGGAGCCTCTGCAAATAAATGGCCTAACAGATAGAGCAGCCAGTACACAATAGCAGAGCACATGCAGCACACATGTGCCAGGAGAAACTCCCTGAAGTGCCAGGCCCTGGGCACTATATGACTTCTTTTTCATAAGGCCATTAATTCCAGGAACAGAAGATACAACTGGCTTTTCTAACACAGAGAAGTAGGCAGAGACTTACACAAAATGAGAATACAGAGGAATTTATCCCAAATGAAAGAATAAAATAAAGTCATGGCTAGAGACCAAAGCAAAACATATATAAGTAACATGCCTGATGGAGAATTTAAAGCAATGACCATAAGGATACTTACTGAACTTGAGAAAAGAAGAGAAAACATCAGTGTGATCCTTATCACAGAGATAAGAGAGTTTAAAAAAAAAAGAATCAATCAGAGATGAAGAGTGCAATAAGTGAGATTAGAAACATACTTGATGCAATGAATATCAGTTTGGAAGAAGCAAAGGAAGAAACTAATGACTTAGAAGACAAAATAATGGAAAGCAATAAAGCTGAACAAAAGACAGAAGGAAGAATTATGCAAAACAAATATATATAGCAAGCATTATGGAACTCAGTGACTCTATCAAATGTAATAACACTTGTATTATAGGAGTCCCAGAAGAAGGAGAGAGAGAAAATGGGGCAGAAAATTTATTTGGAGAAATAATAGCTGAAAACGTCCCTAATCCAGGGAAGGAAACAGACATCCAGATATAGGAGGCACAGAGAACCTTGTCAAAATCAACAAAAGCAGGCTCAGACCAAGACATATTGTCACTAAATTTGCAAATTTTACTAATAAAAAAAATCTTAAAAGCAGCAAGACAAAGAAGTCTTTCATTTACAAGGGAAAATTCATAAGGCTAGCAGGAGATTTATCAACAGAAATTTGGCAAGCCAGAGAAAGTGGCATGATATATTCAAAGGGCTGAATGGGAAAAATCTGAAACCAAGAATACTCTATCCAGCAAGGCTAGCATTCAGCATAGAAGGATATAGATAGAGAGTATCCTACACAAACCAAAATGGAAGGAATTCATGACAACTAACCCAGCCCTGCAAGAAGTATTTAAGGGGACTCTTTGAGTGGAAAGGAAAGACCAAAAGTGACAGTATAAAGGCAGGAAACACAAAATCAGTTTTATCAAAAATAAAAAAATCATTCAAAGAACTCACAAAAAAGATATATAATATAATAACATATACCTAAAGTGTGTAGAGAAGAGTAGAAAAGAATGGGTTCAAACTTAAATTACCATCAATTTAATATAGACTGCTATGTGCAAAAGGGGTTATTTACAAACCTAATGGTAATCATATATCAAAAACCACTAAGGCACATGCAAAGAATAAAAAGAAAGAAATCCAAATATATCATTATCAATATATCTGCAAACAATGTTAGAGAGAAAGGCAAGAAAGGATCAGAGACATCTCCAGAAACAACCCCAAGACAAGTAATGAAATGGCAATAAATAAATATTTATCAATAATTACTTTGACTATAAATGGACTAAACATTTATGTGTGTAGAGTTTCAGAATGGATAAAAAACAAGACCCATCTATATGCTGCCTACAGAGATTCATTTTAGACCTGAAGTTACCTGATTGAAAGTGAGGAAATGAAGAAATATTGATCGTGCAAATGGATGTCAAAAGAAAGCCAGAGTAATAATGCTTATATTGGACAAACTGACTTTAAAACAAAGACTGTGGGGAATCCCTGGTTGGCTCAGTGGTTTAGCGCCTGCCTTCCGCGCCAGGGCATTATCCTGGAGTCCTGGGATCGAGTCCCACATCAGGCTCCCTGCATGGAGCCTGCTTCTCCCTCTGCCTGTGTCTCTGCTTCTCTCTCTCTCTCTGTCTCTCATGAATAAATAAATAAAATCTTTAAAAAAATAAAAAAATAAAACAAAGACTGTAATGAGAGACAAGGAAGGATTTTATAGAATCATAAGGGGGCCAGTCCAAGAAGAAGACATAGCAATTGTAAATATTTATGTACCTAAAATGGGAGAATTCAAATACTTAAAAATATTTATACACCTAACATGGGAGCACCCAAATATTTAAAACAATTAATAACAAAGAAAAAAGGAACTAATCAATAATAATACAATAATAATAATTTTAACACCCCACTTACATCAATGGACAGATGATCTAAACAGAAAATCAACAAGGAAACAATGGCTTTGAATGACATACTGGACTAGATGGATTTATTTTATTTTATTTTATTTTATTTTTAAGATTTTATTTATTTATTTATTTATTTATTTATTCATTCATTCATTCATTCATTCATTCATGAAAGGCACAGAGAGAGAGAGAGAGAGAGAGAGAGGGAGAGGCAGAGACACAGGCAATGGGAGAAGCAGACTCCATGCAGGGAGCCCAACGTGGGACTCTATCCCGGGATGCCAGGATCACGCCCTGGGCCAAAGGCAGGCGCTAAACCACTGTGCCACCCAGGGATCCCCCTGGATTAGATGGATTTAGCAGACATATTCAGATCATTCCATCCTAAAACAGCAGAATACATATTCTTTTCAAGTGCACATGGAACATTTTCCAGAATAGATCATACAGTAGGTCACAAAGTAGGTCTCAACAAGTATAAGAAGACTGAAGTCATACCATGCACCTTTTCCCACCATAACACTATGAGACTAGAAGTCAACTACAAAAAAAAGTCTGGAAAGATCAAACTAGATGGACATTAAAAATCATGCTACCAAACAATAAATGGGTCAACTAGGAAATAAAAGAAGAAATGAAAAAGTATGTGGAAACAAATAAAAATGAAAATAGAATGGTCCAAATCCTTTGAAATGCAGTAAAAGGGTCCTAAAAGAGAAGTAAATAGCAATATAGATCTACCTTAAGAAGCAAGAAACATCTCAAATAAATAACCTAACTTTACATCTAAAGGAACTAGAAAAAGAACTACAAACAAAGCCTAAAGTCAACAGAAGGGAAGAAATAAGAAAATCAGAGTAGAAAAATAAATGATATAGAAATGAAAAAGACAATAGAACAGATCAATAAAACCAGGGGTGAGTTCTTTGGAAAAAAGAAAAACAATAAAACTGATAAACCTTGAGCAAAACTTATCAAGAAGAAAAGAGAAAGGGCCCTTCAAAAAATAGTATCACAAATGAGAAAGAAGAAATAATAACCAACACCACAGAAATACAAATAACTATAAGAGAATATTATGAAAACTATATGTCAACGAACTGGACAACCTTAAAAAAATGGATAAATCCCTAGAAACATATAAACTATCAAAGTTGAAACAAAAGGAAATAGAAAACTTGAACAGACCAATAGTCAGCAAAGAAATTGAATCAGTAATAAAAAAAATCCCCAAAAAACTAAAGTCCAGGACTAGATGGCTTCACAGATGAATTCTACCAAACATTTAAAGAAGAGTTAATACTTATTCTTCTCAAACTACTCCAAAAAATAGATAAGGAATGAAAACTTCCAAAATTATTCTCTGAGGCCAGTATTTCCTTGATAATAAAACCAGAAAAAGACTACCAAGAACTATTGGCCAATATCTCTGATGAACATGCTTGCAAAAATCCTCAACATAATACTAGCAGATCAAATCCAACAGTATATTTAAAAAAAAATCCTTCACCACCATCAGCTGGGATTTATTCCTGGGCTGAAAGGGTGGTTGAATATTCACAAATCAATCAATGTTATACATCACATTAATAAAAGAAAAGAAAAAAACCAGATGATCAAGACAATAGATGCAGGAAAAGCATCTGACAGTACAACATCCACTCATGATAAAAACTCTCAACAAAGTAGGTTTAAAGGGAACATATCTCAACATAATAAAGGCCATTTATGAAAAATCCATAGCTAATATCCTCACTGGGGAGAAATTGAGAGCTTTTCCTCTATGGTCAGGAACAAGACAGGGATGTCTACTCTTGTCACTTCTATTCAACAGAGTACTGGAAATCCTAACCATAGCAGTCAGACACCATAAAGAAATAAAAGGCATCCAAACTGAGAAGAAAGAAGTAAAATTTTCACTATTTGCAGATGACATAATACCATATATAGAAAATGTAAAAGATTTCACCCAAAACTGATAGAACTGACAAATCAGTAAAGTCACAGAACACAAAAATCAATGTATGGAAATCTGTTGCATTTCTATACACCAATAATGAGGCAGCAGAAAGAGAAATTAAGGAATCAATCCCATTTACAATTGTACCAAAAACATAAAATACCTAGGAATAAACTTAACCAAAGAGGTGAAGGACTTATACTCTGAAAACTATAAAACACTGATGAAAGAAATTGAAGATGACACAAAGAAATGGATAGAGATCCCATGCTCATGGATTAGAAGGACAAATATTATTAAAATGTCAACACTACACAAAAGCAATCTACAGATTTAATGAAATCCCTATCAAAACACCAGTAGCACATTTTACAGAGCTAGAACAAACAATCCTAAAATTTGTATGGAACCACAAAGACCCCAAACAGTCAAAGCAATCTTGAAAAGGAAAAGCAAAGCTGGAGGCATCACAATTCTGGACCCTCAACTTATATTACATAGTTGTAGTGATCAAAACAGTATGGTACTGGCACAAAAATAAACATATAGATCAATAGAACAGAACAGAAAACCCAGAAACAAACCCATAATTATATGGTCAATTGATCTTCTACGATGCAGGAAAGAATATCCAATGGGAAAATGATAGTCTCTTTAACAACAAATGGTATTGAGAAAAACTAGATAGCAATAGAAAGAATGAAACAGATCACTTTCTTGTACCATACACAAAAATAAATTCAAAATGGATTAAAGGGGATGCCTGGGTAGCTCAGTGGTTGAGCATCTGCCTTTGGCTCAGGTTGTAATCCTGGGGACCTGGGATTGAGTCCCACACCAGGCTTCCTGCGGGGAGCCTGCTTCTCCTTCTGCCTATGTCTCTGCCTCTCTCTCTGTGTCTCTCATGAATAAATAAAATCTTTAAACAACAACAACAAAATGGATTAAAGACTGAAATGTGAGACTTGAAACCATAAAAATCTTAGAAGAGAACATAGGCAGTAACTTATCTGACGTGGACTGTAGCTACATCTTTCTAAACATATGTCTTCTAAGGCAAGGGAAACAAAAGCAAAAGTAAACTGTTGGGACTTCTTCCAAATAAAAAGCTTCTACACAGCAAAGGAAACAATCAAAATTAAATGGCAACCTTTGGAATGGGAGAAGATATTTGCAAATGACATATCTGATAAAAGGTTAGTATCCAAAATGTATAAAGAACTTACAAAACTCAACACCCAAAAACCAAATAATCCAGTTAAAAAATAGGCAGAAGGCATGAATAGACCCTTTTCCAAAGAAGACATACAGATGGCTAATAGACACATGAAGAGAAATGCTCAACATTACCTACTATGGGGGAAAAGCAAATCAAAACTATAATGAGGTATCATCTCACTCCTGCCAGTATGGCTAAAATTGACAACATAGGAAACAATAGGTGTTGGTGAAGATATAGAGAAAGGGGAAGACTCTTACACTGGTGGTGGGAAGGCAAACTGGTACAGTTACTCTGAAAAATAGTATGGAGGTTCCACAAAGTTAAAGATACAATCACTCATTGATCCAGCAATCACACTACTAGGTATTTACCTAAAGAATACAAAAATGCCGATTCAAAGGGATACATGCACCCCAATGTTTATAGCAGCATTATCTATAATAGCCAAGATATGGAATCAGCCCAAGTATCCATTGACTGATGAATGGATAAAGATGTGATATACACACACACACACACACACACACACACACACACTGGAGTATTACTCAGCCATAAAAAAGAATGAAATCATGCCATTTGCAATGACATGGATGGAGCTAGAGAGTATTGTGCTAAGTGAAAGAAGTCAGTCAGAGAAAGACAAATACCATATGATTTCACTCACATGTGGAATCTAGTAAACAAAACAAAGAAGCATAGGAAAAAAAAAAGAAGAGAGGTAAACCAAGAGACAGACTGTTAACTATAGAGAACAAACTGATGGTTACCGGAAGGGAGATGTATGTGGGGTGCATGGATTACCTAGGTGATGAGGATTAAGGAGTACATTTGTGATGGGCACCTGGTAATGTATGGAGGTGCTGAATCACTAAATTGTATGCCTGAAACTAATATTCTACTGTTATGTTAATTAATCAGAATTTAAATAAAAACTTAAAAAAACTTTCTTTACTTTTAAAGTTCAATAGTATTCCATTGTAGGTTTATATCATATTTTGTATATCCATTCATCCATCAGTGGACACTTGGGTTTTCTACCTTTTGGGTATTGTGAATACTATGCCTATAAACACCGCAAAAGTGTTAAAGTTTCTAAGTTCCTGCTTTCAATTCTTTGAGGTATATATCTAAAGTGGAATTGATGGGTTATATATTAATGCTATGTTGAACTGTTTAAGGAAAACCACACTGTTTTCCATAGCAATCTCACCTTACTATTGTACCAAAACATAAGATACCTAGGAATAACAACCTTACCATTTTACATTTCCGTCAGCAATGCACAACGGTTCTAGTTTTTCTACTTCTTTGCCAACACTAGTTACTTTGTGTGTGTATGTGTGTTTTGCTTCAGTTTTTCTTTAATAATAGCTGTTCTAAGGGGGTGAGAAGTGGTTATCTCATTGTGTTTCATACTCACATTTCTCTAATATCTAGTAATATTGAGCATCTTTTCAAGTGCTTATTGGCCATTTGTATATCTTCTTTGGAGAAATGTCCATTCAAGTCCTTTTGCTCATTTTTAAATCAAGTTGTCTTTTTTGTTGTTGTTGAGTTGTAGAAATTCCTTATACTTATCTGTATTCTTATACTTAATCCCCACTTATATTCAGAGACAATTATCCAGAATTATTTTAAATTTTTATACCTTTAATATTGCTATAAAAATGGTTTCTTTCTCCAAAAATAACAACCTTGTGATGTGTTAGTAAGTATAACTTATGTCCTTAAAAACTGGTAAGGCTTAGGAGTCTCAGAAGCTAGATGGCCAGAAATGACTAAATTGAACTCTAACATCCTTTATTTTCCCTTATTTTTACATCATGCCATCTATGGTACCATTAAATTGAGTCTCAGAAGTGGGTGTATATTCTAAAATGGTATATAAAACTAAATCAAATTTCAGATCCTCTTTGATTATTCCATTTAACAATATATTGAGGATGTATTGTGTGCCAGACATTGATGACTATGAATGATATGGAAATTATGCCCTTCCTTATTTGTAATTTGCTTGATCTACATTATTGACCCTGAGAGGTTGGCAGTTATACAGTGGATCACAATCACCATTTTATATTAAAACTAAATGCTAAGAAAAATATGATATTAAATTGGAAGTAAAATTATTTAAAATTCCTAGCAACATAAAAAAATTTCTAAGTTATAGTCATTAATGCTATATTTAGGTGTGTGTAGTTCTCTGGTTAAGGAAAGAAAGATATGTGAAATCACAGACTCAAAGCTGACTAAGGCCTTGTTTCAGTCATGAAAATTTTATGTTATCCATTCACTCCAGGCTCCAAAGTTAAAGAGACAGGATCAGTATAAGGGTTCCTTTTGTGCCTCATATACCAACTGAAATATATAGCAAAAGTTTAGAAACTTAAATAATGTCTGCCTGATTTGCTTTGTAACATGTGTTCATATACCATGTCAAGCTTGATATATACTTTCAACAAGGTTAATGGTTCATAAAAGCTGTCTGGCAAAGTTATGAAATGATCTAAGTGGATCTCCTTATTTTTATTAGAGACAAACAAAGCACAAGCTAGTATAAAATAAAAATCCCTATTAAGGCTTTTCAGATAGTACTGAAAATATACTCTTTGTAGTAGAACTTCTTGCTCCATGACTTCAACCCAGCAATTATGATAATGATGACTCAGAGAATAATGAGTATTTGTTACTATGTATTGAAAGCATATGCCAAGCACATAATGAACATCATTTGATATAACTATAAAATTTCATTTTGTATTTCCCTGATGGCAAGTGATGCAGAGCATTTTCTCATGTGCATGTTGGCCATGTCTATGTTTTCCTCTGTGAGATTTCTCTTCATGTCTTTTGCCCATTTCATGATTGGATTGTTTGTTTCTTTGGTGTTGAGCCACAATGAGATACCACCTCACACCAGTGAGAATGGGGAAAATTAACAAGGCAGGAAACCACAAATGTTGGAGAGGATGTGGAGAAAGGGGAACCCTCTTGCACTGTTGGTGGGAATGTGAACTGGTGCAGCCACTCTGGAAAACTGTGTGGAGGTTCCTCAAAGAGTTAAAAATAGACCTGCCCTACCACCCAGCAATTGCACTGTTGGGATTTACCCCAAAGATACAGATGCAATGAAATGCCAGGACACCTGCACCCCGATGTTTATAGCAGCAATGTCCACAATAGCCAAACTGTGGAAGGAGCCTCGGTGTCCATCGAAAGATGAATGTATAAAGAAGATGTGGTCTATGTATACAATGGAATATTACTCAGCCATTAGAAACGACAAATACCCACCATTTGCTTCAATGTGGATGGAACTGGAGGGTATTATGCTGAGTGAAGTAAGTCAATCGGAGAAGGACAAACATTATATGGTCTCATTCATTTGGGAAATATAAATAATAGTGAAAGGGAATATAAGAGAAGGGATAAGAAATGTGTGGCAAATATCAGAAAGGGAGACAGAACATAAAGACTCCTAACTCTGGGAAACGAACTAGGGGTGGTGGAAGGGGAGGAGGGCAGGGGGTGGGGGTGAATGGGTGGCGGGCACTGAGGGGGGCACTTGACAGGATGAGCACTGGGTGTTATTCTGTATGTTGGTAAATTGAACATCAATAAAAAATAAATTTATTATAAAAAAATCTCATTTTATTTTATTTTTATTAAAAAATATTTATTTGAGAGAGAGAGAGAGAGAGAGAAGAGTGCACTCGCATATGTGTGGTGGTGGGGGGAGCGCAGAGAGCGAGAGAGAGAAAAATCCAAGCAGACTTTGTACTGAGCATGGAGCCTGATGCCAGGCTTGATCTCACAACTCATATCTGACCTGAGCTGAAACCAAGAGTCAGATGCTTAACTGACTGTACCACCTGTGCTCCCCAAAAGATATCTCATTTTAAAGATACAAAAACTGAGACTCAGTGAGGTTAAATAATTTTTATAAAGTCAAAACACCTCGTAAGTGGCAGAACCAGTATTTGATGTCCAATGTCTGATTCCAATGCCATGCTCATTGGCATGCTCATCCACTATACTGAATTGCATTCTACTGATTTCAACAAAAAATCAAACACTCAATGCCTTTTCCATATTCAGTAAATATATAGAACGTCCTCAAAGGTTTTTCTATAAGGATAAGCAAGCATGTAAATGTTATTTCATTGTAGGATTATGAAAACTGTATCTCATTATCTGAAAAGAGAGAAAGAATAGTTAATACTATATACTTTGTGTAATGTAAGGATTATGAAATAAATATTTCTCAAATATTCTGAGTTACTTCAGGAAACTACTTAAAGAACTGTTAAGAGTTTCCACTTCCAATATTGGCCAAGTAGCTCCTGTCAAAACACCTATAGTTACAGATAACTATAAACCCAGGACAAAATATCTTATAAAAGCCTGAAAACATTGAAGAAAGATAAAAAGCAGGTAAAAATTAGAGTGGAGAGGTCTACATGTAGAAGAAAGGAATGGCACTAAAATGAGTGTTTGATTTTTTATTTTAAATAAGGCTTTTAGCCAGAAGGTAAGCTATATAGGATGATTAAGAAAAAAAGAGGATAGAAATCTACAGTCTTACTGGCATGGAGAACTAGAAGGTGGAATGTGGAGTGACAGCTGCTGGGAAATGATGGACGAGAAATCCAGAGAGAAGGAATCTCAAATTCTGAGTGTAAACTCTGCTTAAATCTCTTGGTAACATTTGAAGTAAGTATTAATATGGTACATACCAAGCGTCCTACCAAAGCCACAAAAGAATTGGACAGAGTTTTTAGCAGGGAGCTACTACAGGGGAGAGAGAATTTGGAGTTTGAAAGCAATCAAGTTAATGATTTGCCAAATCAAAAAACAAAATGAAACAATGAACCATTTAAAATGTTCAACATATAGGAGTGCCTGGGTGGCTCAGTCAGTGAAACATCTGACTTTTGATCCCAGCTCAGGTTTTGATCTCAGGGTCATGAGTTCAAGCTCCTTGTTGGGCTCCATGATGAGCATAGAGACTACTTAAGAAAATAAAATGTCCAAGATATAACTCAAAACTACTAGACAGGAAAATTTTCCCATATTCACAAGAAAAGACAATTAATGGAGAGCAAACTCAAAATTACCCAAATGGTAGAATTATCCCATAAGGATTTAAAGTGGCTATTATAAATATGCTCAGTAATGTAAATAAAAATGCAGTTATGATGAATGACAAATAGGAAATCTCAGAAGAACAGCATCTATAAAAATGGAAATTACAGAACAAAAAATATCTGAAATAAAACTTAAAAATTCCATATCATAAATAAAGTTTTGCTGAGTGGGCTTAAAAAGTGAGTAGGAAGATAGAATTAGGTTATCCAATTAAAAAAGAAAACAGGAAACAGATTAAAATTGGAATGACTAAAGCCAGGGCACTTGGGTAGTTCAGTGGTTGAGCATCTGCCTTTGGCTCAGGTCGGGATCCCTTGGCCCGGGGACTGAGCTCCTCATCAGGCTCCCTGCAGGGAGCTTGCTCCTTCATCTGCCTATGTCTGTGCCTGTCTCTCGTGAAGAAATAAACAAAATCTTTGAAAAAAAAAAAAAAAAAGGAATGAATGAGGTCTCAGGGACTTGAGGGATGATATCAAAATGTTTAATATGTATTTAATTGGAATCCAAGAAGGAAAGGAAAGAGAAGATAGAATAGGAAAAAAAAAAACCCTGAAATAAACAAAGTTGAAAAACTTCTAAATATAGTGAAAACGGCAATTTACACACAAAAGAAGCTCAGCAAATCTCAAGCTGAATAATAAATACAAAGAAAATCCATGTAGGCACATCAAACTACTAGTCAAACTACTAACAGTCGAAAGTAGAGAACCTTGAAAGCAGCCAGAGAAAAATGATACATTACATGCAGGGGGAATAATGATACAGATAGATGTGGACTTCTCATCAGAAATAGTTGAGGCCCAAAGAAAATGACATGTGATCTTTATAGTACTGAATGGAAACAAATAAAAGAAAGCCCTCTTAACCCGTAATTCTATATCCAGTGGAAAAAATGATTTTGCTCATATGTGGAATTTAAGAAACAAAACACACCAGCAAAGGCAAAAGAGAGAGAGAGAGAGAGAGAGAGAGAGAGAGAGAAAAGCAAACCAAGAAACAGACTATTAACTATAGAGAACAAATTGATGGTTACCAGACGGGAGGTGGATGCCCAGGGGGATGGACTAACCAAGTAATGTGGATTGAGGAGTGTACTTGTTGTGATGAGCACAGAGTGATGTATGGAAGTGTTAAATTACTATACTGTACACCAGAAATTAATATAATGCTGTATGTTAACTAACTGAAATTAAAAACTTTAAAAAAGAATTCATATAAAATTAAAAAATGAAAGTGAAGCAAACACTTTTTCACAAACAAATACTAAGAGAATTCATGACTGGCAAAATTTGACTATAAGGAATCTAAAGGAAGTTCTATAGGCTTCAGGGAAATGATACCATTTGGAAATGCAGATCTACAGAAAAACAATGGAGAATATAAGAAAAAGTAAATGCATAGATAAATTTTTTTAAAATGCTACTTTTCCCATAAATACTCTAAAACACATATTTCACTTATATTAAAACAAAAATACTTTATTTATATTAAAGCAAAATTTAACTTTGCAAAAAAGGGTTTATAGCACACATAGATGTAAGAATTGAAAACAGTGATAGTATAAACAACAGGATGTTGATGGTGAATCGGTGTACACAGTTGCAAATTTCTTACAATTATGTTAAGCATTACTATATTAACTCTAAGCAGACTTTGGAAAGTTAGGATGTGTACTATAATCCCTAAACCAGCAGCTGGCAAACTACAGCCTGGGGGTCAAATCTGGACCAGCACTTGTTTTCTACAGAAAATGTTTACTGAGTCCTGGCTTAAAATAATCACTTAAAAATAATAGTTCAAAGAAATACAGATAAAAAGCCAATATCTAAATTAAAATGGAGTGCTCAATGCCAAAAGAAGGCACTGAACAACAATACCACCACAAGGGAAGAATAACCATAAAATGGTTGATCAAAGTACAACCAAACTGATAATTACATTAAATGGAAATGGACCGAACACTAATTAAAAGATAGAGATCTTCAGAATGAATAATAATAAAAAAAGACCCAATTAAAAGACACGTACTTTAGATGCCAAAATTCAGATGGGTTGAAAGTAAATGAATGAAAAAGATAGGCCAAGCAAGCTGCAGGCATAAGTAGGCTGTAGAGATTTATTGATCAAATAAAGCAAATGTCAAAACAAACAGTATTAGCAGGAATAAAAAGTATTACTAGAGATATAGAGGAATTTTTTTGTAAAAATAAAAGGGGGTCAGTTCATCAGGAAGACATTATAATCATAAATGTGAATATTCTTAAAATAGTGTTTTAAAATATATAAAGCAAAATTTGACAAATTTAAAGAGAGAGACAGAAATACAAAATCATTGGAGATTTAACATCCTTAACTTATCAACTGAAAGAATATCTAGGTTTAAAAAAAATCAAGAAGTGTTTTTATCAGATTTAGATATCTAAAAACAATTACCCAGGTTTTTAGCAATTACCCAGGTGTATCTTAATAACACCATGGATCATGACCTTTCCTCCTGAGTCAGATCTACATGTGGATGGAAGGCAAGTACAGGAAACAGAGTTGGCCCATTGACAGATGTACTTCTCCTGATTATCTCGGCAAGAAATGCATTACCATTTTTCATTTAATACCTGGCTTTAGAATTATGACAATTTAGAGATGTCTCTCTAATTTTACATACAAGGAAAATATCCAGCGAGCTAACCAATTTAGTCAAACTATACAGCTGTTAGAAGCATGGACTGGAGCAAAGGTCAGTCTGATCTTCAATATATCTTTCTATTATACAGCACTGCCTGCTTGCTGACAGTTGCATAGATGATTAGAGACATCTAGATTACTAGATGTGGAAGATCAAATAAATCTTTGGGACCATTTGAATTTCTTGGTCTGATTGATCCTAGCTTCCCTAAGATCTCAGAAGTCTTTTTCAGTTCAATCAAGAAGGAGATAATGTAGGTATAGAGCCATGTAAACCTCAACAACTATTATAAACTCATGATTTAATGTCCAACCCATACCCTTCACTAAAGTAACTGTACTCAATTGCTTGCCTTAAGCTATGGTTACAAATGGGTCTAATGTCTTTTATTTGATTGAGGAAGTCAAATATCACATTTTGCATTTATCTAGGCATATCTAATAGGCTGCAAATGAAAGTAAAATTCTAAGGAAGTCAATAATATATAAAATGAGTATTTTATTTCTCTCGGCTTCTTTTCTCTACAATAACAAGAATGTGATGAGCTTCAAATTTCTCTACTCATTGTCATATATTTTAAGCTTTATATACAACATAGCAAAGTGAAAAGAATCTACAGAAATACCATTTGCATTGATATAACAGAAACCCAGATGAATATTAATACTCAAAGAATTTTCTTTGGCGATGACTTCAATAAATAACACTGTCACACATAAATTCTTTCCCTGGATACAGTAATTTTTTTCTTTTAGGTCTCTGATGCTTTAGATTTGACCACTGTCAAATATCATGCTATTACGGGAAACAACAGGCAGGGGGCAGCAGATTTCAAAGAGGAACAAGTAAATGCAGTGACCTTAGTGACAACTGCTATAGCAGAAAAAAAGATTTTTCTCTTATCTTTTTCTGACTGTTCAGTTGCTGTCTATTTAAACTATTATTTAATTTTATAACTTTAAATTGTGCATATATATATATATGATAAAGCAAGATGTCATACAAATTATAATTATGATAAAATTAGGATTCTAAATAAAATCAGAAATATATGATATTTGAAAGCTCACACAATTAAGATTACTCAAAGTTTTATATATATGTACCAGTATATGTGTGTGTGCACATATGCATATGTGTATCTTTTTTTGTTTTTAATATTTCTCTCCTTCATTAGTGAATGAAGACCCTGTGATCTTTTCTTTTTTTTTTTTTTCCTGTGATCTTTTCTAGTTGACAAAATCCTGCTTTTTTGTGCTATGATCATAAAAAAAAAAAAAAAACTTGTTGCCACTCAGGGGAAAAATTTTATAGTTTCTGAAAATGTTTTTTGATAGTAGTAAAATATTTAGCATTGTATAATATTAAAAACTCTTAGAGCAGTGGCATGTCAAAGCATGATGACACACATAGCTCCCTCCATGCTCCAAGGGTCTAAAGAATGATCAGATTGAATTAAAATGAAAGTAGGCCAGAAGCCTCAAAGAAACTTCTTATTATGTTGGCTTTATTAATATTCTACTATATTTATATAATAATCTCACCATTTTATTTTTTTATTTTTTTTAAAGATTTTATTTATTTATTCATGAGAGACACACACAGAGAAAGAGAGAGAGGCAGAGACACAGGTAGAGGGAGAAGCAGGCTCCCGGCAGGGAGCCCGATGTGGGACTCGATCCCGGGACTCCAGGATCACACCCTGGGCTGAAGGCGGCACTAAACCACTGAGCCACCCGGGCTTCCCACCATTTTATTTTGAAACAGACTTTATAGAAAAATTAATCAGAACTAGGGTAGAATAAAAGCAACAGTTATCACCACCAGTTTAAAAACAGGTAAAACCAAGGCCCAGAATGTATAAGCAACTTGCACAAATCAAATATCTCCCTAATGACTGAAGGAGGAAAATAATTGGTATTCTCTTAGTCTAATGTACTGATAGTAATGACAGTTGTGCCAGAGAATAAAATGAATAAAATTTATTCAGAGCTTAATTATTCTTTATTACTTACTGGTTTCCCTTGAACTCCTCTCTCTCCAGGGTTTCCAGTCTTACCCTACATAAAGAAGAAAAGGCTTGGGTCACGGTAGGTCACTCACCAAATATTAAGCACACACACCAAGAAAAACAGTGAAGATTTTATATGTTTATCTTTAATGTGAAATGCTTTACTACTTACAATAAGACCATAAGGCCCTCTTTTTCCTTGATCTCCTTTTTCACCCTAACAAATTATCAATATCAGAGGAGTTAATATGGATGTGAAATATGGTCTTACACATGCTAGTGTATAATCACATGCAAGAAAATAGAACATCAAGTACATAGCTCAATATTTAAAAGAAAACATTTCTCTGTGTGTAGTAAAAACTTTATGTATGTTTCATACTTATGCAAAGAGAAAATTTAGAACCATACTTTTGTAAGGAACTATAACAGTTTTAAGTCAGGTAGAACATATATGGGCTCCCAAAAACTTAACTGCATATGAAATGAGAAAAATCAAAAAAAAAAAAAAAAAAAAAAAAGAAAAATCAGTGTTTACCTTGGCACCTTGTATACCTTGTTCCCCTAAGAGACCATCTGGTCCCCTTGGCCCCTAGGGATGGAAAAAAAAGGCGTACTGTTAATTTGAAATGTTGTTTTTCTTACTGTTAGGCATCCTTACAAATGAACACATTGTCTTCTTTTTGACAAATTCCTTCTGCTTGTTTCTGTACCATGGCCACAGAAAAAATATAGCTAGGTATACAGATGAACCTATTTGTATGGCATAATCAAGTCAGTGATTTAATGCCAAATAATAAATCAGATGACCACAAATACATAATACAGGTTAGTTATTTGAATATTTTGTTCACTTTATTTACTCAGGAGCCATCCACAATTTATTCTAAGAACAACTCTACATTAACTTATAAGTGGCTGGCTTGTTTGTCCAATAGTCTTAAGTTTTATATTTTGGGAATGGCGTTCTTCTCTTTATTAGAGAATAAGCACTGACTGTATTGTATCCACTATGCCCCTGCATGACAGCAGTTACTGAAAGGTAGCTAGGGCACAGGAGAGGAACAGAAAATACTGCTGGGAATACTCATGTAAATGTAAAACTTCTCAGCTAAGTTGCTATCAGTATTTATTCACTAGTTGTGAGGAACCACTAGCTGCAGTAGCCACTCTCTAATAAAATGATGGTATATGTCTCTACACCTAAATTGTAACTATCCTTGGAAGGTCTTAAGGTCCCTTTCAAAGGAATTAACTCACTCTACAACACTAGCAACACTGCAGCATCTACTGCGGAAAAGGTACCACAGTAAGTGTTACGGGGACAAACAACTGTAAGGAAGTTTCTCCTTCATGAAGTTTAAAGAGTGGTAAGGTGAATTATACAAGTGATAATATAGGGAGGTATAAGGCATTTTAAGGGCTAAAAAGATTCAAAGGAGGGAGAGGGTTTTCATATCTCTGTATATGGAAGAAAGATACCATTTTGACATTTGGAGTCATGCTTGAAAAGGAACTCTGGACAGAGAGAAAAGATGAGAAAAGGGTACAGAGGCAGGAAAAAAGATAACCAAAAATGAAAAAAGTAGTCTTAGTCTCTTCAGCTGGTCTACTGACTACATGTAGTATTTCCTAGGATTTCTACACTATTTTCTATACTAAGAAATAATTACTAAGAAATAATTGTGAAAAAAGAAAGAAATAATTGTCAAAGACTGGGACTTAAAAGGTGAAAGACTAGAGTTTATATTTAAATCAATAGGCACTGAAGATTTCTATACAGAGTGGTGATACGAATTTCCCAATACAACATGCTGATTTGAAGGAACCCCCTAGGCTCCTTCTCTTGCATCCCATCTGAGGTCAGCTTGGTTTATTCTATGTTCTCAAAAAGCTGCTTACCATGATACGATTCTCTTCCTGAGTGCTTTTAGGGTACTGCATTCCATGATCCACTCAGGCACATTCATGGGATTAGAGAGAAGGCTTACACTCCATGAGGATCTAGAGCTCCACTGGTCACAGTAAAGTTAAAACCATAATTCTAGCCTTTCAATCTCAGTCTGTATTGAAGGTACTCCATGATCTGGCCCTACCTTCCTTTTCTGCCCTATTCTGCCCTATTTTACTGTAAAGGACTGTAAAACTGAGTTACAGTCTTATTGTGTAGAACCTTGAATGTCAAGTTGAGGAATATGGACTCAATTTAGTAGAGAAGAGATCTTCAAAGGGTGTTACTCATTCAACAAACATTTGCTGAGTGCCTATTAGAAGCCAGGCACTGTTTCAGGCACAGACGATGCGGTAGGGAGAAGAGACACATCCCTGAATTCATAAGCAACCAAATAAACATATAAACTTAAACTATAAAATGACAGTAGGTAGTCAAATGGAAGTAAAATAAACGAGTGTAAGAGACAGAGTGGTGTACGAAGCCTCTCTAAAATGGCATATGGGGAAGATCATTCTGGCAGAAGAAACAGAAACTATAAAGGTCCTCCTGGGATGGGCACATGCTTGGGATGTTTAAGAGTTAAGTGACTGAAGAAGAAAGCAAGAACAATTATTAAAGGATGACTCTGAAGTTTTAAGTGCAAAGGTCCCTTAGGAACTTGTACTAAACATCACCTTTACCTTAAAAATTCAACAGCCTATATTGATTCTCTTTCTCTGTCACCTTCTATGCATTCCCCTCTTTCTGCCATATGAGAAAACACTTTGCAAAATTTTATAACAGATGGTGGCTGAGAGTATGAAAAGGAATGAGTGTTGTCTGGTGACAGATGGCAGCGACACTTGTGATGAGCATAGCATAACCTACAAAGTTGTTAAATCTTTATGTAATATACCTGAAATTAATGTAACATTGTGTGTCAACTATACTTCAATTTTTAAAAGAGGAGGGATGAGTGGTCCACATTCTAAAACACTACAGAAAACAAATGAGATCTAGACTGAAAACGTGTCCACTGGGAAGTTGGCACTTAACCCTTTTGCAACCTGAAATCTCTATATTGGATATTTTGTTACAAGAACTAGTAGAATGATGACAGCAAACAAACATAGTGTAGGTTTGCTTGGGTGGAGAGAATGAGGCAAATATAATGAATGTGATTCCAGACAATCAACCACAATGAGGCAGGCACTCCAAGGCTAGTGCTAGAGACAGAAGTCATTCTGTTTAGGTTTAAATGGTAGTATCCATTCAACTAAATCTTCCCAAACATAGAGCTATAAATTTAGAATTTAAGAAAAAAAATAAAAAAAATATTGTTTGGTCCAAAGACGTCAAGTTTCTTTTCTTACATAAAATCAGATTAAGTGGCTGCCTGGATATATACATAGAAAAGATTGCACCTAGGTCAGGAGGAGGATCTCATAATTAACTGCCGGTTTCTGCCTCTGAACATAGATCATCTAACAACAAAGCTGAACTAGTACAAACTCTGCTTTTTTAATATGAAGAAATGGAAGCCTGCAGATATGAGTTGCCTGATTCATATGATTTCTAAACATACAAAGACTTTAAATAATTGTGCTTTATTAAGTTTATATTTTTTCAAATGTTAAAAAGAAGTAAGGGTTAATCCTGTTAACAAGTGAATTTAGATTGAAATAGGACTTGAAGTTTAGAGGAAGTTTATAAGATGAATATGAAACATTTATAAGTAAAGTGTTGATTGATATTATAATTGAAAAGAGCTCCCTCCAAAATTAAGGAATACATATAATAATGATAATCACTCATTTTATTATGTTTTATATCAAAATACTTTTACTTTAAAAAATACTTTCAGATTATTATTTACTAAACCAGCACTACACAGGGAACAAAGAAAGAAATTTCTGCTCCTACAATGATGACAAAGATAACCACATTTAGTTTGAAAAAAAAGGTCTACGTATAGCAATTGCATTAATTAAAGGCTATAAAGCCTAAGATTGCTGGTTAATGGGTTAATGCTGAAAGAACTCTAGGAAAGCTTAATATTCTCCATGTTTCAGTTAACACCAAATTAATTAACTAAAAGCTTAGCTTTATCAGCATCTGTAAGTTTCACTCTGATATTACTTGTAAAAGTTGCCCCTGGGTTAGTTTATCTGCTCTCTTTGACTCCTGAAACAAAATAAGCTTTAGGACAAGTTCTAAGAGAGATATAATAGACACCTAATTGGGCATAAAGTTATCTTTTAATAACTGTTTTAAAATATCTGATTATCAGGGTGCCTGGATGGCTCAGTCAGTTAAGTGTCCAACTCTTGATTTCAGCTCAGGTGAGGATCTCAGCAGCTTGTGGTAGAGCCCTGCATTGGCTTCCATGCTGGGCATGGAACCTGCTTAAAATTCTCTCTTTCCTTCTACTTGTATCTTTTGCCCCCAGTTGCATACATGTGTGCTAAAGGAAAGAAAAGAAAATTTAAGAAAAGGTCCAATTATCTATAAAGCTCTTGGAGAATCTATGCTAGCTAAATTAAAAAATCTGATCTCTTTCTCATCATCTGTAAAAAAAGTTAAAGTTGGCTACAAAGTGGCTATTAGTAAGTTCTAAAAACTGGAATAAAGTCTGATAGCTCAGCTAAATTAAGTATGTATCATAAAATCACAAGTACTTGAATTGTAGGCAATAGTCTTAAAGCGTTAACAAAATTTCTGAATAATCAGTATAATCTGAGAAGTATTAGATGATAGGAGATAAATGTTACAATTAAAAAAATTATCATTAACTAATATATTGAGCTGCACACTAGTTTATGTAGGAAGCTTTTATCAGAATTTTAAGACCATCTCTATAATGCTTGTAATCAATTTTAATAAGCTAAAGTATCTATGAGTGGAAGAAACAACCCTTATTCACAGAACAAATGTCTTTCTGACTTGGATTCAGTATGTTTGTTGTCCCTTTAACCACATCCATCTTTGCTTGACCCCTCTATTAATTTTAAATTACTCAGATGCCTAACTAATTATGCCTAGCAGTCTGTTCTGGCTCTTGATTGATACAGCTGGGACAAATGTTCCCTTAAACAAAACCTAATATTATCTGTCATTTTGTGGGAAAAATAATTTCTTTCTAATCTTGTTATAAACTTTTTCAGGAGAAGAAACCACACAAAAAGCTCATCTTTAATACCCGGAGTGCTCCAGGTAGCAATAGCGCTGAATCTAAATGCAAATGCTGATAGCTGGTTTCCCAAAGTGGTTTGCATTTCCTTAAAGAAGCCACACATAAAAAAATTAAAAAAATAAAAAAAAAGAAGCCACAAATCAGAATTTTTATGGTCCTATCCATTCCACCTCTTGCACAGAAAACCTTCAGCCATTACATATTTCTAAGATAGTTATTCCAATTTTTTCCCTCACTTAAGTATTAAGTAGTATAGAATTAAAAAATTACTCAGTTGTATGCCTGTATATCCCTTCCTCCCGACAAGAAAGGGTACAAAAATCTGAAGTTGCCTAATGATCAAAGGCTCAATCCATGGGCAAGGAAGGAGAGGTTAACTTTGCTCAGTATGTCATCTTCCTGTTAGGGCGGCTGGAGAGAGGGCACAGAAGTACATACTGGAGAGATACCAAAGGATCTGCTACCTAGCCCCAGAGAGTTAAATGTGCACAAGAGGGACAGCAGCTAACGTTGTGCTGATCCCTAGTGACCCAAAAAGCCTAAGCCACCATCTTTCTGATACTGCAGTAGAGAATCTGCTAGCCTATATTATCTATATGACATATATGATTGTACATATTAATTAGTTTTGGCATATTAAATTATCTTACTACACTTAAATGATTATTCTTTAGCCAAATTTGGCAGGCAAAAAAAAAAGCTTAGAGTATGTAGGATAAATAATAAGAATACCTTAAATTTAGGCCAAATCTCTCACCTAAGAATCTCAAACCGTAAGAATAATACTTTTAACCAATCCTGTTCTTTTTCAACTATATAAAAAGCAGGATTATGCAACCTTCACAAAGTAGGTTAGACAAATCTTCATTAGATTAATTTGTTTAGGTTGTTTTCTGAGCTGGCAGACATTGCTGCCTGTTGAATTTTTCTTATCCTCTGGAAAAGTACTAATATTGTACAATACTTCAAAAGCCACTGGGTTGAAACTAATTAAATAGCAAAATCCAAGTGGTCCAGATCTAAAAGATAGTTATCCTTGAATCCTCCTTGGTATGAGGAGAATGCTTGACAAACTATATGAAACCAGTAAATGTTAGATAGTTGAATGGCAGATTGATAGGCAGGCAGATCCTTAAGAGTGTGTCCTATTATAGATGATGTTCACATGGCCATGTGATAACAGTGTAAGTCACAGGCAAAACAGTAAGGGCATATAAGCATTAGTTTCATAATAATAATCTGTGTGATCTCAGGGTCAATGTACGTAGGGCACAGCTTCCTCCTCAGTGTACTGTGACACAGTTGTGCCATAAGAGGTTATAGGTATGCTGGAAGGTCAACTCCCTCAGCTTTTGGGGTGGCATGGAAGAGCTACAGCACAAGGAACTTCTAGCCAGATACCTTTTTCATTTACCTCAGTCGGTTAGACATATTTTATTTATTTATTTTATTTTATTTTTTGCAATTGAAAAACATTGGGAAAGATAGACTGAGCATATTGAGATCACATCTATAGTGGAGAGTTCATCCATAGTGGAGAACAGATTGAAAAGAAGAAGACAGTAAAAATAGGAAGATATTATGTGACATCTGGAATGAAACTTTCTAATAATATATTCTCAAATATTCTGGTCTTCAGTTCTTTTTTTTTGTATTTCCAATGTTCAGGAATTACCTGAAGTATCTTCCTACAAGGAAGTGTTTTTGTACTAAACAAAGCCTTTATTCCTAAGTAAGATTTCTTGGGCAGCCCAGGTGGCTCAGCGGCTTAGTGCCGCCTTCAGCCCAGGGTGTGATCCTGGAGACCCAGGATCGAGTCCCACGTCAGGCTCCCTGCATGGAGCCTGCTTCTCCCTCTGCCTGTGTCTCTGCCTGCTTCCCTGCCCCTCCGTGTGTGTCTCATGAGTAAATAAATAAAATCTTTTAAATAACTAACTAACTAACTAACTAACTAACTAAATAAATAAATAAATAAATAAAATTTCTTTGTTTAGAGACAATTGAATGAACTTTAAGTAATTGTGAGAAGCCATTTGGGGAAATAATCAGTAAAATGTATTTGGAGAATAAGAGGAAAATAGGAGGCAAGAGTTGAAAACAAAGTGGCAAATCAGAAAAGGATAACAATCTATTGACTGATGAATGGACAAAGAAGAGGTGTCGTATTTATACAATGGAATATTACTCCACCATCAAAAAGAATAAAATCTTGCCATTTGTCATAACATGGATGGAACTAGAGTGTATTATGTTAAGCAAAATAAGTCAGCTGAAGGGACAAGTACCATGTGACTTCAATCTTATGTGAGATTTAAGAAACAAATTAGATGAACACAGGGGAAGGGAAGGAAAAAAAATAAGATAAAAACAGAGGGGGAAGCAAACCGTAAGAGACTCTTAACTACAGAGAAGAATCAAGGCTGCTGGAGGGGTGGTGGGTAGAGGGATGGTGTAACTGGGTGATGAGCCTTAAGGAGGACATTTGTTGTGATGAGCACTGGGTATTATGTATAAGTGATGACTCACTAAATTCTACTCCTGAAACTAATACTACACTATATGAATTTAAATATAACTTGAATTTAAATAAAATCTTGGGAGAGAAAAAACAAAAAGGAAAAAAGGGTAACAATCTACCCAGGGATCATGGGAAGGTTAGAAAAAGACATAGCAGAAGAACTTTCCATACAACTTAGGAGAAAGCACAGGTGGTTCAAGAGGAGTCCTTGCTTAATTACATGGCTTCTATAAGATCTCAATTACCTAATTAACAAAAGGCAAAACAGAAAAAGGATTTCTGCTTTTTTTCAATTGTTACAAAACTGATTGAACTTTCTCACTTTGACTAATAAAAAGTTGAATAAACACATTGGATCTGACCATTTATTGCCTGCTGGCAGGGTATGGACCATTAAATGACAGTTTGGGTATAGAACATCTACTGTCATTTTATTTTATCATTTTAAATCTCATTTGGGCTAAAATAGATGTAGCCATCACAATTATTTATAGACTGTAAATTTGTAACCCAGTAAGAGACAGAGTTTTTCAGAAAAGAAATAATAATAAAAACAAATTTGCACTCTTTCACCAATCTTCACTGAAAACACAGGACATGGAACTAAAGTTATTATTTCAAACTGGGCATTTATAACACTTTTCTCCCATTTGCCAACTGGAAAAAGCAGTTTTTGTTTTGCTTTTAACTTTTGTTAGTTGAGCACCATGTTTTTAGAGTTTTTAAATATTTTCTCCAGTAGCTTTAAAAATAAAAGTAAAATCATACGAGAAAGGAGAATTCATATAGCACACATATTCAGATTTATCAAGTTAAAAAAATGCCTTAGTATTCTGTGTGGTGTCAAATAAGCATAGGCTTGGGAGATAGATAGACACACTAAGATTTGAATCCTGGTTTTATCATTTCTCTCTGTCTGCCTGTAGGCCATATACTTAAACTCTCTGAGCTTTGTTTCCTTCAGCTATAATATATGAGACAATACATCTTCTTTGGGTAGTTTTGAGTAAAACTAAATAATAAATGTAAAATAATAATAATAATAATAATAATAATAATAATAATGTAAAACAATATATGTCAAGGTGCCTGGTATGTGACAGACATGCAATAAATTGTGGTTTTTATTTCTTCAAAGAAAAAAAAGGGATTTAAAAGACTCAAAGACTAAAAGGCTAAAAGATTTCTAATTTAATTCTTATGCATAGTTACCAAACAATAATTATTATATTACCTATGATTTACAATTAATAAACAGTCATCCCGCATGTGTCCTCATTCCATTTCCAGTTGCTCTTATTTTGTCAGGATATTATTAGTCCTTGCTAATGTAAGTCTCTTGTGAGTAGAAAAATTATTTAAACATCTTCACATTTACAGTTCTCGCAAAGATGGAACTGGCAATTGAGAATGAAAAAGAATTCTATATGAATTAGTAAAATTTATAAAACATAAAATGTAAAAGTATGGCTTTATGAGTACAAATGATAATGAGTCACACTCAATCAATGTAGGTAGTTTCATCTAATATAATGAAAACAAGGAAAAAACCAACAATATCTAAACACAATTGTGAAGACATAGGGCTCTTTTTGCTGACTACATCACTCTTTATGAAATCATTTTTTGAGTTAATGTACTTCTTGCATTAGATAACTTACTCTTTGTCCTTTAGGACCCTGACTTCCAGGTGGTCCTCTTGCCCCCACATGACCCTATATATTGAAAATTTAAAAATCAGTTATTGAATTCATAGGAACATTAGCAAAATAGGAGTTACAACCTTTCTTATGACATGTAAATTCTTAAAATAAAATTGATTAGTCTCCTTAAAAATATGCCTTATTTATGAAATAAATGCCATACATTTCTCTCCCATTATTCTGCTATTCTTCTCTCCCCTAGTATTCCAACTGGTTTTCAGGAGGAACACATGGAGTGACAATGGAAAGAGATACCCAGTTAGCCAATCTGACTAGTCTAATCAGCTTGGTTCATCAAAAAAGCAGTAAGTATTGCTGCATGATTTCTTTCTCATTATTCTAGACATTTATGATAATCCCATCACATAAAAATAGATTTTTTTCCTTTTATGATGAAATGTCACAAAATGCACCAAATTAATGTGTCACAAATAGACCTTAATGAAGACAAAGTTGTTACTTATTACTAAGTCAGTTATAATGAATTTTTTTTATACTTGATAATCTTTAATAAAGACTTCCTTAGAAAATGAAATTTATCTACAGGACATTAGGCAGATAAAAAACATCAACTTTTATAGGATCTTAGATTTATTTATTATCTTATGTGAGTAAAAAGATTGGCAACTGTATCAATCTACATCAATCTTCCTAATTTTAGAAGTCAATAATGTGCCTATCAGTGTACTGGAAAGTCAGCCCTATCTTCAAAACAGAAACTTCACAAAACAGCATAAACCATTTCTGATAATAGTTCTGTTTAGGAGTTTATTAAGGCTTACCATTTTCATATTTAAGTTGATAATAATGGCCAAATTTTCATAAGCAAACTTTATTTCTTTAGAGACAAGATGTTTTTTATCTTTCTCTGTATAACAAATGAAGTACTTTCAAAACTTAAGTTTTGGTCAAAGGTTTCTAGGACTTTTATCTGTCTGCTTGTTTGAGAATATTTGCAAATTTATAAGAAAAATACGTTGGAACTTGATTTTATTATCTTTCTCTGTATAACAAATGAAGTATTTCAAAACTTAAGTTTTGATCAAAAAGTTTATGATTCGTCTGGTTGTTTGATAATATTTGCAAATTTCTAAGAAAAACATGTTGAGACTTGTTGGTGATTTGTTTATCCAAGCTCATCTCTGAGATTGATTATTGATTGCTTTCTTATATGTGGTTATTCAAAAGAAAGTTTACATTTCTTTTTCTTTTAGACTACAGAATTGTACTGATTATTAAACATAATGATAAATAATATAGCAAGTAGAGATGAGGAAGTTTAAGATACCATGAAATATTCTAGCATGTTTTGCATTTACTGAGAGAACTAGCCTCCATCAATTTATACATTACTTCTTTTGCATAACAACAAAAGGTAGTATATAACCAAAATCATAGATTTAAATTTAAAGAGACAATCTAAAAGGGAATTATAAATCTTTTCTTTACTTACAGGTAATCCCAGTGGACCAATGGGTCCTGGATCCCCAGGAGGACCTGGATATCCCTATAATTTGAGTGAAAATATGAAAGATATAAAGTCTCCATCATATCTGATTCTTTTCATTGAAGACAAACCAGTAAATTATAAGTAGTAATAAAAAGTGATAATGTAAGTAAGATCTCTCTTTCCTATCCAAGATAAAAAAGGTCGTGAGAAATGTACCATAGAGATAAGACATGTTTACACAGAAGTTGTATAGCCTTTTATTAGTAACTCTTCCCTTAGAAAAGAAATTTGCTAACCAGAATCACATATTATGATCTATTGAGAAGAGAATATTCATCTTATCTTTCTGTAGGTTTTGTTAAACTATAAATATATGTATGTCATATTATATAAATTAAGAAGTTATTTCATTGTAAGAGGCCAGAGAATTCTATAATTAAGAATGTGGGGCAGCCCCAGTGGCGCAGCAGTTTAGCGCCGCCTGCAGCCCAGGGCGTGATCTGGGGACCCTGGATGGAGTCCCACATCAGGCTCTCTGCATGGAGCCTGCTTCTCCCTCTGCCTGTGTCTCTGCCTCTCTCTCTCTGCATCTCTATGAATAAATAAATAAAACCTTTAAAAAAAAAAAGAATATGAATATGTATAAATACTCTAGCCTATCAAATTTTAGAGGAACACGCCCTTTATGGTATTAATACTAATTCGGAGAATGTCTTAGTAGGTAATAATTCCTGAAATTGATTAACCTAATGGGTATATTAAATTTCTTAGTAGACAGAACTGGACGTAGCTAAAAAAACAATCTCATAATACTTTGCTTACAATACAGAAGTTAAAACTAAGGTAAAATAAATTTGTGGACAGTATTATGTGCCACCAGATCTATTACAATATATTTTCTGAAAGCAAGATTCTTTCATTATTTTTCTTGTTCTAGTTCCTATCATATTTAGAAACTATTTAATAAACTAAAAAATGCAACCTATATACAATATTTGTCAGCTATTCCTAACCTTAAAGACGCAAGAGAGGAAGATGAATTCTGGATTCTGATGTTTCACATATCAAAGAATTACATCAGGACCACAAAGTCATGAAACAGTGGCAATAATGATATGTGCCATATAAACTATAAGCTATGAAAGAAAAGTAGAATCCTAATTGAATTTTCTTTTTCATTCATTTCAGTTAATTTATGGTGGTTTAATTTCTTCTCTTAAAACTACAGATTCGGGCAGCCCGGGTGGCTCAGTGGTTTAGCGCCACCTTCAGCCCAAGGTGTGATCCTGGAGACCTGGAATCGAGTCCCACGTTGGGTTCCCTGCATGGAGCCTGCTTCTTTTTTTTTTTTTTTTAATTTATTTTTTATTGGTGTTCAATTTACTAACATACAGAATAACCCCCAGTGCCCGTCACCCATTCACTCCCACCCCCCCGCCCTCCTCCCCTTCCACCACCCCTAGTTCGTTTCCCTGCTTCTCCCTCTGCCTGTGTCTTTGCCTCTCTCTCTCCCTCTCACTGTGTCTCTCATGAGTAAATAAACAAAATCTCTAAGACAAACAAACAAACAAACAAACAAACTACAGACTCATTTGACCAAGCCATCTGCTTTGCAGGCTTTGTGGTGCCGAACAGCATTTGAAAGGAAAACTGTTTAAAGGAAAAGAAAATTCTAATGGAAATATACCATAAAATAGACATTTTCACTTACTTAAATTCCATTCAAGACAATTCCACCTCTGGAATTATGATGGAATTATGATTTTTTTATGCAAATTTAATTTTATTAAACCTTACAATGAATGTTGTGGCATATCATTTTCCATTATGTGACAATTTGTTGGCTGGCATCTGAATACAGTACTTCTTCTGAAAAATACACAGTGGGAAGTGACGAAAGGGAGAAGCTAGTTGTTTAGTGATATATGAGGGTGGGGAAAAAAAGAAAAAAAAAAAGGATGATGACCAATTAGTATCTTTAGAATCTAACTCTAAAATGGTTAAAGTTCCAAGCAATAATGCTGCCCTTGCAGCATCTGGAAACATATATTTCAAATCACTGACTCTTACCATAACACCCTTTTCCCCCTGGGGACCTAGTGGACCTGGACTGCCACGTTCTCCCTTTTAAAGCAAAGAAAAAAAAAAAAAAACATTGAAGCATGTTAATCAGTCATGACTGAGCTAAACCTTGACAGGAAAATTGTCAGAATCATACCTTACATGCATTTCTCACCTTAACCGCCAATACTTTTTAATTACAAAGTTTGCATTTTTACCTTAAAGTCATTAGACTTCTAATAAAATTAAAATCTTCTTAAAATATATTTTAAGGGATAAAATACTAAAAGTATGGTTGTTTTATAAGTAGAAATGCTTATCATTTTGAGGCATATAAAATAGAAGGATGGTAAAAGTATTAAAACATATTGTAAGAATTAACTAATTTCTAGAACTATTGAAAAAATATTTATTTCTGTAGTCTATCTACCACAATTAAGTATAATCATTGATAATCAAACATGCCATAGCAGATTAAAAGAATTAAACTGATTCATATTAAAATTCCCATGATTGTCAGAATCATAGTGTAGAACATTTGACCTTGCATGGAAGAAACAAAGTAAGAATGAAAACAATTATAAATCCAAAGTTTTTGAACTGAGCTCATTTTATATTTCTTATATTGTTACTAAAAATCAATAAGTATATATTAAGCACTTTCAATGTACTGGAGAGTTGGAGAAATATAACAGAAATTTGACTTAGAGTGTACTCTCAAGTATTTGGAGACATGACATTAACAAAGGTAAATCAATTAGGACAATTAAATTGTAAATTATGTGGTGCTTATTCTACATCCAGGAAGGGAAGAAATAAGGAAGGATTAGAGGAATCTGGGAAGACTTTATAGAGGAGATGAGAATTTGAGTCTACAGTTTGGCTTTGAATAAATACAGGGAAGGGGAGACGATACTCTAAACAAATAAAAAAAAAAAAAAACCAACAAAACCCAGTAAGAATAGGAATAGGAACATGTTGATAGTATATGAGATGGGGGAGAGAGAAAGATTTATATTGGAAAATAGTAGAAGAATTTTTGAATGAATTCATTAAGCCAAAATTATGTAGTAGTTTGACAAGAAAGTAGAGGGGTTAATAGGATCAATAATAGGGATCTAATGGTGGTTTTTCAAAATGTTTCATCATGACCCATCAAAATTAGTTCTATGCTTGTAGATAGGATGGATTAGAGAATAGAAAGGGAAGGGCAGGGTAAATTTGACAGGGGGTAAATTTAACATAAACTAGTAAGAGTATGTCTGGAGGTGGGGGTGGACTTTGGATTGACTATTAGAAAAGATGAATTATATAGAAAAAACTCTAACTCCTGCTAAAAGATTAGGCATAGAAAATGGAGGAAAAGGAAAGCAAATATGGATTTCACTCTGTTTATTCCAGAAGACTGGAAGAATCGAGATTGGGATAAGGCACACTAAAAGACATGAGATTATTGGGAAGAGACCAGTTTAAAGGTGGGGAAAAAGTGATACATTTTAGATATGTTGATTCTGACTTAAACTAAAAATTTTAGGTGGAAATAACTGGAATATTATCTAATTTACTTCTAGTCCTGGCACTACTTAATTATTTACAGAGTAGCTTTATGTAGTAATTGCAGAAGACTATCATGTTTACAATTTATATTTAGTTAATCATGTTTTAGACAAAGACCCAAAATTTTTGCTTTACTAGTCCGTTATAAGATTCCATTAAAAAATTTTAAATGCCTTTGGTGGTTTCAAACAAAGAATTACTTTTTTACTTTTATTTTTTAAAAACCTTCCTAAATTTGAAACTCAACATGGAAAATTACTCCCAAGGCAATGATTTCTAGGTAATCTTTAAGCAAATTACAATTTCCATTACAATAGCCAGTAATATCCATGGATAATTGCATACTGGATTCCAAATGGAAAGAAAAAAAAATTGTGACTGAGACTTGGATCAGGTAAAGGGATAACTTAATTCCTTTCAAAACTGCTTCCTTTAGGGGGCTTGCTCTGATAAAGTAGATTTAAATATGGTCTAGTCATAAGCATAGACCATCAGTTTTCTTTTCTCTTCAGACTACATCATTGCAAACTAAAGAGTAGTCTGCCCTTTAAAAATTAGAAACATATATCCTATTAGCTATATTTCAATATATTTAAGATATTCAAGACAGGTGATGTATTTTAAGTTATGAGTGATTTCTAATTAACATAAAGTACCATATGAATATCTCTCATTTGAGTTTAGCCTGGAACTCTTATTATTAAAAAATAAATAAATAAAATAAAGACATTACCTTTTCACCAATGCTTCCTGTAATCCCAACTTCTCCAGGTAAACCAATAGGTCCCTTTTAGGAAAAAAATATAAGAAAAAATATACATTTTTATTGCATTGCTATTGCATCTTGATTTTAAAACATCTATTATCCTTGTTTTTTTCTAACCCACCCTAAATTCTTAGAGTAAAATTCCTTCTAGTATAGATGTCCAGCCTGTGACTTCATACCAAAAAGTAATCATTCAATCAACAAATATATATGAATGTCTAATATGCGGCAGCCCCTGTGCTGGGAGGCACGTAGTTTCATATCCAAACACAGTCCCCGTCCTTGTGGAATTTATAATCCAGTGGATGTTATTAAAAACTATAGTTTTCATAACTTCTTGATGTAGATACATCAGCTTAAGTAGTCATTTCTGTGGCTTCCTTGAAAATTCCTAATATTTGCACACACCCATTCATTAATTCATTGTCATTCAAGAAATATTTGGTGCCCTTCCCTCAAAAGGCAAAAAGTCTTATACAAAGACCCAAAACAACTACATTAAAAAGTGAATTATTACAAATCATCACATTGGCTCATAAAGGAAACAAGTGTTATAATGAGGTAGAGTGAAAGAAAAGACCTATGGAAAGATGGTCAGGGTAAACCTCAGGTATGACATCTAATCTGAAGGCTGAGGAATAAGAAGAGGCCAGTTGGCCAAGAGAAGAAAAGAGGAAGAGGGTTCTAGACACAGTAAACAGCTTAAATAAAGGATGATTTTAATGTGCTGAAAAAAATGATAGAAAGCAATCAGTAACATTATTTCACAGTGAACAAGACTCAGTGTTCATCTACCTTGTCTCTATGGATTCTACTTCAAGCAATACAGAAAACAAAAAGAATAGCCTAGAATAAGCTTTACAACAACAGCATAATCTTTCTCCTATCTTCAATTATGAAGCCCTTTTCTACTATTGTTTAAAGATATATGAACCATTTTCTTTTTCAATAGCTACCAAGCAAAGGCCCTGCTTAAATAGATTATATAATAATATGTGTTAGCATATAGAAGTCACCTAAATCATGAAAAAAGATTTGCTGTATTGAAGCTAACTGAAGTTAGTGCATAGGCTATGATTTTATCCACATATATTTGTATCATTATCCATATCAATCTCTTTCTCACTCTATCTACCTACCTCCTTACCTACTGATCATGGATACACTGACATATATTAAGCATTTCCTATGTTGTCTTCCCCACAACCACCATATTTGGTAGTATCCTAATGCCCTTATAGACAAGGCAGGTGAGATAAGTAGCTTCCTGAGGTGGTTATGTTTAAGTAGTGTGGATGAGTTTAAGTGGCCATTGAGCACTTGAAATGTAGCTAGTCAAAACTAACATGAGCTATAAATGTAAAAGACATCAGATTTTGAAGATTTACTACAAAAAGAATGAAAAAAATCAAATCATTGTTTAAATTGATTACAAACTAAAATAATGTTTTGGAGATACTGGTTTAAATAAAATGTTACTAAAATCAATTTCATCTTTATTTTTTTTTACCTTTGTAAATATGGCTACTGAAAAATGTTAATGACATTTGTGACTGACATTATATCTCTACCAGACAGCATAGATCTATATTCTCAAACACTATGCTAATGTTATTTATGCTGGCTATATCCAGTTGGAAGTGATCTAATAATTTATTTCTATGATAATTAATTTTAAGAGCATTAACACTTTTACTCTGAGACAATTAATGATCAATGGTCAGTTAATCAAATCTGAGAAGAACAATGAAATATAACTGTGAGACAGTAAGCAAAATAGCAGAACCCAAACACAGACTAGTACTGACCCAGAGGAAAAACCCTTTTCCTAACACATAATCTGGGTGAGTGAATGGAGTAGGCCCATTTGACTTACTCCAGTATTGACCATGTATACCAGAACAATGTCACCTACAGAACTATTTTGCTTAGCCTATAGCCCTTGCTTACTAATTAACAGAAGCTGAATTAGGTACTAAGACTTAAAAATCCAGAGATTTTCTATATAAAGACTGGCAAGATTCTTTGTTTCAGATGACCTAGCAAGCATCAAAGGTATTTTCAAAGGCAAATCTGGATGGATCTAAGCAACAGTTGCTACTTAGATGCACTCTTCAGCTCATCATAGTCCATATCAATTGCTCTTGTCTCTTATATCTGACCTATTTCACTACTTTATACTACCTGCCTGCTCTCAATAGGGCATCTAAGTTTGTCACTCCTGATATAAGTATTAGGAGGTGCAGTCTATCAAAGGAACATACTTGCAAGAGACAGGTTCTCACTGGAAAATAGGCAGTTCACAGGCTTACATCTTTGTCCACAGGGAATCTTCAATGAAACTTAAATTAAATAATTTACTAAGACCTTGATTCCTTCCAACAGTTTTCTTTAGTTTTTTTTTTTTAAGGATTTTATTTATTTATTCATGAAAGACACAGAAAGAGAAGCAGAGACACAGGCAGAGGGAGAAGCAGGCTCAATCCCAGGATCCCAGATCACACCCTAAGCCAAAGGCAGAGGCTCAACCACTGAGCCACCCAGGCGTCCCTTCTTTAGTTTCTTATATCTATTTTCAAGTTATCCATTTCTGGAGAAAACTCTAAATTAGTGTTGTTGGAATGATGTACATTTTCCCAAAAATGAAAATTATAAAACTTCATTCTTATTTCATTAGTAATTGATTACCTATCAGGTATAAGAAACGATACTAGTCAATTTAGAAATAACTAATAACTAAAATACAAAGTAGATAGCAAAAATATTGCAAGAAGATAAAGTACTATAGGATATCAGATAAAGTAGCAGTCAGCAAACTGTGAACCCAAAGACTGGCTACTTCTTTTTGTAAATGTTTCACTGAGACACAGAAATGCCCACCTATTTACCTCTTCTCTATGGCTACTTTTGCCATACAAAGGCAGAGTTGAGTAGCTGAGACAGAGTCTGTATGGCCCATAGAGCCCGAAGCATTTTTCTTGGGTGTTTAAGGGAACAAAGAGAGCAGTCATTGAAGTTGTAGCCTTTATTTATAAGAATTATCAGCAATTTATATCTTTTTGACCAAGAATTTTCAAAACCCTGATTCCATGTCTAACATACATTAAAGAAAATGACAAACCCTAAAGCCAAACCATGCTGTGTGTGAAGAGCTAGGCAACTCTACAATAATTGAAAACATTTCACTTTTTATAAAATAGGATATGTAATAGTCTATTTATAGATTTTGTTAGCTAAAGCAGAAATTCAGAAGGCTAAAAAGCCTTATGTATAATTAATCACTTGTTAGAACTGAAAAGAAGTATTATTTTTTTCTAAAACAGTAAATGCTTTAAAATACACTAGTTCTATTTTTTAAAGTAACCACATCCTTCTTATTCACTAAAGACTGGTATAAAATTAGAATATTTCCTAGTTGAAACTAAAATGTTTAAAAATCTTTTTATATAAAGTTCTTAGACTTGACAATTGTGCCTTGTGGTTTAGAACTTGTCTATATTGTCTCAAATTTTCTTTTCAATGAAGAAACAATTGTAGTTACAAGACAAAAGAAATAATCTCAGACTCCAAAGTTCTTTAAATTCACTCAAAAATGGAATATTATAAGGCTAATTCTCCAGGATGTAGTTCTGTTTTATCTTAAAACCTATTACCTTCAATGTTTGTATATATTAGTGTTATTGCATTTACTCTCTTTAAAAATAAAAATTTTAGAGGTCATTTCAGCACAATAAAAGTAGTATTTGCTTGTACTATAATGAAATTGCTGATATTTTACTTTTTTACCTGAAAAATTAGTGATTTTACATGATTCAATCTCATACAAAATTTTAAGGGTAGGAGAAAGAAGACTAGACAGACATGAGAAATGACAACTTTAAGCTCTAGATGGGAAAATGTACTTCCGTATCTAATATTTAGTTCTCTACCTTAAGATCTCATACTTTCTTATATTTGTCCAAGACAATGAAAATACAGACTATGGTCAGTTTAGACAGATACAGGGAAGATGTAGAAAAGTAGAAATAAAGTGTATGTAATCTACCTGGATAAGAAAGAGGAATTCCTTACCTTTTCTGGGTAAGAAAGAGGAATTCATTTTAAGATGAACATGAGATATATATTGGACATTTTGGTAGGAATATTCTAACACAATTGAGTAAACAGCTCTATAGCTAAGGAAAAGAGATTTGTGAATCATTAGCAAAAAGATAGTAAAGACAAAGAGAGTAGATGAATCATTAGAGAGAGTACATGGACTGAGAAAAGGAAAGGCCAAAAACTATAACATTTAGAAAGCAGGGTGAAAAAAATAAAATTCATGGAATTGACTATAAAAGAAAGTGTACTGTCAAAAGAAGGATACCGTCGGGGTGCCTGGGTGGCTCAGTCAGTTAAGCATCTGACTCTTGATTTCAGCTCAGGTTATGATCTCAGGGTCATGAGACTGAGCTCTGTGTAGGCTTTGTACTCAGCGCGAAGTCTAGTTGTCCATCCCCTCTGCTCTTCCCCCTACTTGAGCACTCTCTCTCTCTCTCTCAAATAGAATCTTTAAAAAAAATACTAAAAGGAGGATATCGTCTATTTTGTGTGTGTGTGTGTGTGTGTGTGTGCCCATAATGTTTCCTTAGGCCTTTTCATTTAGGGGTAATTTTATAACTTGACAAACATGAATCGACCTTTTCTGTTTATTTGGAAATACATCACTGTTCCTAAAAAGCTAACCTTTGGATCACTTCACCTCTATTTTCTAATTAAATCAGTAAGCTAAGGATATATTTGTTAGTGTGACTTGGACTAAGCAACTTTAGCTCATTGTGCCTCATCCTTTGCCATTTAGGAAGAACCTCAAGTTCTTTAGTCTGCAATGCTCTGTAAAGCAAGGATAAAGTCTTATCTGATACTGTATCCCTAATACCTGACATACTCCCTGGAATACATAATTAATAAATATATGTTGAATGAATAAGTAAACAAATGAGACAGAGCAATAGTGGTGGAAACAGAGATGAACTGCCCACATTGCTCTTTAAGAAAGATATTTTTGCCCCTGTAATCAACTTCTTCAAAGTCCAGGCTTTAGCAGAGAGGCCTACATCCAAAGACTAACTAAAGTGAGAGTATAAAGGCATGTCCATTTTTGCCTAATATGGGATTACTCTGTTGGGCCCTATATTCCCCAGAGCTCCCTAGAGGATTGTTTGGGCTCTCATTTCCTCTAGTGGAAAGAAAGAGAAACTGAGCAAAAGCCCAGGATTCAATAGAGTGGTCAAACTCCAGGGAAGGTTAAACATCTAACCAAGACAATTCTGTTAGAACAAGTCAAGGCCTTTGCTGGGAAAAAAATAAAAATGGGACCCTGACACTTATCACAGGGACATCTGGATAAAGGTCCCTGAATATTTTGAACCACCAGACTCATTTGGACTCTATGAGCTTAAAGACGTAGCTTATCTCTCATTAATGGTAGCACTCTCCCCTCTAAGAAAACATGTACCCCGATTAGGATTTGTCCATATATCCTCTTTTAGCCCTTATGCCACATACTAGGAGTAAGTCACAGCATAACCCATCTGCGAGCTTGCTGTGTCTGACTTAGGAGGGAGAGACACTACCCCAAATGAATGAAAGATCTAGCCAATGTACACTAGTAGGAGTTGGGAGAGTATATGGCAACCTGATTTTACAGGTACTTAATCAAGGGAGCCATAACATAATCTAAAAAATATAAATATAATGTAAATTGGATATAAGAGTTTATTAATTTGAGAACACTTTTCAAAGATATAGGATTTAACACTCTGGCAAGGATCTCAAGAGGTTGTGCAAACTCTTGAAGTGGGTTTAAACTGTGAGGTAAGCAACTCTGCCACTTGGGTCACATGACTGGACAGACCCTATAGTTCTAGAAACATCAGAGATAGGAAAGAAAGTCATGCAGAGCTTACAACAAGCCTTGATAGAAAGGACACAACAGGCTCCTTGGATTATGTAGCAAGGTCACGCCATTTGCAATAAAGAATTTTATGTGTTTTAATTCTAATGTGCTACTTGGCTCTAATAGATACTGAGCACCTAACCCCGGGACACCAAATGACCATGCTTCTGGACCTATCTATCATAAGCTGAGTTGTGTCAGACATAAGGTGAGCAGTTCCAGTGCAATCTGGCTTAGAACCTGAGGAGGAGAGAGGTAGAAGCAAACTGAATGAACAAGTAGTCTGGATCCCCACACAGGACCTCTTTTTAGCAGAAACCTTTGGCTATCTGGGAGATCCCTTATGACTAGCTACTTGAAAAGTCCAAACTTGGTTTATGGATGGGCAGGCTTAGTGCTATGGACTGGATATTTGTGTCCTCTCAAAATTCATATGTCAAATATCCAATGTGGTGGTATTTGGAGGTAGAACTTTGGGGAGGTAATTACATGATGAGAATGGCACTCCCATGACGGGATTAATGTTGGACTTTCCAGCCTCCAGAAGTGTGAGAAATACCTGTTTGTTGTTTAAGCCACCTAGACGATGGTGTTTCATTATAGCAGCCTGAACTGTCTAAGACACTTACTATTTAATGGCAAGCTGAAAATGGATGGAAACTGCACTATTGCTTCACTCAGGAATGACTTAAAAAGCAGTGGCAAGGGAACATTTCTAATGAGCAGAATCTCTGGCAGTGCACCAGACCATCCACATTCTGGGAAGGATAAATGGCTTCAGGTTAGAGTATGTACAGACTAACAGGTATCTGTGAGTGACACTAGGGCTGGTTAGGCACCTGAAAGGAAGAAGACTGTAAGGCTGGGAACAGGATTTGAAAATGAGGCATATAGACGGGTACATTGGGTACATTAAGACACAAAGTACAAAGATCTTTGTATCAAATGTTAACACCTACCAGAGTAGGTCAAACATGGAAGAATGCCTGTAAGGATACATAATGATCCATAAAGCTGACATTAGCAAGTCTTGGTCATTAGTCATCTTTGCTGGATGATGGGCATATGAACGAAATGGGCATGGTGGGAGAGATGGAAGGTATGCATAGGCCTAACACCATGGGTTCCTACTTAAAAAGGCTTAATTATTGCTGCCACTGAATATTCACACTGCAAGCAACAGAGAACACCACTGTGCCCATGAAATGATGCCAGTCTTTGAGGAAAACAACCAACCATTCTTTGATGAGGCACATTTACTCTGGAAAGGCCGAAGATTTATTCTAACAGAAATGACATACTCTGGGAATGGGCTTCTTTCTTATCCTCAGGCTCAATTAGCAGCAGTATCTGATAGGTTACAAAATGTCTAATCTATGTTACAAGATCCCAAAAACATGTGTCAGACCATGGTACTCATTTTACAGCAAATAGGTTGTAAAAGTGGGCCTATGTTCATGGGATTTAGAAGTTATATCATATGACAAGAAGCTTCCAATGTGATGGAGCATTGGAATAGACTGCTAAAGGAGCAGTTAAAGTGCCAGCTAGGAGGTGATACTTTTTAAGGATAAAGCACCACCCTCTAGGATAAAAAAACCTACACTCTGAGTCAAAGACAGTTATATGGTATTGGATCTCCAACAGGAAATATTCATTGGTCTTGGAACCTAAGGGCAGAAGTAGAATTAATCCCATTTACTGCCACTCCCAATGCTTCTGTGGAGAGCCCTATACTTTCTATCCCCACAAAATGTAAGCTCTGCCAGAATAGAGGTCTTGGTCCTAAAAGAAGACATATTTTTATTAGGTACCACAGTAAGAGTTCCATTGAATTATAAGCTCCAGAAGCCCTTTAAGCACTTCAAGTTCTCTGGATCTGGGCACCAGAAAGCAGGAAGAGTCACCATTGTGGCATAGTTAATTCACTCTGATCATCAGAGGGAGAAGATTAGTATCACTTATGGTCCTAGAGTTAGCTGAAGTGTTAGGGGCTATAATTTGTACTACTAAGTCCTTTTCTAAGTTTTCCCTCAGGAAGAGAATCCACCAGAAACCTAAAAGAAGCAACTCCCTGAGAGGATATGAAGGTGACTCAAGTAACACAAGGAGTATACTGTGCTGAACACCAACATGAGGCCACCCAGATACTCCATCAAAAAAGCATGTGTTGCCTAAACCATCATCAGCTTCATGTCTTCACCTTCAGAGGGCCTTCTTGACCAGTGCACACCCCAGGGTCGCCCATATACTATGAGAACTTAAGTTAGAGTATAAGAGCCCAGTCATTCAGCCCAGCATGATGGGTTTGTAAAGGATTCAGAGCTTCCTGTAGGGATGGTTGAGATTTAACTAGGGCCTGTATCAATTTTAATTCTCAATCTATTCAATCCCATTTCCTCTTCCTCTTTCCTCAAGTGTCACTTTGTAATTAATACCCTGCAACAAAATGCTATCTTAGCAGTCTGCCTCTAGAATATCCCACTTCTGCTCACAGTTTCTCCTTAAATGTGAGCCTTAATCTACTGAGGGCCATGGAATTATTACAAAGTGTCAGGGAGTCAATACGTAGGTGCTGAGAGTACACTAAATACAGAAAAGCAGGACTAACACTTGTTGGTCTCTGTAAAAATGATCTTCATTTGTGAAAAGCCTGGAAATCACTAAGAGTATGTCTGAATTAGTAAAGGCAGATTCCCTTTTAATATATTCTCTTTGACAACATATAACTGTCATACTTAGTGTAGCTACTAGATACACATCCTCAACCTACTTTTTTTTTTAATTATTTATTTATTTATTTATTTATTTATGATAGTCACAGAGAGAGAGAGAGAGGCAGAGACACAGGCAGAGGGAGAAGCAGGCTCCATGCACCGGGAGCCTGATGTGGGATTCAATCCCGGGTCTCCAGGATCGCGCCCTGGGCCAAAGGCAGGCGCCAAACCGCTGCGCCACCCAGGGATCCCCCTCAACCTACTTTTAATGTCTGAGTAATGACTGTTTTCTTCATTAAACTGAATCTTTTATTCTTTTTACTAAAAGGGAGGAAATTTTTCCTTACCTATACACGGTTTCTGGGGATTGACTTGTAGGTCCAAAGTATAAGAAAATAGCATTTGGAATGTATCCCAAATGCAACTGGAGGGGGACTCTCTTGAGATAGCATCTGGAGTGAGATTTCATCCCTTTCCCTTTGTACTGAGTGATAAATCTTTTCTTGATAGATTGGGAATGAAACTTTTCAAGCTCACCAAAGCCTGAGGACACTCTGGCAGCAAAAAATTATAGCTTATTATAATTTGTTTTCCAGAATATTTGACTTACCTTACAAAAAATTCTTTAACCCTACTTCTCTTTCAAGTAAGGTGCACTTATATTATATATAGACACTATCACTATACCAATATCTAGTGCCTACAAATTTAAATAAACCTAATGAGGAAACCATGTAGCAAGGTGATTATGATAAGTCATACCTGTTACTAAATTGAGATAGTTCTCTTAATTTTTTTATAGAATGATGTAGAAGACCAAGTAAATAAAAACAGTGATTAGCCATCTGTGTTATCTGTTCTTTGAAACTAAGAATGTGCCTACTTAGCCTTATTCATTTAAAGTTTCTGAAAATTGAAGATAAGCTATCTTTAAATATTGGTGACTTGCTAAAGAAAAGCCAAACATTTAGAAAGCCTGTACTCATTAACACTTTAAAAAGTATAGAACTGCCCTAAGGTAAATTCACTCATTCATTTAGTCAACAAACATTTGAGAATACATGCCAGACAATAATTAATATGGAAAATTTATATAGTCAGTTAAATTTAAAATATAGACAAGCATTTCATTATTTTAAAAGTCCTGATTGGACAATAGTGTATTGTGGCAACAGTTTCTCTGCTTCAGACTGTTGGCATTTGGATATATGGGTTTTCTAAAATATGTAACTCGATGGTCTGCTCCGTATCCAAAGAGGGATTTCAGTTTCTGACATTTCCCTAAACAACTACTTGACTCTTACTTCCTTGGATCATACATGTAGTCATGAAATAAAAGTTCAGAATGAAGTTTTTCCCCAGGAAGGCCTGGCAATAATTAAAAGAATATGCCTGGAATGTCTACTCAACAGATGCTTTTACTCACACGTATGTTATGAGAAGCTTGAGAATAGACAGGCAACTGGTGCTGTCCTCCCTGCACTAAATTGCCTGGCATCTGGTCACATTATTCTGCTCTTCTGCATGAGTCTCATGACAATAAATCAAAGGTGATAAAGTGAGTGTCAGCACAGGGCTACCCTCTAATCTCAGTTGAACTTCTTAAATTATTGATTAAAAAAATAAGGTGGATGAGAAATAGGAATTCTCCTGCTATGACACTTGTGTTGCAAAACATTTGAACTGTAAGCTCTTCCTAAAAGTCTAATAAACTAGCAAGATCATTCACAGAAAAGAATATGTGCTTACAATTATAGCTTATTTTTTCCACATATAAAGCATTAAATTAGTTCTGCATTCTTTCATGCAGATCTCATCTGTCTTGAGTTTGGGATGTGTGTGTGTGTGTGTGTGTGTGTGTGTGTGTGTGTGTTCTATCTGAAAATAAAATTAGAGTCAGAAAATCTGTTGTCTGATGCCTCCCATTAAACCCCTCTTCCACTAAAATCCCTGTACCCAGAAATGAGGAAAATAACAGTGTGGTATTGGTAGATTGCTAAAGAGTTGAGTTCCTAGTTTAGATTTTCATTCATGAAGCAAGTCATTGAACCAGTTTGGATCTCATCTTTCCAATCTAAAAAACAAAGAGGATGGACTAGATAATATTTCTCATACATTCCGGTACTAAAATTCTATAATCTCTCTCAAAGTTTTCATACTAAGATTCTATAATTTAACTACAGGAAGATAAAAAGCACCCAGGTATGTAAAGATACTTAAAACCTTTTGAACAGGTGGCAAAGAGATGTAATTTTTTTAACTGGAATTTCAGTTCCACTATTTCATAGTGAGGAAGCTGTACTAAAGAAATGATTTGCTGAAAACATCTACCAGAGGCAGCCTTTGTGAACTTTCACAGATCTTTCTTTTTTAAAATTTAAATTCAATTAGCCAACAGAATAGTACATAGTTTCCAATGTAGTGTTCAATAATTCATCAGTTATGTATAACACTCAGTGCTCATCACATTATAGATCTTTCTTTAATGTTTTCTTTAAATTCATTGTTTATTACCTTAAAAAATCTAATTTATATAAATTCATTGCGAATGGGCTGTGTTCTGTTCATCTTGATGTTCATCTCAGCTAATCTCATTGCCTAGCACCTTACTTGGCACAGAGCAGGTGTTCAGTAAATAGAATGAATGCACAGCATTAATTGGATGTTGGATTCTTTTATTTCAGTATAGCTAACATACAGTGCTAAATTAGTTTTGGGTATATAATATAGTGATTCAATAATTCTATACATTACTCAGTGCTTATCACAAGTGTACTCCTAATCCCCTTCACTTATTTCACCCATACATCTACCCATTTCCCCTCTGGTAAACATCAGTTTTGTCCTCTATAGTTAAAAGTCTGTTTTTTACTTTGTTTTTTTCCCCTTGTTTTATTAAATTCCACATACAACTGAAATCTTATGGTATCTGACCTATTTCACTTAGCATTATACCTTCTGGATCCATCTTACGGTATCTGACCTATTTCACTTAGCATTATACCTTCTGGATCCATCTGACACCATGATTTTTATGGGTGAATAATATTCTATTATATATATATCCCCCTCTTCTTTATCCATTCATCTACCCATGGGCATGTGGGTGGTTTCCACAAATTGACTATTGTAGATAATAAACATAAGGTGCATGTATCTTTTTGAGTTAGTGTTTTTGTATTCTATGGATTAATACCCAGTAGTGCAATTACTGGATAGTGTGGTAATTCTATTTTTAATTTTTGAGGCATGTCCATATTGTTTTCCACAGTGGCTGCTTCAGGCTGCAGTCCACCAAAAGTTCAAGAGGATCCTTACTCCCATCCTTGCCAACACTTGTTGTTTCTTGTGTTTTTCATTTTAACCATTCTGACAGGTGTGAGGTGACATCTCATTGTAGTTTGGGTTTGCATTTCCCTGATATTAGTGATGTTGAACATGTTTTCATGTGTCTGTTGGCCATCTGGATATCTTCTTTGCAGAAATGTCCATTTGTGTCTTATGCCCATTTTTAAATTGAATTTTTTTTTTTTGGTGTTGAGTTGTAGAAGTTCTTTATGTATTTTTGATACTAACACTTTATCAGTCATTTGCAAATATCTCTTCCCAGTCAGTAAGTTGTCTTTTAGTTTTGACTGTTTCCTTTGCTGTGTAGAAGCTTTTTATTTTGTGTAGCTCCCAAAAGTTTATTTTTTGCTTTTGTTTCCCCTGCCTCAGGAGACATATCTAGAAAAAAGTTACTATGGCTGATATCAGAGAAATTACTGCCTGTGTTCTCTTCCAGGATTTTTATGGTTTTAGGTCTCACATTTAGGTCTTTAATACATTTTGAGTTTATTTTTGTGTGTGGTGTAAGAAAGTGGTCGAGTTTCATTCTTTTTTTTTTTAAGATTTCATTTATTTATTCATGAGAGACACACACACACACAGAGGCAGAGACACAGGCAGAGGGAGAAGCAGGCTCCGTGCAGGGAGCCCGATGTGGGACTCGATTCCGGGTCTCCAGGATCTCACCCTGGGCTGAAGGTGGTGCTAAACCACTGGGCCACTGGGGCTGCCCTCATTCTTTTTTTTTTTTTTTTAATTTAAATTCAATTTGCCATCATACGGTATAACACCCAGTGCTCATCCCATCAAGTGCCCTCCTTACTGCCCATCACTCAGTTACCCTATCCTCCCATCAACCTCCCCATCCACAAACCTTTGTTTGTTTCCCAGAGTTAGGAGTCCAGTTTCATTCTTTTGCAAGTAGCTGTCCAGTTTTCTCATCATCATTTGTTGAAGAGACTGTCTTTTACCTGTTGCATCTTCTTGCCTCTTTTGTCAAAGATTATTGACTATATAATCATGGGTTTATTTGGGGGTTTTCTATTCTCTTTCATTGATCTATGTGTCTGTTTTTGTGCCAGTATCATACTGTTTTGATTACTACAGCTTTGTAGTATATCTTAAAATCTGCACTGGGTGTTATTCTGTATGTTGGCAAATTGAACACCAATAAAAAATAAATTTACTATTAAAAAAATCTGGAATTGTGACACCTTCAATTTTATTCTTCTTTTTATTTTTATTTTTTTTTAATTTTTATTTATTTATGATAGTCACAGAGAGAGAGAGAGGCGCAGAGACACAGGCAGAGGGAGAAGCAGGCTCCATGCACTGGGAGCCCAACGTGGGATTCGATCCCGGGTCTCCAGGATCGCACCCTGGGCCAAAGGCAGGCGCCAAACCGCTGCGCCACCCAGGGATCCCATATTCTTCTTTTTAAAATTGATTTGACTATTTGAGGTCTTGTGTGATTCTAGAGAAAGTTTAGGGTTATTTGTTCTAGTTCTGTGAAAAATGCTAGTAGTATTTTGATAGGGATTGCATTAAATCAGAGTATTGCTTTGGGTAATATAGACATTTTAACAATATTTGTTTTTCCAATCCATCAGCATGGAGTTATCTTTCCATTTGTTAGTGCTGCCTTTAATTACTTTTATCAATATTTTATAATTTTCAAAGTACAGGTTTTTCACTTCATTGGTTAAAAATTTAAGTATTCTTAGGGATCTTAATTTTTTGAGTGCAATTGTAAATGGAATTGTTTTCTTAATCTCTCTTTCTGCTACATCATTATTAGTGTCCAGAAGTGCAACAGAGTTCTAGAAATTGATTTTGTATCCTGCAACATAACCAAATTTATCAGTTCTAGTAGTTGGAATTTTAGTTTTCTATGCATGTCATCTACAAATAGTAAAAGTTTTACTTCATCCTTGCCGATTTGGATGCCTTTTATTTCTTTTTGTTGTCTGATTGCTGTGGGTATGCTTTTAGTACTATGTAGAATAAAAGTGGTGAGAGTGGACATCCTTATCTTGATCCTAACCTTAGGAAATATGCTCTCAGTTTTTCCTCAGTGAGTATGAGGTTTGCTATGAGTTTTTCATATATGGTCTTTATTATGTCAAAGTATGTTCCCCCTAATCCTGCTTTATTGAAGGTTTTTATCATGAATGGATGTTGTACTTTGTCAAATGCTTGTTCTGCACCTACTGAATTGATCATATGTTTTTTTTTCTTTCTTTGTTGAGGTGATGTATCATATTGGTTGATTTAGGAATATTGAACCACCCTTGCATCCTGAGAATAAATCCCACTTGATCATGCTAATTTTTTAATATATTGTTGGATTCATTTTGCTAATATCCGTTGAGATTTTTATATCTATGTTCATCAGTGATATTGGCCTTATTTATCTTTTTTTGTAGTGTCTTTATTTAGTTTTAGTAGCAGGGTAATGCTGGCCTTACAGAATGAATTTGGAAGCTTTCCTTCCTTTTCTATTTTTTGGAATAATTTGAAAAGAATGAGTACTAACTCATCTTTAAATGTTTGGTAGAATTCACCCATGAAGCCATATGGTCCTGAACTTTTGTTTGTTGTCAGCTTTTATTAATGATTCAATTTCATTGCTGGCAACCTGTCCGTGTGAACTTACTATTTCTTCTTCAGTTTTGGCAGGTTATATGTGTTTAATTTGTTGGCTTATAATTTTACATTATATTGTCCTATAATTATTTGTATTTGTGTGATATTGGTTGTTATTTCTTCTCTTTCATTTTTAATTTTGTTTATTTGACTCCCCACTCTCTCTAGTGTGTGTGTGTGTGTGTGTGTGTATCTGGTTAAAGGTTTATCAATTTTGTTGATCTTTTCAAAGAACAAGCTCTTGATTTCATTGATCTATTTTATTGGTTTTTTAGTTTCAGTATCATTTATTTCTGCTCTAATCTTTACTATTTCCTTTCTTCTACTGGTTTTTTGTTTGTTCTTCTTTTTCTAGCTCCTTTAGGTGTAAGGTTAGGTTGCTTATCTGAGATGTTTCTTCCTCCTTGAGGTAGGCCCATATTGCTATAAATTCCCCTCTGAGAATAGCTTTAGCTGCATCCCAAAGATTTCTAGATCTTTGTATTTCTTTTTCTAAGATTTATTTATTCATGAGAGACACTCAGAGAGAGAGAGAGGCAGAGACACAGGAGAGGGATGATCAGGCTCCATGCAGGGAGCCTGACATAGGACTTGATCTCGGGTCTCCAGGATCACACCCTGGACTGAAGGCAGCACAAAACTGCTGAGTCACCAGGACTGCCCTAGATCATTGTATTTCATTTTCATTTGTCTCCATACAGTTTTTGATATCCTCTTGATTAGTTGGCTACCCATTCATTGTTTAGTAGCATGTTATTTAACATTCAAGTATTTGTGTTCCTTCCAGACTTTTTCTTGTGACTGATTTCTAGTTTCATAGCATTGTGGTTGGAAAAGATGTATGCTATGAGTCAATCGTTTTGAATTTGTTGATACCTGTTTTGTGGCCTAATATATTATCTATTCTGGAAAATGTTCCATGTGAACTTGAAAAGAATGTATATGCTGCTGTTTTAAGATGGAATGTTCCATCTTGTCCAATATGTCATTCAAAGACACTGTTTCCTTATTGAGTTTCTGTTTGTTTGTTCTTTCCATTGATGTAAGTGGGTGTTAAAGTTCTCTAGAAAAATTATTTACTTTATGTTTACTATTAGCTGTTTTATGTATTTGGGTGCTCCCATGCTGGTGCATAAATATTTATGACTGTTGTATTTTCTTGTTGGCTTATTCCCTTCATGATTATATATTATCCTTGTTTGTCTTGTTACAGTTTTGTTTTAAATTTTATTTTGTCCATTCTAAGAAATGCCACCTAGGCTTTCTTTTCAATTCCATTTGCATGATAAATACTTTTCCATCCCTTCACTTTCCGTATGGATGTGTCTTTAGGTCTGAAATGGGTCTTTGGCAGGCAGCACATAGATGAGTCTTGCTTTTTATCCATTCCATCACCTTTGTCCTTTGTTTGGAGTGTTTAGTCCACTTACATTCCAAGTAATATTGACAAGTATGTATTTATTGCCATTTTGTTACTTGTTTTATGGTTCTCTTTGTAGTTCTGTATTCCTTTCTTGTCTTGTTCTCTTCTCTGTTTGCTGGCTTTCTTTAATGATATATTTGGATTCCTTCTCTTTACTTTTTGTATATCTAGTACTGGCTTATGATTTGTGGTTATTGATATGCTTGTATATTACATCTTACACATATAGTAGATATAGTAGTCTATAACCCATTCTTTACTCTTCCTACCACAGATCTTAGGCATAAGGTATTATACAGTATATCCTTTAATTTTGTGAATCCTTTGACTGGTTTTTATTGCTATACTTAATTTTCTTGCTTTTGTACTGCCTACTTTTGTTACTCTACTTATAGTCTTTCCTTTCCACTCAGAGTCCCCATTTGATATTTCTTACATAGCTGATTTAGTGGTCATAAATTCCTTTAACTTTTGTTCCTCTGGGAAAGCCTTTACTCTCCTTCTACTCTGAATGACAGCCTAACTGGACAGAGAATTTTTGGCTGCAGGGTTTTTTCCTTTCAGCACTTTGAATATATCATGTCACTCTCTCTGGCCTGCAAAGTTTCTGCTGAGAAGTCAGCTGAGAGTATTATGGGATTTTCATTGTATATAACTATTCCCTTTTCTCTTACTGCTTTTAAAATTCTGTCACTACTTTTGCCATTTTAATTATGGTGTGTCTTAGCGTGGATCTCTGTGGGTTGATTTTGCTGGGGACTCTCTACCTTCTTGATGTGAATTGCTGTTTCCTTCCCCAGAGCTGGGAAGTTTTCAGTTATTATTTCTTCAAATAAATTATCTATTCCCATTTCTCTCTCTTCTCCTTCTGGGATTCCTATAAAGCAAATGTTATTTCACTTGATCTTGTTTCTGAGTTTCCTAAGTCTAATTTTCACTATTTTTTTTTCCTCTCTCCCATTTAAGTTGATTGTTTTCCATTATTCTGTCCTCCAGGATGCTGACTCTTTCTTCTTCTTCCTCTAGTCTACCATTTATTCCACCTAGTGTATTTTTAATTTCAGTTATTGAGTTTTTCATATCTGATTGGTTCCTTTTTATATTTCCTATCTCTTCGTGGAAGACCTCACTGAGGTCCTCTAATCTTTTCTCAAGTCCAGTGAGTATCTTTGAAACGATTATTTTAAATTCTGTATCAGGCATATTACTTATCTCCATTTTGTCTAGCTCTCCTGCTGTGATTTTGTCCTATTCTTTCTTTTGGGACATATTCCTCTATCTTCTCATTTTGTCTAACTCTGTGTGTCTGTTTCTGTGCGTTAGTAAAGTCAGCTAAGTCTCCTGTTCTTGAAAGTAGTGGCTTTATGAAGAAGAGGTCTTATGGTGCCCTGCAGCGCAATATTCCTTGTTCACCAGAACTTGGTGCTTCAGAGTATCCCTTGTGTGTGCTGCGTGTGCCCTACTGTTGTGGCTGAACTGTTTGTCTTCAGTCCAATAATCTACAATGGTTTTCTTTGCCTGTTGTGGGCAGGGTTGCTCCCTGCATTGTTAGTGCACCAGTCTGGGGCCTCCTTGGGCTTGCAATGAGTGAGGCGATGTGTTTGTCAGAGATGCAGCAGCACTGAACTATAAGGTGCTTTCCCTGTATTGTCCCCTGAAAAGCTTTCTTTGGTGGTTGAGGCCTGCAGTCAGACCAAATGTCTGCTCCTAGCTCACTGTTGGGGCTGCAGTTGGACTGATGAGTGTGGTATCTTTCCCTTTCCTCAGGGCAGGAGTCACTTTGGGGTGGTTCTGGACCCTACTGAGGCTGCTTGCACACTGCCAGGCTTGTAGTCCTCCTTTGAAGGGGCTCCAGCCAAAGGCATATTGGAAGGGCAAGTCTACAGGAAGTATAGGGGCCATCAAGATCCATGCTGGTCCACTGTGGGAGGAGACATGCAGTCACTTGGGAAAACTGTCAGACAGGCGGGGTTGGAGGGGGAGTTTCAGCAGAAGCACATGGGGATGGGGCACACTGTTAGCAAGCAAGTTGGAGACTGTTTCACTGTGCTGATTCCTACTGGTGTTCTAGGCTAGAAGGCATGGGATATAAATATTCATATCCCTTACTTAGGAAGTGAACAATGATGGGACAGTACCACCAAAGAAAGTTGAATTCTAATGGGTAGAGAAGATGATGTATATGTATATGCAATGGAATATTACTGAGCCATTAGAAACGACAAATACCCACCATTTGCTTCGACATGGATGCAACTGGAGGGTATTATGCTGAGTGAAATAAGTCAATCAGAAAAGGACAAACTTTTCATGGTCTCATTCATTTGGGGAATATAAAAATTAGTGAAAGGGAATAAAGGGGAAAGGAGAGAAAATGAGTGAAAATATCTGTGAGGGTGACAAAACATGAAAGACACCTAACTCTGGGAAACGAACAAGGGGTAATGGAAAGGGAAGTGAGCAGGGGGATGGGGTGACTGGGTGATGGGCACTGAGGGAGGCACCTTGGCGGGATGAGCACTGGGTGTTATGCTATACGTTGGCAAATTGAACTTCAATTGAAAAATTTTTTTAAAAAAGTTGAATTCTAGAAGACATTTATTTATCTAATTAGAGGACAAAACAGCAACTCAACTATATCTAAGCTACCTGAGATACCAAGTCTAGCCAGATAGGCTTATTCCTTATTATTATTTAAGATCCAAGCCTGTTGGGAGTTTCTAAGGAAAAACCTGGAGTCTGATTTTGCATGACCCTTCTCTTGCTTTGGAGTTCTCAATACATGGGGGTGGGGGGATCACCAAGAAGCAATGATCTCATTCTTTAATGACTGGAACCTCAAGATCATCACCAACTGATCTGCTAACCACTCCACAGATGTCACACAGTATGCTCTACATATGGGGCAACCAGTTACATACTAAGCCAGATCTTGGACAGAAGGAGGGTAGAGTGCAGTTCCAATTTTAGGTGGTTCTGAATTTTAATAGTGAGATGAATGAACTCAAGTTCAGACTTCTTATAGTTTGAGTGACTATCTACAACCCTAAAATGTTCTCTAGAGGGATATTAATAGTTTTTCAGACTTGTTTGGTGAATCATTGGTTACTTGGAAGATATTCGATATGTTCCTCAAATACTACCTCGTATGAATAGTGCATCTGCATTTCTCTGCAGGAAAGACTTGACATAGCAGGCCTGAGATTACTATCCTTATAATTCCCTTCACTGGCATCTGGGATCTTGGATGTAGGGATGGTTCCGACCATTTCTGGGACTCAAAGGAATGCTTCTTATCAGAGTACCTAAACTGTGGAAACAGTTTGGTTTATGCTGAATACCTGCTTTCTTTCTGGAAGTCTCGAATTTTGGTATGTGCTAGGCCAAGGGTGCCTATGTGATCAGTCCTCAATGAAAACCTTGGGTATTAAGTCTCTAATAAGCTTTCTAGGTAGACAATATTTTACATATGTTTCATAACTCATAAGCTAGTCCTGTGTAAGTCAAATGAGAGAAAACTCTGGGAAGCTACCCTGGTTTCTTTTAGACTTCACTCCATGCATCTTTTACCTTTGCTAACTTTGCTATTGTATCCTTTCTCTAATAAATCATAGTCACGAGTATAATTACATGCTGAGTTTTGTGAGTCCTAATGAATCCTCATATCTGACTGAGGACTTGGGGACCTTCCAACACAATGTCCTAGAATACCTGTGTTAATACTAATACCTATTAATTCTAATACCTGTGTTTCTCCATGAGAAACTTGAATAAAAAGTAGAAGCAGAATTTCCTTATTATTCTTTTCTTTATGCAAGAGCAGCAGCAGCAACAAATACAACCATTGCCATTTATTAAACACCGCCCATACATAGGCTTCATCTTAAGCAGTTCTCATCTTCTAACTCTAACAACAAACATGTTAAAAAGTATTTTCACTGTAAGTTTTACAACTGAGGATGAAGAAATTTAAATTTAGAATTCAAATCTATATTACTTCAAAACTCACTCTCTTTCTAAAATACCGCATCCATTTCTTCTCCTTCATATATAACAATTATGTAACTAAAACCACATTTTACATGGTAATTTCATATTTCAATGTTCAAACTGAAATACAACTACTATTCATTAAACTTATTTTTCTCTGTATTATATGCATACTGATTAACCAAGATGATGAAATAGTGACCACAGAAAGAAAGAAATCCAGTTAGTGTGTATTTCATGCTCGTCCCACATGGGAAAAGGGATGATCATGGGTTCTAAAATCTTAAAATTAAATGAAATATTCAATGTAAAATAGTACATAGCATCAATAGATGATTTAATAACTATTAATCCCTACATCCTCGTAAGGAAGGAATTGCCTTGATGTTTGGATCAATTCCTTAACATCTTATCCCTACTCCTATCTAAAACACTTCAGTGTTTTAGATTTGTCTACTATAAGTAGACGAGCACATAGAGGTTGGCAAATACACATGGAACTGAACTGACTCTAGCTGCCACTATGTTGGCAAGTATTTCAATCCAAAATTTACTGAATTTCTGCCAAGCACCAGGCCTGTGCTAGAAAATTAGAAACCAAGATGAAACTCCCTGAGTACAATCTAATGTCCAAATACAGTGCAATAAATGCAAGTTAGAATAGGTGACATAGAGTAGGCAAATAGGTGACATAACCAGCAAAACTGCCTTATTGAGAACATATGCAGTCTCTCAGTTTTATCTAAGTTATATTAACTAGAAACTTAATGCAAATAAAATAAATGACTATTGGTCAGGTTTTCATGATGGGCATGTCATGTCAGTATGTTACTGACACCAAAGGAAAAAAACAACTGATTCATTAACAATAAATAACCTCTGGTAGGGATCCCTGGGTGGCGCAGTGGTTTGGCGCCTGCCCTTGGCCCAGGGCGCGATCCTGGAGATCCGGGATCGAGTCCCACGTCAGGCTCCCGGTGCATGGAGCCTGCTTCTCCCTCTGCCTGTGTCTCTGCCTCTCTCTCTCTCACTGTGTGCCTATCATGAATAAATAAAAATTAAAAAAAAAATAACCTCTGGTAATTCTATAGGGAACAAAATGATTGTCTTAGAGAGCTTACTTTTTTTTTAAAATCAATGTAATTGATTGAACTTCAGTTGGCATGTCAGCTTGATATCTCATTAAAAAGGCATTAAGCTACCTTGCTTCCTGAAATATAAAAATTCTAATCCAGGCTAATAACGACTGAATTTTTCTCATATTTTTAAAAAGAGAATTATTTAAGAGAATTTCACTTATATCAATAGTATATGAACACTTTCCTAAAATTTTTCTCTAATATAGAAGTTTCCTGGAACTTGACTATGCCTGTCTAAGATATTTCCAGATAGAATGAATTTCATAGTCATACAATTTAAAAAGTATGCTGTAGGAATTTATTCTACTATGTTTCCCTCAGGCCATTGTTGTAAATTGATGTTTTTGAAATAGTTTGTTCCTTTCCACCCCCTTCATTCATCACCGTGTACTGTTAACTCGACATCTGTCTTGGTAATGATTTTTTGGATCCAATTCCAAAAGCAAAGGCAACAAAAGCAAAAGTAAGCAAGTGGGACTACATTAAATTAAAAGCTTTAGACTGCAAAGGAAAACATCGACAAAATTGAAAGGCAACCTACTGAACAGGGGAAAAAATTTGAAAATTATATAACTGATAAGAGGTTAATATCCAAAATACATGAAAAACTAATATTCAACAGCAAAAACTTGACAGTAAAAACTCAACAGTAAAAAAAAAAAAAAATCTGATTAAAAAAAAGAGGGTATGAATAGACATTTTTCCAAAGGAGACATATAGGTAGCCAACACATACACAAAAAGATACTTTCATCACTGATTATCAGGGAAATCCAAAACAAAACCACAATGATATATCATCTTATACTTGTTATAATGGCTATTATCAAAAAGACAAGAAATCAGAAGTGTTGGTGAGGATGTAGAGGAAAGGTTACCCTTGTGTACTATTGATGGGAACATAATTTGATACAGCTATTACAGAAAACAGTAGGAAGTTCCTCCCAAAATAAATTATCTAACACACATTTTTTGGTAACTAATAATAAACTGTTCACTATTATCCTGTTTCTTCCATTATAAATTTATTACTTTTTGAGACTCTATGATCCTGATGGGGATGGGGGGAAGGGGAGAGATGTAATCATATCTTTCTGTATTTCCATACTATGCAACAATATTAAGTAGTCAAAAATATCTTTAATATGTTTAATGAGAGATATAACATTAAAAATTACAAAGACTCGGGCACCTGGGTGGCTTAGTAGTTGAGCATCTGCCTTTGGTTCAGGTCATGATCCTGGGGTCCTGGGATCGATTCCCACATTGGGCTCCCTGCAGGGACCCTGTTTCTCCCTCTACCTATGTCTCTGCCTCTCTCTCTCTCTGTGTGTCTCTCATGAATAAATAAAAATCTTTAAAAAAATAAATAAAAATAATACAAAGATTGTCAATTATTTAGTCTTTATGGGTTTTTCTGAAACTTGTGCTTAACATTATTTCCTGACAAACGTCTGACAATTTTTTATCTTTTCAGAATCTCCATTTCTATTTGGGTTTTTATTTAATATCAGTATCTTCTACTAGACTAAGAAAGCAGTCTGGTTCCAGAGTCTTTATTCTTACCACTCTATTATACCTACCTAAGGTATTTTGTTCTCATAGTCATAGTTATAAATGATCTTCACTATTTCATTAAATCGATATTTACAAAACACACAGCAAGTGAAAGGCTCTTGTGCTAAATGATATAATGGATAAAAATAGGAATATAAACATGGATACTTTCCCCCAAGACATTTATAATAAAAAAAGACAGCCAAGGGATATATTATTAATATCTAACATACACAAAAATTAGAGTTAAATATGAAAAAAGGCTACACTTTAACATATTTAACAGGAGGGAAAGTTTATTTTCAACTGAAGTATTTAGGAAAAATTTTCTACATGTAATGTTTGAGCTGGGCTTTTAAAGAACAGATAAGATTTGATGTAAAGAGATAGAAAGGTAGGGTATTTCAAAATAGATCTAAGAGTCTATTTCAATCATTAATCTTTTTTAAAGATTTTATTTATTTGGGAGAGAGAAAGGGAGGGAGAAAGAATATGCACATGCAGAAGCAAGGGGAGGGTCAGAAGGAGAGGGAGAAGCAGAGTTCCTGCTGAGAGGGGAGCCCAGCATCAGGCTGGATTCCAGGACCAGGAGATCATGGCTGAGAACAAGGCAGACACCTAACTGACTGAGCCACCCAGGTGACCCTCAATTATTAATCTTTAAACAAAGATTAATACACAGCAGCAGGCACATATAAGATATAGTCCATGAATTTAGGGAGCTTTAACTCTATCTCCTAAATATCTTTAATAAATTTCCTCTTTGTCACTGCCCTAAAAGAACATTGCTATCATCTTTCCCTAACACTACTGCAATTTCTGCTTTATTGGTGTCCCTTTATTTCTTTACCTTGCAGCCAGTATGATATTTCCAACTGGTTAATATGATTAATTTACAATATTACTATAAATTCAGCATATCCTTGAATGTCTGGCTGGCTCAGTCAGCTAAGTGTCTGTCTTTGGCTCAGGTCATGATTCCCGGGTTCTGGGCATAATAAGGCTTCCTGCTCAGTGGGGAGCCTGCTCCTCCCTCTCATTCTTCCACTCCTCGTACTTGTGCTCTCTCATAAATAAATAAATAAATAAATAAATAAATAAATAAATAAATAAATAATATTAAAATAAAAAAATTCAACATGTCCTTACTGCCTTTAGGATAAAATGCGAACCATGCACAGGATAAAATATGGATGATGTATTTATAGGGCTTTTCATTATTTGATCATTGTTTACCTATTCTGATTCTTTCTTCACTCTCTTCCTTTCTCACACTATGAAATATATAGTAATTCAATATATGCTGGGTTCTCTCATGATTATCAACCTTTGTACAGGTCTGACCTGCTATCCAGAATGTTGCCCAAGACCTGCCTCTGTTTCTCAAAAAACTTCACATTATTCAATGTTCTGGTTAAGCAATGATTCCCCTTCAGAGCCTTCTTCTGGTTCTCCCATACAGGATGCAATGCTCTTTTTTTACAGTTCTACAATTATTATATTATAGCTTTTTTTTTTTTACATGTTTCCCCACTAATGTTTCAAAAGCAAAAAACTTTTTTTTTTTACCTTTTCCCTATTGTACCTGGTGGAATATTTCATAAATAATTGGTATACGATTAATATCTGTAAAATAGTAAGAGCCTCAAATAGACAGTGGAGTAAGATTGTAGAACAATGAATACAAGATGTATATAAATGTAGAACTATAAGGTTACTCACTTATTAAAGGTTAAGTATAAAAGAAGATAGGGCATACGAACAAAATGCTGAGCTTTCAGCTGGGTAACTGAAGGGTAGTGGTACTGATTATGGAAAATGCTGAAAGAAATAGTCCCAACCAAGATGGTGACCTGGGAGGCTCCTGAACACATGTCCTCCCACAGACACACCAAATGTACAGCTATACATATGGAGCCCTTCTCTGTGAAAGAGATCCAGAAATTAGCTCAGTGACTCCTACATATGGGACACATGAGAGAATACCCATATCAAAACAGAGAGGAAAGGCTAAAACACACTGTCACCATAAAGTCCACTCCTGGCACAACACTATACAAGCAGGAGGGGACCTCCAACTCCCAGCTTCTTCCTAAAGTACAAAGGGTTTGAATCTCACATCTGGCATCCTAGTTTTAAGACTCCCATGAGAGGGAAGGGCTCCTCAAATCCTAGTTCTGGAAGTCAACAGGGCTTATGTCCACAAGACCCATTAGACTTTTATAAACAAGGAAGCAATTATTAACAAATGTATGAGCGCTCACCATGGCTATTACCCCAGATCCCAGCGTAGAAGGAGCAGGCAAAAATCATCTATCTCTTAGCCTTGCCCTGAATAAGATTTACTACATATTTTAAAAGCTACTATCTGCGGGCCAAGTTTTTAATCTAGCAGGCATCTAGGAGCTGGTTCTGATCTTCCCCAAAGACCAGGAAAGCTATTGGACATCTCTCTTGTCTTCTCCAGGTCACTAATATCTCTGTGAAAAGAGTCTGTATATGTGACTACACTCCAGCTTTTACAGCTGCCACCCAAGGGATGGGTTTCCAGATTGCATGGCTTGGATAGCCAAAAGAGCTCACACTCACAAGTCCCATAGGACAGGGACTTAACCACCTAGGCTCAGTGTGTTAGGAACAGCCTAAAAATGTCTATCTTCTACTCTTTCTCTGGAAGGGGTTTTATTTGCCTACTTTAAAAACTGCTACCTAAGTGTCAGGCTTCTAGTTTAGCAGGCATTTAGGGACTGGCTGTAATCTTTCCCAGAGACTGGGAGAGCCAACAGACATTCTCCCCCCTGCCTACTTCAACAATGAAACCAAATTGCCAGTATCTCCCTGGAAGAGCCTGTACACACATCTGGCACCCCAGCTTTTACAGCCACTGCCCAATGAACAAGTCCCTCAGATTGCCAAGTCAACAGAACCTGCACTTACAAGTCTCACAGGGCTGGATCATATAAAGACATAGTTCTTAGCAGGTACAGGAGCACTCCCCTGTGGCAATATACTCAGCCCAGCATAAGGGAGCAGGCAAAAACTCCCATCTCCCAGTTTCTTCCTGGAAGGGGCTTAACTACATACTTTTCAGTTTCTATATGAGGGTCCAGCTTCAAATCAGCCTGCATATAGGTGACTGTGATTCCCCTCCACTCCATGGGACACTGAAAGGTCTCAGCATACTCTCAAATACTGGAAGCCACTAAGAAAAAAGAAAGAGGCTTGGACACTCACAAATTTGGGAGACATCCAGGTGCTCAGACCAGGTAAGGGTCATCTCTTAGAGGAGCTCACTTCTTAAGACTGAGAGAAGTGGTGGTTTTATCTAACACAGAAACCAACATAGAGGGTCAAGTAAACAGAAAAAACCCCAGAGGATTGTGTTCCAAATAAAATAATAAGATAAGTCTCCAGAAACAGAGACAAATGATTTACCTCTTGTAAGGTTCAAAGTAATAGTCATAAAGATGCCCAGCGAGGTCAGAACAATGTATGAACAAATTCAATTTCAACAAAGAGACGGGAAATATTAAAAAGTACCAAACAGAAGCCATAGAACTGGAACATACAATGACTGAGTTGAAAAATACATTAGAGGGTCTCAAGAACAGACTAAATCATGTGAAAGAAAAAAATCACTGAACTCAAAGGCAGATCAGTGAAATTCACCCATTTAGAGGAGCAAAGAGAAAAAGAATAAAAAAAGAGTGAAGATGTATTAACAGACTTATGGAATACCATGAAAGGAACCAATATACACATTATAGGGGTCCCAGAAGGAGAAGAGAAAAAGAGGTATAAAGCTTATTCAAAAAAAAAATAAATAAAGTCTGAAAACTTCCATAATCTGGAGAAATAAACAGACATCCAGATCCAGGAAGCCCCGAGAGTTTCAAATATGACTAATCTAAAGAGACCCATAACAAGTTATTTACAATTAAATTGTCAAAAGTTAAAGACAAAGGAGAGAATCTTAAAAGTATCAAGAAAGGACTCAACTTGTTATGAAATTACAAGGGAACCTCAATAAGACTATAAGATTTTTCAGCAGAAACTTTGTAGGCCAGAAGAGAGTGGGGTGATCTATTCAAAGTGCTATAAGATGAAACTGCCAACAAAGAACACTACCTGGTAAAGTTTTCCTTCAGAATTGAAGAAGAGATCAAGTTTTCCAGACAAGCAAAGGTGGAAAGAGTTCTCCACCACTAGATTTACAAGAAATATTAAAGAGTGTTCTTTAAGTTGAAATGAAAGGATGCTAATTAGTAACAGGAAAATATATTAAAAAGTATAAATCTCACTGCTTAAAGTAAATATATAGTGAAATTCTGAACCTTAAGGTAATGGTGGTGAGTAAATTATTTACAACTCTAGTATGAAAGTTAAAATATTATTAAATATAATTATAGCTATAATACCTTGCTAATGGCTACAAAATGTAAAAGAAAAAAATTGTGACATCAAAAACAGAAAACTGCACGGGGGGGGGGGCACTTGGTATGTGTTCAAAATTAAATTACCATCAGCTAAAAATAGACTGAAATACATTTTATGTAAGCTTCATAGTAACCACAAGGCAAAAGGCTATAGTAGATACATGAAAGATAAAGAAATCAAACCAGACCACTACAGAGAACCATCAAATCACACACACACAAAAGAGATCAAGAGAGGAAGAAAGGAACAAAGGAATTAAAAAACAACCAAGAGACAATTAACAAATGACAACAGTAAGTCCATACCATCAATAATTACTTTAAATGTAAATGGACTAAATTCTCCAAACAAAAGACACAGACTAGCTAAATGGATTTTTAAAAAAGAATACCCAGGGATGTATTGTCTGTAAGAGACTCATCTCAACTTCAAGACTGAAAGTGATAGGATGGAAAAAGATATTCCATGTAAATGGAAACTAAAAGACAGGTGAGGTAGCTAGACCTATATCACATAAAATAGACTTTAAGCCAAAGACTGTAACAAGAGACAAAGAAAGTCATTATATAATGATAAAGGAATGTGATCTAGAGAATGTAATATTTATAAACATGTATGCATTCAACCATAGGAGCAACTAAATATATAACATTAACAGATCAAACGGCACAAATATAAAAATAGCAGGACAGTTCAATGCCTCACCTTCAACAATGGATAAATAAACCAGAATGAATATTAATAAAAAAAATATTGGGTTTAGATCAGATGGACCTAACAAATGTATACAGAACATTCCATCCAACAGCACCAGAACAGATATCTTCTCAAGAACACATGGATCATTCTCCAGGATAGATCATACATATGAACCATTCTCCAGAATAGATCACATGTTAAGACACAAAATAAGTCTCAATAAATTAAGAAGATTGAAATCATATCAAATATCTTTTCCACCACAGAAATCATTACAAGAAGAAAACTGAAAAATCCACAAATATATAAAACAATCTCATATAAAATAACATTTAAAATATTTAGGAATTGAACTAAGAATATAAAAGATCTGTATACTGAAAACTAAAGACATTGATGGAAGAAGCTGAAGAAGACACAAATAAAATATCCTTTGGTTCATAAATTGGAAGAATTAATATTGTTAAAATGTCCACACCACCTAAAGCAATCTATAGTTTCAATGTAATCCCTATCAAGATTCCAGGGGCATTTTTTACAGAAATAGAAAAAATAATTTAAAAATTAGTATGGAACTGCAGAAGACTTCAAATAGCCAAAGAAATCTTAATAATAAAGATTGGAGGTAGCATGCTTTCTAGATTTCAAACTATAGTACAAAGCTGTAATCATAATTTCATGGTATTGGAATAAAAAGATCAATAGGTTAGAATAGAGAGCCTAGAAATAAACTCATGCATATACAGTCAGTTTTTGACACAAGAGCCAAGAATACTGATAGGGAAAGGAAAACCTCTTCAATAAATGGTATTTAGAAAACTGGATAGTCACATGCAAAGAATGAAAGTGAACTCCTATCTTATACACAAAAATCAACTCAAAGTGGATTAAAGACTTAAAAATTAAGATCTGAAATCATAAAACTCTTAGAAGAAAATTGATAGAGGGAGTAGCACCTTGACATTGGTCCTGACAATATTTTTTTAGACTTCATGACAAAAAGCAAAGGCAACAAAAGCAAAAATAAACAAATAGGACCACATCAAACTGAAAAGCTTCTTCATAGCAAAGGAAAGCATCAAGAGTGAAAAACACAATGGGAGAAAATATTTGCTAGCCACATATCTGATAAGGGGTTAATGTCCAAAATATACAAGGAACTCTTACAAATCAATAGAAATAAATAAATAAAAAATAAAAATAAATAAATAAATAAATAAATAAATAAATAAATGAATAAATAAATAAATAAATGTGGGACTGAGACTCGCATGGGGTTCTGTGCTTAATCTGACTGTTCCTCTCCCTCTGTTCTTCCCCCCACTCTCCCTATCTCTAAAATAAATAAAATCTTAAAAATAAAGGAAATTAATTTTAAAAAACACTTCAATGAGCAAAGAAACTGAAAAGACATTTTGCCAAAGAAGATATACAAATAGCCTCCTGGTACATAAAGTTGCTCAGTAGCACTAGTCATCAAGGAAATGCAAATCTCAACCACAATGGGAGGCCACTTCTCACCAGTGAGAATGACTACTGTCAAAAAGAAAAATAAGAGATAATAAACACTAGCAAGAGTGTAAAGAAAAGGGAACTCTTTTATACTGTTGGTGGGAATAGAAACTTGTATAGCACTATGGAAAACAGTATGGAGGCTCCTCAAGAAATTGAAAATAGAATGACCATATGACCTAATAATTCTGACCTAATAATTCTACTTCTCAGTATATATCCAAAGGAAATGTATTATCTTAAAGAGATATCTGTACTCCCATGCTCATAACAGCATTATTTACAATAGGTAGCATATAGAAACAATCTAGTGCCTGTCAATATATGAACGGATAAAAAAATATGATATATGGCACAGTTATAAGATGAATAAGGTCTAAGGACCTAATGTACATCTCTGTGACTACAGTTGATAACTACATTGTAAAATTGAAATTTTTTAAGAAAATAGAACTGTTTTCACATACACATAAAAGGTACATATATAAGGTGATAGATATGTTAAGTAACACTGTGGGGGAATTCTTTTGCTGTGTGATACCTATATTAAACCATTACATTTCAAATATCTTACAACATTATTTGTCAATTATACCTCAGTAAAGCTGAAAAAATGAACTGATATAATAGAAAATTTTATTACTGGATATTTTAGGTGATTATCAAAGATTAATATAAAGTAGAAGACTTCAAGAAAAAGAAAATGCTAAGAGGAGGGGTTGAAATGGGTTTGGGAGGAGGGGTGATAAGTACAGATTTGAATCCAATAAGTCTGAGATACAATTTTTAACTTTAAATGAAACTACAGATCAGAAAAAGCTTTTGGATTTACCTTCATCTATTTTTATTTCTTAAATACAAGTTACAGTTCATATTTAGGCTTCGCTTCACAAACCCTGGTCTTTAAAAGATTTAATTTAGTACTGGTAAGACATATAAATAAGCAAGGGCAGTAAATGATAGAGGCACATATAAGGTATAGAGGATAAAGTAATCAGGTTTAGAGGAGATGTTGTTTGAGCTGACTTGTGGAAGAACAGTAGGTACTTGTGAACCAGAAAAGATAGGAAGGACATTACAGGTAAGTATTAAGAGTCAGGGGAGCTGTGACCACTTATGCTTTACCTCCCTCCAGCTACTCAGAACTGCTTACAATACAGTTCTGCAAACTCTGCAGATATTTCACGCCTCCATATATTTTATTCTGATGCTGTTGTTCCCATTGAAATGTCCTTCCTTATTCAGATTGTATCACAACAATATGTCATACTTTCAGATGCTGCTCAAGCACATGAAAGTCCTCTTAGGATACAGCCAGTATCAAGTAACTTAGAAAAAATATCTTTCATTCTTAATTTATTTCAGTCCATCATATAAAACATATACTTATTGTCAATATAAAATGTATTAGGCATGTGTTCATTGCTGTGGGAAGCAGTTTTCTGTATAGATAATTTAAATTAAAAAGTAACTGTGATATAAAGCAAAATAAGCTAAGGATTATGATAATATAAGCACTGAAAGCCTTAATAAAGAAAGAGACTGAATCTAATTTCAGGGAGGGATATGGGAAAAGACTTCATGATAGATCAGATGATTTGAGAGGGGTCTGTAGAGTTGATGGTAGGCAGACAATGGGAGTGGGGAAATGAGGCCTTTAGAGGTCTTTAGAGGTAGAAATAATTAACAAAGGTATAAATAAATGGGTTACTTTTAAGGAACATTGAATGGCCCTGTTTGGTCTAGAAATTGGGAAGTGTGAGAAATAACAACTATAAGGATAGGTGAAGGATATATTGTAGAAGCTCTCAACAGTCAAGTTGAAAAATTCTTATAACCTATATTCTTAAGACTTCTATAGACTCATCCTCACCCCACACCCACACCCACCTCCTTATAATCTACAATGCCCCATTCCCCTAGCATTTTTAGAGAAGCTGTATCATCTAGGTCTTTCCAGATTTCAGTGACTAAATTGATTTTACTGCTAATGATATAGTCAACATACCAAAGAAACAGATTTTGACAGAATTTTTCCAAAACCCATTAATCAGGAAAAAAAAAAAAAACCTCAAAAAACTAAGCATATAATTCTTGTATGACAGCAGCTACAATCTTTCCATCTGGAACTGAAGAACTAGAAAGGTTATACAGTTATAAAAAGTTTTCTATAAGACACAAAGCTGGCTGTACTTATGGTTAAAATAAAATCATGGTTTCACTTAATTATTTTTCCTATGGTCAAAGGAAAGTATTAAACATACATCTTTTTGAACAAAAATGCTGTGATGTTCTCCCTCAGGCTGTTTGTAGAATTGATGAAAAAAAGAGATGTTTCATAAACAGAAGATAAGAATGCAAATGCAAAATATCTCAACCTAATGAGAAATACAAGTCTAACGACATTCCTTAAAACTTTTCCCAAAGTAATGAAAGAAAAACTTACTTAAACTTAGTATGTGGAAATCCTTTTATTCTTAGAACAGAACTTCAAAAATACATGCATAATGTTCAGAAAAATGTTTCCAATGATCTTGTGTGCATAAAAAAGCAGATTTCTTTGTTCTTGGAAAGTACTTCCTGATAAGATTCTTAAATATTTGTTGAGGAAAAAAAAGATAAAGTGCTGTAGACTATTTTGGATCTACATGCAGTCTACATATAAATGCAAATTAATTCATTATGTTAATGTTTAGTACACAAAATCAGTGCATGGTAGTAACATAACACGTCTGCTATTGCTTTTTTATTTGAAGAAATCACATTCACATTTAGTGCTTTTTTCAATTAATAATAAAAGAGTAATGAAACAAACACATATGGCAGATTCATTTAATAAAGACTGGTGTATCCAAAAAAAAAAAAGTATAACTTTCTATGAAAGAAAAGGGCAAACTAGACCTGTAGGCCAAATTTTGTCCTCTATTTCTTTTTTTTTCCACTATTTTTTAAAGGATTTATTTTATTTACCTGAGATAAAGAGAGCACAAACAGAGGGGAAGGCGCAGGAAGAGAGGGAGAAGCAGGCTCCCCACTGAGCAGGGAGCCGGAATCCAGGCTCGAGTCCAGGATCCTGAGATCATGACCTGAGCTAAAGGCAACTGCTTGAGACTAAGCTATCCAGGTGGACCTTTTCCACTATTTTTGTAAATAAATTTTTATTGGGAACACAGCCAGAGTCATCCATTTCCATATTGTCTAAGAGAGTGAGTTTTTGTACTACAAGAGCAGATAGAGTTGAGTAGTTGTGACAGAGTTGATATGACCTGAAAGTCTACAATATATAATATTTGGTCTTTTACAGAAAAGTTTTCTAACCCATGTTCTAAAACAAATGCTCCTTAAGCTCCAAATTCAGTAGTCCTTAAGTATTTTTTTTAAAAATCAGAACCATAAAATTTTTTCACTAGCCTTACTCTCAGATTTAAAACAGTATTTGCCTTCTCTAAGAGTAGTAGTGCCAACAGGTAGCCCAAGGCAACACCTTTATCCTGGTCTCTACCTTTACCTCCATAGTTCAGCCTATTCTTTGATATGAACAGGCAATGTATTCTCCATCTTATAAATTCTAAGCATAAAAAAGTTATTAGAAATCTATTTCTATTGATGTATAAATATCTAAATAAAACTGCACTACTAATAAATGAAAATAGCGTAGTTTTTTATGCAAACAGATTTTTATGCAAACTTGGCACTCCTTTCCAAAGAGCCACCCCACACCCCTCCTATATAGAAATTCAGAGCTTCCATTTCTTCAAACACTGTGATTACTACATTGTAGTATTTCTAATTGAGAAAACAGTAACATGTTTTTTTAGCCTAACAAAGCCAGATGTTTGTTATCAACATATATGTTATGGTAGGCATCAAAGAAATGTTTACTTCTTTTTTTAAAGAGAATATCTTCTATAAAAGGACTCATGTTTTGGTGTATTATGGAATAATTCTTTACTCATTTTTTAGATGACAAATCACTTAAGGATCAAGTCTTAAATGGCTGTATATCTAGCACACAGTAAGTCTTCAATAAGTATCTTTTGACTGATAGAATAAATAAAGAAATGTATCAGTGTCGAATCATGGGATAATAATCTTTAAACCCCGTTTGGATTCTGAATCTTAATATCCCAGGCTCAGATACAGAATTATATTAAATGTGATTTTAAAAAATAATCCTTGGGAATAAATCCTGAAAAACCAAAAGGAACTAAAAAATAATTATTTTTATCAATTCTAAAATAGGTAAAGTGATCAAGTTTATGTCCTTAGTCAGAATCCTAAAAGCACCCTAGGCAGTAGTACACTAAATGCTCACATGTGAAAAAGACTAACATTATTATTTGTGTTTGGAAGTTCAAACTTCCATTTTCATCTCTCCTCTATTTGTTACTTTGAAGCAGTGTATTGCTGTTTCAATTGGGCAATCTGGAAACTTTATAGACTAAGAAGAGTTATTTTGTTTATTACTGTTTAATATAAATGATAAATACCTTGTTCCCTATGTTACTCCATAAATGTTGGATCTTATCCTTTTCCTCAGAATATTTAACTTTTTAATAGTCACTGAATATATATTTAGTCAGGATAAAAGAAAAAAATATACTTAACATAAAACAAAGTATATAAACCTTTATATTTCTAAGATATGCTGGCCTTTCAATAACTTCTGTGTTTTTAGCATGTAGCACAGTATCGTGTGTATCATTCATTTCCCCCACAGATAGAAATTTTGCCTTTTACTTTCATTTCATAATCATGTAAGTTTTTTTCATTTTTGATAGTTTTCCCTTAATAACCACTTATATGTGCTTTAATCTTGGTCTACCTCTTATGATATTTGTTTTTGCAACATGAACAATTTTCTGTAATCTTCATTTTCCCCATACACTTTAACTTTCATAGCTGTAGAAAAAAGTTCTATGGGACCACATTTAATAGAGTATTTATTTTCCTAATAATTTATTTCACTTTTTACAAAGAGATGTCATAAATGTAAAAAAAAATAAAATGGTATATTTGATAGCCCAAAGGATTCAGAAATCCTTCCACCTTTATAAACATTTCAGCTTTTCCCTGAAATTTGCTGACTCCATTTTATTAGAAAAATCTCCTGTGTTTGTGATTAAAATACTATTGATATCTCAGGGACCTGGGTGGCTCCATCAGGACTCTTGATTTCAGCTCAGATCATGATCTCAGGGTTGTGAGATCAAGCCCCACATCAGATTCCACACTTAGCATGAAGTCTGTTTGAGATTCTTTCCATTTCCCTACGTCCCACTCCCCCTAACCACTCTCTCTAAAATCGGTAAATAAACCTTTAAAAAATACTATTAGTATCTCATTTATGAAATAATAGCTCACCATGGGATCACTTACACCTGGTTTTCAGAGAATGGTAGGTTTAGAACTGTCTTTAATTCACTTCTCTTCAATTTACCTAGAATTGTAATGTCATATATCTTCTGTTTATATCCACTGATATGTCCACATACTTTGTGTGTATTCCTTTTTTATTTCACTGACTTATACTTCTTTCTAGTTTTCTTTTTTTTCTAATTTTCTACACCTTCATGGACTTCATACTATAATGAAATTAATTCACTATGGCTTCTTAATCCAGTAAGTGATGCTATTTACACATTTCAAAGATGATAAATGTCCAACACATGATCCTAAAACAAAAGAATTTTGACACATCTATGTTTTTGAGACACTTCCTCAAACCATAATGTGGTCCTTGGGCCCCATAATCTCTAACTTTATATAGTTAACAATAAGACAATATGTATTCTTTAGAAAGGCAATAATTGGAAATCTTCATCTCGTTAAGTGGAAGCAGGGTGTTAAATTTCTTACCTTCTCCGAAACACATTTTCTTTTTTACAAAATAGAAGTAATTTTTACTTTCCAGAGTCTTTGTGAGGATTAACTGATACAACATATACAAAGTATCTGACCTATTACAGATTTTCAATAAATAGTAGCTATTTTTATTATATTCAAGTAAACATCCTTTTCATGATTGTATGTATGGTAGATATACATTTCATGTAATTTCCATTCTGAGAAAAACTCCTTTGTATGTAGGAGACACATAACAGCTTTATAGTTGTCCTACAGGTCTGCGCAGCTTGGAATCAGTGGGGGATAGTTGACATTTTTAAGATAAAGCATTGAGATTACAGAGGCTTTTTAAGGGCAGTTTGAGAGAGTTTTACTTTGTTCTTCTCATTTGGCTAAATGGTGTTATCAGCTTCTGGGACTTTTCCTCAAGAAAATATGAGCCACTTTTTATGATTTATGTAAGTCTATTTAAAGTAGCGTTCTCCTTTGAATGAAAGGAGAAATGGAACTTATTAAATAAAATCAACTTGTATGAAGTCTGATAATAATTTCATGGTAATGCCACCAGAGAGCAACAAAACTAATCACTGTATTAAATGAGGTTTTGTGATATACACTTCTTGAATATTTTTTCCAGATCTTTCAAAATCTTTCCTGATTCCACTGTGAATACATTAAATTGTTTTAATAATTCTAAGAAATTAATAACATTTGACAGTTTTAAAATTTAACTGCCAGCTTTGCCTAAGATTACAAAGTAAAATTTTATTTTGCTCATTTACAAATCTAACTATTGTTTCCCAAGTTTCCATTTAAAGACGGGACAACTAAAGTAGGTGGGAAAGTGGTAGAGTAAGAGGACCCTAAGCTCATGTTCACCATGTATACAATTAGATAACGCTCATAGGGCAGCCCCGGTGGCTTAGCGGTTTAGCACCACTTTCAGCCCAGGGCGTGATCCTGGAGACCCAGGATCGAGTCCCACGTCAGGCTCCCGGCATGGAGCCTCCTTCTCCCTCTACCTGTGTCTCTGCCTCTCTCTGTCTCTCATGAATAAATGAATAAAATCTTTAAAAAAAAAATAACGCTCATATCAGTGTAAATAACCCAGAAGATGATCCAAAGACTGGCAGATCAAACTCTACAACTAAAGGTAGGGAAGAGGCCACATCAGAGAGGGTACAAAGAGCAACAGGGTCCCCAGCAATGGGGAACAAGCAAGCTGGCAGTCCATGGAGTTGAGTGAGGGGGAGCTGAAGCCATGGAGATGGCAGAGAAACAGACTCACACATTAGGGAGCCTGCATGGGGAAGATGAATCCCCATAACCTTAGGCTTTGAAAATGAGAGGGGCTAAATTTCCTGAGTTCTTACAACCAGCAGGATTTAAAACCTGGAATTTAAAAAATCACTGGGCTTAGCTCTGGGAGAGCCCAGACAGCAAAAGGAAGCTGAGTCACCACCCTTCAAGAGATAGCATGACAAACAGCCCCTGCAGATACAGCACAGAAGGGGCAATTTGAAAAAGGTCTGGGACATACAGGCAGGAGAGTAGTTTACTCATTTTATAGAGCATCTAGAAGGGACAGGGGTCACAGGAATACTCATGCAGGAACAAAGGAGCTGGCAGGCACCTTCTCCCTCCCCCAACCCCCAGCATAAATACACTGCTACCTGTGGGAATCAGTATGACCAGAATTTACTACCTAATTACTTACACCAAGCCCTACGCCTCCGGGCTTCAGCAGATCCGCCCTTTGCAGCCACCTACACCTAAGTATCCTGTAGCAGTTCCCTTCCCCTAGAAGACTGGCACAAACCTTGCCAACACCATGTCTCCTGACCAGGGCACTTTGTGGATCTACCCAGGCCAGCCCCAGGCCCAGCAACTGTAGCAGCAGGTCTCATTTTGCAAGTAGACTGGCAGGCACTGTGGTAAAACTGTGTGCCCCACTCCAGCCTGGTCCCAACACACTCACTACTAGAACCTGTCCAAAGTAAAGCCATTAGCCAGGTAGCATAAAAATAGCTCCCTCAGGGGCCAGTACCCCTTCAAAGTAACTACTGGTGTAAGGGAAAGATGACCTGGTATAAGGGAAAGATGACCTCACATCAGACCAAATAGATTAAACAGATATATTCAGAACATTCCATCATAAAACAACGGAATACACATTCCTTTCAAGATCACACAGAGAACATTCTCTGGAATAGATCATATATTAGGCCATAAAACAAATCTCAACAAATTCAGAAAGACTGAAGTCATACCATGTATCTTTTCTGACTCCAATGCTATGAAACTAGAACTTTTTCCAGAAAAACTCTGGAAAGAGCACAAATACATAGCGGTTAAATAACATGCTCAATGAATGAGTCAACCAAAAAATCAAAGAAGAAATAAAAATTTACATGGAGAAAAATAAAAATGAAAACACAATGTTCCAAAATCTTTGGAATGCACCAAAAGCAGTTCTAAGAGGGAAGCTTTTGTGTTTTTTTTTTAAGATTTTATTTATTCATGAGAGACCCAGAGAGAGAGAGAGAGAGAAAGAGAAGCAGAGACATAGGCAGAGGGAGAAGCAGGTTCCCCTCAAGGAGCCTGATGTGGGACTCGATCCCAGAATCTCAGGTCACGACCTGAGCCAAAGGCAGACACTCAATTACTGAGCCACCCAGGCATCCCTAAGAGGGAAGTTTATTAGCAATACAGGCCTACCTCAAGGAGCAAAAATCTCAAATAAACAACCTAAGCTTACACCTAAGGGAGCTAGAAAAAGAAGAACAGACAAAACCCAAAACCAGTAAAAGGAAGGAAATAATAAAGATCAGAGTAGAGTGGGTGGGTGGGTGGGAAGGCTGGGGCAGGGGCCAGATAAAAATTATTTGGTTTGATTTTGATTTTTTTTTTCAGTTTTCTGAGATTAAAGGTTTTGTGATATCTCTAAAAAAAAAAAAAGATCAGAGTAGAAATAAATGATATAGAAACTAAAACCAAACCAAAACAAAGCAAAACAAAAAAATGGAGCAGATGAAACCAGGAGCTAGTTCTTAGAAAAGATCAACAAAATTGACAGACCTTTAACCAGACTCAGAAAAGAAAGAAAAAAAAGAAAGAAAAAGAGAGAGAAATCAAATAAACAAAATCAGAAATGACAGAGGAAAAATAATAAGTGACACCACAGAAATACAAAGGATTGTAACAGAATATTATGAAAAACTATATGCCAACAAATTGGACGATCCAGGAGAGATGAAAAATGTAGAAACATATAACATACCCAAACTGAAACAGAAATAGTAAATTTTAACAGACTGATTACCAGCAATGAAATTGAATTAGTAATCAAAAAACTCCCAACAACCAGAAGTCGATGATCAGATAGCTTCACAGATGAATTTAAAACATTTAAAACATTAAATTAAACATTTAAAAAAAGGTTAAGACGTATTCTCAAAATTTTCCAAAAAAATAGAAGAAGAAGAAAAACTTCAAATTCATTCTATGAGACCAGTATTACCCTGATATCAAAACCAGATAAAGACACCACCAAAAAACAGAACTATAACAATCTTTGATGGACATGGATGCAAAAATCCTCACCAAAATATTAGGCAAACTAAACCCAACAATATATTAAAAAAAATCACTCACCACTATCAAGCGGGATTTACTCTATGGCTGCAAGGGTGATTCAATATTCACAAATCAATCAACGTGATACATCACATCAATAAGAAAAAGGAGAAGAAGCATATGATCCTTTCAGTAGATGCAGAAGGAACATTTGACAAAGTACAACATCCATTCATGATAAAAACCCTCAATGAAGCAGGATTAGAGGGAACATATCTCAACATAATAAAGGCCTTATAAGAAAACTAATATCATACTGAATGAGGAAAAACAGAGCTTTTTCCTATGGTCAGGAACAAGACAAAGATAATTGTCTCACCACTTTTATTCTGACTCTCACCACTTTTATTCAACATAGTATTGGAAGTCCTAGCCACAGCAATCAGACCAAAACCAAAACAAACCAAAATTAAAAAAAAAAAAAAAAAAATCCAAACCGGTAAGGGAGAAGTAAAACTTTCACTATTTGCAAATGACACTATACTATATATATAGAAAACCTGAAAGATTCTACCCAACAAACTACTAGAACTGAAAAATGAATTCAGTAAGGTTGCAGGACACAAAATCAATGTACAGAAATCCAGTGCATTTCTATACACTAATAATGAATCAGCAGAAGGAAAAATTAAGAAAATAATCCCATTTGCAATTGTACCAAAAAAATCAAACAGCTAGAAAAAAACCTAATCAAAGAGATTGAAAGATCTGTACTCTTAAGAACTATGAGACACAGATGAAAAGAACGAGGACAACACAAACAAATGGAAAGATATTCCATGTTCACAGATTGGAAGAACAAATATTGTTAAAATGTCTATACTAAGCAAAAGCAATCTACACATTTAATGCAACCCCTACTAAAACACCAACAGCATTTTTCACAGAAAACAAACAATCCTAAAATTTGTACAGACTCACAAAACACCCCAAAGAGCCAAAGCAGTCTTGAGAAAGAAAAACAAAACTGAAGATATCACAATTCCAGACTTAAGTTATATCACAAATCTGTAGTAATCAAAACAGCATGGTACAGCACAATAACAGACACAAAGATCAAGAAGACAGAATAGAAAACCCAGAAATAAACCTATAATTATATGGTCAATTCATCTTTGACAAAGGAGTTAAGAACATGTAATGTGAAAAAAGATAATCTCTTCAACAAATGGCATTGAGGAAACTAGACAGCTACTTGCAAAAGAATGAAACTGGACCACTTTCTTATACCACACACAAAAATAAACTAAAAATGGGTTAAAGACCTAAATATGAGACCTCATAACCATAAAAATCCTAGAAGAGATCACAGGCAATAATTTCTCTATATTGCCTGTAGCAACTTTTTTCTAGATATGCCTTGAGGCAAGGGAAACAAAAACAAAAACTTTTGGGACTTTTTCAAAATAAAAAAGCTTCTGCACAGCAAAGGAAACAATCAACAAATCTAAATAACAACTTATTGACTGAGAGAAGATATTTGCAAATGACATAGCTGATAAAGGGTTAGTATCCAAAAATATATAAATAACTTATACAACTAAACACAAAAAAAAAAAACAAATTATCCAATTTAAAAGTTGGCAGAAGAGGGACAAGTGGTTAAGCGTCTGCCTTTGGCTTAGGGCGTAATCCTGGAGACCTGGGATCGAGTCCCACATTGGGCTCCCTGCACGGAGCCTGCTTCTCCCTCTGCCTCTCTTTCTTTCTTTCTCTGTGTCTCTCATGAATAAATAAATAAAATCTTTAAAAAAAAATGGGCAGAAGACGTGAATAGACATTCCTCCAAAGAAGACATGCAGATGGCAAATAGAGGCATGAAAAGATGCTCAACATTACTCATCATCAGGGAAATGCAAATCAAAATTAGAATGAGATAGTACCCCATACCTGTCAGAATGGTTAAAATAAAAAAGGCAAAAAACAAGTGTTGCTGAGGATGTGGAGAAAAAAGAATCCTCATGCACTGTTGGTGAGACTGTGAACAAGTGCAGCTACCATGGAAGACAGTACGGAGGGCCTTCAAAAAATTAAAATTAGAACTACCCTACAATCCCAGGTAGGGTACTAGGTATTCATCCAAAGAATACAAAAACACAAATTCGAAAGGATGTATGAACCCTGTGTTAACTGCAGCATTAACTACAATAGCCAAATTATGGAAGCCACCTACATGTCCACTGACGGATGGATAAATTAGAGGTGATATATATTATATATTTAATGGAATATTACTCAGCCATAAAAAAGAATATCTTGCCATTTGCAACAATATGGAGAGAATTACGCTAAGTGAAATCAGTCAGTCAGAGAGAGACAAATGCCGTATCACTTCATTCATATGTGCACTTTAAGAAACAAAACAAATAACAAAGGGGGGGAAAAGAGACAGACCAGAGACAGACTCTTAACTATAGGGAACAATCAGATGGCTACCAGATGGGAGGTCAGTGTGGGATAGGTGAAGTAAGTGAAGGGGAGAAGGGATATATTTATCTTGATGAGCATTGAGGAATATATGGAACTCCTGAGTCAGTCTATTGTACATCTGAAACTAATATAACACTGTATGTTAACTATACTGGAATGATAATAGAAGTGAATAAAATAAAGTAAATAAAATATAATAAAAATAAAATAATAAAGATAAAATAAATAAAATTAAAAATAAAATATAAAATAAAGAGAACAAGATAATTAGCCAATTGATTTTAGAAGTACATAAAAAATAAAGAGAGGAACTGATGATTTATGATGCAGATAAAAGAACCTTGAACAGGAAGTAGAAAATCCAAATATGAAATCAAGATCCACTGCTTACTAACTGTATGAATTTGAACACATCAAGTAACTTGAGTAAATTTCAATTTCCTCACTTTCAGAATGTCAATAAGCTTTATCTTACTAGAGTTGTTTCAAGATTAAATGAAATAACATTTCTTCCATAAATAGATTCCTTCTTTTCATTTCCACCTCTGACTCCACCTCTATTTGGTCTTGAAGGAACTAGCTATAATCCTACTTAGAATCAGCCATCAGAAGCTCTATAATTCTAAAGGTTTTGTAATGAGAAGTGGAATACCTGATTTTGAGGATTATCCATGGCCTTTCCTCTTCCTCTTCCTTTCTGCTCATCAGTCATTTACTATACACTAGCACACCAGAGGGCAGGCAGAAAAACAGAGAGGACACAGTAGATCGCTTATGAAATTTTGCTAAATTGATAAATTCAGGAATAAATGATATAAAATCAAGTAGCTGAGTTATATTTTAAAAGGTAAATCAATATGGCCAGACCATAGGACACTCTTAATAATCCCTTCAGGTGGACAGGAAGTTGCAACTGAAACTTAATGTAGTCACTTTACGAAAAAAAAAAAATTCCAAATTTTATAATCAAAAGAAACCAGAAAAGAATCCTGGAGGTCATTGCCACTCATTTTCCAAAGACATCCCGGTTTCTCGCTACAGGGAAAAGCTTACATGGTTTTGAATATCTGAGCCATAAAGGAAATAGAGGTTGTTATCCCCTTCATGAAAAAGGTTGTGGAGCCATTGGCTCTAAAATATTGAATCTAGTTCCATTTGCTATAACAGCAGGAAGACATAATGAAATTGGAGGAGAGCCAGAGAAAAGAAGCCAAATTGGCAGGTGAGAGGAAGACGAGGAACATTTAAATTCTTAGAAAAGAGTCCTAGATTCTTAGAATTGGAATTATCCTTAGATATCATATATACTAATTCCTTATGTGTCCAGAATATTCCTGATAAATCATAAATAGTTTAGTTATCAAAGACCTATTATATGCTGGGGACTGACTAGAATCCTTCCTCTTTTTTTGCAGCCCATGTTCAAATTATCACCTCAAATATATCTCGTATGCATCCACTTCTCTTATATCCACTGCCATCACCTTGGCCCAAGTCATCCTTCTTTCTCATTTAGGCTATGACAATAGCATTCTAACTGGTTACCCTCTTCTGCTCTGCTCCTCATAACCATGTTCCAACTTCCCAATCCATTGCCACTAGTGTGACTATAAAACACAAATTAAATCATGTCATTGGCTTACACAGAATACTTCAATGATTTTCCATCTACTTCAGGATCAAGTCCAAAGTAATAAACATGGCCCTGAAAGATTTGGCTTCTGCCTCCTTTACTAATAGCCCCTCACTATGCTTTTTCCCTTGGCTCACGAAGTTCTATCCATACTGGCTTTCTTTCAGTTCCTAAAACAGCCAAATGCTTTTCCATATAATAATAACCACCACCACCACCATTACAGATAACATTTCCCAGGTTTTTACTATGTGATTGGCTCTGTGCTAAGTGCTTTGCCCTGTTTAATCCTCACAAGAAATTCCATGAAGTTATTATTTTCACGCTTTTATTGTTGAGAAAACAAATATTTAGAGAAATTTCTCTAAAGCAAAGTTAAGGCCAAAGTTGGAAAGTCTGTTATGTTGCATATTCCAGGAATGTTCTTTCTCCCCACTCTTCCCTAGCTAGATCATACTATGCTTCATGGTTACAAATCATATATTGTTTCCTCAAAGCAGACTTCTCTCATTTTCTGATCTAAATTTGGCACATCTATCAGAGTCCCTTAAACTTTTCCTTTATAGAATATAACACAGTTTATGAACATGTATTTCTTTATGCAGTTATTTAGAAGGTGTAGAATTACTCCATGGGAGAGTCTGAGCATTAGAAATTTTATTAAAATATTTTGCCAACAAAAAAAGCTGCTCTCTTATAATGTCTATCCACTGATCCTAATTCTGCTCTCTTGACCAATACTAAAAAATTAGATTCTTTTCTCTTTAATACCTCTTCAAAATACTTTCAGCAGGAAAGTTAAAGACCGAGAGGACTGGCAATTAGGTGGGATAATTTCAGGTTTATTCATAAAAAGTAGAATGCTAGAATGAAAAGGATGAGGGGCATCTTTTGGAATTATAGATGTTTTTAGGGCACATTTATAAAAATTAATTATTTGTCTACAATAAATGAATGTAAAAAGTATAGAGACATGAGATATAGATGGGGTTTCTGTGCTTGGCATGCTGTATCACAAACTAGGTTCTAATTTGTATAGATCTAGAAGGAAACAAAACTGGAGGAGGTCCAGTTAAAGGCAATTAAAAGACTATGAAAGATTGGGAAAAGCAAAACCTAGCTATGCAATTTCAACTAACCTTAGATATCTCAAAATTACAATACTGATGTCAGAAAGTACAATCATATCTTACCATATTATGAGTTTTGTTTTAACAGAACTGTGGATTGGATGAACCATATTTCTAAGATTTTGAAATTAGTAAGATAAAATAAAAGCTGGGAATTACCAAGAGCTGAAAGCAAATACTCTTTAGGCATTTTATATATTTTAATTAACTCAATATAGTCACTAAAGTTTTTTGTTTTAAAGTCTATCTCCTATCCTTAATGAGAAAGATGAAACATCAAAGATGCAAAGGTCCTTTTGTTTGATAAGATATTTGGTGTTTAAAATCTCTCTATAACTTGTAGTCCAAGTGGCTATTAGAAAATAAATTAAGTGACTTGATGGTGGGGGATCCTTTCACAAAGTATATGTGTATTAAATCACCACGGGTGACTGGGTGGCTCAGTTGGTTAAGCCTCTGCCTTTGGCTTAGGTCATGACCTCAGGGTCCTCGGATCAAGCCCCACATTGGGGCTCAACAGGGAGCCTGTTTCTCCCTCTGCCTGCCACTCCCCCTGCTCTAATTCTCTCTCTCTCTGTGACAAATAAATAAAATCTTTTAAAAAAATCATCACATACACTTTAAATATCTTATAACTTTGTCAATTATACTGCCATAAAGCCAGGATATGACACTTTGAGATTTAGATTTTGAGTTTCGATCTCTAGGTTTAAATCTCAGTCTGTAATTTATTAGTTATGCGACTTCGAACAAATTCCTTACTGAGCTTCAGTTTCCTCAGTTCAAAAACTATAATAACAAAATGTGTCTTTTTTTTTTCAAAATGTATCTTTTAAAATTGAGAATTAAATGCAATGTTGCAATGTTAAACATCCCTTTGTCTTATGTCTGGCACATAGCAAATGCTCAATAAATGTTAATTTCCCTCTAATAATAGAAATCCACTATCTGCCGAGGCACTTCCTCTTTAGACAGCACTCATTGGCAATGGGTTCTTATACTGTCTGGAACTATTCCAACACTACTAAGTAAATAACACTTAGAAGTATAATATATCATGTTTTATTAAGGAAAGATGCGCTTGGGGTGCCTAAGTGGCACAATAGGTTAAAGATCTGACTCTTGGTTTCAGCTCAGGTTGTGATCTCAGGTCTGATGATCTCTGGCTCTGGGCTCAGCATTAAGTCAGCTTCAGATTCTCTGTCCCTTTTCCTCTACCCCTCCTGCTTATGCCTTGCTCACTCTTTCTCAAATAAATAAATAAATCTTTAAAAAAGAAAAAAAAGATGCTCTTCATTGGTATTTTAACTTTGGCTATTAATTCTAGTTTATACATATTTCTTAGCAATTTGTCACTCAAACACAGAACTTAATTACTTTGAATGACCTTAGAGAAATGCGAGTTACAATTATATCAAAAGTCTTGAATAATCTAATTGATGTAAATGTTCCACTGAAATTACCTTTCTCAGTAAAAACAAGAACAAAAAATTCTTCTTCTAGTTATTAAGGATTAATTGGTATGGCAATGATCTTTTAAGATTAAATGAATCCTCTCCTATTTTTATTAAGAACTAATGACAAAAATAAGACTATCAGAAATATATTGCTATTTTATCACAAGGCCAGGAAATATGATTGTTTAATTACTTAAGATTGTAAAATAATCTTTTAGAAAAGTTGTTTTTAAGTCATGAGATAGTTTAGAGGTAATAGAATGTGTTCATTTAACCTATTAAATGGTACTATTTGCTTTATGATAACCCAGCACACTTTGTAAATAAATTTACCTATCTTGCATTAATGCAATTTTCCACTTTGTATATGTCATATGGGTTCATTTGTTAGAAAATATTTTAGCTGGCTTTCCCTAGTACAGGAAATAAAATTACTTATATCTGATTCAAACACAACATAAAGCATCCTACTTCCATAGAAATGTAAACTTCAACAAATCAAACTTTTTTGAGTAAAGAAATTACAATATGCTAATACTTTACTTCTTAGTTTATCTTTCAAACCTGAAGAAAAATATTTTCAAGCTTAAAAGCTTACTATTTTATGGCTTGGTAAGTTGTAATTTTTTAATAATGAAAAATGTTAAGGTCAAATTTAGATTGAAATGATCAGAACTAAAATTAAAGACCAAATATTAGAAATAAGAATGCTCCTGAGATTATAAATGTAATTTATTTTGGACAAAAATATCAGTAACTGAAAAAAAAAAATATCAGTAACTGTATTTCCTCTTAGTTCTCTTGTACAGTAGGTTTTATTTGTCATATCACAAATGACTTTAAATTTGTAGGAGCTAAGCATTTTTGGTACAGAATTTTATTAAGCACAAATCATGGTTAATATGACTTCTAGACGTGCTTACAGATGATGGTAAAAATAAAAGAGCATAAGATAAGCTTACTGTTTCACCAATCTTTCCAATGTTTCCTTGATCTCCAACTTCTCCCTGTTAATAAAAAATAGAAAGCTGTAAAAATGGTTATTTTCCAAATAAGATCACTCATGACATTGCTTCCATTTTCATTTAATGTGATTAGTCAAATCCATAAAAAAAATGCAAAGAGAACTTCAGTTATTCAAAACTGAGGAACACAGTCTTTCCAGTATTTCCTTACGTTACATTCTTCTATTTATGAATTTAATCACTTTTAAAACATTTTCGCAAATAAAATTTTAAACACGAAATATTCAGACATACTCTGTAAAAGGCAGAATGGTAGGTGCTGCAGAAGGTATTAAGAAGAATAAAAATAAAAGAAAGACTTTGCCCACAGGAATGCTCTATTTGTTTCAGGAGAAAAGATCTCACACTGCTGAGCAGAACAGAATACCTGTAGTAGGTTTAAGCGGTAAGGGAGCTCATAGGAGCATGCATGCTGTGGGCTGGTACAGCCAGAGTTGGCTTCCCTGGGGAAGTCATGTATGCTCATAACATTACCACAGTCTATAGTCCATGATGCTCTGAAAACTCAATTTTTCAAAACTTGTCTGGTGGCAAACTTGACCTAACCCGAATTTATTTGGCAGCAACACTTTATCTGACCTGAGAGGCGATTTATACTCCTGTTTATTTTAATTAATCTGAACATCCTTCTATTTCACCACAGAAATATTAGCATTTCTAATTACACTGTGCTGTCCCATAGCCAGCTGGCGGCATTAGGTAAACTGTAATATATTCATCATACTATCTTTTGAAAATCCAAACATCGATGATTTCAAGTAATAGCTTATGAAACTGTATTTGAGTTGGGCTTTGAAGAATGGGTGAGATTTCACCAATGATGAGAAAGGTCCATTTTTGGTGTTGAGGAATGGCATCAGTGAAGGCTGAACAAAGTCATGGATTAATGAAAGGTATAAGATTAAGTTCATGGTACCATGCAGAGTTAACCTGACAAGGGTGTATGTTCTATATATGGAAAGAGGAAATTTAACCATCAATTGCTATTTAAAAATTAATTAAAATTAAACCATCCATTGCTATCTGAAACATTAAATTAAAAATTTAAATGCTATTCAAAAATTAAAATTATTTATTATTAAATTGCTACTTAAAAATAAATTTAAAATTAATTAAAATTAAAGCATCAATTGCTATTTTTAAAAATTAGTAATTAAATCTCAGGATGAAATAGTAAATTGCTAAACAGCACTGAACAATATTGTAGCCACTAATAACGTATACATAGCTACTGAGCATTTGAAACTGGCTGATGTGAACTGAAATGTGATGCAAATATAAAATACACAGTAGATTTCAAAGACTCTATACCAAAAAAGAATATAAAATATCTCATTAATAATTTTAATATTGATCACATGTTGAAATGATGATATTTTCATATTTTGGGTTACATAAACATTATTACTAAAATTAATATCATTTGTCTCTTTTCATGTTTTTCTGTGGCTCACATCTGTGATTTATATTATATACTCTACTGGATAGTGCTGATTTTAAGCACTGATACCTAATATTCATATGAGTAATCAATTTGAAATAAACTTTTAAAGACTACACAAGTTTTTGTTTCAATTTCTGTATGCTTTTAGATATACAATAAAGAATGAAGCATTTTGGTTTGTAAATCCTAGTTTTTGACTGACAATTCACTAGACAGCTCTTGTAGAAAATTTGTGACAGAATAATATACAGATTATTAATTTTCTTGTATTTCTCCCTCTTTACCCAATACCCCTCTCAGGTTCCAAGGGAGAGGGACCGTTTTTGTGCTTCATAGTCTTAGGGGAGGTTTGTATTAACAGGCAGAAAGCAGAAGTGGCTTGCAGATTACGTGCATTCCTGCCTTAGTTTTCAGGGAGCCTGAAGGTCGGAGGTGAGTTGGTCTTTGAGGGTAACAAGAGAGAGAGGAATATTTCCCCAGGCCTAGGAAGAGAACAGAGATCCTAGGGTTCTGTAAAAGGTGGTGTGACCCTTAACCAACTCCCAAGTGCTCCCCCCAGGAATGCCAGGTTCCCCCAAGGGAATGCCTGGTTCTAGTGAACAGCTGTATGATACACCAAGACTAAAATCTCGGACAAATACAAGGAGTTGATGATTAAAGAACTCCTTCATCTCCTGGGTAACAAAGACCCCCCTAAATGCTGGTGTGATTCTACTAAGGAGACAGGATGTCACTATGGCTAAGATTCAGTTTCTTGGCAGTTTGACTAGATGGTAGCTCACAGGTGGACTTTTTAGAGCTATTTGGCAGTACAAGGATTAATCTCGGTCACGGAGAATTAACTTTTCTGTTTATAAATATCATGTTTCCATTTCCAGGTCTAACTTGAAGGTCACGTACACATATTCCCCCAGGATGACTACAGCCACAGAGAGACAGGCTGACACATTAGAAAATATTTTAGCTCATATCTCTTTATTAATTGACCTCAAAAAATACTGTCTTTCCCTTAGATCCTAGTATCACAAAAATAGTTTAATATAAATTAATTGTAACTTTAAGGAATCTAGCTACAATGCTGTAAAGCTTTTCAATTTTTCCTTAGGTTTTAAGTTTGTATAAATCAGCAATTCTTATAAACTAGTAACTAGTTTTCTTTAGACCTTAGTGTTGTACATACAAAACCACTGCATTATTTTATATTTGTTGGTGTTAAAAAGTCATACAAAACTTAGAAACAAGGCAAAAATGTAGGTGCCACATTCTTTCAATGACATAAAGTGGTAAAGGCCACCTAGTGATTTTCTAGAAATGTACTTAGAATCACTACACAATTGCTTAAAGGACTCAGACTTGATGAAGATATATAAAATCTATATCTATATATAGTGAAGTTCTATTAACTTACAGATTTATGTCCAGTGAAATGGATAGCCCCCCAAATTATGGTTTATTCTCCTATATCTAACCACAAATCTCAATAATTCTTTATTAAACTGTATATCTATCCAAATAAGGATATAGATAGATATAAACACAGTCACAGTTATAGATATTTATAGACTCAGATATACAGATGTGGATATAAAGATACATAACTTCTCAAATGCTAGTTGAGCCAGTTTTAACATATTACTGGTTCCCTCACTAATAAGTTGAAAAAAATCTTAGACAGATGTTCATTTTATATTTTTGTGACAGTCATAATTTTATCTTTTTGAAAACTATACTTTGTAACTGCTAAGTATCAGGTACTTTACCTTTAAGCCTTCTGGTCCTGGTTCACCTGCATACCCCTTTTGACCTGGTTTTCCCTAGAAGAAAACAGAAAAAAAAGAGATATGTTTAATCATATGTTTTCGGAAATTACCAAACATTTATGAGATTCAGACCATTCTATGAAATAAAGCACTTCAAAATTATTTGATAAGTGTATTTTAGCATCCCCATTAGTATTCATTCTACAGTCTTTAACTGTCTACTATGTGCCCCGCACAGTTATAGGGGTTGAGGAATGAAGAATACACTAAGCATATCTGCCTTCATAGAGCTTACATTCTAATGAGGATGATAAAATTCAAAAAAAAAGTAAATATATAGTATTTACGTACTGTTAAATGTAAAGGACATAGAGTTAAGCAAGGAAGGGAGACATAAACTGTTGTGAGAGTTTTGTTGAAATTTTTTATAAGATTGCCAAGGAAGATTTTTCACAACAGGTTTGCCGCCAGAACACAGGTGTTGTGAAAACCACCGCTAAACCTAAACCAAAACGGGAGGAAAAGACTCATGACTCACATCAATATCGTCATCATCGGACACATAGATTTGGGGAAGTCTACCACTACTGGCCATCTGATCTACAAATGTGGTGGGATCGACAAAAGAACTACCAAAAAATTTGAGAAGGAGGCTGCTGAGATGGGAAAAGGCTCCTTCAAGTATGCCTGGGTCTTGGATAAACTGAAAGCTGAATGTCAACATGGTATCACCATTGATATCTCCCTGTGGAAATTCGAGACCAGCAGGTATTATGTGACCATCATTGATGCCCCAGGACACAGAGACTTTATCAAAAACATGATTATAGGCACATCTCACGCTGACTGTGCTGTCCTGATTGTCACTGCTGGTGTTGGTGAATTTGAAGTAGGTATTTCCAAGAATGGGCAGACCTGTGAGCATGTCCTTCTGGCTTACACACTGGGTGTAAAATAACTAATTGTTGGTGTTAACACAATGGATTCTACTGAGCCACCCTACAGCCAGAAGAGATATGAGGAAATCGTTAAGGAAGTCAGCACCTACATTAAGAAAATTGGCTACAACCCTAACACAGTAGCATTTGTGCCAATTTCTGGTTGGAATGGTGACAACATGCTGGAGCCAAGTGCTAACATGCCTTGGTTCAAGGGATGGAAAGTCACCTGTAAAGATAGGAATGCCAGTGGAACCATACTGCTTGAAGCTCTGGATTGCATTTTGCCACCAACTCGTCCAACTGATAAGCCCTTGCATCTGCCTCTCCAGGACATCTACAAAATTGGTAGTATTGGTACTGTCCCAGGGGGCCGAGTGGAGACTGGTGTTCTTAAGCCTGGCATGGTGGTCACCTTTGCTCCAATGTTACAATGTCTGTTGAAATGCACCATGAAGATTTGAGTGAGGCTCTTCCTGGGGACAATGTGGGCTTCAGGGTCAAGAACGTAGCTGTCAAAGATGTTCGTCGTGGCAATGTGGCTGGTGACAGCAAAAATGACCCACCAATGGAAGCAGCTGGCTTCACGGCTCAGGTGATTATCCTGAACCATCCAAGCCAAATCAGTGCTGGATATGCACCTGTGCTGGATTGTCACACAGCTCACATTGCTTGCAAGTTTGCTGAGCTGAAGGAAAGGACAGACGGTTGCTGTGGGTGTCATCAAAGGAGGCAGCTGGAGCTGGCAAGGTCACCAAGTCTGCCCAGAAAGCTCAGAAGGCTAAATGAATATTATCCCCAATACCTGCCACCCCAATCTTAATCAGTGGTGGAAGAACAGTCTCAGAACTGTTTGTGTTAATTGGCCATTTAAGTTTAATAGTAAAAGACTGGTTCATAATAACAGTGTATCGCAAAACCTTCAGAAGGAAAGGAGACTGTTTTGTGGACCATTTGGATTTTTTTTGTGCGTGTCTGGCAGTTTTAAGTTATTAGTTTTTAAAAATCAGTACTTTTTAATGGAAACAACTTGACCAAAAATCTGTCACAGAATTTTGAGACCCATTAAAACAAAAGTTTCAGAGAAGGACAAACATTATATGGTCTCATTCATTTGGGGAATATAAAAAATAGTGAAAGGGAATAAAGGGGAAAGGAGAGAAAATGAGTGGGAAATATCAGAGAGGGAGACAGAACGTGAGAGACTCCTAACTCTGGGAAACAAACAAGGGGTGGTGTAAGGGGAAGTGGGGGTGGGGTAGGGTGACTGGGTGATGGGCACTGAGGGGGGCACTTGACGGGATGAGCCCTGAGTGTTATGCTAAATGTTGGCAAATCGAACTCCAATAAAAAAATATACAAAAAAAAATAACAACAACAAAAAAGATTGCCACGGAAGACCTCACTGAGAAGATAGCGTATGAGTAAAGACTTAAAAGGGATAAGTTATATGGTTACCTGAAGAAAGAATATTTCAAGCATAGGAAAAAACATGTGCAAAGGGCCCTGAGGCAAGCATGTGACTGGTCTGTTAAAGAAACCATGAAGAGTCAATGAAGCTGGAGCACAATAAGAAAGGAGAGTAGTAAGAAGATGAGGTCAAAGAAAGGAATGGGGGATGAGAAGCCAGATCATGTAAGGCCTGAAGGGTTATAGTAAGGGCTTTGCTTTCTACTCTGAATGAAGCAGGAAAACTCAGAAAAGCTTTGAGAAAAGAAGTGTCATTATCTATGTTTTAACAGGACCACTTTAATGCAAGAGTGGAAGCAGGCAGTCCAAAGAGGATTACGATAGTCCAAGTGAAAGATGACAGTGGCATAGACCAAGGTGGTAACAGAAGAGATTGTAAGTAAAACTGTGTATATAATTTGAAGGTAGAGCTTACAGGATTTGCTAACAGGTCATGTGTAGAATGTGAGAGAAAGAGAAGAATCAGGAATAAACTCAATATTTTAATCTGAGTAAGAAATGAAACAAGGAAGATTGTAAGAAGAAAGGTTTGGAGGGCAAATTGGGAACTAAATTTAATAAACTCTAGTTTGCTAGTCTTGTTAGATATTCAAAGTAGAGAGATCTAGTGGTAGTTTTACATGTCCAGGGATTCAGAGGGTAGAAAATTCTGGTCTGAACATATGATTTTGGCAATCACCAGCATTCTGATGGTATTTAAAGCCATAAGGCTCGACCTACTCATCTAGGAGTGAGTGTAAACTCAAGTCCACAAAGCAAGCCCTGGGGCACTCCAAAACTTTGAATTTGAAGAAATGAGGAAAATAGCAAATTTCCTGCCAGAGATTTAGGAGGAAGATCATGTAAGTGAAGAAAGTGTTTCCAGGAGGAGGATGTGATCCTGTCAAATTCTGAGGCATGCAAGTATTGCGTAATACAAAAATTGAGAAATGACCATTGAATTCAGCAACATGGAAGTCACTGATGACCTTCACAAAGTCATTTGTTTTGGAGTGGTATGGACAAGAATGGTTTCAGCAGATAGGGTGAGGAGAAAAACGTAAAGTGCATATATTGACGATACTTCTGAGAATTTTTACTGAAAAGGAAAGGGGAAAAAAGGTTAACACCTCGAAGAAAACCTGGGATCAATATGTTTTGTTTTTTGGTTTTTAAACTGGTAGAAATAACAGCATCTTTATTTGCTGATAGGAGGGATCCATTAAAGAAAACAAAATTAAGATGCAGGCAAAAGTGGGAAATAGTTGGATCAATGTTCCTCAGTAGGCAAAAGGATAAGATACATTGTAAACAAGTGGAAGTTTTGACCTTAGCTACAAAAATGACCTGTTCATCCACAATAACAGGAGGGAAGACTTTTTAAATGGCATAGATACAGAGAGGTGGGTAGAAGCAATAGTAGAAACCTGTGGAAGCTCTCCTCTGAATACTTCAATCTTCTCAGGGAACTAGGATGCAAGGTAATGGGCTAAGAATGAGGATTAAAGTGAGTGGATCTGAGAAGAGAGAAAGTGTAAAATAATAATTTGAAAACTAAAAGTAAATGTGTATTGGGGGGTATGTGTGTGGCTCAGACAGTTAAGTCTCTGTCTTTGGCTCAGTTCATGATCTGAAGGTCCTAGGATCAAGCCAGCATTAGAGCAGGGAGTCTGCTTTGCCCTCTGCTCCTTCCCTCCTCATTCTCTTTCTCAAATAAATAAATAAACAAATAAATAAATAAAATCATTTTTAAAAAGTAAATGAGTACGGCAATAGAATTCAGAATGCAATCAAAGGGATAATTTAGTGTTTTGAGGATGACGAAGAAAGATGTGAGGGGTCAGGAGTGAAACAAGAATAACAGAAAGGCAAAAAGGTCAATAGATTAAAATTCCTACTGGGACTGTTGGATTGGTTATTAGAAAGAATGTACTAGAAAGAAAGGAGATTATGGCTGGAGAGTGAGAAGTTTGAAACTGAAAATAATGAGAGGCTGCTATTACTGGTAATGATAAGGTAAATGTTATGACTACAGCAGTTAGTACCTAAAGAGAGTGGAAAATAAGATTACTGAAGGAGAAGAAGTCAAAATCCCAGATATTGGGTAGGTCAATCGTTAGTGTGTGGTTTCTAATATAATTGATATCTGATTATACAAAATTTGATTAAGGAAATCACTATGTCTCAACATGTGTGACAAATTCAAATCTAAGAGTAAAAAAACTGTGGAGCGCAATTGCCAAATAGAATACTAATTTATAATACCTACCAGGTATTATTGGTTTGGATTTTATTATTCCTATCCATTAATAGATATTCTTATTTTTCTTTCTTAAAACAAAACGAAACAATCCTCTAGCTTTCATTGTATTTTGACTGCATACAAAAACTTTAGCAACTTTAAAATTATATTTAGGACTTCTAACAAAAAATTGTTCTAACTTTTACCTCTGCCTTGCTTGAAATTGTTAGTGGTTTCTTAGCAAGCACAAAGTAAAGCAAAGAATCAAAAATCATCCCATTATTGTTAAATATCAATTGTTCTCTAATCAATTTGCAGAGACGCCAGAAGAAATGTAATTAAGAGTCTAAATTATTAGATTTATCTATGATATTTACAAAAAAATTTAAAATAATACACTTTATTCACATTGTTTTAGAAAAAGAATATTTCTTTCATCTTTAATAATGTAATACTTAAGCATTACAGTATATTAAGTAATAGTTATACAGTAATAGTTATACATCATATCTACATTATGGAAGGAAAATCACTGAAATCTGTATCAGCATATTTATTATCTCTTTAAAGTCAAGAAATTCAGAGCACCAGTGCTGGAGTCATCACTTCTGGCCCTGTTTAAGTTTTGCCATATTAGGTTTACCCTGAGCATGTAATAGTAAAGCCTTATTTTAATATTTTAAAACTGTGGACAATATCTTGCAGGGTTGTTTTCAGGGTTAGAGATGATTCGTGTGACATACTTAGAGCAATACTAGGTTTAAATTGATCTTCAACCATTAGTAGCAACAATAGTAATAAATATTAAGGCTGAGTTGATAAGGGGCAAACACGGTTCTCTGTTTTCTAGAGGAGCAAATTTTAAACGAGATCAATTATACTGGGCTCAAATAACAATAGTCTTTCTGTTATATAACTCACCTCATACAAAATGAAATAAAAATTCTTTTTCTTTCAATGGGATAGTGTATACATGTTAGTGAGGTAAAGGTGCAAAAGAAAGAATTACTGTTTCCATAAATGCAAAAATGTTTTAAGAACCTGCATGCTACGATGTTCTCAAGGAAAAAGAATGAGATGGATTCATGTGAGTCTAATGATGTCTCTTAAAATAAACGTGATACACACACCTTTATTATTTCATAATAATGTAAGGTTTGGTCGTGCATGCCCAAATTCTTAAAGAACATGTTTTCAGAACTTGAAAACAGGTAATTCATATATCACCACACAATATTATATGAAGGAAAGGCTGACAGAAAATACTTCCTATTTAGTTTCCATAATTTTGTTGGCATACTCAGAAAAGAACATTCTCAGAATATCACTAAAATGGCTAAAGTGTTTAGCTTTCTTTCTTTCTTTTTTTTTTTTTTTTTTAGATTTATTTTTCTATTCATGAGAGACACAAGAGAGAGTCAGAAACATAGGCAGAGGGAGAGGGAGAAGCAGGCTCCCTGTAGAGAGCCTGATGTGGGACTCGATCCCAGGATCTAGGATCACACCCTGAGCCGAGGGCAGATGCTCAACCACTGAGCCACCCAGGCATCCCGGTATTTAGCTTTCTATTACATTTTGAGAAACTTTATAAATAATTAGCACAAATTACTAAGACCATAAAACCACTAAAGCAACAAGCAAAAATACAGTAGACATATCATTTAAAATATCCCTGGGAAATTCCAGTTATAGGCCTATATTATTTGGAGGGATTATATGTTATAGGCTTTTCTGTCCTTTAGTAAAACTTAAAATTTGGTGCTATTAAAAGACATTCACATAAGTTATTTTAAGAGAAGTACTTTTTGAAAAGTATTTACATGATACCTACTCTTGGCCCCAGTTCTCCAAAGGGTCCAATCGGTCCTTCTTCTCCCTTAAAAAATAAAATGAGAATATATCATGGCCTGAAATAGGTATTTATAAAAGTAACTCTTATTCTATTTACTCTGAGATGTGATGAAAATAATGCTGTGACTTTCTTGCATTTTATTTTTTTTTTTTAAAGATTTTATTTATTTGAGAGAGACTGATCATGAGCAGGGAAGGGACAGAGGGAAAAGCTCCTGCTGAAGAGGGAACCTGACGTGGGCTTGGATCCCAGATCATACTGGAGCCCAAATCAGATGCTTAACCTACCTAGTGACCCAGGTACCCCAACTTTCTTGTATTTTACTGTGCCATCCCGTAACATTTTAGTTTTTTGAGTGATAACCCCACGTCTATCCTAAGGGGGACATGCCCTATTTGACTTTTTTTTTTTTAATTTTTATTTATTTATGATAGTCACAGAGAGAGAGAGAGGCAGAGACACAGGCAGAGGGAGAAGCAGGCTCCATGCACCGGGAGCCCGACGTGGGATTCGATCCCGGGTCTCCAGGATCGTGCCCCGGGCCAAAGGCAGGCGCCAAACCGCTGCGCCACCCAGGGATCCTATTTGACTATTTTTAAACTGGTAGATGATAAAAGTTATATGTAGAAAATTGAGAATGAATAAGAGTGAAAGTGATGAGGGTATTTACCACAAAATTAGGATATTTGAAGGAGGTTAGTATCTAAAACATATGAACAACTTATACAACTCAACATCAAACGCCAAAATAATCCAATTAAAAATGGACAGAGGGCCTGAATAGACATTTTTCTGAAGAAGACATACAGATGGTCAACAGACATATGAAAAGATGCTCAGCATCCCTAATCATTAGGAAAATGCAAATCAAATCCAAAACAAAGATTAGGAATCACTGAAATCATATATTAAGGATAACGTTCACCTTCTTGAGCTCAATCTCTCTCTCACACAGAGAGGAACTCAACTAAGTTCTTAATAGATGGAAATCAATATACACTGGTATATTAAAAAATTACTGGTACAGAACATGTTTGCTCTTGGCACATTTTAATACTTCATTCATTCAATAAATATAGATTTGAATCTTAGTTCTGTTTTAAGCCTTAGAGATACAAAGGTATATCAGATCCTACCCAATAGAGTTAATGTCTAGAGATTCTTGACTAGCTTATTGGTTCAATATTCTTGGGGTGAAACCAATTATAATGTCATAAAAGTATAAAATCTTGTGAATTCTTCTAAGGATCAAAAGATGTATCAGTGGACAGATTATAGAGGAACATCAAAAAATAAAGGATTTTTATATATTATTCTCCAAGAAAATTAAAAAGTAATAAATGTTTTTATTGCATTTATTGATAAATTTTCTAAAACATGCTGATTTTTCACCTTTAAATAAAATCCCATTTCCTAACTGCCTGTAAAAAATGGCAACCTGAAATCCTCTATGGAAAAAACTGTCCACACATTAAAGCAATGTTTCTTTAAGCAATAAAATTCCACAGAAATGAAAAAGGGAAAATTTGAACTAAAACAATTACTGACTCATTATTTATTTATTCCATACCTGAAGTCCTTTGAGACCAGGAGGTCCAGGAGGTCCCCTATTTCCAAGGAGTCCCTATAAAAGCAACATAAGTACAAATAATAAAAACTTTACCTCAAAAAAAAAAAAAAAAACCTTTACCTCAATGAATATTCCTCAATCAGCATTAATCTGGAGATGGCCAATACAATTTGGTACCATTCCTTTCCCATTATGAAGTTATCAAAGTAAGGTCAGAGGATAGGTGAGCAGTAAACTCCAAAACATTGGGGAATGTAGGATAAACTATTTTTTTTAAGTATGTTTGTGTTCAAATAATCTGCTCAGTATGTTACTCTTCAGCCACTCAGAAAAGTACTTCAAATTTAAAGCAATGAGTACAATTGTTAATTTGGTAATAGTACAATAAATATGTAATAGAGTATCCAAAAGTCTAAAAACAGACAGAAGCGACATATTCTGTTTTATTATCTGTTAAGAGACTAGCTTGCAGATGAAAGTAACAATCTGAATGTGATTAGGAATTTCACTATTAAAAAACTCGTTTGTTAAAATGCATGTTGTTAAAAAATCAAATGCTCTCTGAATAAAAATTCATTAAAGTCACTTAAAAATCTTTTTATTTCAGAAAATACCCTATTTATCTATTTAACATGATGACATTTTATTATTCAGTTCTGCTCCCCTAACTATACAATGTGTCAGCAACGTTTTAAGTAAATCTCTTTTAAAAACTAACTTTTGTATTATTGCTTTTAGTGATTCTATAACCATTAAAAGATATTTTCTAATTTTTAAATGTAGAAAATATGCCAAATCGTGAATCTATCCAGGTGGGTTTAATTTTTAGTTCTGGAATGCAGCTGAGCGACAAACTGCACAAGAATCTTGTCTTCACATTACACCTTGCTCTATCATTGCTATATTCTAATACAAAAAAAAAAAAAAAAGAAAAACTCTTGGTCAGTTTAACAGTCTATAATATCACAAGGTTATGTATATAATGTTATTCGAGAAACTGACTTAGGCAATAACATTTCGTGCAGCTATCTTATTTTTTTATTGGAAGAGATGGATTAGATTATTGAAATGGGTATATGTTATTTGATGCAAGTTCATCATGCATTTGCAAAAGCATCCTAATTTTACTTAGGGAAACACTTTCTCCTCACTCAGCCTACCTGATTTGAGGGGAGGTGAGTTCATCTCTGCCTAAATTTGAGGGCTGACATGTGACATGTATACCTAAGTCAGTCAGCATATTCTACACCTTTAAAAATAGTGATTGGTTCAGTAATGAGGCAGGAATCCAACTCAGTCTAACTAAAGAAAGTTTTTGCACTACAGTGTAACAACTGGGAGTACCATTAAGGATGATAAAAATCTAAACAGTGGGAAACGATGAAGTGGAGCATGCCTGAGAATGAAATCCATAAATTAATGAAAAGAACAGAAGTAATTGGATTCTAATCATATTATTTGCGGTCTTGAATTTAATTGTTTGGATTCCTAAACTTTTCTTCTATTTATGTAGTCATGTTTATGTTTTCATTACTTACAAATGAAAGAATTCTGATATAAAGATTTCTTTCATTTTAAATTTAAATTCAATTTGTCAACATATAGTATAACACCCAGTGTTCATCACATCAAGTGCCCTCCTTAATGCCCATCACCCAGTTACCCCATCCCCCTTCTACCCACCTTCCCTTCTGCAAACCTTTGTTTGTTTCCCAGAGTCAGGAGTCTGTCATGGTTTGTCTTCCTCTCTAATTTTTTCCCACTCAGTTTCCCCCCTTCCTTTCTGGTTCCTTTCACTATTTCTGATATTCCACATATGAGTGAAACCATATGATAATTTCTTTCTCCGATTGACTTATTTCAGTCAGCAAATTATCCTCCAGTTCCATCCACATTGATGTAAATGGTAGATATTCATCTTTCTGTTGGCTGAGTAATATTCAATTGTATTTATATACCACATCTTTTTATCCATCATCTGTCAAAGGGCATCTAGGCTCCTTCCACAGTTTGGATATTGTAGACACTGCTGCTATGAACATCGGGGTGCAGGTGTCCCATTGTTTCACTACATCTGTATCTTTGGGGTAAATACTCAGAAAATTGCTGGGTCATACAGTAGCTCTATTTTTAACTTCTTGAGGAACCTAACCTCCTCACTGTTTTCCAGAGTAGCTGCACCAGCTTGCATTCCCAACAACAGTGTAAGAGGGTTCCCCTTTCTCTACATCCTTGCCAACATTTGTTGCTTCCAGGCTTGTTCATTTTAGCACAGCAAGGGAAACAGTCAACAAAACTACAAGAATGGGAGAAGATATTTGCAATGACATATTAGATAAAGGGCTAGTATCCAAGGTACATAAAGAACTTAACAAACTCAACACTCAAAAAACAAACAATTCAGTCAAGAATGGGCAGAAGATATGAAGAGACATTTCTCCAATGTCTCCAATGTCAGAACTACCTATGGCCAACAAGCACATGAAAAAATGCTCCACACATCACTGCCTTTATAGACATGTCTTGCAAGAAGTTGCTGTGGCTGAGTTCAAAAACGTTACTGCCTGTGTTCTGCTCTTGTATTTTGATGGATTCTTATCTCACATTTAGGTCTTTCATCCACTTTGAGTTTATATTTGTGATATAATAATTTCTAACTCTTTAATATCCAAAATAGTCTTCTTGGTCTCAAAGTGATAGGTTTTAAGTATTTAGACTGATGTAAGATATGGAATCAGAATGTTCTGATATTTAAATTCTATCACAGGACAGCTTATGCTTAATTATTTAATTCATTGTTCATTCATTTTTTCATCCACCATCTATTAATTTCCTCTACGGGTAAGGTCCAATAAACAGCACAGCATTAGGCCCTGGGTATACAAATACAAATAAAATACAGTTCCTATTTTTAATCAATTCATAATTTATTATAGATGATGGCGCTTTAAAATAAAAATTAGTAAATAATTGTAATGGAAATAGAAGTAGAACCAAAGTATAATGGGAACTTAGATGAAAGACAAAAATCTTTTCTGGGAGGGTCATAAATTTTTTATCTTTGCAAATGATTTTGTGCTGAATTTTGATAGGCTACTAAAAATTTATAGCATAAAATAAGCAGACACCAAAAACTTATTAACAACTCCTGGGGCTCAAAGCCATTGATGAATATACAATTTCAGATTATTGTGTATGTGTAAGAAACTGGCTCAGCTCCATATGCAAGATATAACCAGCAGAAGGCTGAGTGATCAAAAACAACAACACCACCACTAGGGTGCCTTATTCTCTCACTGCAGCTATTTACCTGCATGAATGGTACCAATGACCAAGAAATTAAAAATAACTCTCAGGAAGCACATAAACCCTCTTTCCTTTCTCTTCCAAGACCAATTTATAATCTTAGAAAAGTTGTAAAATCTGAATTAAAAAACAAAACAAAACTAGTTATATGCTATTTATAAGAAACACACGTAAAACAAAAATACAGGGAAATTTAAAGTCAAAAAAAGTAGAAAAAGATATTCAAGAGATTCACCAGCCCAAAAAGAGTTGAAATAATTAATGTTAGACATAGTAGACTTTAAAATAAAACAGATTATTAGAATTAAGAGGGTCACTAAATGATAGAAGGCTGTATTCACCAGGAAGAGATTAAAAACTCTTGATGTTTGTGCAACTTATAAATTTCAAATATGAGGTAAAAATGAATAAAAATAAATTGAGAAATCTAGTATTAGAGAGAGAAATTCAGGGATCCCTGGGTGGCGCAGCGGTTTGGTGCCTGCCTTTGGCCCAGGGCACGATCCTGGAGACCCAGGATCGAATCCCACGTCGGGCTCCCGGTGCATGGAGCCTGCTTCTCCCTCTGCCTATGTCTCTGCCTCTCTCTCTCTCTCTCTCTGTGTGTGACTATCATAAATAAATAAAAAATTAAAAAAAAAAAAAGAGAGAGAAATTCAACATATCTTTCAGAAATTAGTAGATCTAGCAAATAAAAATCAATAGGAATAGAGAAGACTGAAATAGCAAAATTACTTGATCTAATGGCCATATATAGAACAATGAATCCTCAAGTTGGAGTTTACAAATTCTTTACAAGCACACATGTAAAATTTGTGAAAATTAACCTCAAGAAAGAAAGGCCATAATTGTCTAACAACAGTATCGATTAAAAAATTGTATATACATAGTGGCTTACTCTATAGCAGTAAAAATAAATAAGCCGTAATTACATGCATCAACCTAGGGTACACAAAAAAGATAAGACTGAATGGCAGGACCAAATCATTGAAGAACTTATGCAGTATAATTCCTTTTGTATGAATTTCCTAAACAAGGAAAACAACAAATACTATGAGAGTGTATACACAGATGCGAAAAAAAGAGAGTGTTTATAAATGCAAGAAGGGAAGAAACAGACATGATTAGTGAGGAACACTCAAGAAGCTTATAAGTCTATTTCTTAATGTTAATATAGTTTTTTCATCATTATTTAAGCTATGCACATGTTTCATATTTGCCATATTAAATATGCAAATTCTCCAGCACAGATCACGTAGATTACATATTAGGTCACAAAAGAAGTCTTAACACATATAATAAAATTGAAATTATATCAACTATTCTTTCTGACCTTAATGAAATGAAACTAGAAATCAAATAGCAGAAGGAAAACAAAAAAAGTCACAAATAGGAGGAAATTAAATAACACTCTTGAATGTGGGAAACAGGCCTGCTGTATCATAAATAGATCTAAGAAAAGAGGCCGTTAATACACGATCCTGAGAGGGGCACCTGGGTGGCTCAGTCAAGTATCTGCCTTCAGCTCAGGTCATGATCCTGGGCTCCTGGGATCAAGTCCCTGCTGAGCAGGGAGCCGGCTTCTCTCTCTCCCTCTGCTGCTTCCCCTGTTTGTGCTCTCCCTCTGTCTCTCTCTCTCTCTCAAATAAATAAATAAAATCTTTAAAAAATATATATGATCCTGAAAAATGCATCCCATGATGTGACAAAGAGATACAGAAGAGCAGTAAGTCCTGAACGCAAGATGCAACCAACTAGAACACCAGAGTGGACTATTCATCATACTTGAAACTTCCTTGTGCACCCTACATGGGAGGGATGTTTGTTAGAAGTTATTTTAAGCCTGCTTCTTTGTATTACCTGACTTATCTAATGTAGAGATCTCTCTTTCAAATACATAGGGTTAAACAATGCATCTAGTAAAAGCAGCAGCCTTTATGAGCTTGGGACCTTTGCAGGCTTTGCATTGGTCCCCTGATCCCCACAGTATTTTGTGTCTGTCTCTTCTTTTATTTCGTGTGTGCATTGCACTTTCAAAAAAGAGATCAAAAGGGAAATTAGAAAATATTTTCAGATAAATGAGAATGAGAACACAATACACTAAAATTTATGGGATGCATAAAAATAGTACTAAGAGGGAATTTTAAAATGGTAAACACCTACATTAAAAAAAGATCTCAAATAAGCCACCTAACTTTACACCTCAAGAAACTGGAAAAAGAACAAACTAAGCCCAAAGTTAGGAGATAAAAGGAAATAATAAAAATTAGAGCATAAATAAGTGAATAGAGAATAGGAAAACAATAGAAAAAAATAATAAAACTATAGGTTTTTTAAAAATCAACAAAATTGCGGACATTGCTGCTATAAACATCAAGGTGCAGGTGTCCCGGTGTTTCATTGCATCTGCATCTTTGGGGTAAATAGCCAAACTGTGGAAGGAGCCTCGGTGTCCATCAAAATATGAATGGATAAAGAAGATGTGGTTTATGTATACAATGGAATATTACTCAGCCATTAGAAATGACAAATACCCACCATTTGCTTCAACGTGGATGGAACTGGAGGGTATTATCCTGAGTGAAATAAGTCAATCGGAGAAGGACAGACATTATATGGTCTCATTCATTTGGGGAATATAAATAATAGTGAAAGGGAATAGAAGGGAAGGGAGAAGAAATGGGCAGGAAATATCAGAAAGGGAGACAGAACATGAAGACTCCTAACTCTGAGAAACGAACTAGGGGTGGTGGAAGGGGAGGAGGGCAGGGGGTGGGGATGAATGGGTGATGGGCACTGAGGGGGGCACTTGACGGGATGAGCACTGGGTATTATTTTGTATGTTGGCAAATTGAACACCAATAAAAAATAAATTTATTATTTATTAAAAAAAATCAACAGGGATCCCTGGGTGGCGCAGCGGTTTGGCGCCTGCCTTTGGCCCAGGGTGCGATCCTGGAGACCCGGGATCGAATCCCACGTCGGGCTCCCGGTGCATGGAGCCTGCTTCTCCCTCTGCCTCTCTTTCTCTCTCTCTCTCTCTCTGTGTGTGTGTGACTATCATAAATAAATAAAAATTCATATAAAAAAGACTATTAAAAAAATCAACAAAATTGACAAATGTCTATCTGGACTAAAAAAGACTTAAAAAAATAAAAATATGAAAGAGGATCATAAGACACTAATACAAACAATTACACACAAACATATTAGATAACCTAGGAGACATAGATAAAACTCCAAGAAACATATATCCTATCAAAACTGAATCATGAAGAAATACAAAATCCAACAGATCTCTAACTTATAAGGAGATTGAATCAGTAATAAAAGACATCCCAGCCAGGAAAAGCACAGAACCATACAACTTCACTGGGAAAATTCCACAAAACATTAAAAAAAAAAAAAAAAGAATTGATGTAAATCCTTTTCAAACTCTCTCAAAAAGCTGAAAAGAAGAGAACACTTCCAAACTCATTTTATAAGGCCAGCATTACTCTGATACCAAGCCAGACCAAGACACTACGAGAAAAGAAAATCACATGCCAAATTCTCTGATGAACATAGGTATAAAAATCTACAGAATGGGAGAAGATATTTGCAAATGACATATCAGATAAAGGGCTAGTTTCCAAGATCTATAAAGAACTTATTAAACTCAACACCAAAGAAACAAACAATCCAATCATGAAATGGGCAAAAGACATGAACAGAAATCTCACAGAGGAAGACATAGACATGGCCAACATGCATATGAGAAAATGCTCTGCATCACTTGCCATCAGGGAAATACAAATCAAAACTACAATGAGATACCACCTCACACCAGTGAGAATGGGGAAAATTAACAAGGCAGGAAACAACAAATGTTGGAGAGGATGCGGAGAAAAGGGAACCCTCTTACACTGTTGGTGGGAATGTGAACTGGTGCAGCCACTCTGGAAAACTGTGTGGAGGTTCCTCAAACAGTTAAAAATATACCTGCCTTACGACCCAGCAATTGCACTGTTGGGGATTTACCCCAAAGATACAAATGCAATGAAACGCCGGGACACCTGCACCCCGATGTTTCTAGCAGCAATGGCCACTATAGCCAAACTGTGGAAGGAGCCTCGGTGTCCAACGAAAGATGAATGGATAAAGAAGATGTGGTTTATGTATACAATGGAATATTACTCAGCTATTAGAAATGACAAATACCCACCATTTGCTTCAACGTGGATGGAACTGGAGGGTATTATGCTGAGTGAAGTAAGTCAGTCGGAGAAGGACAAACATTATATGTTCTCATTCATTTGGGGAATATAAATAATAGTGAAAGGGAAAATAAGGGAAGGGAGAAGAAATGTGTGGGAAATATCAGAAAGGGAGACAGAACGTAAAGACTGCTAACTCTGGGAAACGAACTAGGGGTGGTAGAGGGGAGGAGGGCGGGGGGTGGGAGTGAATGGGTGACGGGCACTGGGTATTATTCTGTACGTTAGTAAACTGAACACCAATAAAAAAAAAAAAAAAAAAAGAAACTGGAAAAAAAAAAAAATCCTCAAAAAAATACTAGCAAAAAAAAAAAATATACTACCAGAATGAATTCAACAGCACATTAGAGGACCATATACCATAACCAAATGGGATTCATTCCTAGGATGCAAGGATTGTTTATATATGAAAATCAATGTGATACACCATATTAACAGAACAAAAGATAAAAATAACATGATCATGTCAATAGATACAGGAAAAGCATTTGAAAAAATTCAATACCCTTTCATGATAAAATACTTGACAATCTAAAAAATAGGAGGAAATTACCTCAATCTAATAAAGCCCACATATGAAAAGTCCACAGTTACTATACTCAATAGTGGAAAACTGAAAGCTTTCCTCTAAGATTAAGAACAAGGCAAGAATGCTCATTCCCATCATTTCTACAAGTGATTCCCATCATTTCTATCCTAGATAGAGCAATTAATCCAGAAAGAAAAAAATGCACCCAAGTAGGAAAGGGAAAAGTAAAATTCCTGCTCAGAGATGACATACAAGATGACCCTGTATGTAGAAAATCCTAAAGATGTTACCAACATGTTGTTAGAACTAATAAATGAATTCAACCACGGTGCAGAATACAAAATCAATATACAAAAATCAGCTGCATTTGTATACATTGACAGCAAACAATTTGAAAATGAAGTAAGAAAAGAATCCCATTTACCATAGCATCAAAAACAATAAAATACTTAGGAATAAACTTAACCAAGGAGGTGAAAGACTTGTTAACACTGAAAATTACAAAACATTGGTGACAGAAATTAAAGATGACACCAATAGTATAAAGATATGTCATGTTCATGGACTAGAAGACTTAATACTGTTAAAATATTCTACACTAACAAAAGCAATCTATAAATTCAGTGTAATCCCTGGCAAGAACTCAATGGCAAATATAAAATTAACCAGTTCTATCATTCACATGGAACCACAAAGAACCCTCAATAGCCAAAACAATCTTGAGAAAGAAGAAAGCTGTAGGTCTCACATTTCTTTTTTCTTTTTTTTTAAATCCCTGTTTGAATTTTAAAGATTTATTTATTTATTTATGATAGACAGAGAAAGAGAGAGAGGCAGAGACACAGGCAGAGGGAGAAGCAGGCTCCATGCAGGGAGCCCGATGTGGGACTTGATCCCGGGTCTTCAGGACCACAGCCTGGGCCGAAGCCAGCGCTAAACCGCTGAGCCACCCGGGCTGCCCGGTCTTATATTTCTTGACTTCAAAATATACTAAAACATTATAATAATTCAAACAGTTTGGTACTGGACAAATACACAAACCAGTGAAACAGAATAGAGTACTCAGAAATAAAACCACACATATATGGTCAAATAGTCTTTAACAAGAGTGCTAAGACTATACAAGGGAAAAAAGACTGTCTCTTTAAGAAATGATGTTAGGAAAGCTGGATATGCAAAGGATTGAAATCGGATGCTATCTTATACCATACACACGAATCATTTCAAAATGCATTAAAGACTTATATAAGACCTAAAACCATAAAAATCCTAGAAGAAAACACTGGCAGAAAGTTCCATCACATTGGTGGTGGTACTGGTTTTTTGGATTTCACACAAAAGCAAAGGCAACAAAAGCAAAAATAGACTCATAAATATTTCTGCATAGAAAAAAACAACATAGTGAAAAGGCAGCTTACAAAATAGGAGAAAATATGTGTAAACCATAAATCTGATAAGTGTTTAATATCTAAAATATATAAGGAACTCCTAGAACCCAACAGCAAAAACCAAATAACTTAAAATAATGGCCAAAGGACTTCAACAGAAACTTCTCCAAATAAAACATACAAACGACTGAGTATATATAAAAATGTTCAGCATCACTAATCATTAGGGAAATGCAAATCAAAGCCACAAAGAGACATCACCTCATACCTGTTACAATGACTATTATAAGCAAACAAACAGAAAATAAATGTTGACAGGATGTAGAGAAATTGAAATCCTTATGCACTGTTGGTGGGAATGTAAAATAGTGCAGCCTCTATGGAAAACTGTATGGAGTTCCTCCAAAATTAAAAATAGAACTACCATATGATCCAGTCACCACACTTCTGGGTATTTATCCAAAAGACTGGAAAATGGGATTTCAAAGAGATAACTGCATTCCCATGTTCAATACAGCATTACATAATAGCCTATAGCTGGAAACAACCTACGTGCCCTTTGATGGGTGAATGGATAAAGAAAATGTGCATATTTAGACTACATATGCTGCATCATGGTTGAACCTTGAAGACCTTATGCTAAGGGAAATGAACCAGGCACAGGACAAATAATGTATAATTCTATGTATATGAGGTGCCTAAAATAGTCATTGTCATAGAAGCAGAAAGAATGATGGTTGCCATAGGTTAGGAGAGGTGGAAATGCAGAGTTGCTGTTCAGTGGGTATAGACTTTCAGTCATGCAAAGTAAAAATTGTCTAGAGATTTGGTGTACAACAATGTGCATATAGTTCACATTATTATACTACACACTTAAAAATTAGTTACGAGAGGAGATTTTATGTAATGTGTTTTTATCACAACAACAACAACAAAAATCTTCTATGGGCTTATTGGCTTATTAGTATTTAAACTTCTCAGCTTTATATTTAAGATATGTCACAATCTAACTCCTAACTTTCTTTTTAAGACAGGTAGGTTTATTTTACCCTCCATTCCTTTATTCATTTTTGTACCTGTTCTATAAAGACTCTCATTCCTTGATTCTATCTGGCCAAATCCAACCCAAACAACTCAACATCCTAATTTTTCTGTAAAGTTTCTCAGAAAAATGGCCATATTAGTCATTCTCTCCCCTTCCCTGAGCTCCTTATTGTCCACTTATGTGCTGCCTAGTTATGCTTTTTTTAACTTTTCACATGTGGAAATCTCACGCTTTCAGAAAATTACAAGTTCCTAGCAGACAGAAAGCCATGTTTTAAACTTGTTTTCAAGTAATTGCTTAATACAGTACATTGCCCATTGTACAATCTTGTACTTCTTAGCTGACTAAATGAAGTCTGGAGAATAAAATGGCTAATATCAGAAACCTTGATTTAGTATATGAAATGTGAATCTTCAGAGCAGGGTCAAGGTAATCTTAGAAAACTATTTGGAATTATACACATTCCTTTTACTAAGTTAGCTCACATTATCATACAGATAATCACATGACATTTTAATAATTCACTGTGAAGGTTATTTCCATATTCTGTTACATAACTTCACAAATAGTAGGCTTTCTCTAAAAACTTATCAGAGATGTTATACAACAGAAAATACCAACCTGTTTTACCATCCTTAATTCCATAGCCAAGTAACAACACAAATCATTACAACAACAAATAAATTACTCCTCTGTTTACTGGAGAACAGAGAATATTTATCGGGTACTCACTTTCTGCAGTTAGCAGCAAAGGATGTGGTTTTTCTAATGTTACTTAAAAGCAGATGGCCAAATTGGGTGGCTTTTAAAAAAGGCTCGCCCTAAACCATGTTTTGTATCGACATACACATATACATACACACTCATTCTCGCAATCAATAGAACCATAATCAACATAAGTTTTCAATCTTAGTTTGAGGTTTTTAGTCAACTGGCAGAAAATGAAGAGAAAATAAAAGGCTTCTTTAGAGCTGTGCCAAATTGTTCTGGAAAGAACCCATTGTTTTACAAATAGGGTAACCATGTATTTCACATAGAGTGCACATAATTGTCTTGATGATCACCTTAAATAGCCTTGACAGAGTTTTAATATTTTATATTGTCCCTACTTTCCAATTAAGATATGTATATTAAAATAAAAGTTTTAAGATGCTTCCATGATACAGCGCACACTACTAAAAAAATTCATCATGCTAATAGTGTCAGTATGTTTGACTCTGTTTTTCCCTTGTTTCTAAAAACAACTTCAATAAAAATAGGAAGCACCACAAAGAAAAACGTAACCAGACCCTTCTTAAACTACAACACTAAATCCCGTCCCTCTTCCTTCAAAATTTTCTGGTTCTTTTCATCTCTTCTAAAATATTTTATTCTAAAATTCAGTGATATATAAACAACCAAATTAGTCTAATGACATTGTTGCTGATGAGGCTTCAAGTTCATGTTTACTGAATACATTTAGATAAAGAATCCACAAAGTGATTATTACTCATCGGAAATTCAACCACTGGTATTCAGTAAAACATCTAGTTTTCAGGGGTTTTGTCCCATGTTTAAACACTCTAAGACTTAAATAAGTAATGAGAAGGAAGTTTTAAAGATCACTGTTGTAACATTATTCAAGAGATGAGTTGGTTTTCTTCAGTTTTCTGATATTTTTCTTGACAAAAGTGAATTTTGTTTGGAAACAAAATTTCCAAACTGAAAGGAATTTAGAAAGCTACCTGGTTCTTCACCTAGTATGACATGCATTCTTGAAAACATTAAGTTCAATTATTACTTCCTCTTAAAGTAATTCTCAATTGCCTAGGGCAGAATCTGTTTCTTAATTATGGAGGCTCTCATAGCACTTCAAATTTTTTGTATAGCATTTCTTACAACATTTTGTGATTTTTTTTTGGCATCTCTCACAAAACTGTTACCTCATCCAAGGGAGGAGCCATAGTTTTTTTTTTTTTTTAATTTATTTATTCAGAGAGAGAGAGAGACTGAGAGGCAGAGACACAGGCAGAGGGAGAAGCTGGCTCCATGCAGGGAGCCTGACGCAGGACTCGATCCTGGGTCTCCAGGATCAGACCCCGGGCTGCAGGCGGCGCTAAACCCCTGCGCCACCGGGGGTGCCCGGAACCATAGTTTAGAAATCTTTATAATCTCACATTTACTACTTGGCCTAACACATAAGAGAAACTCAATATATGTTAAATAAATGAAATTCTAAATGAATGGATGAATGGATGTGTTTATATATGCTTCAAGTTCCTAAGTATGCAGCAGGTGAAGGACTAAACATTACAGAAGTTATCAACTCCATTCTCTATATACCATTCCCTCTCAAAATCCCCTCATGCTACTATTTCTACTTTTAAGCTTGGTTTACTGCTATTTATTATTTCTACCTTGATGTCAAACAGGTACTTCAAACTAAGTACACCCAAAATGAAACTTTTGTATTCCCCATCCTCTAAAGCTACTCCTCCCATGTTCCCTATTTAAGTCAATAACTCAAGTCATAGTCTCAGTTTTATCTTTAGTTTCTCTTTCCCCCATCATCTTCATTTAATAAATTACCAAGTTGAATTGTTTCTATTTCCAAAATAGTTTCTGAATACAGTCATTCAATCAATCATCCATTCAGCCAAACTCTCCTGCATTCCTATCTTAAGCTATGGATATTATTATGGTTATTGTGATGTTTATAAAATCAATTAGTCTCTTCTCTCAAGAGCTCATAGCCTCATAGAGGGATAAGCAAGTCAGCAGTTGTAATATATGTAAGTAACTGCTTGGTAGATTTTTTTCAGGAATACAGAGAAAGGATATCTTGATCAGACTTGTAAGAAACAGGGAATGCTTCCTGGATAATGTAGTATGTGATGTCTGTTAGCCAGATAAAGTAGGGCACAGGAAGGTAGAGAGATAACCAGACAAAAAGAACAGCACACTGGAAGCTTTGAGATTTGAACAAGTATGTCAGGGTTTGGTACTCCAAATAGTTTAGTTAGAGTAATGCTTTTGGAAGAGTGATGGTAATGTGATATAAACAATAGAGTTGAAGACAGAAGGTTATAAAGAGCCTTGTGTAAAAAGTAAAGAAGTATAAGCCTTAACCTGGAAGCTGTGGAAATCACTGAAGGATATAAACACAAGGGAGACATGATAAAATCTGTACTTTACAAACATTATTCCATCAGCAGCTTGGAAGCAGATTTGAAAAAACTGCAGACTGGAAGCTAGGAAACAAATGAAGGATCATTACTAATGCTAGTCAAAGATAAAAAAAGGCCTAGCCTACAACATTGGCAGTGAAAACGGGTTTTAATGGCAAAGGGGAAATTTTGATTCAAGGGAGAGATCAGCATAAAGGTGACAATTCAGATGGCATGAGGTTGTGCAGGAGGTAGAGAAGTTTTGATGTAAAACGTGTATGGAACTTGAATACTGAGGAAGAGGAAAAATATTTCTTCTATGGAGACAGAAAAGAAGGGAGAAATATTGCTTTCTATATATATATATATATATATATATATATGGCAAGTTTGTAAGTGGCCAATAGGGTTGCCAGATAAAATACAGGATGTCCAGTTAAGTTTGAATTTCATATAAACAATGAATAATTTTTAGTGTAAATATGTTCCACATACTGCACTTTCATCCTCTCACAAGTTTCCTTTTCCTGAATGCCGTACATCTCCCTTGTCTATATGCAAATTCCTATTCATTTGTCAAGTCAGCTCAAGTGCTACCTTCTCAGCAAAACATAATCTGAATTCCCTATCCCATTATTTGCACAGTATTACATACTGTATATAATTCATATGGTCATTATAAAGTTTTCTTGCATAGCTTTTTCTATATTATAAGTTTTTTGAAAGTAGGGATCAACACATTTTATCTTTGTCAATAGTCTAGCATCTAGCACAATGGCTGTCATATAAGATGTAGTCAATAAATATTTGCTGATTGAATGTTCTATTTCAGATTTTTAAAATCCTTTTCTATTTTTCTAGTTTATCGCCTTGTCTTCAGTTTCCCCCCTGTTTAAACCATCCTCCATACTGAACAAAAGGTACCTTTTTAAATGTAAATCACGTAGGACACTTTACTACTTAAATATCTATGATTGCTTCATGATGCCCATAGATAAAGTAGAAACACTTTATTTAGCATGGTATTGAATATTTTCCACAATTTCATCCCAAAGCTAAGTGGTTAAGAACTCAGACTTTAAAATCATGTCTGGGTTAGAATCCTAAGTCACTTGATAGTTATATGATGGTAAGGCATTACTTAACCATCTGTAAAATGGGGGTAATACCTACCCCATAATGTTGTGAAGATTAAGTGAGATGTGTGTAAGACATCTATTATAGTGCCATATACAGTATTTGCCACTATAGTAGACTAACAAATATAGCTATTATTAAAGCTCCATCTATCACTTCCTCTACACTCAAACAAACCTTCCACAGCAGCTATATTGTACTTCATAACCTGTCTATTCTCTAAACTTCAGGCTATTTCATCCTTTCATGTCTTTATTAACAATATTTGATTTGTTTATAATGCTCATTCTATGTGAGTCTGCATATTGAAACCTTGATATTTAAACTTAGTGTAGAGGCAATCCAAGACAGTGGGGAAAAAAAAAAAAAAAAAAAAAAAAAAAAACAACCTTGAACTCACCTCCTCCCATGCACACAGCAAATTTGTAACTACATATAGAATAAGTCTTCTCAAGAAAAACTGAAGGTTCATTGAACAACTTCTATACAACAAAAGATAAAGGACTGCACACATCAGGGTGGGAGAGATAAAGGAAAGGTAACAGTGGGAACTCCACTCCCATTGTGGTAACCTGCAGCAGGGAGAGATACTACTGAGGAGTTCACATTCAGATATTGCCCACTATGAGGCAAAGAAGAGCAGTGGTTTAAAGGGAAACTAGGCTATAAGTGAAGGAAATTAATTTACTAATCCTAGAGTGACTGCCAAATGGGTAGGAAATTGCTGGAACTCTCCCCCAAATCAAAAGAGCTGGTGAGCACCATGTTTTATGTTATCCTTCCACCTTGATGGCACAGATAGGAATAGGGTACAGGTGCTCTAGCTAATCTGCTAGTGCCATCTCAGTGCTCCTGGTGTCCTTGCCCACCTCAGCTTCAGTTGTCCCCAAAATATGGCCCCAGTACAGCATGCCTGAGGCCCCCACAGCTGTGCCCACCTCAGTTCCAACTGTCCTATTAATATAGCCTTGGCACAGCATGCTCTGGGACCCTGCAGCATTTGTCTGATCTAGCAATCCCATCAAAGGGGTCCCGGTAGTTTGCCTGGGAACCCCCTAGCCTGTGCCTATATCAGCTCCAGCCACCCCATCAAGTCAGCCCCAACATGACATGTTATGGGACTACATAGCCTGTACCTGATACAACCACCCAACAAGTTGGGCCTCCCCCTACCCCAGCCTGTGCCCACTCCAAAGCAACCCCTCGCACAGCATGCCCAGAAACCCTCCTGGTCCTACTCCAGCTCTAATGTCCTGTTAAGACGGCTACAGTACAGTGCTTCCCAGAACCCTCCTGACCCATGACCATCAAAGCTGCCAGACATCCAAGTCCAGGAAGCAATAAGAGTCTCTAAAGAATGAACCCACACATATTTTAGTTAAACATATTATAATCAAAATGGCAAAAGTTAAAGACAGAATCTTAAAGGCAGTAAGAGAGGGTACATGCATGGCTCAGTCAGTTAAGCATTCAATTCTTGACTTCAGCTCAGGTCCTAATCCCAGGGTTGTGAGATCAAGCCCCATATCAGGCTCTGTGCTGGGTGTGTAGCCTGCTTGGGACTCTTTCTCTTCCTCTTCCTCTGCCCCCACTACTCCCAGCTCACACATACTCTCTCAGTTTCAAAAGAGAGAGAGCAAGAAATGAGGAAAGAAAAAAGAAAAAGGGAGGGAGGGAGAGAGGGAGGAAGGATGAAAAAAAGAAAGAAAGAAAGAAAGAAAGAAAGAAAGAAAGAAAGAAAGAAAGAAAGAAGAAAGAAAAGAAAGAAAAAAAGAAAGAAAAGAAAAGAAAAGAAAAGAAAAGAAAGAAAGAAAGAAAGAAAGAAAGAAAGAAAGAAAGAAAGAAAAAAGCAGTCAGCAAAAGAAAAAAAATAATAATCATGTACAAGGGAAATACCATAAGACTGTCAGCTAATTTTTCAGCAGAGACTCTGGAGGTCAGAAGAGAGTAGCAGGATATATTGAAAGTGCTGAAAGGGAAAAATTTATACCCAAGAATACTCTACCCAGCAAGGTTATCATTCAGAATTAGAGAACAGATGAAGAGTTTCCCAGACAAGGAAACTAAGGAAGTTCATCGCCACTAAACTAATCTTACAAAAAATGTTAAAGAATCTTGAATCTTGAAAAAGAAAGGCCCAGAATTAGAAATAAGAAAATATATGAGGGCAGCCCCGGTGGCTCAGTGGTTTAGCGCGGGCTTCAGCCTAGGGCATGATCCTGGAGTCCTGGGATAGAGTCCCACATCAGGCTCCCTGCATGGAGCCTGCTTCTCCCTCTGTCTATATCTCTGCCTTTCTCTCTCTCTCTCTCTGCGTCTCTCATGAATAAATAAATTTAAAAATCTTAAAAACAAGAGAAAATATATGAAAGAAAAAAATCCCACTGGTAAAAGCAAATATATATGGTAAAGGAGTAGATCAGCCACTTAAAAAGTTAGCATAAAGATTTAAAGACAAAAATACTAAAATCCCTGCACAGTGTTGATAAGAATGTAAATTAGCACAGCCATTTTGGAAAACAGTATGGAATTTCCTCAAAAAAATCAAAAGAGGGGCAGCCGGGGTGGCTCAGCAGTTTAGCACCACCTTCAGCCCAGAGTGTGATCCTGGGGTCCCGGGATTAAGTTTCACGTTGGGCTCCCCGCATGAAGCCTGCTTCTCCCTCTGCCTGTGTCTCTGCCTCTCTCTCTCTGTGCATCTCTCATGAATAATAAATAAAACCTTAAAAAAAATCAAAAGAGAACTATCATATGATCCAATAATTCCACTTCTGGGTATTTATCCAAACAAAATCAAAACACCAACTCAGAGATAAATGCACCCCTGTATTCATTGCAGCATTACCTGCAATAGTCGAATATGGAAGCAAATATGGAAGTGTCCATTGATAGATGAGTGGAAAAAAAGATGCGACAGACATATACAATGGAACATTATTCCATCATAAAAAAGAATGAAATCTTGCTATCTGTTTTTTTTTTTTTTTGAAATCTTGCTATTTGTGACAACATGGATGGAACTAGAGGGTATTATACTATGTGAAATAAGTCAAAGATAAATATCACATGATTCCACTTGTATGTAGAATCTAAAAACTAAAAATGAACAAATAAAACAGAAACAGTTGCACAAACTGTTGATTACCACAGAGGAGAGGGGTCAGGGCAAGGAGGCAAAATAGGTGAAAGGCTTAAGAGATATAAACTTCCAGTTAGAAAATCAACGAGCGGGTCATAGGAAGATCATGTACAGAATAGAGAATAAAGTCAATAATATTTCAATAACTTTATATGATGACAGATAGTAACTAAGCTAACAGAATAAGATATCACAATTATACTTCAATAAATAAAAAAGAACTAAAATTTTGTAAATTTCTAGTAATATATATGTGACAACAGTAAAGGAAGTTAAAAATGCTTGGGTTTCTTCAGTTATTTTGTGCTATATATAATTTCTAGGATACTATAGGCTTTCTTATATTTTAATCAGAAGATATTTTATGGATCCTAAAGGGTTTCAGCAGCCAGAAAACTCTCATCCATCTATCGTAGATTTTTTTTTCATCTCTTCCAAGAAATCCTTTCTTCAGTGATTTATGTTTTTTTAAAATATTATCTCTCTAATCTATGTCTGTACCGAAGAAGGAAAATCATTGTCAATGACCTGAACCAAGAAGTTGGATAATATACTCTAACTAAACAAAGGGTGCCAAAAGAACAACCAAACATGCAAGCTGCTTCCTGATTATCTTGAAATATGCTGAACAGTTCATTAAATGCACCTGAGATAGCTCAAAAATATCCAGACATATACTGATATTCTTAAAGTAGTTTTTTTTTTTTTTACCGATTCATTGGTATTTGAGATTTAAAAAAAAAAAACCTCTAAATATAATGCTTTTTTCTCTTTTTTCTTTTTTTCTTTTTTCTTTTCTTTTTTTTTTTTTTTTTTTACCTTTAATCCTTCAGGGCCATTCTGTCCAGGAATCCCAATATCTCCTGGAAAACCCTAGGGAACACAAAAATATAGAGTTTACTCAATAGCTATTACTGTATATCTGTTAAACATATGAAAATTTCCTTTACCATTCTCTCATGCCAGGTTAAAGTAATTTTTACTGCTCAAAAACTCAATATTAAAGGTGAATTATTAGGCAGTTGTTTTAACACTGGAATACAAAATTGACAAAGTATACTAAAGCAGAACTTCACTAGCTATTCAGAAACAATCTTCAGACCCAAAGAATATTCTCTAATTCAGTCTAAGAGAACCAAAGTCTCATTCCAAAACCATCTACAACATTGCAAAAGGTTCGTAATAGGTCCTTTCAATGACCTATGGGACACCCAAGGATTAGGTGAATGTAATGTTAAATTCACTGTTTACTAACTACATGTTAACTTATAGATTTTTGTTAGGTAGAAATGCAAATAACTTCTGTCTTGTGAAAAAAATAACCATAAAGGTTATAAGTTGGTATACAGGATATTAATCAGTTTTGTATCTAACTCAATCATCTTAATCTAACATTCCCATATTTAATCCTTAATAAATACCTGGTTCTTCAAATTCTCTCAAATTCATCTTAGCATCTTATTGGTTTCATCATTTATGAGTTCAAAAAATTTTTCCACCCATATTTACTTTATATTTGCCTGAGAATCACAATTTTTTAGTTTTTGGAAATTATATTTTAACAGTTTAAAATAGTTGACTCAAGAAATAGAAAGGGGCTGTAGTGTTAAATAAAACTGTGCTGGGGAAAAGTCTAGAGTGTTGCTCTAAAATGGTTAGATCAATCAATGTTCTTGCTAAAATAATGAATTAGAATGTGATTCATCATGATCAGTTTCAAGAATGAGAATAAGCTAGTAAGTGTAGTTTTACCTCTATTGATTTTGTCACAGATAAAGCTGTTTCAATACTTCCTGCTGATTTGGGCAAAGGAAGAGAAGGCAAGACAAGTATAAGAATCAGCATAATTTTTTTTAAAAGATTTTATTTGATATATTTGAGAGAGAAAGAATGAGCAGGGGGAAAGGCAAAGGGAGAAGCAAACTCCCTGCTGAGCATGGAGCCCAATGTGGGGCTCAATCCCAGGACCCTGAGATCATGACCTGAGTCAGTCAGATGCTTAACAGAATGAGCCACCCAGGAGCCCCAAGAATCAGCATCTTAAAAAGTAAAAGTTGCAAGTAAATATGAATTTGAGCTAGAAAAAGTAGTTCAGTGAAGAAGTAAATATGATGGTAATAAAAATGTCCACAAGTAACCTCGAATTGCAAGGTTGATTTTAGAATACTCACCCTGGAAAGATAAATCAAAAGAGAGTAATACTAACTCATCCAATCAAGATCAGGACAGAAATGCCTTGATTCTGATTTAAAATGTGTATTCTAGGGGTGCCTGGGTGACTCAGCACTTAAGCGTCTGCCTTCGGCTCAGGACGTCCCTGCACGGAGCCTGCTTCTCTCTCTGCCTATATCTCTGCCTCTCTCTCTCTCTCTCTCTCTCTCTGTATCTCTCATTAATAAATAAATAAAATCTTTTAAAAAATGTGTATTCTATGGAGAAAAATATTACTTAGGGACATCTGTGGCAAGAGGAAAGTCAATAACAGAAAAACTGGTCACAGGACCAGATTTAAGATTGGGAATAGAGTATGTTTAATACAGACTTGTTGATTGCTTTTCTAATTAAAGGAAATCAGGTTCATTTATGCTTTCTCTGTCTAAATAATTTTCCCTCATCTTTCTTCACCTGGAAGACTTATGTTATAAAATTGAGTAACATTTTTTCCAAGTTTTTATTTAAATTTCAGCTAGTTAACATACAGTGCAATACTAATTTTAGGTGTAGAATTCAATGATTTATCACTTACATTCAAGACCCAGTGCTCATCCCAAGTGTCCTCCTTAATACTCACCACCTGTTTAATCCATCCCCCCTGCCAACCTCCCCTTCAGTAACCATCAGTTTCTTCTCTATAGTCAAATTATGGAAGAAGCCCAAATATCCATCAACTGATGGATCAACTGATGGTTCAACTGATGAATGGATTAAGATGTGGCATGGAATAGTGCTCAGCCATAAAAGAAATGAAATCTTGCCATTTGCAATGACATGGTTGCAGCTACAGAGTATTATGCTAAGGGAAATGTCAGCCAGAGAGACAATTATCATATGATTTCACGTATATGTGGAATTTAAGAAACAAAACAAATGAACATAAAGAGAAAAAAAAAGACAAACCAAAAAAATTGAATAATATTTTGCTTCCAAATCTTTTTTTGATCCCCAAACCATTACTTAGGTCTCTTCTAAGAAATCTCACACCATCCTAGAGTCCTACAAGGTCACTTAATGTAGTGCTATATTATTTTCTTCAACAGATTGTAAGCTTCTTGAAGGCAGTTTTATGTCTTACGAACTATAATATTTTGGACAACTAGTATAACATCTGGTACATAGTAAGTGCTAAAAGATTTGTTTTGTTTTTGCTGTCATTGTTGAGTGACTGACTTGTTTCCTTTGGGAAAAAAAAAATGTCTGGTAGCTACTTTTGGCCCCTGGGTACTTGTTTACAACCACTGGTTCAGAGCATCCCCATGGATAAATTCATAGTTCCTGTCAATCCTGCAGAAGAGCCTGAAACACCCTGTCATTCTAGAAAGCAAAAAGACTATAAAAAGTGTCAAATCTAAGGTTATATTAAAAATACTGAGGGGGGATTGAAGAAGATAACGGGTAGATATGTGATAATATGAACTTCAGTAAGAACAAGAATCACAATGGATTGAAACATATCAAATATGTTTAAATTCATAAGTTGGTAATGATACAACAATTAAAGAACTGCCCACTTATAGAGGATGAAAGGAAGTTAACTCCTTATTTTGAAAACTGGTTTAGAAAGGTGAAGAATCAGGCATTTATTCTACTTTTCCCATATATACTGTGCCACTACTAACCAAATAGTAGATGAGGAGATGTATTCAGCTAATAAATAAAAAAGGAATGATACAGCAAACATGTCTCTATTTTGCAATCCCCTAAATCTAATACATCTGGGCAGATGAGTAATCAGCTGTTACTAACACCATAAAAAAAAGAGAGAGATAACTGGACATCATGTGCTTTCTGATGAAAGAACACAGTATCGCCTATAGTCTCACCAAAAACAAACAAACAAAAAATGAATGTGGCCAGGCCTCTGTAAGTGACTTTCCAGGTCACATGATGGGGGATCTTTAACAGCTAAATTATAAGGGGGGAAAAGGGAATGGAAAGAAAGCTTGTAGACTGAATGACATACTAATAAAATAAATTACATCATAGTTTTAAAAGATTCACACGTGAATGACAAACCATAAAAGAAAAAAAGCACTGCCAAGTTTTGGGAGAGAGAAAGGTTTGTGGTTGGGTTGTGATTCAAAAAAGCTTCTGGGGATAACTGGCAGTTCTATTCTGACCTGTGTAGCAGTTAAAATAGTGTCTGTCTTACAACTCTTTGTGATACACATTTGTTTTATATAGTTCTGCATCTGTGCTTTATTTTTCAATAAGACAGCAAGAAAAAGTTTATTGATGTGACTTCTGGGTAAACATGGAATATTAAGTATATGCATGAATATCTGTTCCTTCTTAGACATTAAAATAATAGTAAAGCAATATTAAAAAGACATAAAGTGCCAAAGACTAGGGGAATTAGAGACAACAAGATGTCAATAATTCAGAAGCCTTTTATTTCTTTTTGTTATCTGGTTGCTGTGGCTAGGACTTCCAGTACCAAACCAAATAAAAGTGGTGAGAGTTGACATCCTGACTTGTTCCTGATCATAGAGGAAAAGCACTCACCTATCAGAATGGTTAAAATCAACAACACATGAAACAACAGGGGTTGGTAATAATGCGGAGAAAAAGAAAGCATTGCATTGTTGATGGAAATGCAAACTGGCCAGCTTTGTAAAACAGTATGGAGGTTCCACAAAAAGTTAAAAATAGAACAACCCTATGATCCAGCAATCATACTTCTAGGTATTTACCCAAAGAATACAAAAATACTAATTCCAATGGATACATGCATCCCAATGTTTACAGTGGCATTATCTACAATAACCAGATGTGGAAATAGCCCAAAAGTCCATCTACTAATGAAAGGAAAAGAAGTGAGGTACACCCGCAGACATATACACACAATGGAATATTACTCAGCCATACAAAAAAAAAATGAAATCTTGAAATCTGCAATGACATAGATGTAGCTAGAGAGTATTATGCTAAGCAAAATAGGTCAGTCAGAGAAAGACAAATAACATATTATTTTGCTAATATGTGAAATCTAAGAAACAAGCAAAGGGAAAATAAAAGAGAGAAGGGGCAAACCAAGAAACAGACTCTTAACTATAGAGATTACAGTGATGGTTAATCTAGGGGAGAGGGGAGAGGAAAATAAGTGATGGGGATTAAGAAGTGCACTTGCTGTGATGAGCACCGGGTGATGTATGGAAGTGCTAAATGACTAACTGTACTGTACACCTGGAACTAGTATTATACTATTATGTTAACTGAAACTTAAATAAAAACTTTTTTTTAAATAAAAACTTTTAAAAAAAAGATACTGATAATCTGATCTTATAGTCATATCAGTTGAATTTTTAAAATTAAAACTTTATTTGAAAGCTCAGAAATACATCAGTACAGCTATTAAAAGGAGAAAAAAATATATTTTCTTCTCAAATAGGACACTTTAGAAACTTAACCACAGAACATTTTTATTATGTTAAAAGTTCCTATCTGGGTTACTACCAAGTAAAGGTCTTACCTTTTAAACAACAGATTTTAAAATACAAAAATTAGAATTAACTGGCTCAACTGAACTTTAATGATAACATATGTATATAAAAGAATTTTTTTAACCTTTCAGATTTACCTATCAAAATGTAAATCAAAAAAAAATGTAAATCAAATGACAAGACATGGTTGTCCTTACCAAGAAACAACATTTCAAAGAACTTACTGATTGAAAGATAAAAAGTACATCACTCAGAGTATAATTTCCATTAAAAAATTATGTTGGCATGAAACAATACAGAAAAAAATTAAAAACAAAAATCTGATAAAGATGCTTTAATTCATTTGTTTTAGTTTGAAATAATTTGGAAACCTCTGAAAAGTCAAAATGGTTTCTCCCACAGTATGTTTCATTATTTCATTATCTCAGTTAAGTCATCACATCACAATTAAAAATACGTCTTAGTGAGGAGAAGAAAGAGTAGCCTCCTTTCTGGTGCCTTTATTTTAGGCTGAGATATAACTGACATACAACATTATATTAATATCAGCTGTAAAACACATCATTTACATGCATATATATTGTGAAATGCTTACCACAATGTCTAGTTAAATCTATCACTACAAATGGTTACAATTTTTTTTTTTTTATCTTATGATGAGAACTTTTAAGATCCACTCCCTTAATAACTTTTGGCAAGAGTTAGAAGTTTGGAAACTAGAGTGTCTAATAGACTAAGTATGTGATATTCTATGACATACATTGAGCACTTTCATATTTCTTTGATAAGAGTTAGAAAGTCTCTCTTTTCTACCAAATTTTTAGTCCTCCCGTTAAAAAATGGTAAATGGATAGACAATCTACAAATAAACCCAATGGATAAACTAATTTTGGCATATTGGAAAATGAAACAACCTGGATGTGGCAACTTGGATGAATATTGAATGTGTTGTATATTCTTAGTCTCCTTTGTCATAGATTGACTGCACATAGGTGGGTTTACTTCTGGGACTTCTGTTCCACTGATCTATGTCTCTGGTTTTAACACTAATATCATACTGTTTTGATTATTATAGCTTTGTAATATACTTTGAAATCTAGAAGTGTGATGCCTGCCTCCATCTTTGTTCTTCTTTCTTCAGATTGCTTTGGCATTTCAAGGTCACTTGTGGTTATACACGTTTTAGGACTATTTGTTCTTTTTTCTGTGAAAAACACTATTAGAATTAGAGTTTGCACTGAATCTGTAGATAGGTTTGGGTAGTATGGACATTTTAACAATATTAATTCTTCCAATCCATGAGCATGACATATCTCTCCATTTTATGTGTGTCTTCTTCAATTTCTTTCATCAATGTCTTACAGTTTTCAGTGTACATGTTTTTCACCTCCTTGATTAAATTTACTCCTAGAGATTTTATTCTTTTTGATGCAATTGTAAATGAGATTGTTTTCTTAATTTTCTCTTTCTGATAGTTCATTATTAGTGTAAAGAAACAGGGTAAATTTTGAATGCTGATTTTATATACCTTCTTAATAGAAATAGACTAATCACTAATTTCTATCAAGAAGCAGAAAACTGAAGTGGCTTTAAAAATAGTAAGTGAAAATGTGTCATCTGTTTTTAGACTCCTCACATCTGTTTACAGCACTGAGAAGAGTGACTCAGCACTCCCTCAAGTAAAACCATTGTTTTATTATTCTCTAATCACTAAAGGTTGGAAACAAATTCACATGCATTTTTTTCAAGCAAAACCTGGGAACCAAAGTACTAGAGATTCCAATAGTTTCCTGGGAAATCATAAGAGTACAATATGGTCATTCTTATTTTGGCAGTAGTTAGAAGTTTGCAAGCTAGAATATCCTAGAGTAAATACACAATGCTCCATGGCATATATAGAGCACTTCAGTATTTCTTTGATAAATGTTACAAAGTCTCCATTTTCTATTAAAAAAATAGTATTTCCAGTTAAAAAAAATGGTTAAAAATAGTAAATGGATAAACAATCCACAAATAAATAAATCCAATGGATAAACCAATTATCATATATCAAAAAATGAAACAACCTGGATGAATCTTGAAGACATTATGCTAAGTAAGAGACCCCAGATGAAAAAAAAAGTATACACTATATGAGTTCATTTATACAAAAACTTTAGACAAATGCAAATTAATCTTTAGTTACAAAAAGTAGATCACTGGTAGCCCAGGAAAAATTGGGGGCAGGAAGGTAAGAGGGAGAGATTACCAAAGGTAAACCAGAAAATTATTGATTTTGACAGATATGTTTGCTATCTTGATCTTGGTAATGCTTTCATAGGTTATACACACATGAAAATATGTGAAATCACATAGTTGAAATATACATAACTTATTTATGCCAAATACACCTGAATAAGGTTGTAGCAACAACAAAAAAGGTAATTGGGTGTTTTAGAAAATCATTGCTATGGGGCAGTACACAGTTTGCAATGATTTGAAGATCTTTAGAGAGAAAATAGAATTTATTCATTGAACATGTCCCCAGAAAAAATAGTGAAGTTCAGATTTTAGATTGTTCTGGAAGTAGTAACATATTCAATTATAATAATAGGCTGAAATTAAAGTACATGTTTTGGGAAATTTAAACTTTCCTGATATTTTATAAAGTAGCTTTAAAATACTCTGTTGTTGATAACATGATACTCTATATAGAACTTAAATTTTTAAAAATAATAATTAAAAAAATAAACTAGGAATAAAAAATACTCTGTTGTCATATAGAACTTAAATTTTTAAAAATAACAATTAAAAAAATAAACTAGGAATAAAAAATAAAATACTCTGTTGTTATAGACAGTAGCATCATTTAGGCCATTTAACTTACATAAATTGTCATTGATTTTTATATCAATCATGCTTTAAATATGCAAGAACACAATACAGGGCTTAAACTTATCTTCTTAAGTAGTTTATAAGTCTTAACAAAGTAGAAATGAATGTATTTCTTATTTTAAAAAGTCATATTAAAACAAGATAAAATTAATAAATCATTCGAGATAGGGCAACATATAAGTTATGGACTCCTAATGGGCAAAGTTATTCAAAATCTAGTCTGATGCTTGTTGGGCAAAGTTTTTCAAAATCTAGTCTGATGCTTGTATACAGCACATTCAATAAAGATCTGACAGCTTCAATTGATGACCAAATTAAAAATGAATTATTTGAATAATTATTTTCAATTCTGCAGTTTCAAAGTTATTCTTTGTCAAAAAAAAAAATACAAAAAACAAAAAACTGCTCCATAAAACTTAACTAGCATAGCTTCTATAGATAGAATAGCAACATATGCAAGTGAGAAAGAATGCAGTCAGAGGGAGAGAGGTACTATAAAGGGAGAATTGCGTTTGAGATGTGGGTCCAAAAAACATAAGATTTCGTTCTTTAGCATTTGTGGAAGTACATGCCATTTCAGTAATATGGGGAGTCCAAGTTAGAAAGTAGTAATAATAGAAAAAAGAACTAAAATGACCTTTTCTGAGTGAGAATAATCCATGTAAAATTTAATGCCAAAAATAAAATATTTGACAGGGCAGGAGTAATAAATTCACTTTCCCAGGAAAGTATAGAAATGAAACTTTAGCACAGGGCAGCATGCAACTGCAAATTAAGGAACTGTTCTGTCTTCTGGGAAAACCACAAACAAAATATGAGCCTCTGGAAAAATAAAGGCAAAATAAGGAATTTATCTAGGTATCTGGCTTTCTTTCACTTTCTTGTGCTGTTTTGGAACTAAAAAGCCATAAAAAGTGGATTTTTTTCATTACAATATCATTGAGAATATTTGCAAATGATTATTGCTATTCATATATTTTCCCTTTTGCAATTCTATATTCTTTGGTAGTAAATATAGAACAGCTGAATTCTATTAATATGTAGCATCCTAAAAATCTAGCAAAGAAAATCCAGAAACAATAAAAACAATGAAAATTCCTTAACACAACATACACTCTCTAAATGACTTGTTTAATAAGACTTTATTTAAATAACATTATCAGTATGCTTGAAGTCACTCTTAAAAGACTGTTTAAATAATATTAACAGTATATTTGAAGTCACTCTTAAAAGAACCTACAAAATCATTTGCAAAGTCCATTTTTATTTTACTGAAATCCACACAAAATTATACTAAACTTTTAATTTTAAGGTAAACTATTTTGACCATTATGTAATCCTTAGATTTGGATAACTCCTAGTGACAAAAAGCAGTGTTAGACTGGGGAAGGGAGAAACATGAGAGACATAAAGGAAGAACTACAAAAGTGAACAAAGAAAATTTGAATTTTTAAAAAGATTTTATTTATTTACTTGAGAGAGAGAGAGAGAGAGAGAGCACGCCCATGAGCAGAGGGAGGGGCGGAAGGGAGGCGAGGGAGAGAAAGAATCTCAAGCAGACTCTGTGCTGAGCGTGGAGACCACACAAAGTTCAATCTCATGAACCTGAGATCAAATCAAGAGTCGGACATTTAACCAACTGAGTCATCCAGGTGCCCAGAAATTTTGGGATTTGATAGATGTAACTATCTTGATTTTAGTGATGGTTTAATAAGTTATACATATGTCAAAAATTATCAAATTATACAATTTAAATATATATAGTTTATTATATGTTTTAGATAACCACTGCTCTAGACAATAGTTTGCAACCATTTGAAGACCCTTAGAAAACTTGTCCCTACATAAAAATCGGGAAGTTCAGATTTCAAATTATTTTGGAGGTAATAACAGGACTATGATTTGATACTCACCTTTGGGTAAGTATCATTTTAGGTACTCCATGTATATATATTTGACTCATTTAGAATTCTTATATGCTCTTGGTATTCAACATACACTAGAGAACAAAAATATTCCCTGGTACCATACAATGTGTATTCCGGAGACTCTATCTCAGATTCTCCCTTTTTCAGTGTGTGTAGGTTTGTGGCAAGGAGTGGGAATGTTAGATGATTTAAAAAGTTGATTTATATTGTTATGAGGAACTGGCATATATCAATTGCCTACTTTTGTTTCAAGTGCACAGCTACAGGTCTGGGAAATCCTATTCTCGTTTCTCCAAATGGAATGAATATCGTGGCTATTTTGTTTTGTTTCTAAAACCATGCTGGTTATCTGGGATTCAGACCTATATTTAGCCTCACTAAAAAGAACGCACTTTATTCCAAGAACCTGGCCTTGGAGCTACAAGCAATAACTGATCAATACACTGGGTTATCTTCTTTTGGAGAAGGGAGGGTATATTTTCAGCTGTGTGGGTGACTGTACTCTGTTACCAGAGGCATTTTAAAAACTGGGGGCACCTGGGTAGCTCAGTTGGTTAGGCATCCAACTCTTGGTTTTGATCTCAGGGTGGTGAGATTGAGCCCTGCATTGAGCTCCATGCTGGGTGTGGAACCTGCTTGGCATTCTCTCTCCCTCTGCTTTCCCTCTCCCCTCTGCCCTTTAATATGAAAAAAACAAAACAAAAAAAAATGTATAAGTGGGAAGAATGGTATATGTAGATACTGGGCATCAAAGATAGAAGGCATCTTCTTTTTTTATCTGCTCACCAGCTCTTTGAAAAATTACTCTTCCCCAATTTGTAGTCCATGCGGTTCTGGTCCCAATCCCAATTTCCAGGGGTGAGTAAATGATCCAAATCTTGCCAATTACAGTACTCCAATCCCATGACGACTGTAACTGATTTAAAGATGATCATGTAATCCAAGCCAGATTGGCTGGAATCCACCTTAGAATTTTTGCTAGAGCTATAAAGAAAAAAGAATGCTTTCTTTTTGCTAAGACTGCCTAGAATTGCTAATGGCCACCTTTTCCTCACTGTGTTCCTGTGACTCAAGCCAACAGTAAGGCTAAGAGATGGTGAGTGTCTTGATTATATTAATCAAACTCTTGTATCCAGCCAAATCTCTAGGCACATACATTGCTGGACTTCCAGATTACATCAGCCAATCCTGAGTTTGGCTTAAGACTATTTTAGGTAGGTTTTGTCATTTTTAATGGAAACAGGCTTGACTAAAACATTGAATTATTTGCAGTTTTTTAAATATACCTAGCTTCCTCATATATCTGTGCTGGAATACCCTTTCCCTCTGTTTCCATTTGAAAACTGCTATTTCTTTAAGTCTTTGCTCAAGCAACCATACTTCTTGGAAGTCTTCTTTCACTTCCTACTCCAGGTTCCCTCATCATATAATTTGTTGCCAACTCAAATATAACATAATCTGTGAAGCTTTTCATGGTTCCCCTTAGACAGAATCAGTAGCTTGTTCCTTTATATTCATACAGAACTCTAATATAGCCATACAGTACCAATGACTCTATATTGTAATTAAGAGTTTCTTTTTTTCCAATAAAATGTGAGCTCATAGAGGAAAATGAATATATCTTATCCATCTTTATACCTCTAATATTTAACTTAACATGCTGCTGGCATGCAATTCTCCATAGTCTCTTGCATTTCAGTACATTATACAAATGAGATACTGACTATGCATCATTCCAGCCTGTCTTTTCAGAGATTTCTATATAGAAAAGATGGCCATAGTGTCTCCCTCTGTAGCAAAAGGCAGGAATGCTTACTGTCCATATAATAATCTCTTTCTGGAACACATTATTATTTTTTTTTGTCACTAACCATTATAAAAGATTGTTTCTCTAAGTTCAAAGTTACTCTTATGTAATACAACCATTGCAATATGCAAATGTCATCTAGCCCTCTTCACATCATCCCATGAAAAGTAAGGCTCCGTGAATCATGGCAAAAATGCTTTTACTCTGGAAATGGCTATTAAGAATAATAAACTGTCTTTTGTCTCTGTCCCAGAAGTCTTGCATCTTCTAACAAAATCTGTGAAACTATCAGGCTAACTTGCTGGCTTGGAAATAGGATAAAATTTCAGATCCTTTACAGTCTCTGACAATTCTGGTGATAAGAATGGGATACTGATGGAGACACAGCTTTCCTTTAAAGAGGAAGTATGAGGGCCTTATCAGATGATTAATGAGATTTGAGGAAAGTCCATGAGAATAGGCAGTGAACATGTTAACCAAATTGCATGGTCAACCAGGCAATAAATGATCCTCTACTTTGCTGCCTGCTAAAAGGAGGAATTAGAGGAGATGGCTATAGGCTAAGTGCTAGGAGCAGGAAATATCTTCAAAGACAGTTGTCTTCATTGTTGCTAACTCTCTTCTGGGTGGGAAGATTTCTTCATCAATCTAGTGAGCAAACTCAGGTCTACCTCAATAGAACAATGGTACTAAGTACTATTAGTAATAGCAACAAATAGTACAAAGATTCATTCTGGATAGGTAGAAGAGTCAGCCTCCTTACATTCAACTGTTATGGAGACTCCCACCTACAGTGAGTATGAAAGGACAGAAATTTGTGAGCACTATGGGCAGAAACCAGGCAAGTCAATAAAAATTCAGCTTGTTCATTTGGGAGATTGGGGGCAGGTTCCATATTTTTTCACAATGCAACAATTGTAATATTAGGCTTGACTACCTAGCTACTGAAGCCTCTGTCTTGATATCACTTGGAATCAAAGACCTTATGCAATTTGACACCAACCTAGTTTTACAACCTTATCTATCACTCTATACCAGGAATCTGTCAGCTAGTCCATTTCATTTACTGTTTTATAAACCCATTATGCGTATCAGCTAGATGTCTAGGCTCTGTGCATATGATTTACCCCACCTGGAATGCCCTGCCATTTATTCATCAACAATGTAATTCAAGATCCATCTTTTCCTTAAATCCTTCCCTAATTCCTCCATCTCATGGTAATCTTTCTCTACTAATAATGAACTATAGTAACTACTTATTTCTTACATGATGCCTTTAAGATTATCTAACAGTAAATGTATATATCTTGATTTTTCCTAATTTGCTATAAATTGCCTTAAATTATGGACAATATGTTAGTTTTGTGGATATCCTACAGTGTTTACTAGGCATAGCTTTGTACACAGTAGGAACTAAAGAAATGATTTGTTATTGACTGATTTAATCATATTTTCTTTCAGCACCAGGTTTTGAGTAACAACTAAAAACATCAAATTACTCAACCAAATCCAAGTGATGAAAGATAATGAAGAAGTAACTGGTTTAAGTAAAGGAAACCCAACTGGACTAAGATCTATGTAGATCTTATGTAGGCTGGCTTATTCAAGTTAAGTTCACTATGGTGTTAAAATGGACATTTAGAGGCATGCCTTTGTTTGATATGAGCAGACTCTCCAAATGAACTCTGCTATTTGTCTCTAGTGAAGACCATCTTGGTAGAAAAAAAAGGACCCACTGCTTGGCCATTTCTGGTATCTCTGTGATTGGTGGTCTCAGCTCATTTTTGTAGTCAACACTTGGCCTCACTTACCACGTACATCATCCAAAATTCAATGATTTGGCAATCTCAGTAGTTCAGTCTAACAGCTGAATCAACAAACATTCTAACTATCCTACTACCACATTTGAAGGTAGTCTGCTGCCAGAACTGGGAGAAAGCATGGGGTTGGTGCTCAAAACTGACACTTACTATGCTTAAAGAAATAGAGAAGATTCATGTACAGTATTTTCCATGTGTTTTTGTTAAAAGCAAAGAACTAGCATGGAAAAAAATGTAATCTTATGTTTAAAGTATGTGATGCATTTTGGGACATCTCTAATATTTACAATTCTGGAAAGGGCTAAAAGCACAGATATGTTTACTTCTCTGGTATAGCAATTTTACTTGCCTAGAATAAGTAAAACATTATGAAGCAAGAAAAAACAGTTTGAAATAATAGACTGAAGTGAAATTTGTTCATATGATCTTTAATGATGAACAATCTCTTCAATGTCCATGACAAATAACAGCATTTATAACAAAAGTTTCAGAGTGCTTTGCTTTCACTGACTTATGAAAATGCAAGCTTCTGAACTAGAAGTTACTAGCAAGAAATACTGGCCAGTCTTGTTTTGTCTTATTGGTAATATAGATGACAACTTATACGGTATGATTAATTTGAGGAGCATCAAAGTTTCTAAAAATCTTTCCCAGCTCACTAAACAGCACCCTAAATTCTACAATTCAAGACTCATTGCATTAAGTTCAGGTCTGTTTGGTGTTAAAATGTAAATATCCTTGAAAGGGGATTGTATTGAAGTTAGCTGTTCTGCTATTTACTGCTTGAAGTAAAATATATTTATCAGGTCTTTAAATATATTTAAATATTAATATTAATATTTAAAATACATTTAAATATATCAGGTCTTCCTTTGATAGGAAAAGAAACACCGGTTATTTGAGATGGACAAGAATTCATGCTGAAGAGGGAAAGAACATAGGAAGACCAGTGGCTGTAGGAATCAAGTTATTTCGCTATTTTACAATTTTCTCTGGGGAATAAACTAATTCTAGACTTTTAAAGAATTAACGGACTTCTAATTTTTCATTTGATCAAACATAATTAATTTTGATGTCTGGGAAAAAAGACAGATGGTGACAGTGGAGGTGTTGACATAATCTGAATTGAATATTGATTTCTTTTTTTTTTTTTTTTTGAAAATGATTTCTTGAATATAAGTTCCTTGAAGTCAAGATCAAATCTATGGACTTCAGCATTTTTTTTTTTTTAGTAATAAGAATATAATGAATATCTCAAAAAGATCTGTTGAAAAGAAATAATTAGAAATGCCTGGGTGGCTCAGTGGTTAAGCATCTGCCTTCGGCTCAGGTCATGATCCTGGAGTCCTGGGATTGAGTCCCACATCAGGCTCCCTGTGTGGAACCTGCTTCTCCCTTTGCCTGTGTCTCTGTCTATGTCTCTCATGAATAAATAAATAAAATATTTTTTAAAAATAATTAGAACCGGATTGTCAAAAGAAGAGCTTAAAAGGAAGAGCTACTCCTATAGTTAGGTAGACCTTTGGGTTCTAAGGATCAGACAATCACATCTAGATGACTGCCAATCATATTGTGTAGAGAGAATGTCAGAGATCCCTGCCAAGATTAAAAATCTAAAATATGCATGGGTGGTGGTTTCTATCAGACCTACTGTTTAATTCACCAGACTACCACCTGCAGACATCAGGTAGATTGTGGAGATAGACTGCAGACTACCACAGCCCCAGTTGGAGATGCTATGTCAGATGTTGTATCATTAATACAGCAGATTACTAAGCCCTTCTATATTTGGTAATTGATTCGGTAATCACTGATTTGGCAAATGCCCTCTTTTCCTTTATAATTAAAAGAAAATAAAAATTAGCCCTATGCATTCACATGGGGCCCTTCCAATTTGGAAATATAAGCAGATCATCTTCACAGAAAGAGATACATAATTTATAAGATTTTACCTTTCTTTCCTGACCAAGAAAAAAAAAAAGGATGAGCACATATGTAAATATTTTTAAAATGTAATGGCATATGGGAAATAATCATTTCAATCAATCACAAAAAAAAATTAAAAATCATAAGGCTATTTTATGATTTACATGGAAGTAAATTTGAAAACCTAGATGAAACAGACAATTTCCTAAGGATAATTCAACAAAGCTAATCCCATTAGAGATAGCTTAAAAAGGTTAATTTTTTTTCAAAGCAATAGAAAAATTCATCAAGGAACTACCTTATAGAAAAGCATTGATTCCAGATGGTTTCACAGAGGAATTCCACCAAACCTAATAGATAAGATAGTCTCAATGCTCCATGAATTACTACAGAGCACTAAAAATGAAGACTTCTTAATTATTTTGATGAAATAAGTATAACACTAATACCTAAGCTTGACAAAGTACCAAAAAAGATTGAATATTATAGATCAAGATCACCTACAATTATTGATGCAAAAATACAAATAAATATTAGTAGCATTAGCATTATATCAGGAAAATAATATACCACGATCAAGTAGAATTTTTTTTAAAACTGCAACAGAAACTAGTCATTATGTAGAAATAGTCAATACATAGACACTATACAGAATAACCATTATATGGAAAATAGTTAATAGAAAATCTGTTACTATACCATACAAATAGATCTAAAAAAAAATATAATAGTCTCCATAGATGTTGAAAATATAACAAATACTTAAAAAATATAACAACCATTCCTGACTAAAGAAATCACTCAAGCAATAGAAACTAATAAATATTTCTTTACATAATAAAATATAAGCATATTTTAATTCTAATGCCAGAATTTACTTCATGAGTGATCACTATAGTACTTCCATTAGGATCAGGAACAAGGCAAAGGTGAACACTGCTTCCAATTCTTCAACATTGTACTGGAAGTATTACAATGTCATTAGAATGAGAATTGAATTACAGGTATGAGAACTGAGAAAGAAGAACTAAAAGGATCTCTATTTAAAAATTACATGAGAGTATGTCTAGAAAACTTTAGAAAATCAATGGCGAAATTAACTCAAAGATAAACTATTAAGGTACCAGGATGTAAAATTAACATTCAGAAATCAAAACTCTCCATATCTATACAAAAACCTATTAGAAAAATCCCATTTACAATAGCTACAAAAGATACTTGAGAACAAATTTAATAAAATAAATCTATATGTACAAAACCTTCATGAGGAAAACTTCAAAATATCCCTTAAAAACACAAAAGGAGACTTGAACAAGACTTGAACATACCTTTATTAAAGGTATTCATTATTCTTGGACTGGATGATCCAATATCATAAAAATGTCACTACTCCCTAAATTAATCCATTAAGTACAAATCAACAAAAATAATAATTTTTTTGTGAAGCTAGTTATGTTGATGCTAAAGTATATATGTAAAAAATAAGTAAGTATAGCCATGAAAGCGCTAAAAAAAGTAAAGGTAAGAGAACTTATAGCCTTTCCAGATATTAAAATATACCATAAAGTAGTATTACTTCATAGGTACCAAAGTACCATAACACATAAAAGCTTTAATGTACCAAAATTTCATTTGTTTTGATTACTATAGCTTTGTAATATAGCTTGTAATCAGGGAATGTGATTTCTCCAGCTTCGTTCCTCTTTCTCAGGAATGCTTTGGCTATAGACCAATGGAACAGAATAGAAAACCCAGACATAAAGTCATGCACATACAGTCAACTAATTTTTGACAACGGTAGCAAGAACACACAATGGGGAAAAGATGGTCTCTTCAATAAATTGTTCTGGGAAAACTGGATATCCACAAGTAATAGAATGAAAACAGAACCCTATTTTACACCACTCAAGAAAATTAACTCGAAATGGATCAAAGACTTAAATATAAAACCTGAAGCCATAAAACTGCTAGAAGAAAACAGGCAGAAAGCTCCTGTCTTGGCAATGATTCCCTGGATAAGACACCAAAAGCACAGGCAACAAAAGCTAAAGTAAGTGGGAAACAATAAAAAAAAGAAAATTGAAAAGGCAACTCATAAATACACTCAATAACTAAAAGACCGTCTAATTAAAAAATGGGCAGAGGGGCAGCCCCTGGGTGGCTCAGCAGTTTAGCGCTGCCTTCAGTCGAGGGCGTGATCCCAGAGACCCAGGATCAAGTCCCACCATCAGGCTCCCTGCATGGAGCCTGCTTCTCCCTCTGCCTGTGTCTCTGCCTCTCTCTCTCTCTGTGCCTCTCATGAATAAATAAAGAAAATCTTTTTTAAAAAATGAGCAGAGGATTTGCACAAATATTTTTCCAAAGAAGACATACAACGGCCAGTGGGTACATGAAAAGGTATTCAACATCACTACTCAGCAGAGAAATGCAAATCAAAACCCCAATTAGGTATCACTTCACACCTGTTAGAATGACTATTATCAAAAGGATCAGAAATAACAAGAGTTAGCAAGAATGTAAAGAAAAGAGAATGCTTGTGCATTCTTTGTGAGAACGTATATTGGTACAGCCACTTCAGAAAACAGTATAAAGTTTCCTCAAAAATATTAAAAATAAAACAACCATATGATCAAGCAATTCTACTTCTGGATATTTGTCTGAAGAAACGTAACAATTAACTTAAAAAGATATACACACTCCTATGTTCACTGCATTATTCACAATAGGCAAGTTATGGAAACAATCTAAAAATATTTTATTTGATGGGTGAATGGATAAAGATGTGATATGAAGGAGGGAAGATGGTGGCAGAGAAGAACCCTAGGCTCACCTTGTCCTGCAAATACAACTAGATAACTATTAACTCCTCCTAAATACCCCCAGAAATTGACCTGAAGAATGGCAGAACAAACTCCACAACTAAAGGTAGAGAAAAGGCCACGTCAAAGAAGGTAGAAAGTGCAGAGATGTGGTTTTCTAAAGAAATGGATTAAGGCTGATGTGGTGGGGAGGGAGCTGCAATTGTGGAGAAGGGTGAGATACAGACTAGCACACAGAGGAGCAGAGAGAGAAAATGAATCCCACAGCAATGGCTTGGAAAGTGAGGGGGCCAAATTTTGTGAGTTCTTGCAAGCAGCAGGGCTTAAAGTCTGGAGTTTTAAAGGTCAGTAAGTATGTCTGGGATAGATCCCAGAGGGCACTGCTCTGATCTTGGAGAGAAGGCAGGCAAACAGCCCATTGACATACAGCATGGAAACAGCAATCTGAAGAATGCCTGGGGCAAACAGTCCGAAGGCTATTTGTTCATCTCAGAACATGTCCCAATGAGGCAGTGTTCATGGAAAGACCCCTCTGGGAACAAAATAACTGGCTACAGCCATTTCTCTCCCACCCCCCACCCCGCACCTCAGTATAAGTACAGGCTGCCCTGCAGAAACCAGCACAGTCCAGTACTCTCTACCTAACTTGCTTACACCAAACCCTGCCATGCTGTGCTCCAGTGGAATCACCTCTCCCAGGCATGCTTGCTTCAGTGCCCACAGACCTTTCCCCTATAAGATCAGCCCAAACTCCTGCTCACATTGCATCTCCCAGTGTGGGGGTTTGCAGAGCATCAGTTCCAGTGGCAGTGGCAACAGGTCTCATTTCACAAACACCTAGTTAAAACTGTGCCACATTCAGGCCAGGGACCAAACACTCCTCACAATAGGCAAACAGAGCTTCTGCAGATGACTGGCCTGATGGATAAAGCAGTCAGGACAAAACAGCAAAGCACACATACTCTGGAAACACTTTCGGAAGTACCAGACCCTGGGGAACAGGGTACACCACACAGCAGGGCAATTCAGGACCTCTTCTTCATAAGGCCATTACCCTCCAAAACAGCAGACGTAGTTGACTTTCCTAACACAGAGAAACAGGCACAGAGACTTAGAAAAAATGAGAAGACAGAGAAATTTATCCCAAGTGAAAGAACATGACAAGTCCACGGCCAGAGATTTAAGTGAAACAGATATAAGTAACATGCCTGATAGAGAGTTTAAAGTAATGATCATAGGGATACTCACTGGACGTGAAAGACAGGAGTAAGACCATTAACACAGAGATAAATAGGTTATTTTTCAGATACCAACTTCAATCTTTTCTCACCCAATAATTAACAAAAGCTATCACAGAAGTATAAACCTAGGTGTCATCATTTTGGCCCCTAATAGGATTACTTTTACTGAATTGTATTTTGGCATTATGACATCATTAATCTAAACAGAAAGATGGAAATCACACAATACCATGAACTGTTGCCCTTCTTTTGAACAATTAATGTGTTTTTTATACAAGGAAGAAGAGATTCATATAACTGATCATGTTTTACTATTTCAGCCAGTAGGAAGTTCTGAGAAGCTGGTTTTTCAATCTCAGCTGAGTTCTTAATACAACTCAGAAATTATTTTATAAGTCTCCAGCTACTCCTCCATTTACTCTTCAGAGATTGCCTCAAGTGCCCTCTTTCTGCACACACAGTCCTCTTACTCTTGCGATTGCCTCCTACTTACAGAGAAAACAGAATCTACCCTATTTCTTTTCTTTTAACTTCCTTCTCCCTGTGAAAAATTTCCTACATTTGTGCTATGCACAATTTATTTATTCTTGATCTTTCTTGCTTTGTACAGAAATGTGAATTTCCCCCCAGGTGTTGCTTTAGGTCTAACACTCAAATTTTTATAATGATTTGTTCTCAAAAATTAAAAATTAAAAAAATGATTTGTTCTCATCCAGTTCTAAATATTTTCCAATTTCCATTGTGATTTGTTTTCTTTTCTGTATGTTTTTAAGTTACCAAAGTTTATCTTATGGCTCTTATATTATTAATTTTAAGCTTAATTGCACTATAAATAGGAAATGTAGCTTTCTGGGGGCAAGTGTCCAGGTGCAGTATTTTTGAATCTTGTTTCATATACTCTCCTTAAATGATTTCATCTGTTACAACTGCTTTATCTAATACCACTGTGTGGATAATTACAAATGTTTATCTCTAGTCCTGAGTTTCAGGCCTATAGTTTTTATACACTGATCAGACTAATTTCTTTTATGCCCAACAGACACTGCTGTCCTAACAAATTCAAAACCAACACATTATCTCTATCCACACCTCTAAATATCTTCTTCGTTCTTTTTTTATTCTCTATTTTTAGGTTATCCCACATTCTACCCAACTCTTCAAGCAAGTAACATTAAAATTGTCTCTTACTCCTTTCTTACACAAACTAAATGGACTTAACTGAGCGGTTCAAGGGCTATGAATTGTATATCCTAATTATTTCTTGAAACCATGTTTTCTCTATTGTAACAGGCCCTCATCATTTATAGCCTGGCCTTGCATTATCCTCGTAAATAGCCTTTAATTAGTTTTGTCACCTTTCCCCCTCTCCTTCTCATTTACTGTTGCTCTCGCTACCACATGTATGTTGAAAACACAAGTCTGATCATTTCATTCCCTTGCTTAAAAATCTTTGATCACTGCCTACAGGATAAAGTCTACATTTAACACAACATATAAAACCCCCTATCTGGGCAGCCCCAGCGGTTTAGCGCCACCTTCAGCCCAGGGCGTGATCCTGGAGTCCTGGGATGGAGTCTCATGTCAGGCTCCCTGCATGGAGCCTGCTTCTACCTTTGCCTGTGTCTCTCTGCCTCTCTCTCTAGGTCTCTCATGAATAAATAAATAAAAATATTTTTTAAAAACCCTGAGAAAATTAATCTACTGCGCAAGTAGAAATTTCAGGTTTGATATAATAAACATACTATTGTAAATTCTTAGATCTGCAATTCTACCAAAAGTCTAATGTTGAGGAGGATTTGGATAAAAGGGTTGCCTTATATATAACAACTGCCTACACATAACATTTTTATGATTAAAAAAACTTATGCTCTCTAGATTAGACTCCTTTTCCAAAAGAACCCTCTACCAGTTAGATGAATACAGGTTACATCTTTGGCCCAATGAAAACATTTAATGCAGGTAAGCAAGTAGAATGAGACTAGTCTGACAAGGGTCAGCTCAGGACCTTAGTAGTGCAGAAATCAAACACAATGAGACAATGTTTTGAATGATGATTGCAAATCATAAAATCTCAAAGGCAACAGAGAACAAAGAAACATCTCTGGAAGACCAAGTAGTAAGTAAAAACATAGCCCATGGATCCTTTATCCTGGCTTTAGGAAAAAGAAGAAAATTATTCCAACCAAGTAAAAAGGAGGTGACACTGTACTCCCTAGCATATATCCTATCTGTAACAAAAGTTACAACAGAACAATCTATGTTCATAATAATAATCTTTAAAGGTAATAAAAAACAAATTAGGTTCTGTATCCTCAGTATGAGAAGACAGGTAAACAGAAGTCATTCCAGGGAGGTTTGTATGAAAAAATTATTAAAAGCATACAGGCTCATAAAAGATATAAACATATTAATGTGTTAGTTACTATTTTAATTATCTGTTAACAATTGCTTCAGTTTCTCAAAACAATTTCCTTCTTCCCAGAATGCGAACATCAATATATTGCTGTATTTTATCTCCTTATTAATAAAACTAGGTAAACAGAGTTTTTTGGATTTTTTTTATCAATATCCAATGTGTTTTTAAATGAGACAGTAAGTAAGAATAGGCATTTGCTGAAGAAATCAGCCAACCCTGGAAGAGCTGCAGGGTAAGAAGTAGATTTTATGGTTTACCAAGAGAGGGAGAAAACATTGGTAGAGTGCTATTTCTAGAAATTCCATCTACTGCTCTGACACTGTTCATTGCTCTGATTTATTCTGAAGCCAAATTCATTTTCTTAGCTTTACTACTGTATCTATGATTCTGAATTAGATGTGTCTGTGTATTTATATGTGTATGTACATGTATTTTTTGGCTTATATTTCTGAACTAGAGTGAGCTTCAGAAGCTTTTTTTTTTTTAAGATTTATTTATTTATGATAGACACACAGAGAGAGAGAGAGAGAGAGGCAGAGACACAGGAGGAGGGAGAAGCAGGTTCCATGGCAGGAGCCCGACGCGGGACTCGATCCCAGGATTACAGGATCGCGCCCCGGGCCAAAGGCAGGCGCTAAACCGCTGCGCCACCCAGGGATCACCTAGAAGCTTTATCTCCATGTGGCATGTATCTTTGATGCATAAAATGATTTTTATTTTATTTTTTAGATTTTATTTATTTATTTGACAGAGAAAGTAAGATAGCGCCAGCAGGCAGAGCAGTACAGGGAGAGGGAGAAGCAGGCTCAGCAGGGAGCCCAATGTGGGGATCATGACCTGAGTCAAAGGCTGACGCCTAACTGACTGAGCCACTCAGGTGCTCCATAAATTGATTTAAAAAAAAAAAAAATTCAAATGTTTCAACTTAGAATGTGTTCTATGTGAACTTGCAGGGAAAAAAAGAAACTCTACATCAAATATTCAGCCAAAGTCAAAATTTTGAAGAATAAACAAGCAAATGTGATAAATGTACTACAGACTTAACTATATTTATTCTAGAATATAAGATCCAAATGATATATGCATACAGCAAAAATTAGAAGCATTTCATATTAAAAATTAAGTGGACTTTATCCCAAAATTTGATATCATACCCCAAGTATGTGTTATTAATAGTTGTGGTGAACAAATAAACCAGCTGTGATGGAATCAGGACTATAATGTGGCTAATACCTTTCTATTCCCTTGGGATCACCTTTTGCTATAGTAGAAAAAAAAAATTAGTCCAAACTATTTACAAAGATGTAAATTTTAATGAGAATCTTTCTTAAGCCTATTATATAAAAACATGTTTTACAATCAAGTTTAATTATTATGACTTTTGTTTCAAATTTATTATCTTCCAACTAACATTTTACCTCTGGTCCTGGAGGGCCACATGGTCCTTGGGGTCCTGGGTCACCCACCTGGCCCTAAAATAGGGGTGGGGATAAAATTGTAAGCATTAATCTAATAAATACAATATGAAATGGAAATAGATGTATAATAAGCAAACAGAACTCAATGTATTATGCCACACAAAATTATAACGACTTTTCAGCAAACAACAGTCAATATATTGTGTCAAACAGAGTTGTAACTGCCATTCAGAAGGACTTAATTTGTAACCATCATCACTGTGGAAAACTTATTTAAATAAAATGTGTGTGGATGTAATATATGTTTACTCCTAATCTTGGAGATACAAACAAATTGAGTCAAGTGCTCAAATCAAGAAAAAAAAAAAAATGCATGGATATGTGTCTGTTACCCAGAGATAAGGCAATAAAGTTTGACTTAACAAAGTTCGGGACTCTAGATGTGGAGCTGTTTCCATAATCAACCAGAGTCTGGGACTGTCCTTGAAAATTCCTTTCTCCTTTGATACTACAAGAGGCCGCCTGGGTTAATAATTTAGAATCATCTGGATTTAAATCCCTGCTGCTAAATCTTTCTTAGCCTCAGTTTTCTTAACAATAGAAATAATAATGATAACAAGTACTAACATTGTAACAGGGTAATTGTGAGGATTAAATGAGATAATATATTTAAGGTGCTTAGCTTACACAGTGCCTGGAAATAAATGTTAACCAATTTTGTAACCTTTAATCCTTCCTTTCACATCCTTCTCTCTCTTGGATACCTAAAATTCCTAGATTGTTTGGATCATTAAATTAAAATGTTGAGGATTTGTTTTAAGTATCTCTGAAGCCATTTTCTGACATTTGGGTTAACAGCGTGAAATTAGAGCTGGAGAGGAAGTTCAGTGGAGAGAAAAATGGTCAGAAAGCCTGAAACCGGAGAAGGCTGGTCATATTCTCAAGAGATGAAAGGAGACAGTTGTCTGATACCCTTATTTTCATAAAACAACAACAACAAGAAACTATTGAATTAAAATTATTTCTGTCATACTAAGTTTCTATATGAGTTTCAAATTTGACTTAATAGGTCTCAGATTACATACAATTACAGGATACAATATGTGTTTATCCATGATTCAAGAAGTAAAGCTCAGTTTTCCATAACCACTTAAGCCATTCTCATACAGTCCTTAAGTATTCGGGTATCCGGATATAAAACAGTACACAATATAACTACTGCAATCAAATCTAGAAAAAAGCAATGAAGTGTTACATAAAACTTGATTCAAGTTCTCCTAAAGAAACAAAATCATAATTCATCATAATCAGTATCTAGGAGTCAAATTCTTAAAATGGTATTTCTCTAAAGAAAGATAGGGCTCTCACTGGAGACCTCTGGTGGCCAAAACCAAACAAGAAGCTAAATTTATAGGTTTTGAGGAAAAATAGGATTCCCTAGGTCTTCGTTTTCAGAAAAGTTAATTGACAACCAGATGTTTAAAAATACAAATTTTGGAAAAATTACTTTCTTCAGAATAAATCTTCATTTTGAAATTTTTCAACTGGTAGTTTCCTTGAATGTCGTCTTTTTTTTTTTTTTTTTAAACTGAGTTTTCAGGTAAATTTTAGACAATGGAGTAATGATTAAGTAAACTTCTATAACTGACAACTTCTAGTTAAAAATGTGGAAAGACATAATAATTGTCTTTGCTTTATTCTAAGGAAAGAATTTTCTTAACTTCTCATTGGTAGTTATCTCTGGATTTTAAATACTTGTAGTGTGAAAGATTCCCTGTTGCAAAACATTAAAAGCCTTTCAGATCAGGACATTCTTTCTTTTATTCTGTAAGTCTTCTCTCAATGTTACAACTTAGATTTATTTGGAAAGAAAAGTATCACTAACTCCAGCATCTTAGAAAACAAGCAACCAAAAGTAGGAGATATAAAATAAAGACATCCTTATGACTTTGATATTCTTTTCATGATAGTGAACAAATGATTTAGATAGGCATTAACTTGGATAATTTCTTTTTAATATAACAGATTCGGTGTCCCCGTTCAAAATTAGGAGATTTCCAGGTCAAATCTCCTAATTTTTTCTATTAATAACATACAAACAAGTGATAAAGTGAGACACTAAAGACTCACAAATATTAATTCATAAGTCTCTCTCCTATCTTCAGTCTGATGCATATATTTTTCAAAGGCTTGATAAAACAAAAAATGGTCAACTAACTCCTATGAAAGTAATCCCCAATGACATTAAAAATGTATTTTTTATTAATATAGAAAGGTACAAAATGGGCAAGTAAACCCCTCACTCTTATCACCTTATGCTCCCTGTATCACGGCCCTAAAAAATCACATTAGTGTTGCTTCTGGTGATTTATTCCAGGAAAAAATAATATGAAGTTTTAAGACATTATGTTAAAGGTGAAACAGGCTCTCCACCTTTCCTTTAGTTTAGACTAGAGAAATACCGGTAAGCACCATCACTGAGAAAGGGAACTAAAAAGTCACAGATTTGCAAGGAAACTTAAATATAATATAGTCTGACTCCCAGTTTAAACAAGAAACTGAATATCACAGTGGTTAAATGCTCAAGGTCATAGCAAATCAGTATCAGAGCTAGGATTAAAATCTAAGTCTCTTCTTTCTCAGAGCAGTGTTATCCCCTCTGCCCTATAATAAACATACTATCAATATAAACTGTAGCAAAAAGTAAAGGAGACATTAAAAAGATTTACTTTGTATAAGCATGATAGATGACTTTAGTTTTCTTAAGTAATCAATTGTAAAGTATAACAATAATATTGATACCACTTATTACATAATATTGACCTTAGAAAGTGTGTTGAAAGAAAACCCTCATGTTATGAACAATGAGGATGGAAGAAGTCTAGGGTCTTACTTTACAAACCACTGCAGATATTGTAAGTTCCTGTTACATGATGAGAATAATCATTGAAAAACAGAAGGTTTTTGTTAGTTTCATGACCTATTCTTATGCCCCTTATTTATCTACTTTGGAATTTTTGAGATTCAACTCCAGAGCATGAGTCTGGGTACATGACTGGCCAGGTTAACTCTGAGTCCAGGGCAAAAAACTAGTGAAGCCTACCACAGCATGTCACTTGACAAAAAGACACTGAGAATTGTTCTTTGGGATAAATAATTCCTGAGAGATGTATATGAAATGCTGTCACTTTTAGAAGTCATACAGAATGAGGCATATAACTTAATACTGCTTCCTCTGACAAAAAATAAACAAGCCTTAGATGGGAGGTGACAGAAGGAAACACGATGATTTGCTCAGGGAATGACACTCTTTTTAAAATATATGTTATAATGTTACCTTAATAAATTATAATTTTTCATCTACCTTTTTCTATCTACAAGCACTTTCACCTTGAGTTGTAATCAATATTGAAATGCTAAAACAATCTTAAAATATTAAATCCTACAACAGTGTAGCACAGTGTTGAGCACAGTGTTGAGTGGCTAAGCATCTGAGCTCTGACATATATGATTACCTAGGTTTTCCCAGGTGACCAGCAACTAACTAAGGAAACTTGGGCAAATTATTTTAACTCTGTATCTCAGTTTCCCTAATCTGTGAAATAAGAATAATAATAGTACCAACTTCATATGATTTTTGTAAAGATTAAATTAGAGGTACAGACCTTAGGATTGTGACCAGTACTTTGTAAACATTCAATAAATCTTAGCTATAGTAATTATTATGACTTTCAATGTAGAGAGACATACTTTTAACTCATGTTTTAACCATTATTTAAGTGATTTTAATTAGTAATTTTAGTTTGAGCTGGGTTTCATGTTAACTGCAATATAAGATACTCTTTTTTTTCCAACTAATTGATGCCCAAAGGTTAAAAAAAAAAAAAAAAAAAAGCCAAAGAAGTAGAATATTTGTGCCCACAGAGTGTGGCATGCTACCTTTTCTTCATGATATTTCTTTTTTTTTTTTTAAGATTTTATTTACTTTATGCATGAGAGAGACAGAGAGAGAGAGAGGCAGAGTTCATGATATTTCTTTAATGAAATATGCTGGATTGAAAGATATTTGGAAAAATTAAATTATTCAAAATATTTTGTATTTTCTACCCTAAATATCCATTGTTAACTTTAAATACTATCCATAACTGATCAAACAAGACCTTTAGGGCTCACAGAAACTTGGTTTTGGCCTGGCATGAGGGTGTGGCAGGAAGAATGGAATGTGAGTTGAAAACCTGGATTAACTGTACCCTAAAACTGAAGAGAAAGAATGCCAGACTGGTAGGTTTATATCCTACTTCTTATATTCCACTAATACCAACAAGTGTCAAAGATTCATGCCATGATATATACTTTGTTAATTGGAAAAAGCAGAGCAAAAGTTCAAACCTACTGAAGGCCCTGGCTTTCCTCTCATCCCTGGTGGTCCTGAAACACCAACAGCACCCTTCAGGAAGAGAATAACAGAAGATGAAAGCTATTATACCACAAAAGGCAGCTATGCCTCTATTTACAAACTACTTAAAAAATTCATAGAGTTAATCTAAAAACTTTGAGAAAATCACTTCAAACAAGATGTGTAAAACCAGTTTTGATACCATATCCTAATAAACTACATAGCTAAAATAATCATTACTCCAATCCTTTCAAAGAATTTATACTTTTTCACTGAATTTTTGTATTTATATAAACTTAATGGTAAAAAAAAAAAAAAAAAAAAAAGTTACCTTGTCTCCAGGATACCCTGGTTCTCCTGGCTCTCCTATAATGCCTTGTTCACCCTAGAAAGCACAATTTCATACAAAGTCATGTAAGCAACACAAACATAATAATATTAAAAAGTAAGTATTAATTAGAGAAGAATAGTTTCTCTTTTTTTACTACTTCTGAGAAAATTGTATGATTGACAGTACAGATTAGATCTCATATTTAGAAACAAAATATTGGATAAATTGTATTGACTAAAAAAAATGTGATAAGAAATTATTTCTATGATAATGTAAATATTTAAATCACCTTATCACCTTTGATTCCAGGTAGGCCCTTATTCCCGGAAAGACCCTATAAAAAAAAGTGATATTTTGTGACATCATAGAGAAATTAAAGGGAAATATCCATTATGCAAATAGAGACATACCATTGGGCCTGGAATTCCAGAAGGTCCAAGTGGTCCAATAGGGCCAATATTGCCCTGAAAAGCAGTAAGACAGAAAGGCATCATTAAATATCCACTAGGATTGGAAAGAGAATATGGTAAAATTAATTAATTAGCTAATTAAGAACATTTCATCTCACTAAGCTCCCACATGTGCCTTGTTCTTCCACAACTTCTTTTCCTCTCCACATTTTTAATATTTGAAACTTTAGTGAGTCATCCTACTCCCTGAAGTCTATTCATACCAGTCTAGTCCACAAGGATCCTCCCCTTCCTTTATTTCCTATAATGCTTAACTCTCCATGACATTTATCTTGAAATATTTCTCCAACTAGATAATGTCTTGAAGATAAGGGAAATATTTTAGTGCCACATTCCCAGGAGGTATTCAATATATACTTCATTTGATCCTCTTCTATTTTTATTTCACTCTTTTATTGAGGATTTATTGGGTAGTTACTATGTTCCAGGGATTCCAGTGATTTCATTTCATGATTTGAAATTTGCAGAATTATAAAATTTACCATAATTCTGGAATAAACTGAGACTGAACAAAAGACTCTAGTCTACTGGGCTTCCCTATCATTCATTCATTATTTAACATTTGTTGAACATAACATGTACACAGACACTGAAGTTGTGTGGAGGAAAGAAGATGAAAAAGACAGTCACCAACAAGTTCTCAGTTTAATTCTCCAATTCAAGATTCCTCAAAAACATAACAACCACTATCACCTCCTGCAAGCAAGTGATTTAGAAGAACTCCTCAAATACATCATCTTAGAAGACAAAGGACAATAGTCACAATAAGGGTATTGAAAAGTAAAATTTGAAAAAAAAAATGGTTTGGGGATCACTTACAATTTTTTGTGACACTGACATTTCCATTTTCCTTCTTTCTCTTGCTACCTCTCTCTGTGCCTAGCTTCTGTATCATCCTTCATCTTCAAAGAACAAGTTGCCTTAAACCTCCTTTTTATGGTTTCCAACTATTAAAAAACTTCTAAAGGTGTATTTTGTGGCAATACTAAAAGTGTTGCCCTTTTACCAAATTTCTTAGGAATCCCAGGCCCTCACTACCTACTCTTCTTTTACTTCTCCCTCCTCCAAATCCCACACTCTAGCCACAATGGACTATTTTCCATTCTCTGAACATGCTCTCTATCACGTGCTCAAAGCTTTTGAGGGTATAGTTACCAATACTGGAATGGTCTTCTGTACTGGTGAATATATTGCACTGTACTTCATTTCCTATGTTCCTAGTCTGTGCATTCTGTGATAGCAGAAGCATGATTATTGATTTTTTTATTTCCCAGATCCAGCATAATAACTGGCACATAATAGTTTTGAAATAAAGTATGAAATGAATACTGAAGAGCCTGTCAGAATAGCCAAAACCAAAAAGAAATAACAAGTGTTGGTGGGGATGTGGAGAAAAATGAACCCTTGCACACGCCGGCAGAAATGCAAATTGGTGGAGCCACTGTAGAAAAACAATATGGACCTTCCTCAAAAAATTAAAAGAATTAACATCTGATCCAGTAATTCCACTACTACCATTTATTCAAAGAAAACACTAATTCAAAAAGATGTATGGATCCTATGCTTATGGCAGCATTACTTACAACAGTCAAGATATGGAAGCAATTCAAGTGTCCATTCATAGATGAATGGATAAAGAAGATGTGGTATACAAACACACACACATACACACACAACAGGAATATTACTCAGCCATAAAAAAGAGATCTTACCACTTGCAACAACATGGATGGACCTAGAGGTTAAAATGCTAAGTGAAATTAACAGAGAAAGACAAATACCATAGGATTTCACTCATAAGTGCAATTTAGAAAACAAAACAAATGAACAGGGGATCCCTGGGTGGCTCAGTGGTTTAGCGCCTGCTTTTGGGACAGGGCATGGTCCTGGAGTCCCCGGATCAAGTCCAGCATTGGGCTCTTGGCGTGGAGCCTGCTTCTCCCTCTGCCCGTGTCTCTGACCCTCTCTCTCTCTCTCTCTCTCTCTGTGTCTATCATGAATATATAAATTTTTTAAAATCTTAAAAAAATAAAAAACAAAACAAATGAACAAAGAAAAAAGACAAAAAAACAGATTCTTAAATACAGAGAACAAACTGGTAGCTGCTAGAGGTTAGTTGGGGGGGTGGCTGAAATACATAAATGGGATTAAGAGTACAGTTATCATGATGAGCACTGATTAATGTACAGAATTACTGAATGATTATTTTGTACACCTGAAACTAATATAATGCTGTATGTTAATTATACTTCAGAAAAAAAAAACCTTAAACAGTGATTCTAGAGCTCTAATCTCCCAACATAACAGAGCATTGCTAATAGTCTACATTTATATAATACAAATTTCAGAATGGAAAATATGACATCTTTACTTTTGAGTGAGTCCTAAAGTCTGTGAAATATAATGGAGATAAATTATTTCCAGCATGTTTAATCCTGACATATATGAGAGACTGTGAGAAGAAAAGAGTAATACTTTCCAACTTAATAAATAGATTGCAATATTAATATATCACAAATTCCGTCAGTAGGAAACAACTGCTCTTATAATTACAGAGGCTAGTTTATTCAAAGTTCATAGCTTTAAAAATAATGAGTTTCAAAAAATACAATAAACATTTCTGTCTGGAAATTATGCAGTAATAATCTAGGTAAGTATGGAAAAAATATCTTATAAACAAATAAGCAAATATTTCGTTGTCATCCTGTTGGGTTTTTTTCTATAGGCAATAATATTAACTTTGTTTTGTTAAATAGAAGACTGCGCATAGACTAATTAGATGAATGTACTTTGGGTGCACAATCTACTATTTTACTTTTTAGTGACTCTAGAAGAAATATCACAAAATAGTAAGTGTGGAGAGATATCAAAGAACATACATGTTATAAAGATTTAGTAAAATAGGAAATCAATAATTAAAATAGCATGGGTATAAAAACCTCCAAGAAGCAGCAAACATTTTGTGGTATGTTACAAATCGTGTGGAAAATCCTAGTCCTGAAAAAATACAGCTTTCTCAAAGCAACCCGTGATAAGCTAAGAGCAGTTTTTGGTTCCACAAGGATAATCTGAAAGCCTTCAGCACTCGCTGCTTACCACACTCCTCTTCCATGAGAAGACGGAGCAGACAGGAGAAATACTTCCATGCGTGGCAGCTTAGCTGAGGGTGTCTGGGATACAACACCAAAGGCAGAAGAGCCTCCCTCACAGTCAGAAATAATAAAGAATTTTTGAATCAAAGTGAGTCAAAGAAACAGAGACCCAAGGATAGGTTCTTCACATAAAACCAGCAGCTGCTAGCCAATTCGGGCTCCTATGAGTGAACACGCTATAGAGAAGACTGTGGGTTCCTCTTCAGGCTTTCCAACCACACCCACCCACACTCACAAGTCATAATCACTATCACTAATTAAGAAAGCAAATGACAATCATCTGTAAGAAAAAATCATTTAGAGAAAGCCGTCTCCTCTCTTGTCAGAAACTTGCTTCCTGTAAGGAAACAAGCAGATGTGTGCTTGCAGATAAACAGAGCAAGCAAAACTGTTTGCTGTGAAATATAAATGTTCTATGCAAATCTTTCCCAATTATCTTCATAACCTCTCCTCTTTCCATTCTACTCCCATCCCCCCATACTTCCTAGGCTACAATCCTACTGCTCCTCTTTCCATTGCCCAAACATTGCATTTTTTCACCTCTTCCGTGCATTTAAAGAGACATTCTTCTTCCTAAAGAGCCCATTTCCTATCTACTCCTCTCCATCCATGCACAATCTTCAAGATACAGTTAAAACACATCTTTTCTGCAAAGCCTCCCCTCTCAAGATAACATAAATTGCACCTTTTTCAGTGGTTTTTGTCCATTATAGCAGTGATCAAATCATATGATATCACCTATTTTTCCTTCTATGTCATTAGATTATAATGTTGCCAAAAACAGAAATCTTGTTTGTATTTTTAGGCCTAGCATCTAGTTCATGATTTGATAGCCGGTGCTCACGCTGATTTTAAAATTTAATAAATGTAAAACGGAGGTAGTAATACCTGCTCTGTCTACTCGAGGAACAAATGAGATATGTATGTGAAAGTACTTTGAAAAGTATGAAGTACTATACATATCGATGTAGAGATGAGGATTACAAAGATGACTGTTAGTATCATTAGGCATTTTCTATTCTGTGGAAAAGAAATCTCTTCCCATTAACTAAAGAGTAAATTGAGAAAGAGAAAGGACAAAACAAAAACCCCAACCAGTTGATTTTACTAAGCACTATTATGTGTTGGAACTGTGCTAAATCCTGGAATTGAAAAACGAGTAAGAATTAACTACTAGGTAGAAAAGTGAAAGTTAAGTGTTTCAGGTAGACCAACAAGCTCAAGTGCAAAGGCCATATCATAGGAAAGCTGCGTGGCATCTGAGAATAAACAGTTTTGCCAGGGCACAAAGTATGTCTGAAGATGCAGTTAAGAACCAAAACAGACTAGACCTGCTAAGATTTTGGTCTTAAACTTCAGCATAATAGCAGAAGCTTCTGAGCTAACCAACTGATAGGTTGAGTGAAGCATGTGTAAGGAATATCTTTGGAATCCAACTACCTTCCCCAGTTTCCTTTCCTTCCCCCATTGGAAAGGCCACTGACTATTGCCTACAGGTTTAATCCTATCCAAGTTCTCAGAAAAAAAAGAAAAAAAAAAAAACTGGTCCTTTGGGTTTTTGGGTTCCACCTTTGCATAGAGCTTCTCATGAAGCCTAAAGAAATCTCATAAGATAAATGGCATATATTTTAAGGTACTATAAGTTTTAAGAAGGTGGCATGACACATGGGTAGAATTTTGGGCTTTAGTTTAGATCACCTGGCTTCAATAGAAACTATCACTCAGAAACTGAGTGGCCTTGGCTTGTTCTGAGAATTAAATAACCTAGCACTATGACTAGCACATAGAAAATACTAAATAAAAGTGAGCTATTATTAGGGTGATTGGGTGGAAGAATTGGTTAAGCATCCAATCTTTGGTTCTGGCTCAGGTCATGACCTCAGGGTCACAAGAGCAAGCCCTGTGTTGGGCTGTGTGCTTAGCAGGGAGTCTGCTGGAGATTCTCTTCTTTGCCCTTCCCTCCCTCGCTCTCTCTTTCTGTCCTTAAAAAATAAATAAATCTTTTTTTTTTTTTAAAGAGAGCCTCTATTGCTAATTTCATTATTAGTATATGAATATTATATGTAAAAGTTTAAATATCCCAGACTCATTCATGTTCTCTGACTCTTAATTATACTCTTGCCAACCCCAAATGGCAAGTTAAAAGTTGTTATGTTGATTTTTACAATAGTTTCAGTAACTGAACTCTTGATGTATTCCTTTGGTCAAGTTGTCACCTTCTGCCTTGGGGCAGTTTAGGTGGGGAAAAAAACATTAAATTTAGACTCAAAAGGTGTGTGTTCAAGTTCAAACTACAAATAATTGTGGCTGTAATTTATGGTATAAAACTCTGGAGTTCAATTACCTACTTGATGTGTTAGAGCAAGCTGTAAGCTGATTTGGGGGGAAAATCTTACCTCTGCCCATGGTCACTTCCTATTTTTATATGGATACACATAGTTTACTTGTAAGATTCTATTTTCATTGGGCTCCTTACATTGCATAAAAGTATGTCAATCTTGCCTTTAGCTCAGCTGACTATTAAACCACATGGCTCTAAATTTATATAAAAGATCTGCAACTTACATCCCTGCCGTGAACTTTAAGTGACTGAGAGAAATATATTTATGAAGTTATGGCATAAGTAGCCACCTGTTTGCTTTAGTGAATAATCTCAAATTTATCTGATAACTATATATCTGGAGTGCATTATTTTGGTCTCTACAGAATTGCCTTTACTAAATTTTACTTTGCCTACATCAGAAACTCCAGTAAAACTCAGAGTTAAATTCACTGAATAAAAAATTATTAAGTGGACAAATAATACAATCACACTTTTAGTTTAATAAGTTATTTTTTTAAGATTTTATTTATTTGACAGAGAGCGAACACACAAGCAGGGGAGGGGGGCAGAGAGAGAGAAGTAGACTGTGTAGGGAGCCCTATGTGGGGCTCAATCCCAGGACCCCGGGAGAATGACCTGAGCCAAAGGCAGACTCTCAACCGACTAAGCTACCCAGGTGCCCCTAGTATAATGAATTAGGTATCAAATGTTTAGCAGCAGGGACACCTGGGTGGCTCAGTGGTTGAGCGTCTACCTTTGGCTCAGGGCGTGATCCCAGGATCTGGGACTGAGTCCCACATCAGGTTCCTTGAATGGAGCCTGCTTCTCCCTCTGCCTAGGTCTCTGTCTCTCTCTCTATCTCTTTTTCTGTGTCTCTCATGAATGAATGAATGAATGAATGAATGAATGAATAAATTCTTTTTAAAAATAAAATAAAATGTTTAGTAGCACTAGTGAAATGCAACTACAGTCTGTTGTTCAAGATGTTTCCCAACTATCAATTCAATTTTATTCTGGAAATAAAATCTACAGTTACCATTTTCTATGATATGGTATGGCATGATATTTAGACCTATCTGTATCTATCCAGGCCAGATGGTATAAAAGCCTTTCAAAGGAGAGAAGTGGCTGTTTGATGCCATACTTTTGAAGAAACGGAGTCTTAAGTGTCTATTAATGAGACAGACATAAATACAGATGTACACATAAATCTGTAGAAATTTGTTGTTTTAGGCTATCATAAAGTTTAATTTTTTGACTCATAATGCTAGTCTAATTTGTGTAACTGGTGGGAAAATACATTTGAGCAAGGCTGATATCCAACAATGACACTGAAACATCTAATTTTTCTAAAGATTTTAAAATGCATCTAACAAATATAAACACAGTATTTTATAGGAATTTTAATGCTTGATACTTACTCTAAGCCCAGGAAATCCCGGAGGACCAATGCTACCTACAAGACCCTATGTAAAAGAAATGTACACAGTTGGTTAAATACAATTGCAAACAACTAAAGGTATTTTCTAAAGACAAACCAAACACTTCCAGAAAAAAATATATATATCAAATTTTACATTATGCATCCTCTTAAGGAGTGCAAATCTCTGGTGGTAGTTTATGTTCTTCAAAAATGCCCTTGGCTCCAAGTTTTTGGAAGCCAGGACTACCACCTAGCCTAGGATATAGATTGTTCTGTGTCTTTTATGTATTTAATAAAGGAAGTAAATCCTATAAATCATCAGGATTGTAGATACAACCAACCTATGTATAATATATATAAAAATGGGTGGTCAGCATATGGAGTTAGAGGAGCATTTTCAGATGATTTAAAACACTACCCATTCTTGAAGCATAATATTTAAATTCTCTACACTTCACTTTTCTCATTTATAAAATAGGAATAATAACATTTGGGGCACCTGGGAGGGTCAATTTGTTAAAGTGTCAGCTTAGGTCTTGATCTCAGCTCAGGTCTTGATCTCAGGGTTGTGAGTTTAAGCCCTGCTCTGGGTCCCACAGTGGGCATGGAGCTAACTTTAAAAAAAAGAAAAGGAGTAATAACATTTGTTCTCACTAGTAGAGATCACAATGAAAACTGTCATAATGTATAAAAGGTTTTGAAAATTTTCTCACAAATGTAAGAAATTGCCAATATCATTAATTATGTATACAATAAATGAGATTTTAAATTATCAATATTAATTTTTCCAATAGATTTGTGATGATCCTTTGAACCTGTCATTATAACCATTATGATCATTCCTAATTCACTCCATGGCACTGTTACATTATTTACATGATACAAAGTACAGGAACAGTCCCTCTGCCTTTGTTGCATTTCAAGTTCTGTTTTGAAAATAAGGTACAGTAAAAAATAGAATTATAAGCCAATAAAATAAAATATCCAGTTTATTCTTATATTATAAAAGATATTAAAGCCTGAAAATACTCTTCAAGATGCACTATATTTAAGTAAAGAGCAGATTTCAAAAAGAAATATTTTAAATATGGGAAGACCCCAACCCTAACAAACTTCATGTATATTTAACTGACAAAAACATTAAATAAGATGGCTTCACAGTTAGTTATGCAAGGACATAAATGTATTAAAGGAACAAGTAAATAATGCTTACTTTATTACTCTTGAAATGAAAAGCTTCCCAGAATCAAGGGCAAGAAAAGTATGGTAAACATTCTACTTAAAACATCATTCAGGTTTTTAACAATTTATTTGGAAATCAGTTCTACTCTCATCTGCCAAGACTACAACAAATAAAACTTTGGCTAAATTAACAAATAAATCAAAGAAGTCTTAATTTAGAAAAATGAATTAAAAAGAAACTACTTTCAAATGCCTTACGTATAAATACTAGTAATTTTTACCTATATCTAAATATAGGAACTATTCCTAATTTAAGCTATAAGGATTTAGTGACTGACTCTAATTCACCTTAAGATCTTATGGAATAGATTAGAGGGAGGTGATAGACGTTCTTTGAGAATTAAAAAAAAAAAATTCTAATGTCAAAAAAAACAACAATCCATCATTATTCCTTGATAATATAATTAAACTAATTATAGAATGGCAACTCCCTAATCTGAAAATAATAGCTGAATAGTCTCAAAGGAGATTTCTCTACAAACAAATACCCAAAGTCAGGTAGATCCATGACAGGCTTGAGTCAAAAAGAGCTATCACTAAGAGCAAATTTTTACATGAGGCTTGTTAGTATCTTCATGTACATGAAAGGCTTCCCCCTCATTGCAAAAACATATGTCACATATGTCAGTATTATGATCATCTATTTCTAATTTTTTACTTGAGCAGTTACATTTAACAGTCACAATAATTAATTTTAATGATTGTCTCCCAAGACAGAACTTATTCATAACATTTGTGTCTTTACAAATTAGAAATGTGTACAGAGACATCAAAACTGTCTGGCCAATAGTGCTTATTTGGATGTCATAATGAGGATGGCAAGTGCAGGTGCTGTGGCGTCTGAGTGATGTCAGATTGCAAGGCTGGACTATCACAATGTACTCACAGGACTGCCATCAGGGCCAGCAGGGCCTCTGTCTCCAAAGTCACCTGGAAAACCCTGGCCCAGGGAAGAAAGAAGAACGGCCGTTGAAGCCAACACAGATAAGAAAGTCATAACCTCTAAATTGTAGTACAACAAAAACTTGTATTTGTTTTTTTATAATACTTCATTGATTTTGTTCAGTATAATATTCCTACATTTTACAAAAATTATTTTACATGCCACATAATATATACAAAAAACTAAGTTGGAGAAAATAAACATTTGTTCGTCACAATATAAAGAATCACTGAATAAGAGGGAACGTAACAAAGATTTCTCTGACCAATTCATTAGTTATCTCCATTATTTCTTGCCATTCCTAGACCCAAATCACAAAGAATGAAATGGCTAATATTATTTAAGCATGTACTTAGCACACTTACCATGTGCTAAGATCTTTAAACACTTTATTATATACATACTACTTCATTTTATCTTCCTAACAAGTCAAATCAATGAATACTATCCTCACTTTGCAGTTAAGAAAACTAAAGCAGAGAGCTTGTCACTTGCACTCCACCAGTGATGAGTGCGACTGAGATTGGAATGGAGGAAGTCTGAATGCAGAGTCTGTGCTCTTTCTCCTATTCTACACTGAATATTTTAGCTCATCATTTCAAGATATGATAAACATATAACAAATCATTTAAGTACTTTGTTATTGGGGAAAGCCACAATGCACATAAATACTGCAACCATAAAATGTGGTGCGACTGAAAATCAAGCTTCTCCAGTGCCTACCGTGGATTCTACACTGTAAACTATGAAGGGTAGTAAGTAATACACTTACTTATTATACATCCTTTTGTAAAATAACTCAATTACTTGGTTACTCTTACTTTATATACTACAATTCTTCTCTAAATATTTGCCACTAGATTTATCAACTTTAAAAGCTCACTTTTTAACAACTACTTTGTGAAATAATTTATAAGATTATCATCAACATTTTAATAATATTCATTTTTAAAATTTTTGTAAAACTAACAGAAATAAGGGGCACCTGGATAGCTCAGTGGTTGAGTGTCTGCCTTTGGCTCAGGTCATAATTCTGGGATCCTGGGATCAAGTCCTGCATCAGGCTCCCTGGAGGGAGTCTGCTTCTCCTTTTACCTATGTTTCTGTCTCTCTGTCTCTCATGAATAAAAAAAAAAATCTTAAAAAAAGAAAAAGACTCCCAGAAATAAAAGTACATCATTAGAGTCTTATAATCTCTTTATTTAGGTAAATCAGTTATTTAATACATATTTAAAAGATTGTCAAAAATCACTGGTTACCAGTACAAATACAAATGGGCTAAATTTAAAAGATAGTTTAGCAATAGGAAAAAAAAAAAGTGTGATGCTTCTAAGGCATCGTTAACTCATACTAGAAGTTTTTCTTATTCTGTAATCAGAGGATAATGCAAAAACCATCTGTGTAGTCAAACATATTGTAGCCATACCCTCTTCAAAGTCAGTTGAAGTTCAGGCAGGCGTTTTGCTTTCATTGTCCTTGGAAGTCAAATTCTGTTGTCAACAAGCTCACATATCTGCAATACATCATACTATTTGGTATGAGCTAATAAGGGTATTTCAAAGTATTTATGATGTGCAGGTAATGGAAAAAGTGGAGGAAAAATTCTGTAATAAATCTGAAACATGAGAGATGATTGATTTTTTAGATAGATCATTAGGTTTTTCAGAAAGTTCAATGAAATCATAAAGACTGGGGTACATACTGCATGATTCCATTAACATGAAATATCCAGAAGAGGCAAATCCAGAGACATTAGAAAACAGATTACTGGTTGCCTAGGGCTGGTGATGCAGGGAGAATTGGGCAGTGACTGCTAATGGGTACAGGGTTTCTTTCTGGGTGAAGAAAATGTTCTAAAATTAATGTGACAGCTACACAACTCTGTCAGTATAATAATCACTGAACTGTACATTTTAAAGAGTGAATTTTATGGTATGTGAATTAGATCCCAACAGTTTTTCTTAAAAAATGAAGACACAATCAGTCTGAATAGTTGAGACAGACTGAAAACATCCTTGGGGACTCACTCAGGATTGCCTAGAAGATACGTTATTTGGGAATGAGTGGCTCCATCCTCACCCAGTAGGAGGAGCTGCTCTCCAGTTCAGTTTTCCATAAAACTAGTGATTTCCCCCCCCTAGGGGGAGAAAGGGGAGGATCAATTCTATGATCAATTCTTCACTTACCACAAAATCTGCACTAGCATAATAGGTAATGGAAAACTTATTAATTTCAACGTTCCATTCTTCTGGCAGTTCAACATTACAATAAATATTAGCTGTTCAACTTGACTTTGCTCCTAAAACAATGTAGTTAAACTGAGTAATACCTACTTTTAAATTTTTTTCTGTACTATTTCTCCTCTTACTTAACTTCCCAATAAACATTTCATTTCATTCTATTTATTTATTTACTTACTTACTTACTATTCATGAGAGACACAGAGAAAGAGAGACAGAGACTTAGGTGGAGGGAGAAGCAGACTCCCTGGGAAGCATGATGTGGGACTCAACCCCAAGGCCCGGGGATCACAACCCCAGCCGAAGGCAGACACTCAACCACTGAGCCACCCAGGTGTCCCTTCATTTCATTCTTAATTCTCTCGTCTAGACAGATATCATTTATTTATTTTCTATCCTTCTTAGATATTGACCATTGGGTCATCAATTTCTGAAATAATTCCTATTAAACCTAGATATACTTACCTGTATATGAAATATAGCACAATTAATGCCACAAAAAAGCATTGTTATATCTATCTACATACTGGACATTTATTTTCTTTTAAAAAACATCATACCAATGTTTTTATGTTGTTGAATATGTCATGTGTTTACTATTTATCAGTTATTTTATTTCTAGTAATTATATGCATGATTTTTTTTTTTTTTTTAATGCAGGAGAGGTTCTGTGTTCCTTTAATTAGGAACCTAAATGTTTGCAGTCACAAGTCTCCTTTGTCAAAAACTGATCTTAAAGGATTGGTTGTGAAATATGGAACAATAGTGAGAAAACACTTTGCCTTTGAACTTAGAATACAAAAGATAAGTTTCTATAGTTTCTTTTTCCACTTGAGAGAATTTGCTATAATATAAAATACTAAATTTTCTCTCACATTTACCTAGTAGAAAATTATAACCATTAATTTAAATCAAATTGTGCTTTCCTAGAAATACCTTTATTCCTGCCAAAGGATTTATTAATCATTTTCTGGGATTATCATCCATAGGGAAGCTTGAGTTTTTGCTTTCTTGCCCAATTTGCCAATTTCATCAATGTAATAACTGTCTACTAGTGGGCAAGCCAGAGTCTCATTGTTTGTTCTGTGTTGTGCATAATTCTCTTTCTTACATATTAATCATTTTGATGAGTTATAAAATTTTATTTTATGAAGAATATGACATTTCAGGGATTTCATTTGATCTCTTCAAGTCATGAATAATGTTCTTGCTCCTTTCCACTGTTTGATCAGTATAATGGACAGAGTTTAAGGTGACTTCCTATGATTCCGACCTCCTGCTGCTGCTATTCATGCTTTTGTGTGATACTCACCCTTTGAATGAGGGTGTGCCTATGATCTGCTTATTCTAACAGAATATAGAACAGGTGATGGGATGTCACCAATATGATTACATTATACTATATAAGATTCCATCTTAGCAGCCTGGAGCTAAAAACCTTCCTTGCGAGCTTGATAAAATAAGCAGCTATGATGGAGATGCCCAAATGGCAGGGAATTGTGAGTGAGCTCTAGGAACTATGATCAGCCCATAGGACCTAAATCTATAGCCAAGACCTGGTCTATAGCCATAAGCCAACAAAAGGCCTAGGGGTTCAATTCTATAGCCTTGAAGAAATGAGGTTTTCTCACAACATGAATGAAGCTGGAAGTGAACTTTTCCCTAGCCAAGCCTCCAGATGATCGTGCAGCCCGCTGACATTTTGACTGCAGGCTTGTGACCCTAAGCAGAAATTTTATAGTTACTTAAAACTTTAAAAATTTAATCTAATTAAATATCTATATTTTAAAAGCTTCCTCATTTTGGTATTTCATATTCAACTAGTTCCAAATGCAAAGAATTTTTATCATTCTTCATGAATTTTGTGTTTGTAATTATTAAATGCAAATTTAGGAGTAATATAAATTGTTTAAGAATGCAAAATATTTCAGTTTCTAGGTGCAGCTGTTGCAAATACTGCACTAATTCTATTCCCTTTGAAACCATAAATCCTAACACAAACAGAAGGAAGAAAATAGAAGTCTGCATTATCAGGAAACAGTACTTCATTATACAGGATTCTATTGCATTCATACTGAAAGAAGAATTAGATAAGTTAATTAATTCATCTTTCCTCTTATCTAAGTGCTTCTGCTGCCTGACCAAATTCTCGCCACAATCTTGAGCAGTTTCTATCTCTATTTTTGGCAGTGACACCACCTACAAAGCTTCATGATGTTCGGACATGAGATTATAGGCCACAGACACAAAGAATTTCCCTGAGGCCTAAAGACATTAAATTGTGATAGCCAGCCTCAAAGATGGACCCCCATGATTCTCACTTCCTGATATTAATGCCTTTGTGTAGTATGCTCTCATTTTGAATCATGACTCACCTATGTGACTAACAGAATATTGAAATACAGTGTATCTTCTGGGGTAGGTCATAAAGGGCACTACACCTTCTACATTGCTGTTATGGACCATGGTGCAAGCCAACAACCATGCTGTGAAGACATTCAAGTTCTATGTGGAGAGGTCTCTATGAATAGGCAATGAGGCCTGCCAGCATCTAGCACCAACATGGCTGGCCTGCAAGTGAGCCACCTTAAAAGCTGATCCTCCAACCCCAGTCAAGCCTTCAGATGATAGTAGTGTTACCCAAAATCTTAACTGTAACCTCATGAGAAACCCTATGTTAGACCCACCCAAATAAAGTATTTCCAAATTCTCAACCCACAAAAAACTCTGAAAAATAATATATAGTTATTGTTGTTTTAAGTCACTAACTTGGAGTAACTTGTTTTATAGCAATAGATAATACATGGCAATAAGAGTGGTCTAAATTACAGGTCATATTACACCAATGCTAAGTGCTGGATCCTAAGTGACATGGGCACTTATGTGTTTTGTTTTTAATATATTTATTTATTTGCGATGTACAGGGTCCTCAAAAGTATAGTGCCCAGATCAAGTTTCTCTCTTGCCTGGAACCTAACAGTGGTACTGTCAATCAAACATAGTAGTTACATAACACTAAGAACTATTCTAGACTTGGTATGCCTAAATATGTGCATGGTATTAATATTTTAGAGGATAGATACTATACTTGGTAGTATACCTAAATGTCTTGAAATAGTGGGAAACTTATTGCTTAGAGAGTCTAGTAAAATTATTATTTTCCGAATTCTACAAAGAAATTAGAAAAATACTGCATATAAAATAATTAGGAAAGTATGAGGACCAAAATAACCATAAATACTAATGACTACATTTATGGAATTTTATTTTATTTTTTTTTTAATTTTTTTATTTATTTATGATAGTTACAGAGAGAGAGAGAGGCAGAGACACAGGCAGAGAGAGGGAGAAGCAGGCTCCACGCACCGGGAGCCTGACGTGGGACTCGATCCCGGGTCTCCGGGATCACGCCCTGGGCCAAAGGCAGGCGCCAAACCGCTGCACCACCCAGGGATCCCCATTTATGGAATTTTAAAAAACAAAAGTAATGCAAAATTTTTCTGTTAAAAGCCACAGTTAACTATGAATATACTTTGCTAAAAAAAAAAAAAGAATATACTTTGCTCTTTTCAGAGAACAATGGTTTAGAAATAGCATATTCAATTTAAAGTAATGATAAAAAATTATCATAAAAGACACATACACTAAGTAGGCATTATCAACAAAAATTGAAATACAACTTTTTCTAAGACTAAGCAATAAAAAGAGAAGATCAACTAACTTGTCTTGGCTTAGAAACACTAAAAATAAAACCTGGTAATTACCTCTGCACCTTTTAAACATGAATATATATTACCACGAAATTGTGATATTTTTAAATCCTTCAAAAAGAAAGTATAATTACTATAGGAAAAGGCGAGAGTGTGAAGTACTCTGTGTAGATTCAGTTTCTTCCACTTTCTTTTCCTCACAGGTTGGATAATTTGATCCATACTTCAAGCATCAACCATGTTCTGTTAGTTGAAACTAATTTTAAACTTAGGTAAGAATTTAAGAACTTTCAGCCCAATTCTCAGAGATTTAGCATCAAGTCAGGCTTACTGTTTACCTAGTTATGATTGGGGCCCCAGTTCTCACATTCAAATTCTTGCTTTGTTCTTAAAGCCTAGTTACCATTTTATACCCCGGTTGTGGAAATTGCAATCTGCTGCCTTCTTGTGTCCATGAAGCAGTTTTGGTATACAACATGTTCTATCCCTCGATCATAAGGGCCCCACCTTATTCTTGTCATTTTTCCTCACTGAGAACCCAAGCCAAGCCTCATGGCCATATTTACACTCACATTCCTGACTTTGATAACCTACAGGACTCTTGAGTTTTCCTTTACATTATCTGCCCTAAAAATAACTGCCTGTCTGAATTTCCACCTGTTAGTTTTATAATCTCTAAGAAATCATGCTCTACCTGGACATCTCCCAAATTATCAGCTATAGTTCATTGGGTATCTCTCTTTTCTATTTATCCCAACCTGGAAGGTAGGTTTAATTCAAAGTCCTGATCTCTTCCATACATCTTGTTAAGCTATTGTAAGCCAAATATAGTCACTACAGACTAAAACTAGTAAGTAAAAATCAGAAAATACATTTTTCTGAAAGAGAATCACTTAAAAGTTAATAACATTTTTTTTCAGAATGCTCTAGCAACAGTAGTACTTTATCTATAATCGAATTAACCACAATCTTTTCCTCGAACAAAGGAAGCACTGTCTCCAAATTCTTGATAAAATGTATGTATCTGAGACCTATTGTGCAACACGTATTTAAGACTGTCTTGGGCTAAGGATAGAAACTAATAACAGATGTCTAACAGAAGGATTTTATATTCTGAAATTCTAACACTGGAGTTAGAAGCCAAAATACAGTTTACTTTAAATAGACTCTTCTAACAGAAAGATGTATGAGAAAAGAGGAGGAGACACTCCTTTCTATAGTTAGAAAAGTAAACATCTCTGAAGTCTAGGTGCCTTAAGGGTGTTATTTTGTCTGCCATTCTAAGGCAGACAATAAGGCATATTTTGATTTTCATAGGAAGAAAACTGAGTACACTTTTTCTTTGTCAAACTTTAATGTAAAATGATTTGATTATTTATAATCTATTCCTATCAGGTCTGAAAAACCCCTTCAAAAATCTCTATATTTTGACAACAATTTTCTAGGTGTTATTGAGAATAAATTCCAGCTCCAATTTCATGTTTATCTTCAATCCCAACAAGTCAGTTCTGGCATAAATATTTTAGATCTGTGGAGTCATATAAATTTGCATAACCAACTTAGTACAACAAAGAGACTAGTGATTAAGTCAATCTGGGAGCCATGTAAAATGCTTTTTTTTTTTTTTTAAACAACTATAGAACTTCCTGACTGTGGCATTACAGAATGAAGTTTGAAATCTTTGCATTAAAAAAAGAAGCTGCTTACAATTAGGTAATACTTATAAAATCTGATGTTAACAAATACATATGAAACCTCTCCCTGCCTTCTCTCTTTTTAAATAGCTTTCTTTTTTCCATTATAAATTGGTGGATGACTTATGCTTTTAAAGAATCTGGTTCATCCAATATGTTCCAAGAAGCTTTTCCAATAAAGACAGTAAAAGCATATAAAATAGAATGGTAGTTCTATGGGATTTAAGAGTCTTGACCAATAAAGATGGTCTACTACTTTGTTTTTATCAGAGATCTCTTCAGAAAAAACTTGAGATAAATTCAACCTATATACATACATAGACTGCATAAAGAATGGATGAGTGGCACTTAGAGGTCTGTGGCTGTCTTCTAACATTAACTGACAGTAATGATTTTGATCCAAGAGGGAAGGAAGGAAATAGGTAAGAATTATAATATCTTAATACCTAAAAGCATAAGTACAGAAATATTGACTAATATCTGACTGATCACATGAGGTCTTTAAAAATAATTAACGATTATTAGTAAATACCTTATACTAAGATCTTCAAACAAAAAAATAGTTTATACTACAGGGAAGAAAAAACTTATCAAAGGCCAATGACATAAGACCAAAAGACAAATAAACTTGTTAATATAACTACTTTTACATACTCTAATCCTAAAATAAACCAAACTCCCACCAAAATTAGTTTTCTTTTCCTGCTTGAAAAAACAAAAACACATTGTGTTATAAACATCAATCTGTAAACACTGGATAAATACGATGTTTCATTTTGGGGAAAAGTTTTCAAGGAAGTAAGATTTAAAATGAAAAATCTTTTAACTGAAACGTTAAATTTAAAAATAGCAGTATGAGGCTAAAGACTAAATAACTCTTGAACAACCAAAATAGTATGTTATTTTGAAATGTTTCCATTTTCAAAAGAGTTCATATAATATTTATACTCTCTAGGAGAAGATATCTCTTACTTGTAAGTCTATCATTTTATTAAAAAAAATACAGAAATAACTAAGGAAGCTGATTCACAACAACTTAATTCCATGCTTAGAGTTTATTCAGGAAAATAAGTGATGATTTAGCCAGCAGTAGGAGCATATGATTGATAGCAAAAGTTTTCCAAGCCTAAGCTTAGTAATGTTACCAACTCACTGAACAATTTCGGACAGTACTCTTACTACCCCCCCATGTTTCTGCATGCAATACACCTAACATTATATGTTATGTCTCTCTATATAAGAAAGACACATATATATTAATATTTTGGTCAACCTCATATCAAACACACAGCTTTAGTACACAGATTAGAAACCGACTCAGTACTGCAAAGAAGCTCATCTAGATTAATATTTAGAAGGAACTGAACTTGTCTTTTGAAGTTTTCTATGTCTATTTTGACTTTCAAAGTGTCTCATATCATCCATAATACAGAAAATGAAGTAATTTATTTTACCAGCTTCTGGCCTTAATTTCAGAGACTTTAAAAACCTGTGTAAAATATTATATAAAACTTTTTTTTTAATTTTTATGTATTTATGATAGTCACACAGAGAGAGAGAGAGAGAGAGAAGCAGAGACAGGCAGAGGGAGAAGCAGGCTCCATGCACTGGGAGCCCGATGTGGGATTTGATCCTGGGTCTCCAGGATCACGCCCTGGGTCAAAGGCAGGCGCCAAACCACTGTGTCACCCAGGGATCCCAATATTATATAAAACTTAAGGAGTTATCCAAAAAGAATTATTAGTTTTCTACAAATTACATTATAAAAATTACTTTAAACTGAAACATACTCTATGTTCATGAGATTGCATATCTCCATCTGCCTAAAATTTGAGGAAATGAGCTAATTTAATACAAAAAAGAATAATCAGATTAATTAAAGGAAAGTGATGATTATAATACATCTAAAGTACATCAGAAAACATTCATACTCATGAGAGTATATGAAATAACATGAGATCTGTATAGGAGTATCCTAATAAAGCATGAATCCACATTTCTAAACAACTCTGAAGTCGGCTGAAAACTGGAAGTAACTGTCTTTGACACATGCATACCCAAAAGTTTTTTAGATACAGGTATTTTCAGATTTTAATATTTCCAGGTTTCTGTTACATTCTTTCAGATATATAGGTTTCTGTCCTCTCCTTTATGGTGGGCTAGAATGCTTTAGCTCTGCCGTAGTATTTGAGTATCTACTTCATATGTAGTAACAGATAGTATACATAATTTAATAAATTGACAAGAAAAAATGGCCAAATTTGTTTTCTACACACTTAATATTTTCTACATCAGAGAGTGGATACATCATTTAAAGATATTTTTCTTTTACTATTATTAAAGCAGTACTAAGTAATCATTTTTCCCATGGAATTTTAATCATCTAATTTGAAATACAAGTGTCCCATAATGCATAATATCCCATGCTAATACATTTGCCCTTACTTAATGTCAAAGCTGTTTGAAGATGATTTTACTTATAATAAACAGAACATAGGGGAGCATTTATACATAAGATACACTTCTAAAATAGTGTCTGAGGTCAGCCTTGGCATAATTTGACTTGTGGCTGTAACTGTATCTTACTTTAATACTGTGATTTCCTCATAAACGTGGCCAAATCATTTTGCGGTAAAAACAAAAGTACGTATAGCATACATGACATATTATAGCACCAGACAGATTTTCTACTATAAACACTATTTAGGAAAAATGAGGTACATATGTTTTTCAAATATAATTTTCCTAAGGATCTGAATCTGTAAGAAGGGCATATGTTTTTAAAGCAATAAAAATATACAAATTTTGTAATGTAAAGGACAGTATAATCAACCCAGTAATCATTCTATTCATTATTTTCCCACAGTTTTCTTGAACTTCTCTTTTTAATTCAATAGCATCTGCTGGATAATTTTTACTAGGGAGTAAAAAAACAGAAGTTATCTATAAATTCCCATGGATAATTTTAGAGTTCATGGTGGAGCAGGAAACTGGAAATTGCCTATACATTTCCAAGATAAATTAATATTTATATAAAACCAGCCATATTAATAAATGAAGTTAGTAGCAACGTAAGTGATGTATCACAGGAGCTTTGGGAAAACACTCTATTTTTTCAACAACACCTAAAATTCCACCATTGCAGATTATTTATTTTGTCTTAAACTACACTTAACATATAATTATTAATAAATAATGTAACAGTTGAACAGTTTCTATATTCATATAAATACAGAAATAATTTATATGATACTATAATAATTCTATATTCATATAAATATAGAAATAATTTATATGATACTATAATAAATTTATTCATTTTTTTCACTGATGTCATATTTTGATAGGAAAAAGACAAAAAAAATAAAGATGAAGAATGGAGAAGACAAGAATAGAGGAGATAAATTTCACCTACTCTCAATTTTGAGAACTCTGCATATTTAGATTAAATATTTGCACATGATAATTAGGTATTTCTGTTTGGAGTGTGTGTATGAGGGCTAAAACAGAAAGAAGTAGCATAACATTTTGTAGTATAAGAGTGTAATTAAATGAGATGGCATACAAAATATTTATCAGAGTTCCTAAGTGTTAAAAATGCAGATGGTGGGTCGCCTGGGTGGCTCAGGGGTTAAGCGTCTGCCTTCGGCCCAGGGCGTGATCCTGGAGACCCAGAATCGAGTCCCATGTCGGGCTCCCTGCGTAGAGCCTGCTTCTCCCTCTACCTGTGTCTCTGCCTCTCTCTCTCTCTCTCTGTGTCTCTCATGAATAAATAAGTAAATAAAATCTTTTAAAAAAAAATGCAGATGGTGATAGTGACAATTTCTGTGGTTAGAAGTGCTAGAAGATTAGCTCTAAAGTTGAATATAAATGTAAGAAAAGGGATCCCTGGGTGGCGCAGCGGTTTGGCGCCTGCCTTTGGCCCAGGGCGCGATCCTGGAGACCCGGGATCGAATCCCACATCCGGCTCCCAGTGCATGGAGCCTGCTTCTCCCTCTGCCTATGTCTCTGCCTCTCTCTGTGTGTGTGTGACTATCATAAATAAATAAAAATTAAAAAATAAATAAATAAATGTAAAAAAACAAAATGGTTTACTTATTTTCAATTTCTTGACAGTCTATTAAGCTTATCTTTAATAAACTGAAATCTTTAAAGTGAAACTTTAAATTCTACATCTACCACCATTATCTATAAGATTCTGAACATGTCTTTGAACGTCACTAAGCCTCATTCTCCTCACCTATATAATGGTGACATTAATACCTATTCTAATCTACCTTCTAGAAATACTTCAAAGTCCAAGAACAAATGCTTTAAAAGGATGAGTATGGTGAGGTCTGTAATCTTTTATAATTATCATCAAGGCTTTATTTATATACACCAACATTTTAGAAAAGTTGTTACAAAAAAAAAAAAAACAATTTCTTTCCTCATAGACTAGAGAATACAGTGTAGCACAGAAAGTGTTACCCTACAAATAAATACCTATGGATAACAGTAAAAACAACACAAGCAAAAAGGATGTGGCTAGTTAGCTACACTAATTTAGCCAAGATAACATGAGGATGCTTCCCTGAACCACAGTTTTCATATTTGTTAAATGATAGGGGTATAAAGATGATGTCAAAATTTCCTCCCATCTCTGAAATTATTATATTCTCTGGCAAAATTCACTTTCCTTGATTTTTTTTAATCTGAAAATATAAAAAGCTAAAAACATAAAAAATATAGCTTCTGAGCTAGTATTTGAAGCAGGCATTTTTAAAACCTATAGAATATGAGAGTGAATACTGCTATCATTATTGTTTTAAACTGTTCATATATTTTCTGTGACATTTTAATTCCTTATCCTATGGCTAAAAGTCTCTTCCACTGGTCTATTAAATGGGTTAAGAGTGTTAAATTTCGTATTTTTTATTTTTTTATTTTTAGTTTTTAAATTTCATATTTTTTAAATCTAATTTTTCCTTCACAGGTTCAGGTCTTATTTGATAGACGGTTAAGGTAGCAAAATTTAAATTCTGTTGAATGAGATAGATCATTTACAACAAGAACAACTACATTTATATTTGTATAGGTGAGAAATATGCACATAATTAGACTATATTTCTCTGAACTGAACCTCAAAAAATAAAAGCTGAATTACCTGTCTTCCCTTAAGACCCTTCTTTCCCCGGATCCCAGGAACACCCTAGAATATGTAAAAGTCAAAAATTAACATTTGTTGAATAAATGAATGAGATAGATATTACAGATCTTTTTTTTCTCAAACATCAGTTAATGAAGTATGATGAAGAGAAAAATGAATTGTTTGTTAAACTGGTATGACATTCAGAGAAGCTTTAATATATTAAATTAACTAAAGTATCTACTTTTCTCCTTCATAACAGAATCCTGATTTTATTCTGAAATGCATCTTATCTGTATTTCTAAATGGGGTCCTGACATTCCTCTGGTGATAGTTATTTGCCCAGAGGTGGGCACACAACCAAAGCTGGCACAACCAGATAAATAGGAAGGTCTTACTTTTCCAACACCTAAGGGATAATTACCTCCTCTCTGTCTCCCTATCTTTCTGGCTGCACATAAATGAAAGCACACTTAGCCCTCGCACTGTCAATTCTGCAATTGTATAGGAAATCTGCCTTAGTGTAAAGCTACCATGAGGCAAGGCAAAGCAGAGATGATATCACTATGCTCAAGATCATATTGTGCCTAGATCCCACCTAACCTATAGATTTCTGGTCTTGTAGGAAGCAGTAGGGCATGGTACTTAAACACTCAAGCTTTGGAGCGAGAACATCTGTGCTCAGATCCTGGCTCTTATTACCTGTATATAGTCTTAGACAAATCTTTCTCTCTATGCCTCATTTTTTTTCATCTATAGTGAGAAAAATAATAATAGTACCTATCTCACTATTTGTGAGCATTAGAGAAATTAATTCATATAAAGTATTTGCATAGTGCCTTGCCTATATATAACTATCCAGTATATTGTTTGCTATTATCATTACCATCATTATTAAAAATTTCCTCATTTTTAAGCCAGTTTGAGTTGGGATTTTCTGTTATTTGCAGTCCAAAATATCTTCACGGATATAATCACCTTGAGACTTAGAATTACTTAGAAGCCTTAGAGTCTAAGGAATCTGCTGAATTATGTAGCTTGGGAGTTATAGTATATACAGGTAAGTTAGACAATATCATTAGTTGAAGTAATCCATCCACTTTTAGTTCAACAGTGTTTGATAAAGACTCATCTAATGTCTTATCAAAATAGTATGGTGAGCAATAGGATTCATTTCATCAAGACTTTACACATTTTTACATAATATAGCCCACCTTTTTTCAAAAAGTAAGGTAATTATTTTTCATAATTTTAGTAGCTCACTAAATCTCAGTAGGAAACCTAAGGATAATACAGACAAAATTATATAATCACTTTGTCATAGATATAGATATAGACATAGATATAGATATAGATATAGATATAGATATAGATAGATATAGATACACACATATACCTATTACTGACTCTCAGGAAGGAATTTTTCTATTTGTTTTCAGGAGTGATTAACATTATACTCTTTTTGCCTGTCTTCTCTATGTCTCTTTTCTACTCTCTTCTCTAAACATACACACTTTACATTATCCATAGTTAGTTATATTATTCATAGCCATATCATTCATAGTTTTAATGAAAATTTTGAGGTAGCCAAATATTAGGACATGTTACACATGATAGCCATAATACCACAAAATGGTCTTACATTTATGACTTGAGACAGGTCTTAATATTTCCACAGAGACTGGCCAAAATTAGTGAACATGATTGCAGGCAGTGTGCCTAATGATGGTCAGTGATGCGATCCTTAAATTCAAGATGATAACATTTTGCAAGGACTTAAATTTGCTCTATTTATTACATCATTAACTAGAAATAAGATCAAGAAAGTATTATATCTTAAGCAATAGTATATCTGCTGCTCAAGATATATGTATATATGTATATATGTATACTGAGATATACAGCAGTATATACTCCTTTGGTCAAGGAGGAGCAGTTCAATTCTTTGCATGATAGATTGGAAACATGATCTATAAGTCTGCTGTATCACATGGCAATTAAGTAGCATAGGTGCAGGATCACACTGAAGATATTTTTGCAAGTGAAAGAAACGACTTGTATATTCATCAAGGGAAAATCTTCACCTCATCTCTCCAAAGAAGACCAGACATTTTGATTGTCACTACAGCACATTTAAACTGAGTATTTCATCTCTGTCAGGAAGTTCACAAGTGATTACAAGAAAATGTGGTATAATTTACTCAAATTATATATTTGAAAATTTCATCTAGCAAAGAACAATCTGGTTTACTTTCACTTGCAAAAACCAGTTTCCAGAAATGAAGAAAACTCTGGCCTGAATAGTATACCTACAATAATAGCACTGAATGCTAAATTTTGATATGACTATTTTCAAATCTAATATTGCTCAATTCTATTTCTTCAATGAATACTGACAGTAAAATTAAAGAATACAAATAGAAAACAATGAACTGCTTTCAACACCAAAAACTAAACATGATGAAGTTGGAATGCTAGAACTCTGTACCTATTTGATTAACTTAACTGTTTTAAGACCAATCATTTTGCAAAGATTCTATCTTTATTCACAAGTACCTTTAATTACAGTAGGCATCTGTCTCATACCCACATTTATGGACAGCTCTATTCCATTATGAAATTAAAAAAAATATATCTTCTGAGGCTGAACTTTTTTACTATATGTTGTACTATAAAACACAAGACCTGTCAAGAGTTCATACTTAAAGATTAATGAACTATAAAGTATAATTTTCATAATTAGATGTTTACCATTTCAATTTGTGTTTTTTAAAAATTGAATTTAAAATAGCTAACCACACATGTTCATGTTTGTATTACCTTACTTCCTTAAAACAAAATTCAGTAGAATACTAGGGAGTCCAACTAATTTCTGGTAGGTGATTTTTCATAAAACTGGCTTGCTTCACTCAGTAAGATGAAATGAATGTGAGCTTACGACCCTGTTGAACTATCATAAGCATATTACTTTAGAAATAATATTTGAAGGAAATGGACTTACTCTTTCTCCTTCAGGTCCCAGTTGTCCTACTTCTCCAGGAGAGCCAATAAAACCCTTAAAGTAAGCAAATAATCTTTATTTTATTTGAACATTTACCCTATAAGTAATTCCAAATACAGATCATACATTTTTTTTCTTAATAATATCAAACTCTAAGACTTAACAGAATAAATAACTTCCCCTTTACCTTATCACCTTCCTTCCAGAAGTTACAATCTTTTCATTAAAAAAAAAAAAAGTAGGGAACATAACATAAGACACAGTGACCAGTGAAAATCAAGACCAAATCCTTTCCTTTGTTGAATTTTATAGTGGGTAGAAAATATATAATAAACTAAAATACAAGGCTGAATGGAATATCAAAAGATACAAAGTAGCACAGAGGGAGAAGAGATGCATTCCAAAGTAGCAAGAGGTAAAGGCAATAAAATGTTTAGAAAAAGACTGGCACTTGAGATAGGTAACAGAGTAGGTCAAATCCTGACAAGCAGAGGATGGAGAAAGAAAACTCCAAGCAGAACAATTATGGTGAGTGGAAACAGAGAACTTCAGGGAGTGTTTATAAATGGGAACGGATAGCATTATACCTGTAAGACGCTTTAGAGAGGAGCAAAGATCCAATGTACCTTAAAGAAGATTCCAACTGATATGACAACAAGGGACACATATAAATAGCAGTGCAAGGTATTTTATCCTAATACACTTCAGTTATATTTCTGTGGTAAATAATAACTTCTTCAATTTAAAAGATAAAGTATATGATAGTTTGGAGACTAGATTAAGGAGACCTTCAAATTTCAAGCTAAGAATTTTAGACAACTGGAAGCTACTGCCTTTAGGGGATTGTGGTAGTGCCCTAAGATTAGGTTGTATTTCTAAAATGTTAATCTGTTGACAGGATATAGAATACATCTGAGACAAGAAACAATAAATGTAGGAAAACCTGTTAGACGCTCTTTCAATGGTCCAAATTTGAAGGAATATGAGCCTGGATTATCGATTCAAAAAACATTATTTAAGTGCCTATTATGTGCCAGAAACTGCACTTAAAAGATGAATATGAAAGTCAGTGCGCTCAAGAAGTTCATGGTTTTTTTAGGAAAAAGGGTCAAACAACTAAATCATTGTAATATCATATGATAATTATAATATGATTATGTGATATATTATGTGATAAATACAAAATCAACAGAAACTTTGGAGGCAGAGTGACCAACATTGCCCAGAGGGAAGATTTAGGAAAGCTTTATAGAGGAGGCAACACTTGAGCAGCATTAATAATGTACTACTATTCATTCAATCAATAGGAATGACATGACATGGCATTTATATAGAATTGCAAATAGCTGTATGTGGATGAATACATCCACATACAGCTATGAATTTATAATGAATTGCAAATAGCTGTATGTTAAAGGGTAGCAATGGCCACATCAAGGAAAGTCTTTTGTGTAATGATGGAAAGTCTAGAATTTATACTGTGAGCTATTAAAAAAAATATTTAGGCATAGTTTTGATACAATCAAATTTGCAGCCTATACAATTCACTAGGTTTACTATGGAGCAACTGGTCTTTGTATCGGTCTCTATAAAGATTGAGGCAAAGATGACACTAAGGTTTATGGCTGGATGGTAAGCAAATGGTAACCACTGATAGAAATATAGAAAACAAAGAGGAATGCTATTTGGTAGAAAGAGGAGAAGTTCTTTCGGTCATTTTGAGTTTACAGTATTGATGAGGTATCCAAATGTAATTATCTTGGCAGGGAATTGGAAATGTGAGACTTATAGAAAGAGTTTATAGAGAGATAAGGTTTGTAAGACAGGTATGCTGGAGGCCTTTCAGGTAAACTAGAGCTCTGAGGAGAAAACAAAAAGAAAAATTATCACTAAACTAGAGAGAGGTTGAAATGGAGGTGGTTTTGAAATGCAGAATCATTTTATGGATACAGAGAACAGCCCAAGTGAAAGGGAATTTGAAGGACAGATAAAAAAAGCCATTTTGACTAATTTCTATAAAGGCTACTTTAATCAGAGAATGGGTGACCTTTCAGAATGAATGCTTTCATAATAATATACATTAAGGAAGAATTCAGATTTTTTAAAAATTATTTATTTGAGAGAGACAGAGAAAGAGAGAAAGCACAAACAGGGGGAGCTGCAGAGGAAGAGAAGGGGTCCCCGGCATCATGACCTGAGCCAAAGGCAGACACTTAACTGACAGAGCCACCCAGGCACCTGAAGAATTGAGATTTTTTTTAAAAAAGTAAATGTCATTTGTAGAAGCAGAACAGCATTACTCACAATAGCCAAAACGTGGAAGCAACTCAAATGCTTAACAGATGGATAGATAAACAAAATATGGAATATATGTACAATTGAATATTATTCAGTCTTAAAAGGGAAGGAAATTCTGACACGTGCTACCGCATGAATAAACCCTGAAGACAATCATGCTAAGAGAAATAAGCCAGTCACAAAAAGATAGATATTGAATGATACCACTTAAATGAAATACACAGAATAGTCAAGTTTATAGAGACAGAAAGCAGAATGGTTGCCTGAAGTTGGGAGGAAGTGAGAATGAGGAGTTACTACTTAAAGGATATAGAGATGGAATTTGGGAAGATGAAAAAGTTCTGAGGATGGATGGTGGTAATGGCTGCACAACAATGTGAATGTACTTCATGCCTCTTGCTACCGACTGAATTCATATGTTGAAGTGTAGTCACCAGTGTGATGGTATTTCAAGGTGAGCTCTTTGGGAGGTAATTAGGGCATGAGGGTAGAGCCCTCATGAATGGGTTTAGCGCCCCTAGAAGAAGAGATATGAGAAAGATGACTGCTATCTCAGCTATGTAAAGATAAAGCGAGAAGGCAACTGTCTACACGCCATGAAGTAGGCTGTCACCAGATGTTGGATCTGCTAGTGCCTTGACCTTGAACTTCTCAGACTCTAGAACTGTGTGAGGGGACCCCAACAGGGAGCTCCATCCTCAGAATAAGATCTGAGGCAAAATCAAGGGTCGGACACTTAACTGACTGAATCATGCAGGCGCCTCTCAAAAAAGTATTTTAGATAATACAAAGCATAGATGTAGATTCTGGAAAATAACTATTAAAAATAAAGAATTTTAAAAACAAAAATTCCAGTTTACTTTTTCTAATTTTTCCTAGACTAGCTTTGATTTTAATTTGTAGCACACTATGTAAGATATCACAGTAATTTTTTTTAATTCCCTTAATGATTAAAAGTGACTAAACTTGGGGTGCCTGGGTGGCTCAGCAGTTGAGCATCTGCCTTCAGGTCCAGGTGTGATCCCAGAATCCCAGGATCGAGTCGGGCTACCTACATGGAGCCTGCTTCTCCCTCTACCTGTGTCTCCGCCTCTCTCTCTCTAATGAATAAATAAATAAAAATCCTTAAAATAAATAAATTTTTAAAAATGTCTAAACTCTTTAGTGGTTTGGAAGTGCAATGGTGTATTCTTGATATGATAAGCTTATTTCCTTCTTTGCAGATATTTTTTTTCCTCCAGACAGTTTTTGTATCATATTATCTCAGCCTTGAAATTAATATGAATTTTTTTGACTCTTCATATTTTTTATCATGATTTCTTAGGTCTATATATGTTCATATATAAATGGTACTACAACTGTTTATAGAGTCCATTCTAACCTACCAGACATTATGCTAGGAGCCAGAAAATAATAGAAAAGAATGATGTAAAACCTACTACTGTTAAGACTGCTCTCTGTGACCATTAAAAATGAAAGTATCTATTGGACAAATGTCCTTTTCAGGCTAAACTGGCATTACATTCAAAGTTCTTGTGGACGTGTGAAACTGATACCTATTTTATATATTTCATTCTACTTTTATACAAGCATGCTTACAAAAGGATGAAAATGGTTACTTACTCGTACACCTTTAGGACCTGGATTACCTTCTGGTCCAGCTAAACCCTAGTGTGAACAAAAGACATCATCATCATGCTATAATATTTTAAAAGCATTGTTTATAAATAAAATAAAATAAGATATAAAGAGATATCATTTTTACAAGTATAAAATTCAGAACTAGGTATACTTAATGAAGATTATATATGTTCAAGGAGTTTTAGAATTTCAGAACCAAAGAGGCACTATATATATAATCTCTACAAAAATATATTTTAGTCACCTAAATAAGGTAAATTAGCACACATTATAAGATACAAAAAAAATAATTTTAATTAAACTTTCTCATTGGAAAACCATGTTCTTTTTAAAACACATCTAAAAAAATAAAAAAAATAAAACACATCTAATTAACTTATCTAAAATATATTCCCATAATTTAAAAAATACATTTTTAATTTCTGATCAATGTCCATATGCTTGAGTATTTTTATATGTTTCTGATAATACAAATCATCACTTGGTTGTAAGACTCTAATATACAATACTCTCCGTGTATTTTTAAGACCTAAAATATGGGATTTTGTTAACTATAGATTACTTTTTGACATTTTCACTTCCCTCATTCTTGAGAATAAAAAAGGTATTACAACTATAGTTTTCCAGTATGCTAAATGAATAATTAATTTCAAGAGTAAGTCTTCAATTCATGAAAACCTATGAAAGAAAATTTGCTCTATTATTAGTCTACATGAAATAAATAAAATTATAAATTAGAAAAAATTAAATATGAAATGTTTAGAGTAAATTTTCAAAACTGCATCACAAAGGCTTGAATTCATTTCAAATAAAAGCATTTGGTGGTGGTATACATGCCAAACTGTGTCTCAAGTTTTTATAACTGTGCTATTAAAAAACAATGCTTGTTATACAATCTTAACTCTTACCATTACTTCATTTTAGTGAGTGAAAGTATTGTAAAATCCATAGCAGGATTGTTTTAAAATCTTATTTGACCCTTGGGCATTTTAATTTTGAAGGTTCCACTGTATCACATCATACCTGTTTAGAAACCCCACTCCCACTTTAAACAAACCTCTCTACAGTAATATTTTTGAAGGATTTTTACAATTTAAATTTTAAAACTATTTTGCCATGAGTAATTCATTATTCAATAAAAATAAGCCAATTATTATTTGAACTTTAACTCTGAAAATCAGAACATACAATGCATTAATGAAAAGGAACATAAAAGGAAAATGTAAATATAGTTACCTCACCTGCCTGCCAGGGTAACCACGTGAACCAATATTACCAGTGAATCCTGGAATTCCCTGAAATAAAAAATAAAATAAATAAAACAATACAACAAAAACCAAAAGAAGCCCAAGGAAGCAAATTTGGCACAATTATAATACTCAAGTTTATAAAAAAATTTTCCCCCATAAAAGTACTAAGGGTCCTGCACATTGTTTATCTGACTGAAATCACCTATATGAAATAAAAATGAGCCAAAACTGGACAACCTGGGTAGCTCAGTGGTTGAGCATCTGCCTTTAGTTCAGGGCGTGATCCTGGGGTCTTGAGATTGAGTTCCACATTGGGCTCCCTGAGAGGAGCCTGCTTCTCCCTCTGCCTATTCTCTGCCTCTCTCTGTGTCTCTCTCATGAATAAATAAATAAAATCCTAAAAAAAAAAAAAAAAAAGAAACAAAGAAAGAAACATGGAGACTCAAAGGCTTAAGAAAGGAAACTTGCCACAGAACTGGGAGGTCAAATAAGAAGAAAGACCTCCACTTTGTCTTGACTTTCTTTCATTGATAAATTATTCATTCATTTGTTAGTTTATCCAAAGTCTAGGTCTATTAAATAGTTCTTGAACCAAGAAAATGCCAGAAGAATGTACATTGAACTGCCTTTACTTAACCTCAAATGACAGCCATCGTAAATTTATTATAATTTTGTTATTTATTATGTAAATCATTTCCTTCTTATTGTTTGTAAAAGAGATAAAAGACACTAAGTAGCCCTTTGCCCTTCTACTTTGAAGCACACAGAAGAGTGTTTCCTTCAGTTTAAGTATAGAAACACTATAAAACTCCTAAAAATCTGGAAAATCTGCAGAGATAATAAAGGAAAAGGCAAATGGAGGATCATAGATGAAAATTTTTGTCCTCCCATTTTATTAGACATGTAGGCTTCAGATATATCTTTTTTTCTACTTTTCTCAGAATCTCTTAATTTTGTTCTTTTCTCATTTATCTCTCTTCTCTCCCTTTCCTCCAACAATTACTATTTGCTGAGCACTTTTTATGTGCCAATCACTATGCCAATCACTTTATATCTATGAGGTAGATACTATTTTCTCTATTATACATTTGAAGAAAGTAAGATACAGAGAAGTTAAGAAACTTGCCGAAGATATCACAGTTGGTAAGTAGCAGAGCCTGGATATGAATTTAGATAATCTGATGAAAGTTGTCATATGATGCACATACACATACATATACATGTATATGTCCACATACATATAGACATCCATTTATAGACATGACAATGGACAATTTAACACAATATGAATAAAACACTGGCTTTCTGAGGAGCACAGAATAAGATTCTTATCTACAGATGGAGAGATTTGTCCTATGAATTCCAGAAACCATATTTCTATATTAAATATTACCTTATTAAAATTTGAATAATATAAAATATTTTATTCCCACAATAACATTCATTTAGCTCCTATCATATGCCAGGCACTATTTCAAGCATTTTATATGTATTATCTTATTTAATCTGCCTAAACTCTGTAAATTAGGTTTATTTTACAGATTAAAAAAAATGAGACATAAAGTGTCTGTCACCAGTGGAAAGTCACTCAGCTAGTAAGTGAAAAGCCAGGAGTTGAACCAGCATGTCTCATTCCAGAGACCGCCATCCAAGGTTGCTTCCCTAGCATAATTCTGAAGTGTGTGTAATTTCCAATAGTATTCTAGGGAAAGCCCTCTAATTATGAGATTTGCTCCAGTCTATTTACAACAGCTTCCTTTATGCCTCATCCAATTCTGAAATACACAGGCCTATATCCAGACATCCACAAAACCTTATATTTGGGTATGCCAATAGAAAGGAGTAAAATAAATTAAAAGAACTGCTTTTATTCTACAGGTCACTGTCTGGCTAGGGCCAACCACCATGCCTTTCATTCCTCTCCTAACCAAATCAAGTTAATTGAACTCTATTAAAAAGCAATCTGTTTTAAGACATAAAGGAAATCTGATTTTGAATGAATTTTCACAGAGGGTGGTAAGGCAACATGTAAAGATCTAATACATTCCAGCTGTAAAGATAAACACAAAAGAATTCCACTGGATGGCTAAATTCTGCTATCCTGGAATGGCAATAAACAAAGTAAACAAGCCTTTAGCAGTCTTATATTGCATAAACATGTCCAAGCCAACCACACCCTAAAATCACTGTGACAACCATAGAAGCTCAAAAGAAACTCAAAGCAAACACTACAACTTAAAATTCACTATGCACTCAAAAATGGTTAAAAACAAAAAAGTCAGGCCACTTAAATCTATAGATTGAATGCGGGAATTTAGATGCCAGGTTCTTATCTCTAGATCCTAGAGAAGTTAGGAATAGGAACCTGCCTCTATCCTACTTCTAACACCAACATTTAAAGCACATGCTCTGAGATAATCAGACTTCATTGAGAATCCCAGCACTGCTACCAACTAGAATTAGTAAAATAGAATAACAATATCTAGGTCACAGGATTATTGTGTAGACAAAATAGAACAATGTGCAGAAATATATTTAAAAGTGGGAGAAACTGCAACAATTACTGTTCACTCTGAGAACAATAATAAGTATACTAAGAACTGGGTTATAGAGCAATTGTGAGAACACTTATAAGTATTAACACAGTCAATTTTTCATTTACTTGTGAAATACTAGGTTTTCTTTATTAGAAACCATACATTTGTGTCAAAGTATTTTCCTTTTTTTTTTTTAAGATTTTATTTATTTATTCATGAGAGGCACAGAGAGAGAGAGAGAGAGAGAGAGAGAGAGAGAGAGACAGGCACTGGACCAAAGGCAGGCGCCAAACCGCTGAGCTACCCGGGGATCCACAAAGTATTTTTCTAGAGACTTTTTTCTTCACAGGGACTAAACCTTCCTGCCTTTCTTTTTTCCCCATTAATGATTTTTAGCACTTGTTTGATCTTAAAAAAACCGAGATTGAACTTGTTACTGATACATATATCACCTTACCTGCCATATCTAGTAATTAGTAATCCTGAAAAATTGTACCTCAGGGACTGAACAGAGTGTACTGTCCCACTTAACATGAATGAAAGAGAAAATTAGCTTCATTTCATTTATATCTTTCTCTCAGGGACATTCCATCACATGTTTTCCTGGAGCTCTCTTTAGGGCTTCCTGAGGCTCTTTGCTGAATCTCCAATAATGGTGTCTATCACCCTAGTTAGTTTTAATCTCTCACCCTTTTCACTGCTTTATTTATACTGACCTAGTACACACTGTATTGAAGACAAGTGATATGGCTTTATTTTTTTTCCTATGACGTGATATATTATTTTCTGGTGGGAGAAAGAATAACATATTAAAAACTAAATAGTTTCCAAACTATTCTGACTTTTAAATATGTGCGTATTTATGTAATGGACAACGCCATATGTGTAACTCTGACTTGGTTTTTTATTAAAATTTATTTACATTCCCTTATGCAAGGGTCAGGAAACTTAACAGCTAAGAGTAAGCTTTTGTAAATAGGCAAGCCCCTAAAACTGTATAAAAAATCAAATGTGTGGGGTATCTGGGTGGCTCAGTCTGTTAAGTGTCTGCCTTTGGCTCAGGTCATGTTCCCAGGGTCCTGGGATGGAGCCCTGAGTTGGGCTCTCCACTGAGCAGGGAGCCCGCTTCTTCCTGTCCCTCTGCCTCTCCTGACACTTGTGCTCTCTCTTTCTATCTCTCTAATAAATAAAATCTTAAAAAAAAAAATCAAATGTGTGAAAGAAAAAAACAAAAAATAAAAATAAATCAAGTGTGTAGTGTGTGCATGTGTGCATGCATGTACATGAATATGTGTGTTTTCTGGGGAAAGAGTTCATTGATAACACTCATAAAGGGATTTGTGAACCTCAAAAATTTAAGAACTGCTATTCTGGAAAATGTTAGGCAGATAGTTAAAGTCAGTCAGGGATTTGGGGAATAAACAAAAACAAAAACAAATCAATAATATGATCAATTGAAAAGTTTGGCCTGCACTAAACAGAGAAAAAGTCACAGAGAAGAAAATCTTAAATAATAAATGGGTGAAAATAATTTCTCAGTGGAGTTCACTAATGTATCTTTTTTTACTGGAAAAGATACAAGTTTGTTTTTTTGTTGTTGTTGTTTTGTTTTGTTTTTAAGATATAAGTTTTATAAATAAAGTACTTACTGGTTCACCTCGGGGTCCTGGGAGCCCTGGATAGCCTTTGAGTCCCTGTAACGTTAAAGGTGAAGACATGCCATGAACAGTAAGTAAGCTCATAAAAGCTGAAAACTAAACAAAGGTTCTAAGTTGTTTTTTATCCCAACTTTTTGTTTCCTCATCAATGCCTATTTAATTCTTATAATTTATTTCTTATTCATCTTTTTAAGTATTTGAATTATTTATTACTATTAACAAAAATTATAGCATAGTATTGAATAGAGAATAAAAAATAGCATCTTTTACATAAAGCTGGTATCCAGGAATGGGTCTGTTAAATCTTACTGAAGCTTTTTAAAAGTTGGTTTATTTATTTTTTATTTATTTATTTTTAGAAAGGTAGGAGGATAGGAGGGAGAACGAACGAATCCTAAGCTGTCTCCATGCCAGCACAGAGCCCAACACTGGACTCTATCAAGATGCTTTTAGTTTATTAATGCTGAAGCAAAATGCCCTTAGACATAATCTATTTGTAATTACTGAAAAACTAGACCATATTCTGGCAGTTTCTTTAATCCAAATACTGTCATCACACTCCATGAATGACCTAAGAAAAATCAAAGAGCCTGCTGATGGGTCCTATGAAAAAAGAGGTTTTACAGAGCTAAAAAATTACTATGAAAAAAATTGTTTTCCATATTATAGAACCAAAATCAAATCTTTAATCTTCATTATTAACACCCAAAGATATTAAAATAGATAATATCCTTTTTCTTCTACAAAGATCCTCTATAAGCAAAATGAAGAAAGCTAAATGAAGGAACAGGAGGAAAGAAAGAAAGAAAGAAAGAAAGAAAGAAAGAAAGAAAGAAAGAAAGAAAGAAAGAAGGAAGGAAGGAAGGAAGGAAGGAAGGAAGGAAGGAAGGAAGGAAGGAAAGAAAGAAAGAAAGAAAGAAAGAAAGAAAGAAAGAAAGAAAGAAAGAAAGAAGAAAGAAGAAAGAAAAAAGAAAGAAAGAAAGAAAGAAAGAAAGAAAGAAAGAAAGAAAGAAAGAAAGAAAGAGAGAGAGGAAGGAAGGAAGACTGGTGTTTGTTTAGCTCTTGTCAACAATCAGTAAATCAACATACTGTTTACTGTTTACTAGATTTTGATATATACAAAAAAAAAAAAAAAAAAAAAGAAAAAGTTCCTTTTCTTAAGAACCTCATAGGACTTCAGGGTGCCTGAGTGGCTCAGTCCATTTAGTGTCTGACTCTCGGTTTCAGCTCAGGTCATGATCTCTGGGTCATGAGATGGAACCATGCACAGGGCTCTGCATTCAGCAAGGAGTCTGCTTTTCTCCCTCTTCCCCTTTCTCTCACTCATGTGTTCCTGTGTGTGTGCTCTCTCTCCTTCTCTCTCTCAATAAATAAATCTTTTTAAAAAAAGAGAGAGAAAATACCTCATAGGATTTTAAGCAAATTATAACTCAAAAACCGAAATCATTTAGAGCTTACAAATATCAAAACTTTGAATTAATATACTGCAAACTGAAGATAAGTTTTTAGAATTTCAGGATATAAAATAATGTAATTAAAAGGTCATTCAGGATTAATCACTGAGGGTTTTAATAATTTGTATTAATGAATTAGAGAAGGAAGTAATGCTTTGGCTAGACAAAGAGGAAATTAGAAGCGGTGCCTATTCGAAAAACAAGGAAGTGATCTGAGAAAGATGGGGGAGAGAAGGGGGTGGGGGGGAGAAGGAAGAAAGGAACCTCACTGAGCTGCTCTGTGCCAGATGTTGTGCCAGCCATTTCCAAATACTTCATTTAATTTGATAGTAATCCTACAAGGTAGGTATTTCCTCCATTTTAGAACCCCTCCCATAAGCCTATTTCCTTTTCCTTTTCTTTAAAAAAGTATGTGTTTATTCATTTACTTATTTATGTTTCTTTCTGTGAATACTTGAGTCTAACTATATGCCTCCCTTTCTTTGGCTACCACCTGTTTTTCTGACCACAGTTTCTTTCCTCCCAGAGCCCATGATGAAACAGAACACAGTGGCAGTACAACTTCTTTAATTACTTTCTCTGAAACACTTTAAAATGGTGAGCTAGACTTGTTAAACATGGTATCTTCTGCATGTACAATTTCCTTTGAAGGGACTGTCCGACATCCAGAGACTCTAATAAGAGGGCAGCGACAGTCATGACCTGTCCTCTGTGAACTCACTCCTACTCCACCTCGGCCACAGGACACAACACTCGATCTGTGGGAGACCAATACGAAGTCTGGCCCCTAGCCAATGAAGTCACTTGGAATAAAGAGTTTTGCCTAAATAGAAACAAAGTGGGTCAGTCAAATCCTTTTTTAATTAAGTGAAACTATTTTTCAGAAAGGAAAGAAAGAAAAATTCAGGCACTTAGCAGTGGGGGGATGAGGGGGTGGGGGCTGAAGCCGGAAATATTCACAAAGGTTAAGAGGAAGAGCAGGGGAATTGAGATGCTACAAGAAAGTCAGTGTATCAATACAAAATTTAGAGTAGGCACAAACTACCTTGAGGAAGAAAGTTGTTCTCAGAGGAAAAGCAAGATAATACAAAAAGGCAGATGGAGAAAGAGCAGAGGAGTAACAACAGAACAGTAGTAGGAAAGCACAGTAAAGGATTCACAAACTAAAGCTACTAAGATACTCAGAACTGTTTTGAATCAGTACTGGTCTCCATAAGACTTAGGTATATTACAGCACCTATTTTTAGATTCCTTGGGTCCCTGCTTCCCTTAATACTATAGAGAGGAATGAAATAATTATCTCTTCCTTGATATAGCCTAAGTCTACATTCTTTGCAATCAATAGAGCCTGAGTAAATCAAAATGTTTTAGCTGTCTTTTCACTGCTAATAATAATAAGGAACAGACTGAGCACACGGAGTTCTAGTTCCAGTTTTGCCACTAACTAGCTACATCATGAGCTTCAAAGTCTATATTTATAAAATGATGGCAGTGAATTTTTATTTATTTATTTTTAATTTAAAATTTCCTTTTACTGTTAGCATTCTGTGATTACTTGGGCTATACGAAAGTCACTACTTTTTTAATTTAGCTTTCATTGAATGAAAAACAAAGGCATATTTATGAGTCAACTTGGACTAAGAGGCAGAAGAAGAATTTAAGTAAGATTGATGTATATATCAGAGAAAAAACAAGATTCAGGCACATGATATAAAATAAAGATAGAGATTCTGAGATGTGTAGAATGGAAGAGAGTGGGTCAGGTTGGAGGCTTTCATAGCATAGTGAAAGATAATTATAAATCAGATTTGAGTGGTGGAATAAAAGATGGTATATAAGCTCCTTAGAGAGTTCTTTATATATGTTATTCAATGTGGTATTTTCAGTGCCTAAAACAGTACCTACCTCATAGAAAGTGCCCATTAATTAATTAATGACGAGATTTGGATGAATGAATGAACTGATCAAAAGACTTCAATGGATTTGAGAGTTACTTGAGTAGAAAATAGATTCTAATTTTTTTTTAGATTTATTTATTCATTTTAGAGAGACAGAAAGAGACAGAGAGGGTATATAGGTACAAGCAGAGAGAGAATCTCAAGCAGACTCCGTGCTGGGCACAGAACTTGATGCAGAACTCAGTTGCATGACCCTGAGATCATGACCTGAGCTCAAATCAAGAATTGGACACTTAAGTAACTGAACTATGCAGGTGCCCCCAAAATAGATACTAAGTATCTAATATCACATCTTAATTCTCTTAATGTTAAAATGAAAGATAAGTAAGTAGGATTAAAAAATGTCTTTGCTACTTTAATGTGATATTATTGTATCTATAATATACCGGAGTTAGAACCACTATTATAGAAAGGTCTCCATTTATTCCCTATATCTGTGACTACACTCCTTATTTATTTTCTACTTAAACACTAGTCTGTAAAGTTTTTAAATAAATTTCCTGGGATTAAGTTCCTGGGAAAAATGCCTACATTTAAATTTTGGCAGAGCTCCAATCGAGGGATCTAATATTTTATTTTTAAAAGTTAGTTTATAATATAGCCTTTTGAATATATTTGAGTCACTGTTTTCTATATTCACATAGGAAGAACAAAAAAAGCCCAGTAAATGACAATACACAATTTTTCTCAGATGAATACATTGAAAAAAAAATTGATGTGAACACATTCCTCAAGGAATGTCAATAGGAAAATTTACAAACTGTTTTAAAACAGATTAAAGACTCATTATAGGGACGCCTGGGTGGCTTACTGGTTGAGCGTCTGCCTTTGGCTTGGGGCATGATCCCAGTTTAGGGATAGAGTTCCAAATCAGGATCCCTGTGAGGAGCCTGTTTCTCCCTCTGCCTATGTCTCTGCCTCTCTCTGTGTCTCTCATGAATAAATAAACAAAATCTTAAAAAAAAAAAAGACTCATTACAATAAATTATAGAATTGTCTAAATATTTTTTGTGATGGGAAATTGCATTACCAAGAATTCCAATAACAAATGGGGCTCAGAATCTAATCTTAACACAGAGACTTTAATTTTAATACTTATTTCAACAAAAATTTCACCTTTAACAAATATATGTTATCAATAGGTAACCGCATGACCAAAAAGAAAAAAAGAAAGAGTGAAAGAGATACAGTAGAATTGAAATCAGAAATGTTAAGAGATGGTAAGGAAACAAATTTCAAGTATATACCTGAACTTTGCCCAAGCTTAAATTTTGAATGCATAAATAAAATGTTAATCCATAAGGAAGATAGTGGTACCATTTATATACAGGCCATCCTTACTTGACATGGTACTACAGGACCACAGAACAGACTGTCCAAGCTGAAACCATGCAAAGCAATATTAATAATGGGAAAAACTGCAAATGTTTTGTGACTTTTAAAAATTTTTGTCAAATGTTAAAAATTCTGTCAGTTACAATTGTGTAGGGAAATGAAAAAAATGCTAAACTAATATTTAGAGTCAATGTAATTCAAAACATTAAAAACATTGAGAAAGTGTCATTTCTTAGAAAAAAAAATCATAAAGAGTAGTTTGAATAGGTTGGCCTTGTATACATTACCATACTGAGCAAGCATATTTTCTACACTTTGGCAAATTGTCACAGTCCTTTCCAAGTCTGGATCAACTGTGAACATTTTATCCTTTGTACGTTCAATGTCATGAACTAGTTCCAAAAGTTCTTCTACTGTGAAGTTTTTTTGCTGGTGTTAACCTCCTCTGGGAAATCTCTGTCAAATTCATCACAACCCTTTCCTCATTTATGTCAAAAAGTTAATCTTTAGTATGTTCCTCTGGCTGTATCAGCTAGAGTCTCTCAAATGGCAGCCATGTCCCAGTATCAGTTATTTCTTCTATAATTCCATTTATGTTCAATTTTAATTTTAAGCCCTGTGTTATCTCAGGATAGGAAGGGAGTAATCTATTTTGCTATACCCTCATCTTTCGTGGTCAATTACATCTTTTGATTATCCATTGTGTAAAATATCTCATAGGTTTATCACTGAGAGACAAAGAAGCAACATACTACACGCTTTGCTACCTATGTATAACTAACAGATATGCAGTGAACAATCACCACCTGGCTGAATGATATGATGTGGCTAGTCGTTGATCTGGATGCATATCTGTTATTTATGTAGTTTTTGTAGTTTATGTTGTTTTGTAGGCAGAAGAGACAGTAGCAAAGTTTGTACTTATGTAATTAACCACAACTATGGAAATGAAATTTGAATCATGTTGCTGGGAGATTGGTGCTATTTAATTAAACATAAGTAACTGAAATCTGTGTATGTGGGAACGATGTAAAGTGAGAAATGCCTATATAGAGAGACAGTGAGAGAAAAAAATTCTCTAATAAATCTCCATGTTGTCAATTTTATAAATTAATGGTTTTCTCCTTTTAGCAGTATTTTTCCCTCACTAGATGGAAAAGACTTGTATTTACTCAAAGATTTTTCCTACATATGAGAAAGTATCCCCTGTGGTATAAGACAGCTTCTGTATTGTCACCCTACCTTTCTATCTTGGACTTCCTCCTATAGACTTTAGATTACAGAAAAGTAGAAGAATTCCTCTCTAGAACCCACAAAATGCCAAAGAAACTGGAGAACAGATGATTTGCCTGTGGTACTCCCTTCCTTAAAACCTTCCAGTAGTTCTCTATTACCTGATAAATTAATAGATATGAGTGATACATGATACAAGTTCTTTTATATATGAACTTCTGAATAATACCCTTCAAGCTTTATCTCTTTATCTTTATCTTCCTACCTCAAACTTCGTAACCCCAGGCACCAGGAACTGCCTCTTACCTGTGAGCCTTTCTTTACACTGACATTTGTGTGTTAGCATACTCACGTCTACTAATTACAGTATCATCAGGATAACTGCTGCTCTTCCTCAAGATGCAGTTCAGATGTTGCCTTCTTCCCTGTTCCCCAAACACTCTCCCACTTCCTGCCCCCAGAAGTTTAGATGACCCTCAACTATGTCCTATAATAACTTTTGCATATCTTCATTTTTGCCCTTGCTATAGTGTAATCCACTTTTGTAATTTACATTCGTGTGCTTTCTTTTTTAGACACTTAACTACTTGAAGAGAGGAACTACACCTTATTACGTAACACTGGTTTCCTGAATGAATTGCAAGGCAAAAAACAATTGTGACTAAAACAACTATAGCCTTCCAGAGTTAGCGACAGATTTTTATCTCCAAAATGAAACTCCTCTTTTGTTTGAGGCAATTTCCCTGGATCTTTTGCTTCTGTCTTGTCTCAAGAAGCTGAGGCAAAGGTGGGCTAACCTTGTATATAAGCATGTGAAAAGTAACATCACTGAGAGATCAATAAACAGGTTAACCAGGTCTACTCAGCCTAATTTGGAATGAAGTACTGAAAGGAGGACCCAGGGAAAACAAGACAGGAAAGAAGGGGCACTGATTTGAAAAGCAGACACTAAGGAAAAAGAGGCCCACTAGGACTGGGTGAAAGGACGCAGTCAATTTAACTTAAGAGCAGCAATCATCAGTCACTCACTAAGAATGCATGCCACACACTAGGCTGAGATACCACAGTGTAAAATATAGTCCTTTGCACGAAGGAACTCCCGAGTCACTCATATATTTCTCTTTAGCCATTGCTACTTCACTGTTTTCCGAAAGTGATATTAAATTTCATTTATCTTCATTTATCTGTAATGTAACAGCATTAGTTTGCAGATTAGGTAAATCCAACTTTCTAATGAAAAACTTGTCAAACACTACAGGATGCATAGCAATAATGCCTTGAGGAATACAAAGACCTAAAACCATGTTTGGCCAAAATAACCAGAGGAAACTAGCAAAATTGAGAAACAGTGATAAAATAACTGTGGGGAAAAAAAAAAAAAAAAGAATCCCTTAACAAAAAAATCAGAATGAGATGAAAATAAATAACTAAGAGAATGTAAGCACTTCTTGGGGGAAGGCTATATATTTCCTTAAGTCCTAAGAACAAGAAGTTTAAGTTTCTAAAAAAACAAATAAATAGAAGGCAGATCCTCGATAAATGGAGAATTGGAAGGGACTCAAATTACAGGATGAATGCCACACAAACCTCTCTATTCTACTCACCTCCCCTTCTTGAGAGATACTTCCCTCATGCACACAACAGACTTGTGCCAACCTTTGTCCTAAACTACTTGCTATGACCTACTGACCTACTAACTTCTAATCAGCACTTGGTTTTTACTTTGGTCCCATCAACAGTCCTTCTCCACTAGTTCTCATGGAGAAAAAGAGTATGATAAACTAATTCTCAAAATGGTGCTAGATGACAGATAACACTTTTTCTGAAGACACAGAATTTTTTTTTTTTAATTTCTGGAACCTGAAATACTTTTAGCCAAATAAATTTTCTCCTCAATGTTAAAATGTCAATCACAAAAGCTAGACAGAGGAAAATATCTTTGGACACAGGAAAATTTTCAAAGTCCCGCAAATTATACCACTGGCAAACCCTGGTTTGTCTGTGGGAGTTCAGTACTGCATGGCCTTGCTCTCTGTGTGCCTTACCATTAGTGGGAACAGAGGATTGCAGAGGAGAAGGCAACAGTGATGACAACACAGCCCCTATGCAGCAACATCTGTATTAGACTTTCACTACTAGGCTTGGACTGGATACCAACCCAATGTAAAGTGTAGCTTTCCAGATTTTTACCAGGATAGTGGGCAAGTGAGAAAATAATCTATAGAGATAATTCTGTAAAACAGTAGAATTCTCCCTAATTCTCTCTTCAGACACAGATCTTTTTGGCAATCCTGATTTTTTATTATCGTTCTCATGGACACTCAGTATTGTAGTTCGTTGGTATTGTCCTTGCTTTAAATAGATTATGAAGAACTGTATAGTTGTGAGTAACTAATAAACCCCAGTGCATTCCCCTTAATACTTTCACTGCTTTTTTCCTTTCCAACTTTATAAAGATATTTACTGTGTACTTCATATGTAATGGAGATTTTTAAAAATATTTTAAATAATTCCATTAAAACAGAATATGAATTCAATTGACTGTAAATTATTGCTATAACCATAGTAGTTAGTATTTTTGATATTCAGAAAAATGCTGCCATACATTATGCATAAAAACCTGTATTAAAATGTATGCATGATATTTCACAATTGCTGTGAGTTATATGCCTATATGCTAAGATGTGCTTAACTGCTCCCATCTGGCTTTTATCCTCTTGATCTGAGAAAAACTGCTCCAATTGAAATCACTGTTAATGTTCTTACAATTTTAAATAGCAGATTTCCAATTTTAATATAGCAACTGATTGGCTATATTAAAAAACAATTTAAAAATCCATCTGGAGTCCAAGCTCAGAATTATGACTCTTGTCCTCCATCCAACACAGCATGCACTCTGGATCCAACTTATCTGCCTTTGGCACAAATTAGACACTTAGTGGGAAGTAAAAATACACTTTAGTTCCTAGGAAAATAAAAGTACATGAAGGTGGCTAAATTGAGGCAATGCACCAGCCAACCTAGGGAAACACAGTGCTTGTTAAGATGTTAATACTGGTTTTAAAAAAAGGGGGGGAGGGAGGAGACAGATAAAAAAGAGGAAGAGAAAGAAGTAAACTGAAAAATCTATGGGTGAAAAAAAACATTGCTACTGATTTATTTGCTTCATTATTTCTCTCAATATTACTTCTAGTTTTCAGAAAGTTTTTAACTTCAACCTTCTGTTTATCTCAACAGTTTTCATGAGCTGTCAGTGTTTTCCACATGACTTTCTTGCAGCCATTTTCAAGATTACTTGAGTATGGCTTATATTAAAAGAATTTTAATATTTCCAGATAGTTCCAACAAAAAGGAATAATGAAGTCATTATTATCTGTCATCCAAAACTATATCTGTTCCCTTGGCTTTCATAAAAAACAAAATTTTACTTCCTCTTACATATATGCCTAGGACAGTAAGAAGACTAAAATACATATCTAACAAACACTGGCTTAACTAATTAATTAATGAGGAAGCAATATTTGAAGTTATTAAGAACAGTCATATGTCAAACAGGCCTGAATTTGAGTCCTAACTCAGCCAATTAATAAATGTGTTGCCTTGGGTAAGAGATTTAACCCTCTTATAATTCAATTAACTTATTTATGATATACTAAACATATTGTTTGTCTCAATGAGGTTTTTTTAAGATTTTATTTATTTATTTATTTATTTATTTATTTATTTGAGAGAGAGCATGAGTGCACATGAGTTAGGGGGAGGAGCAGAGAGGCAGAAAATCACAAGCAGACTCCACACTAAGAGAGGAACCTGACATAGCGCTCAATCTCACAACCTTGAGACTATGACTTGGGTTGAAACCAAGAGTTGAACCTTCAACCGAATGAGCCTCCCTGGTGCCCCACAATGAGTTGTTTTGAAAATGAAAAGACACAGAGCTCATCAAAGCAATTGGAATATTGCACATAATAAAATAGCTACTATTAATATTAGTATAATAGGTATAATGATACTTCACAAAATAGTATAATATATAAAAAAGATGTAATAAATTTCATATTAATCAAAACCCAAGTACCTTGTTCATCTCTCATAATATGCAAAGAATAGTTAAAAGCACAGTGGATTCAGTAGCAGTAAGTTTCATCTCTAGATCCTGTCATAATTCTGAGTGACCATAAGCAATTATCTTAACTTCTCTAGGCTTCTGTTACAAAGTGAATTACTGAAGTTCTTGTCTTGACCTTAAGAATTCACCTAGCACATTGGGGATCCCTGGGTGCCTCAGCGGTTTAGCACTGCCTTCAGCCAGGGCATGATCCTGGAGTCCCGGGATGGAGTCCCACATCGGGCTCCCTGCATGGAGCCTGCTTCTCCCTCTGCCTGTGCCTCTGCCTCTCTCTCTCTCTTTCTGTGTCTCTCATGAATGAATAAATAAAATCTTAAAAAAAATTCACCTAGCACTAACACTATGGATAGAACTGCAAGGATGAAAGAAACAGGAGTCCCAGGTTACAGCTAATATGAGCCATTATTCTAGGTTCTCCTAATGTGGATCCTGTTTGCAAGGAAGTAACCCAGAGTGACTCAAGTGGTTCAAAACATGAAACAAAATTAGTAAATTCCATAAAAACAGCTCATGATTTACCTGAACATTTTACCCAATAATTGGTCTTGCCCTTTCCCCTTCTATACAAACCACAGTAACAGTCTATCAAGTATATTTTGAATGTACTTCTATTGTATATTCATATTAAAATGACACATGCACATAGTGTGATAGAAATTTGTCCCAAGCCTGCTAGGTGGAGAATTAGTTTAGGTTTAGACTGAGTCTTTATATCCTTTTCCTAGCAATAGTCATTTTTTAAAAATCTGTACATAGTTTCTGTTAATAGCCATACTCTATTCAACAAGAGGAAAAATTCTCAGAAACACTACAAAATCATTTTAAATGTTTAAACACTGTTCTAAACTAACTACAATCAAATCATAGTAAACCATCAATGCTTCATTTACCAGAAAGTAATTTTGTTTCTAAATACTAAACTTTCAACTATACTTCTAAACTAAACTAAACTTTCTCTCTAGAGAAAATGGAGCTACAGTTGCTAATTAATCACTGGCTTCTATATGATCAAAAAAAAAAAAAAGGCAGATTTTAGAAGTTCAAAAAATCATATAAGAGGAAAAGGAGTCTGTGAAAGATAATCTATAACACAGTTTGTTTAAAAGAATGTCGTATTTCACTTTACTAGACTTATACAGACCAAAAAGAATTATTAATCTTAAGATCTTAAAATACTGATAAGCCAAGATATATATGCACAGGTCTTTGGAAGCTAACACCTTCTGCTTTATTTTTTTTTTAAGATTTTATTTATTTATTCATGACAGACACAGAGAGAAAGAGAGAGAGGCAGAAACACAGGCAGAGAGAGAAGCAGGCTCCATGCAGGGAACCCGATGAGGGACTCGATCCGGGATCATGCCCCAAGCCAAAGGCAGGCGCCAAACCGCTGAGCCACCCAGGCTGCCCCACCTTCTGCTTTAAATAAGCACAATTTCAAAGTTAAAATGATAATCTGCTGTAATGGTTAAAATTAGCCTTTTTAAATTTATAGATATTTCTTTATATACTCCTTTATACAATAACCGCTCAAACTACTAAATTCCCTTTCCTGGATTGCTAATTTCATGAGCCATAGGCATCATTTAACCTCAGAAAGTAATGATTAGTTCTTCTGTCATATGTAGTATCATTCTTTAGGATAAAATAACTGTAATATATGTAATATCAAACAAAATAATTAAGATAATTTCCATGAGATTATCTGTTTGATGCTATTCCTCAGTATAGTTCTTCAGAGATATACTTAGTGGTCAGAGGTATACTAAGAAGCATTAATCAAACAGATTTATGACTGGTAATCAAGACCAATTCTGTTAGAAATGATCACTCTGCAGTTTCCTATCTCCATGGAAAAAACGAACAACCTCAAGAAGTGATAAGATTATAAGCACTCTCTAGGATGAAGATTAGTCTGAAGGCCATAAAAATAATGGTAGTATAAAAAAAATAATAATAATAATGGTAGTATATTCATGGAGAAAAAACACTCCATGAGAACAAAATTTTTTTCATCATTTTAAAATTCAGCCCTTTAGCAAGAGTTATGAAGAAAAGCAAACAAGTTCATGTTTCCAAAACCAGATAAAGAGCTGATGGCTAACAGTTATTAGGGCTTGTTATTTGTCTGACACTGTATTCTATTCCATGGATTCTCTCATTTTTTCTTCCCCAAAACTCCCTATGAAGTGGGTAGTATTAGCTTCACATTTTACAAATGAGGCAACTGGAAGGTAGAGAGGTTAAGCATCCTACCCAAAGTCACTGGGACCTAGAAAATGGCAGATGGGATTTGAACCAAGTAACCAAAGCCTAAGTACCATTTCCAATCTCCCAAGAGCAAAGGAATATGACAAAGACATCAACACAGTTCATTCCTCTATATATTTAGATAATCTTATCAAGTCAAATACTACCCTTCAACAATTTGGGGCCCTTAATACTTTGAAAGATATTTTGTATCCTCCTTTTCCCCTGAATAGTCAACAATTCAGTGTTTAGGGGAAAAAACAGAATCATGGAAGAGAAGCAGGAAACTACACAATATATTTTATATAAAAATAATTCTAGCAGGTATGTTAATATTTCTTTTTACCTCAGAAAAAGCCTAGTCATATACTTACCACCACTGTTTTTTACCAGTTATCCCCAATTCTAACTTCTATCCTACTCTTCAGGCCTCATATTCATATACATCATGGCAGAGATTATTACTTCCTAAGAAAATAAGAATCTTAAAAAAAAGGCCAAAAGTATTATCTACAACCAGATATATTTCACTTTACAAATAAAAATTAAAAAGTGACTTTAGAGTTTCAGAAGTAGGTTACAGCCCTAATATTTTTTAAAAAGGAGAAAGAGGAGGAAGATAAAAACACTCTATCAGTGACTTTGCCTTCTTTCTCCACATAAATTTTGTTCCCATCATTAACTGAAGGGATTTATTTTTCATAAGGCACTGCCTATTGTGGGCACCACTTTCCTGGATTAGGACAGCATCCTAATTCCTTTCGCTGAGAAAAGGATTTTAAAACACTGACTTTGGGCACAACTTCAAAATGAGATTTTAAGAGTTCAAGAGCTTCCAGACACAGATGACATCCAATTATGTGAAAATAAAACTACCTCTTACCTTATCACCTTGCATACCAGGGGGCCCCATTAATCCAGAAAGGCCTTGATTGCCCTAAGAACAAAAGAAACAGAAGTTTAATGTTATGCAAGGGAAGTGAAAATTAGAATTCCCTTGCTGCAGGATTTCACCTTGGACATCAAAATCTTACTGCATTTATATCTGATCTTTGAAATCTGTTCCCAGTTCCACCTCATTTCTGAGTCCTTTTGAGACTTTTTCTGAGGCTCCTGGCATTTCTGCCTTCCCATGCTGAATCGCACTGTACTTCCCTACCTCCATGCCCCTGCTCCTTTTTTTATGGACGTTCTTTTCTCTAGGAATGCCTTTACCCCTTGAATTCCTGATGTTTCAAGGTTCGCTGTGTTTTAAAAATCTAAAGTTTACTTAAAATTTCTACAAGTACTTTGTGCAGCAGCTGGGGAGAGAGCTTGGGCTGCTTCCTGGCAGGACTCCCACAGACTCCCATGAGGAACCTCAGGAGGCAGGGCTGTGGGGAGCAGAGCTGGGTTCATGTGGCACACCAGAGAAAGGGGACAGCTCTCCTTTGGGGCTGCACTGGTACTGGGCACTGTACCACTGGGGAGTAAACGCTGAGAAAATGTTTTGGGAGGATGTGTGTTTGTAGCCTGCAGATGGGATTTCACCTGTTAGGGCCATCTTTCCTCCTGACCTCGCACCCCTCTCGCCCCCACAAGCTTTGATGACAGCCTTTGAGCCCATTTGGGGGTAGGAGAGAGAAAGTATACTCATGTAAGGGGAGAGAGTGGCTGATAGAAATGACAGTGAGAGGCACAGAGGAGGCAGTGTGAATTGACAAGAAGAAAACAACAACAAGGAACGGGAAGATAATCTTGAGGCTCCACTTTGCTCCAAGCAGTTTTTCTTTATTTCCCTTCCTCTCCATCTTTCTGTTGCAACAAATATATTGTGCATCAAGAAACAACGTTGTGAAACAAAAAAGGGTACTCAGGTAATAATCCTAAATAACTCCTAAGTGACTGTGTTGTGTTTAATATTTAGTGCACTGGGTACTTTAATATGTCATCAAATTAAACAATCAGAATAGGAAAGATTGTTTCTGATGATTATCAGTTGAATACCTTTCCATCTGTACTAATTTCATTTTAATACTTTTTGACATCTTATTAACATAGCTTCCATTTGTGATGATTGACCAGTTTATACAGATAATTTTGTTTTTTACATTTATGATTCTGATAGAGGGAAAAGAAAGCTGCACTAGGAAACAGGCTATTGGAGGCTGCTGGGTGGGTCACTTGGTTTCCCTTCCAAGTTCCTCCGCCTGAAAAATAAGATAATATTTCACTTGTCCTATAGGAAAGGAAAAAGGAAAAGCACTATTTAAAAGCTACCTTTGTGTGCCACTGAGATCCCAAAAGGGCTTAAACACTTAAATATACTCTATGAGAGATGTTCTTTAGTGGATGTTCCATGCTGAAGGACTAGCTCATGCACTTCTTTTGTTTCATCACTGACCATATATTTATTGTCAAAATCGCTAAGTGATTAACAAACACAAATTGTTCTCCAATCCCCTCTACTTATCAATATAATGTTCATATTTTATTTGTATTCACAATGTATGTGTATAAAGGATCCTGCCTCCTCAGTGTACTTGAATCCAATTTAATATAAATATAATATGTAAGAAATGTTTTTAAATTTTACCATTTTAGAAATACATCTCTCAATTTTAAAAGTTGGATTTCACTTAAATCTCAACGGCAACATATTATTAAATCCTGTGTCTTACTACATTACTCCTATACAGCATTAACCACAATTAGTATATGAGCAACTCAAAAAATGAAAAAAGACTGACATACTTCCAAGCCTCAATTCCAATGCTGAGCCATCCTATATTTTATACAGATACTGTACACATACTGAACCACCCTGTATTTTGTACAAGGAAGCCACAAGTAAAGATAAAACCAAGCATTTGATATAAATGTAAATGCTTAATTTGGGGAGTGGGGGTTATTTAAAGCAGTCACCAAAACAGAATCGACCTCTAACTTCTAAATTTTAAGTAAGAAGTCAAATGTCCTATATTTAGATATATTAAAAGATGGCATTTTGTTTCTCAGATTGCAGGATATTTTTCCTTGCAATAACTAAGGGACCAATGAAAATATGTTTCTAATAATAAATTTCCATTATTTTTCTAAATTATTTATATTCAGTGAACTCAGTTCCATCATAGGAATAAAATTCTCAAGATTCAAGATTAAAAATTTTTTGAGGATTTACTTGTTGGTATAATACCTGCAAAGTTCAATAATACAGTGTGGGTTTTTTGTTCATTTGTTTTAAGTTTACAAGAGTTCCTATAAGCCAGTTAAAGAATGAGATTTCAATCCAGGAACCACCAAAATTATTCAGGTATTTTAAAAGTTAGTGAATGTGTATCATACAAACAAAAACATCCTATAATTGTATCACATTCGTTAAGTATTCATCTAAATAGAGCTTCCCAGAGGTGTTCCTAAAGACTCCATTTGTATTCATCCTCACTAGAAAACGGTATCTTCCTCCCAACAAAGATTTTGCTGCTAGCTTTACTTTAAAATGTCAGTTTCTTTTTACCTGAATGTGTATGTTTGACAGTATTATGATAAAATGAAATGCATACTAGGCTAAAAGTCAAATATATCATTAACCCAGCCACTTACTATCCATGAGTCATTTAAATTCTGTGAATTCTGTTTTCTTAACTGGAAAACAAGATAATGATGACTACTTCTCTCAAGTTACTGTGGGACTTAAAAAAGATAAAGTATGTGGAACTAGTCTAAAGAAGTGCAAAATGACATTGGAATTTATGTATTATTGTATGTATGCCTTTTAACAGAAAATTTTTGAGATTAGGGCCACATCCTGCTCTAATCTTTTGTGCCCCCACCCCCACCCCATCCCTACCTGGCAGGTAGCACAATGGTAGTCCACAGTAGACACCCAATAAATTAATGTTAAAATTTTAATTGATGAGTTAAGCTGATGATAGAATTTATTTTTCAAATATTTCTTCCTTCATTAAAGTTCTCTAGCTTCTCTAATACCTTAATTCTCTGTCTTCTCTGTCTGATACCAAGTAAAATACGTATTTTAAAAAGGTAAAAATGAATTTTTAATGTTTGAAGTATATCACCATAATTTTATTCCATGGGCAACTAATTACCTTTTCTCCAGGAACAGCTTGACCAGGGGAAAATCCTGGATCTCCTTTGGGGCCCTAGATAAAACAATTATAAAACACTAGGTGAAGCATAAATTACATACAGTATATGACACTTCTTCAGTTGAATGCATCATCAGTTGATACATATGTATCATATGGTATTCAATAAAATTATTTTATATTGAAATGGGCATTTATTATTTGCTTTTTTAACATATATTCTAGCCTTATTTTAAAATGTCAGACATAGATGATTTTTAAAATCTAACAAAGTTATGCTACCACTGAGACGTCTTTCCTTAAGGGACCGATATAAAGGCTCCATTAACCTATCCATTTTTATGACGTATTCAGTTATAATTCCTATTTTTAGCACTGGAAAACCAGTTACTTTTAGTAAAAGAAATCTGCTTATAATTCTTAAACTTTTATATCATTCCAAGTTCAAATATTTTCCAAAATCTTGCAATGTACATGTATTACTTTTGTAATAAAGAAAAAAATAAATCAAAAAATACCTCTAATTGCCAAAATAGACATAAAAATAGATACTTCTCACGCTCTGGGAATCTTATATTTTACTTTTCAAGAGAAATATGACATTAGGTTTCAATCAAATTTTTTTTGCACAATATTAATCTTTCTTATTTTGCATACTGGCAAAGTATCTCTTTTTCTATTTCCCATCTCATAAAATTAAGAGGCCACAATTGAGCGTCTTTATAATTCCAATTATGACTTCATTACCATTCTCAACTAGTAATAATTTCCATTCCTAGAGAGTTCTAAATGCTATTTTTATTCTATGAGCAATAGTCATGTTTTCTTTCACAAATTCAAGGATGCTTTCAAATACCACTCAAACTGAAGAAAGGAGAACCACAAGAAAAGTCCTTCATGTTCGCCAGCAAGTCTTTCCATTTTACAAATTAGAAATAAATATTCACTGGCAAAAAGGTCTATATTCTTGAGTCAAAAGAAATTTTTAAGAGAATGTTATTTTCCAGGTTGATCTCTTCCCTTACATAGCTATCGCCACTTCTATCAGTAAGGCTACAATTTTAGACCACTGATAACAAAATTATGGGACCTGAGAAACAGCGTTAGCAATATCTCAATATTTACAAACTCAATCCATTATCCAAAAAGAAAAAGGGTAATATAGTTAGAAATTGTAAGAGATATTAGAGTTTATCCAGTAAGACATATTTTATAGATAAAGAAGCAATGAGGTCCAGAGGGGTTAAATGACTTGATTAAAATTGCTTTGAAAAGTAATGACAAACCTTGTCAATTTTCTTTTTTATATCACAATGCCTATTAAATAAAAATCTTATTTATTGGTTTTTGTATTTCAGTCTTTTATTATAAAATCTAGCCAATTGATTTGAGGCCATATTTACAAAGAATTTTAAAAGAACTTAAGAAACCATAGCTCTTGAGAATTTTAAATATAATAAAATTCTTTCTGGCTATTTTTTTACTTATAAATATCAGATTAAAAATTCTTTTTTAAATTCTATCTGAATTTTCTATTATCTACTTTATTATTAACAACTAATCTAACATTTCATCCTTACTTAAAAAAAAAAAACTGAGAACGTGGTAAAAGTAATCAATTCATCAATAAAAATCAGGTTGAAAGACAGAGAGCTTTTTCTTATTCATAAGCTTTATGCATCTGGGCAACATATTTAAAGAAATAGTACCAAATCTCTTTTATTCCCACACAAATGTGCTTGAGTTAATTGATCAACTTGTTCTACGACCATAATTCAAGTCAACATGAAGGAAATGCTCTTAACCTGGCCACTTGTGGATTAGGATCCTCCATAGTATAAAATGCATGAGCTGAGATTATTGAACATGCCAACTTTACATAAAATGTCAGAGAAATAGGGCATATTTCTCTGCGTTAAAGAATGCTCCCAAAATGTTTTACTTAGTATTAATTCTATGAGTCCTGACACACTTTTAGTCATACTTGATTGGCTTTTCAAATCCCCTTTGGAATTAAAAATAAATGCTTATAAATTAATAATTGACTTTGGCTTTCATATTGACTTCTACTTACTTCTACATGACTTTGTTAAAGGAACTATACATCCTTTTGAGTGTAAGAGGAAAAGGAAGCTGCCTACCTTTTATTATTCAAAGAATTCTCAAAGTTCCACCTATTCTACTGTTCTGCTATACAGTCTAAAATTCCCATTATCAGCACAACTCTTTTAGACTATTATTGGATTTCCAAGGGTCCTCTGTCTAGAGAGGGAAACTCCCTAAGTACTAGACTCATTAACATCTTAGAACAAATTCATCAGATTAGAGCCCACTCAATATAATGGAAAGAACATCGGGATTTAGAGTAAAAACACTGAACAAATTATTTAATTTCTCTGAATTTGAGATCCCTCCTCCATAAAATTAGAAAAAGAATAACACCTACGTAGTTTAGCTTATAAGATATAGGTCAAATTCCTCAATGTAGGTATTAAAAATAACAAGATTAGAGATGATTATTAAAATCAACTTTGCAATTATTGCCATCTTAACAAGCAGAGAACACAATTCTTGAATGAATTATTGATGGAGCTGCAAAATTTAGATGAAAAGAATTTGAAATTAAAAATTCAAATATGGATGAGCTAAATTGGGAGAGTCCCATAAAAGAAACACTAAGTGACATGATCTTGAGATTAACATCACTTGAATATTCTTTAACATTACTAATAATTATATAAGCTTCATAGTGTCAATTTTAAGCATTACACTCTCTAACCAACACTTCCTATCTTTATAGCTCACTAAGTGCCCACAACTTTAACAATTATTTGACCTACTGTAACTGCTAATATGTGATTCCACCACATTGTCTCATCCTTATGTGGCCTGACTTAAGCCACAAATAAGCAGCAAATACCAAGGTCTAAAGTTATAATCACTTCATTGCATATATAAATGGCACCATTTCTTCTTTATGTTTCTGTGTTACAAGCTTACCTGGCAATTCTTAAATCTAAACTCACCACCTACTCTATCCCATCCCCTAGCAGCTGAATGTGACTAACAGAAAACAATCATGCTGACAAACCTCACTTTAAATTCATGACATTTTATATTAATTGGTTTTGTTTTCTTTTGTTTTTTGGTGTATCTAATAATTACCTTAGTCAATTCACTTTCCCATTTTAATAGATAATTATTTCATAACTCTCTCTCTTCACTCTAATGGGTGATCTTACTTTTAACATTTGCAACCTGTCATAACTAAATCCACTATGTCACCTAAATCTGTTCCAAAATACTCGGCCTTCATAATAAAACCCAATCTGCCTCATGAGGACATCACTGACATACTGTTTTCCCTACATTATTTTAATTTCTATTTCTTTGCTTGTTGATATCACCAAGTAAACACATTGTATTTCCTCCGATCTTAAAAAACAACTTTACTTGAGCTACATCTTCCTTCCCTCTTCCATTACACTATTCCCTGTTAGACCAAAACTCCTAGAAACTTGTCTACGTTAACAAGGAGACTTCTTCCATTCTCTCTTGGACTTAATCCACTCAGACTATTGCTCCTACCCTACTTTACTGTCATTCTTTCTCAGTCTCCTTTGCTAGTTCTTCCTCTTCTGCCTAATATACTAAACTCCGGAGTACCCCAAGACTTGATCCTTGGACACTTCTCTGTCTATATTTATCTATAGGTCAAGACTATACATAAAACAACTTTTTTTTTTTAAACAACTATTTGAATGCATAGGAGAACAAGCAAAAAGTAGGACACACTGGAGGGGATTCTATTTTTGAAAGAAAAAAAACACACTTGGTATAATACACATAAACAACTTTTTTTCTAAAGACCCTCCACGGTCTGCATTGAATGACTAGATTCAAGCAGAAAACCATAGATTTTGGTTAATGGTGTCAGAGGACAGTGTGTCAGACTACCTGAATAGCTGTAAATTGAAGGGGGAAATCCAAGAAAGAAAAAACAAATAAACAAAGAGGACAGCTTCCCCTCCAAATCTGGATAAAGACTTTCTTCAATTCTTTGCTGATACTAAATGTGGTTGCATGAGACACATTCCAAAGAGTTCACCAAGAAGCAAAAAACAGAAGGCTAAAATAATTGAATATAAATTTCAGCTGCTGGCCACCACAGAAGAAATAATTTGAGGTTTGAGTCACATCATTTTAAGGGGCATGGTAAAGGTAATCACCTTTCCACTGACATTTAGGACAGGTATCCTTTAGAAGCAAATACTATATCCTTGGACTGACATACCACAATAAGTAAGACTAAAATGAACCTGCCCTTTTAAAAAACTACCAAACCTGTACAAGTTTAAGGTGATGAGCTAGTTATTTAATTGCCTATAGAACAAAGAAATCAACCATCATCAAAAGATTTCAAAGAAAATAAAGGAATCTAAAATTCTTGTACATATCATCCATAATATCTAGTACATAATCAAATTCTTCTAGGCATACAAAGAAAAGTAAAATCTGACCAGAGTAAAGAAAAAAGTGGTCAATACAAACAGGCTTCAAAAAGACCCAGATACTGGAATTAGCAGGCGAAGATTTTAAATTAACTATTACAAATATGTTCAATTATGATCATCAAAATTAGTGAGCACAGAAATATCAGCAGACAAGTGAAAACTCTACAAAAAAGAACAATAGAATCCTAGAACTGATAATATAGTATCTGAAATGAAAAATCTGGATGAGATTAACAGTATATTAGAGAAAGCAGAAATTAAGTTAGTAAATATAAGGAGAGATCTGTAGAAATTAACTAATGTGAAGTAAAAAGAAAAAAAATGCAAAAAGGAGCAAAGCTCTAGTGACCTGTGGGGCAACATTAAGTAGTCTAACATACATGTATACAGAGTCCCAGAAGGAAAGGAGAGAAAGAATGACAGAAAAATTATTTGAAAAAATAATGGCCAAAAATATCACAGATTCATTACAAAAAGACCAATACTTACAGATCCAAGGCATTTGGTGAACTCCAAATAAGAAATATCTACAGGAAATTACCCCTATGTACATTATAGTCAAACTGCTAATGGCCAGACAAAGAAAAATATCTCAAAAGCAGTCTATGAAAAATGACAGATTACAATGAGGGAAATAACAATATGACTAATGACTAACTTCTTATCAGAAATAGTGGAGATCACAAGAACCATATAAGCATCTTTAAAGTGCTAAAAGAAAAACACTCTCAATCAAGATTTTTATACTCTATGAAAATATACTTCAAAAAACATAGACAAAACAAATTTCAGGTAAATAAAAACCAAGAGAATCCATCACTAGCAGAATTGCACCCCAAGAAATATTGAAGGAACTTCTTTTAGCTAAAGGAAAGTGATACAAACTAGAAACTCAGATCTATAGAAACAAACGAAGAGCCCTGGAAATGAAAATAAATGACTCCCTTATTTGTTTCTTCTCTTAATTTCTTTAAAGACTGATGACTTAATACAAAAATTACTACATGGTACTTTAGAGTTTATAATGATATAGATGGAAAATAAATGACAATAAAACACAAAGGATAAGAACAACGTGTAAATATAATCATAATGTCATAAGGGTCTTATGATTTAAATGAACTACCACCATATTAACTCTAGTAAGTTAGAATGAGTTAAGGATGCATATTGTAAACTCTAAAGCAACCTTAAAATCAATCAATCAGAGATATAGCTGAAATGCCAATAGAGAAATTATATGAAATGCTAAAAAATATTTTATTAACCCAAAAGAAGGCAGAAAAGGAGGAATAAGGAACAAAAAACATATGGGATAAATGGAAAAGAAATGACAGTGTAGGCTGAGACCAAATCATACCAATAATTACACAAATATAAATGGAGTTAACATTCCAATTAGAAATCAGAGATAATCAGACCAGATATCTGTATTGTCTATAAGATCTAATATGTATTGTCTATAAGAGATGTGTTTTAAATGTAGAAAGATAAAGGACAAGAAAAATAAATACCAGGCAAACAATAATCATAAAAAAGCTGATGTGGCTATTACTATCAGACATACTAGACTTCAAGAAAAGGAGTACTAGGGCAGCCTGGGTGGCTCAGCGGTTTAGCGCCACCTTCAGCCCAGGGCATGATCCTGGAGACCTGGGATCGAGTCCTACATCAGGCTCCCTGCATGGAGCCTGCTTCTCTCTGCCTGTGTCTCTGCCTCTCTCTCTCTGTGTCTCTCATGAATAAATAAAAATCTTTAAAAAAAAGAAAAAGAGTATTACTGGAGATAAGGAGAGACATTTGATAATAATAAAAAGGATCAGTTCATTAAAAAAGACACAACAATCTTTAAACATGTATGCACAACACAGAGCTGCAAAATAAATGGAACAAATACTGACTAAATACTTCCTAAACATTAAATAGAGAAACAAAAAAACAAAAAAAAAATAGAAAGAAAGAAAGAAAGAAAGAAAGAAAGAAAGAAAGAAAGAAAGAAAGAAAGAAAGTAATCCAAATAACGGTTGGCTACTTTAACACACCTCTTTCAATAATTAATGGAACAACTAAATTTTAAAAAACCCAGTAAGGATGTAGAAAAATTTGATCACTAAACCAGTCCCACAAGAAATGTTCAAGGAGACTCTCTGAGTGGAGAGGAAAGACCACAAATAAGAGTATGAAAATAAGTATATCTGCATAAGATGTTATATACAAACCTAATAATAAAAACAAATTGAAGATCAATAATAGCTATGCAAAGTATAGGGAGAAAGGAATCCAAGTATATTACTAAAGAAAATGAGCAAACCATGAAAGAGAGCCAGTTGAGAAAGGATCAGAGAGAAAAACTACAAAAGCAACCACTAAAAAAGCAACAAAATAGCAATAAATATGAAAATATCAATAACTACCTTAAATGGGAATGGACCAAATGCTCCAATCAAAAGACATAGGATAACAAAATAGATAAAAAAGACCCATCTATATATTATCTACAGGAGACTCCTTTCATCTCCAAAGACAGCAGAACTTTGAAACTGAGAGGATGGAGAAACATTTATCATGCAAATGCATGTCAAAAAAAAAATTATAGTACCAATACTTATATTAGACAAAATAGACTTTAAAACAGATTGTAACAAGAGACAAAGACACTATATACTCATGAAGGGAATAATCCATTAAGATATAATAATTGTAAATATGCACCCAACATGGAAGCACCCAAACATATAAAAAAGGTTAATAATAAACATAAAGAAACTAATCAATAGTAATACAATAATAGTAGTGACTTTAACACTACACTTACATCAATGGACAGATCATTCAAAGATAAAATCAATAAGGAAAGAGTGACTTTGAATGACACACTGGAATCATCTCACACTGGTGAGATGGATTTAGCAGATATATCCAAAAAATTCCACCCTAAAACAACAGAATATACATTCTTTTCAAGTACACATGGAACATTCTCCAGAATAGATCATATCAGATTAGAAAACAAGCCTCAGCAAATTCAAAAAGATAGAAATCACACAATGCAACTTTTCTGACCACAGTATTATGAAACTAGAAATCACCATAAGAAAAAATACAGAAAGCACAAATATATAGGCTAAATAATATGCTACTAAACAATGAATAGATCAACCAAGAAATTAAATAAAAAATTACATGGAAACAGATGAAAATTAAAATATACAGGTCTGAAATGTTTGAGATGTAGCAAAAGTGGTTCTAAGAGTGAAATTTAGGGACACCTGGGTGGCTCAGCGGTTGAGCATCTGCCTTTGGCTCAGAGCGTGATCCTGGGGTTCAGATCAAGTCCCACATCTGGCTCCTAGCAGGGAGCCTGCTTCTTCCTCTGTCTGTGTCTCTGTCTTTCTGTGTGTCTATCATGAATAAATAAAATCTTAAAAAAAAAAAAAGAGTGAGGGATCCCTGGGTGGCACAGCGGTTTGGCGCCTGCCTTTGGCCCAGGGCGCAATCCTGGAGACCCGGGATCAAATCCCACATCGGGCTCCCGGTGCATGGAGCCTGCTTCTCCCTCTGCCTGTGTCTCTGCCTCTCTCTCTCTCTCTCTCTGTGTGACTATCATAAATAAATAAAAATTTAAAAAAAAAAGAGTGAAATTTATAGCCACACAAACCTACTCGAGAAACAAGAAAAATCTCAATTAACAACTTAACCTTACACCTCACAGAGCTAGAAAAAGAACTATGGACAAAACCAAAACCAACAAAAGTAGGGAAATAAAGATAAGAACAGATATAAATGATACAGAAATTAAAAAGATAATAGAAGAGATCAATGAAATCAAGAACTGGTTCTTAGAAAAGATGAACAAAATTGATAAACCTCTAGACAGATAAAATAATAAAGAAAGAAAGAAAAGAAAGAAAACTAAAAATCACAAATGAGAGAGGAGAAACGATAGCCAACAGCACAGAAATACCAACAATTGTAAGAGAATATTATGAAAAAACTAAAGGCCAACAAATTAAACAACCTAGAAGAAATAGATAAGTTCCTAGGAACATATAGCCTAGCAAAACTTCCCAAAAGGAGAAATAGAAAATTTGAACAGGCCAATTACCAGCAATGACATTGAATCAATAATCAAAAAACTCCTAACAAAAAAAGTGCAGAACAGACAGCTTTACAGGCAAATACTACCAAACATTTAAAGAAGAGTTAATACCTATTCTCAAACTATTCAAAAAAATAGAAGGGTAAGTAAAACTTACAAATTCATTCTATGAGCCAAGCATTACTTGGATACCAAAATCAGATAAAGAAATCACCAATAAATAAATAAACAAACAGAGAAATACATGCCAATATCTCTGATGAACATAGATGCAAAAATCCTCAACAAAATATTAGTAAACCAAATCCAATAAAACATTTTAAAAATTGCCACAACGAAGTGGGATTTATTCCCAAGATGCAAAGGTAGTTCAATATTTGCAAACCAATCAACGCGATTCATCATATCAACAAGAGACAAGAGAAGTGTATATGATCATTTCAATAGATGCAGAAAAAGTATTTGATAAAGTATAACATCCATTCAGATTAAAAACCCTTAACAAAGTAGGTTTAGAAGGAACATACCTTAACACAAGAAAGGTATGTTTGGAAAACCTACAGCAAACATACTCAATGGGGAAAAACTGAGAGCTTTTCCCCTAAGATCAGGAATAAGACAAGGATGTCCACTCCCATCACTTTTATTCAATATAGTACTGGAAATCTTAGACATAGCAATCAAACAAAAAAAAATAAAGAAAAGGCATAATTGGTAAGGAAGAAGTAAAACCTTCATTATTTACAGATGACGAGATACTATACATGTAAAACCTAATGACACCAACAAAAAACTACTAGAACTGATAATTCAGTAAAGTTGCAGGATACAAAATCAATGAAAAAAAAAAAAACCTGTTGCATTTCTATATAATAATAGTGAAGCAGCGGAAAGAAATTAGGGAATCAATCCTATTTACAATTATAACAAAAATAATAAAATACTTAGGAATAAACTTAGAGAGGTGAAAGACCTGTATTCTGAAAACTATAAAACACTGATGAAAGAAATTGAAGTTTATACAAATGGAAAGACATTCCATGCACATAGATTGAAAGAACAAATATTAAGATGTCTGTACTACCTATCTATATAGACTTAATGCAATCACTATCAAAACACCAAAAGTACTTTTTACAGAACTAAAACAAGCACTCCTAAAATTTGTATACGGCTACAAAAGACTAAACTAAAGTAACCTTGAAAAAGAAAAACAAAACTGGAGGTATCACAATTCTAGATCTCGTATTATATTACAAATCTGTAGTAATCAAATTAGTATGGTATTGACACAAAAATAGACATATAGATCAACAGAAGAGAACAGAAACCCCAGAAATAAACCCACAATTCTTAGTCAAATAATCTTCAACAAATCAGAAAAGAATATTCAATGGGAAAATGTCTCTTCACCGAATGCTACTGGAAAATTGGACAGCAAAAGAATCAAACTGACAACTTCCTTATACCATACACAAAAATAAAATCAAAATGGATTAAAGAGCTAAATATGAGACCTGAAACCATAAAAATTCTAGAAAAGAGCACAGGCAGTAATTTCTCTGACATGCGCCATAGCAGTATTTTTCTAGATATGTTCCCTGAGACAAGGGAAACAAAAGTAAAATTGCACTATCGAGACTACAGCAAAAGGAAAGTCTGCACAGCAAAGGAAATAATCAACAAAACTAAACAATAGCCTACTGAATGGGAGAAAATATTTGCAAATGACATAATCTGATAAATGGTTAGTATCCAAAATATACGAAGAATTTAAAAACTCAACATTCAGAAACCAAATAACCCAATTAAAAAATGGGCAAAAGACATGAACAGAAATTTCTCCAAAGCAGACATATAGATGGCTAACTAACACATGAAAAGATCTCAACATCACTCATCATCAGGAAAAGGCAAATCAAAACTACAATGAGATTTCATCTCTCACCTGTCAAAACAGCTAAAATTGAAAACACAATTAAGTTTTAGCAAGGATGTGGAGAAAAAAGAACCCTCACACACTGTTGGGAACACAAACTGCTGCGGCCACTATGGAAAACAGTATGGAGGCTCCTCAAAAAGTTAAAAATATAACTACTCTATGATCCAGTAATTACACTGTAACACATTTACACCCAAATCACAGAAACATTAATTCAAAAAGATATATGCACTCTGATGTTTACCGAAGCATTATTTACAATAGCCAAATTATGGAGGCAGCCCAAGTGTCCACTGATAGATGAATAGATTAAGATGTAGTGTGTATGTATGTGAGTGTATATATATATTATATATAATGGAATATTATTCAGTCATAAAATAGAATGAAATCTTGCCATTTGCAACAACGTGGATGGAGGTATAGTGCTAAGCAAAATAAGTCAGTCAGAGAAAGACAAATACCATATCATCCCACTCATATGAGGAATTTAAGGATGAAAACAAATGAGTAACAGAAGAAAAGAGAAACAAAGCAAGAATTAGAACAAACTAATAGCTACCAATGGGAGGTAGGTAGGAGGATTAAAGAGAGAAATTAAAGAGTGCATTTCTCATGATGAGCACTATGTAATATATAGTATTGTATATTATGTAACATAATATATTACTATATATTAATATATAGTATTGTGTAATACAATTTTATAAGTAATATGTAGAATTATTGAATATACAGAATCATTATATTATACACTTGAAATTAATATAATACTGTTTGTTAACTATGCTGGAATTAAAATTAGAAGTTTAATAAACAAACAAAAATACATAAATCTTTTAAAGTACACATGGAATATTCATCAAGATAGACCACTTGTTGGTCATCAAACTGCCGCAATACATTTTAAAATATTGAACTCTTCCATTGAGCACTCTCTAACCACAGTGGAATTAAATAAGAAACTAATAACATTAAGATAACTAGAAAAACTTTTAAGAGATGGAAATTAAACAAAACAATATATTCTAAATGATCCATGAGTCAAAGAAACATACATTTCAATCTGAATGGTATGAAAATGCAACATATCAAATTTTGTGGGATGAAATTTTATCAGTCCTTAGAGGAAAATTTATAGCTCTAAAATGCTTATATTAGAAGAGAGATTTAAAAAACGAAATACTAAATAATTCATAGGGGAAAAAAAAGCCAAAAGTTACCTCTTTGAAAATATTAATGGAAATGAATTCTTGATTTCTGCCCAGACAAAAACAAAACAAAATAAGCTCAACAAACAAATAAAAACCTGACATCATGTTCCTCCTCATTCTAATAGACAATAAATAGCTCCCACAATACCAGTATTCCACTGCTTAAGACATAGATTATCTTTGACTCTGCTCTCTTATGTATGCCTGCTCTCATATGTATCTTACATATGCCACATATGTAATTCATCAGCAAATCATACTGACTGTACCTCAAAATGTGTATGATCACTTCACACCACCTGCACTGTTTACACTCTACCCCATGCCATCATCACCAATGACGTGGACTTGGGTAGACCAGTGAAGTAGTCTCCAAACTGGTGTCCCTATTTCCACCTTTTCCCTATCCTACTCTATTCTCCACATGAAACCAGAACCATCCTCCTACAAAATAAACTGGATGATAACATTTATCTACCTAGGGTTTTTTGTGAGCTTATTGGTGGGCTGTTTTAATCTGATTAACCCTCCATGTGCCTGTCACCCACTGGGTTTTTGTCACCTACCTATCACATGGGAAAGGGTGGAGGGCTCCTTCCAGGGTAGTGTAAAATCCTTTTAAGGTTGGTTTCCTGGGGAAATGGGGAGGTGGGGGCACTTTCCCTGCCAGCCTTTCTTGTGCCTATCCTTCATTAATGTCAGCAAAAAAGACAATGCGCACTTAGACATTAACCTGATAGGTAGGCAGATACACGACCAACGCCCTGATTGGCTCAACTCAGCACACCCTGATTGCTTAAGACAGTTCTGCTAAAGAGCTCATAAAAACCTCTAAACTTAGAAACTCTCAGGGCAACCCTCTCCAATCCCCTCCCTCTCCGGGAGCTTTGTACTATTGCTCAATAAACTTTGCTTTGCTGGCCACCACTCTTTGTCTGTCTACTTCTCTATCCTCAAAGCAACTGTGACCCAAGAACAGCTGGCACTAAAGGTGAGAAATCTGCATCACGAGGTCCTACATAATCTGGCTCTGGCTATCTCTCTGACCTATCTTCTAGGATTTATCTCAAAGACTGTCAAGCAGCCTCCTGCCTCAAGGCCTTTGGATTTACTGGGTTATTTTTGTAGTTTTTCAACCCTTTCCTCATCAGGATTGCAAAAATGGTAATTTTAAATTCTAACATGCTTTCCTCATTTCCTAGCTTTTTCTATAAAGAGAAACTACCCTTCATCAAGTATTCGGTTGTCCTGAGGTTACATTCTATAAAAAAGCAAGATAATTTTATAAGAAAACTTTTATTCTTTCCCCTTACTTTTTCTTCTATTTATCTTTTTTTCAAAATAATGATATATTGTGGCATAATAAAAATATATATTTAGTCTTTGTTCCTGGGTTCTGGCACAGAGCTCCTAAAACCCTTGGAATTTCCTGAGTCATACAAGTGTCTTTTGTTATTCATAACAATACCCTTTGACCACATCTGAGCTTATGCTAATGAGGTGACTCAGGGTGGTGCCCATAGATAGCTTCAGGATGGAGGCTAGTCACCAGAAAGGCAAACAAGTGGCTAGAGGGTGGGAATTCAGGAGCAGGGGTTAGGGTGAGAGATTGAGCTACACAAATTTTTGAACAAAGAGATTCCAAGAGCTTCCAGGTTGGTGAACAGAACACACTGATGTGCCAGGAAAGTGTCATTACCTGGAGAGGGCATGGAAGTTCTAAGCCCCTCACCTTCCATACCTTGCCCCATATGCATCTCTTCCATTTAGCTCTTCTTGAGTTGTATTTTTTATAATAAACTGGGAAACTTGAAACTGGGAAACTTGTTTTCCTGAGTTTGTGAGCTGTCCTAAGGCAGTACCAAACCTGAGGGAGTGGGAGGTTGTGGGAACCCCTGAATTGGTTGTCAGCCAGACAGAAATATGAGTAGTCTGGACAACTCCTCTGTGGCTGGCATCTCAAGTGCAGACTGTCCTGAGGGACTGAGCCCTTAAATCTGTGGGTCTGACACTAACTCAGAGTTGAATACACAGTTGGTGTGTGAGGATTTGATAATTTCAGAGATGTAATTCCTTAGCATTCTCTAAAGGTGACGAGTGAAAGTTTGTCTGTCTGTATTTAGCATCATTATAACTCATGTATTTAGAGATACTTGATGTGAGTCAATCCACTGAACTTATTATCCTTAATTATGTTCAAACCACATCGCTCTTTGGCTGGTAGAAGTCTTTCAAATTGGCCCTGGAATCCTTCTGACACGACTCTAATTGTCTTTGATACCCAGAAGGAAACATTTTTAATACATTTAAGTCATATTTTAGCTGAAATCACAAGCACAGAATCAAAGGAAAGGACCATGTTATTTTGTCTCGTCCTTTAGAAGATGGTCCCTGTGTTGACCAGAATAACAGAGGTAACGTTGTCTTCAGCATTTTAACATACTTTATATTTTCAAAATGCTGGACTGAACATTTTTCATAGCAATTTGATTCAGCAAAAATTCTTAAAATGGGTCAGCATCTATGCTCAATACATTTATTTATTCCCATATAAGGAAAATGGGACTTCTAGTTTAGAAGACATGGGGACATAGGGTCAAAACCAAGAATAGAAATAGCACTAAGATTATTCTCTGGGATTCGATATTATTGTTAATAACATTTGATTTAATATTACTAATGGGACATTGTTATTGCAGTTTGTTAAGGTTAGACGATTTATATAACTGGATTAAACATGGATTTTTTGTTTTATTGGCAAAGATTTTTTTATCTAATTTAATTTTAAAGCATTTTTTATTTGAGTATAGTTGACACACAATGTTACATTAGTTTCAGATGTACAGTATGATTCAACATCTTTATACATCATGCCATGATTACCACAAGTGTAACTACCATCTGTCACCATACAATGTTATTATAATATCACTGACTGTATTCCCTATGTTGTGCCTTTTATTCACATGACTTATTCATTCCATTACTGGAAGCCTGTATCTCCTACTCCCCTTCACCTATTTTGCCCATCTCCCTTCCCTTTGGCAACCATCAGTTTGTTCTCTGTATTTATTTGTCTAATTCTGCTTTTCGTTTACTCTTTTTTTTTTTTTTAAGATTCCACATGAGTGAAATCATATGGTATTTGTCTTTCTCAATAACTGGATTAAATTTGAAGGAACTATTGGCCTTGACTAAAGTAATATAAACTGTGAATGTTTATGGGAAGGTTTTAAGTTTCCTTTAAGAAGTGTTTTTGAGAAAGAAACTATCTTTACCACAAATAGATTGCCTGGACTAGAATTATAAATATATGGTAGTCTGAAGATATAGACTCTGCATTCATAACTCATATTTAAAGATCTACTGCATAATTAATCATATGTTTAATTAATAGTAATAAAAATATCCATCAGCCTGCAAATAAAGTTCATTAAATATAGGAATATGATAAACTGTGAACCCAGATGGCATTTGCTGACAAGAAAAAAAAAAGCTATTCTCTCTAGTAAATAAGAAGTGGAATTTACTTTCTTGTAATTCTTTTAGAAGGACATTATTTCTACCATTAGTTTCTTGATTTCAGCTAATGATTTTAGTTAATGAGCTCAATAGTCTTCAATTGGCATCATATTAGTCTTACTTATGCTGAAAAAAATGGTGATGTAGCCACTAAAATTTCATGTGGCACTTCATCCTATTATTTAACAAATTAACATAGTTCTCAGGACTAGAGATCAGTTTCACTCTTCATGCAGTTTATCTTCATATGTTGTTGTAAGTATCCACAGAATAAGCTAGAACGTTGGAATAGACATGTTTTGTTACCATTGCTAAATGAATTCATAGTCTTTCAATTCCATTAGGTTATCCCACCCCACCCTTCCTCCTTCAGATCATATTTTATAAATTAATTACTATTTTGAGAGATAACCTGGTATTAGGAAGAGAGCAAGACAGATTAAACTCTGATTATAACTCTACCAGTTATAAATTGTTACTTTAGTTCAGTACTTAGCTCTCTATGTCTGTTTTCTTCTGTGCAAAGCAGAAGGTAATAAACCCTACTCTGAATAGTGCTCTTAATTGAAATGAATCTGAATGAGATACCAGACATAAAATTATTATCAGATATTAGAAGCTTAATAAGTATTAGTCCTCCATCCCTTATGATATCAGTGCCTTGTTACTAATATTAACTCAGCTTTTTGGTTCAGTTTTACATTTACTCAATAGTACCCAACACATACTGGGCACTGGGTTAGACACAAATGCAAAAATGAGTAAATTCTGGCCCTTGCATGCAAACAACTAAGAGTCTATTAAACCAACACATAAGTGAGAACTCATTTATCTGAAGAGAGATGAGAACTGCCCAGATCACTTTACATTTCCTGTCCTTTATGATAAATACTAATTTTATTGTAAAAGCAAAACAGAAAACAAAATGGATTAGTTTTACATCAATCTAGAATATTTTAGCAAAATAAGCTTTATTCTTATAAATTTTTCAATCACCTTATACATAGAACATACTTATACACTGTCTTAAGGTATTTTCATTCATAAGATTCATATAAGATTTTTGTTTTATTTACCAAATAAGAAGAGTGGTATTTTTAGCAAGTCACATTTCTAATTTGCCTAGTTGCCTTGTAAGTAGCTCCTTCAAGAAAAGAAAAACATTTCTTAAGTGTCACCTATATATAAGCATTACCAGATGCTTTATGTGCTTTAAATCATTTAACTTATATAAGGTACCTTTTGGTTCTAACGATTTTTATAAAGTGCATTAATCCAAATATGTTTGTATAGAGAGTTCATTATGCATTGCATTTTCTATTTCAGTTAAATCTTTTTAAACGTCAATTGCCTTAATTTGCTCTTTCCATAGATTCAGATAACCTCCTTTTGAAGTAGATTATTTCTTTTGCAAGAAACAAGATGACTTTTTATATAATTTTCTTAGAAACCAACAATTCTACCTCTGCTATTCTTGATAAATAATAACTGAGAAAAAACATTTGGGATTGCCTTTATACTTTAAAATTTCTTAATTAGAAGAAATCTTTATTCCTTAAAGGAAAATAAATCCTATGATTATATGTCAAAATTTATTGTCAAGACAGCATGCTCCACATTTTTTGCATTATCCTGAAAAAAAATTATAGGAGGACTATAAAGTTCGACTGTTCTATTGATCTTGGTTAATCTAAAATGCATGGTAAATATCTAGGAAAATTTTTAGAAAAACCACACCCTACAAGTTTATTGGATGCATTTAAGATACAGTGGTAATTTTTAACATCTGTCACAAATAAAACCTAGGAATAAATTTAATCAAGGAGGTGAAAGACTTGTATTCTGAAAACTATAAGACATGAACAAAAGAAATTGAAGACACAAATAAATGTAAGATATTCTGTGCTAATGGAATGAAAGAATTAATATTATTAAAATGTCCATATTACCCAAGCAATCTACAGACTCAATGCAATCACTACCAAAATTCCAATGGCACATTTCACAAAGATAGAACAAATAATCCTCAAATTTGTATGTAACCAAAGCAATCTTAGGAGAACAACAAAGCTGGAGCATTATGCTCCCTGATTTCAAACTATATTATAAAGCTATAATAATGAAAACAATATGTTACTAACATAAAAAGAGTCACATTGATCAATGGAACAGAATAAGGAGCCCAGAAATAAATCCATTCATATACAGCTGATTAGCTTACAAAAGTTAATCAAAAGGCAAAAATATACAATGGGGAAAGGACAGATTCTTTAATAAATGGTGTTGGGAAAACTGGACAGCCATATGCAAAAGAATGAAATTAGACTATTCTCTTATACTATACACAAAATAAACTCAAAATGAATTAAAGACTTTAAGACCTGAAACCATAAAACTCCAAGGAGAAAACATAGGCAGTAAGCTCCTTGACGTCATTCTTGGCAATGCTATTTTTAGATCTGACTCCAAAAGTGAAGGCAACAAAAGCAAAAATAAACAAGTGTGAATATATCAATTGAAAAGATTCAGCAAAGAAAATCATCATAAAAGTGAAAAAGCAACCTACTGAATTAGAGAAAATATTTCCAAATTATATATCCAAATTCAACAGTTCAACATTAAAACAAAACAATACAATTGATTAAAAAAAGGCAGAAGAGCTGATTAGGCATTTATTCTAAGATGATATACAGATGGCAAACAGGCACATGAAAAACTACTCTATCACTAGTCATTAGGAAAATGGAAATCAAGACCACAATGACTTATCACTTCATACCTGTTGGAATGGCTATTATCAAAAAGACAAGAAATAACTAGTGTTGTTGAAGACATGGAGAACAGGGAACCCACATGCACTGTTGGAAGGAATGTAAATTGGTATAGCTACTGTGGAAAACAGTATGGAGTTTTGTCAAAAAATTTTTTAAAACTTCCAGTTATAAGATAAATGAGTTAATAAGGAGATAAAAAATACAGGGAATATAGTCAATAATATAAAATAAAAAGTGAATATAGTCAATAATATAAAATAAAAAGTGAATAGAGCTACCATATGATCAATCCAACAAATCAAAAAAAAAAAAAAAAAACTACTAATTCATCAAGATATATGCACCCCTGTGCTGTGGTTCATTGCAGCATTATTTACAATAGCCAAGATATGAAAAGAACCTAAATGTCCATCAATGAATGAATGGATAAAGATGTGGTATAAATACACACACACATGCACAATAGAATACTGCTGAGCCATAAAAATGAAATCTTGCCATTTCTGACAACATGGATGGACCTTAAGGGCATTATGCTAAGTGAAATAAGCCAGAAAGAGGAAGACAAATGTATATGTATCAAACATATCATACATACGTATGATCTTACTTACATGTGGAATCTAAAAAGCAAAACAGGTGAACAAATAAAACAAAATTTATGCATTCAGAGAACAGAGTGGTGGTTATGGGAGCCTCTAAAGGAAGGGGTACACACTTCCAGTTGTGAAATAAATAGGTCATGGCGATGTGATGTGTGGCATGGTGATTACAGTCAATGGTACTGCATGCATATTTGAAGGTTGCCAGGAAAGTGGATCATGAAACAAATTTTCATCATAAGAAAAAATTTTTTGTAACTTTTTATGATGATACATGGGGGCTGGACTTATTGTGGTGATCATTTTTAGTATGTACAAGTGTCAAATCATTGTGTTATATCCTTGAAATAGTTTTAATGTTTATGTTCATTATATCTCAATTTAAAAAAAAATTAAGGACCTTCTTTAATAATGTCAGGAAAATAATGTGATACTCACTAGTCATCACTCACCTTTGGACCTGGCAATCCAGGTAACCCAGGATTTCCATGTGGCCCCGGTATGCCCTGCAAATAGTAAAAATGTCGTATCACTCTTAGAACAAATCTAGATACAAATAACAGGTAGTATTTGTTGTAACATTCAAACAAATATCACACAGCATAATTTCATTAAAATGAATGCTATCTTTTTTTTTCATAAAATTATGTATCTTTTCCTAGATGTTGGATATTTTACTCTTGGAAAAGAAAGCTACGCTAATTATTAAAAAGGACTAGATTTTCTGTATTTTGATTCAAAACACTGCCTTGAGATGCTTACCTCTTTTAGTTTTCACCCCTATCTCCAGCCATGTTGCATAGTGCTACTTCTAAAAGCTGTGCAGAATAAGAAGTCTAAAAATAACAAAGTGCAAATGTTTAATCTTCTGTCAACATGCCTTAACCCTTTCTGCACTTGGGTTTTTGCTTATGCCATTATATATGCCTTAAAGACTTACTTTATTTCACTTTGCCCCCCCTACTACTGCCCAAATCATTTTTCAAGTGTCAACTAAGATCCCACCTCATTTTTAAATCCTAGCTACACCATCATAAAGTGGTTTCTCTTTCCTACTAACTTCCATAGAAATTCCTACATGTAAAGTTCATTTGCAATTAATTGTTTGTTGCTTTAGGATATTTCTTACACTGTTCTAACCTGTTATTTAAATATTTTATTGCTATTTTAACTCTCTTACAATATGTGCCATTTAGTGCTAGGATTGAAATTTTTTTGAAAAGGGATCGTTTTTCATATCACCAGGATAGCACTTGGAACATATGAGATACCCAGTAAATATCTGTCAATAACTGCTTTATTTACCAATTATTCATAGATTAACTGTTTTAATGCTTTCTGTTTCTTATTACCGATCCTCATAACAATCCTTCAAGGTGGTTATTTTAACTCCCATTTACAAATGAAGAAACTTAAGCTTACAGAAAACAGCAAGTAGAGGAACTATGATTCAATTCCAGAAGGCCTTCCAGGTCTCCAGACCCCTATATTCATTTGGGTTTGGTACCCACTTCTGAGCCATACCTCTAGCCATACCTCTAGCCTAACACACAACATATAGTTAATAATTACTTATTTTTCTGTCTTTTCCATTCTGAATTAATAGAGCATTGTGTTTCAAAAAGGAGAGGGGCATTAGCAAAAGCAATACTGGAAGTAGAACTAGCAACATTAAAACTAAGGGAACAAGATTAGATATTATGACATATGTCCTTTGTAACTTAAAAAAAATAAATTAAAAAAAATAGATGGAAAATTTTATGAGGATTTACAATGAGTTACTGATGAGATGTTGGACAAGGGCATAAATGCTTATTTTACGAAGTTCAATAGTGCAACCGTGAGCTAGGACAATAACTTTAGAAAAAATTAATATCAGTGAAAGTATGAGGTCTTTTTTTTAAGGATAATTTGCTGGTTGTCCCCAAATGAGATAAAATCTAGTGAGAGAAAAAATGTGAAGTTGCCAGTTTTACTTTAAAGAACGCAAAGGAGACAAAATTAGGAACACAGGTGTAATATTTAGCCTTGAGAAGAGGAATACCATTTCTTTCCTAAAGGATTGAATAAATAAACTTAAAAAAAGATAGAAACTAGAGAAGGAAACGTCTGTATCATGGGAATAGATGGAGACTCAAACGTTGAAGGTCATGCTGTGCAAAAACAGAATCAGTAGTGGAAAGGGAGTGGAATTAGCACAAAGAGAGATCCAGTCCCACAGAAAAGTAGGATCCAGACAGGAACTGGGAGCATGGAAGTGGTCTGCCAGCTATGGAAGAGTGAGCACACTGATGAGAGGCTCTGAAAGGAACATGATAGGTCATCAAGTATAGAGAAATAAACCAAACACTAAACCACTACAGCCAGTGAGCGTTCATCTGAGGCTTCATACCAAGAAGACTTTGTTGTGAATATGAACGACTCACAGTAATATTTCAGGATGATTTCTCATCGTATTGTTTGCATGATAGATAAAAATCAGGATAGAAAGAAAGGGGATCGTACAAGGCATGTGCATTTGTCTTTATAACACACAGTCCCAATCTTTTTTCTGGCTCTTTGAAGAACTTCTGTTAGTAAAAGTCCACATTTATTTTCTTAAGTTTGAAAGAAATAAATTTTAACACAGCAGTAAATCTTTTGTTGGACCTGCGTAATGTGAGAAACTACTGCTGATCCTTAAGGCAGCTTTTTCCTCAGGACAATTATTTTTCTAGTCAGTAGCTTCAGGATTTTCCACTATTTAATCCAGGAATGTACTATTTTAAGGCAGCCCACTCCTCTTCATTTCCCAAAGCAAATGAACCCCACCTTGAACTATCAACTACCGATGAGATCACTTTATAACTAAGAATAATGTTACAAGTAGCACCGAAAGAGGCACTAATCTACAAATTTGATAATCCTTCTTGGGCATGTTCACAGAGAATGCTCTGGCTGGGTGTTTACACTCAAATAAACAAGCTGCACATGTTCCTGAGTTTCTCTTGAATTGGCAAAGGTAGGGCTAAGTCTGAAGACCCAGGCAGGTTTCCAAAGGAAGTACATACTGTACAATCCTAGGAAAACCATACCACAAAGTTACTGATTCTAACAGCAAGTGGGACATGGAGCCCATTTACTTACCCGTGGACCTCTCTTTCCGGATGGACCTGGGATACCTGCTGGACCCGGTGGACCCTTGGAAAACAATTGCCAAGATGTCAAGCAGCATAATAGATGCATCTTTTCTCACAAGTCTCATTAAGATTCCCATACTAGGGCTTTTTTGCAGTCCCCAGTTCCTAGCTGATGGCGATTTTACAGTAACATGAATCCCACTCACCCTAATCAGCAGGGGTGAGAGTTGAAACTCAAGTGTCCTCTTTAATCTGGCCAGAAATGGCAGCAGGAAGTCTGTGACTTATGGTTACAGCCTCTGTATCTGGTTTTTACGGGGACCATAACTAGTAGTTTTGTGGGTAATTTTTACCTAACTTTACTTTTACTACTGAAGGCGGAATTCAATTTAGGGTTTGGAGACCAACAACTGCAGGTTTTTTTTTCAGACACATTTCAAAAGACTTGCCCTGAAAAATTAAAGCAGTGACCATAGTATGTTCTTTAAAAGACTTACAGCCAGAATCTGTGTAATGTGTTAAAACCCTCATGAGATCCTTCTAGTATACTCAGTAATAAATCTGCCTTACACCGAATATAGCATACCAGGAGGTCAGTTATAGACTTAAATGGTTTGCAAAACAAAGTATGAAAGCAAAAGTTGATCCGTGTTTAAAGTGTTCTGAGTTCTTTAAATGTTATTCATTAAATACATCGAATAAGATATTGGAAACTACTACTTTACCTCCTCATGTAATACTTTGTCATCTTTTTTCACTTACTTTAACAATCGGCTAGGGGCAGAATAAATATTCATTCGGGACATGGTTAACACATTCATTCATTCATCTTTCATTCATTTTATTGTTACTGAGCACTCTGCTGACATGGAATGATTCTTGGTGTCTCTAGAGCATACACATATTCCATTTTACAAATATCCATTAAATATTGCTTTAAGAATAGTATGAACATTGAAATTAGACGTATCAAAGTTAAAGTACCACTCCTATCATTAACAAGCAGCATACTTAATGAGCCTCCTTTTTAGCCTCATTTTTCTCATTTCTCAATTTTGCTATTAACTACTTTTTGAAAAATTCTTCCTTTATTTAAGTTATGATCATTTTGAAGTTTCATACTGTTCTTTTTATATTCCAAACTGTCCACTTTCCTTTAATTGTATTTTTCCTTCTCCTATTCCCTAACTTAATAAAAACCTTTCATGTACTTCCTAATATTGAGAGATAAGTACTATATCTATTCAACCTCCGACTGAGGGCATTCTCCTTCCTGAGTTGTTTTCAAATATTTTAACAGCTAGTATTTTACTACTAGTGTCCACCAAAGATTGACTTCCACTTATTTTTTTAAAAAATTGAAATTCTTTTCACAGTTCTGGTTGTTGTTAAAATCAGAAGTTAACAGCTATTGACTTGAAGTCCCAAAAATAAGAAGATTAGAAAACTAAAATCGAATGTCCAGTTTGGTTTATTGCCCTATCACACTACATTACAACAAAAGAAACACCATTCCTTTCACATTGAAAAGGTAATTAATATTAGTACTGGGGAAGAAAGAAAGTATATTTTATGTCATGATTAAAATATTTAAGTTTTTTAATAAGCACTAAATAAAAATCAATTTTAGCTTTCTACACAATTTTGCATTTTCGAATCTTTGAGAACAGATTATTAATAGGGATTTCTAGAAAACAGGGAAGTAAATTGATTTTATATGCCATGTCTTGTTTGAGGAGAATAAGTTATTTTCTGTAAATAAAGTACTAAAAATGGCCCTTTAACTTTGAGATTATTGATTATTAAGAGAAAGTATAATTCAATGAAAAGAGCAATAGTTTTGCAATTGTCCAATTTAGATTCAAATCATTACTCAATCATTTACTAGCTAAATGACTTTGGATAAATCAGTTACTCTTTTTAAGCCATAGTTCCTCATCTTTAAAATAAATTATAAAAATAAGTTATGATTATTTTTAATTTTTATAATCATTTCTAATGATTATAAAAATCTACCTTTCAGAGTTATTGTGAACATTAAAGATACTAGATAGAAAAAAACCTATCACTATGGCTGATATATAGTAGTTGACCAGTAAACTGTAATGAATTTTTTATTTTTATTTAATTAATTAATTTATTTTTTTTAATTTATTTATTTTTAAGATTTTACTTATTTATTCATGAGAGACAGAGGCAGAGACACGGGCAGAGGGAGAAGCAGGCTCCATGCAGGGAGCCCAACATGGGACTTGATCCTGGGTCTCCAGGATCACACCCTGGGCTGAAGGCAGCGCTAAACCACTGAGCTACCAGGGCTGCCCCATAATGAATTTTTTAAAGGTGTATATGGGACACATCAACTACTCAATTAATGTTAGTTATAATATAATTACTAGGGTAATTACTATTATTACTAGTATATAAGTATATATATTAAGGCAAATATATTTACTAGACTATAACTTCTAAAAGATAGGAATGCCTAGCTAATTAATCTTAGAAGTCCTGTGTCTAAAATTCCTTTTTTCATTCATTCATTCATTCATTCATTCATTCAATAAACATTAGTAAGCATCAAGCCCTCCTGGAGCTTACAGTCCAGATAAAAAGACACATGTTAACAGATAAGTACATAATTATACATTTTACTTAGTGATAATGAGGGAAAAGCAAGCAACAGAGAGATTCACATAGTTAGTGCACCTCATTTATTTGTGATGTCAAAAGAATTCTCTGAGGAAGTGCTAAGTTAGGCCAAAAAGACAAATAAGAGAAAAGAAGAGAAAATAAAATTCCAGAAAATTGGAAGAAATGAATGAGGGTATGAGTAAAACAAAACAAACCAAAGAAGAAGCATAGTCTTAGTGAGAAATTAAAAAGAAAACTCAGTGAGAATAAAGGGAAGTGGAACAAAATGAAGTTGCAGAAGTAAGAAGGAGCCAAATCATGTACACCTACATAGGTTATAATAAAAAGTCTTTCATTTATTATAAGTGCTTTATTCTTTTGCCGCTTAAGAATTTAAGCAGCTAAAAGATGTGAGGTGATTTGTGTTTTCAAAAAGATCACTAGAGAATTTTCATAAAACATGGCAGAATGAGAACATTTTTTAAACTTCTCTCCCTCCCTCAAAACCCACTGAAAACAACAAAAAGCACCAAAAGAAAAAACATCATTTCCAACAAAACAGGGATAGGACCACAACCACAAACCACAAAATATGAACATTATCTTCCAAATACTGAGAAACGGTGGTGTAAGGAAAGATGTTGAGAGATGACCGAAAACCAAAAACCTCCTCAGACCTCAAAACTTGGACAGGCTACAGTTATCTAAAAGCATATCAATCTTGAGAGTTCATTCCAAAAATCCTTTGATTACAACGATGAGGTTTAAGGGAATGAGAAAGCCATAGCCAATATGATTAATGGCCCAATGAAGACCCAGCTCCAAACAGCCCAGAGTAAGGAAGGTAGAGCTAAAAAGGAAGAACCCATCATTTTTATGACCTGCAACCAAAGATCCTATCCTCAGGAGATTTCTGGTGGTGAAAGAGGATAAAAGACAGGAGCATAAATCATCATATTGGCTCTTAAGGAGCCTGTGAAATAAAGAGCTTCATAATAAATTATACATGAAAATAAGAGAAGATCTGTCTCCAAGCAGAGGACAAAATAAATACGGTAAGATGGTGTTTAAAGGTAGCAACTTAAATTTGACACTGTGTGTCACTCCACCTAACTTTCCTTTGCCTCTCCCTATACTATCCCAAAACAAATAGTGGCCCAGTTAGAGTTGTTTTTATTTTTTAAATGGCTAATAACCAGAAAGAAACCAGCAGGTGACTTATACATACATATCAAGGAGGGACGGGGGAAAGTATGAGGACAGAAACATAAATTTAAAATAAATGAAAATTATTCATCAGAGGAGGGACACCTGGGTGGCCCAGTGGTTGAGCCTCTGCCTTCAGCTCAGGACATGATCCCAGAGTTCTGGGATTGAGTCCTGCATTGGGCTCCTGCATAGAGCCTGCTTCTCCTCCCTCTGCCTGTGTCTCTGCCTCTCTCTGTGTGTCTCTCACGAATAAATAAATCTTTTTAAAAAATTATTTATCAGAGGAGGAATTACTCCATGCAACAGAGAAAAAGTTCAGTCATATAGATGCAAAGAATTTCAAGATGCCATTTTTCTATAAAAAGAGAACTCAAGGGGTGCCTGGGTGGCTTAGTTGGCTAGGTGGCTGCCTTTGGCTTGGGTCATGATCCCAGGGCCCTGGGATCAAGCCCCATGTCAGGCTCCCTGCTTAGCAGGGATGGGGGGGGGGGGGTGGTCTGCTTCTCCCTTTCTCTCTACCCATCCCCCCTGCTCATGCTCTCTCTCAAATACATATACAGTTTTTAAAAAGAGAGAGAGAGAGAGAACTCAAAGAAGAGTTACAAAAAATAAAAGTAACAATGAAGGGTAATGAAATGTGAACCAGAGAGTTCAAGAAAGATATGAAAAGAGCAAAAAAGAAACCATTATAGGCGAAAACCATGTCAAATACAATTGAAAAATCAATAAAGGAATGTGAGTGCAGAATAACTGAATTCACACAAAATGAAATAGAAAAAAGAGCAATTACACATAGACATGCTTGTAGAGATTATATCTGATATCACAAAGGACATCCAACATATGTTTGTTGAGGAGCCTGAAGAAGAACACGGGAAAAAAAGAAAAGAAAAATATTTGAGGATATAAGGGAAGATGTTTCTATAATGAAATAAAAATAATCTTCATATCAAAGGAGTACCAGAAAAAAAAAAAAAAAAACCTGATACAGACTTCAATAGGCTTAATGAACTTGAGAGATGATGAAGGAACTGCACAGGTATAAGGTGGAAAAAATCATCACCGCAAGTAGGAGAAATCAGGCTGGCCTCAGAGACTTCACATAGTAACATCTACTTCAAGAAGTGAAGCAACAATCCCTGCAAAGTTCATCATTTCATCACCATTCATACTTTCATTAGATTTTTTTAAAATCTACCTTTAGTCTTCTACCCTATGTTTCAGTTGGACTGTGAAGTTCAACAGCAGCTTTCATTAGAAGAACCCATTTCCTCCACTGTTCAGTCCTCACCCTTTTTGACTTCTATGTAGCTTTTGGAACTACTGATCAATTTCTTCTCAAAACTCTTCATGGGCTTTTGTCACAGTACACTATACTCTTCTCTCCCATCTGACCATTCATTCACTTTTCTGCTTTTTGTCTGCCATAATCCCAAAGCAAACATTCCCCCATGATTTGCTTCTTCACTTATGCCAAACTCCTTTCTTTGAAAATTATCCAACCCTATAGCTTTAACTATAATATTAATAGGAAGAGTCCCAAATCTTTATCTCTATCTTGATCTCTCTTTCGCACTTCAGCTTCTTCAATGTTTCCAACAGCTGAATTTCCAACAGAATTATCAATGTTCTAACTTAGTTTCCACTCCTAAAATTGACTTCCTCTCTTAATTATTGATTTTAGTAAAGGTATTACCATTCTCTCAATCCGCAGACTTAAAACTTCAGTTGTCTTTGATTCTCTTCCTTTCTGCTTGGTTCCTAGGCCTAATTAATTTCCTAGTTCTACCAAATCTTTCTTCAAAATATCTCTTAAATCCTACCTTTCCTCTTCATTTCCACTGCTCTCATCCTAGATTAGTTAGTCCTAGCCCTTGTAACATCAAGATGATAGCAGGGGGATGCCTGGGTGGCTCAGCGGTTGAACCTTTGGCTCAGGTTGTGATCCTGGGGTCCTGGAATTGAGTCCCACATCAAGCTTCTTGTGGGGAGCCTGCTCCTCCCTCTGCCTAGGTCTCTGCCTCTCTCTCTCACTCTGTGTCACTCATAAATAAATAAATAAAATCTTAAAAAAAAAAAAAGATGATAGCAGAAACTTCTTGTCTGTGCTGGGCACTAACAGACTGACTTACCTATTAGTATCTGTTCAGAAACCTACAAAATTCCCCGTAAGAACAAAATAAAATTATAACTATCAGTTTGACAATTAAAACTCTCCACGACCTGACAACATCTAGCTTGGGTCTTATATCTGTCCAATATTATTCAATCTAACATCATGAAAGAGTTTGAGCTTTAGAGGCAGAAAACCTGAATTCAAACCCTGGGGTTCCATCGTTTATTAGCAATGTGGTTATGAGCAAGTAAATTAACTTTTCTAGGCTTCTGTTTCTTCACTTGAAAGATGAAGATAATAATACCAACCTCACTGAGTTAATTTAAGATAAGGTAATGAATGTAAAGGGCATGGTACAGCATCTGTCACAAAGTAAAAACTCAATAGATGATAGCTGTTATGCCACTTTTCCTATATAAAAAATAGACCAGTTCCTTCCCCCTATCAAAATCTATGCATTCTTTGAGGCTTAAGTTACAACTTTGTTCACAAGAACTTATTCTGAACAACTCAGCCTTAAGTGATCTTACATAGGGATCTCCTCAGAAAATATTTCTCTCAGGCACCTGGTTCAGTGGGTTAAGCATCTGCCTTCAGCTCAGGTCATGATCTCAGGGTCCTGGGATTGAGCCCCGTGTCAGGCTCCCTGCTCAGAAGGGAGTCAACTTCTCCCTCTGTCCCTCCTTCTGTTTGTGTAAGTTGTAATAAATAAATAAAATCTTTTTAAAAAAGAAAATATATCTGTTATGAACATTTGTACCCCATACACTTGGTTTGTAAGCTCCTTTTGATCCATGACTGTGTTACACATACTTTGTGTTCCTGCTTTGCCCATAGCAGAAACTAAGTAAATATCCGTTAAATATTATTGGTCCATTTACCAACGTTGAAATGACTATTTGGGGATTTATAGAAGAACATAATACTCATCTCATCATACGGACTTTTTCTGAAGAAAGTAAATGGCTTCATAACTATTTGTTTAATATGACCTGCCCAGTAGCTCACTTTTATTATTAATATGTTAATAATTAATTGCTATAGTGGAAAAGACTTTATTTCTCTATAACATATTATTCAGATTTTATTTTAAAATCTTTAAATATTCACTTTAATAAGAATTGTTCAATACCCATCAAATCACTTTAAGCAAGAACCACAAAGGAAACATAAGCTAAGCAAGTGACATCATCTTCTCCCGTTCAATGGCTTCCAGAATCAAACTAATGACCCCAAATTTATTTTCATCAAATAAATACTTTAAGATATATTTTAGTCTGCTTGCAATTAGAAAATTATTTTTTAAAGATTTTATTTATTTATTCGTGAAAGACACAGAGAGAGAGGCAGAGACGCAGGCAGAGGGAGAAGCAGGCTCCATGCAGGAAGCCGGATGCGGGACTCGATCTTGGGTCTCCAGGATCACGCCCTGGGCTGAAGGCTGCGCTAAACCGCTGAGCCACCGGGACTGCCCAGAAAATTATTTTCTAAACACATATGGGAGATTACTCAAGATATACAAATATAAAAGGCAAAAACATGTTTCTAATGTGATTTTAAATAGATTTTTTAAAGTTTTAAATGATTTAGAAATTTTTCAAATATTCATCTGTAATTGCACCTACACAACAAAAGAGCTTCAGAGCTGAAAACATCTATTATCTCATAGTTTTGTTTATACATTATTAAATAAGTGATTTGGCTGGGTTTTTTCTATTGAATACGCAGATGGGCTGTTAGCTATTTTTTGTATTAGGTACCTAGAGCTTTTATTAATTCATAAATGTAAATGCACTATATCATTAAAGATATAATGAAATATGTTACTCTTAATAGATACTAAACTATTTCATTTATAACAATAATGTGTTTGCTTTTTTCCAGTGATTCACTATAAAATTATCTCTACCTGAAATAAATTTTTATATTCCATTTTAATCCATTTGATTTTATTTTGCTGAAAGATGTGTTTAATAATGATTATCATTAATTTAATTGATGTATGTAATGCATTTTTCTTTAGTATATTTCAAGTTTCATATCCTTCTCTTAACATAACTATGTTTTAAATCTATGTTTTTTCTATAAAGAATGCTGATCTATATTTAACAGTCAAAATTCTGCTTGAGTTTCAACTGGACAAGAAAAACATACAGTTTACTCACCACTTTACCAGAATTAAGTAACCTTTCAGCCTACCAAAAAAACAACAACAACAACAACAAAAATACAATATTCGAATCAAATATTGGTTGGATGCATTATAGTAACCATAAATTCACTTACTATAGGCAGGATACATTTCTGACACATATCTGTTCTGCTCTGTATTATTAAGTCTAGAGGTTTTTTTCTTTTTGATAGTTAATACATTAAGACAGATTTTAAAAACAACTTACGGGAGGTCCAGGGTCCCCTTTTGGCCCTCTTAGAGTCTCCATTTCGAGCATTGTATTAAGATCCTCATAATAATAATAATAATCATAAAGGTCAGTCTCATAGCTATTTTCGATGGGATAGGTAGCATCAGGATCAAATTCACCTTCTTTCCTCAGGTCAAGGTGATTGTCCACAGACGGCTCATCTGTCACTCTGTATAAGGTTGTGTTTAAAATCTGTTGCGGTTCCATGAGTTCATTAGTGTGTAGATTTGCTGCAATAGCCTTCTTGAGATTGATCATTGTTTCTTGTTTTATATGTGGAAGAACAGATGATATCTTCTTAAATGGTAGCAGACCAGTTACTCTATCATTATGTTGTGTGACATTGTCAGATACATTTGGGAGAGAACTAAATTTCTCCTTGCTCTTTGTTCTCGCCTTATTAAGGAGATGATGGGTCACTGACAGGCTTAAATTTGTCTGAGTATGTTCCTCAGTAATCATTTCTTTGGCCTGAATTCCATGGTTTACAAGATCCACAGCAGACACATTGCTTGAATGAAGAGACATTGACTGAGATTTTGACATCTGGAGTCCTTGCTGTTTACGGACTGTTGCAGAATCATTATTTATCATATTTGGGATGCTTTTGCCTTTGGTAAATGTGTCCTCTGACAGCACTTTTTCACCAAATTTTTTGGGCAAGGGAGAGTTTTCCAGTATTTCAGCTGGTTTGATGGTTGTATGAAGAAGGCTTATCTCAGGGCGACAACGCTGTTTCATATATCTACAATAGTCTGCAGATACTTCTGCAGAAGGAATAATATCTAACTGACATAGTATTCCTTCAAAATGGACAGAATTATTATTCATACTTCCTAAGGTAAACACACTGTTAGAATCAAAAGTCTGAACTTCTGAAAGAGTCTCTCTGCTAAAAGATTTCTTTCCACACTCAACAAACATTGAGACAACTTGGTTTCTAATAGTAATGGCAAATGAGTGCCATCGCTCATTGTGAACACTGTAGTTGAAAAATACAGACTGCTTTCCTCCAAGGTATACTACTAATTTTTTAGGTAATAACTGCACTCCTAATTGCAGTCTATTTTTATTTCTAATGCTGAAGAGAAATGCATTGTTTACTCTATGTGACTGCAACCCAATTAATATTGTAAATGGCTGTTCTAAGTTGAATGGTAAAATTTTCATGAGAGGTGACTCAATATAAGCATCATTTGTTAAAATGACACCTAATTCTGTTAAGTGGACCCCCTGAGGTAATGATGTAGATGATGATGGTACAGCAGTCACTGATGATGAGTGTCTTACATCTTTGCCTCCAAGGCCTAGTTGATGAAGAATGTCTATGCCTGGAAATTAAAAAGAGAGAGAGAGAGAGAGAAGGAGAAAGAATCTTACTCTTATGTATTCATGTGTTCATATAAAATTTGAATATATTCTCATCTCAACAGTAATCCCTAAAATAAGCATGCTCTATCAATTTCCAGGTAATGAGAGAAATGGAGAGAACGAGTAAAATATTATACTCAGTTATTTGAAACACACACATACACACACAACCATGCACACACACACACACACACACACACACACACAAACACACCCCAATATCTCTAAACCCAAAATTTAATAATTGTTCTCTCCGGAATCTTATTTGGTACTCCAATGAATATTACTTCTTTAATTTAGGACTTAAAATTTTATGACTTCTATGTTAAAGAGGAACAGGGGACACAGTTACCAAAAGAAATTTATAACTTGGCAGTCATTTTATAAATTAAGTTCACATAATCTTTTAATCTATAATTTTGCAGGCTATTTTCCCTTACAGGTTTCTGAGAATTTACAAGTCACATAAGAGTTCTCCCTATGCCTAATACCTTATGTGTGCTTCAGAAAGAGTATTCAGTCACCTTGATATCTCCTGGACAGGAGAACTTAAATTCCAATTATTGGTGATCATATACTTTTTATTTCCCTTCCAAGTTTCTCTTGCTTCCATTGTTTTCTCAGTCTTCCACAGTCTTGGTAATTTTTATCCAAACCATTTTTAGACTTTCTCAATATTTATCACATAATACAGATTTTATGTAATATAAATTTCATATAATTAAGGCCTTTATTAGTTTATTTTTATTGCAATGTTACTAATAGTATACTGCTTATCTTCCTTATCCAATTATAAACTCTTGGAAGACAGATTCTATGTCTGATTCACTACTCAATATCTAGTATTAAATTAAATTTAATATTTAATTTATTAAATAAATTAAAATATTTTCGTAGAAGAGAGCTTTACAAAATACTCAAGTGTTTTAAGGTTAGAACAACCATCATTTTATTGATAAAAACAGTTGTAGTTTTATACTAGTTCTAACTGTTATAAATGTTTGTATCTAAGATACAGTATGACAGCATCTCTCAAACTCTTCCACCAAAACATTATTAACAGCAGTTTAGAATTATATGCGTCTCCAGGAATTTGGAGGAATAGTTTAAAGAGGCCCCATAAAAGCACAAAAAATATCTTTGACTTCTCATGTTTTATAGTTAAAATTTAGGAAAAACTTTTTAATTTTACTCAATAATATGACTATGTTTGTTTTAATATAAAACATGAACTACCAGCTAAATCAGTTAACCATCCCCATCCCAATCTTCATTGAAAATTTATACTCCTGAAACATAGATCTGCTTAGTCTGTGAATTTTTTTGATTAATTAATCCATTTGAGGGAGGGAGAGAGAGAGAGAGAAGATAGACAACATACAGGTGGAGAGAGGGAAAGGGAGGAGAGATGGAGGAACCCCTCTCTCCCACAGCACCTGCTCTGCTGAGTGGGAAGCCTTACTCAGGGCCTTGATCCCAGGACTCTGATTATCATGACCTGAGCTGAAAACAAGAGTTGGCTGTTTGACTGAGGCACCCAGGTGGCCCAAGTCAGTGACTTTGAGTCTTGACCAATGATATCTGCCTCTATGGGTGTACATATCTCAATCTGAGAGATAAACTATGTTAGAAACACTGCTCTTATGAAAATTACAATGCTTAAAGTGTATAAATCGTATACTATGTTGAAAGTTTTCATTCTATAAGATGCCAGATAGGCTATCCTTACACAAAGGAAGTGCCACTTGTCTGTGGTGGAATGTCAAGGGCTACTCCTTGCCCAAAGAAAACTTCTCCTTGCATTTAACAAGAACCCCTGTTATCTAGTAACTAAAATTACTGATGCTATTCATTGAAATATTACTGGAAAGAGCAATAATAAAAACTTTATTATGTGTGTTTTTAATATTTCATATATATTTTCCTTTGATTCTATTTTTATTTGAGTTTTTACAACAAATAGCTAAGATTTTTTAAGACAAATGTCTTTGAAGATTTGCTACTCAGTAAGTTTCTTGTTATTGAACTATCCTTGCATTTCTGAAATAAAATCTACTTGATGGTTGGATATTATTATTTTGAAAGTTTGCTGGATTCTCAAAGAATAATATATGTAGAATCATCACATTAATAATTATAAGTTAAACTCCCTCTGTCTGTGTCTCTGCCTCTCTTAGTCTGTCTCTCATGAATAAATAAATAATTATTTATAAGTTAAGACTGGTGTGTGGTTTTTCTCCTACTGGACTATTTTTACCAGACTATAACACCAATTCATTATTTTCTATAGCCTAATTTAAATACAATTTATAAGACTAAGTTTTAAAAATGTGAAGTACAAATTAGACATAATTCTCTAATCACAATACTAACAAGTTAGATTTTAATAACAAAATGAGAAAACAAATAAACAAAATCCTTTAATTGGAAAATGTAAAGATTTTCTCCTAAATCACTTGGGTCAATGGGAAAATACAAATAAAAATTACATAGTTTTTAGAAAATAACAAAAATTAAAATACTGCATATCAAGGTCTATGGGATACACCTCTAGAATTATCTTTTAGAAAGAAAGACTCATATTTTTATTCTGTTACCTCTAAAATTATAAATATACACAATGTCTCTAGTCCCCTTTATTTAGACAGATCTATTATTTCTTTCCTATGAACAGTGTTTCCTCTTTCTTTTTCTCCCTCCTCCCCTCTCCCTTACCATCTAACATTAGCCAATAGAATTAGCTTTCCTAGCATTTATCTTTTTATTATTAAGTATCCTGATAGTATTTTTTATTTGCTTTATCAGATTTGGATAATATTATTTTCCAGCTTCTAAATAGGAGCCAATCACCAAACTTAATGTATTTCCTGTCTTTTATTCCCTTTTTCCCTCCTATTGTGAATGATTGTATCATTCCTACATTAATTTATATCATAATTTATATGCAGTTCTGTTCCCACATTTTCTCCTGGTAAATAGAACCAGTCTTTTGGAGTCATTTTCCCAGTTATTTCCTTTTTGATGAAGTTAATCCTGTTTTAATCTCCTCAAGAAACATTCATGAGAAAATTTCCTGGATGTTTGACTTTTTAGAATTGTTTGTTGGTTGCATTGGTTTTTTGTTTGTTTGTTTGTTTTGGTTTTTTATAAAGATTTCGTTATTTATTCATGAGAGACACAGAGAGAGAGGCAGAGACATAGGCAGAGGGAGAAGCAGGCTCCATGCAGGAAGCCCGATGTGGGACTTAACCCCAGGATTCCAGGATCATTCCCTGAGCCAAAGGCAGACGATCAACCGCTGAGCCACCAAAGCATCCCTGCTGATAGCATTGTATCTTAAGTTTCATTGGACATAAAATTCGTTGCTAATGTCTTCTTTCCTTGATTATCTTATTCAAGATATGATTCCACTATCTATAGGTATGGAATGTTAGGATAGAAAAATCTGAAGGCAGCTAATTTTGTTTCTCCCTCTAAGTGACTCAATTTTTTTTTTTTAACCAACATGCCCCAAAACTGCTGCTCTTTATCCTTGAAGTACAAATTTTATTAGGATATGGCTTCATATTAACCATTCTGGATAAATGTTTCCAGGCATATAGTATGCCCATTTGCTGTTCCCTCCAGCAAAGTTTTCATGAATTGGATCCCTGAATATTTGTTCTATTTTATAGTTGTGGTTTTCCTCTTCAAAAATTACTATTATAAGTATGTTTAATCTCCACCACTGTCTTCTATATCTATCATTTCTCTGCAATCTTTTAAAATATGTTATTTATCTTCAGTTCTGTTTTTTCATTCCTGCCTTTACCATGTTTTCTATAATTTCTAACCTCTTTTTGTGTTCCTTCCAATTTCCTCTTGATTTATAAAAAGGATTTTTCCTACGACACCTTTTCTGAGTTCTACAAGCTCACAATTCATATCCCTTTAATATCTTGCCATCTCTTCCTTCTCTTGAGTTCTTATATTTCTGTTTTATGATCTTCCTTCATCGTGATTTTTTTTATCTGTGCATTCTCATTTTGCTGCTTTCACCTATATTTTTCTTATTGTACCTTTCTATTTATGCTGTGTTGCTTTTAGTTACTCACTATTTCATACTCAATAGAAAGATGCTAGGGAGAAGACAAAGGGGCATGCCTTCCAAATCTCAAAACCCAAAGGCTGTTTCAACATTACCAGAGTTCTTTCAAGTGGCCTTTTGATATAGCCTCACCTTCTTCTCTGGATCAGACCTAATCTAGCAGAACTTCTATAGCCATCCTAGCTGGCAACACCCTACTCTCCTTCCCCAGTATCCACTCTCATTGCTATATGCTTCAGAATGAATCCTTCACCTTAGGAAGTAGATTTGTGCATGTTCTGAGATCTTTCCTCACCGAGCCATTTAGCTATTATCTGTGCTTCTTTCTTGTACTTGCTCCTGGGCAGCTTCTGTCCTCCCCAGATCCTGTAGCAGTTGTTTTGTATAGGGGCTCAAGGTTAAGGTACTTTGGGGTATGCTCCTCATTTAAAAAGTGTGTGGTTATACAGGCACTTTTATGTTTTTCTCAGCATATTTTGAGAGTTTGTAGATTTTATCATTCCCCTAGTTTTGCTGGAAATGGAGTTTTCAGGGTTATTTACTATTTCATTCATCTTTTTTTCTTTTTGTATGATATACAAAAACAGAAGTGGGAAGATAATATCTCATGATTTCAAGTTTATATTTAAAGTCTATATGTAGGGGATCCCTGGGTGGCTCAGCGGTTTAGCGCCTGCCTTTGGCCCAGGGCGTGATCCTGGAGTCTTGGGATTGAGTCCCACATCGGGCTCCTGGCATGGAGCCTGCTTCTCCCTCCTCCTGTGTCTCTGCCTCTCTCTCTCTCTCTCTCTCTCTCTCTCTCTATATATATATATATATATATATATATGTCTATCATAAATAAATAAATAAATAAATAAATCTTTAAAAAAATAAAAAATAAAAAAATAAAATCTATATGTATTTCAAAGATGAAGAATCTGAAGCCCAGAGAGATTATGTAACCTGGTCAAGATCATATGGCTGATAAATACTAGAAATAGATATAAGTCCAATCAGTCTAGCCTCAAAGTCTATAATCTTTGTCTCACCACACTACCTTACAGGCACTCTATTCTCCACATCACCTGGCATATTCTTTGGCAAGTCTCACAATCAATCATGGCAGGGTTATTTCTTCCCACTGAATCTCACAGTGGGCAATACCCCCTAGGTTGCCAACAGAATTGGTATCTGAGTGGACATCTAAATGTTAATCCTACTTAAACTTTCAAATCTTAATGTGAATATGTTTAGCTTAAATTTTGTGGCAGATACTGATATGAGAACAGAGAAGTCTTAAGGATAAAAGGCACATATGAGAGGGTCTGGGGAGAACAGGAGAATGAAAGTCTTCTATCAGAGGACAGACCATTGTTAATTTAGGTCTGGCCCTGGATATCACCAAACTGCAATTTGGAAGTTAAATTTAGATAATTAGTACTGATGAATACAGCAAGAAAAAACTTAGTTGGCTATAATAGGTTACTTGTTTCATTAGTGGCCCTAACCACAAAATCAATCCAGTTTGTGCTACTTGGGAAATCAGTTACTATTTAAAGAATACTGATTACCAACTAGGCACTTCATTAAGTGCTTTGCCTTTCTTTTCATTAAGAAATTTTTTTAATTAGAAATTTTTTTCTAAATACTTTTCTTGAGTATAGTTGACACTATAGTTTCAAGTGTACAACATAGTCAACAAATCTATACATTATGCTATGCTCACTATAAGTGTAGCTACCATGTGTCCCCATACATTATTACAATACCATTGACTATAGTCCCTATGCTGTATCTTTCATCCCCATGACTTCTTCATTCCATAACTGGAAGCCTGTAACCTCCCACTCTCCTTCACCCGTCTTGCCATCCCCCCATTCTCCTTCCCTCTGGCAGCCATCAGTTTGTTCTCTGTATTTATAGTTCTGATCCTGCTTTTTGTTTATTCATTTGTTGCACTTTGCATTTTTTTTACAGAATAAAAATAGTAGCAGCATTCATTAATTCCATGTACCAAGCACTGTTTTCACAACTTTATTAAGCCACATAAAGCTCACAATAACCCTGTGAGGTAGGTACTATGGTTAACTCTATCTGACAGACATAAAAACTAGGTCACAGAGAATCTGAATAACTTTCCCAAGATCACCCAAGTAGGAAGTGTAGAGGCAGAACCTGAAAGCAGGCAGTCCTCCTGACTCAACCTCTCAGCATAGCAATTTAGAAATGCATATGTCACCTAACAGCAGAACAGATTTTTATCTCTTTCACCTATTTGCTTCTTAAACAGAATAAATCATGGTGTCACCAAGACAACGGGCTTTGCTCTTTTTACTGTAAACACAATGACTTCACCCAAAACATGATTTCAACAACCACATATGCTGACTCACAAACCTCTCTTCTGGATTTGCATATCCAATCGCCTACTAAACTTATGTGGTAGAGACTAGACGTCCTGCAAGCACTTCTCACTCAATATATTTTCCCCCACATTTGTTCCTCTTATTTTAGTGCCTCTCTTAGCAAAGAGTCCCATTCCCAAACCACCAGCCAGAGTTCTATGTTTATAGTGTCAATTCTATCATGCCAATCTCCTGAACAAATTCTGCCCATGGCTTCCCGTTACAGTAAAAAATACAATCCAGACTCTTAACATGGTGTATGAAACCTCTGTCATCAGCCCCCTTCTTACCTCTCTTATCTCTTTGCATTTCATCCCACCTTACTTTGCACCAGCCATGCTTTTCCTTTCTTATTCCTTAAAATCACTAACCTCATTTTGAATTCCTGGTGTTTGTACTTATTGTTCTTTCTGTTTAGAATGATCTGAACCCTTGAGTTCATTCAGATCTAGACTCAAATGTGATCTCGTCAGAGAGGTCTTCCCTGACAATACCTAAAATATAAAATTGTCCTTCTCCTTGCCCCAGTGACTCTCCAACATCTTCCCATGCTTTATGTTTTCTTCACAGCACTGAGAATTGAGGGGAAGATATACATAAATATATCATACATTATATATATATATATCACATTATATATACAGAGAATTGCCTACCGCTTTATTCCCCAGTTGAAATGTAAGTCCATGAGGGTAGCACTTCACCATGTTTTACTATTATATTCCATCATGTAGAATAATGACTAAGACAAAGTGGGTCCAAAGTATTGCTTGAATGAATGAATCAATCAATCCAGCCATCTAACCCAGAAACCTGGTAATCACCTTTGATACTCCCTTTCCAACCATTCTCCATAGCTATTCAGTCACCAAGTCCAACACAAACTTTAGTTAAGCTCTCTTTATCCTTAGATTATTATATTAGTCTCCTAATAGATTTCTCTGCCTCTTTTAAGACATCCTTATCCAATCTTTCATCCACACTGCTGCCAGGGAAACCTTTCTCTCTTTGTACAGAACAAAATGAACATTTAGTTCATGACACTGCTTCCTATAACACATCAGTAGTTCTCAAAGCTTTCATATAAAACTGAAACTTCTTATTTTAGCCCTCAAGCCCTTCGTGATCTAACCCCTGCCTGCATTTCCAGTCTCGTATCTCATTCATTCCTAATAAGCTTTCCCCTTTTTAATCTATGCTAAACATCAAAGGTAATCAAACCCAAAATATCAGAACAGGAAGATTTAGAATGTAGGAAAAAAGGATCACTTTCGCAAGAGAATATACTAGAAGTAAAAGAAAACCATTAAACAAGGAATGAAGTATATCTGCTCTTTAAGCCTTATGGATATCCTATTTTAAAAAATATTTTTACCAGGTAAGTAGGTGGCTCAGTGGTTGAGTCTCTGCCTTTGGCTCAGGATGTGATCCCCATCCTCGGATCAGGTCCAGCATCAGGCTCCTCTCAGGGAGCCTGCTTCTCCCTCTGCCTGTGTGTCTGCCTCTCTGTGTGTGTGTGTCTTTCATGAATAAATAAATAAAATCTTTAAAAAAAAAATTTTAATAAAAATATCTTTTTACTATATTCCATCCCCTCACTCTTTGATTAAAGGATTGTGACTTCATTTTAAAGTAATTTTTGTGTTGATATTCACATGGAATTGTTATGTTCAACCTCACAGTTGATGAGGTTGAGCAGATTAGCATATTCAGGATTATTTGTATAATTGTAGTGGTATGGTGGTCTTATTGTCAAATTATGCAAGTGGATCATTGGGACCCCTCATCTTGATTTTACTTTTCTGTCCTTCTTTTCCACCCTTTCTATTATGGTACCCAAAGTCCACATGCCACTTGTGTAGTAAAAAATTTAACCTTGCCCAAAGAGTAGACATACGTTTGTTCTCGGCTTCTAGAAGGCACTCAATAAACCCTTGAATATCTTGCCTTATAAAGATATATTTGTTTATCTGAGGGTTATGAACCATAGCAAATAGTCCAACAACATGATTTATGGTAAGGGCTTTGGTCATGTGGTATCCATTCAACCTCAAGAGGGACTTCAGAAACTAAGGTCAGCTACATGGGCAGTCCACCATGTCCATTGGGGCAGAGCCCCAATATAGACTCTGGACATAAGGGCTCAGGTGAGTTTCACTGGTTGGCAATATTCTGTGCATACTGTCACATATCATTGCTGGGAAAGTTGGCACTCATTCCACTGGGAGAGGACAACTGGAAGCTCCATATGTGGGACTTTCCTAGACCCTAACCCATGTGTCTCTTCTGTTGGTTGATGTTAATGCATTCTCTTTTGCTGTAATAAACCATAACTATAACAGGTTACACTGGGTTCTATAAATTCTTCTAAAGCATTATTGAGACTGAAAATTATCTTGGGGACTCAAACTTATAATTGGTCAGAAGTAACCTTGGTCTTGGTGACTGCCCCCTAATCTACACTAGCTCTTACACATTTTTCCTTCAATGGTATCTGCTTACTTCATGGCATTTGCCACTCACAATTTTTTTTCTTTTACTTTTCTTAAATCTCTTGCTATGTCAAATGTATCTGGTTTTTTTTTTAATCCTATTCTTTCAGACCCCTCTAAGTATATCCCTTCATGCCAAATTTACTCATTTTATAAGATTCAGTTGAAATATTACCTCCTCTGTAAGACTTCAGTGTAATTTTTGTTTGTTGTTGTTTTGTTATACACTAAAGACAAATAGATTGTACTCAATTTGCTAATAAAATCAATCTTCTAAGCCTGCAGGGCTGATGCTGAGATATAGCCACAGACACTACAACCTTGCTTATTTTTAATTTGAAACTTGTATAGTAAGCATCATTAATACTATTGTCACTAGTTAGAAGAAAAGAAGGAAGGAGAGAGGGAAGAGAGGAAAATGGAAAGAGAGAGAGGGAGATAAAGTGGGAAGAGAAAAGAAGAATAGGAAAAGGGTGAGAAAAAGGAGAAATTGAATCTCAGTAAATGATGAAATTATGACTCATACCCAAGTATCTGACATTAAATCCAGTGGCTATATAATTAACTCTATGGTGCAGTATAAACTATGCCTAAAGAAAAAGACATGGGAGAGCCAATTGTTGTACTTATTTTGTAAGTTTTACAAACACTTCTTTTCATAAGAGAGCCAAGGAAACATTGTAGCTGTCAATATTCAACAATATTCTAATATTCATAAATTGGACGAACAACAGTAATATCATGTTTGTCCCTCATAAATGTAAGGATTTTTACATTTCTTAGTGTAGCTTAAAAGATTTAAAAGTTATCAACTTTTAAAGTTAAAAATATCACATCACAGTATAAAAATTATGTTAGCTCATTAAATAACTAAATATAATATAGCACATAATTTAATAAATTTTTGCTGTTAAAATTTTCATATATCTGGGTCAGTGAAATCTCCAAGCTTTCTAGTTTGTATAAATGAAAAAATTACATGATTGTTTAAAATAAAATCACAAAGGAACACCTAGATGGCTCAGTTGGCTAAGTATCTGCCTTTAGCTCAGGTCATGATCCCAGAGTCCCAGGATGGAGCCCCACATCAGGCTTCCTGCTCAGCAAGGATCTGCTGCCCCTCTGACCCTCCCCTCTCTCATGCTTTCTCTCTCTCAAATAAATAAATAAAATCTTTTAAAAAATAAAGTCACAAAGTTGTAAATAAGAAAAATAATATAAGCCTTAATATGTTTGTCTTAACCAATTTACCTAAATTGATTAAATTAACCAGATAATTGCCCAATATCTGCTTTCTATTGTTCTATTTAGTCTCAGCCAAATAGTGCTAAAATCAAGACTCAAATACAAGCTGCCTGGCTTCCAGCTCACTGAGTGAAGGAACTAAAGGAGTTGCTTAAATTCAACTACTTTAGTTTATTTCAGTTTTTTAATATTATGAGTATATGGGAAAAGAGAAGGATCATAAGCATCTTTTTTTCCTGAAAAAGATTACTGTGTCTTCATCAAATAACAGGCATGCACTAAACACTTGACATGTATTATCTCATTTTATCCATACAACTCTATGTGGTAAGAACTCTTATTACTTCATTCTTATTACTTCACTCTTATTATTTTCACTTTGCTGAAAATGAAGCTCAGAGTATTTGACTTGCTCCAGATCATATACCTAGTAAGTACTGGAACCTGGCTTCTGGTTCTAGAATACCTGTGCTTTATTTAGTTACACTAGGTATGTTTAAAGTGGCAATTGTGACTTTAAAGTATTCCTGTTGTAAATAACACATCTATTATGGATAAAGAGATAAAGCAAATTTGTTTATAAAATGAGAAATGAAGCTTTAACCAACTAATGTGTAAAGTTTTTGGTTAAGTGTCCATAAGGGGTTTTGGCAGAAAATACTTAGAGAACTGTAGCTAGAATGAGCTGATTCTCCGTTAACAATAAACACATTTTGGATTCATTTCCACAGGAAATATTCTTTTTGGAAATGAGTATTCTACACATAGAGGTTTCTACACATGTGGTTTTCACACCTAGGGATCATGAACCTGAGAATGCTGTGTATGTTGAGGATTAGCTACACATCTTGCAGGGTGTATGTTACCATGTAGAAGTACTGCAGCTAGGTCCATCTCTGGCAGCCAGCTTACAAACACAGACTGGGTAAAAAGGAAAGCAGACTCTATATAAGATAAGAAAAGGGATCTAGATCTGTCAAATCCTCAGAAAAAGCTGTAAATAATTAATTTTTCCTTGAAGCAGAATCATGTATTCAATAGGTTATATCTAAAACTTGGTTATAAAACAAATTCAAAATTTTAATTTTTTAAAAAAGATTTTTATCTACTTATTTGAGAGACAGCACACGTACATGAGCTGGGGGTGGTGATGCATGCAGCGGAAGGAGAAGCAGAAGCAGACTCCCCACTGAGCAGGGAGCCCAAAGCAGGGCTCAATCTCTGGACCCCAGGATCTTGACCTGAGCCAAATGCAGTCGTTTGACTGACTGAGCCACCCAGGTGCCCCCCAGAATTTAAATTTATGAACAAGGTTATTTAAAATTATTTTCTTAAAAAAATAAAAAAATAAAAAATAAAATAAAATAAAATTATTTTCTTGGCTGTATTAAAACTTAATGGAATAACTGAAAACATGGCAAATAACAGATGTTTATATCTGGTCAGTGAATTTAAGAGGGAGGCATGAGGCTTCAAGTATGGGGTGGGGGATGAAAGTCTGTATAAGAAGCTTTCAAACCACGCCAGCAGATGGTAATTATAAAATAAGAAGACGGGTAGTGGAAAGAGGGTTTTCTGTTGTCAGAGATGGACAGGCCTAGATTCAAGTCCTAGTTGTAAGAGCCTGAGTAAAAGCCTTCTGTGAGCCTCAGTTTCTTCATCTATAATCCCTATCCTAAAGGCTCACTGTGAAGATCAGAATATTACATGTAAAGTACCAGCAAAGGACAAGCCACAGAATATATACATAATTAATAATGACAATTCTCCTTCTCTTTTTGATCTTCTCTGTGGTTCAAGAAGCTTAATTTTAAAGAATTTGTAGACTTTGCAATCAAAATACTTGAGTTCAAATCTTGGTTCTTCTATTCATTAGCCTATAACCCTTGGGCTAGTTATTTATTCTTCTTAATTTATGTTTCAGCAGCTATATCATGGGCATAATTACAAAAACTCTGTGATGAGGTAGTGGTGAATATATATTCTACAAGCATAGGGCTGGTACACAATTAAATTCTCAGAAGGTATAACAATAGTAGTAACAGTGAACTAAAAGATACAATTCCTCTCTTCTTCATGGCTAATTAAATCAAAATAAAGTAACAGCAATGACTTGGTCAAGAACAGCATTTCATGAAGCTCTATGTGACATCCGACCTAATTTAACCAGAAAATTAGGTTAAATTTAACCTAATTTAACCGTAAAACAGAATTAGAAGATGCCTTCCAAGATATCTTTTAATTCATCTACGTGCTACTTGACAGAGAACTTAGCTGCCTACTTGTCAGTTTGGTCAATCAGATAGAGGATGACCCCTTCCTTTATGCACCCTCTCTCTACCTATGTATATTCCATTTCTTTCTCTCTTTCTTATTGTTGTTTAGTTGATTGACCAAGTGGCTTGTGGAACTGGTCAGTGAACTGAAATGTTGGTTTTGTCAGAATGAATAATTTGGCAGCCCTGCTGATGGAAGACAGAGGAGTTTAAAAAAAAAAAAAAATTGGAGCCATGCTGATACTCTCTGTGGATGCAGCATAGTTCCAGGGTTTTTCTCTTTGACTTGGACTTTGTATTTTTTAATCTTTGACAAAGGCACTTGTCTTTACATTTTGAGACCAGAGACATTATCTTATTTATATTTCTATCACTGGCAATTAGGACATTATGTGGCAAGTAGAAGATACTTTTTAAAATGCTGTTTAATAAATGAATAAATTTGAGAATACATAGATTCCTGAAACTTGATCATCATCTGGGTAGTACCCAGCAACTAGCTAGCACACAAAAACAAAACGTTGAACAATTTTCTAAACCTCTCCATTTGAATTAAATAAAATCCCAAACCCACTGGTATGCAAATTGTATTTTGTTTCTCAATGATGTAAATCTAGATGGAACATTTCGTATATGCTCGTGTTGTTTCAAGAAGTGCAAAGGTAACTCAGTCACAGTTCGCCACCCCCAAGAACTCCCACTTCAATGAAGTCACAAGCAAAGCCTTTTCACTATACAAAACTTCCCTTTTATAGAGAGTTTGCTTAAAAATGTAAGCAATTTCACAGATGGAAGATCTGAGTAATTTTTTAAAGGTCATATTTCCCCCCAAAATTGGTTTTTTTCACCCTTACATTCTCATTGTACTGGGTAGAATTTTTTATTGTTTCATTTTGAATCTAAGGTTCTGATCATTCTAAAGTCATATACTTTTGCTGTTTGGAAGCAGAATTTTTATATAAGCAAATACGTAACAAGGTAACTTTCTTACCTTGTTCTTGTGCATGAACAACACCCCCTGCCACACATAGCACAATAAAATGAAGGAGCAGTTTCCTAAAAAAAAGGGGAAAATTTTAGTGGGTTTTTTCAACCTATAAATCATATAAAATCCAAAATAAACTCTAGTACAAGATTAAGAAGTAAGCTATCATTTTAATTAACACAGTATTTTAATACTCGTAATGGTTAAGAGCAAGGGCTTTGAATTTAAGTTCCAGCTTTGCCACTTAAGTATATGACTTGGGCAACTTTTTATCACCTCAGTGTCTCCTCATCTGTTAAATCTATCTCATAAACTTTTTTTGAAGATTAACTAAAAAATTTCATGTCAGGCATACAAAACAGTACCTGGCGCATAGGAAGTACTCAATAAATGTGAACTAGTCCAAATAATACTATTATTATTATTATTGTGACTATATATTACCTCAAATTATCATACATGCAATTTTATACCAAGTAATATAACTTTACACAAAATAACTTATAGTCACTTAACTATAATGATTATAAACTATGGAACCAGGGATTTGTTTAAATGAATCTATATATGTAAAAGCCCTTTGATTATCGTATCAAAGCCATGAATATCGCTTCTACTTAGATCCATGAGATTTGGGTTCTGAAAATAGCAATGGCCTGTAGATGTCAACATTGAACATTTTGATTAGCAGTAATTGTGAGCACAATACTCATTGCATATCAAAATGTTCATTCATATTGATTAGCTGAGTAAAAATATTTTGATTTTTTTTTAGTATAACCAAACTTTTGATAGGTTTTTTTGACTAATCTTCATAGTTGGCTATATCTACCTCCCAAGTGAAAATCATAGAGATAATTCCAAAAAGTAACGGCAAGCTTGCTGAAAACAATAATTTATCACCTAATTCTGTTTTTCTTTTATTCTAACCCAGGGACTTTCCAAATGACATTTCTGTAAAATACAGTTCTCTAAGGAGTAACTACAAAGCCCTCTGAAAGATTTTTTTTCTTTTTTATTAAGTTCTTGGTGTACTAATAGTAACTGCTACATTTCCTATTTATTATCAATGATAAATATTTTTTATTTTTATCAACTAGTATAAGGAGCACGTTAATATAACAAAGATAATCTTTTACAAAGTGAGCAACAATGCATAATTATACTCTTCTCCTTAGTATAATGAGATTGTCATTTGTATTAAAATGGCCTTCACCATATTTTAGTAAGTGAAAAATACACACACTGTGGTCATTCAGTACAGAACACAACTTTTATAAGATGAAGCTTTGATATAGTTAAAACTGTCAATTTTATAATCAAATCAACTGAACAATTACAGAAATTTCTATTTCTGATACGAGTGAATACTTGAAACATATATTTTATATGAAGAACATAAAAGATTCCTATGTATGGTGTCATCCATTTAAAACCATAGTTCTCAAATGTTAGTTTGCTGAAGGAACCACATGAGATGCTTATGAAAAATGTAGATTCTGGGCTTGCCTCAGAGATTATGATTCATAAATTTGGAGTGAATCCTCAGTTTGTAGACACCTTTACTAGCTGATTCTAATATGGATTGTGCATTTACCAGACTCTGAGGAACAATTTAGAAGACTTAGTATTTATAGTTACGCTGTACTTAAAACACACAAATATTATTTTGCTCAAATCACATCTAATTTATGACATAAGACTATTTGAGCCTGGTGGGGGAGGGGGGGATGTTGTTTTGCTGTTTATTTTGTTTTTATCCTTTTCTCCTGCTCTAGATCAGTGGTCTCAAACTTTACTGTGCAGCAGAGTCACCTGGAAGGCTTGTTAAAGATTGCTGGGCTCCACCCTGAGAGCTTCTGACTCTCTGGATCTGGGGTGGGGTTTGAGAATTTGCATTTATAACAAGTTCCCAGGCAATGCTGATGCTGTGTATCTGGGGTTTATGCTCTGAGGACCAGCGTTCAGGGATAGATGATGCTCAAGAGATGGTGAAAAGGCCTACCTGTTTTGAATCTGGTTTTTACCTTCATTGCACAGTGGAATCACCTGGGGAGTTTTTAAAACTACTAATATTTGTTTTTGTTTTTGTTTTTTTTTTTTTTTTTAAATATTTTATTTATTTATTCGAGAGAGAGAGAGAGAGAGAGGCAGAGACACAGGCAGAGGGAGAAGCAGGCTCCATGCACTGGGAGCCCGATGTGGGACTCGATCCCGGGTCTCCAGGATCCCGCCCTGGGCCAAAGGCAGGCGCCAAACCGCTGCGCCACCCAGGGATCCCTAAAACTACTAATATTTGGATCCTGCCCTCTCCACCCCTGCCCCCAACGATTCTGATTTTAATTTGTGGTACAGGGATTTTTAAACATTCCTCAGGTGATTCTACTGTACAAAACAAGTTGAGGACCTCTGTGCGAGATTAAAATGATAACCCTAGGTTCTCCAGGATGGATCCCAAAGTGATCTAGAGTTTGAGAAAAAGGAGACTCTTCCTTTCAACTTTATATTTTCAACAAATAACTGGCAGGATATATACCAGTGAGACTAAAAAAATAGCTCAGGATGATAATCACTGAAGGAGAGTGCATCGGAATTATGCCGTCCTAGCAGAAAATGGAATGCGAAAGGAATCATGTCTCATTTGCCCAAGGTAATCTGGATCACTTAAGAGTTTAGATAACCCAACGGGCACTCTTCTATTCAGAGGAAGCTAACTAATGAAGAATATAATAACCAGCAGTCATTTAGCAATTCAGCCAACTCATAGACTTCCCCAATGACCTCTGAGGAGAAAAATGAAAAATAAAATTCTTTCTAGGCATGTTAACAAGTCCATTCCTGGTGTAAGGCAGGAAAACCTGAACACATCAAACATCATCCCTTAGCCAGCTGATCTTAGGGGATTATGACAAATCAGTTGAGCCACACCTTATGTAAGTGTACCTATGTGTTAAAACCAATGACTAATAGAGAAGTAGAGACTGATGACTAAAAGAGTCATCAGTCTCTTTTTTTTTTTTCTGATTTTTTTTTTTTCTGATTATATCCCAAACCAACAGCAACTAAGGAAGAACATATGGATATCCATATCCATAGCAATATGGATTCCATTACACCCGACCTCCTTCCCCTGAAGCTGCAGCCATATCACATTATACTGTATTCCCTGGAGAGACCTTGCAAGTATCTGAAATGCCCTCTTAGTCTCCACCTGTCAGAATCTTAAGTGTCATCAAAGCCTAAATTGAATAACATCTGCTCCATGAAGTTTCCATCATCCCTAAAGGCGGCTTGGCTTGCTCCCTCCTCTCTGTACTCTTAATGCTTTTATTGGAACTTTATTATATTCCATTCATGTTGTACCTTTTAGGATTAATTAGTAAGTAAATATCTGAACAAGCAACAGGTCTTCACCTTTTATCTATTTCTTACATGAAACTAAAACTTAAAAAACATTTTTATGATGGAAAGGAGTAAGAGTAACATCTCCCAATGACTGAAGAATTCAACTCTTCCCTATGGACCTTATTCTTTTAACACTTGGGAAAAGTAAAGTAAAATAAATAAGGGCACTTTTAGTTGACTGACAAAGAAGAGATAAAGAAGAGAAAGAACTTTTAAAAATATCTGCCATGACAGAGCTTTTTTTTTTTCGTTGTAACCATTTTTCTCATCCCTGAAGTTGGAACACAGAGAAGACATCAAGCTTAATTGACATACTCAGTTAAAAAGCCAAACTCCATCATTGTATGAAACGGATGTCTAATGAATCCAAGCTTTCTGGAAAATGCCTAGTTAAGCTGGGCTTGTTTATTTCTTTGGTTTTTTCCCCCCCTCCCATGAAATCACATTTACTATACATTCACTTAATAAGGAAAAAATGTCACATTTCCCTATTAGCAGGAGATAGAATTCTCCAGGGCATCAGCTGTGCTTTACGTCTCTCCTGCTGGACCATGTATGCATTTAGTGCTAAGACATGCTGGAGTAATTGAATAAAATTAAAACTGCATTAGTTTGGACAGAAAACCACACAGTAAATAAGAAAGTAAAACTAGACTGGGAGTCAAAAGACTAAACCTGATTCTATTTCTAACTTACCATGTGAGCTTGTATGGGTCACTTCAATGTTCTGAGCCTTGGCTGACTCATCTATCATGTGATGACATAATATAAAGTTTATATTTTACATTCTAAATATAACACCCTAAAATCCGTGTGAATGGTAGGATCTGTTAGTATACTAGCATTAGAGGACAAAGATCAAATTATTTAGCAAGATCTTCCATAAATCACTATATATTAGACATGGTGCTTAACCATAAATCTGGAAAGGTCTTCCTACAATTCTGGCCAATGCTCTTTTAATTAAATAACCTAAAATAGTCTACTAAGTTCGCTCATTTGTTCACATATTTACTTTACCAAAAAGCATCACTGGTATATAAATATGAATATTTCTCAAATATTCAAAGCACATCTGCTTTTATTCCTTTTCTGTATGTGTGGACCGTATGTCACTGATATAAACTATCAGAAGTACATCTATTCAAACATTTCACAAAATCAGACCAGATCTAAAAAAAGTCAACAATATGGTAACAGTCAATAAAAGTTCAGAAAATATAACCCATGATATTAATATCTGAGGATCTCTAACAAAATATGAAATATTTCTATGTGTCTGGTCTGCTAGCCACATTTTCAGTATGACAGAAGCCACAATCAAAACATAACCAGACATGTGATGGGTGAAGGCCTGGAGGGGATCAGACAGGAAATAGATATCCAAAGACCATACTCAGAATATTTAAGGAACGAATATTCATCCCAGGCATCTTCCCTAAATAATTTTCAGAGCTTTTCAACGTTCTCTTTACCTAAAGGGTTTAAGTTACTTTAGGAGAATCCCAGGCATTTTTGTGTTTAGGGCATCCATGAGACTCTCAGGTATTGTGTCTTCAGGCTACCGAAGCTCATTCCTACATAATTCAAGTTATAATTGTAAGAAAGACTTGTGAAATCTTGTGACTAGGAAACTATTTTTTTATGAGTTGGTGATTTTAATTTAAACCAATTGGAAAAGGCGAAATAGTCTGAAAACCACATGTGATATATATCAATAATTTCAACAATTACCGTTACACTACATTTACAAGCAAAAATCATGACTTTACAGATTTTGCTCTTTACTAACTGCAAAGATCCAAAAATAGTAAAATTTCTGTCCCTTGTTACCCAAATAACTGAAGATCAGTTCTCATCCCAGCAATGGGGATAAAGTTGGATATGATTTAGGGAGTAAAGTGTTGTCATTGATATACAATGAATTTTTGAGACTATCAATTCAGCTCAGGAGGTAATTATATAACTAATACAGTGTGAAGCATTAGAATTTTTGGTTAAATTTTAAGCATACAGGCAATTCATGAAGTACAAGGGAGATAAATGCTTAAGGACTTAACGTGATTAAAATGCTTAGAGTCCAGTCAGTAGCAGGGAAGCAAAAATACCTCAACTAGCCTGTCCTCGTAATATCCCAGAAATTGTTAAAATGCTGCCTAGCGTAGCAAAGTTCCTGGAACACACTAATGTTAAATAAAGTTTGTTTAATGAATGAGTTAATCTTCAGTTAGTGAGACTATCAGGTGGTCTTGAGTTTCAATAAGCATACAACTTCTCTAGCATCTTCTACATGCACACGAATCCCAAGATCAAGAAGTCAGGTCATCCTAACCTCCATTTATTTAGCTAAGAAAGTTACCTGGTTTAAAGGCCTTTCAGAATCTGGTCTCTTGGTCTCCAGATCCAGCTCCAGTCACTCCCCTTCTAGAAAGTGTGCTCCAACCAACTTCATTTCTTTCAGGCCCTCAAATGAACTGTGCTATCTCACCTCTCAGCCTTTTACTGTTCTGTCTGCAAAGTCTCATACCTTTTCCAGTTAGGTCTCGGTGAGAATTTCATTTCCTTTGATCAGCCTTTCTTTCCAGGGTTACCCTTCTCTATCGACCCCACCTATCCAGGACTGCTAGGTGTCCTCCTATCTGTACCTTTATCTAATTTTGGTATACCTGGTTGTTCATTTTGTGTTTCCTATACTAAACTGGGCACATGGGAGGAGCAGCAATTGTGTCTTGCTCCACCATTGTATCCCTTCTGCTTAGAACCACACTGGGCACATAGTTGGAGCTCAGAAAATATTTGCTGAATAAATGAGTGAGTGATTAAGTGAATGAATGCCAGGATAAATGTAAGCCTTTTATGAGAATGAAAATGAAATTGTCTTTACCTTATTTCTCATTCAGTTACAAATTCTAAAATAAGTCATAGTTGCAAAGCATGGCAAGGAAACTAGCACAGTTATTTTAATTTCCATAATAAAATTTATTTTTTCTCCTGCCACTTCACAGATTACCAAGCAGAATGTCTAAGCAACACTCAAAACTACTTTCCATAAGTTACAATTCCTTTCCTTGAGACATCAGTTTATTCTAACTGAAAGCAAAGATAACTAAGCAACTTTAAAGAATACAATTTCATGCCAACTATGTAATAGATGTTTATATCCAAAACTACCTCCCCTCCCCACAAACACACACACTTTGGCTATAGAAACACTTTACTTAGAATAGCAGCCTGCCTGGGAGACTTTCTGATACTGTTAAATCATTATATCTAACACTGACTTTTGGTTTTAATTTCTTTTTATTACTTCCACAAATTCACATTAGGTAACTCACTTAGCAGCCCCATGAAATAAAATGTCTTTCAGGATCTAGTTTTAAAACTGTAAATGTTTTTGGGTGACTAATCAGAATTGTGACTTTAAAAAACTGCTCCTGCTTTTACAAAAAAATTAAAAAGTCACCACAAAAGGATGGTGGAAAATTAAAACCTCAAGGATTTCATTAGAAACCCTAAGGTTTAATTCAGTGGACTGACATTATCATCAGCTAATCAGCTGCTTCAGCCAAGTCCCGTCCCTATGGGGCTGGTAGCGGTTTTTCTTTTTAAAAAAACTGAAGAATGTTTAATTCCTTAAGGAAATTGGATTTGTTGTTGTTGTTTTTTGTTTTTTTCTTTTGAGAAACAATTTTCTCAGATCAATCAGTAACTACCTTTCCCCTACTTGGCATGTGTATGGCTGGAGCAGCGAGGGGGTGCAATCTGAGGTAACCACGAATTACCCTCAATTCTCTGCAGCCCACCCCCACTGGCAACTGGAGTGAAACAAACTGATGGCAGAGGAGTCTGCAAGGTCCCGGACAGAAAGACCTTCTAGACCAGCGCCTTCACCCAGGAGCTGCTATCAACCCAAAGTCTCTCTGCAAAGGTTCTTCTCCCATTCCACGTAGTCTAAGTTTTCCTCAGTTCCTTGGTGTAATCCATTCTGTTTGCTTTCCCTGTCTCCCTCCCCCCAATCATCTGGACCCAATTTACAAACCCCAAACTGCCCAAAGATTTATTCAGGGCCTTTTCTGGGACCGTCTGGAAGGGAGGTATAGGCAAGACAGGCTAGGAGCCGAAGATCTGCTTTAGGGCAGCCCGGGTGGCTCAGCGGTTTAGCACCTGCCTTCCGCCCAGGGCGTGATCCTGGAGTCGCAGGATCGAGTCCCGCATCGGGCTCCCTGCATGGTGCCTGCTTGTCCCTCCGCCTCTCTCTCTGTTGCTCATGCTCTGTTGCTAATAAATAAAATCTTAAAAAAAAAAAAAGATCTGCTTTAATCCGAGAGGTTGTCACAGCTAGCAGCCCCACAGGCGGTGGGGCAACGACGCAGGCCTTGCTCAGTGGCCAAGGGAGGGCCTGCGGGGGGAGGGGGGACCGGGGACGCGACCAGGGCGCGGGCACCGAGGCGCGGGTTGCGGGCGGACCGGAGGGGCCCGCCTCGCCCACCTCTCCTGGTGCACGTGCCCTTCCACGGGGGCCCCGAGCTCCCTGCACCCTCCCGCGGGGTCCGGGGCTCCTTGCACCCTTCCGCGGCGACCCGGGGCTCCCTGCACCCTCCCGCAGGGGTGCGGGGGCCGGGGCTCCTTGCACCCTTCCGCGGCAGCCCGCAGCACCTTGCACCCTTCTGCGGGGTCGGAGCTCCCTGCACCCTCCCGCGGCGGCCCAGAGCATCTTGCACCCTTCCGCGGGGGCCCGGAGCTCCCTGCACCCTTCCGCGGGGACCCGGGGCTCCTTGCACCCTCCCGCGGGGACCCGGGGCTCCTTGCACCCTTCCGCGGCGGCCGGGAGCAGCAGGGGGATGCGCGCGGCCCCGCAGGATCGGCCGCGCCCCGAGCCCGCTTTCCCACCGGCTCCTCGCGTTGGGCCTTTTATCAAGAAATGTGGCGGGAAAGCCGCCCGGGAAGCGGGTGCGACCCGCGTGAGCCGCCGCGGGGAAGCCGCCCCCCAGCGCCTGAGCTCTTCCGGGCCCCGGGCCCCACGCACCGACCCCTCCGGCTTCGGGCGCTCGCGGGGGGCGGGGGCGGGGAGCGGGGGGCGGGGGGCGTCCTCCTCGGCCGGGAAGCGCAGCCGCGCGGGCTCCCGGGGTCAGAGCAGGGAGCGCGCGAGCCCCAGCCACGCTCGGCTGCACGCGGCGGGGAAGCACGTGTGCACACAAACACCGCCCCGGGGCGGCCCCTCCCCGCGCCCCGCCTCCGTCGCCGGCCCTCCGCCCGCTCGGGCCGCGTGGCCCGCGACCCTCCTCCCAGCGGCCCTCCCCGGGCAAGGCGCATCCCGCGCTGACCTCTTCAGGGGGAGCGGGCAGCCCGCGAGGCGTGCACCCCCGCCCCACGTCTCTTCCCAGGGACGGCGCCCGCGGGGCCCCGCGCGAACGCTCCCGGAGGAGCGGCCCCGCCCCGCGCCCAGCCCCTGCGCGGGTGACAGGCGGGGGCCGCGGGCTGTCGGCCCCCACCGACCGGAGGCGAGCGCCCCGATGCCCGAGGCCCCGCGGGTGTCCTCGCCCTCCCGCCCGGCAGCCGCACCCCGCGTGGGCGCCCGCGGCCCAGGCTGCGCGCACGGAGCCCCGAGGAGCGCGGCGGGGGCGCGGAGCCTCAGGGCCCGAGCGCGGGGCCGACGGAGGGCTCGCGGGCGGCGCGGCTGGAGCCCCGGGAGCCGCCGCTGCCCGCCCCGGGACGCGCGCCAGCGAGCCGTCCCTCCGCAGCCGCAGGACCTCGTTAGCATAAACCTTCGGAGAGATCCGCTGGCAGGACGCGTCCCTTCCAACACGGTATTTTACAAACTGAGGAGGCAGGAGGCGGATGCCACGGCCGCCCGCCGGCTCCCAACTCCAGAAGCGCCAGGGCGCGCGGATCTCCCGGGCGCGCAGCGGGGCCCGAGGTCGGGGAGGGGTGGGCTGACCCTGGCCTCGGGGCGACCGGGCTACTTACGTTTGTGCCGTGTGGGAGACCTTTCCACGCCTTGTCCTGTGGGCTCCTAAATGCATTTGTATGCATTTGTCCCTGCAGCGAAGCGCTAACGGAAAACAGAAGGCAACTCCGATCTGCTAAGGGTGCAGGTACTGGCCATGAAAGAGGGAAAAAAAAAAAAAAAAAAAAAGTCACATGAAAACGATGCTCCGAAATCGCAACCACAACAAAAAGGGAGGAGGGAAATGGGAAGGGGAAAGAAATAGCACCCAAAGGGTAGACCGGTCAGCTAGGCTTCCTAGCTCCCTGGCTCGGGAGCGGGCGAGCCCGGGCGGGGGCGGGGGGCTCCCCTGGGAGGGCGGGCGGGGAGCAAGACCTCGGGCGGGCGGCGGGGCGCCGGCAGCAGCTGGAGCTCCGCCGCGAGCGCAGCCCTCGAGTTCACTTGCGGTTCAAAGGCGACTCTGTGACTCCAGTGGAGTCCTCTGCTGTGGGCCTGGGAGGAGAGGAGGGTGGGGGGAGGGAAGGAGATGGGGGGAGGGGGATGGCGGGGGGGAGGCCTTGGAAGCCACCCGCGCCGGAACATTTGTCGGACAAGCGCACACACCCACTTCGGCAGTCGAGCGGCTGCGAGGGGGCCGGTGGCCACCGCAGGCGCTCAGCGCGGACTGCCGCCGGCCGCTTCCCCGGGAAGAAGAGGAGCCCAGCAAATCCGGCCGGTGTTAAATTTCACCGCTCACTGACTTGCAATGACATCACCAAACACAGCGCACACCTCCCCCTCCGCCCCGCAACCTACCCCCAGCCCGCGCGGGGTTCCCGCGCCCCCGGCCCCTGGGCCCCCCGCGCCCCGGGCGCGCCCGCTTCCCACGCCACCCTCCCTCGGCGTCCCCGAGCGCGTCGGTGACTGCCACCCGTCCTTCGTGTCCCCTTTCCTGCAGTCCCCAATATGATCTTTTCCTCTTGCACGTCTCCCATCCCTGAGCTTTTTCTCTGTTGCCTTCGCACACACGGTCTGAAATCACACTCCGCGGAGCCCTTCATTCTCGACCTTCTTGCTTTTTACTTTTTGCACTGATGCTTGTGGCCTAGGTCACCTTCTAGAGGGACTGCGACGGTCCTCCTTTCTACCTTTCCTCCCGTCTGCCCCCCTGTACTGCTCTTCTGCCGATTTTTCTCTCCTGTGATCCACTTTTCTGCTTTCTCCTCTTCTCCAGCTTACAAATACGGATTAATGATCTGCGTCTATGCATCTAGAGCATGCTAACAGACCACGGATCTTTCCAGTTTGAATGAATGTCTTCTCTCATTTTTGAAATAAATTTCTTTTTTGACATAAGCCTCCAGCCCTGCGCAGCTTTTTCACAGCCTGACAAGGCCACCTTCCAAGTCCTGGGGAAAAAAATATTAACCATCTGATTTTATCTGTTTATTAATAAGAGTAAGGAAATTCCAGGAGGCCAGGGATCTGTTCTCTTACTCTTGCTGTATTTTCAGCACTTAAAATACTACTTAGCGTGTCTATTTAACCAGTGACTGTTGTATACCATTGAATATCATTTCTCCACCAAGTTTTCCTGGCCTATTCTGTGTGCCATCCACAGCTAATGATCCTTCCACATGTTGAAAAGCATCCCACATTACACACACATTATAAAAGTTAAAGCAACTATATTGATAAATAGAAACGGTTGATGCAACCCTTGGAATTTTAGGAATTATTTCCCCAAAAAATAGGGGAATTGTTTTTTTCCTCCAAGAACATAGGATTTAATTCACCTTCCCTTCCTTCAATTTTTCAACTTTTTATTTTGAAATGATTTTAGATTTACATAAAAGTCAAAAAACTAGTACAGAGTTCCTGTATATCTTGCACAGACTTCTAATAGTGATATCTACCTAACAGCAATACAATGATCAAAGCCAAAAAATTAACACTAATACAATACCATTGACTAATCTATAGCTCTTATTCAAATTTTGTCAGTTTTCTAAAATGTCTTTTGTCTGGTCTAGTATTTAAGTCAGGATCTTATACTCTGTTCATTAATTAACAGAGAGATTGGGGATCCCTGGGTGGCTCAGCAGTTTAGCACCTGCCTTTGGCCTAGGGTGTGATCCTGGAGTCCCGGGATCCAGTCCTGCATCAGGCTCCCTGCATGAAGCCTGCTTCTCCCTCTGCCTGTGTCTCTGCCTCTCTCTCTCTCTCTCTCTCTCTCTCTCTCTGTGTCTCGTGAATAAATAAAATCTTAAAAAAAAATTAACAGATTAATCTGTTGTATCTCCTTAGTTTCCTCCCATCTGTGGAGTTCCTGTATTCTTTTGTCTTTCATGACTTCCACCCTTTTGAATTAGTCATTTGGTAGAAGGTCTCTCAATTTGGATTTGTCTGATGTATTCTCATGATCAGGTTCAGGTTACCTATTTTGGGCATAAATACTACTGAAGTGATGTTGTTTCTTTCTTAGGGCATTATATTGGTTATATATAATGTTGTTATATCTTATTACTGGTAATGTTAACTTAGATCACTTAGTCTAAGGTGCAACGTGCCAGGCCTAACCACTGTAAAATCCCTCCCACCCCCTGATTTTTGTAACAAATAGCCACAGCTTTCTGGAATCCTTCTAGAAATCCAAGGCTGAGGGAAGACAGTCATTCTTAAATAGCCTTAAACTACAGTTTTTCTGCAGATTACTACTCAACTAAAAAAAAGTAATTTGGTTTGGTGGAAAGAATAGATAAGAATTAATCAGTAACTCACCTAATCTTTGTCTTCATTTTCATCAAGGATTAAAACCATTTTTTTTTCTATTCATAATATTGAGTGAATATTTGAGTGCTGTATGAAATGGAAATACTTAATAAAATGTATCTCAGGTTCTTTGACTATAAGAAGAGAATAGTTGCTAGTTATAGTTAATAGAGCTCTTGTAATGCAGAAGATCCTAAAGGATCCACATAGTGTCATATAGAGTACATTTGTTTGTGGGAGCAGAAGCATTTGCCTAGTAAAAAATAATGTAAGGAAAAAAATTTTAAATAATGTAAGGTTTAAATGCTATAGACTATTTAGGATGGTGGAGATTCACATAGCTCAAATTGATCAAGACAGATTAACCAGAGACCTTGGGACTTACTTAGTTGGGCCTTGAAAAGTGAAGAGGGTTTACATAAGTAGAACATTCCTCTTTCTGGAAATGGATAACAGGAGATTCACAATGGGTAAGAGGAGGATATCTTAATTATATTCAGAAAGAAAGAAATAGATTCATTGGTTGGATTAGAAGTTTGTGCATTGGAAGAAAGATTGAGGACAAAGTATGGAAGTCTGAATGCCAGGATAAGGGTTCATTCATTCATTCAATAAACACTTATTATTTGGTATTCTAGGCACTTGAGTTACATTGGTGAACAAAATGCATGAAAATTCCCTTCGTGGAGTTTCCATTTTACCATTTAAGATTTAATCTATGGGCAATAGGAAACAAATTAAAGAATTTCAAACTGATAAATGATTATGTTCCAAATTCCCATTTTAAGAAGACTGATCAGTACCAGAGCCAAGATTGAAAAGCGAGAAGGTTGGAGGATAAGTTAAATGGAAGTGTTAAAATATGCTAGTGTTTTGAACTATGGAAGAAATGATAGAAAAGCTAAATAAGGGAATCATTATTAAAAGAAATAAAAAAGGGATCCCTGGGTGGCGCAGCGGTTTGGCACCTGCCTTTGGCCCAGGGCACGATCCTGGAGACCCGGGATCGAATCCCAGGTCGGGCTCCTGGGGCATGGAGCCTGCTTCTCCCTCTGCCTGTGTCTCTGCCTCTCTCTCTCTCTGTGACTATCATAAATAAATAAATAAATAAATAAATAAATAAATAAATAAAAAATTAAAAAGGTCTGATAACTGGTTACATTGGGAAGGGAGAATGAAATTTCAAGTCCAAATGACTGAAAAATTATGCCATTGGCCAATGTCAAAGGGAATACAACTAATTCAGTTTGAGACATATTTAGCTTCAGATATTGGTAGGAAATTCTATTGGGCCCATCCAAGATCTTTTGGAGTTGAAAGCTAGATTTCAAGAGAAAGGCCAGAGCTAAAGTTTTAGATTTCTTCATTATCTGCATAAAGTGGTATTTGAGGCTTTAACAGCAGAGTCTATTTTCAAAGAAGTGAATATAGAAATGGAAAACAGAGAGACAAGGATCTAAACTTAGGTTATAGAAAGTGGGGGGAGACAATGCAGAATTAAAAGAGATAGAACCAGGGTGCCTGGGTGGCTCAGCCAGTTAGGCCTCTGCCTTCAGCTCAGGTCATGATCTCCAGGGTCCTGGCCTTGAGCCCCATGTTGGGCGGCCTGCTCAGTGGGGTGTCTGCTTCTCCCTCTCCCTCTGCCTCTCCTCCTGGATCGTGCTCTCTCTCTCTCTCTTTCTCTCTAATAAATAAAATCTTAAAAAAGATAAAAGAGAACCAAAAATATGTAGCATTATTAAATAATAGTATAGGAATTCAAAAAATTATAATACAGTAAATACTGTAAATCATATTTACTATGCATGAGTGTTAAGTATTTTTGATATATTAACTCATTTTATCCCCTTAATGAATCCTATTGAGTAGGTACTGTTTATCACTTCCATTCTACAGAAGAGGAGATTAAGGCAGAAAAAGATTACAGTGGAACCTTGAACAACACAGAGGGTTAGAGTGAGTTAGGAAGGAAGGGTGGAATTATTGACAGCATCAATTTTACCCAGTCAGTCTACGTGAGTTTACATCTTGACTACCAGTTTTGTGATCTGAGACAATTTAACTACAATTGACCTTTGAACATCATGGGTTTGAACTGTGTGGACCCTCTTACACATGGATTGTTCAATACAATACAGTCCTGTAGATATATTTTCTTAGGACTTTCTTAACATTTTCTATTCTCTAGCTTACTTTATTGTAAGAATATGGTACATGAGTTGCTTTTTACAATTACAGATTCCCGAGTTTTATGCCTCTAGATTCTGACTGAGCCTGTCTAAGGTGGGACTTGAATCTACATTTTTAACAAGTCATTGTTAAAAGTACTGCAAGTAATTGTGATACAGATAGACTAGTGATATGCTAACATGTCAACCCATTCTTGACTTAGTCATCAAGTACAATGCTTATTGACTGCCTGTAAAATCTCTTAATGAGTAAGTACTCTTGTTCACATGGATCTAGGCAGAATCATTGTGGCTTAACCAAAATTCCATGTTTACATATTTACTGAATGATTGAATAACTAAATAAAGAGTGTCATACCAACTGTGTATTAGGCAGTGTCCTAAGACCTGGGGTTATGAAGATATGTGGCATAATTATTCCTTTCAAAGAGCTTATTACCTGCTAGGAACGGGATCTAATAAAAACCAACTGGTATAGATGATGGAAAGAAGTAAGAATAACCAACTGGTGACATGGAGCAGTTGGGGCACAAAGGAGATAATACCCAATTCTCGCAAGAGTGATTGGGAGCATGTGAGGTTTGGGTCTTTAAAAATGAATAGGTGTTTGCCAAGTAGACATGAAAATTCAAGCCAATCCAGGTGGAGGAGGCAGCATAGGCAACAGCATGGAGGTATAAAAAGTCCTAGCATCGTGATTACGGGCATGCAGTTGGAAAAACTATAATATAGAGATGAGGATGGAAAGATCATGGAGAACCTTCACTGATATTTGAGAGATACATGTTTAAACTTTACTCATTTTAAGATATGGGTCCTAGAAATTTAGATTTTATTTTGTGTTTAATACATAATGCACCCAAGTTAGAGACACAGAGTTCATTAAAGTAATAAGGGATACTTACTCTGGTTACAGTAATTGGCGGGGCGGGGGGGGTGGGGGGGAGGCAGGCCGATAGCTGGAAGAGTTCTTTCACCAGAGCCTTTGAGAAGATGACAAAAAAGATTCACAAAAATGACTTAATATTCACTTTGGGAACAGAACTATATACACTTGTCAAATAGCTAACTAAGGCATGTTTATATACAATGTATTGCAAATGATAAAATATTTCAATCCCTCCTCACTACAGAAACAGATGAAAATTATTAGCTTGGATGGTGAGGAAATTTTTTCAGTTCTGATCCAATTTGAATTTCCTGTCTTTTATTATGCAAACTTTTTCAATTTTCTCTGCTGCCACTTTTTCCTTCCCAAGTCTGTTTATGCTAGAATCTTTCTTCTTTTCTTCTCTTCCTTTATTCTTAGACTTGTGAATTAACTCAAATGTGCATCTAAAACAGTTGGTAGAATGATGTTCCTTTCTTGGTTTGCTGGTCCAGGAGCTAGTGAGGTCTCCATAATGTGTTTTTCTTTCATATGGATGCCCATGGTCTTTGACATGCTTTGGACCATGTGGTGCTGGAAGAGAGTTTTATTCTGAGGTTAATAGGAAGTGTAACATGTTTATTGGGACTAGATCTGAAACCAGACAGAAACACAGACAATCTTGACACATTGTGCATAATACAGAGTTCACCATTCCAATCCCACCCGACTACATTCCCTTTGAACAGGACTAGTTTGATCACTTCGCACATACTATTGCCTAGCTTATCTGCTCAGATAAAACATGGAAGTCAAGAACTAAGATAAGCCCATTGTCTATTAATTACTTGTCTCTACCATCCCAGTTGCCTGTTTTTCATTCCTTCTGTGTAATGTCTCACTGTTCTAGCCATTTTTTTTTTAAGATTTTATTTATTTATTCATGAGAGACACAGAGAGAGAGAGAGAGAGAAAGGGGCAGAGACACAGGCAGAAGGAGAAGCAGGCTCCCTGCAGGGGTCTCCAGGATCAGGCCCTAGGCTGAAGGCGGCGCTAAACCGCTGAGCCACCAGGGCTGCCCTGTTCTAGCCATTTAGCACAGATTCTATATTCATTTGTGAAGTGAACTAAATGGAGGCTACCAATTGATTTAAATGCAACTCACTTTTCTCTGGCAAGGAACCTTAATCAGTGTTAAGGTCCTAACCAATGGGCTAGGATAATCTGAGTCCAAATACCAGACAAGATAAAATAAAAGGGTTACATATGTACAGTATGTTCCACTAAGTGCTCTATTAGTTTATTTTAGTCTGCCATGCCATTCAAACAATTGTGTGTGTGTGTGTGTGTGTGTGTGTGTGTGTTGTGGGTAAAGTTTGAATGAAATTAAAAAATAGCCACAGGGGTATTCATTACAATGGGCCTCATGCCTATGAAGCAAAGTGTTTCAGTGACACCATTCATTCCACTGAAGTTCATGATCTATCAGCATTTCTATTTTAAACCCTTTCTGAATGATTTCCAAAATCTGCAGTGTTACCAGAGGGCCCATTAGTTTTCAAATGTATATTTAAAGTTAAATTAAAACTGGTAATTCCGAGTATATCTTTGAAACCTTAAAGATTCTCCCCTCTCTTCTCCCATTAAAAATTCATCGCTACAGACAATGTACTCCTGATACCAGATGTGGTAGCATGGTGGAGATAGGACACAGACTGAGGGGGAATTTGCTATAGAGATAGATATTTTATAAACCTTTTAGTGTATCTTCACCCAAATTCCTTTATTGAACTGCTATAATGGAGTTATTTTATGGAAATAATAGGTATTTCAGTAGTGAAAGAAATTTCTACTCAGATTTACTTTTCCTTAATCTCCTCTGGCAATTCCCTCATTTCTAGTAGTATAAAATTCTAGTCTAAAAGTTGGTGGGGAAAAAAGCTTAATGTTATATCTTTTAATTAGAGTGTGATGGGACGCCTGGGTGGCAGTTGTTGAACATCTGCCTTAGGCTCAGGGCGTGATCCCAGAGTCCTGGAATTGAGTCCCACATGGGGCTCCCTGCATGGAGCCTGTTTCTCCTCCCTCTGCCTATGTCTCTGCCTCTCTGTGTGTATCTCTCATGAATAAATAAATAAAATCTTTTTTAAAAAAATTAGAGTATGATATCGTTCTAGATGTACATAAGTAAAATAATTTTTAAGCAACATTTTGAAGCTATGTTAACATAATTATGGTACATAGAATCATAACGGCACACGAATGTTAATGTTATTTGTTTAATCAAAAAAATATATCATTGGGGATGCCTGGCTGGCTCACTTGGTCAAGCATGACTCTCTCTGAGACTCATCTATATCTTTGGTTGGAAAGACTCTCCCATTTCTGATCTTTGTGTGTCAGCCCTATCTGTCTGCCACAGTTATTTCCCAGAAGCCCTGAAAAGAAGAGTGTATGATTAATAGCAGGACTCAATATAATCACTCTTGATTCCATTGGCTCTCATCCAATAGAGAAAATGAATCCAAACAATTACATGTGACCCTCTTGTGCTCTAAAATAAGATCTCCAACATAGTCACACTTTTATTTATACCAAAGTCTCAAAGGTTTCAGATTGGTGAGAATTCCAAGATGAAGTTTTCTAAATTTACCCTTTGAATTGCACCTTCTAAAATTATTTTTCCTGACCTACAATTCTTAGACTTTAACATTTACTATGATATAGTGCATGTCTCCCATTTTATTCAAGCAAACATTAGGGCTTATACTGACCATATGAATGAATCACGTAATTTCCCTTCTATTTTGTTTAGCCTTTGCACACAAATATTAAATCAAAATTCTTTTCCGGTGCACCTGCTGAGAGAGACAGAGTAGAGAGACAGAGACAAAGAGAGACAGAGAAGACTCAAGACTCAGTTCTTTCTCTTTAAGTCTATCTGTTTAGCTCATATTTCCACAGTTCAGTTTAGGAAGTAAATTGACTAGAAGGCTTTATTTGGATAACATACAAATTATTTCTCTCCTCAGAGAAAATTTCCTATTTTACATTTTCTCTCTTTTAAAATTCCTCAGAGGAAATTTTAGCCACGTTTAAAGACTCTATAACAGTTCTAAAAGATCTTTAAATCAATAGAATAGTTGTGTTGATACTGAATAAAACGAAAAGAATTGCAAAACCACTTTGATGCTTAAATTTTCTTAAAATTATGTATTTAGAATAGTATCTGCCCACTATAATCACTTATCATTTTCTTCTCAGAAAGCATTTAGTTTTTCTTCATTTCCCCACCCCCATAACCACTATATCCAATGTGTGTTTTAACAAAATATCTGTAACCTAGGACAAGAACAATATATTTTGGAATATATATTCAAGGGGAAAGTATTTAGAATTCCATTAGTGCCAGCCCAAAAGTATGGGGCATTACTTTGGCCAAAGAAATACTAAATGTGGATAGAAAATATTTAGGAAATATAAGAAATGGAAAGAATTAGAAAGTGCCTTCAAGGGTAAGCAAGCAGACTAATTCTAGGAGAGATGGATGTTCTTCCTAAAAATCTTTGGCTTAAAAAAAGTGCAAGAGAAATAGTGTTGGACTACAGTAGCAAAGATGAATTTTTTTCCCCAGATCAGCATTTTATAAAAGAAGGAATATGAAAGGAAGGATTTTTAAACTCACAGACCAGATTGCATAAAGGATTGTTTCCATTATATGAAAGTTAAGTAGCTTTTGAATGTCATGAATGAATATCTGCTTTGTGTGAAATGCTTCTCTTAAACTCATTGTGATATTAAGCATATTTATGTAAATAATGGGTGATGGTTTTAATATTATATAAACATTACCTTTGTTATGTGATCCTTCTGAAAGACTCTGCTGACTGTTACTTTTGGCTTAAGAAATCAGTGAAATCATATAGGTTTTTAAGGAAATCCACAGGAATGTATAAAACCTCCCCCTCCCACTCTGGAAGAGAAAATCAATGCCCCTTTTATGTACCTACATTTCTACAGGCAGGTCTACAGCTTATAGCTGGAATAAATCCATGATACAGTAGAATAGGCTTAACCCAATATGAGATCAAATCCTAGCTCTGCCACTCAGAAGCATGAGATCTAAGGTAGATTACTTAATTTCTCTCACCTTCAGCTTCCCTGTTGGCAAAGTTAGGGTTATACTGCTATTCATGCTCACAAGGGTGCTGTGAAGATTAAATAAAATAGTCCCAAGGCATCTGGGTGGCTCAGTTGGTTAACCATCTGCCTCTTGATTTCAGCTCAGGTCATGATCTCAGCTCATGATCTCAGGCTTGAGGGATCAAGTGCCTCATGGGCAGCTCGCTCAGCAGGAAGTCTGCTTACTGTTCTCTCTCACTCTCTCAAATAAATAAATAAATCTTTAAAAAATAATAAATGAAATAATCCTATGTAAGGTGCCAGGCTCTGGTGCATAGCACATGCCCAAGAAATGAAACAGCCTCCCAAACACCTTTGAGGTCTGCAGTCCAGGTATTGTTTACCCCAATTTTTTTTAAGATTTTATTTATTTATTCATGAGAGACAGACAGAGAGAGAGAGGCAGAGACACAGGCAGAGGTAGAAGCAGGACCCATTCAGGGAGCCCGACGTGGAACTTGATTCCCAGGACTTCAGGATCATGCTCTGGGCCAAAGGCAGGCGCTAAACCACTGAGCCACCCAGGGATCCCTGTTTATCCCAATTTTACAAATCATGAAACAGGCTTGAAGACAAAGCTACAGTCACAGAGTTAATGAGTAGCAGAGTCACATCAGGAATACAGGTCCTGCTGATGATAATGATAATAACAGTAATAATACTATTTCTGATTATTGTGATAACAGTAGTAACATTATTTTTATTTTTAGTATTATTAGGTAATGACTTGGTTGATTGATTAGCATTTTACTTCATTTTGCTTCTTATTTTCAACTCCTATGAAGCTTTCATTGAAGACGGGAAACAAAGTACCCTCTCACAGGGAGAAGAGCTTCTCTTCCCTAGTGGCATGTACAAGCCCAGAACAGCCAGAAACAGCCCTGTTTTCACTTGGAAATAAAACAAAACAAATGATGAGATTACTTAAGCTATCAGTTCAAACTGCGATAGATGCATTTGCCTCCAAACCTCTCCAAATGGTAGCAATTACTGGTTTAAATTTTTTTTTAATTTATTTATGATAGTCACACAGAGGAGGGTGGGGTGGCAGAGACATAGGCAGAGGGAGAAGCAGGCTCCATGCACCGGGAGTCCGACGTGGGATTTGATCCCGGGTCTCCAGGATCGCGCCCTGGGCCAAAGGCAGGCGCCAAACTGCTGCGCCACCCAGGGATCCCGCAATTACTGGTTTAATGTCGATGACTTGCCACTACTTGAGCCCTATATTGATATCCCTATGAATGAATGTGTATTCACATAGCTAGTTTACATGTAAAAAAAACCTATTCCTATGAACCCTCGAGTGTTTGTTTTAGACTGCTTAGCCAGTTAGTTCACCAGGTATTAGCAGGCCAGAGTCCATGTCTTTCATGCTATGAAAGATATTTCAGTAATGTAGACAGCTTAATACTGGCTACTGAATCTAGTATAGTCAGGAGAAGAAAATCCTTTGTTCTCTTTATTGGTTTCAATATTCTTGAAAATCTGGGAAATCTGTGGTCATGTGTGTACAGGGTTGGAATATAATATTTCTTTATAAATGAATCAACGTTGATCCAAGAGAAGGTTCCAGAGGGGTTAACGCTGCTCAGTTAAAGGACTGCTCAGACGTGGGTGTGTGTGTGCCTGCACTGTACACACACAAGCTGTGACCATGTGAAGCCAGTATGAGTTCACAAACGACAAGATCTGACGGACTTATCTAATTTCCTTTTTGGACAGATTGGCAAAACTTGGATCAAAGGAACACCTATCAATCCAGTGTATCTGGATCTTGGCAAGGCATTTGACTAGATTTTTATGATTCTCTTATGGAGAAAAGAGAGAAATATGTTTTAGATGATAACAAGCCAAACAATATATAATTACTCGAGGGATGTTAATTAATAAATAGATATGAACCGGCATAGACATCTTACAGGACATCTTAAGTTCTGATGTTAGCAATTTCCAAGTTTAAGTTTTCAAATACTTAAATGAGGTCATCGAAGACATTTGAGAATGCTGATGAAATTTGGAAATGCTATATCATTGGGATTTGAGTGGGGTGACCAACGTTTCCCAATTTACCTCAGACTTTCCCACTTTGAGCACTTAGAGTCCCAAATCCTGGGAAACCCCTCAGACCCAGGTAAACCAGTGTGATGGTTAGTCACTCTAGATTTGATTAGGAGTTAGAAATGACGTGAGGTAGGTAATTTTTAAATTACCCAATTTAAGTACCTCATATAAGTGGAATCATACAATATTTGTCCTTTTGTGACTGGCTTATTTCATTCAGCATAATGTTTTCAAGGTTCAGCAATGTTGTAGTATGGTCAGAATTCTCCCCTTTTTAAAGTCTGACTTATGTATATATACACCACATTTTGTTTATCCATTTATCCCATTTATTCATTGAGGGCCACTGGGGGTGCTTCCACCTTATAACTATTGTGAATAATGCCACTATAAACATGGGTAGTTCAAATATCTGTTTAAATCTCAATTTCACTTGTTTTGGGTACATATCTAGCAATGGGATTGCTGGGTCGTATGGTAATTCCATTTTTAATTTTTAAAGGAACCTCCATACTATGTTCCATAGCAGCTACACCATTTTATATTTCTACCAGGAGTGCACAAGAGTTGCAGTTCCTTCACAGCCCTGCCAAAACTCGTGTTCTCTTTCTTTCTTTTTTTCTTTCTTCTTAAATAAAGTAGCTATGTTAATGGGTGTGAAATGGTAACTTACTGTGGTTTTTCATTTCCCTAATGATTAGTGATGTTGATGACCTTTTCATGGGCTTATTTGCCATTTGTATATCTTCTTTGGAGAAATGCCTATTTAAGTCTTCGCTCATTTTAAAAATTGGATTGTTAGTTTGTTGAACTGTAGTTTTTTATATGTTATAAATAGCCATCCTAATGGGTGTATCCACAGGATCTCAATGCCATCAAATGCATTTAAGATTATCCTCTCACAAGATGAAATTATTTAAGAATTTTGAGCAGATAGTACCAAGAGATTTAAATTTAGGTGGTTCACTCTGGAGAAGAAAGATTGAAGGGGGGGAAGCCTGAAGCAGGGTAACAGTACAGAAGCTCTTATTATCAGTTAAGAAACCATGAAGACCTTTGGTAATGGAATTGAGGAGGAAGAGACATACATGAGATTTTTAAAAGGGCAATATCAAAAAGGCTAGATGACTGACTAATGGGCTGTGAATAGGAGAAATGCAAGATGATTTCCCAGTTTCTTAGGAGAATGGGTGGATGGTAGCTTTACACCAAACTCAGGAGTCGAGGGAAAGATACAACCAGTTTTATTTAAATTGAATATGCAGTACCTGTAAGGTAGCCAGGTGAATATGCCTCATTGGTGGTTAAATATATTAGCCTGGAGCTTAGCACAAAATCTGAGTTTGGGATAGACTTATCACAGTGTAGGTAAACCCTGAAACCAAGATTGTCCAAGGACAGTGAGTAAAATTTTAAAAGCATATTGATTTCTGAGAAATACCCAAATTTATGGGCTGGGCAGAGCAAGAGAAGCCCACAAAGAGGAGCAAGAAAGAATATCCATGAAGGTAAAATTTATAGGGATACTAGTTCAGCTCAATATAAGAATGTTTTTAAAATTAGAGTTGTCCAAAAAAGGAGGGCGGGGGGAGTCCTTTTGTTGAAAGTGAGTTCGCAGCCACTGGAACCATTGTCAGAAGCAGGACAATCACTTACCTGGATGTCACAGGAGGGATTCATTCCCTGATGAGGATTTGGTTTCCATGTTAAGAGTATACTTTAAAAAAAAAAAAAAAAAAAAAGATTTTATTTTTTTGAGAGAAAAAACAGAGCATGAGGGGGGGCGCGTAAAAAGACAAGCAGACTCCCTTCTGAGCAGGGAGCCCAAAGCAGGGCTTAATCCCAGGACCCCGAGATCATGACCTGAGCTGAAGGCAGATGCTTAACAGACTGAGCCACCCAGAGCCCCCAAGAATATACTTTTTAATGACTAGAAAAATCTACTGTTTCATCAGAAAACAATGTGAATTAATAAAACCCTGGGAGGGGGATCCCTGGGTGGCTCAGTAGTTTAGTGCCTGTCTTTGGCTTAGGGCGTGACCCGTCAGTCCTGGGATTGAGACCCGCATTGGGCTCCCTGCATGGAACCTGCTTCTCCCTCTGCCTGTCTCTGCCTCTCTCTGTATGTCTCTCATTAATAAATAAATAAAATCTTAAAAAAAAAAAAAACCCTGGGAGACTTTTACTTGTTTAATATTTGAAGTTTCCAGGACTAATTGAAAAAGAAGAAATACGTGAAAACTTTTTAGTCTTTCAAATCAAGAGCTAGGCATATCCCCACTCAGAAACTGCTGCAAATATTTCAGAATATAAGCCAAAATAATAACTGTGATTCTCTTATAAATAATGCTTGCTGAAAGACTCAGACATACTGGCCAAAAGACTTTGGTTCCAGTAAGATGAGTAAGAGAATTTGCCAGCTCCTTAGAAGACAATTCCCCCTGTGTCAAAAGAAGACTGTGTGTGCTTCAGTTTTATTTACAGTTATTAATTATGAATATGGAAGCATTATGAATAAAGGAAATATGAATAATTACATAAGCCAGAATTACTGGTTCTCTGTCCCAAATCATGAGGTTTACCCTGGGGAAGTGGAAAGCAACAGAGTAAAACTTCTCCAGAATGCTACTTGATAAATATTCCATCTTCTGGCTGGAAGGAAAGAGCAACCTTTGCCTTTGAGTCCTTTATTGGTTCTGTAGCTCCTAACGAGGCCCACCTGCCCCAGCCTGCTGACTGACAGCACAGCTGCACTCTGTCAGGCAAGGTCTGCTCCCAGGACCCACCAGACCTGGATGAAATTCAGATCACCAGTTAATGCAATCTCATTGCTGGTCTCTGAGGAATGGTAACTGGCTTTCCAAACAAATACGAACAGTCTGGGAATCATCTCTATAGTCTACACATACGCAAAGCTATTTGGGAATGAAGGCAGTAAGTCTTTTTTTTTTTTTGGTCTAAAAGCCTACATTATTCATTTTTTTGTCAGTCCCTCCATCCATCCTCACCTCTGAGAAAGTGAGTTTTCTCTAAAACCTGCACCATTGTAATATCCTTTCAGGGTCAGATAGTGATGATTTGAATCCTGCCTCTATCCTGTGTAAACTCAGCTATCTTTCCTTGGTTTCCTTGTCTGTCAAATGAGTTATAATACATAAAGAGCTTATAACAGTGTGGACACGTAGTATTCAACAATGTATGCAGTATATACAGGGTTCCTATACCCATCAACTTAGAGAACTCATCAAATCAACTGATGTTCCTCCTGAATGGGCAAAGGAAGAGGATCAAGAATGCTTGGAAAATTAGCCTTTGGTTCAAAATTGAAATAGATTGCTTCACTTGTTGAGCTATGGGCATAAATCACCTTTTCACACTTATTCTCCAGGGTCTAGGGTCTCCAATCTTCTCCTAATGAGGAGCTATTTATGAAATAATGTCATCCCCCAAATCTTCAGCATGCTGACTTGTGTTGGGTCCTTAAAGTTCCAGATGATGAGAGATTTGGAGGCAGGAGAAAACGAATTGCTAAGAACTGATATCTGGCTCACTGAATCAATTTTTGAACTAAAGTACCTTTCTGTGTTAAACTATCACCATCATCATCAAATCCTAGAATTTTATTTTTTTTAAATTTTTATTTATTTATAATAGTCACAGAGAGAGAGAGGCAGAGACACAGGCAGAGGGAGAAGCAGGCTCCATGCACCTGGAGCCCAACGTGGGATTCGATCCTGGGTCTCCAGGATCGTGCCCTGAGCCAAAGGCAGGCGCTAAACCGCTGCGCCACCCAGGGATCCCAAATCCTAGAATTTTAGAATGGAAAGAGACCTTTTATTATTATCAGGTATATATATATATATATATATATATATATATATATATACCCCTATATGAAAGAGTTAGATTTGATACATATATACATATGTATATATGAGACACAGAGTTGCGAAGTCATTTGCTCAATATTTTTTTTTAACAAATTAGTCATAAAGATTAAAGTCTACCCCTCCTGGTTCAGTTCCCTCTTTCATACTTCCATCCAACAACTATTTCTTAGATTCTTCTGATATGCAAAATATTGAGTAAGGAGGTGAATAAAACATAATCTCAGCCCTCAAAATCTTATAGTTTAGAAGAGAATCATACTGAGTAGATGAACTGTTACATTTTAATGGTGAAATATTCAGTGCTATACTGTTGGGCAGAAAGATAACAGAAGGGCATGTTACAGTCTGCTGAGAACATCTCATCATCACTGAGAAGGACTTATTTTGTGTCAACACTGTCTAAGATTCTAGGGATACAAATGTACAAAGGCACACTACTATTCTCCAAAGATTGTAAAGATGATCACAAATACAGTAAAAACCAGCACATTCCATGTTATATGACTGCTGCAGACAGTATAGTACTAAGGAGCTCAAAAGATGGAGAGCTCACCAAGGGATGGGGCCATTGGAGGAGATGAAAATGGCATTGGACTTCGAAGGAAATAACATTTTGTGCTTGGAATTTATCTCCAAAAAGTAGAAATGTGATTCTTCCTTATGACAAATCTGACTCTTTCCCCCAATGTAACAGATGTTCTCATGACAATCTTTTTCAGAACTTACAAGGAAGAACTTAAAGGTGATAGTCTTAGAGCATCCTTTCCTCTGTCACATGTCTTGTTTTTGCTGTGCTTCCTAGTTCATCCTCTCCAAAGGATTTTTTTTTATATTCAAATGTATTTTAGAAATTATTCACCTATTCCTTCTCAGTATCCTACTCTAGCTGTTTCTCAACAAATCTTTTTCCTAGTCCAACCTCTTAAGAAATATATCAGAATAGGCTTTATTTTTCATACTAAATTTTGACATTTTCCCAACATAGCTCAATATGTGACTTTCAAGTAAAAGCTTTCCCAAACAAAATTGTGACAATGTTACCATGAAAAATCTTTCAACCATTAAAATGTGAAAATGTGGGCAGCCCGGGTGGCTCAGCGGTTTAGCACCGCCTTTGGCCCAGGGTGTGATCCTGGAGGCCCGGGATCAAGTCCCACATCAGGCTCCCTGTATGGAGGCTGCTTCTCCCTCTGCCCGTGTCTCTGCCTCTCTCTCTGTGCCTCTCATAAATAAATAAATAAAATCTTTTAAATAAATAAATAAATAAATAAATAAATAAATAAATAAATAAATAAAATAAAGTGTGAAAATGTGCATGTGAATTTTAAAGTATTAGAGCCCAATGAGTAAGTGAATTATAGAAAAAAAGGGTTAATATCAAATGCCTAGACATTATTACCTAAACTTGGATAAACCAGGAAATTTTCCAAATCAAATATGAAATCATCAGCCCAATATGATTAGGAGAAAAGTGATGTAATAAAATCAACTTTTAAATATCTATATGGCATGTTGCATTTCCTAGGAATCTTCAAATGTTTGCTTAAGAATAGCCAAAGCAATTGCAATAAAATATAAAACAGCTCTTTGAAATCATATTTCTAAAAATTTATAAATTTCCCCAATTCCCTACATTATTTAAAGAAAAAGTTATTTTCCCAGGAAGGAAACTTCATTTTAAAAACCACTCCAGTATTTCCCTTGCAAAGAAATAAGCCAGATGATTCTAACACATGGAATTTTACTTGGGGAAAATTCAGAAATACAAGGAAACTTTAGTAACTCTTTAGTACTAACAATCACTGTGTAATTCCTCGAAGTTTTCTTCCTGATGAAAGTCGATGAGATAATAATGTCTACTGAGAAACAAAATAAACAAAAACCTGGAAATCAGCAGCAAGTGGTTATATAGAATCCATATGATATTCTAGAAAGAAACTGGACTGGGATCAAGATGCGTGTATTTGCCACTTACCAAGCAGAAGAGAACAGATTCTATAGGTATGTTACATTTGATGATTTTTTGACAAGTATATATACCTGTGAAATCACCACTCCAAACAAGATATGGAAGGTTTTCATCACCCTAGAAAGTTCTTTCATGTCCCACTGCCATCAAGCTCCTCCCCCATTTCTGCCCCAGGAAGCTATTGTTTTTATTTCTACTTCTATAAATTAGTTTTACCTTTTCTAAAACTTCATGTAAATGGAACCATGTACCTTCTTGTTACACTGCTATTCAGTTGTTTTTTAAGACTCATTTATGGGAAGTCCTGGTGGCCCTGCAGTGTAGTGCCGCCTTCAGCCCAGGGCGTGATCCTGGAGACCTAGGATCAAGTCCCACGTCGGGCTCCGTGCATGGAGCCTGCTTCTCCCTCTGCCTGTGTCTCTGCCTCTCTCTGTCTCTCATAAATAAATAAACAAAATCTTAAAAAAAAAATAAAGACTCATTTATGTTGTCATGTGTGGTGTTCTTTCTGCTGCAGAGTATATCCCATTGTATAAATAAACTATTTATCCATTCCCTTGTTGATGGACATTTGGGTTATTTTCAGCTTGGGACTATTTTTTTTTTTTTTTTTTTTTTTTTTATTTATGATAGTCACAGAGAGAGAGAGAGAGAGAGAGGCAGAGACACAGGCAGAGGGAGAAGCAGGCTCCATGCACCGGGAGCCTGATGTGGGATTCGATCCCGGGTCTCCAGGATCGCGCCCCGGGCCAAAGGCAGGCACTAAACCGCTGCGCCACCCAGGGATCCCTCAGCTTGGGACTATTATAAATAAAACTGTTATGGATAATCTGTCATCATATTATTTGCTTTCCATTTGTCTCTTCAAATTATTTTTCCTCTGTTTTTCTTTTCCTGCCTTTATTTGGTTAATCAAATATGTTTTTGGGACACCTGGGTGGCTCAGTGGTTGAGTGCCTGCCTTCAGCTCAGGTTGTGATCCTGGGTCCTAGGATCCAGTCCCACATCAGGCTCCCCATGGGAAGGCTGCTTCTCCCTCTGCCTATGTCTCTGCCTCTGTCTCTGAGTCTCTCATAAATGAATAAATAAATAAAATCTTTAAAAAATATATATGTTTTAAGTATTCCTCTTATTTCATCTATTGGCTTCTTTACCGTAACTTTTTGTTTTTAATTTTTAAGTGGTTGCTCTAGCACTAACCATATGCATGTATAATTCATCAAAGGCTATTTGTAGTCCAATATTTTACCACTTCACTCTTTATACCAGACTCTTCACCCTTCCCATTTGCTACTTCCCATGTCACAAATATAATAATTTATAAGAATATAACTCCTTTTACCTGCCCTTCCTTTTACTTTTTCAAAGCTGTCAACCTCACTGTACAACGTTGTTATTTTCCATTTAAATGGTAAGTGATTTCTATATTTACCCATTTACTTACCATTTCCAGTGCTCTCCATTCATTACTATAGATTGAAGTTCCATATGGCATTACTTCCCTGTAGCCTGAAGAACGTCTTTTATCATGTCTTATAATGCGAGTCTTTATTATAAGAGTTTTTGGATATTATTTCTGAAATCCTTCAAAAGTTGTGTTGACAGGGTTTTTTTCTCAGATTTAAAGATATTATTCTATTATCTTCTGGCCCCTATTGCTTCTGATAATAGTCATTATTTATATCATTACTTTCCTGTGATTAATATGTCTCTTTCTACTTCCAAATTTTCTCTTTCTTTGGTTTTCATCAATTTAATGTGTTTTTCCTTTATTTATTACTGCTTATTACTTGGAAATAAATCAATTTTTAAAATCAAAGTTAGTAACATTTCAGTCATTATGTCTTAAAATATGTTTTCTTCTTATACTCAGTCTTAGGGACTCTGTTACATATATCTTAAACCATTTGATATTGTTCCATGGGTCCTGAGGCATTGTTAACTTTTCTTTAATTTTTCTCTCTGTTCTTTAGAAAATACCTGAATTTTAACTCAAGGCCCTTGATTTTTTTCTTCTGCCATCTACAGCTTGCTGTTAAGCTCATCTGGTGAATTTTTAATTTTAGTTAGGATTTTCCACTCTAGAATTTCCTTTTTTAAAAAAGAGTTTTTTGGCTCTTTTTCCAGCTGGAACCATGGAGGGTGCAGAAGAGAAGAAGAAGGTTCCTGCTGTGCCAGAAACCCTTAAGAAAAAGCAAAGGAACTTCGCAGAGTTGAAGATCAAGTGTCTGAGAAAAAAGTTTGCCCAAAAGATGCTTCAAAAGGCAAGGAGGAAGCTTATCTATGAAAAAGTTAAGCATTACCACAAGGAGTACAGGCAGATGTACAGAACTGAGATTCGCATGGCGAGGATGGCGAGAAAAGCCAGCAACTTCTACGTGCCTGCAGAACCCAAGTTGGGATTTGTCATCAGGATCAGAGGTATCAATGGTGTGAGCCCAAAGGTTCGAAAGGTGTTGCAGCTTCTTCGCCTTCACCAGATCTTCTTCAATGGCACCTTTGTTAAGCTCAACAAGGCTTCAGTTAGCATGCTAAGGATTGTGGAACCATAAATAGCTTGGAGGTACCCAGACCTGAAGTCAGTGAATGAACTGATCTACAAGCGTGGTTATGGCAAATCAACAAGAAGCGAATTGCCCTGACAGATAACACATTGATTGCTCGGTCTCTTGGTAAATATGGCATCATCTGCATGGAGGATCTGATTCAGGAGATCTATACTATTGGAAAACGTTTCAAAGAAGCGAACAACTTTTTATGGCCCTTCAAATTATCTTCTCCACGCAGAGGAATGAAGAAAAAGGCCACCCATTTTGTAGAAGGTGGAGATGCTGGCAACAGGGAAGACCAGATCAATAGGCTTATTAGAAGGATGAACTAAGGTATCTACCATGATTATTTTTATAATCTGGTCAGTTAATAAATGACTACTTTCAAATGGAAAAAAATAAAATAAAATAAATTAAAATAAAAAAGAGTTTTTTGTACTCTGCTAAGACACCACTTCCTCATCAAGATCTTACATTCCTTTACTTACTTGAACACATTTTTCTTTCATTCTTTTTAACATATTTATTATGGCTACTTTAAAGTCTGTGCTAAAATTAATATGTGGGAACTCTAGAAGTTGGTTCATATTAACTGCTTTTTTCTTGACTATGAGATTTCTTTTCATGTCTCATAATTTTTGTTTGCGTATAAAACTTTGTAGATGATTCATTGCAGAGACACTGGATTTTGTTACCTTATTTTGAAGAGTCTTGATTTTTGTTCTAGAAGTAGTTTAACTGTTAAACAACTTGAACTTGGGTAAACCGTGGTCTTATACTTTGCTAGCATGATTCTGTGGAATGTCCATGGTGTTTTCCGCATTCCTGTTACTGAGCCATATTTATCTCTAGTAGGGAGAGAGTTTGGAAGTTTAGGTTTTGTTACAGTGGATCTAAAGTAGATTTTATTCTAGAGTGTGCTTCTTACTTGTAGGGTATGGCCTTACTGGTATTTCAGCTAAATGGCTAGGATGTTGATGAAATATTAACTCAGTTCCCCTATTCTGATTGGGCTGGAGCTCTAATGTTTTCCAGCACAGCTTACTGTGTCAGAGTCAAAAATCGTCCCCACAGAGGGCACCTTGTGAGGTGAGGCTCACCTTAAGAGCTTTCCTTCTCTCAGAGATTATTTTTGTGGCTGCCTATGGTTAAATGCCTGCAAACAGTTGCCTTGTACATTCTGTTTAGATTTACAGTTGTTTATGGCAGGAGAATAGTCCTATGCCAGTTATTCATTCTTATGCAGAAGAAGTCCTCCTCAGGTATAATATGACTTTGCTTTCTGGCTTGAATGAATAGGTAATGATGGCTCCACTAACTGCCATAAGAAATCTGAGATCAGAAGCAAGCTTAGGACAAACCAGATGACTTGGGTTTTGTTCATGTTGCGTAGGAGGCATGAGAGATGCTGGTAGAGACAGTGTTATTCTTTTGTTAATACTTACGCTTAAAGTTGATCACCATTTATACATACACAAAACTATTCTTTCCTATTATATTACATTTAAATATCCTCTTTAGGGTCACCTGGGTATGTCAGTTGATTAAGCATCTGACTCTTGATTTTAGCTCAGGCCTTGATCTCAGGTTGGAAGTTCAAGCCCTGTGTTGGGCTCCATGTTGGGTGTGGAGCCTACTTAAAAATTTAAAAAAGCAAATATCCTCTTTAAATTTTAAGAAATACAAATAGCATTGATTTGGACTCTTTCCTGTTATTTGAGAACTAGAGCCAAAGTTATAGTAAGGGAAATATTTGTTTCCAAAGTGATTTGTCAAAAACTTGATTTATTTTTTCTTTGAGGTGGAAAAAGCATCTATTTAATTGTGATAAAACTATTTCTCTCTTTTTCTTCTGCACTGCATGAGTATTACCATTCAGCCACTGGAGACTAGATATAACTCTGTGCCACACACATGTGTTCTCACTGAAGTAAAACTCCTCCAATATACCAACCACAAATATGAAACAAAGGTGCTGACACAACTGGAAGAACATGAGCAATAACAACGAATGTATTTGGGTGTTCCTGTGGGCTAAGGCAGGAATGAAAGTAAAAAACACTCTCGTACAACTCTGAGCCATCACTATTCCACTAGACATTTCAGTTTTTACCAGCTGTAGCATGAAGGGCAGTTGGGGATTAGACTGTAAAATTCTCCTGGCAGTCATTCAGGGGCAGCCACTGTCCAGTAGGAATTATACCGTGTCCACTTCTGCATAACTGCAGGTCAGCTTCCCACTACATCCAGTCTATGGCATTCATCATATCTGGCTGGCAGCTAAGGGGGCTGCAACCTTGAACCACAGGCCCGCAGGGATTTGTATCCTCTGGCTTCTCTTCTAAACATGTCAAATCTGGGCAGCCTGGTTGACTCAACAGCTTAGCACCGCCTTCAGCCCAGGGCGTGATCCTGGAGACCCAGGATCGAGTCCCACATGGGGCTCCCTGCATGGAGCCTGCTTCTCCCTCTGCCTGTGTCTCTGCCTCTCTCTCTCTGTCTCTCATGAATAAATGAATAAAATCTTAAAAAAAAAAAAAATAAACATGTCAAATGCTGGGCCTCATCAGCAGGAATATTTTGGGGCTGCAAATTTACCAATTTTACTCTCTATTTCCCTTTTCCCCCCGCCCCACTAGGAGCAGTCTTTCACTATCTCAGGTTCTGCTCTTTGTGCTATATGGATGCATATTAATTGAACTAAACTTGGTTGCATGAAGATGAACAGAAAGTACTATGGTTTACTCGGAGTGGTACAGAAGAAGTCAAAATAGTTCATGAGGATTTAATATCCTTTAGCTAGATTGATGACCATTAGATGACAGACTGCTTTAAAGTCTGTATTTCATTTACTTTGTTTAAATTCTTGGTACCAGGCAGTCCTGGTGGCGCAGCAGTTTAGTGCCGCCTGCAGCCTGCCGTGTGATCCTGGAGACCCGGGATCAAATCCCGTGTCAGGCTCCCTGCATGGAGCCTGCTTCTCCCTCTGCCTGTGTCTCTGCCTCTCTCTCTCTCTCTCTCTCTCTCTATGAATAAATAAACAAAAAAATCTGTAAAAAAATTTTTTTAAAAAGATTTAAAAAATAAAACTTTAAAAAATAAATAAATAAATTCTTGGTACCTAACTCAGTACCTAACCCAAGGAAAGTGTGTTTGACGAATCTTTGCTGTTGAATGAACACCAGGAAAAAGGCACCTGTTCCAGTTACTTTGGCATAGGACACTCTAAAGAATGGAAATATGTTGGCATTCCATCATCTTCAGTCCAAACTGCCTTCATGTGCTTTCCTGACATAGTGGAATGAATTACTTGTTTGTTACACACACACACACACACACACACACACACACACACAAACCCGAAAACAAAAATTCAATGTTGACCAACTTTGACATTTAAATACTGGTCTCATTAATTACTACTTAGCTGTGTGGCAATGGACAAGCTACTTACCATCTCTGGGCCTCAGTTTTCTCATCTGTAAAATGCAGGTAGTAATTGTACGGACTTCAGAGGATTCTTGTAAATATTAAAAAATGAATGGTGTTATACATGTATTGGTCACAATAAGATCTTCATATGTAGTTATTATTATAATTGTTGTTATTAAATACTTTTTAAGGAGATAAATTGTTAAGAATGTTTATAAATGCCAACCATTAGCTTCATAAATGCTAACCAGAAGCAATAAATACACTACTTTGGTTAGTAACCAAAAATCTGGCTTCAGACCAAGTAGAAAATAATAAATTATTTCTTGTATAAGCAAAGAGTTTCAAATAATTGTAGGCTATTCTCATGCTTAAAGTAATGTATAGGTATATTTATTTACTCAATAACTATAGTTGTCTGAATCGTTGTCCTTCCAAAAGTTATGCTGAAGTCCTAATTCCCAGTGTCTGTGAATGTGATCTTATTTGGAATAGAGTCTTTGCAGATATAATCAAGTTACAACAAAGCATATTAGACTGGTCCCTAAGGCCAGTGACTAATGCCAGTATATGAGAAAGGAGTGGACTATCAGACACAGAGACACAGATACACAAGGAAGAAGATCGTGTGAAGATGCAGGCACTGAATGATGTAGCCACAAGCCAAGGACACTGGCAACCCCCAGAAGCTAAGAAGAGGCATGAAAAGAAAGAATTCTTCCCTAATCCTTCATGGAGTATGGTCCTGTTGACAATTTGATTTTGGACTTTAAGGCTCCAGAACTGTAAAAGAATAAATTTCTGTTGTTTAATGACACAAAGTTTTTGGTAGTTTGTTATGGCAGCCTTAGGAAACTAACACAAGGGGGGCCATTTTTCTCCTCCATTTTAAAATATCATTGTGAAACAAGACTTTAAAAATATCTTTAGTCGGATTTTGTTTAAAATGTATGGTTTGTGTGCAGGAACTTCACACTTCATTTTCCTTTATAAATTTTTTGGAGGCGAATGATATAAACTATGGAAAGACAACTGCAGGAAGGGGTGTTTTAAACATGGGGCTATGTTTAAGTAATGTTACTGATCTTTAAAGAGTGTGAGTTACATTCTAATAATGTGGAAGTTCCTTATAATGTTTTCCAGGAGACAGGGTTTTGAACTCTATGTGCAGGAAACCATTACATTGGGGGAAAATATTGCTTTATGGGTCTCTGGCTGGGACTTTTAAGTGTTATGTATGAGAAAACATTAAAACTGGGGTAAGAGAAAGATGTTGTAACAAAGTGATCTTTATTATGTTTCAAAACACCAACTTCTGAGGAGTGTAAATAAGCATCCTTCAAATTCATTCTTATTTGATTGCTTTTGTTCACATTTCTGGAGTTGATTTTACTTGTGTTTAAAAAAATACTCCTTTGGAAGTAAAATAAAAATTTTAACACAAAGCCTTTCAACCAAAAGCACATAATACTTTTTGAGATACTACAGTTCTAGTTAGCGTAGAGAACATGACACAGTTCTCTAAATTATGAACAAACTGAGGCCATTATGTAATAGAGGGTATCCAGGATTTGGGCATCAGGAAGGCATGGGCAAGAAGAAAGAGCTTTGAAGTTACATAGAGTCCAGATACTCTAAGACAATAATCAATTCAGTTATATATATTTTTTTATTTTTCATACCTATGTAATGGAATAATTCTTCTACTTCATTGGTTACTGATAGATTATTTGAGCTAATGTACACAAAGTGGATAGAATAATTTCTAGTTCTTATAGAAGCTCAATAAATATTTTTTCTCCTTCTCCAATGAATCTTTTACATTTGAGATGATCTGTCTTTACATCCAGGAATTGGAGAGAGGCTGGATGAAATGTCAGCACTATGTTCATAGACCCAAGTTATATTGCAATTTCTAGAAAATTCCGGTGTCTTCTTTAGCAGAATGGAACCTGTAAGATTTCCCCTGGAGATCATCAAGGCTTTCCATCATACTGGGCAATGCCTGGAATTGCCTGATTAAATGTAGTCACCTCCTGTCCCAGAGCTTGAAGGAAATTTCTGCTCACTTTGCAATTTTAGCAGAGTACAAAGAATATTGCATTGGGAGCAATGAGAAACAGGTTGGGGCATAGGTCTAATCTATTTTGTCCCTAATTCCTTCAACTGTAAATTCAGCAGGTGGGAATAGATTGATCTCCAAGATTATTTTGGAGATACATTAACTAAGGTATACTTTGGAGTCAGATGGCTATTGATTTGAATTTTGGCTCTACCACTCAATTTTTTTTTTTTTTTTGTCAAGGCATTTAACTCTTGGGGCCTTAGTTGTACCTATTGTAAAATAGCCAATAATACATAATTGAAATGAGAAAAATATTGGAAGCACCTGGCACAAAGCAAATGCACAATAAACATTAGCTCTCTTTTACTAGATGAGTATTTCTTAAACTGTAACATGAATCAGAGTCACCTGGAAGGCTTGTAAAAAGAAGGAAATGAAGCCCCCAGAATTTCTGATTCAGTACATCTACGGTTAGGGCCCCAAATGTTGCATTTCTAGTGAGGACCCAGGTGATGCCCCAATCATGTGTTGAAAATCAACACTCTGCATCAGGAGTTGGCAAAATGCAGCACTTGGGCTCTATTTGGCCCACTGCTTGCTTTTGTAAATAAAGTTTTATTGGAACACATACATGCCTATCAGTTTACACATTGTCTATAGCTACTTTCCCACAATAACAATAGAGCTGAGTGCTACAACAGAAACTGTATAGCCCACAAAGCCTAAAATATTTATTATTTGGCCTTTTACAGAAAAGTTAGCAGGCCTACTGTAGACTACCATGTAGTATTGTTCCTAAGGAGCTTTAGGGCTCTGACAATTTATTTAAAATGTATTTTCTGTTGGGAGGCCTAGATATCTTTTTTTTTTAAAGATTTTATTTATTTATTCATTCATGAGAGATACAGAGAGAGAGAGAGAGAGAGAGAGAGAAAGGCAGAGACACAGGAGAGGGAGAAGCAGGCTCCATGCAAGGAGCCTGATGTGGGACTCGATCCCTGGTCTCCAGGAACATACCCTGGGCTGCAGGCGGCACTAAACCACTGCACCACTGGGGCTGCCCCAAGGCCTAGATATCTTCTCAAATATTAAAAAACATATTCTCTGTGAGCCTAAAGTCTTCCTTAACCGAATCCACGGAAATATAATGATATCCTGGCACAGCATAGTTGCTAAGAAGCCTCTTGAGTCTGAACTCAAGCTTTGGATAAGATATTTCACTTCCTATATGGTAAGTGGGGATAGTAATAATACTTATCACATAGGGTAATCATGAGGATGAAAGTGAATTATACACTTGAAGCATTTAGAAAAGTCCCTGGCGTCCAGAAGGCCATCAGTAAGTATTAGCTATTACCATTATTATTATTAAGGGAAAAGACACCTTCAGAGTGCTCTGTTCTCAGAACCACATTTCCCCTTTCCAGGTTCTTCAAGCTTTTTAATGAGTACGTGAGATCATAAAGTGTATTCACTGTATGTTTACAATAGCAATATAGCCACTTACTCTAGTTTAAAATATTTGATCACAAATCTTGCTATCTCTAATATCAAAAGCAAAGAGACCAAATTGCGTTTTTATGGAGATGATTCATTGGAACTAATGACAAAATTAATAGGGCAGATTTAGGCTAATCCATTCTTTCCAGCAGTCCTTTGTGGAGACTTAAAGTCTTTTCTGAAGTGGGAAGGAGATGAAAGGTCCTTTAAATGAAAAAAAATCCTGCATATCATACGAAGGAATCTTTGTGGTCAAGTTTAAATTTTTATCCTGAGTTGTTTGTTCTGAGTCTGAGGCTGTCCAGAAAGGTCATGGAAAATAAGTTTTCTTTGGGTTCTGTCACAGGGCTGTTTTGCTTGTAGAACGTTGCCTTCTAATAATCTTTGAACTTGAAGCACTGGGCACATGAGTGATAAACTACAGACACTTACTCGTGACATGAGCACAGGCTCGGTCAGCTCCACCCGCTTTTCCATCTTCTTGACTGTCATTTTGCTGTCACTCAGCATACTATCCCATGCTTTTCTTGCACCTCCTAGCAGTGCAGCAGTCCTAAGAGGCAGATATTCATTAGGTTCCTAGATTTTTTTCCTTAGAGCTTGTAAGCCTGGGCCTCTATTTCCTCTTTTCTAAAATGAGATAATTGACTAATGTACTATTGTGAATATTAAATTTGAGAGCATATGACAAGTGCTTTGTGAACTCCTGATGTATGTGAGGACTCCGCAAACATTAGGGCTTTGTCTTCTACCCCCTTCCATCCACCCCCTACCCAATACCCCCGCTATTTTTTGAACTTTTTTTTTTTTTTTGAACTTTGTAATGAGACCTTGTAAAGTAATTTGTCTTTACTTAGTCCTTTAAAAATGGTTTCCTAAGAACCTGGGTCCTTGAAGCTGAACTGTAGGTAGCCCTCACTCAGGGGGAGCAGCCATGTGTGAAAGAATTAAAAGCAGCTGGGCTAGGCACCTTTAAAAAGGTGGTTCAGAGAGTGCTGGGGTGTGCAAGGGGGCCAGAGGAATCACTTAGGCCAGGATGAACTAACTGCTGTTAGGAAGTAATGTAATGGACTGCAGTGGAAGAAGCCTTGTAGTGTTAATGAGGCAATGAACACTAGGCTTAAAAATAGTAGCTAAGTTCAAGTTGAAACAGATGGAGCTGAAAGCCATGAAAATGGCCTGAGGCAGTTATAGGTACAAATCAAGCAAATACACATATATTTTAGGAAATTGAACTGCTAGGTTAGTAAGGGTACTGCAGTAAGAGTTTTGAAAACAAATGCCCTCTAACCATGGTATTGCAAAGGTAAGAGTATGCAACATATAGATAATATTAAAGTTTATTTTGATTAAAAAATCTGAGTAGGTGGAGAGCTTATTCCTACACCTGTAGAGTACTTCTCCACTCTGGAAGTAAGTCAGACCATCTTACCAGTATTTTCCCATTTCCCTATTTCCGGGTGACAGCCTTGGAATTGCTGGTGAAATCTCCACAGGCCTGTCCATCATTGCAATTGATCCAAAGTTGCAGAACAGAGTGGCTGCAGCCACTCTGGAAAACTGTGTGGAGGTTTCTCAAAGAGTTAAAAATAGACCTGCCCTACCACCCAGCAATTGCACTGCTGGAGATTTACCCCAAAGATACAGAATGCAATGAAATGCCGGGACACCTGCACCCCGATGTTTCTAGCAGCAATGTCCACAATAGCCAAACTGTGGAAGGAGCCTCGGTGTCCATCGAAAGATGAATGGATAAAGAAGCTGTGGTCTATGTATACAATGGAATATTCCTCAGCCATTAGAAATGACAAATACCCACCATTTGCTTCAACGTGGATGGAACTGGAGGGTATTATGCTGAGTGAAGTAAGTCAATCGGAGAAGGACAAACATTATATGGTCTCATTCATTTGGGGAATATAAATAATAGTGAAAGGGAATAGAAGGGAAGGGAGAAGAAATGGGTAGGAAATATCAGAAAGGGAGACAGAACATGAAGACTCCTAACTCTGGGAAACGAACTAGGGGTGGTGGAAGGGGAGAAGGGTGGGGGATGGGGGTGAATAGGTGATGGGCACTGAGGGGGGCACTTGACGGGATGAGCACTGGGTGTTATTCTGTATGTTAGCAAACTGAACACCAATAAAAAATAAATTTATTATTTAAAAAAAACAAAGTTGCAGAACAAAATCATGCAACTTTCTCTTGAAGTAAAATGAAACTCTGAATCTTTAACTTTGAAGATAAAGCTGTTCAGTTCAACCTTCATTTCCCTCTCCTTCTCTTCTTTCAACCAGACAAAGCTTTTTTTTCCCCATTCTCCAACTAATGGCCCTTTATTTCATGGTTCCTGGTTACAGAAGTTGGCTTCATCTGTCCATCTCGAAAACATCCAGAGAGCAGCAGGAATCACTTGATATTCAGCATTCCTATTTAGTATGGTAGATGATTGAGAGATGATCTGCAGAAGTCCTTTTTTTAATTAAAGTATAATTGATAAACAATATTCTATTATTTTCAGGTGTACACAATAGTGATTCAATATTTTTATACATTATGAAATGATCCCCATAAGTCCATTTACCATGTCACCACATAGCTATTACAATATTAATAACTTATTATTATGTACTAGATTTGAACTAGTATAGTGTGTAGTTTTGTAAATAATATCTTTGAAAGTTTTCCGTAACATTCAAGGAAACAACCAGGACCTTATAAAGGTGCTATGGAGAACTGAATTAAGTATAAAAGGTTCCAGTATACTTTGTTTGCTATAGAATAAGGTATTTACGCAAATTCATCTGGTGTGGAGTTTAAATTTCCATCCTAATTCTAATTAATGAAGAATTCAAACTTCAGAGGGCAAGGAAAAGTTGACTAGGTTTGTTTGACCACCAAGGTTGATCTGACTAAGACTTTCTAAAATCCAATTATTCCTAATTTATTCCAGACGCTCTCTTCCTAAAAAAGGGCTTATATTCAATTTGCTGTAAACGATAATCAATGAGACTTATTATAAGTAAGTTAGCTGATTAGTTGTTTGATGTCATAGAAACATTTTAGAAACATAAACAATGACAACAAACAGTTTAGAATTTAGCATCCTCAGGAATTGATCTATGATGTCAGGGCACAGCTGTTATGGGCGATGTGACACCACTGGATGAAGGAGGAAGGCACTCAGGAGCTGCTGAACAGTACTGACAGAGAAGTACCCCTTCTTCCAGCACCAGTGCCTGCCTGGCTTAGCCATTAATTTGTAAAACTCATTTAGTCTTTCAAGATTAAATCATGGATGTTTAATTTCTCAAAAAAAAAAAAACTGGCTCAGTGGTAGAGAAGAATTTATCAAGAAGGTCAGGCAATTACACAATGGTCTTAGGACAATGTGTAAAAAGCATGCTGATGATTACAATGATGTCTTTGTTTTATGTCTGAGCATCTTAATTTTATTTGGCTTTCTTGGTGCCGGCGTTAGAACACACAAACAGCTGTTTTACATCAATGCTTATTTGGTACATTCCACATAGTCCATCAGTTGTGAAGTGAAATCAATCACTTCCCCAATTTTTCAACAACCACAGGGCCAGATAAGATATGCTTTCTTAAGACAAAATGGTTTTGACTCCGTAGCCTGCAGTATTTTACACTAGCCATATACTTTCTTCCTCTTCCCCACTATTATATTTTTTCCTTTGCCTTTATACCCATGACTAATAATACCCTGTGCCTAATTGCAGGCTGTGTGTTGTCCTCATCTCAACTTTATTAGTTTATCCAAATCCTGTTTCCTTGAGTGACCATCACAGATGGCATCTTTTATAATTAGCCCATTGGTCATCCAGATTTAGTATTGTTTATGGATGGGTGGACAGAATTTGTGTCTGATGGTCCATATCCTCTCTCTTCTCTGCCCTCTAGCCTGGGACCTTCGCTCATCAAAAATTTATGTTTTTCTTATCAAACCAGCTGAAAAACATTTCCTATCATGTATATATGTGAGCAGATATCCGGGGGTAGGGAGTTGACTATCAATCCATGATATCAATATTCTCATGATGCATTTTATGTCTCATCAACATGCAAAATGCATCAATGTGCAAAATGTACCTCATAATGCAGAAAGGTAAACCATTGTGAGAAACTCTTACTGGTTTTCTAAAAACAAAAACAAAACAAAACAAAAAAAAAAACACAAGAAAACATTGCTGTTAGTATATACCTAATAAATATTTATAAGATACCATTTAAATTACAGTGAGTCAAATTCCCTTTAATTCAAACTAAACTCAAGATAAACTTTTAGGTATTAATTTCCTAATACCAGTTAATATGGCATGGTGTGAATAATTTTATCCTGTAGGAGAAATTAATGGAATTCCATATTAATGTATGATCTATAAACTTGGTAAAGGGAAAAAAATAAAGGTGACACTGACAAAGTCAGTATAAATTAAAGCACAAGGAGAAACAACTGCGATGAAATAATCTTCCAACACTGAAGACATCATATGCAAGCTATATATCAAGTAAACTTAAGGGTGCCTCCTTGTGTCAGACTTGTAAGGTAGAAAATTCTGATATCAGTATGGAGAACTTAGAATGACTAAACTGTGGCTAATGACCCCTGTTTAATAGGAGTATAATATTCTTTAGATTTTGTTAGCAATAGTTGTGGACATGACACCTTTCTTCCATCACTAAGTTACTAGGAAATTGAGATAATTCTAAATAATTCCTCTGTAATAAAATAGTGCATGGTGTTTTCCCAAATCCACAATACCTGAAGATTCACTTTGACTCCGTTTTCCTGAAGTAATGCTAATACAGATCATGGGTAATCTGAGAATCTTCCTCTGAATTAAAAACTCCAGTTCCCACTAATTCTGCTCTGATTTTTGCCCCTAAATGACTTTATGTCTTAATCAAGTTCACTTGAACAGTCTCCATCATGTGCCATACCAGATTTCTATCTGGGTTTTTTTTTTTTTTTTTTAATCTGGGGTATTTTTGCCCCTAAATGACTTTATGTCTTAATCAGATTCACTTGAACAGTCTCCATCGGTGCCATACCAGATTTCTATCTTGATGCCAGTCCTAATCTGTTCATGCTACCTAAAAGAGTTCTATTCCCTTACCTGCATGCCTGTACTTAAATTAAGTGTTTATTGTTTTCAGGTGCTCAATCCAAACATGATTTTATTGTTCTTCTTATTGCTAGCATGTACAAAAAAACTAGTGAACTTAGAGTCTGAATTTCAGGCAGCAAGCCAACTCTGAGATACATTTCTGCAATCAAAATTAACTGCAACATCAACTGGAATGAAGAAAAAGCATGGAAGTAAAGGTTAACATATCATAAAAAGAAGAATCTGGGGTTGTCTTTCAAGAATCTTTTTGGACTAATGAATCCAGACCATTGCCTGGTTGCAAAAGCTCTATATCATTAAGGCAAAGGGCACAGTGGCCTTTCCACCCTAGATTTTATTGGCGAATGCCCAGCTCTGATACTATGTATGTAGCGTGTGTGCTAGGCAATTTGAAATAGGCCTTCAAGTCTCTAGTGCTATCAATTATTAGACTTCTTTTTCCTTAACATAAACATCGACTTCTAAAAGCTAATTTTTTCCCCCTGACATTTACTGTCCCACCCCCGGACTATGTCAGATGATTGTACCATCTGTTTGAATAAAAACTCTAATTTGGCCTGGATTTGGATTTTGTTTTTTCCCACTTCAGTCTATCAGATCCTTAACCATTACATCAAACCACAAGAAACCACATATTTCTTCACAGAGTAAATGATCCTCGTCTGGCCCCATTGGCCTACCAGGGCTTCCAGTTTAGGTCTTCTCTCTGAGTCTTGAGTTTCCTGTTGCTGCCTGACAAGCTCTGCAATACCTCAGGCTTCAAGTGCCAAGAAGCCTGCTCCAGACTGAGCGGGCATGCTGATTATCTTCCCAAGTGTTAGATGCCCATGGCTTCCGTCACTGCCTTCTGGACAGAGCTAACAGTGTCAGGGAAATAAAAAAGTTTGGACTAGATAATTTTAAAAATCTCTTTCAGGTCTAAATTCCAGATTTCACATTTATAGATGAGAAAACTGAGGCTTGAAGAAGCTGACTCTTTAAGGAAAAGAGAGCACGTGAAGTTGCCTATTGATAAAGCTGGAGGTAATGTCAGTGATGTGCTGGTTAATGTTTAAAAACCAGATCTAGGGGTGGGGAAGAAAAAAGTCCTAATTCATAGCATTTCTGTAGTGTAATTCTAGTGCTGATTTCTGTGGTATAAATACTCCCATGATAGTTGATTTCAAACTACCAACATGAGTCAACCAGCTGCAAAATTCCTCAAAATGTAATAATCGGCTCTTGGGATCTGGTACCAATCAGCTCCAGCACATCCCCCAAAATGTTCTGATTTAATAGTGATAATGGAAGGAACACTTGGTTGGTTCTATCGCCCTGCATTTCTCTAATCTTGACAGATAAGATCACTTAACTCCAACCTGAGGGCATGGTACCTTTCCAGATTCTGAGGCTAATGGTCTCCCTAGACTAGGGAACATAAAGCCCCTTAAGGCAGTAATTCATTGAGCCCTGACTTTTTCAAGCTCCCTCACACCCTTGTTCCCTCGGTTCTACTGTGAGGATATCCAGCCTCCTCAGTGACTGGCTTGCTGCCAAAGAACCTACTCACCTTAAGACTTGGGTTTCCATAGATGATAACCAAAATCCACTCCAAGACATGCCCATGAGTTTATTTTACTCTAAAATTTTATCCGGTTGTGTAGGTAGGAACCACACTAAGAGAAGCAGCTACTGTTGAATTGTAGAAAATAGGCATTAGGGCATGTGAGAAATGCTCATAACGAGGAAGCTTCCAGACCTATAGCCACTATAGTAATGTGTTATTTCTAAAGATATTGAGGTCCTTTATCTTCTTTTCACTTCTGACTTATAAAAGACCAAAATTGCATAAAAGCCTATGATGCTGAGGAAAAGACACATCAGAGTCATGTACCTCTCTCTTGAACAAAAGACATTCCACTATGAGGTCATCAAAGATACACTGATTTCAAAATGTAGCCTAGGAAACCCTTCACGAATGGCTATCATTTTGAAACGAGGACTTAAAAAAAATATGAACTCTGGCATAAAAATGAATGAATAATCATACACAGTATTCACAAATCATAGTTCACTGATCAACTTTTAACAATTCAGGGAAAATCCAAAAACAGAGAAATACATAAGAATGCATCCAACAAACTCTTACACAAACCTTTAAAAATTATAGTTATGAAGACCACGTAGCCACATGAAGAACATTTAAGATTTGTTAGGGTAAAAAGATATAAAACTGTGTGTCATTAACAGTATAACAATGTTTTTATATGTACATAGAAAAAAAAAGCCCTAGGAGATACTCCTGAATTGTTATCTTAGGACGGGCATTACTAGTTTTTCCTGTTTTCTAACTTTCCAAAGTTTCTATAATGTGGTTAATTATTCTTATGCTGAAAGGATATCTAAGCTTAAAAACAAACAATAAAATAATAAATTTAAAAGTAACCCGGATCCCTAACCAGGACCCTGACTACTCTTATGCACACTGAGAAAGCTCTCCCCCTGAATAAGACCCTTGCTGCACATGTGCAAGGCTCAGGGCAGACCTCATCACATCTCTTAGACCAGAAATACCATTTCAAACACCAAAAGACTCGTGGCAGAGGGAGGACACTTGAGGTGAGTTGTTGTCATTCATGCTTTCTTCTTAGCTCCCCAGGGAAAGACCAGGTACCCTTCCTTCTCATGTTGGTGCTGCTAGAGAATGCCTCACTTCAGGTACAATTCACTACTGACTATATCCTCCTTTGTCCCACAGTCTCTGGATCCTTTATTCCATTGCTAACTCGCTTCCTTATGTTTTCAACCTCTTCAAACACTTGGGCCAAGAGAATAACTTGGCTTCCTGGTTTCCCTCAGTTGCATCCCAAACTGCTGATCCTCCCCACTCTGGTAAAAGCTTACCCTTCTTTTTTTTTTTTTTTTTTTTTTAAGATTGTATTTATTTATTCATGAGAGACACAGAGAGAGAGAAGCAGAGACACAGGCAGAGGGAGAAGCAGGCTCCACGCAGGGAGCCCGACGGGGGACTTGATCCCAGGTCTCCAGGATCATGCCCTGGGCCGAAGGAGGAGCTAAACAGCTGAGCTACTCCGGCCCCAAAAGCTTACCCTTCTTGAAGCTCATATTATTCCATTTTCCCACCTTCTAGCCTTCGTTGGTAATGCTGTGTACTATCTCCTGGTGACCTCCTGGCTTTTGCTGAAGACTTTGGCATGTGGTTCAACATTTCCCTCTTTACCCCCACCAGCAAGACCCAAGTCTGGATCCATACTGTATCTGCAATCTCTATTCTTGGATCAGGGTGCCTGAAAATTGCTGCAAAGCAAACAACTCTGCAAAACAGAGCTGCTACAAATTTGCCATTTCCCAGTGGTGCTTCCTCAATCCTGTCTCATTCATCTTCACCAAAGATGTAAAGAAAGGTCTTTGGTAAAGTAGCAAGTTGCATGGAGTCCCTGCCACTATCAAGTGTCTCTTAGTTCCAATTCACCCTTCAAATATATATACTCTGTGATGATGGATGGAATCGCTTGAAGTATTTCTCTGTTAAAGTTAGCATGATGTTAAGCTTTCTCAGTAGAGAGCGCTGGAGGGACACCGCGAGAGGAGGGGGCTCTCTTGAGGTTTCTGGCTGCAGTGTGGTAGATGAGCAGCAGCAGCGTGGGTGTGAGGACATCTGGTGGTACTTGGCCCTAGGCACTCACTCAGCAGGCCCTGTCCCTCAGGGACACTGCAGCCCCAGCGCAGCCTGGTGATCCTCTTCCTGCTGCCCTCTCTACAGATATCCTGTGCTCCAGGCTCCCTCTTGGTATTGACTCCCTGATTATTTGCACTAACTCCCTCCTCTGGGGTGGTTCCCATTGTCCTCTCCATGCTGTGCTCCTCCAATGTCACATTCCTGCCTGTCACATTCCTCCCCGGAGGGACACCAGGCCTCCACTGCTACTGCACACCCATGTGCTGGCCACCAGCTGTGGCTCCCCAGCCCTGCCTGTATGCCAGAGGGATCATTCCTGCTTATCCTGTGACTGCAGACCAGCTCTGGCCAGCAAATCAGCAAACTTCTCACCATCTAGTAGGTTCACATACACATTCTCCAATGTTAGAATCTAAGAACCTATCTATCCAGAGAGGATAGAATTAGTTAGTGGGAGATTTGTCTACACTTGCTGCTTCCACTTGACATCTTACCTAGTCTTCATCCTACTGCACTCTGGCTTCCACCCCATTTACTGAAAATATTTGCTCCAAGATTACCAACAATTTTATTAGGCTTTTTTTTTTTTTTGTTAAGATTTTTATTTATTAATTTGAGAGAGTGTGTGTGTCTGTGTGTGCTCACACACAGACTAGGGGGAGGGGCAGAGGGAAAGGGAGAGAGAAAGAATCTCAAGCAGACTCTACACTGAGCATGGAGCCTGACCCAGGGTTTGATCCCAGGACCCTGAGATCATGACCTGAGCCAAAACCAAGAGCCAGCTCCTTAACCCACTGAGCCACCAGGCTCCCCCTACAAGCTTATTATTAATGTTAACAGACAGTGTTTTGGACCTCATCTCATTTGACTTATCTGCTCCATCTGACACTGACTGGTTGCTTTTATTTTGTGACACATTTTCCTGGTTTTCCTTCTACTTCTTTGATAATTTATTTTCAGTCTCCTTCAGTGGCACTTCTCTCTGCCTGTTTCTTCAACTAATGTTTTTCCAGGATTTTGCCCTTGGTCTTCTCCATGTAACATCCTGTGTAACGTCTTCCATTCCCATGGTTTCAACTCTCATTTACATAAGGCAATCTCAGATCTATACACTGAGTTCAAACCTCTGTCCTGAGCACTATCTTCCTCTACGCATTGTCACCATGATTCATGGGCAACTCAAACACACTGTGTCCAAACTGAAATGATCTGCTGATCTGAGATCTATTTTTCTCCCCCATTTTCTGCATCAGTGAATAACTCTACCAGTCACCCTGCTCAAGGCAGGCACCTGGCAGTTATTCCACATTTGCTTCCCTTTCTCATCTTCAAAACCCATCAGTCACAAAGTCCTATTGATCTCTGTCCTGAATAGCTCTCCATCTTCCAACTTCTTTTCATCAACATGACCCAAACTTTAGCAAGAAAATATATTCTAAATATGTTGGAAGCATAATCAAGGAATAAGTGGATAACATGAGGGGGTGCATTCCAGAGGGTGGTTACAGCTTGTGCAAGAGCATGGAGACATGAAGCAGTGTGATCTCATGCTCTTCTTTACTATACCTACCATATGGTAAAGAGCATGTTACTGTGAAGGTATTTTGTACATGTGGTTAACATCTACAATTAATTGACCTTTTTTAAAAGATTTTATTTATTTATTCATGAGAGACACACACAGAGAGAGGTAGAGACACAGGCACAGGGAGAAGCAGGCTCCATACGGGGAGCCTGATGTGGGACTCAATCCTGGGTCTCCAGGATCACGCCCTGAGCCGAAACCAGATGCCCAATGGCTGAGCCACCCAGGGATCCCTACAATTAATTGACTTTAACCAAAGGAGATTACCTTTGGTAATATAGGTGGCCTCACCCAATAAGTTGAGGACCTTAAGAGCAACAACTAAGGTGTCCTGAAGAAGAAGAAATTTTGCCTCAAGACTACACATTAACTCCTGCCTGAGTTTCCAACCTGCTGGCCTACCCTACAACTTTCAGACTTGCCAGCCCCAATATGAGCCAATTCCATAAAATATATATATATATATATATATATATATATATATATGCATGTATATCTTTATATATATTTGTATATTATATATATTAGACACATATCTATCTCCTATTGGTTCTTTTTCTCTTATGTTCCTTGACTAATACACCTGCAAAATTCCTTCACTTGGCCTACTTGAATACTTTATGGCCAAGCCCACAGATGGGTCTATCTCAGAGTTCCAGACTCTGCAATTTAAATCTTCCTACATTCAGCTAAATCACAAGATATGAAAACCAAAGATCATGTTTGTCATATTCCATGTATGAAGTCATGTGGCATTTGTGATAAGAACTGTACTTTTTAGCAGTTAGAAATACACTTTGTCGGAATTTTTGGATATGAGAGAAGAGAAAAAAACAAAATATGTCAGGAGAAAACCAGTTTGGTTATCAGTAAATTAACTGGCCTGACAGCTTGAATAAAAATTTGTAATAAATTTCTCCTTTGGATAAAAAAGAAAAAGTTAACTAGTTCAACCCATAGATGGAAAGGAGTCAAGAACTAAATTCCATTTTTGGCTACTGTCCTAATAACTTTTCTAGGTTTTTCATTTTTTAAACAAAGAGGCTGTGGGAGCAAGGAGGCAGTGAGAAAAATCTTGTTGTTGGCACAGTTCATTTAATTTCTTGTGTGGAGAACCAGTAGACTAAAAAGGTCAGGTTAGTACCTATAGCAGGTAAGAGAAGACATTTGTAGTGTTCAAGTATCTAGTGATTTGAAAGGGACAGTCTTTATTTCCTGTGACAATTGTTTATTATAAAGGTGAACCCTGATCCTCGTGATGGGCTTGTTGGTAGGATTTCTGGTAGCAAGCATGGCACCAAGACAGCCAAACATTTTGGATTTGCTGGGGATCAATACTAGAGGATAAGATGTCTTTAATCTCTGAAGAGGACATTCTTGAATCAAATTTCTCTCCAGAGATGATCTGGATTAGTTCAGTGATCATCAACATTTTTGCAAATACATCAAAGTCTCTTTTTATTACAATTCTCCATCCTGAGATGTTACATCATATCTATGCTGAGGGAGCATCCCCAAGCATGTGCTCTTTATTCAAGAAAAAATTTAGCAGAACTAATGATCCCCCCAAAATGATGCTATGACTCATGCTAACCCCACAGTGCCTGCAAAGAGCTCAGAAAATTCATTTCTTTGTTTATTTGTCAAATATTTTAGAGACTTTTTTTTCTCTTCATTTTCAGGATAGAGTTAAGGAAGAGAAGCACAGGAATTGTTTTAAAAGGTTTTATAGTTTTGAGTAGAGACATGTCAGTTTTAAATTTAACAAATGAACTAAAAAAACTTCAAGTTAAGAGTCTAATACTGTATGACTTAGATTTTTTAGTTTCCTAAATGGCTCCTTGCACTTAGGATGTGCATTAAAGTAATTATGGAATGCATTGCCTGAACTGAAGCCCAATTGTCAACTGAACTGCATTGGAAAATCACAAAGTAAGCTCAAGAATACCATAATAATAGTGTAACAATGCAGAACTGAAAATTTGGGGGTGGGATTTAAACACATTAATAACTCTGTCTCAAAAATCACCATACAAATTCAGGGTTTTTTTGTCTTAAGTTTTCAAGTGAAATTTGATTTGATGTTTTTCTTAAAGATCAAAATTTGCCAAGCAACCAAGTTTGTAGGTCCTCTGCTAGTCTTTATGACAAATTTTAGTGGTATATGATTATGAGAATCAGAATCTACACAAAAACCATGAATTTGTCTGGTTTCTATTGTGGAAAGTTCCATTTCTGAGTCTCATCTTAAACTTACCACCACTATACCACAATTCTAATGTCATAAACATTCTGGAAAGGCACAGGGAACCAGCAAAATAAGGTGTCAAGCACTTTCTTAGTACTCAAACATTTTGTTAAGTTGAAAGAATAAGTAAGAATTAATGAAATTTGGATGGTGGTGGGAATTCTAAAATATTTTTGATAGGGGCACTAGATCATTACCCTAACCTGAAATTCAGTTACCATGCAAGCTATGGTGCTACATGTAAATAATAGGCTTATCTCAAGACTCCATTCATGGGATCTGATCCTACAAAGTAAATAATATGTGAGAGATAAAAAAAAAAAAAAGAAAGAAACAGACTCAGTTATATTGTAAATACAAAAATATTCTCATTTAATAGAATAACATATGTTAAGTCCTTAAGAATAACATCTTGACATATTGATGATAGCATATTGGCACATGATAGGCACTTGAATGTTTACTAAAAAATATTAAACAAGCACGTGATTGTTTTTATGTAATGGAGAAAACTTTCTCAGATTCTTGCATTATTTAGCAGCTGCTGGTGAATGTAGCACAAAAATTGGTATTTCAACTCAGTTCCAATTGAAGTAGCTGTCCAGTATTGGAGGTCTGGTCATGCATTGGTTTTGTATTAGTTACGCATTAATGGGGGATTGTTTGGCAATAGCATCAACTCTGGACCCTCAATTTATATAGAGTCAGTCTATTCATTGTTGAATTGAAAATGCTACAGATGAATTTGCAACAGAGAGACCCTCCCTCTCTTTTTATGATGGAAATGGGGGAAGTGCCGGGGCAGCATTTGCAACTTAGTAGCAGCTGAAGCCTTGCCAAGAGCCTGTCTCAGGAGTAGCTGCTGTGAGGACTAGTCATCACCCCCATTTGGGAATGGCTGAGAGTCTCTCAGCTTGGCCCACATCCCAGGAGGAGGGAGGATACTGGAAGCTGAAGGAGCGTGATGGGTGAAAATGAGAAAAACTGGCATGTAGCTGTGGAGGTCAGCTCCCAAAAGGCTGGGCTCTTCTCAAATGTCACCAAAGAAGAACCAACCAGAGGCAAGGTCTATAAACAACCACAGATATAATAAGAGGCTACGAAACAAGACTCAGTGAAAAGGTTTAAGGAACTGGGATGATTTATTCTGAAGAAGGGAAGCTGAGAAAGATGTATTGGGGACTACTTACGACTCAGTAGGAAGAAATAATTCTACAGTTGACTGAGTGCTTATGCAACAAGCTAGGCATTTTCACATATTTGGCTACCATTTTAACAGTAACCCTATGAAGAACCATCTTATGGATGAGAAAAAAGACTCAAAAGTTCAGCAACTTATTCACATCACACAGCTAATATGGACAAAGCTGGGATTCTCTTCCAAGTCAGCCTGACTGCCAGTCTTTCCCTACAGGGCAGTGACTGCTCTACAAAATTTCCTACTCACAAATGGATTTGCCTACAAGCCCAGAGAGGAGGCTCCAGCAGGGGAGGAGAGTGTCTGTATAAACATCTCATGCCTCTAGTTGCCTTCTGTCTGCTACTGGCAACACAAATTGCACCTGTCTCCCACACTACCTACCTAACACAGTTGCACACTTATTGCCAGAGTGTAAAAAGACTTGCAATTCAAATCTGAGTGACTCCTAACCATAATGATGGTTTTATACACACACACACACACACACACACACACACACACACACACCCTTCCACACATCTCCCTTAAGCTTTTGGATTGAGGTCATATACTTTAATAAAATAGCCAGTGCTCTCTGGTAAAGAAGCATAGGACTCTGACTCAGCCACCTTACCTAGAGAGTTAGAGAAGAAGATAAGTCACTACAAACCAGAGACACTTCAGGCAGAAACTAATAATAATAATTCAATAACAGTCCCCCTCACCACATCCTGGGGCCATGGGTAGAACCATTATAGTATGTTATATCTGACATTCCTAAAACCAGAGAAAGGCAGGGAGGAACTTAGGGTCACCTGGTCCAATTCCTACATCATTCATGAGGAATCTGCCACCAAATAATCTTGGTTTAGACAAAAACAGGATTAGTGTCTATTTCCCAACTACTCCAAGATACTCCCACCAGGCTCCCATACAGTATTATAGTATTCCCAGGTCCCAGAAGATGTCATTTATTTATTCTCATTTATTCCTATTTATTCTAAGCACTTATATAGGTCATTTATTGGATCTTTAGAATAATCCCATGAGTTAGAACATTGATTTTACAGGTGAGAACACTGACCCACAGAGCCATAAGGTAACTCTCTATGGGTCATGCAGCTGAACGTGCCAGAGTCTGGCCACAGTCTTGATTACTAAACAACATTGCCTCTTAAACAACAAGTGGCCTCTGCTTAACTTTTATTTCATTCTTTGCCACTTCTAGCTCTGCAAATTAAGCGCTGGCTATATTAAGGTACTTATATTCCCTGACACATGTCCTGTTTCCCCGTGCTTCCCCTTGCTGAAATGCCTTCTCACCTGGATCATTCCCACTTACCTCTCAAATCTCTGCTGAGATAGTGCCTCCAACCAGCGACGTCTTCCTTGCTATCACCCACCACCACCGTAAAGCCCAGGATAGGTCTGCCTTTTATGCACTCTCATTGCCCCTTGCTTCCCCCATCTGAACTCCTATCCCTTTATTCACTTGCACATTCCCGGGGACAGAAAGTTGCCTGAGTGCAAGAATACTGTCATGATGGCCTTGTGTCCTGTGTGGTGAGCATCATAGCTTATACATAAGAATTTACATAGCAAGGACCAGGAAACCTGACACTTAAAGGTGAGGTCTCCCACAATCCAGAAGATAGTTTCTATTTTCCTAAAAAGATTGCCACTAAAACAATGTAAGTTTCACAAGAGCCGGGATGTTTGTCAGATTTATTCACTGATGTACCTCTAGAGACTGGAACAGCTCCTGGTACCTTGGAAAAACTCAGTAAGTATTTGTTGAATGACTCAACAAAACAAAACATCTATACTTGTTAGTGATGTCATTCGTTTTGAAAAATGTTACATTAAAAGGCATTTTAACATTACTGTTCTTCTAGAGTTTCCCAATACCCATCCTCCTATTGGATATCTATTTGAATGTTAATTACTGATTTTATTTTTTACGTGATTTATAAAGATGCATGTAAGCAGGCAGATTTTGCAAAACACATGTTTATATTTTTAAAGAACCTCTTAAATATATTCTAGGTTATTTACAACTTTCATTCAAAATAATACATGCAGATAGGAAAAAGTGGGGCAATAAAAAACACCAATGATCATTGGTTATCAACAGAGTGATAACCACTTTTAACATTTTGGTATCCTTCAAGACCTCACATTATTTTCATTTTTTCTCCAGTCTACACACATATATGATATATGTGTGATGTGTGTGGCCTGTATACCAAATATGTACGTACAGATTGAGAAAATATATATTTACATATATATGTATACTACACATATTTGAACATATACACATACATATGGTTTTATAAATGTATTATACATTCTGTCTTATAAATTTCCTAATTCACTTAACACTTATTGTAAGCATAGTTCTGTACTAGTAAACACTTTTCCACATTGCCATTTAACCTACTTTATGGATTTATCCTCCTCCAAACGGTAAGCAACTTGATCCCGGTTCAAGGGGTTATTCTGAGTGAGGATAAACATAGTAGCCCTCAACAAACATCTGCTGAATGGATGCACACTGCATCTAGATCTCTGAGCACACCCTTGGTGATGCCCACTGGATACATTTTTTTCAGGTCTCAAGTTTCTGTGAGGGATCATTCACCTCTGAGTAGTAGACAGCTTACCTCAACCATGAAAAGAGGGGACTACTAAGAGTCAGGAGCCACAGCTGGCCCTCCTGAGACTCAGGAATCAGAAAGCATTGCTCCCTTGCTTGCTCCTCTGTGTGTCTGTGCTCTATTCTGGCCTCTCCCCGTACATTTGTTCTCTCCTCTGTGGAGAAGCAGAGCTGAGAGAATCAGACTTTCGGCTCACGTATTTCTGTTCAAGCCTTGAACAGAGTACAACTAGCATGAGCACCATCTTCACCCTCATAGGAGAGGGAATCTGGGTCAGGGATCCACACTGGGTTCAGTTTGCTCTTAACAGGGAGACAGAACAGGTAATGACAACTCTGTCAGTGGGAAGGGAAATATCAGAGAAGGAGGCTCGCGAGCCAGTTATGTTAGGTGATTCAATGTAATTAACCTCAGATGTATGCCTTGGAAAGCAGTAGAAATGAATAGAAGAGTAGATGCTACTAGAATTGAGGCATACAACAATTTTCCACAAGCATTTCCAACAATAACTTATCTGACGGCTCTGTGTTTCCAAGGGCCCACCCTCTGCATAACCATGAAATAGGTCAAATTTGTCATTTGTATTGTTCCAGCTTCAATTTCAGAGTCCCCCTCCCTCTGCTCAGTTAGCCCCCTTTCTCCCTGCTGAGCAGAAGCCCAAATTTCATCCCCCTTTCCCAGGAAGCTTCCCTCCAACTCTCACGACATAATGTTCCATTCCCTCAGAACTTTTTCTCTCTCTGCAAATCTAATGAACAAGGTCTTTACTAAGTTAGCAACAGTGGTGACTTATTTATATATACTACTTCTCATTCCAGAAAGGATTAAGGGGAGCTTATGAGGATACCTAAAATAAAGTAAGATATCTTAAGTAAAAGTAGGAAAGAAAAACAATAGTAGGAACATAAAATGAAGCCAGGGATAAGGTTAATTTAAAAATGGTTTCTTTCTACCCATAAAGACCTATAAGTTTTCTATGAATAGGTTATTAATTTGGCTCAATGTTTAAGTAACAAGCATGAAAAAAGAACTCTAATCAGTTGCCCAGTTCATAGTGTTCAAAAGGTAAAAAGAGACCAATTGTTCAGAAGTAATTCTTAGAATTAAAACTAAAATAGAATTGCTGTATGTTCCTATAAAGATGACACAGTCTAATACTATTTTTAAAATGTTCTTACAAAGATAAGTGTATTCAGGCCTCAGTAGAGCTGATAATACCACATTCAGAGCTCAAGTGAGGGGCCAGCCTGCTAGGCATTTTCCAGGGTCGCTATTTCAACATCATCTTTGATATATTGGAAACCCAGTGCTAGCTGACTCAAATTTTTATACATGACTTTATACATATCTGGTAAAACATAAATTGAACTTATTACATGGGATCCTGCTCAAGAAAATTGTGTCCTTGGATCAAAATGGGCACTGTATCCCTAACTCAATTTAATCTTTTGTGGCACATATGAGTAAGTTCTTTTGGGCAATTACAGCCGATATCAGCCATGTCTCAGGCACCTGAAACTGAAATTCTGAATATGAATAAGTCATGGGCTTGACACATCTACTGGGAAGGACTTAATCTATTCACATTTTAAATAATTTAACATGTCTCCTAAGAAGTTGTCTAATTCCAAATATTGCAAATAGTAACTGCATGTAATAAATTCCTTATTTTAAACATAAAGTCAATTTGTACTCTATTTTTGTTATTAGAAGCCATCTTTTTCACCATTTCCACCAAGTAACTATTTTAAAAATCCTTTAAAAATATTGATTAGGGGGGCAGCTGGGTAGCTTAGTTGGTTAGGCACCTGACTCTTGATTTCAGCTTCGGTCTTAATCTCAGGGTCATAAATTCAAGCTCTGTGTTGGGCCCCACTCTGGGCATGGAGCCTGTTTAAAATACGTGCGTATGTGTGTTTGGTGATGTGTCCCTTTAGGGTCTTACCTAGGCTCCCACCTGTCTTAGTCCAGACCTGATTTTACCAATGCTCAGTTCAATAAAAGCAGTTCTACATAAGTACTGATGACCTTATGTGCTGCTTCTCCCAGAAGAAACTAATGGAACTGAAAGAAAAGAGACTGAGATTCCAACTCTGGGTAAGTGCCTCTGTACCCATTTATTTACTCCCTGCAGGGAGCTTGCTTCTCCCTCTGCCTATGTCTCTGCCTCTGTGTCTCTCATAAATAAATAAATAAATAAATAAATAAATAAACAAATAAATAAATAAATCTTTTAAAAAATTATTAACAGCTGGTTAGAGCCAATAAAAAAAAAGAAACAAAATCAAAATGAACAAACCAAATAGATAAAAGAGCAATGCAAAGAACGTCTATAATACCAAGAGACAGTTTATTACCTCATAGTTGGTTGTATAATTGGGTTAGCATTTAATGCCTTAGTCTATAAGGAAGGATCAAACAACATTTATCAGCCCTTTATCTTTTGCAAATTTCACAAACACCTCATAAGGAAGGATGGTTATCATCTCAGAGTTCTGACTTCTTTGAAGAAAGACTAGATGTTAGACATAAAATTTCAAGGTGGTACAGTGAAAGTAATTGCCCACAGAGAAACTGAGAGTTCAGATAAGTAGCTTCATGGCCTCACTAATAAAATTCTGCTGATACAAAATATGAACTATTTCTGAAAGAAGAAGAATTTTTCTAAATTTTCAAGAAAATTTAGCCAACTTATTCTAGTTTGTACAAAAAGGTGTACAAATAAATACATTTTAGAAAAGTGTCTGGGATCAAAATATCTGAATCTTCATCCCTGAAAGAATTTGAGGGCCCCTCAAATCTTGAAAGAGTGCTACTAGTCTCTTGAGAAGTGATACCTGCAATAACATGCCCTATGTTTCCATACATCAAATGCTGAGAAGAAAAATAAAAACATATGTGGCTGGGATTTCTTTTTTTAAGAAAAGAAAACCATATTTAAGGTTTCCTGTCCAGATGCATCAGTGAGACACATCTTGCTTGTCTGTCTCTATAACATCCTAACATCCGGTCACTGTGCACAATTTTACGTGAACGAGATTCCTACCAGAGGAAAAAGGAACTCAGGCTTCTGAATTGTGAGTTACTATATGCCACAGAGTATATAAAAGTAATTTAGGACGGTATTTTTTCCCCAGTTAAGTCTTTTAATTTAACTTTATTTAACCACCACAGTTCTTGTTTGGATAACAAAGATAAATGTGCACCTTGGGTCCAAACCTGGATGCTATTCTTGGCTCTCTCAGAGTCACTTAAGCAAACAAAATGTGTCTGTTCTTGTCTTCCTTTCAAAATTGTCTTGATTGACTAATAACTAAGACTCCCTCTACAGGGTGTTTTGTTTCTAAGCTATGAACTGTAGTGGTGGGAAACAGCTAAGCTCAGTGTTTTAAATTTTAGGCTTTGGAGTCAGATAGACCTGAGTTGACCTCTGCTTATTGCTTATGAGCTTGGGCCAATCACTGAGTCCCACTAAGTTCTGGATCTTCAACTGTAAAATGGGATAATAATAATAATAAAACCTATTTCACAGGCAGTTGTGAAAGTAAATGAGTTAAAGCATATGAGGTGCTTACGCTTTAACTAAGAACAATAAATACTGACTATATGTTATTTTAAAAATAAGAAGCCACAAAAAAAAAAAAAAAAAAAGCTACCAACAAGGGGCTTTTCTCCCAGTAATGGCAGACTAGGTAACTTGGAACAACCAACTCTTCTAGTGATGATAACTAGCAGAATACACAAAATATACTTTAAAATATTGCTTGAATACATGAAAGAGCTAACAAGAGAGTGAAGAATTTTGGGAGTAAAATGTAGAAGAAGCAGTTTTAGAGAGCATGGCTCTGGGATCCCTTTTCTGCCCTGGGGTTTCTTCCAATTCTGGAAAACAGCTGAAATCTGAAAAGCCAAGTAGAGCTTTTGTCAGCTTCATGGAGCTAGGGTGACAAAACAGGAGTTCAAGGACTTCCAAAGGGAGAGGCTTTGGGCTAAACGCCAAAGTAAGGATCAATTTGAAATAAGTTCTGGTACAGATGAAAGTCTAGTTTCAAATAATCTCAATTACAGGTTTTTATTAAGGTGAACTGGCATTTATGAGGTCCCTATCAGCTTACAACTATGTAAATACTCTCTGGGGGATAGAGAATCACTCTGGGCTTCACTTCTTTCTAGAATTTTTTATATACAATGTTTGGTGCTCAATCAAAAATAACTAGACCTTTCTTTCTTCCTAGATAATTCAGTTCATAATCCATTAGTAAAATGGGTGTTTTTGAGGGTGACAGGGCACTAGTTCAGCAACTGTGAGGGGAACCAAGGACAGTGATGAAGGCACATATGAAATAGAGAAGGATGATGAAGATGATGGGAAATTAGTTACACACAGAAGGAATTTATCCAATAAATAAACATACTGAAGAAGATAAGAACCAGGTTTCTCCCGTCAGAGAAGAGAGTTACAAATGTGGAAGGAAAACTAGAATAAAAACTCTGCTGCTGGATTAGAAGTGGGGTTTTTCAATATGTCTAGATTGACCTAGCAATAAATATAGATACAAATGTGAATGTACACACATCCACACATATTCCCTAGTTCTGTCCAATGACAAGGCCTAGGAACAAGATACCCCCATGGTTTTGAGTACACCTAACACACAAGTCTTGTTTTCTAAATTCCATTCTCCACTAAAGGAAACTAGAGTTCCTTGGAAAAATGGTTAATTCCTGGTTTATTCGGAGAAAGTACAAGCTAAGCCTGGAATATCTCATTGGGCCATAAAGTAAAGAAGTGCAAGGGATAGGTCAAAAGACAAGAAAGTGTATGAGTTTTCTATTGCTATATAAGAAATTACCACAAACTTAGAAGCATAAAACAATTCATGTTTATTATCTCATAGTTTCTGTGAAATAGGTGTCTAGGGACCATTTATCTGAGTTCTCTGCTCAGAGCCTTTGAAGGCTAGAATCAAGGTATCATCTGGCCTGTGTTTTCATCTGGATGTTTGGGGAAAGCCACTCACAAACACAGGTTGTTGGAAGAATGCATTTCTTTACTGCTCAGTTTCTTTTTTCGTGACCAATATCAGTTCCTAGAGGCTTCCTGTCATTCCTTGATATTAGATCACTTACTTACTTAAAAAAATTACAGACCAATCCCACTCATAACTTAGGGATGAAAATCCTAAACAAAATGCTAGTAAACAGAATCCAACAGTATATAAGAAGGATAATATGTCATCACCAATTAGATTTATAGAATTGTAAAATTGATTTTAACATTCATAAATCTATTAATATAATTTACCAATTACTAGAATTAAAAGCAAAAAACACATATGATTATCTCTATAATATGTAGAAAATCTTTTGATAATATTTAACATTCATTATAATAAGTCTTGTCTCAGCAAGATAATGCATTTGTCTTAGCAAGTTAGAAACAGAAAAAAACTCTTAATTTGGTAAAATGCTATCTACAAAGAAACTTATTGCAAACATCACATTTAGTGGAGAAATGTTGAAACAGTTTTCTCCAAGATGAAGAGGGAGACAAACATACTCTCCACTAATATTAAACATTATATGGCATTCCTAACCAGTTCGATAAAGTAGGAAAAGTAAAAAATAATTGAAAAGGAAAAAAAACAAAACTCATTATTCAGACAGTATCATTATTTATGTAGTAAAATTTAAAAACCTACACAGAAAGGATGCCTGGATGGCTCAGTGGTTGAGAATCTGCCTTCAGCTCAGGGCATGATCCCAGAGTCCTGGGATTGAGTCCGGAATCGAGTGCTCCCTGCAGGAGCCTACTCCCTCTGCCTATGTCTCTGTCTGTCTCTCTGTGTCTCTCATGAATAGATAAATCAAATCTTAAAAAAAAACTATAGGTAAATTATTAGAAACAATAATGAAGCTTACCAAGTTTATTGGATACAAAGTAATATTTTAAAGATTAACTGACTTTTATATTTGAGAATCAAATAGAAAATGGAAATTTTAAAATTTCTATGCACAATAGCAAACATAAAAAAAATCAAATATCTAGAAACAAAGTTGTGCATGACCTCTATATACACAAGCATGCACCACACGCACAGACACACACATACACACACTCTACTGGAAAAAGTTTCAAAGTTTTAAGTAGGTAGAGGAATTTACCATGTTCATGAATTATAAGACTATTTTAAACATAATACTTTTTCCCAAATGGAACTAATGGAATCAGTACAATCTCTGACAAAATCTTAGGGCTTTTTTTGGTGGTGTGGTAGAAATAAACTAGCTAATTCTAAAATGTATTTGGAGACACAAATGACTAGGAATACTAAGACACTCTGGGAATATAACAAAGTGTGAAGAAAACTCACTCTTCCAGATATCAAGAGTTATTATAAAGCTGTATGACTTGAGACAATGTAATAATTGTAATAGCTGAAGGATAGAGAAACTGATCAATGGACAGAAAAGAAAATGGAGAAAGGAGACCCGCACATACAGGGGCACTTAATTATGATGAAGCTGCACTAATGGAACAGTGATTAGACAATGATCTTTTCAATAAAGGATAATGGGTCCATTGATATTAATATGGAAAAATAGTGAAACTTAAGGCCTTATACCATATTCACAAAAATAAATTTCAAGTGGATTGTGAATCTAGTCAAAAGGCGAAATAATAAAACTTGTAGAAGGTAATATAGGATGATATCTTCATGATCCTGGGGTAGGAAAAGATTTCTTAATCATGATGCAAAAAGATAACTATAGAGGAAAGGATTGAAATATTGACTACTTTGAAAATAAGAATTTTAATTCATCAAAAATCACCATTAAGAAAGTAAAAGGCAGGACGCCTGGGTGGCTCAGTGGTTGAGTGTCTGCCTTTTGCTCAGGGCATGATCATGGGTCCAGGGATCGAGTCCCATATTGGGCTCCCTGCAAGGAGCTTGCTTCTCCCTCTGTTTATGTCTCTTCTTCTCTCTGTGTCTCTCATGAATAAATAAATAAAATCTTAAAAAAAGGAAAGTAAAAGGCAAGCTATCTAATGGACGAAGATATGTATATCAGATAGAGTTGTCAAAAGTTCATGCTCAGAATACATAATTTGTATAAATCAATAAGAAAAAGCCAAAATATTCAATAGACAAATAGGCAAGAGACTTGAACAGGCACTTTATAAAAGAGGATATACAAATGGTCAATAAACAAATGAAAAAGTATTCAATTTCATTATTCACCCAGAAAATGTAAATTAAAACTATAATATCTCTAAATACCCAGAAGGATATGTAAAGTATAAAAGACTGATAATATAAAGTTTGGACAAGGATGTAGACAATGAGAACACTAACCACTACCAGTAGAAGTAGTAATTGGTATGACCACTTGAAAACCTTATAACATTATTTACTAAAGTTTAATGAATGCATACCCCATGATCCGCAATTCTTCTCTTCGATGTGTACCCAACAGAAATGCTTGCACATGTATATCATGAAACATGTTTCTGGAGTGTTTGTTAGCAGCACTCTTCATAATGTTGAATGAAAATGTTGTTGTCACAACATTTATGTCATTTATATTTATATGTCATTTATGTCACAACATAAATGTTGTCATAAAATAGACTGTGTGTTTCTTCTTACATAAAGTTTAAAACCAGGGAAAATTAAAAAAAATAAATAAATAAAAAATAAAACCAGGGAAAATAATCATGCAAGTATTTGCGATAGTGGTTACCTTAGATTAGGAAAGAGGGGCTAGTGGTTGGGAGATAGCACAAGATAGGTTTCTGGGAAACTGGAGATATTATTTCTTGAATAAAATGTTAGTTACATGGTTATTTGTTTTGTGATCATCCTGAGTTCTACATTTACGTTTTGCTTACTTTACTGTATGTAACCTAGAACATACTGTATAAACTTCTAGATATTTTCTTTATTGGTGTCAGGGGAGGGACCAAGTGACACTCAGGAAGAATCTGGTTAATTAATACTAAAGCTGTTTCTACTACCACTATCTTAACATATATTTTGATATAGTTCTTTTCTTCCTAGTTAACTCTACTTACATAGTAAGTAGACACCAAGAGAAATGAGAAAACTGGTCCATCCAAATACAAATTTTCTGGAGAAAGATAAGGGAAATTTAACAGTAAAAACTTGTGCTTTTATCATATTGATTGTTTCTGTTTGACACTGGGAATAGTGCATCTTGCTGGAGCTGAGATAGTATTTATCTTCTTCAGAGTAGAGTGGTAAGTGCTAACTCCTGAAAGGATGTAATATTTTAAGGAAAAGATGATAGATACTTAAAACCCAAATCTCTGTAGTATGTTTTGTCCGCATTCACAATCCAATGAAAAAATTCTTCAAATTCTCTCTTCCAGTTGTCTTTTTCCTTTTTTCAAAGTGAATTCATGGGATGATATGAACATCCTCATCCTACCATGTACCACATTTCTTCTTTAGGCACATCATTCCCCCAAACCTGTTTTCTTTGTTGTAGTCAGTCAGATCTCCCTGGTGACACCACTGGTTTAGTATCACAAGTTTGAGTTATGTAAGATAAATAAGTTATGGAGATCTACTGAATAACATTATGCCTATGGTTAACATTATTATATTATGCACTTAAAAATTTAAGAGGGTAGACCTCATGTTAAATGTTCTTGCCACAAAAATAATTTTTTTTAACATTAAAAAACCATATACTGACCACTTACCATATTCCAGGAATCCTGCTTCAGCCTTTCTGTAAAGGTCTGTGTCCCACTCATAGGCACAGATATTAGAGTTTCTTCCATAGGAATTTCCTGATGACAACATTGCCAAAGCTTATTTTAGGATTTTGCTTCACTTTATGGTGAATTCTAGAGTGAATGTTTTCACTTAAGAATTCAAACAAATTGGAACAATGTTGTATTCTACATGTATGCATTTTGACTTTCATCTCTCACAAAGGGGGCTGGAGGACCAGGGTCAATAGGAAACATGAGAAACAAAAGTGGAAAGAGCATGACTCTAGCTGGGAAAGTGTAAGTGAAAACCAAAATAATGAATACATCAAGTTATATAACTGAGGCATCCAACATTACACCACAGTGTGTGTATAATAAGTTACCAAAGAAATAGCTGCCTAATTTAATGGGATCAGAGCTAATTGGACTGGATACCTCTTCACATAAATAATCTGCTGCAGGGAATGAAAATATTTCTGGAAGTTTCTCCATTCTGTAAGTAATGAATGTGAAAAGGAAACAGGAAAAGAGATATGTTTGATCCCTTTGGAAAATATTTTAGCATAATTAAAAGTATATAGCCTTGTAGGCACTGAATAATGTATGCCAGTGATTAGACCATTTTCATAATTTGATAAAGGCTTAGAATGTCTACAAATGATTATGAAGTAACTGTGCAAATATCTAGTTACAAGACAGCAAGTACAAGTGGTCGCATTAAAGTGTTTGAATGTAAAGCCACATGAGGCTAATGATCCCCCACAACACAGAGTAAATGGTAAAACCCCACCACAGACTGCTACAGGCCCGATGGCAGAAATGGCTTTTCCATTTCATTTCCTGATCTCACAATCCTGAGTTATATAACATGTTTAAAATGAATGAATTTGTCTCCTTGATGAGTTTCCCAGTCTTGGGTTTTAAAGAGGAAATGGAAAAGACCGTGGTCCCCGCACACACAAAAACAGTTATATGTGTAAGCTTCTCACATGCCTCATTTTTATTCAATCCAAAATAAACTCTGACCCTCTGATACTGTAGGTGGCTCCTTGGGGAAGGATGTTGAGAGCAAACCAGCACATAGCTGTGGCATGTAAATGAATGCTCTTGCTCAGGCCCTTTCAAAACCACAGTGTCCCTACCCCTTCTGCACAGAGCAGGTCAAAAATACCTATCGGAAGAATAGAAATCCTTCCATTTTGTTTGGATTTCTTAATAAGGAAGAACCAGGCAAAATAATTTATCCAGGCTCTATTCTTAAACATTTAGTGACTGCTTTTAAAAGGCCTATGGCCTTTATTTTTTTCTGGGGGTGTGAGGGGCAGAGGGATAGGGAGAGAATTTTTAAGCAGGCTCCATGCCCAGTGGGGAGCCCAGCACAGGGCTCAAACTCATGACTTTGAGATCAAGACCTGCGCTAAGATCAAGAGTCTGAAGTTTAACCAACTGAGCCACCCAGGAGACCCTAAAAGGCCTGCAGCCTTTAGACATTTCAGTTGCACAATTCAAAATAATTTCAGAGGACAATTAGTTTGTACACTTTTCCATTTAGCTTTATCTTCCTTTAGGGTGTATGCATGTGGCTCATTAAGCTGTAGGTTCTATGGAAGTCCATGAGCTGTGTTCAACACCATCACTGGTGCTATTGTCCAGCATCTGTGTTTAAGGCAGTGAGTCACTCATAGTACCTGTCCTGTGAGGTCCAGAAGCAGACTGAGGTTGAACTCCCTGCCTAGCTTCTGACACTATCAGATCACAGGTCCCAGTCGAACCAGTTTGCAGCCTCTACCTCAGGATTCACATCTGTAGGAAGGTACTCAATTTCCAAACATCCAAACATGTCATTGGGCTGACACATCATTAGAGATGATTGTGGCTTTAAAAGTAAATTAGCCTGATGGAGCAAAACTGTTGCTAATTTTTCATTTTCTTGCCTCATCTTCACTCTCCTCCTCTTTCCTAAATGCCTCCTCATAAGCAGTACCTTTTTGGTACTGGGCAAATGTCTTTCAAGAGCAAAAAGGAGCAAGGACAGGTCCTGGTTGAGAAACTCCAGGCTTGACTTTTAGTGTTCTCCAGAAAGTGCAGGGCGGCCTACCAGAGTAGCCAAGGTTGCTTAAGATTTCATTTTCTTTAGTGTAATAACAATTATAATGATGAGAGTAATACTTATAGCTACTATCTGTTGAATATTTACTATGTAATATTATTCCTATTATATAGGTGAAGAAATGAAAGTTTACTAAATTCATCAACCTGCCCAAAGTAGATTCCTTTTTTTTTTTTAATTTTATTTATTTATTCATGAGAGACACACAGAGAGAGGCAGAAACATAGGCAGAGGGAGAAGCAGGCTCTCTGCAGTGAGCCCAATGTGGGACTCGATCCACCCTGGAATCACGCCCTGAGCTGAAGGCAGATGCTCAACCACTGAGCCACCCAGGCATCCCCCAAGTAGATTCTTAACCACCAACTATGTCATCTAACATTTTCTTCTTTTCTTTTTTCCTTTTAATTTTATTTCTTGCCTTGTTCTAAAAAGAGAGTTTGATATAAAGATGTTTTCACTGTCCAGTAGCAAGTTATTCATTAAAGTAGCATTTCCCCCTATCTACCATAACAGACATGAGAATATTATTAATAGTTTTACATTCCCATTATCAGATTATTGGGTTTGAATAAAGTGTACCAAGAAAAATGAGGATGAAATTGTCAGAACCTTAACTCTAGTTATAGCTTTGTCACTTCTTTCCTTGTTGCCTGGACTTGGGAGAACCCTGTGACCCATCTGAGCCTCAATTCTGTTATCAGTAAAATGGGTAACGTAATAGCATCTATCCTAATCACATTAGAGAGCTTAGTAATTAGAATATTTATAAACTCGGGGCACCTGGGTGGCTCAGTCGGCTGGGTGTTTGCCTTCAGCTCAAGTCATGATGCCGTCCTGGGATCGAGCCCGACATTGGGCTCCCTGCTCAGTGGGGGACCTGCTTCTCCCTCTCCCTCTGCTGCTACCCCTGCTTATGCTTTCTCTGTCAAATAAATAAATAAAATCTTTATTAAGAAAAGGAATATTTACAAACTCTTAAGTGGCACATGGGTGTCATATGGAATTACTACTAACCATATGATCCTAGATGCTTGGCAATCCCAGGAGGTCTTGCTCCTACCTTAGAAGGCTTGTAGCAATTAAAAGCAGAGGACTGAACATGGGTCATATGTTCAGGATTCAGTCTATCAAATAGTGTGAGTACAGCATAGGGAGTGTAATTTTGGCATATCTCAACTCAGCGTCTGAGGGGTTGTAAGCCCTGGGTACAAGGGTGATGCCTTATTCAACTTCTGTCCCTGGCACTTGGCACACAGTAAGTGCTCAGTAACCATTAGTTAAATTAAACACACCAGACAAATGAAATCTGATCATAGATCCAGAGGTGGAAATTCACTTTCTTTCCAAATTCACAAGTGGGAAGCCTGTTCATTCACTGCCATAGAATTGTTAAATTTGGCATATTAGAAGAGTTTTGAAGATTTGGGATTTTACTCCTGACCATTCTGTTGCCTTTCTCTCTTGAGACAATTCCATGCCAGAACAAGTCTGATATTTTAACTTAAGTGAATATCAAAAATAGATAAAGCAACTGTGACAACACAGTTCCTAATGAATGTAACAGTGAGGCAGAAAGGAGAGCAGGGTAGCTTTAAGCCGTGGAAGAAAAAGAAAAAAGTGATTGTCAGAAATGCTGGGAAACTGTCAAACCCACAGCTTCTGTGAAAGCCAAAATTCTGCTTACAAATACAATGACAAGTGACATGCAAGCTGCCTTTCTACAGATTACTATATAAAAGGCGTTTGTGCTTCTAAGCACAAAGGCTGAAAATACAGAACAGGCGGTCAGGAGGAAGCAGGTTAGGAAGACTGGAAGGCCAACATGGAGGCCAAGGCCAGAGGCAGGAAGGCTCTGTCGTATGGTTTTTTATAATGATTCAATGTGGGATTGTCTTGGTCCAGTTTCCTGAAGGGATACATCTCTATGCTCAAAGACACTTCAGGGTTTAAAGACTTCATCCTATCCCCTAAATACTCTTTGAATGGACCAGGAAGTGCTTTAGGTGAGGTGATCCTGGAACAGTCCTCTGGATCCCCTGGTACCAGATCAGCCTTTGTCTAGCTCATATTCCCCTTCCAAACTGAGCTTGGAATAGTCATAGAGTGGGGTAAAGTGGAGGTGGGGGGAGGAGGAGAGGTGGAAGGACAGTTCATGTCTCATAAAGCATTTATCACATGTTTGACATTTGGTTAGACTCCAGAAAAATCCTACCCAGGATAGAGATTTTAACAGACTCCAAATGTCATTGTACTCTCTGCCAAGAACATGGCCCATATTAAAAATCTCTGAGATACAGGACAATGGAAAAAAAAAAAAGCAGAGAGAAAGCAAACACCTATGCTCTCCCTGGAATGTAATGATTCTATAGCATTTTTAAAGCCTAGAGAAAATTCTACATCTATGAATGTAATAACATTCATATTTAGAGCCATACTTATTGCTCAGTTTAAAATCATATCAGGAAACTCATTTAGTCAATGCACAAATATCAACAAGAGGATGATTTTTACTTTCTAATTCATAGAGGATCTAAACACCTTCTCTACTAACCTCCTCCACTCTACAGATAGATCCTATTATCCTCCCTCATTTTAAAGATGAAGAAACTGAGGCCTAGTGAGCTTAAGGAAAAGGACTAAGGGATTTGAATTAGGAACATGGGCTTCATGACCACACTCTTCTGATAACACCTTTGAAGCCTGAGAAAAATGACTTATACATTTTACAAATATGGAAATTGAGACTTAGGAGCTGCCCAAATTGACAACAAGAACTCAAGGGACCTTTAAAGCTCTTGTTTCTTTGGAGATGTTGTGTTTAGAAGACCTATCAAGTGTAGAAAGCACTAGATTATTTTAAGATTTGTGTGGAATCAGAAAAGACCCTGAATAGCCAGAGGAATATTTAAAAAGAAAACCAGAGCTGGGGGCATCACAATGCCAGATTTCAGGTTGTACTACAAAGCTGCGGTCATCAAGACAGTGTGGTACTGGCACAAAAACAGACACATAGATCAATGGAACAGAATAGAGAACCCAGAAGTGGACCCTGAACTTTATGGTCAACTAATATTCGATAAAGGAGGAAAGACTATCCATTGGAAGAAAGACAGTCTCTTCAATAAATGGTGCTGGGAAAATTGGACATCCACATGCAGAAGAATGAAACTAGACCACTCTCTTGCACCATACACAAAGATAAACTCAAAATGGATGAAAGATCTAAATGTGAGACAAGATTCCATCCAAATCCTAGAGGAGAACATAGGCAACACCCTTTTTGAACTCGGCCACAGTAACTTCTTGCAAGATACATCCATGAAGGCAAATGAAACAAAAGCAAAAATGAACTATTGGGACTTCATCAAGATAAGAAGCTTTTGCACAGCAAAGGGATACAGTCAACAAAACTAAAAGACAACCTACAGAATGGGAGAAGATATTTGCAAATGGCATATCAGATAAAGGGCTAGTTTCCAAGATCTATAAAGAACTTATTAAACTCAACAGCAAAGAAACAAACAATCCAATCATGAAATGGGCAAAAGACATGAACAGAAATCTCACAGAGGAAGACATAGACATGGTCAACATGCACATGAGGAAATGCTCTGGGGGATCCCTGGGTGGCGCAGCGGTTTGGCGCCTGCCTTTGGCCCAGGGCGCGATCCTGGAGACCCGGAATCGAATCCCACATCAGGCTCCCCGTGCATGGAGCCTGCTTCTCCCTCTGCCTGTGTCTCTGCCTCTCTCTCTCTCTCTCTCTCTGTGACTATAAGAAAGAAAAGAAAGAAAGAAAGAAAGAAAGAAAGAAAGAAAGAAAGAAAGAAAGAAAGAAAGAAAAAATGCTCTGCATCACTTGCCATCAGGGAAATACAAATCAAAACCACAATGAGATACCACCTCACACCAGTGAGAATGGGGAAAATTAACAAGGCAGGAAACCACAAATGTTGGAGAGGATGTGGAGAAAAGGGAAGCCTCTTACACTGTTGGTGGGAATGTGAACTGGTGCAGCCACTCTGGAAAACTGTGGAGGTTCCTCAAAGAGTTAAAAATAGAGCTACCCTACGACCCAGCAATTGCACTGTTGGGGATTTACCCCAAAGATACAGATGTAATGAGACACCGGGACACCTGCACCCCGATGTTTATAGCAGCAATGTCCACAACAAACAAACTGTGGAAGGAGCCTCGGTGTCCATCGAAAGATGAATGGATAAAGAAGCTGTGGTCTATGTATACAATGGAATATTCCTCAGCCATTAGAAACGACAAATACCCACCATTTGCTTCAACGTGGATGGAACTGGAGGGTATTATGCTGAGTGAAGTAAGTCAATCGGAGAAGGACAAACATTATATGGTCTCATTCATTTGGGGAATATAAATAATAGTGAAAGGGAATAGAAGGGAAGGGAGAAGAAATGGGTAGGAAATATCAGAAAGGGAGACAGAACGTAAAGACTCCTAACTCTGGGAAACGAACTAGGGGTGGTGGAAGGGGAGGAGGGCCGGGGGGTGGGGGTGAATGGGTGGCGGGCACTGAGGGGGGCACTTGATGGGAGCACTGGGTGTTATTCTGTATGTTGGCAAATTGAACACCAATAAAAAATAAATTTATTATTAAAAAAAAAAAAAAAAAAGAATTCAAGGGACCTGAATTCAAACATGTCTTTCTGACTCCTGAACCTATGCTCTTTCCATTGCATTGTGTTGCTTGCCAAGCTTCAGGGTAGAAGTAAGGACAGTTTTAACTTCTAAAGCTGCCTTAGAACAGCCAAAATAATTTGAGTAGAAATATGCAAATTAAGCACTACTGTTACGTAAATATCCTCCTCTGCTGTCCCTAACATTTTCATACACAGCTGGCTGTTACCCTTGAAGAAATCCAGGTTAAAAACAGTGCTGTAAATTGTATGTTTGTTTTTCATCTACTCAGACTTCAAATACTCACCAACAAGGGTGTGTGTGTGAGGGAGTTCTAGAGATAAACACTTTTTACTAAGAAAGATCTTAGCGGTCTTTTCTTCCAGACAGTCAAATATATATATATATCTGGTAGTTTCTCTCCCATCTCTCTTCCAATAGCCTGAGAGTCATAGTCAACTGGCTGGTATGTGAAGTGTGAATGGCTTCTATCACAGAAAGACATGACCTTGGCATGCAAATTGGAAATTAAAGATTAAAAAAAAATTACTTTCTCATTTCCACTGTTGGGCTCACTCAGTAGATTTTCATCCTGAAGCCTGAGTCCTTGGAAGTGGTAAAAAAACATTAAGTCTGGGTCAGTAGCTCCCCATTAATATCCATACAGGCTTTCTTTTTTGTCAAAAAAAGCTTTGCTCTATCACCATTGGGTGGTATGTCTCCTTTGCACATCATTAAACAGAGAGGGGTCAATTGTGGGGGAAAGAATAGGGAGCCCTACAGAGAAAATGAGGCATGTTTCATGCAGACACATGTCTTTATCCTAGTGGGATATTATTAATACAGAACTAGGTTCCATCACTAAGGAAATAGTTTCTTTCTTCTCATCTCTGGTTCCCCCCATGAGGAATTATGGGCTGAATTGTGTCCCTTTAAAAAAAGATAGATTGAAGTCCTAACATAGCTTTGAAGTACCCCAGAATGTGACCCAATTTGGAAATACGGTCATTGCAGATGTAACTAGTTAAGATCTAAAAAAGTACACTTTTTGGGGGGTAGGCCCCCTAATCCAACATGACTGATGGCCTTATAAAGAAGATGATCATGTGAAGACAGAGACACAGGGAGGATGCCATGTGATGAAGATAAAGACAGACATTGGAATTATGCAACTGCAAATGCACCAAAAATTGCAAAATGTGCTTCCAAACTACCAGAAGCTAGGAAGAGGCAAGGAAGGATTCCCCATAGGTTTCAGAAGAAACATGGACTTATCTACAACTTATTTCAGAATCCTAGCCTCCAGAACTGATAAACTATACATTTCTGAAGTCTTAAGCCACCCAGTTTATGGTACTTTGTTATGGTTGCCCTAGGAAACTAATACAAAGGTCTTTGGATTCAGTCAGGAGCAATGGATTCAGTCTGTCAGTATTATGGTTTCTCAAATTTGTAGCTATCATTTTAGGACATATGCCCAATATAGATTATAGCCATGATGGAAGCCCTGAAGTGTCAGCACCATAAAAAAAGGAGGGTTATACAGAACCAGTCATCCCTGGGTTTCAGCCAGAAATTCCCTCCCTCCTTTCCTCAACCTCCTCTCACTCCAAGGACCCCAGGAAAACACACTTCCACATAAATTACTCCCACTATTCATTTTACTAAATCCCTCCATATCACAATTGAAATTCCAAACCTATCAGTTCTAGGCTACCTACCAGATGTCTGTACTCCTGCTCATACTATTTATTTACCCTTTGAGCTGTTGGTAATAAGCTCTACAAAGGGCTAGGCAGCCCCACCCTGGCTTTTAAGATTGTTTTGCATGTGTATGTGAGTAATCCTAACAGACTAAAAATTTCGAAGAGGAGGAAGGTGGAGGACTTTACACTACAGAAATGAAAACAACCTTAACTAGAATAGTAAGTGCCATCAAGGCATTTCACTGCCTCATTTGTTACCAGTCACTATGAGATTCTAAGCAACCTGAAAAACCCTCCAGCTGACAGACAGCAAGAACCCAAGAAGGGATATAAAAGTATATGGAGTTACAGCAGGCCTCAGATATCTGGGGGAAAAAATGTTTCCCTTTTTTCTTAGGTCAATGTCCATTCAAGTTGTAGGACCTACATTGAGAGCAGAGTGTTGCCTGGCCTTCCCTTAATCTCTTTAAGTTCTGAGATCCTGACTGCAAGTTTTGTTTTGTTTTGTTTTGTTTTGTTTTGTTTTTACCACTTCAGCTGGCTCTGATTTGAGTTCACACTTTAGCAAATTCAAATGCAAAACCAGCTGGTTCCTCTAATCTTCAATTTTTGTAACTGCCAACCCTGTTCTTTGGAGTTTTCTGACTCTTTTTAGCTATAAAAGAAAAAACATCGATCCAAGTACCTCCTTTCTTTCTTTCTCTTTTACTTTCACAAAGAACACTTCACTGTCACCAAATGTGCGCATGTTTTTCCCCACACCAAGCAATTCTCCATGACATCAGATGGAGATCTTGTAATTTACTCAAATCTAACACTATGTGGAGACAATGTCAGATCCCACAGGTTAAGGGTTCAGTCCCAAAGATTATGCCCACCCCACTTCAGATGCCAATTCCAAGTCCCAAGTAGTAGGTCCTCGGGTTATTTATAACTTCTGTCCAACCTGGCTACAAATTTGAGGTTCCCATAACCTCCTCCTCAGGATTGATTAATTTGCTAGAGTGGCTCATGGAACTTGGGGAAACACATCTTCTACCAGTTTATTCAAGTATATAATAAAGGTTATAGACTGAACAGCCAGATGAAGAGATACATAGAGCAAGATCTGGGAGGATTTGGAGTACGGGGGCTTCCCTCCCCATGGACTTGGGTGTGTCACTCTCCTGGTATGGATACATTCATCTACCTGGAAGTTCTACAAACCTCATAACCTTTAGACTTTTTATGGAGGTTTCATCACATAGGCATATCCATCATTAACTCCATTTTCAGCCCTTCTCCCTTCTCAAGAGAAGGAGGGCTGATCTGAAAATTCTAAGCTTCTAATCATGTCCTGGTCTTTTGGTGACAAGCCCTGATCCAGAAACCCACCCAGAATTACCTCCCTAGAACTAAAGACACTTTTGTCATCCAGGAAATTACAAGAGGTTCAGAAGCTCTGTGTCAGGAACTGGGATCAAAGACCAAATATTAGAACAAAGGATGTACCTAGAGCTTCTATCACTTAGGAGATTACAAGGGTTTTAGGAGCTCTGTGCCAGGAACTGGTAGTAGAAACCAATATATATTTTCTAAACCCATTTTTTTTTTGCAAGGTCTGTGCAATCATTGACCCCAGAAGTGAAGTGTTTAACGCCCACCTACACATTTTATGGCATTGTCAGGAAGCCAACCTTCATACTCTATTGACCTCAGCTTCCATGTAGAGCCAGTTCAGTTTGAGAAATAGCCCAAAGCTTAGACTTGTATAGAGAAGTAAGACATTAAGTTATTTTTTATTTGGAGAGATTTTTATTAAAAGCCACAATCTTCTTTTCATTTCTCCAAACTATTACACTTTGTATCGTGTAGGCCCCTCATTTGTCCTTAAAATGGATCATTTTTTTGTGATAGCTTTGTCTTGTGTTTTTTTTTTTTTTTAGAATCTTCTCCCCTTTTTTATTGAGTTAAAATACACATAAAATATTTATCAATGATTTTTCAGTGTATAGTTAAGTGTATTAAATTTTCTGTGCTAGCTTTTATTTTAATGTTTATACTGTTTATTAGCCAATCCAACTGACTACATACTAGATACTGTTCTGGATGATACAGATACAACAGTGAATAAGGCAGAGAAGTCCCTGGTGCTTGCAGAATTTATAGGCCAAGGCAAACTGTTGCAAACTGTTAAATCTAAACACAATGTTAAACCACCATCAGTGGTTTTCAATCTTGGCTACACTTTAGAATCTCCTGGAAAGCTTTAAAACATCCCAATGCCAGGACTTCTGGTACCAGACATGATAGGACAGCTTGAATTAAAGTAATCCTTCTACTGAAAATAACTTTAAAAGCTAAACAAAGTACACAACTGTGTGAAGTCATTGGAGAGAAACCAACTCTGGTAGGACTTGAGGGACTAATTTCTGAGAGAAGGGAAATACCGCTTCATATTCATGCTGGCTTTTTTCCTGGAAAGGCAAAATCCCAAAGAGGTAAGAACTGTTAAAAATAATAATAATAATAAATAAATAATAAAGCAAACCTTCAAGTCTTGGGCAATTCCCCCTCAAAGTATTGGATAACTGCTAAGCTATGCATGTACAGGGCAAGGCTCCAAGAAATTCAATAAAAAGCAGCAGATGAAAGCTAAACTGCTGAGCAGAGACTTCAGTGGCCACACAGTGCTGGGGAGATGGAGGTTGGAGTTTCCCACCATGGTGCTGAGTCCTGGGTAAATAACTTGCAATTTCATAAGCCATAGAAGGACTACCCCTAGGAGTAGGGGATATACTCAGTAGTGAAGGCAAAATGAAAATAGACCAGCCCTAACAAAGTCTAAACTGGCCCTCAACAGGATTGCTGTGATCTTCTGTTTCTGTATATATTGACCCAAAGCTGTATTAACCCCCTTTGGAAGAAGATAACACCATTCAGAGACTATAATTTTTAATGCAGAATGTTTGGTACATAGTTTTTCTTTTTTTTTTTTTAAGTAACCAAATTATTGAAAATCAAAAGAAAATAAACCTATACATACTTCAGTTATTTTTAAGTATCTAATATCTCTAATATCTATAATTAATATGTTCAAGACACAAAAGAGAAGAATTAAATGGAAATCTAGAACTGAGATACTTTAGTATTAAAATTTCAATACATAAATGTAATAGCAGATTAGACACAGATGAACAGAGAATTAGTGAATTGAAAGTTAGGTCACTATAAATTATCAAGATTAAAATTTAGAAAAACATCCTGATGCCCAATTATATCAGAATTTTGAGGAATGAGACACAGGCATTGGTAATGTTCCTAGCCTTCCTTTAAGAACCCAGCACATAGGGGGCACCTGGGTGGTACTGTGGTTGAGCATCTGCCTTTGGCTCAGGTCATGATCCCAGGATCGAGTCCCAGAGGCTTCTCCCTCTGCCTATGTCTCTGCCTCTCTTTCTTTGTCTCTCATGAATAAATAAACAAAATCTTTTTAAAAAGGGGGGGGGAACCCCATGCATAACCTGTCAAGAATATTTGCACAAGAGAATTTTAAACAGGTTGGTGATATGCTTTGGGCTTTTGTTTTTAAATGACCCCTGGATCCTGTGAGGAGAATAAACTGAGGGAGATATTGTAGAAGCAGAGAGAGGTAGGGTGATCTAGCACTTGATTGCTGTGGTCTAGACAAGAGATGATGGTGACTCTAGTGGCATATCTCATGGTATAAAATAAGATCCAAGGTAAGCAAGAGTGAGACAATCAGGACTCTGATAGATCAGTGGGAGGTAGGGATGAAAGATAAATTCTTGTATAACTAAGTGATTCTCATTCAGGAGCAATTTTTTAGGCTACACATGGCAAGATCTGGAGATGTGACGACTAACCTTCAGGCACTGACGGCTCTAACGACAAAGAATTATCTGGTCCAAAATATCAACAGAGCTGCTGTTAAGAAACCCTTGTTTAACCTATTAAAAAGGTATGGCTTGCCTCCACAAACTAGCTTTCCCCTTTTGTATATGTGTTTTCAACTATACAATTCTAGAGACAACATAGACTATATCTTTCACTGCTGTATCTTCACCTGTACTGCCTCACACATTAAAAAAAATTAATAAACTTAATTTTTTACAGCATTTTTCTGTAAGTTTACAGAAAAACTTAGTGGAAAGTACAAAGAATTCCCATATACCTCTTTTTCCACCCACACACAATACTCCCAATTATTAATATCTTGCATTAGTGGTGCATTTGTTGTAATTGATGAACTAATACTAATATATTATAATTAACTGGAGTTCATAGTTCATATTACATTTTTATACAAATACCTCTCGATGAATAATCGATTACCAACTAATGTAATCATCTGTGAAGGGATATGACAATAAAAAGAAAGGAAGAAGGGAAGAAGGGAACTACCAGTACTTTTTTTGGTGGGGGAGACTACTAATAATTGAGCATCAATTATATACCAAGCACTATGCAAGTCAATATATATATATATAAAATTCATATATATATGTAATATTATTATATGTAATCATGTCAATAACTGAGTTAAGTACTATAATCTTACCTTAAGGATGAGGAAATTTAGGCTCAGAAACTTTATGGTATTTGTAAAAAGGCACACAGCTAGTAAGTGGGGAAGGTGGAACACAGCATCAAGCCCATATTTGAGTAGTTGCACTAAATACTTCTTTTTTCTTTTTTCCTTTTACATTTCCTGTTTTAAAATATCTTCACCTGCTACTGGTGCACAGTCCCAAGCAGTGAGTAGTCCTACAAGTCCTTTACCAGCCTTGCCTCTCAACTCCACCAGTGGAGGTCCATGTGGTTCCAGTCTGTGCCAAGTGGCTGCCCCACCCCTGATACTTTTAAGCCAGGCTAACAGGCTAACACACCCACACAAAACCATAAAATCAACTGAAAATGCTAGCAGATGTTCAACAGTCTCTCAGCTCCCTCTCTCACCTCCCTTCTGATCCTGGCTCATTCTCATCAATCCAGGGCTGAACCCTTGGCTCTCCCTATATCCACCCTGCACCCCAGACTAGAACTCTTGCAGATTTTTCCTTGAAGGCTATCTCATCTGGGTTCCCCAGCATGCCTTCTGGCTTAGTTTGAATCTTTCACTCTGGTATCTCTCCTTGTCTCAGATGTGTCAGGGAAAGAGACCTTAGTTTCCACTCAGACCTAGGTCTGGTCTAGAATCTTAGCTGAGGATGAGCTTGACTTTCAGAATGTTATGGGTGTTAAGACTGGATGGTGTTGACTGATCAGATGAAACGTGGCAGAGGGCTGGAAGGCTTGCTCTAGACCAGAAATAGTTCATAAACATTCTCTCTGCCCTCTGCCTTAGGAGGTGCTGGAATTTAGAAAGAGCCCACACCAGAGCACTAATGCTCCACTTAGAATGAACTGCCTTGGTAGTTCTGTATTCCCACCCACCTCCTCACATCTTTGCTTTTGTGTGCATTAATCTCCCTCTAAATTATAAATTCCTGTGGGAACAAGAATCATTTTCATTTCTAACCATAGTTTCCTTTCCTCAAAATTCCAAGATCTGTACAAATCTTTTGAACTTCTATAAAGCACATTGTTCTCTTCTGTTTCTTTTGAATGATATTGAAAACCCCAGTTATTTGCCTCTCTCTATGACATCATTTCGCTGTAAATGGATTCACCACTATCATCAAAGTGCTACTGAATACACCTCAGGAACCTCAGCATAGGCTCCCAAAAATGGATCTTGTTTTTGTTCCCTTTCCTGAGCTTCTCTCTTATCCTTTTAGAAACATTGGGAGAAATGAAATTTATCTAATAGAAAATTTTTTCTCATCTACTGCAGATACTGCTTTTAGTGCCATCTCCACAAGTCCAAGAGTCTTTGGATTTTCCTTCTTTTTTTCTCTCCTTCCCTTTCTCTCTCCATCCCTACCCTCCTTTATTTTTCCTTCCCTTGCTCCCTTTTCTGTAGTGCTGTGGTCTCCTTACATTCAATTGGTTTCAGGAGAACTGTGGGTGAAAAAAATCACAATGCTTAGATGAAACTCTCTTCTTAAATTTTAGGCTTCCATTTTTTCTAGACACTTTGCTTCTTCCTCTCCCAAGTCAGTCTAGTCATTTTGTGCTATTTCTGGCAGCTCATATGCTTGGGGGAGAGGGGGCAGGGGGAATGCAATAGAAGAAGAGGAAAACAGAATTTTCTGCTTAGTGAAATAGGATAAGACAGTAAAATTTGATTAGTCAGCCTCCCGAATAAAACACCAGACCTTGGATGGAACATAGTTTCTTAAAAAAAAAAAAAAAAAAAAAAGACGCTGTTAAGTATATCAGACATAAAAGGTAGATAAAACACAATATACAATTTTTAAAATAATGTGTATTTAGGGTATTCCTAAAATACAAAGAGTATTCCTCTCCTTAAGTGATACTTAGGCCAAAAATTTCATAGTCATTCTTGACTCTTTTTTCTCATACCTATATCCAATCAGCAAATCCAGTTACTTCTACTTTCAAAAGCAGAAAAATGGACCCCTTTTCTCTACCTCAATTGTGCCATCAAAATTCAAGCCACTATCATGTCTTCCCTGATTACTGCAAAGGAAGATTTCTCTCCCTCCTCCCTTGACATTCTCTACAATGGCCAGAACAATCCTTTCATATGACTAAGTCAGAACCTGCTGCTAGCTCTTTTCTCAAAAACCTGTGATGGCTCCCCATGTCACCTAGCCTAGAGGCTGACAACCAGAGCCTGGAAGTTAGATCTAAGTTAAATCTGTAAAGTTTTATTGTAATGCAGCCATGTCCACTCACTACATATTATCTATGACAGCTTTTATGTTACAACAGCAGAGTTGAGTATTTGCAATGGAGACCCTATGGCCCACAAGGCCTGAGATATTTACTATCCTGTCCTTTTCAGAAAGTTTGCCAATATGTGACCTAGCACATAGTGCTTTTAAAGCCCTACTGACAGCTCTACCTCTCTGACCATATTGTTTATTCCTGTTTCAGCTGCAATGTACTTCTCCCAAAGACACCGGGCATATGGGATGTTAAGACCATTGCACTGGTTACTCCCTTTGCTTAATATGCTACTGCCCCAGATATTCATGTGGCTTACTCTTTTACCTCTTTTAAATCTTGGCTGACATGTCATCTTTTCAATGAAGCCTACCCTTATTGTTCCACTTAATTTTGCAACCTATATACCCAATCTGATCTATCTTAACACCCACACCTTCTTATTTTTTCCATAGAACTTATCACCTTTTAACACAATAACAATTTATAATTTAATTTTAACATTTTTTGTTCCTCCTTATGGAATATATTCCCCATGAGGGGCTCTTGTACATGTCCTTGAAGCAGTGCCTGGTACAAAGTAGACATTTGATAAATACTAGTTGAATGACATGATACTGAAGAATCAGATCATTACCTCTGAAGGCCTCCATGTGTCCTTCTGTAATCACACTCCTACCTGCTCTCCTCTCATGTAAATATTCTTTGAGTAATTTTTTAGTCATTTCTTTGCTTTTCTTTATAGTTGCACCAAATTTTATATATCCCTTTAAAACTTATGCTTAGTCTAGCCAGCTTTGTAACTTTATAAAGTGAATAATACTTGTATGTATCTTTCTGAAACTTTTTTCTCCCTCAACATTGTTTATAACATTCATTCATATTAAAGCATATAGTTATGCTAACTTTCATTGCTGGACAAGTATTACAGTGTATAGTACACCATAATTCACTTATATTTTCTACAACATATTTAGGTATTTTGGTTGCTTCAGTTTCTTCTTATAAACTATAATGTCAGGAACATTCCATATACATCTTCTACGCGTGTAAGATTTTCTCTAGGGTTCCTATCTATGAGTGGAATTCCTGGCTTGTAAAGATTTACAGATTCAGTTTTATTGAATAATACCAATTGTTTTCTATAGGTTTACACAAATTTATACCTCTACTAGCAGTACAAGAGAGCTCTATTCTATAGCTCCATATCCTCACTAACATTTGGTTCTGTCAGATTTCTTATAGGGGCTGTGTATAGTGGTAACTCACTGTGGTTTTAATTTGCATTTTTCTGTTCACCAAGAAATTGAGAATCTTTTCATATGTTTATGAGCCATTTGTTATTCCTTTTCTGTGAAATGCTTGTTCATTTTTCTCCCCTATTGGATTGTTTTTGCTTTTTCTTACTGAGTCACAGAAGCCAAAAGCATGATTTTCTCAAAGCATTAAATTTAAGGACAATTGCACTGCACAGCATCACAATGTCTGAGGGCAAGACTGTCTTAAAGTCTAATATAATCAATAATGTGGAACAATGGTCCAGACTCACCAAGAACAATTTATATAATACTTGCTGGCTAGCATTAAATGAAGAAATCAATATTCAACAGAACATGTTTAAACTGTGCTCCTGGTTTAAGTTAACCAAATAAATAATATCTTTGAGGAAGATTTTAATTAAAAATAGGTAAAATAAAAATAAAGATGTGTGCAGAAATGGGGTTCTGTTTATGAGTATATACTAGATATACTGATCTTTAACTCATTTTTTCACTGTTAGGCTTTTTTCCTTTACAGTTCCAGACAGAAACAATGATGAAAACTGACATTAATAATTGGTAAAAAAAAAAAAAAAAAAAAAAAATTTGTAAAGTAAATATCAACATTTTTCCAAAGGTTATATTAATGTACACCCCAGCCAAATTACATCTACCACAATTCCAAATGCAAATCTAACCATTCTCCTATCTTAGAGTGAATGATGCCCATTCATTGCTAAAATGGAATATTGTTCCAAGAAACTGAGAAATAAATCCCATGACACTCTGTTGCTGGACATACTGTTCTCACTTGGGAAACATTTGAGCCATTCATGCATGTCTTCCATTTTGTTTTGTTGAAAAGGGATTTCCTGTCTATGTATCTATGTTAGAAAACAGGATAGATCTTATTCATTACACAACCTAAGCCAGGGAATTTTAGTTTCTTTATCTGCAATCTAGTAAAGACATTGTTTATAACAGGTTAAAGAAACTTGTCACAGAAAATTCAGTATCTCAATATTTATTGAGAAATATCTTTCCTAGTGTCCTAACTCCAGCCTCTTTATCTACTAAAAGTGATGTCAAACAAAATTCTAAGAAACAAAACAAATCTGAAAATGACTTTTGAACTTGTGACTATAAAGCATATTAGAAAATATTATTTAAATAAAATTATTTTAACCATTTAGGAATAGAAAGGTAAGTTTCCAGTTGGAAAGGGTCCACTGACATTCAAGCATAATAAAAAAAAACTAGAATCATATCAAAACATATAACTGAAATTTCAAGACACTAGAGTTAAAAAGAATATGTTTAAAGTTTACAGTAATTACAAACAAAACAAAAAACAGTTCACCTAGGAATTACTAAATAACACCTAACTATAACAGCAACACTAGAAGCTGGAAAATAATGGAATAATGTTTTAAAATCTGAAAGAAAATATTTCTGACCTGTTAATTCTTTTTTTTTTCTGACCTGTAATTCTATACCAAGTCAAACAATCAATTGTAAGAACAGAACAAATATGTGTTCAAATATGCAATGTCTTGGGAACCCTGGGTGGCACAGCGGTTTAGCGCCTGCCTTTGGCCCAGGGCGCGATCCTGGAGACCCAGGATCGAATCCCACGTCGGGCTCCCTGCATGGAGCCTGCTTCTCCCTCTGCCTGTGTCTCTGCCTCTCTCTCTCTCTCTCTCTCTGTGACTATCATAAATAAATAAAAATTGAAAAAAAAAAACAAAAACAAATATGCAATGTCTCAAAAACAAAAGCCATTCTTCCCTTTCAGAAAACACCATTGGAGAATGTGCTTCTCCAAAAGGAGGGAGTAAAACAAGTAGAAAGGAGATATGGAATCCAGAAAACAGAGAGTCCATTACCAGAATGAGGGAAGAGTATCCCAGGATGATAATGACAAGAGATAAGATTCTAGGAATTAGGTTATATAGTAGGTCTAGAGAGTACCTAGCCCGGTTTAGAACAAGAAGATGAAGAATTTAGGAGAAAAATCTTTTATAAACTGAAAGACTATCAGATATGTTCAAATGTTACAAAAGGATATTCTCAGTTTTATAAAGATTTTGGGGGCAGCCTGGGTGGCTCAGTGGTTTAGCGCCGCCTTCAGCCCAGGGCCTGATCCTGGGGACTCTGGATGGAGTCCTGTGTCGGGATCCCTGCATGGAGCCTGCTTCTCCCTCTGCCTGTGTATCTGCCTCTCTGTCTCTCATGAATAAATAAATAAAATCTTAAAAAAAAAAAAAAAGAAAAATTTTGGGATAAATTAATCATACTAAGAAGAAAACTAAGCAAATAGGAAAGCAATGAAATTATTACCTTCAGGGAAACAAAAAAATTGCATAAAGAAGGAAAGAAATGCAATTGCTTGTAACCACATTAATTATCTGACTTAATAGTTAATAACAATGTAAAATTTTAATATCTAACCAAAATTTGTGATCTATTATATAGGAAAATCTACAATTTAGAAAGGATAGAAGAAAAGGTGTGTTTGTGTATATGTCTATGGCAGGAATATTAAATCCTTCTTTTCCATATCAATAGTTAATAAAAATCAATAGGTAATAACTCGAATTTCAAAAATAGTTAAGAATTGTCGTATAAAGATATTATTTAGATATGTGGAGGTAAACTTCCAAAGTAACAGAAGTGTTGACAGTGGTTGACTGAATTGGGACTGGAAGATGGAGAAGAGCTAACTTTTCCACTGTAAGACTCATAAAATTATTAGTCTTTTAAACTTATATGTTCAACTTAGATAAAAATAAAAATTATTCAGTAATATAATCAAGTGAGATAAAATATTATGGCAAGAATGAGATATCTCCTTTTAACAGAGGAGTTTCTGGGCCTGGTAAGATAGAAGTCCGGGCTTGGAGATAACAGATCAGCAGACAGTCTAAGAGGCTTTGCCCAAGATTAAGTTACTTATTGGAGGCAAACACACCACTAGCACCCAATGTTCTGATTTCAACTTACTTTAGCTAACCCTACATTAAGGAGTTTTCAGAGTACTATTAAATATTCATCCATAGAATTTTATTCATTCTGGATGATACTATATAAACATTAACAAGAAACAAATATAGTCTCAGAATTGATGTTTCTTGAGCACTTATTATATGACATCCACTTAAGATATCTTAACCAAGTTCTATTTTCACAACAATCTGATGAAGTAGTAGTCATCCCCATTTTACAAATGAGGGAACTGAGGCTTCTAAGGATAAATTACTTTGCTTAAGGTCACATAGGTCATAAGTGTGAACCTGGGCTTGGAACCCAGATTTGTCTAACTCTCAAACTTAATTCCTCTCATTTTCTCTTCCTTATGTGCCTATAGAGGGCCATGAAGGTGGCAACAATGAAGGATCACTACTTATATATCATAAATAGGTCTGGTGGTAGGTGTAGCAGCATCGGCCCAGGTTGGTGGGTGGATGGGTAGGGTACCTTGCCCTTACCTGTTGTGTATCTCTATCATAGGACTTAACCACATTTTATCACAGTTAATCATTTGTACATCTGTCTCTTCAGACTGAGGAGCTTCACCAGGACAGGCAGTGAGTCCTATTTGTCTGTGCAGGCTCAGCACCTAGCACGGGGCTTACCCTATAGAGTAATTATTCAAGAAATATATAGTGAACAAACCTGTTAGTTTCAAGCTAAGGCATTAGGGTATTTCCTGTTCTTTTTGTACAAACTTGACTATACCTAATTCTCTATCTTTAGTCAATCCAGATGGCTGATGGTTTAATTAGAAAGCACTAAAGGGGTAGGGGTGGGGGGGTTGGCCCTGGGTGGCTCAGTCAGTTGAGCACCCAACTCTTGATTTTGGCCCAGGTCATGATCTCAGGCCCATGAGATTAAGCCCATGTGGGGCTTCACGCTCAGCAGGGAGTCTGCTTCTCACCCTCTCCCTGAGCCCTTCCCTCTATCTCCCACCCACACTTTCTTTCTCTAAAATAAATAAATCTTTTTTTTTATAAAGGCACTAAAGATATTATTAATCAAACATCAACATTTTAAAATCCTTTCTCTGAAGTAGTGATTTTTATAATTTTAGTGAATAATCAGCTTCTTTTATTTTTACCTGGAGTTAATAGTTTCATAGACCCCTCAATCTGCTCTACTTTCTCAATTTTGAATCATCCAGGCTGAAAGCTGGAACTCTCCCTTGATTCCAGGCTCACTTTTCCCTCCACATCTATTCAAAGTTGAAACCTCACTAGCTCCTTAATGTGTCCCTTTTCCCGGCTCCCATAGTTTTAGCTCAGACAATTATTTTTCACCTGGATGGAGGCAGCGTCTTTTTTCAATCTCTATTTCCCCAGGTTATCCCCATACCAAACAATGAGGAAGAAAACTTAATAGGAGAATGAAAGAGAGCAATTAGCTCTGATTAGAGGTGATTTATATGAAAAAACCCAGCATAATCACTGGCAAAAAAATAGATTCCCAAAACATGTCTTAGGATTTGGGATTTTTTGTTTGTTTTGGTAGGGAGTAGGGGTCAGGACGTTGGTCTGGACAAGGTGAAATTTAAGCAAGCCTTAAAAGAAAAAATCCTTGTGCCTAAGAAATCTATCTTTATTTTCTGTGATAAAATGGGTGCCATTTGCCAAAGGTTGAATTTTGCTTCTTTGCAAAATGAAATATGTAACCCTTCACAAAACTGAACTCCCATGACCAATGCATTATATCATTTATGATAAGTATGCTGTATTTTTCTGTGGAACAAACCTTGTCTCATGCATAATTGTCATAAATCATGAAACAAGAATGTATTTCAAAAGAAAAGTGACCGCCTATAATTCAAAGGCAGTGGCTTCCCATTTAAGTAAGGGAGAAGTTAGGGGGAAAGTTTCCATGTGGGAGGTTGCCATTTATCCACTCTTCCTTCCTGCTAAAACATCAGTTCTTCATTTAGATAGATATTCACTTCTTCCTGAGTACAAGTGTTCTTTCTGTTTTTTAAATAGCCCTCATGGTGTTCTGAGTAATCCTGACAGCCACCAGTGGACACTGAACCCAAGATTTCTTGCTGATCTCAACAAAGGAATTGATTAATGGTTCTCCACCCCCCCACCCCCCCAATCCCTTCTCTTACTCACCTTCCCACACAAAAAATTACCATAATAAATGCATCTGTATTGGCGGGGCTAAAAGAAGTATGTCAGATTCTATTTCATTTCAATCCATAAAAAGGGAGTGAGGAAGTTTAAAAAGTAAAGTTGAAGTTATGATTAGATAAGAGAGATAAGACAAAAATTTGTGGTGCTGTGCTGTGCTCTGGAGGGTGTTGGTATATCCAGGGCTTGGGAATGGCCTTGAGCTGGTAAGCTGTTAGGCAGTCTTGAACCCTGGCTGGGTTATCTCCTTACTTCTGATTGCATCGACTAATGCGTGTCTGTGCTCTCTGAGTTCTTAAAACATGAAGTTATCATCAGCTGTAGAATTATACTAGTAGTAAGTTATAGTCATAACTCACACTTATTGAGTGCCCACTCTGTGCCAGACACTGGAGCTACCTATGTCTTTATATACCTAATGTAGTTCTTCATCCTATGAAGTAAATACAATCATTGTCTGCATTTTGCCAATGAGAAAACTGAGGCTAAGTTACTTGCCCAGGGCCATTGAACAATCAAGAGCAGAGCCAGAACCTGATTCCTTTAGGATATGAATTCCCTGATCCACAGGTGACTATAGTGAAGTGAATGCAGGTCCTGAGTGTTAAACATGGCAGGACGCAGAAGGATGTTGCTGCCACTGGCCTGATTACTTGACTCTAACTGGAAAAGTTTTCATTTTAGATTTCAAAACAATATGGCTGCTGTCAATCTATTGTCTTACACAAAAGCAAATAAGGTTGAGTGGAATGACACTCAGGCGGGTGGCCTGGGACTGAGCAGAAGTAGAAGTAGGTTCTATGAGTAGAGTTAAATTGGATTCATAGGTACTCCACTAAATATTGTGCTAGAGGAAGTGTGACATTGGGCAGATTCAGAGACGGTTTTGAGAATGAAAGTTGACTAATGAGGTAAAAGGGCAGATACTGTCCGTAGTCCAGGAACCAAGGTTGAGTGAAGAAAACAGAAGCATTTGTATCTTTAAATTTTTTTTTATTAATTTATTTATGATAGTCACAGAGAGAGAGAGAGAGAGAGAGAGAGAGGCAGAGACATAGGCAGAGGGAGAAGCAGGCTCCATGCACCGGGAGCCCGATGTGGGACTTGATCCCGGGTCTCCAGGATCGCGCCCTGGGCCAAAGGCAGGCGCCAAACTGCTGCACCACCCAGGGATCCCCACATTTGTATCTTTAAATGATAGAGGTGGTTTTCACTGTAGAACAGTAGTTCTCCATTTTGGCCTCATACTGGAATCACATTTATAGCTTACCCTCTTGGAGAACTATTAAAAAAGACAGGTGTCCGGGGCCAGTGGTATGCTGAAGCCAGCTTTATATTGACTTGTAGGCTGAATGTCAGCAAATCTTTCCAACTGCCGTCCACTGGCATCACATTTGTTGCTTGAATTTAAGTTAGTATTTACACCATAGAAACTGGCAAACACTACAAATCAAGGTGTCCTTCTTTGGGAGAGCCAGTAGCTAACATTTACCAGTACGCTACTGCCTGGGTCTACCCTCAAAGATTCTGATTTAATTGGCATCGTTTGGAGCACATTAGAAATGCAGAATCTTACCACACCCAGGACCTGTGTGCTACTAAATCAGAATCTGAACTTTAATAACAGGGACACAATGAAGTTTGTGAAGCACTGGTCTAAAACATTTACAGCAGAAAGTTGCTTACAGTCCACTGATCTAATTGTATAAAGATGAAAAGACAGAAGCAGAGAATAGCAATGAAGAGAGGAGGACACATTGGTGGCCATGAAAAAGGCACAGCCAGCCCACAGAACAGAAGGTAGCTAGGATCCATCTGCAAGACTAGGTGGACATCTCAGGTTTTATTTCTCTGTTCTTATTATCTACAAATAGGAATCCTACTCATGTGACTTTTTACAATATTCTGCATCGATCATCTTTGATGTTTCTTTAAAGAACTGTGAAAAGATGCAAAAGAAAAATATGTAGCTTAATTAATCAACACTATATTTCACAGCACTGCCTTCTTAAAGCATTTCTACTAAACTCATAAAACCTGACAAGATGGAAGTGCAGTAGACAAAGCATCAAGGAGAAGGCTATCCATGATGAATAATGACTTCACATTGTCTTTATGTAAGTTCTAGAATTGGAATGTTTTTAGCAGATATCCCTTCACACTCAAACAATATTTCTTATTTAGTTTCAGCCAGTTGGGCTCTGCAAATGTTGAGCTGAGGAAAGCTTAAAATGAAAGAAGAACTCTGTAACTTTCTGGGTCTAGTTCATAAGCAGTTTGGTGAAAAGGCTTAGAAATATTCCAACCTACATCCAATGAAATATTGAACACTCCATGTTGAAAAGAATTATGGAATCAAGTCAGGGAGAGTCCTTAGAAATCCAACTTGAATAATCACTGAATCCCAAAATGATCTGTTTCCCTCAAGAAGCATGCAAATAATTTCCTGATTCTTTTGTCATCTTCCACAAGATGGAACAGGAATATCTTCCTCATGTATTCATACAACAAATTTTTACTGGGTACTTGCTCTACACAAGGCACTGAACTGAATTCCTGGGATACAAAGATGAATGAAATAGATCTCACTTTTATTGATTCATGGATGATCCAAGAGACATTGCTTCAGCCATCCACTCACTGAACTGACTTAGTGTGCCTACCAAAACTTTCAAAACAGAAATCAGAAATCTGAAAACTATTTCTCACTGGGAAAAGACTGGTGGGCCCAGAATTTCTAGTGACTACTTAAAGAACTATATTGTCAGGTTTAATCCGATTGGTAGTGAAATGAAATAGAGAGGCCAGGCAAAAGTTGGTGGAGGCAAGCTTTTAATGGGACGCACTCTTGGTGGAGGTTCCTGGCTTGCTGAGGAGGGAGAGAGAGGGAAGTCATGCACAGGGGAGTTGCAAGTGGGCTTTTTAAGGGGGGAGGGAGAAGGGGATGTGTGTCTGTATGTGGTAATAGGTATTAGGATATGTTACTGGTGGAATCCGTATGGAGCCATAACTGCTTATGCCCTTATATGGGGTCTGGGTAAGGTACGGTTCAGGTTTCCTGCATAGGTCCCGTCTCCCCTGGATGACGTGCCTTGGGTGGTCTGCTGATGGAGGGAAAGTTCTGAGGTGGGGGCAACAAGGTGGAGGGTCTGCCACCATTTTGTTGGTGCCTCCCAACCCCGCTTGATCCCACTGGCCCAACGAATATTATTTTAGCAGAAGAGAAAAATTATTTTTAAAATAGTGAAATGATTGAATGAATGATGACTCTGGGTTATTTCAAGAGAAACATTCTTAGTTGGTTGGCCAAGTGTGGCAGCATTGACCTCTTAATCTGCACGTTGACATTTTCCACTTGAAAAATATAATGCAGCTTCCCTATCAAAATACCATGTACTTTCTTCAGAGAGTTGGAACAAATCATCTTAAGATTTGTATGGAATCAGAAAAGACCCCGAATAGCCAGAGGAATATTTAAAAAGAAAACCAGAGCTGGGGGCATCACAATGCCAGATTTCAGGTTGTACTACAAAGCTGCGGTCATCAAGACAGTGTGGTACTGGCACAAAAACAGACACATGGATCAATGGAACAGAATAGAGAATCCGGAAATGGCCCCTCAACTCTATGGTCAACTAATATTCAACAAAGCAGGGAAGGCTATCCACTAGAAAAAAGACCGTCTCTTCAATAAATGGTGCTGGGAAAATTGGACAGCCACATGCAGAAGAATGAAACTAGACCACTCTCTTGCACCATACACAAAGATAAACTCAAAATGGATGAAAGATCTAAATGTGAGACAAGATTCCATCAAAATCCTAGAGGAGAACACAGGCAACACCCTTTTTGAACTTGGCCACAGCAACTTCTTGCAAGATACATCCATAAAGGCAAGGGAAACAAAAGCAAAAATGAATTATTGGGAGTTAATCAAGATAAAAAGCTTCTGCACAGCCAAAGAAACAGTCAACAAAACTAAAAGACAACTATTAAAAAAGACAGGTGCCCGGGGCCAGTGGTATGCTGAAGCCAGCTTTATATTGACTTGTAGGCTGAATGTCAGCAAATCTTTCCAACTGCCGTCCAGTGGCATCATGTTTGTTGCTTGAATTTATGTTAGTATTTATGCCATAGAAACTGGCAAAGATATAGATATATACCATAGAAACTGGGAGAAGATATTTGCAAATGACCTATCAGATAAAGGGCTAGTATCCAAGATCTATAAAGAACTTCTTTTTTTTTTTTTAATTTTTATTTATTTATGATAGTCACAGAGAGAGAGAGAGAGAGAGTGAGAGAGGCAGAGACACAGGCAGAAGGAGAAGCAGGCTCCATGCACCGGGAGCCCGACGTGGGATTCGATCCCGGGTCTCCAGGATTGCGCCCTGGGCCAAAGGCGGGCGCCAAACCGCTGCGCCACCCAGGGATCCCTATAAAGAACTTCTTAAACTCAACAGCAAAGTAACAAACAATCCAATCATGAAATGGGCAAAAGACATGAACAGAAATTTCACAGAGGAAGACATAGACATGGCCAACAAGCACATGAGGAAATGCTCCGCATCACTTGCCATCAGGGAAATACAAATCAAAGCCACAATGTGATACCACCTCATACCAGTAAGAAGGGTGAAAATCAACAAGACAGGAAATAACAAATGTTGGAGAGAATGTGGAGAAAAGGGAACCCTTTTGCGCTGTTGGTGGGAATGTGAACTGGTGCAGCCACTCTGGAAAACTGTGTGGAGGTTCCTCAAAGAGTTAAAAATAGATCTGCCCTACAACCCAGCAATTGCACTGCTGGGGATTTACCCCAAAGATACAGATTCAGTGAAACGCTGGGACATCTGCACCCCAATGTTCATAGCAGCAATGTCCACAATAGCCAAACTGTGGAAGGAGCCTCGGTGTCCACTGACAGATGAATGGATAGAGAAGACGTGGTCTATGTATACAATGGAAAAAACGACGAATACCCACCATTTGCTTCAACGTGGATGGAATTGGAGGGTATTACGCTGAGTGAAGTAAGTCAGTCGGAGAAGGACAATTTATGGTCTCACTTATTCAGGGAATATAAAAAATAGTGAAAGGGAATAAAGGGGAAAGGAGAGAAAAATGAGTGAAAATATCAGTGAGGGAGACAGAGCATGAGAGACACCTAACTCTGGGAAACGAACAAGGGGTAGTGGAAGGGGAGGTGGGCAGGAAGATGGGGTGACTGGGTGACGGGCACTGAGGGGGGCACTTGACAAGATGAGCACTAGGTGTTATGCTAGATGTTGGCAAATTGAACTTCAATTTAAAAAAATTAAATAAAATAAATAATCTTTTTTAAAAGAAAGAAAAAAAAAGAAAGAAAAATATAATGCAGCTTGCCTGATTTTTTTTTTTTTTTTTTTTGTCCTGAGACAAATCCTTAGCATGAGACGGCTAATAGGACTAGAGGTAAGTGATGGATAGGAATCCATTCTATGCACAGGCTGTTTTGCCAGACAGGACTAGAAGCTAAAGGGAAAACCAACCAGCAAACAAAAAAGGTTCTCATTTCCAAAGAAACAAAAAATAAATGACATTCCAGTTTGTCACTAAAGTCTTTAGCAGAGAATTTGGAATTTCAGCCGCTTCCTACATGAACACTTGAACGCACTGCACTGACTTGTGCCATCAGCTATTTGACCTGAGAACATGACCTTAAAAAGTAACCCATCCTCTAAGACTTTTCTATTTGTTTACACTCTATAGAGTCTTCTTTTCTCCCTCTAGTGACCCCAGCTGTGTCTTGAGCCACTTAAGGAGAAGTCTGAGATCCCTTTGTTAAAAACTGGAAAGTCAGCATTCCTGCATAGACACAAAGGAGTGGGCCCGCTACCCCCTCCTCTTATTTGCCCAGTTAATGCAACAACACGACACAACACACTTTTTCTATATGAAACCTCAGATGAGACTGCAGATTTCTAAACTGTTTACAACAAAACGTGAAATGGCCTCAAGCCAGTCCAAATGTACGTTGCCTGGATCATGTCAAATCATATCCCCCCCCACCCCCACCCCCGCACCTCCATGGAGCAGAGCCTTCGTTTGGCCTAAAGTTTGCTTGGCAGGCAGAGTGGACTTGTTGCTCCCGCCAGCTGTGTCTGATAAGCAGATGACAAGATAAAACATTATCTTCATTTGAGCCTTCCCTAACTACCACAGTGTAGAAAATCAAAGGCTGGGCCCTGTATCTGTGCAATCATGATTCAAGGCAATAAGGGCAAATATTACTCATTTTTAGTAAATCTGTGAAGCAAACTTCTGATTCATCTAGCCTATAATTCATGAGTTATAAACACACTGAATAATAACATATCACAAAGTCCTTGAAGCCATCTTCTCAAAATTGGGAATACCGGTATGTTTTGTTTTGCTTTTCTGGTATATGTAGAAATAGAAATTAAATTAATTCATTGATAGTGAATTATTATTACCAAATAATGACTATTTTTCACTAAGCTTTACATTCTGTAAGGCATGTTTGCATCCACTACCTCTCATAATTTCACATAATTTCACAAGCCCTATCAAGTGTGAGGCAGTAAGACTCAGGTCATGGATTTGCTTGAACCTCCTACTGATGAGGGAACAGAAGACTAGCTGAGGACAAAGAACAAACTGACACCCGACAACCCCCCATCTCAAGGTGGGATATGCGTGATGTTCCTCCAGGAAGTTCCCAACTGTCTTAATGTTAATACCTTGCCAGAGGGAAAAACAACCTTAACTTGACAATACTAATGGCCTCCAGTATCTTTTGTAGGTCCTCCTTAGCATATAAAAATCTTTTGGAAACCTCCCTTTTCCTAAATTTTACAATCCGAATTGTTTCCAATGGGTTAAAAGGCATCCCAAAGGAGAGTCCTTGGGGACTGAACAAGAAGCCTCATGCCCCTGAAAGAGAAGGTCCATTACCAAAGAAAATCCCCACTACCACCACCCCCAGGTGGCATCCCAAGCAGCATAGGTTCCTGATGTCAAAGCAGCTGGAGGTGTCCCCTGAAACAAAATCACCATGATCACTGCAGCTGTTTAAGGCCCCTGTAGGGTGGAGGCCTGCCCCCTCCCACTTCCCCATGGCATTCTAGATTATGATGGTGCTGATGTATGGACTGAAATACAGTGCCTTGAAGGTTGTGCCATGAAGGTCATACCTTTTTTCACCTTGTCTTGAAGAACCCGCTGTTTTTAACCCATGGAGAAAGCTAGAAAAGTTTTACAAGGGGAAATTACACAATTTTGTAGCTTAAGTAGTTAGTAGAGGACATTTATAGAAAACAGTAAAGATAGAAATTCATTGTGGTCTAAGTGACATTCCAACACATGTAGTCTTTACAGTCAACTTCCCTAGGAAACACTCTCCAGTGGGTTTTAATTCAGTTGGGTACTGGTTTCCACTGACTCCCAATGGAGGTCTTGTGGCCAGAAGTGGCTAGACCAGGGATGTGAAGGGGATCACATTAGATCAATAAGGAGGAAACCTCACTGGGAGTCTTAAGATTGGCAGCTGTCCTGGTGACTTAGGTGGCTGTCCTGTGCCCAAGACAGACAACTTTGTATAAGGACAGGAATAAAGAGAGGGCATCAAGTTTCTGGATCTTATTACCATCTCGGCAGGATACTAACTTCCAGCCAAAAGGCAGGCTTTCTTCTCCCTATAGAGTAACCACAGGCTAGAGGATTGCAGCCTGAGCAATTGGCATGAAAGTGTTCCAATAAGGCCGTACTCCTTGAAGGGCTCCTAGAATGAGAGTAAAAGGAAGAGAAGAAAATATTCACCAATTTTGCACCGAAGCTGAGAGTCCAGATGTAAAGACTCCAACCCCCATGTTGGCGGCCAAATGATGGAAGTTTGAAATAGGTGAGGTTTGGTGGGGTGAGGTCCAGAGCCAATGGCCAAGAATGAATTCTTGAGACATCTTTGGTATAAAATCGTGGTTTATTAAAGCATGGGGACAGGACCACTGGGCAGGAAGAGGTGCTGTCTGGGGCTTGTGAGGAGTGATGACTTCCAGGTTGGTCACTGTATGCTTGGCTAAAGCCTCTACATGTAATTTTATATTAATAGAGGTAGTTCCGAGGACAGATAGGATTAAGGAATAAAACGATCAAGAAGCCCTCTTTGTTTGCTGTCCAGCCTTAACAGTAATTAGAAGGAATCACTGGCAAGTGGAAGATTTGTCTCAAGAGATAAGGGCATCCTCAAGTGTTACCTAATCCAATCATAGGGAAAGTGAGGTCACCCATTATCTCCACAATTCCATAGTTAGGAGTAGGGTATGCTCTGGCTTTTAGGGAAAGCCACACAGAATTGATTTAAAATGCCAAGTGGGTTATATAATGGTAGGTGGATAAAGTGCCAAAGCATTGATTACTGGATGTAGGCTTGTGCTTTTGACTTCTTATTCCAGAGAAACTAAGGATACTTAAGTCTGTTGGTAAACATGCTTTGTGCTTAATAGATTCATAAATTTGTCATATAAAGAGTTTTGGTATAGCAGTTGACAATTCCTTACTAGTTTTCACTAGAGACTAAGGTTCCTATAAAGAATGCAAAATTCTCTTAAATGTAATAAAGACTGATGAAAATAAGGGAAGTAATGCTATCTGTAAAAAAGATGTAAGGAATGCAAATACATTTTTGCTGAAGGCAAAATAATAATTTTGTCCTAAATAGGACTGGAAAAAAATGGCTCTGGGACAAAATCTAAATGCAAAGGAAAGTTGTAGAAGGTTTGTGATGGGAAAACCTTGGAAAGGAATTTTAGGTGTGTTGAGAACTGACTAACGAAATGAAAGGATTTTAAAAGTACACTGGCATAGGATTGAAATTACCCTTTTTTTCTCTGTTCAAAAGACAAAGTTCTCTTGAATCATTGGTCTACTCTTTTTTTTTTTTTTTAAAGATTTTATTTATTCATTCATGAGAGACACAGAGAGAGAGAGAGAGAGGCAGAGACCCAGGCAGAGGGAGAAGCAGGTTCCATGCAAGGAGCCCGATGTGGGACTCGATCCCAGGACTCCAGGATCATGCCCTGAGCAGAAGGCAGAGGCTCATCCACTGAGCCACCCAGGTGTACCAAGGAAACCAGTTTCCACATTTTATCTTTATCAGGTTCTCTGATCACCTGGTTAAAACTTCTCAATATTACAGGAGCTAAGTTTTGCTAGCAACTCTATCACCCTATATATTTACCTTTGTAGTCTTACTGTTTCCTTGGTTAAATAAAGTTTGAGTTTTGTAATGATCTGTAATCCTATTCAAACATATGCTATAACTTTTTTTTTTTAAGATTTTATTTATTTATTCATGAGAGACACACAGAGAGAGGCAGAGACTTAGGCAGAGGGAGAAGCAGGCTCCATGCAGGGAGCCCAACGTGGGACCCGATTCCGGGACTCTAGGATCAAGCCTTGGGCCGAAGGCAGGCACTCAACCGCTGAGCCACCCAGGGATCCCCGACATATGCTATACCTTTCTGAGGTTTTAACAAACTTTCCAAAAATTAAATTATAAGAGAAATCTCTCTAACTCACTAGGCCTTTTTATTTGGTATGTTGTTACTCTGGAAGCACTGTTAAATAAGCCTTAGGTTATGTTGTTTGGGTAAATGCTATAACTATTCTAGAGGTTATGTGCAATTCCTAAAGTTTTAGTGTTTTAATAGAAGGTCATCATTTGATATTTTGCTTATTGAAATGATACGTGTTATAATGAAATAACTAGATTTCCTTGCCAGCTATGTTGTAACCTCTCCTCAGATCTTTAACTGTGTCCATTTTTGAGTCCTTTGCCATTTATAATTGTTCTTATTCTCTTGAAAAATGAGTTTCATCTTCAAGAAGATTCATATGAAGGACTTTTAGGAAAAATGCAAGTTTTTGGTGTCTTTAAAATCCTAAAACTGTAATGGGTAAGAATTTCCAGAACTAATCAAAGTTGCATCCAAACCGAACAAGAAATAATAACATGGGACTAGGTAAACTGAGAAAAATAATCATTTATTTATTTTTGTAACTCTTGGTTGAAACATTGCTAATTCTCTAATATTTACTATTCCAGAATAGGGAAACTTTCTCTTAAGACATCAGTGATATATAGAAATAATAATAAAACAAAGTGTTTAACTTTTCTATCTGAGCCCTCTGAAATTCAGAAGGTCTCAGTATTCTTTCTTCCATGGCAATCATAGTCATTTGCATAAATTCAATAAGAATCTGTTCTCCTTGTAACAGGACACCACTGGAAATATTGGTTACATTACCAAGATTTTGAATGGAATGTCATATTTGAGAGACATGCATAGACTCAGATATGACCAAACAGCTTTAAGTCAACCTTAGTTGATTTTATGAAACCTGGAGCCATAAAGCCACTTAGAAATGTTGGCCTGATACCTTGCTTACAGAGTTCCCAGCACCCTCACCAGGTGAATAAAGAATGTTACTTCCTGGCAAATGCAGGAACCTCAGGATACTTTGGTGACCTCGTGAAGAGGAATCTGCTCAAATACCTCATGAACAGGTATTGCCAGCATGTCTGATAGCAAGTACTTGGCTTGGCTTCTGATCTGGAGAGGCTATGAAAAGTTCAACAGAGATTCTTATAAAAAGTTCTAGCAACATAGGTTCTAAAAGATCTATATCATCAATCATTACTCTTGCTTATATAAATAATTAGGCCAAATATGTTCAAATTGGAATTGTTTTGTAAACAAATTAGTCTTGATTTGACTATCTCTGGAAATTAGGGTTATTTTAAAGAGAAAAACTATGTTTCAATAACTCACCTTTGTGGATGTTAAATTCTAGTTCTGATTGTCTTTAAATGTTTGTTGTTTACCTAAGCTACAACTTGAGGTAAACCTTAGAGAATTTGCCACAATAGCTCATGTATAGACAATCTTCTTGTTTCTTATTCTTTGGGGATAATAACAGGACCCCATGGGCATATGATTATTTAAACAGCTAAAAAAAAAAAAAAGAATTGATTCCCCAACAATTGTATAAGCCACCTAGCATTTTAACCAATTATGTGTGGCTTTCCCTAAAAGCCAGAGCCTACCCCATTCTATGAGGCTAACTATGGAATTGTGGAGATAATGGGTGACGTCACTTTCCCTATGATTGGATTAGATGATAACACTTGAGGATGCCCTTATCTCTTGAGACAACTCTTCCACTTGCCAGTGATTCCTTGTAATCTTGTAATTAGGATATTGTTAAGGCTGGACCCAAACAGAGAGGGCTTCTTGATGGTTAGTCATATCTGTCCTAGGAACTACCTTTATTAATGTAAAATTACATGTAGAGGCTTTAGCCAAGCATACGGTGACCAATTTGAAAATACACTGTCGTCACTCCTCACAAGCCTGGGATAGTACCTCTTCCTGCCCTGGAGGTCCTGTCCCTATGCTTTAATAAAAGCACCATTTTACACCAAAGATATCTCAAGAATTCATTCTTGGCCATTGGCTCTGGACCTCATCCCACTTAAACCTCACCTATTTCAAAACTACATCACTTGAACTTACCAGATGAGTTACTTAAGGCAAGATACCCAACTTGGCTAAAGGATCAGTATTCTCATCACGAAATGTGGGTTAATAGAGTTTAAGTGATAGGAATCTGTGAGGATTAAATTAGATAATCTTTGCTAAATTGTCTTATAAATATTACATGAGATAATTATGTAAAGCTGTTAGCACAGTGCCTGTCATATGCTCATTAAGTGAAAACTCTTACTATTATTAGACTGGACAGGGTAGATGATTATATTCAGAGATGGCAAGTGATTGCTCAAGGGCACATAATCTATTATTCCAAACACAGGGGCCCAGAACCTAAGACTTCTGTACTTCATTTGTACACATGGAGTTTTACTTCTTGCAAACAGTACTGTACTAGATGCAGCAAGGATGAAGATAAATGTTAAAAAACACAATCCAGACTTCTACTTCAAGGCAAGATGAAGTCATAGGAACTAGACTTGCTCTCCTGCCTGAAACAGCCAGAAAACAGACAGAATGTATAAAATAACAGTTTTCAAGACACTAGGCATCAGGCAATGAAGTATAGTGGTCTCTGAAAGATGGACAAAAATAAGGTGAGCCCTGTGATTATCCCAGCTTTATACTTTGAGAGAATTTCCTGGGTGTGGTACAGAAGGGGGAAACCAGGAGGCACCCAAAGGATATCCTGAGTTAAGGAGATGTAACTTAAAGCCTGGGGAGAGAAAGGCAGTAAGTTGATAGGCCAGAATACTAGAGGGGAGATGGCTACACAGAGGAAATCTGCAAAGGGGTTTCCTTGAGTATTCAGTTAAATACTGATCAGTGCTTGTGTGTAAAGAAATCAATAACAGAAAGATATCTGGAAGATCCCCAAATATTTGGGAATGAAATAAAACACTTAGAAATAACTGAGTGGTCAAAGAATAACTCAAAAAAGAAATAAAAACTGTTTTGAACTAAAACTGAAACATAACATCAAAATTTGTAGGATGCTGTTAAAGTAGTACCAAGGGGGAAATTCATAGTATTAAATGCCTATATTAGAAAAGAAAAAGTCTCAAATCAATGACCTCAGCTTCTACCTAAGTAAACTAGAAAAAGAAGGGCAAATTAAGCCCAAGGTAATTGCAGAAGAATGAAAATAATAAAGATCAATGCCCAAATCATTAAAATAGAAAACAGCAAGCAATAGAGAAAAATCAATTAAACCAAGTACTGGTTCTTTGAGAGCAATAAAATTTATAAGCTGCTAGCTAGGCTGATCGGGAAAAAAATAGAGAAGATACCAATTACCAACATCAAGGAGTAGAGAACCAACATCATTACAGATTCTTCAGATATTAACACTACAATAAGGGAATGTTATGAAAAGTTCATGTCAATAAATTTGCTGACTTACATGAAATGGAACAAACTACCAAAGCTTACTCAAGGAGAAATAGATAACTTGGTTGGCCCTATACTTATTAAATATGTTGATTTCATAGTTAAAAATCATTTCATACAATAAACTCCAAGCCCAGATAGTGACCCTGGTAAATATTTATGGAAGAAATAATACCAATTGTGTACACACTCTTCCAGAAAATTGAAAAGGAAAGAATACATGCCAATATGTTATATGAAGTCAGTCACACACTGATACAAAAAGGAGACAAGGACGTTATAAAAAAACTACACAAACAACAACAAAACTTAGCAAACTGAATGCAGTAATACACAAAGAGAATGATACATATGTCCCTGGAATATAAAGATGGTCTAACATTTTTAAAAAATCAATGTAAATAACCATTTTAACAAAGTAAAAATTATAGGATAATTATATGATAATAAAATGCAGAAAAAGCATTTTAGACAAAATCCAATATCAATTATTGGCCAAAACTCTCAGAAGCCTAGGGGGAGAGGAAACTTCTTGATTGGATAAAGGACATCTACAAAAAACACAAAGCTTTAAGTAAAAACCTACTATATAAAACAGACAAGACCAAGTGATTTTAATGAAACAAAGTTCAAACTCCCATCCCCAGCCCTCCTTTCCTGTGGAGACTAGGGAAATGCCACTTGCTCCTGAGGGTCCAAGGCCTTGATGTGAAAATCCTGCTATGAGCTGGACCCATGGAGCCAGGTCATCAATAAACAGTTACTGACACACTAGTCTATGTGATGGTTATGTCTTGAACACAGCCAGTAATCAGCCTCAGGGTAGTGGTGGTGCCTTAGTTCGAGACTAGAGTCTGACCAAATGCCTTGCATATAGTAGGTATTTTATGTTGGCTGGATTACCAGAAATAGCTACATAAAGTAGAAGATCATAGGGTGATGACTTGTGAATCTTAATCTGAAGAACATCTATCAACACCAGGGGTGCGTAAAGCCATTAAATAAGTATCATGAAGCTTTCTTGAGTTTTAATTTGACTTAAAAATTGGTAAAAAGTTATTTTTGCAAAATATAGTACATCTTTACCTATATTTTAATAACAAAACATGAGATTTAAAAGAAAATTCAGGCTTGTAGCAGGTTATCTCAAGCTAAGGGAGTAGGTACTCAATTTCCTCTGTTATCAGAGGCTTGAGAAGTGCTAAAAGAATCCAAATGCATCATCATGTTGTAGATAAGGACCCAGATTGTTTACAAGGTTTATTTGAGGTCACAGTTAGATAGTGGGTAACTATTATGAGGTATCCTAAAGGCCTACTCCTTCAGAAGTATCTGGGAAAAAATGTTATCTGTTCAATGAGTAAAAAATTAAAGAACTTTCCATGGACCTGCTGACCAAATGAAGGGGGGGAAGGGGCACCAACACAGCCAGAGTTAATGTACTGATATTTTCAAATTAGGAGGACCTATATGCACTTGTAAATCCTATAATCAAGACCAGATAACGTAAGTTTCAGGTAAGAACTAAATACCCTGAACATAGCAGGCAGATAGTGGAGGGAGAGACAGCACCTTCGTCATTAGGATGGAAAAGTGCATTTTGGTAGTCTCCCAATGAAGGGAAGGAGAGAAGCCTCATTTTCCTTCTTTAAAACAAGCATAGCTGACTTGAAACACCCCAAGTCCTACCAAGCACATTTTCCCTATGAACGTAAACTGGAGGTCTTCTGCCCAGGGAGAATGGGTTGCCAAGGCGAGGGCTGGATGACAATGACCTACTGGGTCTCTCTCAATTTCTAAAATTAAATGGTTCTACAGTGACACAGAACTGCCCGTCTCTGTCTTCTCTATAATGAAAATCTAGGCCATGCATTTGCTTAGTGTGTGCTTTGTGAAATGGGTAGAATTTGTTATTTGCTTAATTCCAAGCGAGACCCTTCATAAGTAGTTTAAAGTGATAAACTCTGAGAGGCAATATACCTGTCTCACACACCTGCATGTGAACGTAAATACTGATGAAATACACAATAGCTCATGGGGAATGAGCAGAGGGACAGCCTCTATGGCAGGCAGGACATGCCATATTTGTAATACTGCAACAGAAACTAGAAAAAAATGGCTTTTGGAATCCCATACCAAGAAAGTAAATTATCTCTGATGGAAGAGAGCTGTTGGCTATATCACGGAATCTTTTACTACCACCAAACGAACCCTTTGTTAACCTAGACATTTTTTTTAAAGGGCAAAAACACTTTCAATTATCGGCATTCCCTTGAGGGCTTCCACTGAGCATCTTATTCAGTCTTCTGTCATGCAGATGTTCACTTGGTTAATACTCAAGAAAGAAGCAGACAGATTCATTAGCAGACAGGCAGACACACAAATTCCTCTTTGGAAAATTCACCACAAATTTTTCTTAAGTGCTCGCCTTCTTTGATCGCTGTCATGGACATTTCAATTCAGACTGTAGCCATGAAAGAATTTGATTCTGAAAGCTACTGAGGGGCTCCATCACATGCCAGGCTTCTGCAGTAAAGCACTGGGTAGGGCAGGGTTGAAGAGCAGCAGGGAGGTAGGCATCCTGGTGCCTGATGCCCTTTACTACACTATATTCCATTCTTCTTGGCATTACCCCCTTTACCATGAGTTGTCATTAATTCCTTCCAGCTTCTACTCCGAGCAAATCCTACTTCCCTGATTATATTCTGGGATTCATTTGCTGGGCCAGTGCCTAGCTTGGTTACACATGTGTAACTACTATTGAAACCTAATATTGCACAGTAGAATACTAGATGTTGAATTGGCTTTCTATTCTATGGGCTGACTAGGCAAAGAAGAAGATAACTGCCTCTCCACTAAAATTGTGTTTTCTATTACATCCTGAAGGGCTTCTCGGATTTGCCCCTAAAACCTGAAGGGAAAAAAACAAGGACTGCTGAGCCCACTGACTTTCCCAAAGCCCAGCACAGAATGACAGAGTCAGCAGACCTTTGCTTTACAGCTTCTCAGCACTCTCCCTGGATGTAGTCGTATTGTGTGTGGCCTCAGCAAGGAGTTCCATGCTACATTATGGGCTTCTAGGGAGATGGGAATAACCTCAGATAGTTAGGGCAAAGAGGTAGGACACTTGCAGTCCAGATCATAAGGAGGTTCGCCTCCTACCTGATTTAGTCTGGTAATGATATTGCAGGGCTCTCTGAGGCGGGGCTCATCTTCACATGAGGCTTGAAGGATATAAAGCAGTGTGCCCAGGTTGAAGCCATAAGCTTGAGCCAACTTCTAGGGGAAGAGAGGCTGGAAGGAGTGAAGTAGGTAGGTAAGACGTGTAATGTTAAGCAGGAAGCTGAGTAGAAACCCTGGTGGACCATGGAGGACAGCACAGCAAACTCCCAGGCACTTATGGACTCATACATTAATTCTAGTATTCTAGTAATTCAGTATTACCTGGTCTCCTTCAGGTCTACAAATTGCTCCTTGTGATCTGCCACACTCGGTTTCTCAACATGGATCTTTCATAACCATCATAGGATAGTATGGGGGAAGGTAGGGTTTGACAATTATTTCTGCATCATTGATCAAATTGTAAAATATATCAAGATCATTAAAAAATTATTTGTGAAGCTAAAGAAAGGAGGAGGAACTAGCCAAAGTGGTCATCTAGCATTTAACTGACTTGACTAAAAATTTTCAGTTTACAAGAGGCCATTTTTCCAGGGGGCAGTCTAGGTCTATTATTTTGAAACTTTCCTAAGTCGTCTTGGTTTGCTCCCTTTCTTTGTTGTTTTCCTTGGAAAAACTTGACCATTTGGAGAGCTTCCTAAAAAAACTATGCTCATAACCTGCAGACATGTAATCACCCTATTTATCTTACCACATTTCTGGTACCACTTGTCAAATTATTATGCTTTGAAAAATACCAGTCCCTTTCTACCTTCTCCAACCTTAAGCAGAAGCCCTTGATGGAAACTGACTTTATTAGCAGCTCTCAACAGACCTTTGAAACAGCAGAAAAAGAGCAAAATATTGGCTTCCTTCAGAAGTTTGTAAACTGAAGGACAAGAAGACTTTCATTTATTCTTTTTCTGTTTTGAGTGGATTTATGTGGTGCTAGAAACAGGAGCTAAGGATAAAAATCTTTTGTTTCACAGATTATATATCATGTTTACCTTTGCCAGATTATTTTCTTTACACACTTCTTTGCTAAGGAAAGGACTTCCTCAAAACAAAACTGTAAGGGGAGACATGAATGGGCTATTTATGAAAAATAGGTTTTGGAGACGTCTGAGGAATTGGATTGAGTACAGAGGTTAAATAACTTAAAACACTTAAAAGCTTTGTACGTGACAGAAAAGTGATTTGGAAGTTCAGAGATTTAAAAAAAACCCTTTGGAGAAAGCCTGAAGGGATCTTTATATCCTCAAAGATCAACACCATATTTTAGGATTCCCTTTGGTTCGGTTTGGTTCAAAAAAATCTTCTGAATGAATCTGAATTATAATTTATAAGACTAAAGAGAAAGGTGAGACTTTGGAATATTGTGTTGGTTTCTGAGGGATTTAAGTACAAATGAATGAAATAGAAAATAAGACAATCAATGAAACCAGCAGTTGACTCTTTGGAAAGATCAATAAAATTTACAAATTTTTAGCTGGATTGAACAAGTAAAAGAAAGAGAAGACAGAAATTAACAAAATCAAAGAGGAAAGAGGGGACATCACTACTAACTACAGAAATTAAAAATAATCACTTTGTGCCAACAAATTAGACAATTTAGATGAAGTAGACAAACTCCTAGAAAGCTACAAATTACTATTAATAATACCCCCACAAAGAAAATCCCTGATCTCTGTGGCTTCATTGATGAATTGTATCAAATATTTAAAGAAAATATAATACAAATTATTCATAAACTCTCAGAAAATGGAGAGGAGAATACTTCCCAATTCATTTTAGGAGACCAGTATTACCTTAATACCAAAGTCAGAAAGAGATGGCTGAAGAAATGAGAACAACAATTCCACATAAACATAGATGCTATATGTATCAAATGGAATAAGCAACACATGAAAAGGATTATACACCATAACCACATAGTACTAAGGTCAGCAATACAAGGTTGGCTTAACATATCAATTAATGTAATGCATCAGATTGATAGAATAAAGGGAAAAAACATGAAAATCTTAGTAGATGCAGAGAAAGCATTCAAAAAAAATCCAGTACACTTTCATAATAAAAACTCTTAAGAGACTAAGACTATGAGGACATATCTGCAGCCTGATAAAGGGCATCTGCAAAAAATTCACAGCTAACATCATATTTAATGTTGAAAGACAAAATACTTTCTCCCTAGGAAGCACAAGGGTCTCCTTTCACTTCTTCTCAACATCCTCCTCTCAACATTGTACTGGATGTTCTTGTGGGTGAAATAAAGGAGAAAAAAATTAAGTTTCTATGTTGAAGAAGACAGAGTACTGTCCTTATTTGCAGAAAACATGATCCTATATGTAGAAAATACCAAGCAATCAATTAAAAACCTATTAGAATAAATAGGTTAGCAAGAGTACATAATGCAAGATCAATATACAACAATTAGTTGTATTTCTATACTATCAACAATCTAAAATAAAAGTAAGAGAACAATTATATTCACAACAGCATCGAAAAGAATAAAGCACTTAGAATTAAATTTAACAAAATGAATGATGGACTTGTACACTGAAAACTACTAAACAATGTTGAGAGAAATTAAAGAAAATGACCTTACATGTATGGTCATTTGATTTTTCAGCAAAGGTGCCATGGTAATTCAATGGGGGAAAGGACAATCTTTTTAACAAATAGTTTGGGAAAAAAATTGGATGGTCACATGCAAAAAATATGAACTTAGATCCTGTCTTCACACGTTACTTAAAAATTAACTTCAGATAGATCACAGAATAAATTTAAGAGCTAGTAATAAAAAAATTTCTGGGAAAAAAAATAATAGGAGAAAATCTTTGTGGCCTTGGATTAGAAAGAGTTCTTAGATATGATACCAAATGCATAATCCATTAAATCCATTAAATAGTGATAAAGTTTGGCAAAAAAAGTGATAAAGTTGGGAAATTTTTAAATTTTCATTTCAAAATTTAAAACTTTTCATTTTCTTATTGGTGTCTTTTTAAGAGCGAAAGATAAGCTAGAACCTGAGAGAAAATATTTATAAATAACACATCTGATAAAGAATGTGTATTCAGCATATATAAAGAATTCTTGCAACTCAATAATACAAACAATGAAATGGGCAAAGAAATGGGCAAAAGAATTAAAAGGTAATTTTACCAACAAAGACACATAGACTGCTAATACGTGAAAAGATGTTCTACATCATTACTCATTAAAGAAATGCAGTTTAAAACCAAAAATGAGATACTACTACATACCTACTAGAATGACTATGATCAAAAAGACAAGACAATTCCAAGCATTGGTGAGGAGGTAGAAAAAACAGAACTTATCATACAACCCAAAAATTCCACTTCTAAGAATTTACCCATGAGAAATGATACTGTATGTCCATACAAAGACATATATATGAATGTATAAAGAAGCATTATCGTAACACCCCAAAAACTAGAAACAGTCCAAACTGACTGAAAACAACCTACCAATTGGTGAACGAATGCACAAAACAGGATATATCCATATAATAGAATTCTTTTTAGCAATAACAAGAAATGAGGAACTGATATATGCTACAACATGAATGAATCTCAAAAATATTATGCTAAATGAAAGAACCAGATGCAAATGACAACATATTTTATGGTTGCATTTACATAAAATGTTCATCAAAGGCAAATATACGGATAGGAAGCAGATCAGTGGTTAGTTGGGCAGAGATCTTCACAGACAGGAGGCAATTTTTTTGTGGTGATGTAAATGTTCTAAAACTGGGTTTGGATTGCAGTGATGGTTGCACAACTCTATAGATTTACCAAAAAATCGTTCACTTATATACTTTAACATGGGTGAATTTTATGGCATGTAAATAATGTCTCAACACTGTTTAAAGAAAGAGTAAAAAAAATAAAAAATAAATTAAAAAAAGAGTAAAGGGTAAATTGTTCTATAGTTCCTAGCTATCATAATACTGACATTTTCTGAATTTCTTTCTATTTATTGAACACTAAGTAAGTGTCAGATATTAAGAGTTTTATGAAGATGTTTATATTTAACTATCATAATTACCCTCTAAGGTCAAAATTATTTTCCCATTTTACATATGAGGAAACAGCTCCAGAGAAAATAAACAAAAATCCAGGGCCACTGAGCTAGTTATCTGAAGGGCAAAGATTTGAACCCATCATTTGTTGGAGACAAGGCCCAGGCTCTTACTGCACCTTAGTATCTGTCTGCAGACTTCTAAGTGAATTAATTTTGGCTCTGTCTGATACATGAAGTAAAGCTACCCAATTTCCCACCATTTCTTCCTTTAATATCTTTATAGACACGTGAGTTTATTTTCCTCCTTCCTACCTCGGTCATTCACTTTCCCATCAATTACTGTGCTTTAGTGGTTTTTAATCTTCAGCTGTGTTTCAGCAGTGTTTAATCTTCTCATGCATCAGGTAACTGTTGCAGTGCTTGACATCTTGGATCAACAAAGCAGAGGACTCCAGGCTATGAAGGGAAATTCCTAGTGCTTGGAAAAGCAAGTTTTCCATAGCTTAAATTTTGCATTAACAGTAGGCCTTTTGAGTCCATTGAATCTGGTAACTCTTTGGAAAAATATAAATTGATCACATAGTGCATATTATAAAAATGCGTTTGTCTCTAAATGGTTTCACATGAGACATAGTTTATTCCACAGGTTAACTTTCTAAATTAAATTTTGACTTTCTCTAAAGTCAAAATACTAAGAACCATGCTTCATAACTGAATAGGTTTTTTTCATTAATAACAAAAAACAGCATCAAGTTGAAAGGTCCACTGGGTAGATCTAAAATGTGGGAACAATTCATAATTGAGGGCCTAATGTTCCATTTAAAAAAAAAAATCTCTTTGAGGTATCATCAGACAAACTTAAGAATTCTCCACCACTGGCCATTTCCAAGTACAGATGCCAGTTTGACCACACATTTTAAACATGTGTCTGGAGAATTTTATGTAGCTCCTTTTACAAACTTAAAGAGAAATATATTCTCTGGTAACAGAGAAAATTGGTCTATTGGGAGGATTTAGAAATGGAAAAAATGTAGAAAATAATCCACAAGTAAATACTAGGGCAGTTTCTATTTGTACCTATGCCTGCACTGGTTATAGGTTAGGCTGTTTTGAAGACTACACACATATGTTATGCATAAATGTATTCTGGAAGAAAGGTAAGAAGAAAGAAGCCATGATCAGAGGATGGTATAATAAGAAATCTAATCCATTTTACTGCACAGTTGTTGCTAAAGCATATCGGCAGCTAAGATCACCATGTGGTGAACCATGCCCCATAAAAGAACATATTGATGGCCACTATATGGGACAATAAACCAATAAATCAACATGCTATTGCTGTAACACAATTGCAACCAGAGACTTTTATCTTCCATAGTCAGAAGAAGTACTTATTAAATTTTGCTCTAATTATCTTCTATTTATTAAATTTAAATTTTTAAAATTTTGCCTTGTCAGATAATTCTTTATCAGATGATTTCCCGTTTATCTCTTATGAGATAAGAGATAAACGTTTACCACTCTGTTTTTACTTAAAACTCATTATAACCAACTTTTGAACCCACGTATTTGTCTACTTGTTTAAAACCAATTTCCCTGTTGCAGAGAAATGGGAAGTTCAAAATGAACAAGCTCCACTGCTGTTAGAAAATAAAAATAACCCCTGGGGCTGTGGACCAGAGTAATAGGAGTTGGTCCCTAAGTAAGACCACAGGTTGGCAGTGGCAAAGGGCATTCAGCCTGCAGGCACAGGGCCATGGCCCCAGCATCACAGCTCCTGGACTAGGATGGACAAGACCGAGACAGTGACAGGCTCATCTTGCTGGCATTGTCTGGCCCATCTGAAGGGCACAGGCCACAGGAGAAGAATGATGCTAGTGCCGACAGTGCAAGATAATTCTCCCCTACTTCGGACATGGCTCAGAGAAAGAGGAATAGAGAGGATGGGTCATAATGTGGGCTCCAAGACAACTGTGTTCACTCCCCATGAGACCCCAGAGTCTGAGTATGCAGAGGGACTAGCCTTGGCTCCCTCCATCTAGTGTAGAAAGTCTAAAGTGGTACTGTATACACTGCAGTATGTTTTCCTCGCCATGACCTCTAAAGTAGGTATGACTGTTAACCCACATTTACAGATGATGCCCCAGGTTATAGGAGGGCAATTGACCTGCTATAAAGGGTTCAGTGTATTAATGGTGAAGCCAGGCTAGAACCCGGTCTTCTGACCCCCATTCTGATATTCCCTCCAGTGAAAAACACTAACTCTCCGAAATCAATAGTGCAGGAGAGGTTTACTGCTTTTTCTTCTCAATGTAGTCATAGGAGGAAGACTAGACTCTAGTTAAGATAACAAGAGGGACACTGTTGTGCCAACAGCATAAAAAACCCCACTCTGGACAGATGGTTTTAGCATTTCCCCTTCTGTTCCTTCCTTGTTCTTTTTCTTGGTTGGTATCCTGCTGCATGTGTCCTAGGAGACCAAGGTAGAACTGCCAATTGCCATTCTGTCTGGCGAAGGGGCTCCATGGTTTCCATTCAGAGGTAGGGGTTATAATTCCACATTTGAAATTTGGTTTGGATTGAACTTTGGGCCACAATTCTCATATTCAAAAGGGGAAAAAATCTTCTCCAAAAAGGCTTTTTGTTTTTTCTCAATGTTTTCAAGTTTTAAGTAGAAAAAGAAAAAAGGTGACAAGTCCAATATTTTTTGGTGAGGATCAGCAGCATCTTTTTTTTCAAAGATCATCATTCTACATAGCACAGATTGACTACTGGAACTGCTATTCTGGAAGCTGTTGAAAATGTGATCTGGACAGAAGAGGAGTTCATGTTTCAGAGCATCTGATGTCGTATTTTTCCAAAAATATCTTGTAAAGATCAATCTATCCACCATCGGTCTCCTTAGTGCGATGTTGTGTACAAAAGCCTCTTGGGAACATAAGTAGTGATAAGTAGCTAAAAGGAGATATTAAATATTGTTTGCATAACATTTTAAAGTTTGAAAAATGCTTTTCCTTTCCCTGCCACATTTCAACCTCTTAAGTGGCTTCTATTTTGTTATATGTGAGAGGACTGAAAAGCACCTCGCTCAGCTTCTCCCCTGACTATCAAGGGATGCAACTGACTCAGAAGCATGAGCCACATTCATGACATGTCAATACCTCTCACTTTTTTTTTTTAAGTTGGCTCCATGCCCAGTGTGGAGGGTTTGAATAGGGCTTGAACTCATGACCCTGAGATCAAGACCTGAGTTGAGGTCAAGAGTCGGATGGTTAACTGACTGAGCCACCCAGATGCCCCACAAATAATTCTGCCGAAAATAAATCCCCTCTAATTAGTTATGTGAATAAGCAGCCATGTGGAAATAAAGCTTCTGAATTTGCTCACTGCTGTATTTGGTACCCTTACAAGGTGAAATGCTACCACCCCTGGATGGGCTCTGTGACCACCAACTTACTGTTCAATAAAATTCAAAGGGGTGAAAATGCTGGATTTTACTTAAACACTTATTTCTCAGGTCTTTCAATATGCCCCAGTCTGCTGTTGAGAAATGAGTCAGAAATTAGGAGCCAAAGCTGTCTGCCCCCCCCTGCGTCTCTGAGGCTTGCTGTTCGGCAAGTAGAGAGAGGAGCTACAGACTCTACCCTCATTTCCCTGAATTAGAAGCAGTTACAGGCTTCTTTTCCTGCATAGCCTTAGCATTTTTCCCCACAATTTTCTCATAGCATATTCCATATTATATTATGACTTTTTTTGTTTATACTGTAATTCCCCACTTCGTTGTGACCCTTTTTTTTTTTTTTAAGATTTATTTATTTATTCATGAGAGACGAGAAAGAGCCAGAGACATAGGCAGAGGGAGAAGCAGTCTCCTCACATGGAGCCTGATGGGTGACTCCATCCCAGATCCTGGGATCACGCCCTGAGCCAAAGGCAGATGCTCAACCACTGAGCCACCCAGGCGTCCCTGTTGTGACCCTTTCTGAGGCTGGGACTGTTTGTCATCTAAACAGCACAGCACCGGGCACAGAGGAGAGGCTCAATGAACATTCACTGAATAAATGAGTAGGACATAAGGTTTGCCATACGAATGAACTCAGAGACTCATGGCACACTGTCACTAAAGCATCCCCATGTGGCAGGGATCTAATTGTAGAGGTGCACTGGCTAGATCGATGATTGCCTAATCTTACATTTCTGGCTAGAAGAAATGTCTTAGAGTTAGAAAAATAATATTCCTGTTCACTTAAATTTTCTTTTTCATGTCACAGAGCTTGTTTTTTTTATAGATACGGTGCTACCTTTCCATAGAGGGCAGGCACATATCCCTGTTCCAACAGTGAGGATGTGCTAGATCAAACTATTCATACTCTCTCACCTTTCCCCTGCTAACCAGTTGCATATTTATAGGTTGACAAGCCTGGAGTTAAAGTGTAATCTGGGGTCAGCATGGAAGAAAAGACAAAGATGAAGGGAGATGGAGCTAAATCAGGGAAAGTGGAACACCTGTTACAGATTAGCACTGAACAAAAAAGGCTCTCACATTGTAATGACCAAAGGTGAGCTGGTCGTTGGTCTTTGGTTCTCCAGTAAACTGGTATTGAGGGTAAACCGGTATGCAAATATCTTACAGACAAAACTTACACTCAGAGCTATTAAGAGGTGGAATGGGTCTGCTCTTCTGACTCTATAGTCTTTCACTAGCACGTCTATAGCATTTGCTGCTTCCAAAACACTTGATGAAACACGTGTTTTCTTAATTAACCCTCATGGAGGAAATAGAACATAGCTGTTAATAGTTGATTGTATGGGTTTTGCAGTCAGACTGACCTTGGTTAGAATCCTGGCTTCCATTACTTGCTATATGACCTTGGGCAAAGTTTAACCTCTCTGAGCCCCAGTTAGCATCTACAATGAACGCATAAGAATACTGCCTTTCTCAAGAGTTGTTAAAGTTAAATAAGGTAATATACATACATCATTTGGCCAAAAAAAGTGCTATAATAAGTGCTTTAAAACAATTGTAAATGATGTAAATATTATTCTTACCCGTTAGAAGACACTCTGCTTGCCCACCCCTAGAGAGCTATTCTGATAGGCAAGTGAAGGAAGACCTTCCGAATGAAATGCTTACTCTGCACCAGGTCTCAAGGATATTGGCTTGGAATCCTGACAGTCTCTATTTAGTCACAATTCCTGCCAACTTGAGTCAGCCTCCTGCCCATGTCAGGACCAAGCCTGCAGCTTCTCCTCATCACATGACTCTTCTCTCAAACCTTCTCTAGCTCATATTGCCTGGCCCTGGCCCCAGGGAAGACATGACACAGGCCATTGGAGCAAGATGTTTCATTAAGTTGGCCAGGAAGACAGCTTTTCTTAGAGAGACTTTTTTTGGAAAAGAAATTCCTCCTTTCAAGTAAAATAACCCTGACTGAAATCACTGGGCTATGCCAGCGACATCAGGGCATCGTTAAAAGAAAAGCCTTGACTAAGCAATGTTTATAATTTCAGAGTTGTTTGGAGTTTACGGTGTAATTTATGCCATGTGTTCTATCATTAACAGTTTTTAAGACTGATCTATTTTTTTTTCATTCAACTGAGCACAAAACACCTACTTATGACACGGCATCTCCCATAATAAGGAAGACACACTCTTTCATTGAACTGGGAGGTTTCCTTTGTAAACCATTATTTGTTGGGTAGCATTTCCCTTCAACTACCTAACTGGCTACAGACAATGAAAACAACTTAAAGAGCAAAGAGTTCAATTTCAAGGTCTACTTGCCCCGCATTTGCATTGTGAGCTGTCTGCCATAGGGTAGTTCAGTTTGCTGGTAGGAGCCAGCCTTGGTTCATGTTTAAGAATCAGGAACGTCTCTGAGGCTGAGCAGAGCCTCAGAAGTATCTTTCAAGAACACCTTCGGGGCAACAAGGCGCTGTTGCTTTATGTGGAGTGAAAGGGGGGTCACAGCTGTGAGGAGTTGAGCTCTGACTCCTATCATGTAGCTGCCAGAAGTACATTGTTGAGCATACCACAACACATACCCTGAAAGGGCTCAGTTCTTTCTCAGAGGTCTGACTGTATGAAATATGGTCTGTGTAGAATAGTCCCTAAGAAACATTGAACTACTGGAACATCTAGTGCAGCTTAAAAAAAAAAAAAATCAACCAACAAAACTCTTTGAAAATAAAACAAGACACATACACACACACTCCAAACCTAACCTCTGCCTTGGTTTAGATTTCACAGGAGAGGAATAAGATTTGAAATGCTACTTCTGCAACACCGGTAAAAACATGACTAAGTCTACACAGCAGAACTAAAATGGAAGGAAGCTCTTTGTCCCCGATTTATTTCTATGTTACTGCTTCTTATCCATGATGTAGCATGACCTTGGTAACTAGCAACAGCTCAACACTTCATGTGCTGACTCTTAGGCCTTCTCAGCTCACAGAACTGAGGCATGAGTAACATGGCTTTGAGAACCCTATGACAAACACTGGGATTGGGAGTATATGCAAGATTCAAGATAACAGACATCTGAATAACACATCCATACCCTGAGTCATGCTTAGTGTCTCCCTCCTTTACACCCACAACCAGTTGGTTGCTGAATTTTATCTGCCTCCTAGGAAATCCCTCAAGTCTGATCCCTCTTGCTGTCCTTGGAATAACTGCCATGGCTCTTGTCAGCCGTATTTAACAGCCTCCTCACTGACTTCCCTTTTGTCCTCTTCCCTTCTTTTCTCAGTACAGCCTCACAGTGATCCTCCTAAAGCACAAATCAGCTCTTACCAGCAAATTCCAATGTCCTTTCATTGACCACAGGATAGAGTTCAAACTCCTTCCAAGTGCCTTTGATGGCCTGGGGATCTAACTATCTGGGTTTTGTCACTGAGTGGTGTTTGTCCTTAATCTCTCTGAGCCTCAGTGTCCTCACCCATAAATGAGGATAATAATAGTACTGCTCTCACAAGGTTGTCATAGGGGTTCAGTGAGATAAAGTAAGTAGAGTCTTCTTAATGTTAGATACAGAAGAGGTGCTAAATGAAAGCTGTGCCAATGTACAGAGCGCTCAGCCCACAGCCTTTACACTGGATAACTTGCAGTTCCAGGAATAGGTTCAGCAACTTAGTGCCTGTTGTTTTTCATTAATTGATTATTCATTCATCAGATATTTATTGAATACCTACACATGTCTGTGGCCTCAGCACCAACAATTTATTGAGTACCAAAGAGATAGAAATGACAAGACAAGGTAGGTACTAGCTCTCTTGAAGTTTACATTCTAGAAATGAAGACCCAGATAATAAAATTAGAAAGATTGATCATACTAAATGTTGGAGAAGATGTGGAGCATCTGGAATTCTCATACAACTGGTACTGGGAATGTAAACGGTGCAGCCACTTTGGAAAACAGTTTGGCAGCTTGTTATAATTAAACAGGCACTCACCACATAGCCCTACAATTCCACTCTTAAGTTATTAAAGAAAAGAAAGAAAAAGTGGGGGCATCTGGGTGGTACAGTCAGTTAAGCCTCCAACTCATGGTTTTGGCTCAGGTCCTGATCTCAGGATCATGAGATTGAGCCCCACAGCAGCAGCACAGTCTCCGTGCTCAGTGCAAAGTCTGTTAAGTTTCTCCCTCTCTCTTTCTCTGGCCATCCCCACTTCTCTAAAATAAATAAATCTTTAAAAAAGAAAGAAGAAAGAAAGAAAGAAAGAAAGAAAGAAAGAAAGAAAGAAAGAAAGAAAGAAAGAAGAAAGAAAGAAAGAAAGAAAGAAAGAAAGAAAGAAAGAAAGAAAGAAAGAAAGAAAGAAAGAAAATATGTCCACACCGGTAAAGATTTGTACATTCATATTCATAGTAGCTTTATTCATAGTATGCGAAACTGGAAACAATCCAAATGTCTGTCAACAGGTGAATGGATAGATTGTGGTACATTTCTACAGTGGAATGTTATTCAGTGATACAAAGAGATGTATCAACTCTTACATGTGTGAATATGTGTAAATCTTGAAAAAATTATGTTTAGTCAAAAGTCAGATATCAATAAATATATACTGTTTGATTCCATTTATATATTCCAGAATTAGGCAACACTAATATATAGGGACAGAAAGCAGACTAGTAGTTACCTAGGGTCAACTTTGCAAGGGAGGGAAGGAGGAGAATTGACTACAGAGAACCATTTGGAGTGATGAAAATATTCTGCATTTTAACTGGAGTGATGGGTGTGCATATTTGTACTTTAAATGGGCACATTTTATTGGATTTAAATTATGCTTCAACAAAGTTTAATTTTTTTAAGAAAAAAGATTAGTGAATGTTTATTGCCTAAGGGAAACTAAATACAAAGAAATCTATTACCCTTGGGAAGAGCTAAATCAGACAATTCAATCATTAAAGGTACAATCATGAATTTAAACATTAATTTACACTTCAAGTGAGTATCTGGGGTATTTCAATTTAAATTGAATATAACCCAGATAGTTTAGAACAATCTCTAGTATTCCTGTATTCTGAGGTCATTTAATGATTTCTTCCACGATAAAGCAGTGTACTAGGTCTTAGGGAAATAATAATAAAAGAATCTTGCAGGTAAGACAGATAAGAAAAAAGACAATCACAATATAGTTAGTTATAAGACATATTTTAATAGAGTTGTATGCAATGTGCTATGGAGTTTGGGTGGAAGAGTGAACATGGAAGTGTGAGATGTTAAGTAGTGATATTGAATATGGGTCTGGATATAAAGATCTGGAGTTCTGTTGCTAAGGAAACAGATTTGTGAATTATCAGCATGTGTGTGGTAGCTGACGTCATGGAAATGGATGGGTCTTCTGAAAAAGAGAGTGCAGAATGAGGAGAAAGCTGATGACAGACTTTTAAGGGACAAGAGGAGAAGGAGGAAGCTTACAAGGAGTTTGAGAAGGAGTCATGTGCTGTCATAGAAACCAAGATAGAGCCTTTAGAGTTGGAGGGAGTATCCTCAGTGTCAACTGCTACAAAGAGATCAAGGAAGATAAGGATTTGACAAGTCAGATACAGCACAAGTGCAAGGAGCAGAGCAGAGGCCAGACTGAGGAGTGCAAACAATGAATGCTAGAAGCTGTGGAAAGCAGACAGAAAAATAATCCAGAGGACCATTATGGGGGAAATTTAAATAAATATTGGAAAGACTGAAGCCCAGAGAGGTGAATGGCTGATACTTCTTGGCTGATTATACTTGCTTGTGGAATCCAGGCAAGTGTGCAAATTTTACCTCTATCCTTGAGAATTCAGTTAGTAAAATTAATTCCAGTATGAAATGGAAAATCTTAGCTTGGCACCCAGTCTAGAGACCATTCCTCTAGCTGACCTTTTCTCCCATGATAATGGCTACTATTATTGATCACCTCCATGTGCCTGGCACCAGGCTTGTGCCTTCTATAGATTCAGTCTTTGTGGCTTGTCTACTTCTGGGTACTATGGTAAGCAGAAATGCCAGACACATTTTTAAAGATTCTTTGAAGTGAATGAAAGAGTCTGAAATCAGAAGCCAAACACTCATTAGAATATGCTGTTCTTAGAAGGCGCTTTGTTATAAATTATTTTCATGCAAAAACTCAGCTCCTTTTTGGGGCTGCCCATGAATGTAAGATATCACACCAGGTCTGCATTTCCCAGGGCCAAGCCAACAGCTGGGATGAATTGCCCCTTGCTAATGTGAAATTGCCAGAGTGTGTTGACTCTCTCCTGAAGGTGGTCACGAGGCTGCTGCTACTTCCCCTTTGGTGGCACAATATGCAACAGAGTGGGCATCAATCTGGACGGTAAAACGTGGCTCAGTCTGACTGCACTTTAGATCCTAAATAGAAGAGCAAATGTCCTACGTGCTCTGCTATCAAGACCCTAATTGCAATATTTATCACCCCTGCCAGGTCTCAATTTCCAACTGTTAAATGAAAGGGCATTGAGTACCACCCTACATTTGTATACGGGTATTTTTAAGTGCTACTGTTTATGCCACCAAAATTCTATTTATACTTCATAATCACATACATTGTTCAATGTAGGTTATATGTAGAGATTATTTTGAAAAAAGAGAGCTAATAATTTTGACTAAATCATGCACTTTAGAAAATTTTCCAATAGAGTCAGTAATCCAGTGTATTTTAATTTAGTCTAGTGCCACCTACCTTAATTTATCTTTGTTCTTTCGATGTGGTTCAGTTAAAAATAAATCGCATTTTTTTTACTGGAGATGGTATCTTTGATGTAAGGTCTTAATAATTCCATGAAAGAGAAACAAAACAAAACTCAACGACAAACCATTAAACATTTAAACCAAAAGATTATAGATAAGAAAGAAGGAAAGAAGGAAAGAAGGGAAAGAAAGAAAGAAAGAAAGAAAGAAAGAAAGAAAGAAAGAAAGAAAGAAAGAAAGAAAGAAAGAAAAAAGAGCAGGGAAGGAAGGAAGAAAGGAAGGAAGGAAGGAAGGAAGGAAGGAAGGAAGGAAGGAAGGAAGGAAGGAAGGAAAGAACTTAGTTGTGGGGGATCCCTGGATCTAATGTGTATCAATGCAGAGTCATCCCTAAGCAAAAAATTTCTTTTGTTTTAAGATTAGACATCATTAAATAATAATGCTAAATAGAATAATTGTTAGAGAATCATTTTTACAAACTAAAGTTCTGAGAGACAGAGATTTCATTTTATAATGGAATATTTTTAAAATGTTCATCCAAACAGCTATAGATAAACCTTTTATTTCTTTATATCCAAAGAATCTATAATGGGATTGAGGCATCATTTGGATTGAGGAAAATTAATGAATAAATTAAAAACAGATTTACAAAGAATAGTTGCTGCTTTGCTTCTTCAAATGGCTTTCATAAAATAATTCAGGTTTCTAGCATGTTTGAGGTCTGAAGTAATTGTCAGATGTGCAGGACTCAGGAGCTGGTAAAAGTGAATTCAGCTCAAAGGAAAGAGAGTTACACCAGAACCTAGTCATGAACTGACAAGACTTCAGTGCAGTAAGAAACCTGATGAGTCAGGTAATTTGACCACCAGTGGCAACATCCCTTGACTGAATGGCTATAAGCTTATGAAAGAGAGAGTCTTTGTCATATTTTCTTCCTTTTCAAACCATTGGGTAGTTTGTATAAACATTAGAGTAAGAGTATCAAAATGAATTTATACTATAGCTCTGTGATATGCTCCTCCATAATCTAGAAGACTTCTGAAGACACTCCTAGAATCAGAGTTTCTACCATTGTTTAATCAAATTTTCCCGAGGAGTAAAAAGGAAACAATGAATGCCTGGGCTCTTTATATGTATTAGCTCATCTAAACTTCACAGCAACCTCGTGAAGTATCATTTATTTATCTCATTCGCAGATGAGGAATCTCAGTGTGAGAGATTAATTAACCTGACCAAAGTTACACAGCTAGTTAAATTAGTGGCAGAGTCTCAATTTAAGTAAAGTCTGGCTCCTTACAAAAAAACATATGACCTTCCAAGATGAAACATTCTTTATTTGATTTGGTAGATATTTTTTCTCATATACTTAAGCTACTATTAAAAAGAAGGTACAGGGTGCCTGGGTGGCTCAGTGGTTGAGCATCTCCTTTTGGCTCAGGTTGTGATCCCGGGGTCCTGGGATCAAGTCCTGCATTGAGCTACCTGCAGGAGGCCTGCTTCTTCCTCTGTCTATGTCTCTGCCTCTCTATGTCTGTGTCTATGTCTCTTGTGAATAAATAAATAAAATATTAAAAAAAGAAGGTATAGCTAAAAGTGAATATTTATTAAATCTAAGAGAAGACATTGACTTTGACACTTATCTTATGACTCTACCTTGCTCTTTGTAGTGCTCTTTGTAGTAATGTATCAAAGAAAACATCTAGAACCTCTTGGTAAATCCAGGGACTGATGAGGTTCAGTTTATTCTCTGTAGATTCAGGTGAGAGCAAAAGAACAAGCCACAGGGAAGACTTGCCTTTGTTTAAAGCCTAAGATAGTAACAATGGTTGTTATGGCTCAGTGCAAATACTAGGTACCAGTGGTCACTAGCAACTTTCCCAGGAGAGGCACAACTGTTACCTAACTGCTAAATAAATGTTATTAATAAGAAACACACCTAAAGGGAAAGGACAAGGAAAAAGCAAACATAAGTGATTATTAATAATATGTCAGGAAAATACATACCAAAAACCCCATAGCTATAATATTAATTCTAAACAAGAATTCAAGAAGAAAAAGGGTACTATCAAAAGACAAAAGATATCATTCACAAAGAAGATATAATATTTTTGTGCCAAGCAACATTAGTGCCAAAGAAACTTGAGTTCTTTAGTGTTAAAAAATCCAACTACAATGTTGAAAATAAAAACAACTTTAGAAACATGTGATATACACATAGTAAAATGTATATTACATCAAATAATACATATTTTCCCAATTGTGATATTTGGTTGTACATTTGGCTACAAATAACCTTAATAAATTATGGACATCAGAGATTTTCCAGACCTTATTTTCTGATTATAATCCAATAAAACTAGAAATCAACCATAAAAGGAAGAGAAAAAGCTTAACTATTAGAAATTAAGAAACACTCTAAAGAAATCCTAAACCAAAGTAAAAGCAGGCTAGAAAGTAACAACATAACAATTCATATTAAAATGAGATATAACTGAAGCTAAAAGCAGATGAAAATGTGTTCCTAGAATACATTTACGGCAAAAAATAAAGACTCATTAAATGATTTAATATTAACATTAAATTTAATATTTCTATTTTTTAAGATTTTATTTATTTGAGACACACACAGAGAGAGAGGCAGAGACACAGGCAGAGGGAGAAGCAGGCTCCATGCAGGGAGCCTGACGTGGGACTTGATCCCAGGTCTCCAGGATCATGCCCTCGGCTGAAGGCGGTGCTAAACCACTGAGCCATTCAGGCTGCCCCAAATTTAATATTTCTAACTTTAAATATTATAAATAAAAACAACGCCAAAATAAGTCAATAGAAAGCAGGAGACACAAATTAATAAAGACAAAAGATTAAAATAATGAAATAAAAAATAACAAAAATTAAAAAATTAAAAATGGAAAAGATCTACTAAGTCTCATTAAAAGGAAGAGAAAACAAAAACAAATGATATTAGCAATGAGAAAGATACCACAAATTAAAAGAACTATAAGAGAATATTTTATGTGATGATAAGATAATCAGTTTGAAAAGTCTGAAAGAATTATATGATTTTCTATAAAAGCATAAAGTACCAAAATGGGTCCAAGAAAAGTAAAAAAAAAAAAAAAAGCCAACACTTTAGCACACCAATAACTGTATGTAGATTGGAAAGATAATTAAAGAACTCCCATTAGAAAAAAAAGAAAAAAAAAAGGCATGCTCAAGACACATGTATCAAGACAAGACAGTTTTGTATTTGGGTTCTATTTAATCCTTAAAACCAGGTCATACATATGGTTGTTTGTTCTATATAAAGCCACAGAAAAAGTCTGTAAACTCCTTGACTCATTTTATGAAGCTAGCATAACTGTAATCTTAAAACCCAATAAGTACAAACCAAGGTATGGTTATTGAAAAATAAACTTTACCTATAAAAAAGATTAATGGGAACTATTTCTTTGCAACAAATATATAAGAATAATATCAAGATTCCTGCTATCTAATTGCTCCATGGTAATGAGACAAATTAGGTAGGAGTACTCCAGTGTCTGAGTAGGATATACCTGGATCCAGCCAGGGGACCATTACCAGCCTGAGTACTAGAGGGTGTTTTTAAGCTGAAATGAAGAAGCCAAATCTTCAGAAAATGGTAGTTATCACTAGGAAAGTTCAACTCATGTAAAAGATTCCTATTAGTTTTATCTTAGCTAAAGCTTACATAGAACTTTATTATGTCAGGCATTTGGCTAAGCACTTTTGCATTATTTTCTCATTTAATTTCAATATCTCCCTAAGGCAGGTACTATTATTATCCCCATTTTGAAAGCGAAGAAACAAGACTATCCAGTGTCCTATAGGAAGGAAGTGGCACAGCCAGGATTTGAATCTTGCTGTGAATTCAATCTAGAACCATTCTGTGTACACTCTTCCCAACTCCATTTTGCTGGCCTTCTCATGCCACCATCTTTGTATATGTTATTCTTTTTGCCCAGAACACTTAACCAAAATAATAATAGTAGTGGTAATCACAATAAAAGTTATTATTAAAACAATGGCTGCCATTTATTGAGTGATGAATATGTTCCCAGCACTGTGCTATGTTATGTGTATTATCTCATTAAATCCTTCTAACACCCTATGAGGCAGCTATTAAGTCCATCAGTCAACACAACATGATGGGTTGCATGTTCCAAGGCAGAGTGGAAGGATTTGGGAGGGCAGTGGTTGGTGAAAGGGTGGTTCATGTCAGTATTCTCAAAAAAAAAAAAAAAAAAAAAAAAGTCCTGGTAAGCAGCAGCTACATATTTTATCAGCTTAAAATATTTCCTAATGAGAGTAAAAAAAAGAAAAATCTTTGTAAGATTACATTTTTACCTGTAGTTTTTCTTTTCTTTCTTTCTTTCTTTTTTTTTTTACCTGTAGTTTTTCTAGCATTAAAAAGTCATTAATCAAGCTTATAGAAGCTGTTGAAAAGTCTTGACGGAGTATTATTAAAAATATTCCATATCTAGTCAGGAAGATAAAAGAAACAATCATAAAGAAAACACCACCTAACAAAAGAGAGACATTTGTCTTATCTAACTTCATAAGTTATACAGTCACATAATTTTAGCATCTTCAGGTAGAGTTAGAAGTTACTAATGCAAGAAAAGACAACAAAGTATATCAACTACTCTCTATTCCAAATATGTAATTATTTATTTTCCATGTGTCTGATAGATTGTCACAAAGTAAGAAATCCCTAAATAAACACCATTTAATCCTAGACAGTATTACTATATCTTAATTGTAGTATTAGTATTCACAAATTTGGGGGAAAAGCACAGAGATTTTAATTCCACTGAGCAAATGGAAGAAATACAACACTTTAAAAATTATCAACTTTATATGGCTTATTGATATTTAACTAGTTTGAATAAAGAAACCTATCATTCCAACTAAACAAAAAACAAAAGCCTCTTTAAAAATCCGTCATTATAGAAAAGAGAATTTTAAAATATATTTTGATATCAATAGGACAAATTTGAATATGCCTTATGTATTAAATTTCTTGCTTGTGATAATGTTATCATAGTTATTTAGGTGAATGTCTTTTTTAGGTGACAATTCTAAAGTATTTTGGGGTGAAGTATCATAAGGTCTACTATTTTTTTTTAAGATTTTATTTATTTATTCATGAAACACACACACACACACACACACACACACACACACACACAGAGGCAGAGACGCAGACAGAGGGAGAAGCAGGCTCCATGCAGGGAGCCCAATGTGGGACTCGATCCCAGGTCTCCAGGATTACACCCTGGGCTGAAGGCGGTGCTAAACCACTGAGCCACGGGGGCTGCCCAAGGTCTACTACTTTTTTTTTTTTTTCTTTTTATGATAGTCACAGAGAGACACAGGCAGAGGGAGAAGCAGGCTCCATGCACCGGGAGCCCGACATGGGATTCGATCCGGGGTCTCCAGGATCGCGCCCTGGGCCAAAGGCAGGCGCCAAACCGCTGCGCCACCCAGGGATCCCAAGGTCTACTACTTTTAAGCTGTTTAACAATAACAGAAGAAAAAAAAAAAAAAGAAAAAAAAATAACAAAAGAGTAGAATATAGCAAAATATTTAAGAGTGGCGACTCTATATTAGGGGTATGTGGCTTCTTCTGTACTAATTTTCAACTTTCCTGAAGGATTACAAATTTTCAAAATAAAACTTAAGAAATGTGATTACAGAAAATTAACCGCCTTTTGTATCTTGTGTCTTAGTAGCTAACATACAAGTCATTGAAATGCTTTCATTTTCCTATGTTCCCACATATTTATTCCTAACATTAATTAAGACCTACCAATGTACCAGGAAGAAACCACTATAAATAGATATAATAACCCAATATGGAAAAATCAGACAAATGCTATTTCTTTTAAGCTGTAGTTCAAAAATACTAAAGGAACACCACAAAACCTTGGTCTAGGGAAGCCTGGGTGGCTCAGTGGTTTAGCGCCTGCCTTCAGCCCAGGGCGTGATCCTGGAGTCCAGGGATGGAGTCCCCACATCGGGCTCCCTGAGTGGAGCCTGCTTCTCCCTCTGCCTATGCCTCTGCCAATCTCTCTCTCTCTCTCTCTCTCTCTCTCTCTCTCTCTCTCTCATAAATAAATAAAATCTTAAACAAAACCAAACCCAAAACCTTGGTCTATTATTAATGTGATTTGGAGGGATACTTGGAACATTTCTAGAGTAGCTGCTGTATGCTGATGAAACATGGAGTTTTGTTTTTCAAATTCTTTACTTTTCATCATCTTTATAGACAACATGTAAAATCCCCAAGCCTGGAGAAGAGCAGTCTTCCTGTAAGCATGTGGGGCTCTTGACCCCTACTAAGTGAAGTCAGGAATGCTGAAGAGGGTTAAAGCTCCCAAATTCTTAAAAAAAAAAAAAAAAAAAGCTCCCAAATTCTTGTGTGAGGTAGGGTGGGTGGGAGCATTTCCCGCCCATAGGAAAGGTTGGAAACATCAAGGATTTTTAAAGCTCTCCAGGTGATTCTCATATAGAGCCAGTGATTCTCAATTGAGAACCACTGGTCTAGAGACTTGTTCCTTGGTGTGTCTGTAGACCATCAGCAACCGCACCCCTTGAAAACTTGTCAGAAATTGAGAATTTTAGGCCTCACCCCAAACCCACTGAATCAGAATCTGCTTTTTAACAAGATCCCCAGGAGATTCAAATGCACACTGAAATCTAACAATGAGTACAATGATCCAGCAGGTAGAAGGTTGATCCAATACTTTGATGATATTTGACATCCTTATCAGTGCCAGGTTATGATAGAAAACAGTTTTGTCCTCAAAGAACTCAGTCTTAAACTTAAAGATGTCCCCTCCCCCTCTTCCAACTAAGTAAGACTTTCAGGTCAAGGATCCTTCCCTGTTTCTCCTAGTAACTGCAGAGTCTAGCACAGTGCTTCACAGATCATGAGTTTACTATAAATGTGTCTTGATCATGCCAGCAGAAATAAGAATGCTTTGAAATTAGGAGCTATCTTTGATCAAAAGACTATAAATCTCATGGTATAAACATAATACATCAGGCCTTCTTTGAAAATTTTAGGAATATCAGAAAAGAGAATATCATTGGCTTCCTGACAAGCTCTTTGCAATCTGTGGAGTTTTAGCAAACTAAAATATAATTCACTTTCCTCCCTATCACCACTGGTACCAAGTACTCAATTGTTTCTTTACCACATACACTGAGAAGGCCTGTGGTTGTTTACTATTTCATTCTTTTCTGTTTACAGTATAAAAGTGTAAATTGAAACTGTACTGTAAAGAAAAAAACAATTTTCTGAAGCTATTCTCCAGAGAAAAGGCAATGAAAGGTGAAACAAATTATGTAATGTGTTTAATAGCAAGCTTAGAAGGCCTAATTCAGCTGATTTAAACCAGCCAAGAGAGACCAAGCTCTTCTATAATACTTCACACAGTCAGAAAGATTTTCCCCAGCAACATCTCTTGATCAGAACTGGAATTCTATAAAACACATAGGACAGCAGAAGCCAAATCTATGAGGCTTCTGTACTTTTAGCTCATCCTCATCTGCCCAGGAAGAAAATAGTAATGGCAGGACCATGTCAACAGAAGGTGGTAGTACTTGGCACCAAGGTTCCTTATAATTCCAGAGATTTCCAGAAAGGAGCCAGCTTCCTACTTACAGTCTTTACCTCCTAACTCTCCATACCTCTTGGTCCTCTGAGAAGGGGATGGAGTGGAAAACTTGTAAAAATTGATTATTTATTAGGCTAAGTCTCTTAACCCACGTTATTCTATCAATAATAAAAATCCTGATTCCATGTATTGCTTTGGCATATTTAAATCACTGCATATTGTCAGAAATAGTATATATTTTGTCCAAGACTTAAAAATACTGTAATGGGGGGGCACTTGGGTAGCTCAGTTAGTTGAGCATCCAACTCTTGATTTCAGTTCAGGTTGTGATCTTGGGGTGGTGGGATTGAGCCCTGTATCAGGCTCCACACTCAGATGGCAGTCCGCTTGAGATTCTCTCTCTCTCGCTCTTTGCTCCTCCTTCCCATTCACTCACACACACACACACACTCTCTCTCTCAAATAATAAATAAATAAATCTTTCAAAAAATACTGCAACTTATTAGATGTATAGGAGCTCAGGTCTTCCTATTTTTTTTGTTTTGTTTTGTTTTGTTTTTATTGGAGTTCGATTCGCCAACATATCTATTTTTTTAATAGCAGAATCCTTTACATTCCAAAGTCAGTTATGAGGGTAAGAGGACCTGCCTATCAAATGGATAAGAAAAATAATATTCAGCACAAATAGAAAACACCCACTGAAATACAATCACATTTTAATCATTAGAGAAATCTTGTGATCTCCATATCTGGATAGAAGTCTTATGAGCCTTATATTTAATATATACGTGGTAATAGAACACAGAAATACCTTCTCATATCCACTTCAAGGAAGAAATCATCTGGCAGCAGGCACCATAGTTTGAGCTACTCAATATGTCTAACTTTCATATATGCTCAGCTTCAGGCAACAATATGTCTGCATATATCCACGTAACTACTGAACTTCAACAGATGTCTGTCTATTTTGAACTGAAAATACAGAGTAAATGAAATCGAATTAAATACCTGTGGGAAATTCTATTTCAAGCCAACCAAAGTACATGTAGGAACAGATAAACTCTGTAAGAGCAAAAAATTAATAAAACATTTATAACTACCTCATGTCCCTTTCAGATATAAAATTAATAAAACTGACAGTGGTTTTTAAAATACAGTTACCCTCAATATACCAACTTGTAAGAAGGTAGGCTCATTCGGAAATGAATTGTGAGCAAATGGAGATTTCTTATCCTCTAAGAGGCTGCTGGTGTGCAAACATGGATTTCGGAATTCTTTTCACCTAAAAATTTGTAGCATTTCCAGAAGGAATGTGTTTGGTTGAATGGGATGACAATAAACAACTGCCTTCGATCAGCAAAACACTTTGCGTGGTCCTTTTCCACGTTTTAAAATCTTAGATATTATCTTGAGCTCAGCATGTTTGCGTGTCAGATGGATGTTTGCAAAATGTTGTCATCCCCGGGGAGCTAGGAGAATTCAACCTCGGCCCGATGCTAAATAAATATACATAGATAGACACACACACACACACACACACATCAGAAGAATTCTTCCAGTAAAATACCAATACAAGGTCTGAAAGTCAACATTTGTTCTCCAAATGTCTGCACTGTCCATATGTATTTACTCAAATCTTTATTATTCTTAAATTTTTGAGAGGAAAGCGATGAAGTTCTGCCATGCCGTAACAGTACAAAGCCTAAATTAATAAAATAGAAATAGATAGCGTGCCTAAATGGAAGAATATGGAGACATGATGATTAAGAACACAAGCTCTGTGGATAGAGCCCAGCCATCTCTTGAGCTTGCTGTGTCTCTGGCCAGCTGATTAGTAAAGTAAGGTAACTATAATTATTTCATAGGGTAGTTAGGAGATTAAGTAAGATACCATGTGCCAGGTATTTAGTACATTGCCTATCTCATAGTAGAAAATGCAGTGTTATCAAAATATTCTTATCAATAAATTTAATTATAGAAAATGAGTGACTGAATACTGTCTCAGTTGTTTTGGTCACCTTCATGGGTAGTTCATGGGCATTTTTGCAGACTAGCAATCCAAAGGCTCTAAGACTCTTAGAAACTAGAGGACTTCTGAGGATCCCGGGGTGGCTCAGCGGTTGAGCACCTGTCTTTGGCCCAGGACGTGATCCTGGAGACCCGGGATCGAGTCCCACATGGGGCTCCCTGCATAGAGCCTGCTTCTCCCTCTGCCTGTGTCTCTGCCACTCTCTCTCTCTCTCTCTCTTTCATGAATAAATAAATAAAATCTTAAAAACAAAAACAGAGGATGTCTTGCCCAACTTTCACCTCATCCCATGGATGATCTGAAGATATATTTTAAAGGCTAAACCTCTGCAGAACTCTCAGTTTCTATTTGAAATTCTAATCTGGTGTTTGTGATCTAGTTTCTAAAATATGGGTGCAGAGTACCTTTAATGGGGAACATCGGGTTGTTCAATAGAAGGTGTTTTCTCAGAAACCTGGACACTCAAAGCCAAATCAATGTAGCCCATGTGGTACAAAAGAAAAATTTAACCCCACTTTTAGGCCTACTGGAATTATAATCTAGTCAGTTTTGAAAATCAGAATCAAGATTTCAAAGACACACTAGAGTCAGACTATCAAATTCATGAGATAAAAAAAAATCTATAATCTTTTACACATCATTATGTTTAAAAATTTGTTAAAAAGTTTGCCATGCTATCATATGTTCCATTTGGCAATAGTCTTGTCAGGTCCAATGAAAACTCTATTCACTGGATATTAGAGCATTTAAATATGGCTGCTTTGAATGTTTTTTTTTTTTTTTTTTTTTTTTGTAGCCACACCTGGTACTAATGTGTTGATGAAAAGTCATTCAGGAAAGGAAGTCCAAAAACATGGTTGCCATTGAATATTCTCTCTAGGACAGGTATGTTGATCAAATATCAAGCTATACTGCCAGGTCTGATGCATAATTAATGGACACTTGGACACTTAGCACTTAGCAGCACAGAACTGAATAAAGAAAATTAAGCACAATTTTAGACACATATCATGTGTTCTATTCCACTGGTTTCTATCACTGAGAATACAGGATAAGTGGTTCTGTGCTATCTCCTGCTACCAAACAAAATTAAATAATGCTACCTTTCTATTTGTTAATATTATACAGCTTACAAACTACTTTCACGTGCAATGCTCATTCAACCCTCACATCTATATGAAACAGTTTGTAAACTCTCAAGGAAAGCATTACTATTTATATTTTAAGACCTAAGAAATGTGAAGTGGCCCATGCAAAAACAGAGATAAACAATAAACCTAGAATTTCCTCTTAAAGTGCCCCCAATGATTAGAGCACCAACAAAGACTGCTTTGGGACTAATCAAATATCTGGAAACCTACAGCTCACATCATGATGACCATGCTAGTTCCAGAGGTGTCAAGAGACAAGAGTTGGCATTGAATGGGCTCCAGAAGCCCAGTCTTCTAATTATGACCAGCGGACTATTGGGCTGGTACTTGAGATCTGAAAGGAAGAGTGGATGTACATTCTGGGGTATAATGTTCAATCAAAATGGAATATTGTAATGAGTGGAACTGAGAGTATTTCTAATATCATCCAACAGAGTTAATAATTCTGATACTGTCAACTAAAAAAAAAAAAAAAAAAGCCAATTCCAGCATCTGCCTTTGCTTATATGTGGCTAGATTTCAAATATTTCCAAACCATATGTGGATTTAAATGGATTTGATGATACTGTATAGCTGCTTTTTGATTTCTTGGTTGATTTTTTTTTTTTTGCATATTGGAAAGAGAATATGAAAGATCAAATGAAAAGAACTGTTGCCAGAAAAATGTGTAGTCCATCTTTCTTTTCAAAACATTGGATTCATGAGCTCAATCTTGTTTTATTGACTTTATAATTTCCTGATGTTTTTACTTAGTTTTTCTTAGGGGATATATATATATATATATATACACACACACACACACATATGGATGTCTACAAATTAATCTTATAACCTCATCCATAAATGACTTAATACATGACAGGGATGTAGTTTTATATATAAAATGTCCAATCAATGTCAGAATCATTAGATTCCTAAACAACAGAAAAAGAATCCTGAGACTCAACGGGAATAGGGTTGCATACAACCAACAGTCCTGCTTTATTTCTGTAACTTATCTCAAGGCAGCAGGGAGAATAGTAAATAAAAACTTGAAGGCATATTTGGTTGGACAAGGAGATCAGACTCCAAAATATTTATAAATGTTGCCAAAACAATTGAGTTAGCACAGAAGCCCCATGGGAGGAAGCAGAGTGAAGCCCAGCAGAGAGAGTCCAGCAGTGACAGACATCAGAATTTAAGAAAGAAAGAAACAAAAATACTCCCAAAGCTCAGAGACACATACTGAAGGGCAGAAGCTATATTCCTTGCTATATTCCTTTTCTGATTGGGAAGGTATAAGAATGGAGTTGAGCTGAAATGAGAATAAGCCCTGGTGAACCTGGCTCATTCAAGAAACAGAGGAACCAGAGCTAGCTAAGATTAAAAAAAAAAAAAAAGTTATATTTGCAGGAAGTTTAGTGTTATCTAAAAGACAACAGTCTTTTGGGACACCTGGATGGCTCAGCAGTTTAGTGGCTGCCTTCAACTCAGGTTGTGATCCTGGGGTTTGGGATCAAGTCCCACACTGGGCTCCCTATGAGGAGCCTGCTTCTCCCTCTGCCTGTGTCTCTGCCTCATTCTCTCTCTCTGTGTCTCTCATGAATAAATAAATAAATCTTAAAAAAAAAAAAAAGACAACAGTCTTTCTTTTGTTAAAGCCATCTAATGTAGAAGATCATCCTGACCTCTTCCCACCTAAGGAAACTTTTGCAAAGAGCTGATACAGGAAAATTCAATGCATTCCATGGGGAATGTATCTTTGTATGATATAAAACTTTAAATGTGTCTTTATATAAATCAAAATTCAATACATTTAATGAAGAAAAGTAAATTCAATAAGTAGCACAGCATCATTACAAAGAACCTATAAGAATAAGGAGTAAAGCAGTAAAATTTTTAATAGATAAAAACACTCATTCACAGAACACTGGCCCAGAGCACATAAAGTTATGAATAACACTGTTTGCCCCAAAGTAATAAAAACAATCTTCTTTACAAGAAAACTCACAAAGCAGAAATGCCAGATCTAAAGAAGAAAATATTGAAACAGATGAGATGAAGTGTAAACTGTGAGACCTGAGGAAAGAAGCAGAGATATAAAATGAAAATATCACAGAAATTAAAATAAGGCTGAAAAAAGATTAAAGGTAACACATTATGGAAAACATAAAAGGGATATAGAAGACAAAATAAAAACAGCAAATACTGAAAAATAAAAATAAAGAACTAAAAGGTATTACAGAAAAAAATGAGAGCTATAGATGATAGATGTAGAAGATCCAACATATACATAAGTGGAATCCCTAAGAAGAAACTCTAAACAACAATCTAAACAGAAAAAAGCAACTGTTTAGAAACACAATTCAAGTAAACTCTCTATATAAAGACCATAGAATGTGCTAGGGAGAACTTACCCAAAACAGTCAACATGGAGACATAATCTAGCATATCCACTTGTCTTCAAAGATGAGAAAGAACCCATTGAGCAATCAGGCAAAAACATCAAGTATGTTATAAAAAGGAAACAATCAGGGTGAACTTGGGTTTCTCATGAGCAAAATTTATCACCAAGAAAACATAATATAATCTAGAAAACACTTAAGGAAAGAAAGCAAGAGTTGAAGATTTAGCATCAAACCAAAGGAAACTTTAAATTTCCAGGCTATAGACAACAGATTACAACACGCAACGATTCAGGGACTGTTGTTTCCATACTTTTTGTTTTGTTTTGTTTCCCTACTTTCTTGACTAAACTTCTAAAGACAAAGGACTGAGCATGAGCTTTAATACACTAAGCTAAAGAACCAAGACTAAAACACATTTGGAGATTAGAGTGACACAAGAAAATGTAAATATTTTATTCCCTAACAAGCTAGAGATGATATTATGAACAGAAATTGGAAAAAAAAAATAGGAAAGTGGGAAAATAAGAACACAGATACCCTCGTGTTTAGTATCTGGAGTAGAAGTATAGCATTTAAAGATGACATGTTAAGTAATACCCATATAAACATTTAACAACACAAACATAAATTTTAAAGCTAAATGATGGAGAAAAGGTAGGGAAAAGGAGAAAAAATAAGAAAGATTTTGATTTCATATATGGGAATTCATAAAGAACTAAGACTATTGCATGAAGCTATAATTGCAAAAGTAATATAATAAAACTGCAAATCTTAATATCAATAGAATCACATAGAGAAAGAAAAATGAAGAAAACAAAACACATACCTTATGCTACACTGCCTTTTCTCTCTCAGTCTGTACATGTTTCCCTACAATCAATATACAGAGGAAGAGAAGACTCAGGCCTGGCCTACTGAGAGTTCTGAACAATATGCAGGCATTAGCCAAAATTGGACAGCTGAAGCACTACAGCCCCCTTGTGAGACATCTCTGAAGAACAGTGGTGAAGAGAAATCCCCTTGGTAGACAAAACTGAAAAGTGCACCTAGTTGTTCTCTTGGTAAGGAGAAATGGCCAGATGTGTAATTATATATAAATTCATGTGTTGTGGCCAATGGTTTGGCTACTTGGTCAGGAACTTGAAAGGAACATGATTGGAAAATTAGTAACAAGGAATTTGGGGAAGAGGTATGTGGATAAAACTCTCTGATTGGGCCAAAATCTCCATGAAGATAGTTGTGTCTCATATGAATGCTCATCAAAGGGTGACTCAGCAGAGGAAGATTTTTCATCAAGTGGACAAGATGACTTACTCTATGGATGCCAGTTAGTCTCCTTCTCCATGTTATTGGAGTCTCCACCCTTGTTATTGTCCAATGAACTCATGAACAAAGTGACCATGATGACAAAGATGGAGGGTATGCACAACCTCAGCATCATGGGCTTCCACTCATGAAAGCTGACCTGGACATGGCCACTGCTGAGTAGTCAATCTGCCAGTGGCTGAGTCTAATACTGAGTACCCAAAATGGCACCACTACCTGGGATGATCAGCCAACTATCTGATGACAGATTGATTACACTGTATGGCATCCATTATGGAAGGGACATTGATTTATTCTTACTGAAATAGACATTTACTCTTATTATGGATTTGCTTTTCCTATACCCAATACTTCTGCCAATGTACAATCCATATATTTATAGAATGCCTTATCTACCAGCATGGAATTACACACAGAATTACTTCTGATCAAGGAACTTACTTCACAACAAAAGATGTGAGGCAATACCCTATGATTATGGAATTCACTGGTCTTACCATGTTCCCCACCCTTCTAAAGCAGCTGGCATGACAGAATGGTAGAACGGCCTTTTGAAGATTCATTTATAGCATCAGCTAGGTGACAATACATAGTAGAGCTGAAATAAGGTTCTCTAGAGGGCTACATATGCCCTGAATCAGCATCCAGTATATGGTGCTGTTTTCTCCCATATCTAGGATTCAAGGGGTAGGAATAGGAGTGGCCACCACCCACTATTAACTCTAGTGACCCACTAGCAAAATCTCCTGGCCTACAGGTCTTAGTTCCAAAGAGAGGAATGCTTTCACCAGGAGACACAATAATTTCTGAAAATTAAGACTGTCATCCAGCCACTGTGGACTCCTCATGCCTCTGAAAAAACAGGCAAGAAAAGGGAGTTACTGTGCTGGCTGAGTGACTGAGCCTAACTACTAAGGGAAAATTAGACCATTACTCCACAATGGAGATACAGATGAGTATGTCTGAAATACAAGAGCTCCCTTAGGATGTCCATTAGTATTACCATACCCTGTGATTAAGATCAATGGAAAACTATAAGAACCCAATCCAGGTATACCTAATAATTACCTAGACCTTTCAGGAATGAAAGTTTGGGTCACTCCACCAAGTAAAGAACCACGACCAACTAGGTACTTCCAGGAGGCAAAGGAAATGTTAAATGGTATTAGAAAAAGGTAGTTACAAATACAAGATCTGACCATGTGACAAGCTGAAGAAATGAGGACCATAACTGTCATGAGTATTGCATGTTTGTGTTGTGTATATATCAAATATATTCATTTTCTTTCCTCTCTTGTTTCCTTATCATGTAATATAAGATGTAATAACTTTGCATCATAGTATTTAAATATTGTTAATTTTACATCATAGTGTTTAAGTTATAGGATATCAAGGAAAAGAATAAATATCACTAAAAGAATTTGTTCCTCTTCTGGGGAAGGGCTTAATGCATTTTTGGTTGTACTCAGGGTAGTCACACCATGAGAGTAGAATTATGATGCTGTTATTATCTGTATTTGGAGATTAAGTATGGTTTAATGAGATTCATATGGGTGTTGAATTGACAAAGGGTAGACTTATAATAGTTAATTTTATGGTTCAACTTGATTAGGCCTTGGAGTGTCCAGATAATTGGTTGAACAATATTCTGAGTATATTTGTTGGTGTGTTTCTGGAAGAGATTAATATTTGAATTGGTAAACTGAGTAAAGCAGATTGCCCTCCCTAGTGTGAATGGGCCTCATCCAATCTGTTGAAGGCTTGAATAGAACAAAAAGGCTGAATAAGGGGGAATTTGCTCTCTGTGTGCCTGACTGTCTTTATTAGGACATTGGTCTTTTCATGCCTTTGGACTCACCCTCAGACTGAAACTTACACCATCAAGTCTCCTTATTTTCAGGCCCTCAAGCTTAGACTGGAACTTATACCATCAACTTGGGTCTCCAGTTTGCCAAATGGAACTTGTTGGCCTCCATAATCACATGAGCCAATTCTTCACTATAGATAGACAGATAGAGATAGGGATATACATATCCCTAAAAGAAGCACTTAAAATAAAAAATAGATGGTTATAATCTTCATCCTACTGGTCTTCTCTCTTCTGGAGAACCTGACTCGTTCAGATTGGAAAACTAAGAATATTAAATAAAGTTATAATTACAAAAGTACTAGTGAGAACAAAACTGCAAAATTTTCCTTTGTTGTTGTTCAGGTTTAGTTGACATACAATGTTACATTAGTTTCAAGTATACAATATAGTGATTTGACAATTCTATTTATTACATAGTGCTTGCCATGATAAATGTAGTTACCTACCATCTGCCACCATACAAAATTATTACAATTTTATTGACTATATTCTTAAGGCTGTACTTTTCATCCTCATACCTTATTTATTTTATAACTATAAGTTTGTATCTCTTAATCTCCTTCACCTATTTCATCCATCCCACCTAGTCACCTTCTCTCTGGCAACCACTAGTTTGTTCTCTGTACTTATGAGTCTGACAAACATTTCTTAGTATCAGTAGAATCATATACAGACACCAAATCAAAGAAAACCAAAAGACTGGAAACTATACATTTAGGAAATATAAAATAATTAAGTTCAAAAATATCTGCTACATTGATAAATGTAAGTAGGCTTCAGATTAGATTATTAAACCCACTATATACTGTCTTTAAAAGAAGCACTAAAAATAAAAATAATACAGAATAGCTAATCATAGAATAATGGCATGCCAGACAAATGAGAAAAAGAAAAAGAAAAGGAAGCAAAGGCTGCAACATAATATCAGAGAATTACCAAAGGTAATTATACAGTGGTAAACATGTAATATTTATGACTATGTATGCCCCAAGTAACCAAGGAATATATAACGAGAAATAAAAACCTACTAAAAATAGGAAATTTTAATTCACTTCTCTAGATTATGACAGATAAAGGAAAAAATCAAGTAAAGATATGATATAGATATGACTGACATAACAATTTACTCAATTGATCTGGTTATAAATATCATTCTGTATCCTGAAAAAAAGAGATTACACTTTCTGTTTAAGTGCCTATGAAATAGCCACAGAAACTGATGATGTACGAGGATTCAAAGAAAATCTCAGTACATTGCAAAAACTAGAAATGGCATGGACAAAATTCTCTGATCACTATTCCATGCTATAAATTAACAATAAAATCAGAAAACTAAAAATAAATATCTCTTAAGTAGAACTTAAGAAGTTGGAAAACACATACATTGAAAGTGCTGAAAGAAAAAATCCTATAACTAAGAATACTCTATCCAGCACGGCTATCATTCAGAATAGAAGAAGAGATAAAGAGTTTCCAAGATAAATAAAAGTTAAAGAAATATATGACCACTAAATGAGCTCTATGAGAAATATTAAAGAGAAAATTTTGAATGGCAAGGAAAGGGTATAAGTAAAGGTAAGAAAAATAGGAAATGCAAAAGCAGCAATATTAAGTATATCTATAAAAACCAGCCAAGGGATTCGTAAAATAAAAAAGATGTAAAATATGGGGTGCCTCGGTGGCACAGTCAGTTAAGCACCCTACTCTTGGTTTCAGCTCAGGTAGTGATCTCAAGGTCATGAGAGGGAATCCTGTCAGGCTCTAGGCTCAGCAGGGCGTCTGCTTGAGATTCTCTCTCCCTCTCCCTCTGCCCCTCCCCCGGTGCTCTTGTGCATGTGCACTGTGTGCATGTGCACTCGTGTGCATGTGCATGCATGCTTTCTCTCTCTCAATTACATATAAATATTTTTTTAAAAGATGTAAAATATGACACCATATACCTAAAATGTGGCAGAGAGAGGAGTAAAGAATGGGTTCAAACTTAAGCAACCATCAACTTAATATAGACCATTATATCCATAAGATGTTATATATAAACCCAATGGTAACTACAAACCAAAAATGAGAAATAGATATGAAAAAATAATAAAGAGAGAAAAGAATCCAAATATAACACTAAAGAAAATCAGAAAACTGTGTGAGGAAAGAGCAAGAGAAGAAAGGAACAGAGAAGAACTACAAAAGGAACCAAACAAGTAACAAAATGGCAATAAGTACAACCTATCAATAATTACTTTGAATATAAATGGACTAAATGCTTTAATCAAAAGACATGGTGATAGAATAGGTAAAAAAACAAGACCCATCTATATTCTGCCAACAAGAGACTCATTTCAGACCTCAAGACATGCAGATTGAAAGTGAAGGGATGGAAAAGCACTTAAACACATGGAAGTAAAAAGAAAGCTTCGGTAGCAATATTAACATAGATAAAATGGACTTTAAAATAAAGACAGGCAAGGACATGATATAATCATAAACAATCCAACAAGAAGATATAACAGTCATAAATATTAGTGCACCCAACATAGGAGCACTCAAATGCATAAAGCAGCTAATAACACACATAAATAAATTAATTGATAATAATACAATAATAGTAGAGGACTTTAAGACCCCACTTACATCAATGGATAGATTATCCAAACAGAAAATCAACAAGGAAACAATGGCTTTGAATGACACACTGGACAGATGGGTCTAGCAGATATATTAATAACATTCCATCCTAAAACAGAATATACATTCTTCCCAAGTGTACATGAAACATTCTTCAGAATAGATCACACATTAGGCCACAAACAAGTCTCAACAAATTGAAAACGTCTCATACCATGCATCTTTTCCAACCAGAATGCTATGAAACTAAAAATCAACCACAAGAAGAAAGCTGGAAAGAACACAAATAAATTGAGGTTAAATAACATGCTAATAAACAAAGAATGAGTCAAGCAAGAAATCAAAGAGGAAATAAAAAAATGCATGGAGACAAATGAGAATGAAAACCCAATGGCCTGAAATCTTTGAGATGCAGCAAAAGTTGTTCTAAGAGGGAAGTATATAGCAATACAGGCCTACCTCAAGAAGTAAGAAACATCTCAAACACCTAAGGGAGCTAGAAAAAGAACAACAAACAATTTCCAAAGCCAGTAGAAGCAATGAAATAATGAAAAGTAAAGCACAAATAAAATAGAAGTTAAAAAAAGATAGAACATATCAATGAAATCAGGACCTGGTACTTTGAAAAGATCAACAAAATTAATAAACCTCTAGCCAGACCCATAAAAAGGAAAGAAGAATGAAGGAAGGAAGGAAAGAAAGAAAGAAAGAAAGAAAGAAAGAAAGAAAGAAAGAAAGAAAGATCAAATAAAATAAAAAATAAAAGAGAAGAAATAACAACCCACACCACAGAAATACAAAAGATCATAAGAGAATATTATGAAAAATTATATACCAACAAATTGGACAACCTAACAGAAATGAATAAATTCCTAGAAATATATAACCTCCCAAAACTGAATCAAGAAGAAATAGAAAATTTGAGCAGGCTGATTACTAGCAATGAAATTGAATCAATAATAAAAAACTCCCAACAAAGCAAAATCCAGGACCAGATGGCTTCACAGATGAATCCTACGAAATATTTAAAGAAGAGTTAACACCAATTCTCTGATTTCTCTTCAGATCATGTAAATTTTACACCTTTTACTAAAGAAGAGTTAATACCTATTATCAAACTATTCCAAAAAATAGAAGAAGAAAGAAAATTTCCTAATAATAAATTACTCTAACACCAAACCAGAAAAAGACACTACATACAAAAGAACTACAGGCCAGTATCTTTGATGAACACAGATGTAAAAATTCTCAACAAAATACTAGCAAACCAAACCCAACAAATTGTTTACCACTATCAAGTGAAATTTATTTCTGGGCTGCACGGGAGGTTCAATATTTGCAAATCAATCAACATTATACATCACATCAATAAGAGAAGAAGACAAGGATGTCCACCATCACCCCTTTTATTCAACACAGTACTCTAACTTCTATCCACAGCAATCAGACAACAAAAGGAAGGAAAAGGCATCAAAATTGGTAAGCGAGAAGTAAAACTTACACTATTGGCAGATGACATGATATTATGTATAGAAAACTCTAAAGACTCCATGAAAAATTACTGATAAATGAATCAGTAAAGTTGAAGGATACAAAGTCAATATACAGAAATCAATTGCATTCCTATACACTAATAATGAAGTAATAGAAAGAAAAAATAAGAAAACAATCCAATATACAATTGCATCAAAAATAATAAAATCCCTAGGAATAAATTTAACCAAGGAGGTGAAAGACCTGGATTCTGAAAACTATAAAACACTGATGAAAGAAATTGAAGACAAGACAAACAACTGGAAAAATATTTCATGCTCATGGAATGGAAGAACAAATATTGTTAAGATGTCCATACTACCGAAAGCAATCTACAGATTTAATGAAATCCCTATCAAAATATCAACCTCATTTTTCACATAACTAGAAAAATAATCCTAGAATTTGTACGGAACAACAAAAGATCCTGAAGAGCCAAAGCAATCTTGAAAAAGATGAACAATACTGGAGGTATCATAATTCCAGATTTCAAGATATACTTCAAAACTGTAGTAATCAAAATGGTATAGTACTGGCACAAAAACATAAGACACATAGATCAATAGAACCAGAATAGAAAATCCAGAAATAAACCCTTGATTATACAGTCAATTAATCTTTGACAAAGGAAGTAAGAATATGCAATGTGAAAAAGAAAGTCTCTTCATCAAATGATGTTGGGAGAACTGACAGCAACATGCAAAAGAATGAAACTGGACCACTTTCTTACACCATCCACAGAAACAAACTTAAAATGGATTAAGGATATAATGTGGACCTAAAACCATAAAAATCCCAGAAGGCAGGACAGACAATAATTTCTCTGACATCTGCTATAGCAATATCTTTCTAGATATGTGTCCCGAGTCAAGGAAACAAAAGCAAAAATAAATTTTTGGGAGTACAACAAAATAAAAAGCTTTTACATAGCAAAGTTAACAACCAAGAAAAATAAAAGATACCCAACTGAATGGGAGAAGATATTCGCAAATGACATATCCAATAAAGGTTTAGTCCTCAAAATGTATAAAGAACTTATACGGGATCCCTGGGTGGCACAGCGGTTTAGCGCCTGCCTTTGGCCCAGGGCGCGATCCTGGAGACCCAGGATCGAATCCCATATCGGGCTCCTGGTGCATGGAGCCTGCTTCTCCCTCTGCCTATGTCTCCACCTCTCTCTCTCTCTCTCTCTCTCTCTCTGTGACTATCATAAATAAATAAAAATTAAAAAAAAAAAGAACTTATACAACTCAACAGAAAAAAAAAAAACCCCACATATAATCCAATTAAAAATGGGCAGAAGAGGGACACCTGGGTGGCTCAGTGGTTGAGCACCTGCCTTCGGTCCAGGGAGTGAACTTGGAGTCCCAGGATCAAGTCCCACATCAGGCTCCCTGCATAGAGTCTGCTTCTCTCTCTGCCTATGTCTCTGCCAATCTCTCTCTCTGTGTCTTTCATGAATAAATAAATAAAATCTTTTTTTAAAAATGGGCTGAAGACATGAATAGACATTTTTCCAAAAATGACATCCAGATGGCCAAGAGACACATGAAAAAATGTTCAACATCACTAATTATCAGGGAAATGCAAATCAAAATCACAATGAAATATCACCTCACACCTGTTAGAATGGCTAAAATAAAAAACTCAAGAAACAAGCATTGGTGAGGATGTGGAGGAAAAGGAACCCTTAGGCACTGTTGGTGGAAATAAAAACTGATACAGCCACTGCAGAAAACAGTATGGGAGTTTCTTAAAAAATTAAAAAGAATTACCATATGATCTAGTAATCTCTACTGGATTTACCCAAAGAATACAAAAACACTAATGCGAAAAGATAGATACATGCACCCCGATGTTTGTTGCAGTATTACTTACAACAGCCAAATTATGGAAGCAGACCAAATATCCATCCATAGATGAGTGGATAAAGAATATATATATATATATATATATATATATATATATATATGCAATAGAATATTAGTAACAAAGAAGAATGAAATCTTGTCACTTGCAACAACATGGATGGATCTAGAGAATATAATGCTAAGTGAAATAAGTCAGAGAAAGACAAATACCATACGATTTCACTCATATGTGAAATTTAAGAGATAAGGCAAATGAACAAATAAAAAAAATAGACGCTAAAAACTAAAGAGAACTGATGATTACCAAAGAGGTGGTAGGTGGGGTGATTGGTGAAATAGGTGAATAGGATTAAGAGTACACTTATCTTGGGCACTGAGTAACTTATAGAACTGCTGAATCTCTATATGGTACACCTGAAACTAATATAACACTATACATTAACTACTGGAATAATAAGTGTAAAAATAAAATAAAAATTTAAAACATTTTTAAAAAGACAGAAAACAAAAACTGAAATCTGGTGCTTTGAAAAAAGTCAACTGGCTAATTCAGTCAAGAAAAGAAATGAAAAAAATGTGTTAATGAAGTCAGTACTAAGGGAGAAATAACCATAAAAATGAAAAAGAAAAAAAAAAAGACCAAACCTTAATAAACTGGACTTGAACAAATGGAAAGGCATTTTGGGTATGAAGACTCAAAAATAGCAAAACTAACCCTTCAAAAGATATAAAATAAACAGTGCATAAATAGCACAATTTCCATAGAAGAAGCACAGAATTTCATCAAAGAGCTATTGCTGCCTCTTGCCCATTTTCCCTAGCCAAAATACCAGGTAGATATAATTTCTCAGGGGAATTGTACAGACTTTCAAAAAACAGATATTTCTAATGTTATTTAAAATGTTTTAGGGGATCCCTGGGTGGCGCAGCGGTTTGGCGCCTGCCTTTGGCCCAGGGCGTGATCCTGGAGACCCGGGATCGAATCCCACATCGGGCTCCCGGTGCATGGAGCCTGCTTCTCCCTCTGCCTGTGTCTCTGCCTCTCTCTCTCTCCCTGTGTGCCTATCATAAATAAAAAAAAAAAAAAAAAAAAAAAATTTAAAAAAAAAAATAAATAAAAAAATAAAATGTTTTAGAGTATAGACAAAGAATTAAATTTTCTTTTTTGAAGTAAGTAGGGCACTGATGGTAAAAATCTAATAAAGCACATAAAAAATAAAACTATCTCTTATGTCTTGTATGAATATTGAAGAAAATTTCTTTTTAAGAATATTTTTTTAAATATTTTTATTTATTCATGAGAAACACAGCAAGAGAGAGAGGCAGAGACATAGGCTGAGGGAGAAGCAGGCTCCCTGCAAGGAGCCTGATGTGGGACTCGATCCCGAGATCATGCCTTGGGCCAAGGGCAAAAGCTCAATCACTGAGCCACCCAGGGGTCCCAGAATATTGAAGAAAATTCCTAAATAAGTCCAGCAGCATATTTAAAAATAATGCATCATTTCCAAGTAGAATTTATTACAAGTCTGCAAAAGGAGGTTTAATATCAGAAAATCTATTAATCTATAGGTATGATCTCTCAATTACTGGCATAAGAAAAAGAATCATAGGGACCCCTGAGTGGCTCAGTCATTTGAGCATCCAACTCTTGGTTTCGGCTCAGGTCATGGTCTTATATGGGTCATAGGATCAAGACCCATGTCAGGTTCCATGCTCAGTGGGGAGTTTGCTTGAAGAGTCTCTCCCTCTGCTCCTCCCTCTACCCACACTCTCTCTCTCAAATAAAATAAACAAATCTTTAAAAAAAACAAACAGAAAAAAAACCATAAATTATCTTCATATGTATTAAAAAGACATTTGACCAAATTCAAGAACCATTCTTCATGAAATTCTTAAGAATATATTTATCAATTGATAATTCTTTAAATATTAGAATATGTTTATTGCTGCCCCCAATCAGTTTTATGTTTAAGGGGGAAACACAAGAGCATACCCACTCAGGAACAAGGCTACATTGGTCGTATCACCAGTATTATTTAACATTATACCAGAAGTACTAGCCATGCACTTATGCAAGAGAAACAAATTAGAGACAGAGAAATTAAAAAGGAGATAAAGTTATCACTATATGCAGATTACATGATAACATACGTAGAAAACCCAAGGAAGTCAAGTGAAACACTACTACAAATAAACAAAAAATTCAGTAAATTAGAAGGTGTAAAATTATAATTAGAAGTTTCATATACATAATCCATATTAATTGAAAACATAATGAAAGAAAATACCTCATTTCTAGGGAAAGGGGCTAAAAGAAATGTTCAAGGCCTTGTAATCTAAAGAAAAAAAATATTAAAACATTCTCTGAAAGACAAAAGGAAGTCTTGAACAAATGGAAAGGCATTTTGGGTATGAAGACTCAATATCATAAAGATGTTGATCCTCCCTAAGATAACTTGTAAATTTAATGTAATTCCAATAAAAATAAAAGCCAAGTTTTTTTTTTTCAGAACTAGAGTTTAAAACTTATTGATCTTAAAATCTATATGGAAATATAAACACAAAGTCAGGAAATCTCCCAAAAGGAGAATACTGGGGGAATTTTCTTTGTTAGATAAAGCTTTAATAATAAAGTATACTGCTGACACACAGACAAATGCCACAGTCAGAAGGAGACCTAAATACATATGGAACAGACCTAAATACATTTTAGTATTGATATCTCAAATCACTGACAAAATAGGACTATCAATCAATTATCTGGGAACAACCAGGAAGCCATGTGTAGAAAAAGTATGGCTTGATCTATATTTCACATCATAACCCAAGACACGTCCCAAGTGGGCTAGAAATTTATGCTATAGATACAAACACATAAGAATAATATGACACTTTAAAAGTACTGAAAAAATAAAATAAAAGTATTCACTGAAGCACTAAAACAACATATTGGAAATAGCCTTACTGCTCACCATAGGGGACTGGTTAAATGCATTAATAACATATCTTTAAAATGGAATATGATGATTTTATGTTAAAAAAGATATTTTATATGAATATATTATATCAAAAGGCCTCCAAGCTATAATAAGTGAAAAGACTAAGGAGTAATAAAATGTGCAAAGTATATTGTTAGCTGTACTTAAAAAGAGGAACAATATAATAATATAAATTTGTGGGCAGCCCCAGTGGCTCAGCGGTTTAGAGCCGCCTTCAGCCCAGAGTGTGATCCTGGAGACCCAGGATTGAGTCACATGTTGGGCTCCCTGCATGGGGCCTGCTTCTCCTTCTGCCTGTGTCTCTGCCTCTCTCTCTATGTGTGTCTCTCATGAATAAATAAATAAAATCTTAAATATATATATATATACATATATATTTGTATTGGCTTGTATATAAATAAAAACTCTTATGAAGTATAACTGAGAAATCAATAAAACTGATCACCCATTAGGGGTCTACAAGAAACAGATGGCTAAGGTCAAGGATGTGAAGGAAAATTGTAGCTATATACATTTTTATACTTTCTATCAGAAAGTTAAACCAGGTAAATACTTATGCAAAAAGTTAGTACATATTTTTAAATGACAATAGTCCTAATCTAATTATAACCAAAGTGAAACAGGAAGGTCTATAAACAATTTGTCTATTAGCAGACAAAAACTCTACTAGCAGAGATAAATTTATTTCACCAATAAATATGTCCATAATGCTTTTTTTTGTAAATAAATACCACTTTAAAAAAAAAATGTGGGGCATCTGGGTGGCTCAATCAGTTAAGCATTTGCTTTCAGCTTGGGTCATGATCCGGAGTGGCTGGGATGGAGTGGCTCCCTGCTCAGCGGGGAGTCTGCTTCTTCCTCTCTCTCTCTGCCTCCCCCAACTCATGCTCTCTCTTGCTCACTTGCTCTCTCTCAAGTAAATAAATAAAACCTTTAAAAAAAATTTTTTAAAAGAAAAAAAAAAAGACATTCTTGAACTTTACAGCCTAGGCCAAATGCCCGTGTTTTATATTTATACACACATGCATCCCCTGTTCTTCCGTAGAACACTTATTAAAATTAATAATCAGGATGCCTGGGTGGCTCAGTGACCATCTGCCTTCAGCTCAGGGCGTGATCCTGAGGTTATGGGATTGAGTCCCGCATTGGGCTCCTGAAATGGAGAGCCTGCTTCTCCCTCTGCCTATGTCTCTCTCTGCCTCTCTCCCTGTGTCTCTCATGAATAAATAAATACAATCTTTTTAAAAAAAATTTAAAAATTAAATTAATAATCAACTCATAATAAATTATTCAGTGTCTGTCTGCCATCCTAGAATGTAAACATCACAAGGGCAGCAACCAGGGCTGTGTTGTTTACTTGTTTCTTGCAGTGTTGACACACAGCAGGTACTCTCTCTGTGTTACATGAAGGAGTTGTGTTTTAAAATCTAGATGTTTTATTTCCATTTGTTCTGGGAGTCAAAATAACTATTGCTACATCCCTGGTTCACTGCTACTTAGATAGAGGGGCTGAGCAAGATGCTTGCTGACATCTTCTCTGCTGTGCTGCTTCATGCAGGTATCTATCCTTCCTTTGGAAGAAAGGGTTAAACTGAAAATCTATTTGCAGGAGACCTCTGAGGTTTCAAACACTTGATGTGCTCTTGAAAGAAGTTTTGGAATTTTCCCCACATTCATTCCACTCTTCTGTACAAAAGAACTCTCCACATCCATCAAGTTTTGGCCATGCTAATGGCCACTACAGTTAGAGATGTCATTTTCCAGCTTCCCTTAATTTTTAGTGAGGCTTTGAGTCTTGGTTTTAGCTATAGGTTTTAGCAACAATGTCTGCTTCATGTCCTCCAAAATGAAGGTGTTTTCTCTCTTTCCTTCCCTTGGCCTGGAACATGGGTATAGTGTGGTGCAGGTGAAGACAACTGGAACAAATGGCTTGGAGCCAGAGAGGAAAGCCAATGGAGCAGATGGCAGAGTCATACCACCAACCAAGGTTCCTAGGTGACTTTGTAAAGCATAGTGCAATTACCCATCTTGAGCTATGAGATAGAAAGAAGCTTCTAGAATATTTAAACCACTGTACTTGGAATCACTTTTTTTTTAAATAGCAACATTCAACTGCTGGGATTCTTGGTTGCTGGATCTATTTTGCAGAGAACAAAATCCACTCTACCTAGTTTAAGAAGAAAGGGATTTTCTATAGCCCATTAGATAACTTATGGAACTTTTTGGAAAGCCAAGAAAACAATCTTGGATTACACACTGTCAAGGGCAATGTTGCCAGAAAAAACGTCCAACTCACAATAGATTTATTCCCAAGAAAATCCCACTGATGAGAGAACTCTAAGCTAACCCCCCACCCAGTATCATCCGTTTCTCTGGGTTCCACACTAACTTGTTGAACTGTGAGAATGAACACAGCTACCCATAGAGCTCAACTGGGTCCTGCCTCTCTGTGTCACACCAGGGTGGGCTCTGGCTGTAATGTATCGATCTACTTAGCTCTCCTTCCTTTCTGGCATTAATGTTTCCTGTAAAGAAGCTTTTGTTTCAGTCTCTTGGGGGTGTTTGGTGCTTTCATTTGCTCTCAGCAATATCACTGAATGGCCCATTTCTTCTTTAAGGGTTCCTAAAAACGTGATCTTTCAAAATTTTTCATTTTAAGTTCAGCATAATAAAATGCTTTAAACAAGGGATGTCATTTTCAGCAAGAGTCATCCTGTCACAATTCTAGGCCTAATTCCAAAACCATCCCTGAAAGGACATGATTTATGGACAAAGAATGAGTTTAAGTCACAAAGTTGGCAAGTAGTCAAAATAGATCAACTCTCAATTATTAACATTCTGAGCCATATGTGAATTGACTAGAAAGCAGATCTTGGGTCATAAACATTAAGACTTGTTCTTTCCTTTCTGTCAGTTTAAACACCAAAAGCACTTTAGGGAACTAAAGAAACATGAACATTTGTAAAGGAAAAAGACTTTTACTTCTATTGCCAGGATACTCTTTCACATTCTTTCTAATGTTTTATTTAGTTTAATGTTTTCTATAATGTTTACAACTTTCCTAAAAGGTACTTCATTGTGACTCAGCAAAGTATGTCACCTTCATATATTTTTCATATTTTTACTTGCAAGCTTTGATATATGTACACACCCATGAAGCCATCATCACAATGAAGATAATGAGGTGCCTATCACTCCCCAAATTCCTCAATCCCCATGTAATCCTAAAACCCAGAACCCCAGGCGTTCATATATTTTCATATAACTTCATATATTTTCACGTAACTGCAAACTGTCTCTTCAGTGTTTAAAACATTTTTCATCTTAGTTTTGCCAGAAATCTTCCTATAGTCTATAATATTCTCACCTTCCTTATTAAATGGAAGATACTTCTTTCATATCTTAATGAATACCTATCACTACTTACGCTTCGAAGAGTAAAATTCTAACTACTTTTCAAACTTTTTTCTCTTTCTATATTATTGGCAATCACTTTTTACTGGAACTCCATCAAATATGTGGATGCCATCTCCTCTTTTTAAATGTATTTTTTAAATAATTTATCAAGCTTAATTGAAGTTGTGTGTTAAGCAAAGCCAAGAGGCTCTGCGTGAGGGTTTCTAAGTTTATCCAGGAAGTAAAGAATTTAATAACTTCAGTGAGCTACAGTGCTGCAGCTTTGTCAAGGCCATGCCAACCTGCTTTTCAGAAAATTTCTGGTTGTGTATATGAAAGACTAGGTGATCGTAGAAATCTGACCCCAAAAGAGAGTGGTTTTACTATAATTTTAGATTCAATCTTTTTGAAAACAGTTTTATTGAAGTATAATTGATATATAATAAACTACATATATTTAAAGTGTACACTTGCAAGCTTTGATATATGTACACACCCATGAAACCATCATTACAACAAGATAATAAGCATGCCTATCACTCCCCAAAATTCCTCATCCCCTGTGTAATCCTAAAACCTAGAACCCCCGGAAACCACTGATCTCCTTTATGTCACTACAGGTTAGTTTGTATTTTCTAGAGTTTTAAATAAATGCAATCATACAATATGTATTGTTGTTGTTGTTGTTTTTGGCTGTTTTCCCCCTACTCTGCATAATTATTTTGAGATTCATCCATGCTGTAGCATGTACTGATAATTCATTCCTTTTTATTGCTGAGTAACAGCATACTTTATAGCCATACCATAGTTTGTTTATCTACCCATCTGTTTATAAACATTTGGATTGTTTTCATTTTTTAGCTATTACTAATGTGAGCTTTTATGTACAAGTGTGTGGTGTTATGGGCTAATTTGTGTTCCCTGTAAAATTCATATGTTGAAGTTCTAGCCCCCATTATCTCAGAATATAGCATCTTATTTGGAGACAAGAGGATATATAGAACTGATTAAGTCTTGTCCTCGTAAGAAGAAATTAGGATAAATGGAAAGACACCAGGGGAGGGGAGGACATGCACAGAGAAAAGACCCGTGAGGACATAGCAGGAAGGCAGTCAGAGAGGCCTCAGAGAAAACCAACCATACTGGTACCAAATCTTGGGCTTCCAGTCTCCAAAGCTGTGAGAAAATAGATTGGTTGCTTAACCTACCTAGTCTATTTTATTTTGTTATGGCAGCCCTAGCAAATTAATATATATGGACATGTACTTTCATTTCTCTGGAATAAATAAATACCTAGGAGTGGAATGATGGGTCATAATGTAAGTATAAATTTAATTATTTTTAAGTGAAAAGTAAATTCTTTTTAATAAACTGAGAAACCATTTTTCAAAATAGTTGTACCACATTACATGCTAACTAGCAGTATGTGAGAATCCTAGTTCCTTTGTACTGGTAAGGTCAGTCTTTTTAATATCAGTAATTTTAATAAAGTGAACTGCTAGTTTCTAGAAGTTCTATAGTTTTAGGTTTTCATTTAGGTCTATGATCCATTTTGAGTGAATTTTTGCAAATGGTGTATAAATTAAGGTTATTTCCCGTTTCACCATTTGTTAAAAACACTATTGAAAATCAGTTGACCATAAATTGTGAGTCTACTTCTAAATTCTATTTTGTTCCATTGATCTATTTCTCTGTCTTTACAATAGTGCCATACTATCTTGATTATGATAATATTTTACTAAGCTTGAAATCAAGTAGTTTTAGTCCTCCAACTCAGTTCTTTCCAAAGTTGTCATGGCTATTGTAGGTCCTTGGCATTTCCATATGTATTTCAGAATTGGTTTATCAATTCCTACAAAAGAACCTGCTGGGATTATGATTGAGATTGCATTAAATCTTTAGAGTTAGTTTCAATTAGTTGATTTGTTTTCCTAGTATGGTTCACATTTTCTTGCTTCTTTGCATGACTTGTAATCTTTAATGACCAGCAGACATTGTAAATTTCATCTTGTTGGGTGCTGATAGTCTTGTGTTCCTCTAAATATTCTAGAGCTTTGTTCTAGGATGCAGTTAAATTACTTGGAAACAATTTTATCCTTTCATGTCTTATTGGACTAGCCCACAGCAATGCTTAGTCTAGAACTATTTACATTCTACCACTGAGCCAAGACCCTTCTGTGTATCAAACCCAAGTCCTGTAAATCATGAGCTTTTCTACTCTGGCTTCTGGGAGGAAGTTCTATTCTCAGCCCTGTATGAGTGGTGGGCACTGCTACTTCTAACACGTTTAGGCATTTCTTTTCCCAACTTCAGGCAGTTTCCTCCAAGACAGGTCCTAATCACTACTCGGCTACACTCTCAAGGGAAACCCTTTGCAGATCTCTGACTTCCTCTCTCTGTGCGGCTCTCTCCTTTCCAATACTCTGTCCTGTGAATGATAGCCATCTTAGTGTCCTGGACCCTCAGCTTTACCTCCTCACCTCACAAAGTCCACTACTCACTCTGAGTTCCCTCCCTCCTAGCACTGTGACCTGGAACTCTCCAAGATGGTAAGCAGAGTAATCACAGAGCTCTTCTTGCTTATTTCCTGTCTCTCAGAGATCACTATCCTTTGTTGCCTGATGTTTGGTGTCCTGAAAATCACTGCTTCCAATATTTTGTCCATCTTTTGGATTGTTACTGGTAAGAAGAATATGGTCCCTATTACTCTATCTGGGTCATAAGTGGAAGTTCCTCACAATCTGTTTTTTTGCCAACGTTTTATAACTTCAAGATAAAGGCAATGCAATTTTTAAACAATATGTCATTGATTAAAACTTTTAGTAAAATGTTAGCTATTTTAATTCACTTATTTTTCTTATATTATGCCATTCAGGAACTATGCCTTTTGATTCTAACCAATGTGGGATTCCTTTTCCATTCTGTATCAAGCATTGTCAATAATAAAGGTAGCACTGGACAATAAATATTGACTTTCTGTCTTTATGTGCCAACTCTGATTTGTTATGGCCACCAGATTGTGTTGGCTCATAATAGTCTATTTGCTACATCTCCATCAATAACTAAAAGCAAGTAGAGAGGAAAAGTTTTAAGTTAAGAAGTTGTTTCAAATTTTGGTTAGAGTGCTAAAACATTCTCCAAAAAGAATAAGGCCTGCTGTATGCCAGACACTGTGCTAAGTGTTTTACATATCTTATCTCATTTTCCTTCCTTCCAAAAACTATGAATTAGATACCATTTTTAATATACAATACTTAGGGAGGAAACTGAGGCCTAGCAAAGATACATTTGCCTAAAATTAACAGCTAGTAAATAATGAAAATTGAATTCTAGGCTAAACAGTCTAATTCCAAAGCCATGTTCATAATCACAATCAACATAGTTTGGGCATACATAAAAATGGAAGAGCAGAACAGAAAAGAGCTCAAAATCAAAACCACTATATAAATGGGATTTTACTGTATGATAAAGATGACACAAATTAATTTAACAATTACTGCTGAACAACTGGCTCTGCAATATATATAAAAAAAATTATTACACCATACAAGCAAAAGATACAATTCACACATTTTAAAAAATTAAAGTACAAAATAGAACTAGTACTAAAAAGAATGTAGAACACCAGAAAAATAGGTTCCTGTGTCACTCAGGGTGGGCTAAGTTGTACGCCAGGAACACAGACAACCTCAGAGTCTCAGTGCCTTGGACAACAAAGGTGCATCTCTCCTTCATTTATATGTCCAACACAGATTGACAGGCATTCTCCTCATCATGGTCACTCAGGACCCAGACTCCATCTCAACTATGTTTCCACAATCACCACAGCAGGGAGAAGCAGAGGTTTCCAGCTAGAAATAATTAGTCTGATCTTGAAGAAGCCACGTGACCTATGGCTACAACCCATTGGCTAAAACAAACCATATCAAATGTTAAGGTCAAAGGGGTTGACAATAGTGCATTCAATCAAAGACCTGGAAGGAAAAAGAAATATTCCGAATAGCCTTAGTAACTATTCCTTTGCTTTTACCTCAGTTTCATAAGAATGCTGCTAGATTTTAGTACTAGACATGATTTTTGTTTTTGTAGTTGTTGTTGACTTGTGAAGAATTCTTTTGATTATATTTTAATTTTTATCATATTTATATATATGTATGCAATTTTTTACACTTCTATTTTTATTGTATCATTAAAAATTCTTTTTAACAAGTTTTCTTCACTCAAGTTTGCCATCAGTTTTTATCAGGGAGAATGTTGAATTTTATCTTTTAAAATCTATAAAAATAAGCACTTTTTTTCTCCTTCAACCTTAATAATTACTATGAATTTTCTACTTTGAATCATTCTCGCATTGCAGGGGAAAACCTTACTAAATCACAATTTATTATTATTTTGTTTAAATGCTTCCAGATTGATATATATTTCAACAGTTTATTTTGAATGTTTTCATTATCATATCTGAAATCAGGCTACATAGTCTGATATTTTTGTTCCATCTTTGTTGATGACCTATATAACTCACGAGTGAAAACTACCTATTCTAGTGTCTCTAAGAAAGTAAATTTTGAAACATCCTAAATTTCTTCTACAGTTGTTGGTTTATTCAGATTTTTGAACTTTTCTTAAGTTCTTAGCTTAAACTATCCATTCTACCCAGATATTTTTTTTAATTTTTTTAATTTATTTATGATAGTCACACACAGAGAGAGAGAGAGAGAGAGAGGCAGAGACATAGGCAGAGGGAGAAGCAGGCTCCATGCACTGGAAGCCCGATGTGGGATTCGATCCCGGGTCTCCAGGATCGCGTCCTGGGCCAAAGGCAGGCGCCAAACCACTGCGCCACCCAGGGATCCCCTACCCAGATATTTTTAATGACAAAGTTGTAGATGGTCCATTTTAATTATATTTTCAATCTCTATCTAAGGTTATATACCCTTTTTCATTCATAATATTTGCATTTGTATCTCTTACATTTTTTTTCTTGGTCAGAACATGCCAAACATTTACCTGTTTTACTGACTTTTATAAAACTGGCTCTTGATGTTACTCATTAATTTTTTGCTTTATTACTGTCTTATTCATTAATTTCCACTTTCTTCCTCCTTTTGTAGTTGAATTCTTTAATTTCTGGGATCTTTTCTAGGTTCTTCAGACAAAAGTTTAGTTTGTTTCATTTCAATTATGATCATTCTATGTGCTATCTCAACTGTCACAACTTCTCCAACATCTAAAAGGTTTCTCTCTGGAATGAATGAGTGTGTGTGTGTATATGTGTGGATGTTTTAAAAGTAATAATTTGACAGAAATTTATGCAAAAGAAACAAAATAAATTTCATAATGGTAGGACTGTTCACTTCACAGGGCCAACTGCTGTGCTTTAAAGCACTTGGTGAATGAATAAATGTACCTGTTCCTTGCAAACATCTCTCAGGTTCTTGTCTCTACTCATTCACCTGGAATGCCCTTTCCCATTTTTGCTTGGTAAATGTGTGTCAATTCTTCAAGACTGGTTCTAGGCCATTTGCCAAAAATCAATTGCAGAAAGCCTGACTTTCCATTAGGCCAATTTGCCAAATTTTCTTGTTCCTTTGAACTATTTCTAAAGTTTACAACAATTCACATTGGATGGGACAGTTTTAATAGTTTTTAAACATTTGTGTAAACTTTCAGTTGACCACTTCATTTTGTTTTCATAACAGCATTTTAAGGAATGTTTAATTTGTCTCTACTCAGATTCTTGGTGCTACAGTTGGAAAAAACTGAGACAGAGGAAAGGGATTTCTACTGGGGGCAAGATAAAAAGGAGGGTCAGTAAACATTGTTTCTCACGCAGAGGCAGGATGTCCACATAAGAAAAAGGATAAGTTCATGGCCCATATATTCAAAAGAATATATTCTCAAATGTAATTTTATAAGTACATTCTACTTATAAATAAGAAGCCGCACCCAGATTCCTCCCCTGTTTCCTACACATATAGCCCTGTTTCATCTCACCTCTGTAGTCTCCTTCTGGGAGGGCTGTGCTATGTGCTGACTCTGCTTCCTGTCTCTTCCCAAGTAGTCATTCCATCCCTGCTCCTTCCAGTGCCAGCAGCAAGGAGCTGGGGCAGAGACAAACCCAACATTCCTTTGCATGCTATTATGGAGACAAAATTAAAACTAGCTCATCAAAACTAAAGCAGTGAAAGGAAACAAGTAAATCCATAGAAGCAGTTATTTGGTGAATGGAACTCATTTCCTCTAGGACTTCACTCACTTGACTACTCTACAAAGCCTTCTCTGACTCTACGTGGCTGAATTGGTGGGTGCCACTATACCCTGTTCACACCACCATTATATCACTTAGAAATGATTTGAAGATAGAAGCATTCTATCTTATCTGATTTCATAAATAGCTCACTTTATAGACTACTTATGCATTCAACATCTACTTAATAAAAAAAAATTCTTCATTGAACAGATATTTATGAAGGGGGCGTTAAATGGGAGAAGGAGTGAAAAGGTACAAGCTTCCAGTTAAAAATTATAAGTCATGGGGATGTAATTACAGTATGGTGACTATAGTTAATAATACTGTATTTCATATTTGAAAGTTGCTAAGATGGCAAATCATAAAAGTTCTCATCACAAGAAAAAATGTTTTGTAGCTATGTATAGTGATGGATGCTAACTACACTTATTACAGGGATCATTTCATAATATATACAAATATCAAATCATTATATTGTACACCTGAAACTAACACGTTATCGGTCAATTTTACCTCAATAAAAAGATCTTTTTAAAAAACTGAACACATTTACTATGTGCTAGAAAGTAGAGTAGATGCTAAAGATTAAGGTTAAGTAAGTCCAAGTTCCAGTCCAAAGATCTCACTCTGGGGGATGCAGACCAAGTCTCAGAAATCTTTATATTCACCCTTCCACTTTGCATTGTGGTTGGCTTAGTCTGTGCTCAATAGAAATGCTGAGCATATTATAGGCATGCTGCCACTAAAAGAACTAGAACTACAAGTTCCAAGTACACTCATGGGTATTATAACTAACATTTAAAATAGCAGCAGAAAACAGTTCAAGTCCAAGAAAGTTTATGAGGTGGCTCTGAAAGCTACATTTCTAATTCACCAAAATATTCAACAATAGCAAAAAAAAAAAAAAAAAAAAAAGCAAAGAAAATTGTTTAGTGAGATACATGGTATTCAGAAAGTCACAAGAAGAAGAAGAAGAAGAAAAAAAAAAGAACATGGGATAGCCCTGCATTTAAAGTTTGTCATTTAAGTTTTAGCAATAATAACCCAGTAACTTTCTTCCAAGTCAGTTGGGATATATTAAATAATCTGTTAGGTGTAAACTCATTGAAAAAATGTTATTAATTCAGCCATGTTTGAGTTCAAAATGTAACCTATCAGTCCCAGGATGATAAAAATTAAACAGTGTTGAAGCATTCCAGATTCAGTGTCTTATAGCTTCCACATGGCTGATCAAAAACATGCAGAAATATGTAGTAATTTAGGAAGTTCAGTAACATATAAAAAATGACCACAATAAAATTTAATTCAAATCTGGCCCTCAGGATCTTTGAAAACTATATCTAAATTATTCTGGATATTTAAAAATAGAAATTATGTTGTCTGATATTCCCTTAAATAACCCTCTTTTAAAATAAACTTCATCAGAAACCTAAATTTATTATTGGTACTCAAAAAGAAAGGTCTTTGGAATCTCCATCCCTTGAAATTCTGTTCAGTGGTAGTGGGTAGTAATTATGTTTGAGTTTGAGTGCATTTTCAGACAGCATACATGTTAGACTGAATAATGTCCCTGTCCCCCCAAAAATATGTCCTAATCCCTGGAACCTATGAATATTACCTTATGGGGCCATTAAGGACTTCACATATATAATTAAATTAAAGACTTTGAGATGGGAAGATTACTCTGGATTACCTGGGTACATAACAATTAATATAGTTATGATTTACAGTTGTATCAGTTATACTTTGTCAATGTAATTATTTAATTTAGAGGCACAATAAATCCTATTTATTAGGATAAATCCTGTAGTCAAACTGATGTGAAAGACAAAATTACAAGGATAATAAAAGTCAACATATTCTGCTCCACCTCTCTTGAATGAACCAGAATTCCCTTATTTCCTACTTTGGCTCAAGGGCCAGACTGTGCCCTTAGGCCATCAAAACCAGTTAGTCACACAATTGCCTCATTGACTCCTATTAAGTAACTAACTCATATGCTCTGAGTTATAACTAGATCTAATTCAGGACCTGTCAGACTGTCAGGCCAGATTTCCATGATGCAGTCCCTGAACAAAACATCTAAGGCCAGAGATTCCAACAACTTCTTTTACCCTATAAATTTAAAGAATCTTTGGAGTAAGCCCTCTGCCCCTTAACACTTCTTGAATAGCCAGATAAGTTCTGAGAGGTGCAGCTCTGCTTCCCAAATTACTCTGGATGATCTGATCATCCAACAAATTCCCAGCTATCCTCACCATCATATAATCCGCAGCTACACAATTAGGACTATTAATTAAATCTCAGGTAAAAGCTTTAACTTTATATCTTTGTAATTAAGAGACATTTTTATATACACACAGATGCCCAAAGCCTTTTTAATTAAAACCTTTTGGTGGAAATACTCTTACTTTCCATTTTGGAGATGGTGAGAAGTATATGAAAAGTTTGATTCTACTCAGGGCATTCCTGTTTTAAATCAAATTAATTTTTCCATAAAATATTCTGTGATTTTCCCCCTCTTACTACACTTCAGCCAGACATGTTCCCTTTGAAATTAATTCCAGTTTGTGAAATTTGAAAGATGAAGACTAGTAGGAATTTAATTTCATATTGGTGGTTTCTGTGGCTGGGTAAACATTATTAATGTTTTCATAATGGCACAGTAAGTGATTTAGCTCACTAAGCACAATGGACATATGGTACCATGTTTGTATTAGCTCTGCCCAGTTCATAAAAAGAAATCACTAAGTATGATTCACAGGTCTACATTTTTTTAAAACTAACCCACTGCATTTGAATATGAATTTGTCACCAATAGGGAAGATCTCAAGCTAATATGAACTGTGGCAAGAGACCATAGATATACCATTAGATATAAAGCTTAATAACTACAGCATATACAAAGTGGGTGATTAACAATTTAATTCTACAAATGCTGGGGTCTTATTATATATATGACAGGTCCTGTATCCTGAACTGGGGATGGAGTGATGAGCCAGCTCCAGCCTGCTCTATGGAGCCTAGTATACAAATGGAGTACCACACTTCCTAGACTCCCTGTGGGTTCCACTAATCAGGTGCATTTATCAAAGACCAAGATTCAAACTAAATTAAGTGGTGACTCGGGTAGCTACAGATTTTGTGAGCCCATTACTAAACGAAAATGCATGTACCCTGTACAAAAAGCGGGAAAAAAACTTTCCTTCCTTCTTTGGTCTTTCCCACAATTTGTCATGATGGATTTTTTTTTTCTTTTTTGTTTGCTATTCAATGTTGCACTCCCAGGACGCAGGGACACTCAGAGTAGGCTTTGGACACTCATCTGCGCACAAGGGCCCTGCCCACAATTCTGCACACTGGCTGCTAGGTTTCCTCTGTCACCTGCTGCAGGACTGAAGCCTCCAGAAGTCCAGTCAGTCATCTCTTTCCCAAGTCCTGCCACCCCAGTCCACAGAGGATGGTCCAGTCCGAGAGTATTGTCACCTCTGCAGCCCGACGTTCTATGCACCAGGACAGAGGCCGGCAAGAGACCTGTCCCCGGCACCCCATCACCTAATGCTTGATGCTGCCACCGGCCTAAGGGGAGGACTTCGTGACCTGCTCTGCCCGCAGATGCCACAGGGCACATGTGCCTGACTCAAACCTATCCCAATCCTCCCACACTCCAGAGTGTCAGGAGTTGAAGGCCTGGAGGGTCAGGGCAGAAGGGACTGGCCCAGAACTTTTCACAGGGAGGTGGCAGGAGGAAAGAGCTGAGGCTCCAAGCTCCCAATGCAAAATCCGCCCTCCCAAAGTAAAACACAAATTTGAAGATAACATTTAGAATTTCAAGGTGGCAACCTCAGAGTGCTGGACTCCAAGCCTGGTGCCCTTCTCAGCGTGGCATCTTGAACGACTGCACAAGCTACATGCTTGTGAGGCTGGTCCTGAGTGGAGAGAGGGTGGAAGGCTTTCATTTTATGCCTTTGGATTTTAGCAAAGGTATTAAGGTTTTTCATCATCAGTTTCTTGCAAAAATAGCAGGAAGAGGGGCACCTGGGTAGCTCAGTTGGTTAAGCATCTGGCTTTGCTGAGGTCATGATTCCAGGGTCCTCCCACTGAGCCTCAATTAGGGCTCCCCACTCAGCAGGAGCCTGCCTCTCCATTTCCTTCTGCAGCTCCTCCTGCTGGTGCTGTCAAATAAATAAATAAAATCTTAAAAAAAAAATGCAAGGAAGAGACTGTGAGGTTTTTAGCCATGCAGAAGCTGTGTGATTTTGCAAATTGGAGTCGTTCCTAGAAGCTCAGCATAGAGCCTCCTCTTATAGACTTTAAGATAATTCTGTAAAGAATAGAATAAGCTAGCAATAATTCCCATATCCCAACCAGAAGGGTTCAGTTGCAAATAACAGAAACCACAAGGGATATAGTTGTATAATTCTGTCTGGAGAGGCATGATATAAGACAATTCCAGGAGTAAATTGATTACAGTGGTGAGCAATGTTCAGAAACAAAAGCAAGCATTTTATATTGAAGATGTCATTCAGTGTTAGAAGAAGAACCAATTACACTAAAGCAGAGGCTTCACAGAAATGAAATAGCTTTGTCATTCTTCACTTCTCTTTATAGTATGAATTGGAGAGGATAGTTGAAACAGAGCAATGATTAGGTTTGAGAATGGAGAATAAATTATGTCCTTGCTTAGAAAAAAGTAGGAATTGTCCCCATGATAAAGTAGGAAAACATGAGCTTTTGATTTAAGTAGATTTACTTGCTGTATTATGTTGGGTAAGTAGATTAATTCTCCAAGTCTCTGGTTCTTCATACCATCTATCCTTCCAGGGTAGTTAGAGATAATACATAAAAAGAACCTAGAATAATATCTAATACACAGTAGATACTCAAGAATTGCTGTTATTATGATACTAAAATAAAAATTTGTGAATAGGAACAGGTTTAGGAATATGTGGATGGCTTTTCCAGGTCACCCTTATAACTGGGTTCATCACTCAAAGCAACACCACCCCAATTATCTATTGGATTCCTTGGCGTTCATCTCCTATCCTCCCATCTATCCATCTACCAGTCCAGTCCACTCACTCATCCCCCTCTCACCAGTCCATCTATCCTCTCTCCCTTCTAAAACTGGAACTGTCATAAAAGTTGGAATTCAATATTCAGAAGCCTCAAGATTGCCTAGTAGCCATCTATCACAGCAAGCCATGAATTACAGATGGGATTTACTCTAAAATAAAATTAGCTTAAAATCCATATAAAACTTTATCCTCAAAAAGTTGCATCAACTTTGTAGCAATCCCAGGGATGCTAAAAATTTCTGTGTTTGATGGGAGATGGGTCTTGATGTCAGTGCCACCATCTGTTTTGAATATTGATGAGGAATCCTTCTATAACTTTGCATGTACCATTTCTTCAGCTTAGAATGTCTTCCCCTGGTTGATTTGATAAATTTAAGGTCCATACCATATTTCTGCTCCTCTTGAATCCTCCAGCATTCCTGGCAACTGATCACCCCCTCCTCATTACCAACATTGTATCTCATGCACACCTCTGCATAGCACTTCCTATAGTAAATTACACTTATTTGTTTATACAGCCATATATTTGAGATCCTTGTTTATATTTTTAAAAATCTAAAAATCTAGCTCCATTGGATAAATAGGGGTGCTTGCTACATGCTGAACTAATCTAGAACCTTAGCAGCAAGCACAAGCCCTTCTAGACTCCATCCCATGTCAGCTCAGTCTAGGTTCTCCTCTTAAGTTATGATCAGCAGCTCTATACATCCTTCCCTTTGCTTACTGGAGCTCATTGTGTGGGAAAGCACTTCACTCAAATCTCATCCATCCATTTCCATACCCCTGTTCCGTCCTGTACCCTCTCAGATACACTCTGGAATGTAAAGAGGAAAACAGGAGGCAAAAGAAAAAAACAAAAGAGAGGGTTTCAGGAAGAACAGCATGATCAACAATGACAAATGTAACACGAGGTAAGAGAGAGGTTGAAGTGTCAAATGTATTGAGCCTTACCATGCTCCAGGCTTACACAAGATGTAAAGAGTAGACAAAATAACAAGGCAGATGAGTTCTTGCCCACTTGGACCTTGCATCCTGCCATGCTACATGCAATAAGTGAACAAACAATCACAGTTCATAAGTATGACAAAAGAAAAAAATAGGGAGATAAGATGATGTTGCCTATGACAGTAAATGGTTACTTATAATTAATCCTAAATTACTGCTGTATGTCAAATCTTGTTCTAAATACTACATGTATATAATCTCATTTAATCCTTACAGCAACCGTAGGAGATCTGTACAATTATATCCTTAATTATAGATGAGAAACTGAACCACAGAGAGGTTAAATGATGTTTTCAAGGTCACATGTCAATCATTGTACATTCCAGAAAAAGCCTGAGAATGGATATCTGAGCCAAGACCTGAGGGATGCTAACCAAGCAGCCAGAGAGAGAACCCCAGGCTATGGGAAGAACAAGGACAAAAGCCTGGAGGTAGTTAGGGGATTTGAAGATGAGAGAGGAGACAGGTGGGGCTGGATGACCAGGAGTGAGGGGGTAAGTGCAGGAGATGAGACTGATGGGGAGCAGGGGCTGATCACTGGGCTGGTATGTTGCATGAGGAGGTTGTGATGAGAGCCAGATTGACTTGAGCAGTTGCAAAATGGAGCTGTGGTGGCAGAAGGCAGGGTTAGTGGGTTGAGGAGAGAATGGGAGGTGCAGAAGTGAAGACAAATACTCAGAACTGCTTAAAGCAGCCCTGCTTTAGAAAGAGGAGAAAGGGTGGTAGAGGCAGGATGCGGGGTTGAGAAACTAAGTATGTGTAAATGCTGTAGAGAATGAGTTTACGACATAGGAGAGATGATTTTTCTGAGCCAGGTCTGAATATGCACTGAGGGGCTCTGATTCAGGGTATCAGGGAGGGATTAGAGTCTGAGGAGGGTCAGCGATTCCAGTGTGACTGGAGTGATGGAAGGAAGGAGGGATTGGATGCTCATAAATTCATAACTGAGATGGAAAAAAGCTGGAAAGCTAGCATCTCCTTCTTTTGTTCTGTGAAGTAGGTTCCTCACATCCTGTGTCCCATTCATGTGATTGAATACTCAAGGCCAAACTTTACTAGAATTAAAGCTGAGATTCTTACTTCTCTCAGACCTAGTCCTTGTCCTCTACCCATTCCCAGTTGAGGCTCCTGCTGTGGATTACCGCTCCTGGCTCCTCTGCTGACCAAAAGATGATCAGTACAACAAAATGCTTTGTGCCTGTTTTCCTGAGACCAGGGAATACCTAAAGTCTTAGAATGGCAGTAATATATGCTCAAAAATTAAAAATACATGAGAATTGATCTCTTTATCAAGGAACTTTGTGACAAATAGCTCACTATGTATGTAAACCTCATACCATGAGATGACACCAAAGGAATTCCATAGCCCCATTATCAAGGAAAATATTTCTGTACTGGGTGGAGTGAAATCCTATGAACAATTCCCTCTGGCAGCATTGATTTTGTCAACCTAGACTGAATGGGATCACAGATTCTGACAGATAGAAAATTCCACTGGTGTAAGACATTAATGAACATGTTCAATAAAGCTGTTATGATGAAATGACATGTTCATTCCAAAACACCTACCCACAGTTTATTCATCTCTTTTGAGAAAATTATAATGGTGTGTTTCTCTCCCTTAATAATAAAGATAATAAGAACAATCCATGCAGAAAAGGATGGGTTACTTCCATTACTCAAAATGAGTTTTACATAACAATTTGCTTGTTTTGAGAAATAAATTCTTTCTTCTTATGAAAAGGCTGAAATTGTTGACATGACTATTATAAAATTTTTCTCAAATTTTCAGATGTAAGATCAGTAATGTCTGAGCATCTGATGTATTAAATGGTGATTATAGTTGATAACATGGCATCATTATAGATGAAATTTGTTAAGAGATTAGAACTTAACTATTCTCACGCACACAAAAAAGATAAATATGTGAGGTGATGGATGTGTTAACTTGATGGGAGGAATCCTTTCACAATGCATATCAACTCATGCCCTACACTTTAAATATCTTATGATTTTGTCAATTATAACTCAATAAAACTAAAAAAATAGTAAAATGATTTATATGCATCTTTTCTCCCACTCATCCACAATTCTTTTTTTCTCAACATATAAACTCTGTTGGGGAGGAAAGACTATGCTCTTTGAATTAGATAAAAAAAAAAAAATAAAAGGTTATGTTCAGAAAAATTTTAGAAGTATGTTGCACTATATTATCTAAAAACCATATATCAATTATAGTATTTTTCTAAATGTCTGAAAATTCACTATTTTAAATTAAATATCCTAGACTCAACATAGATATCTACTGTTTAAATTATTCTTAAGTCACAAGAAATAAGAGACTTTATCATATTAATAGTCTGAAATATGAACAGACTATTTAAAGATTGGGTTGAACAGTCATCAAGGAAGTATATGAAAAATTTTTCAAAAAAGCAGTAAAAATGCCCAACAAAACAGGTCACATTTTTCTAATAATGCCATTATTAGTTGTATCAATGTTTCTCAAGGTGAGATGCATAAAGCCCTAAGTTACCTGAAAGTTTTGTTACCAAAAATCAAATTGATTGTTTCCAGATTTTTAGATTACAATTGAATCTAAAAGAAGAAAGATGGTAACTACTAAATGCTAGGTTTTATAATGTTTTACTATTAAGGAGAATGAAATAGGAGTTGTATTTAGATAAGTTCTGGTTATTGTTACAAGATAAATTGAGGTATATTTAAAATTTTAAGAATTTGAGCAAAAATGGATTCTAATTGGGTAGCACCAAATGGGAAATGATTAATAGGAGTTCTTCATGGACAGGAGCTATGGGCAAGACTTTTATAGAGAAGAGATGGAAGCAAAGCAAGGAAATTATTTGATTGGCTCTAGCTAAAGCATTTGCTTTATTTGGAAAAGCCTAGCTGGTTGTTTGTGATTGGTTGTCTTTCTGTTTTGATTTCTTAACCTTGAGGGATTTATAGGCATAAGTTTTAGTTTGCTGAAACTAAGGCTGCTAAGGTATTAGAACCAGCTCGGTCTACTTGCTCCCTTGTTTAATTAATTTAACAATACATATTTTTTGTTAGAATTTATCAGTTAATTTGAGATAAGAATGGAAACTAATTAGGGTATGGAGACAACACTACACATGACTAATTTTTTTAAAAATGAAAATAAAAAAGAAAAATCTGATTTAGGAGATCCTGTATAGATTCCCTATTGGATTTAATTAAACTGACGGAACATTACTGTTTCCAGAAACTTTTGTTTGCCTATGGTTTTTCAAATAAAATGACCAAAAAATGTATTATTACTTCCAATGCTAATGTATTAGTTTAAGACACTAACTTTAGCGTAACACCTGAAAGTGGGTTGAATAATTAAGGAGCTAACTATTAAGTAATAAAATGTCTAATGTAAGGCTGTCAAGAGCTGGAGCTCTGTATCATTGAGAACCACGGTCAGTCCTGTCTTTCTACTCCATCATGCTTGGCATGTGACTTTTCTCCACATTGTCATGGCATGGCTGCTGCACTATCTCACGTTTCATCTCCTGTCAGGGCCATATCACCTTAGTTTATCCCTTTGAAAAAGCTGTTTCAAAGTTTCATGTAATAACTTACATGTTACTGGCTAGAATTGGGTCATATGGTCACCTCTTGTGGAAAGATTGTTAGGAAGGTGAGTATTTTAGGGTTGCCTGGGTGGCTCAGTTGATTAAGCATCGGACTTTTGGTTTTGGCTCAGGTCATGATCCAATGGGTCATGAGATCAAGCCCCACTCATGGGGTCCCGGCTCAACAGGGAGTCTGCTTGAAGATTGTCTCCCTTTGCCTCTCTTCCCACTTGCTCTCTCTCTCTCAAATAAACAAATTAAAAAAAAAAAAAAAGTATTTTAGCTTTCAAGCCATTACATAGAAAAAGGCAAGAGTGAAAGATTCCAAATGGTTTTTAAACCACCTGGTCTGCATCTGTAGGCAAGGGGATGAGGAATTTTGTAAAAAATATTAATAGGCCATCCAGATAATTTTCTAAATCACAGAAAGAGCACATTTCCTTAGCAAATACTGATTTTTATAAGTATTATTGGTTGGCACTAGAAGGCAAATCTTACTGATTTAGTGAATCAATGTAAAAGACACTTACTTACCAGTGAGATGGTTTTTCAATGTGCTAATCTCCTGTTATGATTTGACTTTCAGAGGACTTCAATTTTTCAAATGCTTTTATTTCAACTCTGGACACTTCTAGACACTCAAACTTTAGGATAACATAGATCTCAGCCCCATTATTCCCTTTCCAAGCTATATCAAGAAACAACAACAGGGAGCAAGTTTGTCTACTTACATTAGCTAGCTAGGGAAGTAAGGTGTTAAATGGTCTCACTTATATGATGATTCTACATATTAGAACCAGCTAGGAAATTTTTAAGAAATTCTGATAAATTGATTTTTAAGAGCTCCGTAGATAATTAGGATGTGCAGCAAGTGCTGACAACTACTGCATTAGAAAGAAGGAAAAAACTAGAAATAGCATGGAAAGCCATAAGCAAGTTATTGAACCTCTTTAAGTTCATTTTTCTCATCTATTAAGTGAGTTAATCCATATAAACATTTAGTTTGGTGTGTGGTACATGGTAAACACTTAATAAATATTATTGTTTTGATGTTAATATATTTTTGGAAAAAAAAATTTTGTGGGCAAATGGAGTTTTTCCAAGGCAAGCAATGAACTATAAGAGCAGAAATCTTGAAGATAGCAAAACTGGGTATTTAAATCCCAGCTTGGCCATTTATAGTTAATTTGACATTGAGCAGGGAAGCCATTTGATCTCTCAGTTTTCTCACCTATTAAATATGAATATTACCTAATTTTCAGGTTGTAATGAAGGTGTAATATAATGAAGATTAAAAGATACTATGTATGCTAAAGTGTAATTTTCAGAAATGTAAAATCATGACTCTTACACAAATATAAAATGGACATGTACCAAAGATTTTACTCAACTTTTTAATACTTGAAAGAACAGATATGATGGTAAGACTTGTTCAAATGAGAATCTGACTTAAAAAGCTTTATAATCTCCAGTCAAAATTCATTTGCATTGATACAAACTGGAATTATTTGCATTGCTATTTGTCTTTTACAATTTGACATCTATCCTTGGAGAGTTGTAAAATAATCTAGTCAAGAGAAAGTCAATTTAAGGTGCACATTCCTGCAATGGGATAATCTGAAGTTCTTCTGATAATGCTTAGCACTCTACTGAAAGCATTCTACTGTAATCTTTGACCATTTCCAAGTCCTAACATGTAAATAAAGCATATGGCAGGGTATATCCATCATGTATTAAATACTGATTAAATGGTGCTTCCAGTTCTTGTTATTCTTGGGTAATATGATTATTTACCCAAAAAACCTAAGCAAATCAACTGAATGTATGTCTAAGACAGATTTGTCATTATTATGACACTAAGCATTCATGCTTTACATTCCTCCCACTGCTGTAAACATAGCAATGCTAGGTGTTTTTATAATAAAGAAAAGTCATAGTCATATTCAAAAGCATTATAATAGATATCTGCAGCAATACACAGGCAGCCCAGAGTTGGACTTGTGTGGGACGACAGAGCCAGGTGTCCTTACGAAAGCTGGAAGCAAGGAAGTGTTACCTTTGCCAGCTCAATGTCTGAATCTCTCTGATATTTCCAGTCACCAACGGACAGAAGCTGGAGCCACCAACTAAGACCATGCCTTGGCTAGGGATGGTACAGGCAAGCAAAAGACTGAGATGAGGAGGCTTGGATAAGAGGAAGATGGAAACTTTTACATAAAATAAGCCTTAAAGGAACTAGAATTTCAAAGAAAATGAGAAAAATTAACAGAAAGACAGCAAATAAACCTAACCACAGCAGTAATAATTCATAGAGAATATGATGCAGCCATTAATTGTGGAATGTTTAACAACATGGAAAATGTGTTAAAAGGAAAACATGTCAAGAGGGAGGTCAATGTGTTTAAGACAAGTCTGCTCTTTGGCCTCTAGTCCTCAACTCCTTTTCTACTCTTCTTTTTCCCCCATTGCAGGGAGCAGGAAGTCTGCATACTCGCCTTTACATACTCCCCTTCCAGTTGTCTCACAGAGAATCTTCCCATAGGAGACAGTAGCACTGGGAATGACAAGGACTGTCCTTGGAGATAGCTCCTACAAACGTGGTGGCAGCAGCAGGCAAGTCTGAGCAACACGGTTTGGGCGGTAGGGTTCCTGGACTCGTGTAACACTAGTAGGATTTTAAAAAATTTATTCTATCATTTTCTTTCCATCTGAGCCAAGAACCTTAGAAAAGGTTCTATTCTGAGTACATAGCCAAGGAAGTGCAGGATTGTCAATGTGGTTGTTTTAAAGTTAGCTTCTCAGGCATTGTGATTGAAACATAACCCTGATGGCTTGCACAGTGTAATAAAATGCTTCACAAAAGGTTGCAGAATTGTAGGATGTAATAAAATCTTCTTAGCTTCATTTCCAATGCTGCAGAACTGCCCACTTCCTGTAAATCAGCTGCAGTTGAGTTCCGGCAGCCTCAGGAGCACACAGACTGTCGAGTCTGGGCAAAAGCATCTGACTTTCTGCTTCTGTTATCTTGGGCATGGTAGCAGCCTCCGGCAGTTACTAATCTTTAGATAAACACACCTTCCCTTTTTGCGGCTCTTCAATCCTTTCAACATATTCATAACTACTTTTCTGTAGTACTTTTGCTCTGGGTTGGTTGCCTGAGTGGACACTGACTGATAGAGCTGGCTACATTAGCACAATACAGGTAACGGGCAGCATTCTCGTATATGCTGAAAAATCAGAGCAACGATGATTCTTAAGGAACTGTGGATGAAAGCAGGAACTGACTTACTATGCTAAAAAAAAAAAAAAGTGAATAGCTTACACAGTACAAATGTATGTGCATATCTATAGAAAGGAGGTTGGTTTTCTCTAATTCTCTGTAATAGAATTGCAGGTGATTTTTCTGTGATGAGAGGATTACCAGTGCTGGAAGCAGCCTAATTAGGCTCACATCCCAGCTCTTCGACCTAAGTGTGTAGCCCTGGGCAGGATTTTTAACCACTCCGCTTCAATTTCTCCAAATGCCAACTGGTTTCAGAAATATCTCAAAAAGTCACTTGAAGGGAAAAAGTGAGTTACTGAAGTTAAATAGCACAGAAAAAAACCTGGTATATAATATATAAGTGGTTTTCAGAAATTAATTAAAAATTATTTAAATATTCTAATTCATTTTTTTAAAAGATTTTATTTATTTATTCATGAGAGACAGAGAGAGAGAGAGAGAGAGAGAGAGAGAGAGGCAGAGACACAGCAGAGGGAGAAGCAGGCTCCAAGCAGGGAGCCTAACGTGGGACTTGATCCCTGATCTCCAGGATCACATCCTGGGCTGAAGGTGGTGCTAAACTGCTGAGCCACCCAGGCTGCCCCTAAATATTCTAATTCTAATAAAGGATATATAATTGACCAGAAAACATGTGATATAAAAAGAAAAATGTGACATTTCACAAAAAGAAAATATAAGTAGTTTTAGAGTTACTGTTAAATTTTTAATTGAATTTTTATAGTGTCACAGGGCTTTAGAAGCCACGTCCTATTGGTCACACAAACCAATCACAGGGCAATGTGAGAGGGAACTACACGAGGGTGAGAAGGAGATGGGGATTGTTGTGGGCCACCTTGGAGACCGGCTACCACAATCTGGACTATGAAGACCACTGTCATGCTTATGACCAAATTAATTTTTTCCCTAAACCAGTTAATAATGCATGCTGCTAAGAGTAACAGAAGTTCCAGCAAAAGGTGATTTAAATAAAAAGTTTTCATCCCACTAGAAGCCCCAAACTAGGCAGTCCACAGCTAGTATGGCAGTCAAGGATACATTCAAGGACCCAAGCTCCTTCTCACCTTCAGCTCTACCATTCTCAGTGATGACCACAGCACTTACAGACCCCCACAGCACTTCCAGAAAGACATCATGTGGCTCCAGAGACCTTCCCCCTTATACCTTGGTCAGAATCTCATCATACAACTTTTAGCTGAAAAGCAAACTGGGGAATTGGGTTTTTAGATATTCCAGTCTCTATAATAGATGAAGGCAAAGAAAAACAAGGAAAACTGTGTTGACTGAGCCCACACTTCCTAAGCTCAGATTTTGGAGACAGCATTTTCCTAAGGTAAATCACGAGGCAATACATTACTAGAGCTACATTATAGCATAAAAGAAGTACAGGGATTTGCATGTAAAAGGTTCTTACGAACTCTTTCTCAAGTTACCATATTATATAGTTTTAGGTATTTAGCATCTCTTCTCATCAATAACCTTATACAAGCATTTCTTAAAATGACTTTATACGCTATTTGCATTCATTGGGAAAGACAGATTTTCCATTACTAGTAGGTAAAAAGAGTAAAACAACACAATAATTTTATGTAGTTTACTTCATCTTAATTTCAGGATTTGCATTAAAGGTTTTTGTTGGTGCATGAAATGCCAAGCCCAGCTACACTTCAGCTCAATGCTTCTCTTGCCACCCACTGTGCCCCAAACCTTTTCCTACTATCCTATAGATCTCTCCTCACATAAAAGTTCTTTTTCTATCACTCTTCTTCTTGGTTCAGGATTCTCTTCTTTAAATAACATAAAAATAAAAAATGATAGGGCAAATGACTAAACACATTCCCCTTAGAAAAAAAAAATGTTATAAGAAACTAACTTTGTAAAGGAGACAACCCGAAAAACAAACTGCATTCTGAAAATACCATGAAATGCCAACATAGCATTTTTGTACTTCAAAAAAATGTCTTCAACTTTTATGCCAAAATTGACTTGAAAATTGAAGCTGTTAAAAATACACACTTAATTTAGTAGCTTTTAATTCACAGGGCTTTCTCATGGGTGGGGTTGCAAAGTGGTGAGCTGAATTTTGCCACAGAGGAATATACTGCCTCTGTACAAGTCAGACTTTTTACTAAGAATAGACTTGTGGGCTGCAGGATAATTAAAAAGTGCTTGGCATAATTGAAGTTTTGGTGAGGAAATGATTAAAGTCATGGTCTTGCATGTTGGGTGTATACAAACTACTTTAAAACTTGGATACTGGAATGTATGGCCTTAAAAGGACTGCATTAAGAAGAAAAACATAAAATGTCCCTGATAAGCTGTACTTCATTTTTAAATAGAACTGAAGTCACTAAAATTATATATTGCTTTTTACATGAATAGTAGAAACTTGCTATACCTATTAGAATATAGAAAAACATCTTTTTTAAAAGGGTAGTTTATGCTTTTACTCAAAACAGACAATGGAAAATAAATGACAGAAAAATGTTTACTTGGTCATTTCATCATTAACAAACATTTTCAATGTTGCTCAGTATCTCTAGCTTTGTGCTCTACTAAAATTTAAAAGTATGTAAAAATTAATTCTTGCTATTTATAAAAAAAAAACCAGATACTGATTAAATTATTGAAAGTTAAAGAATTAGGCTTTCTTTTAAAGGTTTTGAATAGACAATAGTGGGTGGCAAGAGAAGCATTGAGCTGAAGTGTAGCTGGGCTTGGCATTTCATGCACATTTTGAATAGGCAACTATTACCAGTGGCGACTTTGGGAAGTGGAATCTGGGGTGAGAAGCAGTGATGTAATACTTTTTACATCATATTCCTTAATAGCATTTGAATTTGCTTTTAATTAAACATTATCTTCATAATTAAGTTCTTAATGATAAAATTAAGTTGAAAACTTTATTAGATCAAAAATCAAAAAAAAAATCACTGAAGAAATTGAAAAGTCATAAAAAAGAATTGTCTTGACTGAAACTTGAAAAGTATCTTCACATATGATATGAACAAGTTTCAAAATAGATCCAGCCTGGATCTGGAATTACCATCTTAAGACTGAACAGGAAAACTGAAATGATAACATACTGTTTTGTGTTATAGTGCTCTTTAAAATCTATCTGATTCTCTCTCTCTCTTCCTTTGCCTCTCCTCCCCACCTCTACCTCATGTGCATATGCTTGAACTCTCTCTAAAAATAAAATGAAATAAAAAAATGAAAAAAACTCTATCCGAAAAATCAAGGAACTCCAATTCCTTATTATCAATTGACCCATTAACAAAAGGAAAGGCCATCATCCTCATCTTTTTCCTAGTAATTTTGAGGTCTCCTAACATGCTTTAATTACCAGTTTTAGGGTTCCCAGGCTAGGTGTAGACCCCATGAAATACGATAAAGATGAAAAATATGAATTTAGATGATTATTTTACACATGGCTACAACGTTAATTTTTATTTATTTATTTATTTATTTATTTATTTTTTAAATTTATTTATTTATTCATGATAGAGGGGGGGAGAGAGAGAGAGAGAGAGAGGCAGAGACACAGGCAGAGGAAGAAGCAGGCTCCATGCCAGGAACCCGATGCTGGACTTGATCCCCAGTCTCCAGGATCGCGCCCTGGGCCAAAGGCAGGCGCTAAACCACTGAGCCACCCAAGGATCCCTAATTTTTATTTTAAACTAATACCTATACTGCACTATAAAACCAACAAAAGGTTTTATTATCAGACTAAATTATCCTAGACAAAATTATCAAGGACTGGGAAGGGGAGGGGAAGGGAGAACTAACTAACTCCTAACTCTATGAAAAGGCACTGAAACAAAAATAGTGAAATAGACACAAATTATCAGGCAAATATGAAGACAAGGTATGTAGAGGTAGCAATATCATCCAATTATAATTCAAGGCAAAAAGGCATAAAATAATGAAGCCTATGTACCTAAGTCATCAACTTTGTGACTATCCACAAAAGATTAAAAAGTGAATGTTCTCAGACATCTTTTGAAAAGAGCAGATAATATCCAAATAATAGCATCAAATTATGTGGAATAAAAATAATACTTGTAGGAGGAAAAATGGGCAGAAACACATATGCAGTGGGAGACTTTAACATGCATCAGCATTAATATGTGACAAGACAGACAAAATAAGGAAATTCACAAAACTTAGAAAAGTGATAACGAATAATTGCAGAAGAATAACAAAATTAGAAAACTAGCATTTTAAGATTCCCTAGTGAAATAATGGATCTTGGCAATGATTATCAATGACTGCTTAAAAGCGTTTGGTAAAAGTTGACATGATTCTTTTTAATGAATGATTCAGTTTGATATCACCAGAATCCACTGATCCATTTTAATGTTAATGATAGTTGGACAGAGATCATATTACTCCTAATGTGATACAGCTGAAAGTATACAGTACCACCTAGGACATATTCTTGACAAAAAGATTTAAAACTTGAATTCAATCATGATTTTGGACCTAAATACTGGTTTACAGGAAATACAGAAGATGTAGAAACATGTTAAATAATGCCATGAGGATATAATCAACCAAAGAAAGATTATGAGAAATTCTGTAGGGCAAATTACCTGATTTATTCCATAAATGTCATGAAAAATAAAGGTAGGGCAACTATTAGAGATTCAAGAGACATGTCTACCAAATGCAATATGTGAATTTTTTTTGGATCCTGGTATGAATAAGTCATTTGTAAAAAGACAAATTTTAAACACAAATATTTAAAAAACATACAATGTTTACTATTAATATTAATTACAATCTTATGCTGCCTGTTTAAAAAGGCAAGAGCATCAACTGAAATACTAACAGAATTAGTAATGTGACTAAATAGAAGATAAAAATGATACTTTTCATATACTATTAATCACTAGTAAGAAACTAACAATTCTTGAGCTACACAAAAAAATCCAAATTCTCAGAAATAATTTTACAATGAAATATATGTAAGCAGTTGGAAAACTATAAAACTTATACTGATACAAATGCTTAAATTAATTGAGAACTAGAGTTTAAAACTCTATTTATACTCCTTCCCATTGCCTTAATAATCATTGAACATTAAACGTGCTTTAGCCCATCTTACCATATACCTTGGTTCCTTACGCTGTTATCAATCTACTAATCAAAAACATATGACAGTTACCTTGATTATTTATTTTAGTAAAAATGTCTCTTTACTTGGGAATCCCAAAATCACGAACTGAAGTATGCGGTTATAGAATCACTCATTATTAGCAGTTAGGCAGATAATCATAACTGGATCCTTTTGCCATTAATGATTTGGGGTTTGCTAAATCATTTGTGAACTTTCTAGGATTAGGAAATTGCTGCAGCTTCATAAAGTTTCATTATGGGAACCACAGCCTTTATCACCTCCTATGGCCTAGTGTCATTAAATGCAGTTCTGCTATGTTAAATTTACAAGGCTCCCACCACCAGCAGCAACCAGATGACCATAAACCAGCTTAGGGAATATTGTTGTCCTGGCCATTCCAGTTACCCCAATCTGAGTATTTATAGTGATTACATTGTCAAATTATAATGTGATCCTGGCAGTAGTTAATGCCATAATCCTAGGCATGGTTCTCTCTACATATTCACCATACCTTTATTTTTATTTTATTTTATTTTTAAAATATTTTATTTATTCACAGAGACACACAGAGAGAGGGGGGCAGAGGGAGAAGCAGGCTCTATGCAGGGAGCCTGACATGGGACTCGATCCCTGGGTCCCCAGGATCACACCCCGGGCTGCAGGCGGTGCTAAACCGCTGTGCCACCGGGGCTGCCCTTCACCGTACCTTTAAAGGATATCATTATAAATCAATTAAAAGCTAATGTGGGAATACATCCTAATAACCTTCCATATCATTCCTCAACTAAGTATCACAATAAATTATAACTGGTTCAACTATTTATAAATTAAATAAAACATTTATTTGTGAAGTAGATAGGAGTTTTTACATTTTTTATAACTAGATTTTCTGAGAATTGCAGAAGACTTGCATTTATCAACTAAAATACCAAGTATCCACAGACTTAGAATTTAAAAATTAATAAAACAAATAAGCATAAACTCAACCATAAATATTATTTTGTTTCAGTCATTTTCCCATTACAAATAACTTTATCTCAGTTATTTCAAAGCCAAACTATACTGCAATCCATGCAATGGAAATTATGTGTTCTTCTGGATGAAGAAAATTTGTAATACAGAAAAAAAAACAGAAGAGAAACTAAGATAGTAAACAGGTTAATAAGATGCTAATTTCCACTTCCAAATAAAAGGCTATAAATAGTCTAGATGAGCCATGGAATAGAGACCCAGGCTGAGGAAGGGAGTCTGATACACCTACATTCTCAGATCCAAAAGGCATCTAGAGTTAGTACCAGTTCTCCCCTAAGGGGTATGAGAAAATATTCAGAGTCTTTCATAAGAGAAGGGCTAGAAAAGAGGAATGAATTTATTGAGGCAAAGGGTCTCAAACAGTGCCACAAATGGGTTACAATGTGAAAGTACTAATCTTCTCAACTCGTAAAGTGGACTGATCTGGTCGAGACCTATGTTGGCTAAGAGCTCTGGGCCAGAAATTTCTGGCTATAAGCATCCTCCTCTATTTACTATAGTTTTACATAAAATATATATTATTTTCCATATGTGTCATGGTTTTAAAAAGGTTAAGAAACAAACGAAAAAAAAAACACAAAAAAAGTTAGGAAGTAAAAAAAAAAAAAGTTAGGAAGTTCTGTTGTGTGCGAAGAAAATAGGTTTTAATCATCTCTGATGTTCAGCATTTGGCAGCTATGTTTCCTGAGGAGACAGCTGCCAGTGCTGTCCATGGCTAGAAGCTGGGAATTCAGGCTTGGCCTCTAGGAGAGGACTGCTTCTGGGGGGTCAGAGAAGGCAGCAGAAGTTTTGATGGTAGGTGGAAAATGGAGGGAAACAACGGAGATTCATGGGTGTCAAATATACAGCATGTTTCCTCATTAAGACATTTTCTGAATTATGAAGCCTGTGTGGGATAATTGGCTAAAATCTTAATCTGAAAACCAGTGAAGAACAGAGAACTACTTGCAGTCCATCAATGCTTAAGAAGGAAAGACTCTCACACTTAAATTCCAAAAAAGATAGCCATTGGAAAAAGGGTGGCCAGAGGTAGACTCTGTCTTGTCAAAACAATAACCTAGTCTCACATCAGCTAATTGCATTAAGGCACCTAATTTGCTTTACAGAAAAAAGGTAGATCCTCCTTGGCAAAAAATAAGTCATCTTTACTCTAAAGAGAAGGAAACTTGGGGAAAACAAAGATATTTGATTGATTTACAAGAGTAATCAAAGGAGAGAAAAAGGAACATAAAACAAGCAGTCTCAAGAGGGGAGTATATTGCAACACAGGCTTATAAGAAGGAAAACCCCAAATAAACAACCTAACCTTATACCTAAAGGAGCTAGAAAAAGAACAACAAATGAGGCCAAAAGCTAGAAGGAAGTAAATAATAAGGATTAGAGCAGAAATAAATGATACAGAAACTAAAACAAAAACAAAAGCAAAACCCAAAAAACAAAAGAACAGATCAATGAAACCAGAAGCCAGTTCTTTAAAAAAAATTAATACTCAGCTCTTTCACTCTGATACACACACACACACACACACACACACACACACACACACACACAGAGCTGGTGATCCCTTCCACACATTTCTCACTCTCAAATGGTTTCTCCTCCCAAGAAAAGACTCTAGATTCACCACCACCCCCAACACATGCTGGGCCTTTCAGGAGCTGGGGCGCCAAGATGAGCAGAGAGGAGAACCCAGCCAGCAAGCTGACACCGGTGCAGGACATGCAGGGCGACAGACGCTGGATGTCCCTGCACCATCGTTTCGTGGCTGACAGCAAAGATAAGGAAGCCAAAGTCGTCTTCATCAGGGACTGCTTGGTCCAGCTAATGCACCAGTGCGAGATCTGGCGGGAGCTTTTTTCTCTGCACGTGCTTAACTTTGGCATTGGCAGTGACAGCACGCAACATATGCTTTGGCGGCTGGAGAATGATTGTGGTGGTCTGGGTGGGTACCAACAACCACGGGCACACAGCAGAGCAAGTGACTGGTGGCATCAAGGCCGTTGTGCAACTGGTGAACCAACGGCAGTCCCAGGCCCAGGTCGTGGTGCTGGGCCTGCTTCCAAGGGGCCAGCACCCTAACCCACTTCGTGAGAAAAACCTGCGGGTGAATGAGCTGGTCCGAGCGGCACTGGCTGGCCACCCACGGGCACACTTCCTGGATGCCGACCCTGGCTTTGTGCACTCAGACGGCACCATAAGACACCATGACATGTACGATTACCTGCATCTGAGCTGCCTGGGCTACCCACCTGTCTGTCGGGCCTTGCACTCCCTGCTTCTGCGTCTGCTGGCCCAAGACCAGGGCCAGGGCATCCCCCTGCCAGAAGCTACACCCTAAGCATCCTCCTCCCCCGACATTAAATTCTCATTCCTCAGTCAAAAAAAAAAAAAAATTAATACTCGGGTGCCTGCGTGGTTCAGTCAGTCAAGCGTCTGCCCTCTCTGCCTGCTTCTCCCTCTCCCTCTCCCTCTGCCTGCTGTTCCCCCTGCTTGTGCTTTCTCTCTCTCAAATAAATAAATAAAATCTTAAAAAATTTAATTAATAAGCCTCCAATCAGATTCATCAAAAAAAATAAAAAAATGTTTATTCATTCAAATAAACAAAATCCAAAAAGAGGACAAATGACCACCAAAACCACAGAAATACAAACAATTGTTAGAGAATATTATGAAAAATTATATGCCAACAAATTGAACAATCTGGATGAAATAGATAAATTCCTAGAAACTACCAAAATTGAAACAGGAATAAAAAACTTGAACAGATTGATAACTAGCAAAGAAATTGAATCAGTAATTTAAAAAGTTAAAAAATTAAAAAAAAAAAAACTCCCAACAAACAAAATTCCTGGGACAGATGGCTTCACAGGCAAATTCTACCAAACATTTAAGGAAGAGTTAATACCTATTTTTTTCTCAAACTATTCCAAAAATAGAAGAGGAAGGTAAACTTTCAAACTCATTCTATGAGGCCAGAATTACCCTGATACCCAAACCAGATAGACCCCACTAAAAAAGTGAACTACAGGCTATTTCCTGAATAACATGGATATAAAAATTCTCAATAAAATACTAGCAAACTGAATTTAAAAATACATTAAAAAAATCATTCACCACAATCAAGTCGGATTTACTCCTGGGTTGCAGGGGTGGTTCAATATTCATAAATCAATCACTGTGATGCAGCACATTAATTAAAAAAAAAAACACAAAGGATAAGAGCCATATGATCCTCTCAATAGATGCAAAAAAAAAAGCATTTGACAACATATAGCATCTTTTTTTTCTTTAAGATTATTTATTTATTCATGAAAGATACACACAGAGAGGCAGAGATACAGACAGAGGGAGAAGCAAGCTTTCTGTGGGTTGCCTGATGCGGGACTAGATTCCAGGACTCTGGGATCATGCCTTGAGCTGAAGGCAGATGCTTAACCACTGAGCCACCCAGGTATCCCTACAGCATCTATCTTTATAAAAACTCTCAACAAAGTAGGCATAGAGGGAACATACATAACATCATAAAGGCCATATATGAAAAATCCACAGCATGTATCTTCTTCAAGTTTGAAAAACTGAGAGCTTTACCTCTATGGTCAGGAACAAGACAGGGATGTTGACTCTCACCAATGTTATTTAACATAGTACCGGAAGTCCCAGCCTCAGCAATCAGACAGACAAAAAAGAAATAAAAGGCATCCAAATCGGCAAGGAAGAAGTAAAATTTTCAATATTTGCAGATGACATGATACTATATACAAAACACCTGAAAGACTCCACCAAAAATTGCTCAGATACATGAATTCAGTAGTTGCAGGACAGAAAATGAATGTGCAGAAATCTTTCCATTTCCATACACCAATAATGAAGCAGCAGAAAGAGAAATTAAGGAATCAATCCCATTTACATTTGCAGCAAAAGCAAAAAGATACCTAGGAATAAATCAACCAAAGAGGTGAAAGGCCTGTACTCCAAAAACTATAAGACACTTAAGAGAGAAACTGGAGATGACACAAAGAAATGGAAACACACTCCATGATCGTGGATTGGAAGAACAAATATTGTTAAAATGCTGGTACCAGCCAAAACAATGTACATATTGAATGCAATCCCTATAAAAATATCAAGAGCATTTTTCACAGAGCTGGAACAATCCTAAAATTTGTATGGAACCACAAAAGAACTTGAATAGCCAAAGCAATCTTGAAAAAGAAAAGCAAAGTTGGAGGCACTGAAATTCTGGACTTCAAGTTATATTACAAAGTTATAGTGATCAAACCAATATGGTACTGACACAAAAATAAACGAATAGTTCAATGGAGCAGAATAGCAAACTTGGAAAGGAACCCACAATTGCGTGGTCAATTAATCCTTGACAAATCAGGAAAGAATATCCAATGGAAAAAAGATAATCTCTTCAACAAATGATGTTGGGAAAACTGGACAGCAACATGTAAAAGAATGAAACTGCACCCTGTCATACACCATACACAAAAATAAATTAAAATAACAAAAGACTGAAATGTGAGACCTGAGTCATAAAAATCCTAGAAGAGAACACAGGCAGTAACCTCTTCAACATTGGCCATAGCCACATCTTTCTAGATATGTCTACTGAGGTGAGGGAAACAAGAGCAAAAATAAACTATCATGATTTCATCAAAATATAAAGCTTCTGTAAAGTGAAGGAAACAATCAACAAAACTAAAAGGTAACCTACATAATGGGAGAAGATTTTTGCAAACGACATTATCTGATAAAGGGTTAGTATCCAAAACATATAAAGAACTTATTTGCAAATGACATGATCTGATAAAGGGTTAGTATCCAAAATACATAAAAAACTTATAAAACTCAACACTCAAAACCCAAATAATCCAATTAAGAAATGGCAGAAAACATGAATAGACATTTTTCCAAAGATGTACAGATGGTCAACAGACACATGAAAGGATACTGAACATTTCTGATCATCAGGGAAATATCATCTCACACCTGTCAGAATGGCTTAAATCAACAACACAAGAAACAACAGGTGTTGGTGACAATATGGAGAAAGGGAACCCTCTTGCACTGTTGGTTAGAACACAAACTGATGTAGCCACTCCGGGAACCAGTATAGAGGTTAAAAACAGAACTACCCTAAGATCCAGCTATCATATTGCTGGGTATTTATGCAAATACAGAAACACTAATGCAAAGAGATACATGCAACCTGATGTGTATAGCAGCATTATCTACAATAGTCAAGATATAGAGGTAGCCCAAGTATCCACTGATTGATGAATGGATAATAAATGTGGGGGGGGGGAGGTGTATATCAGAATATTATTCAGCCATAAAAAAGAATGAAGTATTGGTATTTGCAATGGCATGGATGGAATCTTGGCATTTGCGAGGACATAGATGGTGCTGGAGAGTGTAATGCTAAGTGAAGTCAATTAGAGAAAGATAAATACCATATGATTTCACTCACATATGGTATTTAAAAAAACAAAACAAATGAGCAAAGGGGGGAAAAAAAGAAGGGAGGCAAACCAAGAAACAGACTGTTAATTATAGGGAACAAACTGATGGTTACCAGAAGGGAGGGGGGATGGGTGAAATAGGTGATGGGAATTAAGGAGAGCACTTGTGATAAACACCAGGTGTTGTATGGAAGTGCTGAATCACTATGTTGTACACCTGAAACTAATATTGCACTGTATGTTAACTGGAATCTAATAAAAACTTTTAAAAAAGACAAAAATGTCATAATAAGATTAAAAAATGGATTAAGGGACACCTGGGTGGCTCAGTGCTTGAACTGGGCGTGATCTTGGGAGTCCCAGGATCGAGTCCCACATCGGGCTCCCTGCATGGAGCCTGCTTCTCCTTCTTCCTATATCTCTGCCTCTCTGTGTGTCTCTGATGAATTAAAAAAAAAAAAAAAAAGGATCAAATAGGAAAAAAATCAATAAGCCCAAGTATGTTAAAAATTAAATAATAAATAGGCTAAAATATTCAGATGATTGTCAAACTGAAAAGGCAACAAGCAAACAATATTTTTGTGGCTTACAGAATAAAATATAAGGCTATAGAAATGTTGGGAATAATAGGATGGAAAAAGATATACAGTTGACCCCTGAACAACATATAGGTTAACGGCATTGACCCCCCTGTGCAGTCCAAAATCACATATAACTTGTGACTCCCCCAAAACTTAACTACTATAGCTTACTGTTGACTGGAAGCCTTATCAATAACGTAAATAATCAATTAACTCATATTTTGTATGCTACATGTGTTATGTATTATATACTATATTCTTACAATAAAATAAGCTAGAGAAAAGAAAATGTTAAGAAAACCATAAGGAAGAGAAAATACATGTACAGTACTACACTGTATTTATTGAAAAAAAAATATATGCGGACCCATGAAGTCCAAACTTGTGTTGTTCAAGGGTCAATTGTACTATGAAAGCTGGCATAACTATATTAATATGAGACGACATACTTTAAGGCAAAAAGCATTAGTAGAAACAAAGACATTTAATAATGATAAAAGGGGTCAACCCACAGGAAAACAATTCTAAATCTGAATGCATACAATAACATAGGTCAAAATAGATACAGAGAAAATGGAAAGAATTAAGAAATGAGAAATAAACACAACTGAAACTGACAGAATGAGAAACAGAAAAATATACAATAATGATGAGAGATTTTTATATACCTTCACTATTCAGAAATTTAATACCATTTGGGGAGGTAGAGAAAATTGCTCTCCTGCCTTAGGACACTGCCCCCATAACTAAAACTGACAAGAATGCCTTTAAGAAAAAAAATTACAGGCCAATCTCTCATGCAAACGTAGAGGTAAAAATCCTCAACAAAATATTAGCAGATTAGTTTAATACAGCAATAAACAACAACAACAAAAGGATAATATAGAATGAGCAAATAGAGTTTATTTCAGAAGTGCAAGGGTGATTTAATATTTGAAAGCAATTAATCTAATTAACACTATTAACCAAAAAGCAGAGGAAATCATATACTTATTTTGAAAGATATATTAAATAGCAATTCATAAAATCCAACATCCATTCATAATAAAAACTCTTAGCAAACTAGGAGTAGAAAGGCATTTCTTAATCTGATAATACATCTACAATAACCCACATCAAACATTATACATAATGAATTATTGAAAGCTATTCCCTAAGATTTCAAAGAAGAAAACAGTATCCGCTGTCATTATCTTATTCAAAATTGTATAGGAAGTCTTATCCAGTGTACTAAAAAAAAAAGAGAGATAAGACAAAGGCATAAAAATTAGAAGAAATTAGTCTTTATTTGCAAATGATATGACTGTATGCAAAGAAAAGCCCAAAGAACATATAAACTATCCATATGAAAAAAAATTCTTATCTCCTGGCTCAAACCATAAGCAAAATCTAATCACGATGGATTGCAGATTGAAACATGAAATGCAAAACAAAGCTTTTAGAAGAAAACGGAAGACACCATCTTCATTAGCTTGGAATAGGCAAAGATTTCTGAAATAGGATACAAAAGATGCTAACCATAAAGGAAACAACTGATAAACTAGACTATATCTGTGACAGTCAATTTTATGTCAATTTGACGGGATCATGGGATGCTCAGCTATCTGATTAAAGATTATTACTCCGTGGGTCTGTGAGGGTGTTTCTGGAAGAAATTAGCATTTGAATTGGTAGACTGAATAAAGCAGATTTCCCCCTCCAATGTGGGTGGGCATCATCTAATCCTTTGAGGGCCTGAATAGAACAAAAAAGATAGAGGGAGGATTTACTGGAGGTTTGCATGATTACTTGTGCTGAAACATCAATCTCCTGCCCTCAGTACTCCTGGCTTTCAGGCCTTCAGACTAGAATTTGTATCATTGGCTTTCAGGCCAATGAACACCAACAGCTTTCCTGAGACTCCAGATTGCAGACAGCAGAGCATGGGACTTCTCAGGTTCAACGGTCACATAGCCCATACCATGGAAATGGTTTCTCTAGAGAAACGTGACCAACACAATATTAAAATTAAGAACTCTGATCATTAAAAGTTACAATGAAGAAAGTAAAAAGACAACTAATAGAGAAGTAAAAAATATTTTATATATCTCCCACAAAGATTCATATCCCGAATTCATTTTATACTACCACCTATCTTGACTTTTAACATAAAAAAATTAATAAAGGAGGTGCCTGCCTGGCTCAGTTGGAAGAGCATTTAACTCTTTTTTTTTTTTTTTTGACAGAGAGAAAGAGCACAAGCAGGGGGAGTGGCAGGCAGAAGGAGAGGGAGAAGCAGGCCCCCTGCAGAGCAGAGATCCCTATGTGGGGCTGGATACCAGGACCTGAGCTGAAGGCAAACACTCAACCGACTGAGCCACCCAAGTGCCCAGAGCATGCAACTCTTAATCTTGGTGAATTCAAGCCCCATGGTGGATGTAGAGATTAATTTTTTAATTTTGAAAAAAAAAATTAATACAAATGAATATCAAATAATAGATATGTAGAAAGCTTCTGGTTTTATTAAATTGACACCAGTTCTAGCACTTCTAAAATTATGAACAAATGCTAACATTTATAATTTAATAACTCCTGGTAAATTTCAGAGCATGTTCACATTCCTACTTTACAGTCACAATTAAAATTGAGAGATGACTTGGCCATACTGCTATTCATTTGAATGTCGAATGACAAGATTTGTTACTAGGTGCCAGTCATTAGCTAAACAATGGAGTGGCATAACAGAAGTAGTTCCCACCAGCATCTAATTATTATCTTAGGATAAATGCCTAAGTTGAAAATTATTGTAGCAAATGGCATGAGCAATTCTGTTTCAAGAACCCTGAAAACTTTTATGGCATTTGATACTATAATTTACATCTAAGCATTTATCCTAAAGTAACAATTAAATGCATGATGATAGCCATTGCAGAAGAGTTTGTAATAGAGAAAACATGAAAACAATACAACTATCCAACTGTAGAGTAATAATTAAATTATTTTTCTATATCAAGAGATAAATGGAACAGTAAGTCCCATTTGTAATGTGTGAGAATTCTTATTTTACCTCTTTTGAAAACTAGGAATTACCTTTTTAAAATTACTATAAGGAAAAAGAAATTCATTTTCACTTGCACTTCTTTAGTACTAAATCTGAGCTTTTTTTTTTTTTTTTAAGATTTTATAAACTTACTTGACAGAGAGAGAGCACAAGCAGGTGGAGTAGCAGGCAAAGGGAGTGGGAGAAGCAGGCTCCCTGCTGGGCAAGGAACTCAATGTGGGGGGCTGGATGTGGGGCTTGATCCCAAGGCTCTGGGATTATGACCTAAAGCAAAGGCAGACACCTAACCAACTGAGCCACCCAGGTGCCTCTAAATTTGAAGATCTTATTTTTATTTGTTAGCCATTGGGAATTCTTCTGACCTGTTTTTATCCTTTGGCCATTTTATCTGATGGACATTCAAATTTTATTAATGTGTAAGACTTGTTAATATGTTAGGCAGAAAAAAGAAAGTTATAGATATAAATCTTTATGTCTACACAAAGATTTTCAAGTGGTAGGCTTAGTGTTTTATTATTTTATTTTTTAAAGATTTTATTTATTTATTCATGAGAGACACTGAGAGAGAGAGAAGCAGAGACACGGGCAGAGGGAGAAGCAGGCTCTATGCAGTGAGCAGGATGTGGGATTTGATCCTGGGACTCCAGGATCACTCTGGGCTAAATGAAGGCGGGCGCCAGACTGCTGAGCCACCCAGGGATCCCCAGGTTTAGTGTTTTAATAGGAGTCAGCTCATTTAATTAAAATTCTTATTTCTCATTTCAATTTTATGAACACTATCAGAAAGGCTAAAATACAACTCTCAAATAAGACAAGTTCAAAATAGTAAAACCCAAGTTAGACTTCTGGCATGGAAATGAAAACTTATGAAGTTTTAAAGAATTAACTATGCTCATCTGGAGAAGTAAAACAAAATCTTTTAAATATAAAAAAGTTTTAGATAGTATTCAGGTGACATTCAAGAAGTTTTAGTTACCATTAATTACAAAAATAAAATTGCCATTTTTAAAAGATCATTTACATATGCCTTACCATATTAGATTCAAATACTCTATTCAGTTCTCTTTCAAAAATTGTGTTTTTTTAAATGATAGGAAAGAGATCTACTTTACAAAGATGTTGCAAAAAATAAGCTTGCAAAAGTGGTCACAGTTTACAATTAAAATGTTTATTAAAAATAATGTGTGACAGCTAATCACAGGTTTAATTTTTCTGGTTTGAAGCTTAGTCTGTTGTCAATATTAACTTCACCAAGTAACAACAAACAACATAGAGGGCTCCTAACAGTTCTCCTTCCCTCTAACCCCACCCTCAAGCCATGCCAAAGAAAGAACAAGCAAGATACTTTTTTTTTAATGTACCTAAACTTTACAATCTTAAGGAAATCTTAAATTTTAAGGAAAGAAGTTATTTTTAATATTTTTTTCTCTCATGGAAGTGTTATAAAGTATTGCAACTGATTGTAACATTAAATCAAAAACACTAACATTATACTTGGGACGTAAGCAACGTTCCCAACCGAGTAGTATCAGAAGAAAAGAAGACACCAGATGGGATTTTTATTAATCTTAAGAAAAAAAGAAATTCCTCTTAAAACTACCTGAAGCAACCCATTCCACTTTTCCTGACTACCTCCCAATGCCGACTCCCTCCCATTTTCCACTGTAGCCTCTGCGACACACGTCTGATCATAAATAAGGTCTCCTGTACCCTGAGTCTCTTCAGACTCTACCTCTGCCTGAAAGGAAACCTGCCACCTCACCCACAAAACGGCTTCCCCTGCAGATGGCAAGAGAGAGAGCTACTCATTCTTCCAGACTGTGTAACTTCCCTACCTTTCCTGGCAACTCCCCTTGCCCTACTTTGAAGCTCAGAACTAATGGCAGCATTGCCATCCCTCCATCTACCTATCCATCCAACAAATACATGCTTAGTGGCTACGTACCAGGCACTGTGTTAGATGTAGGCTACCGGACAGTAACTCCCACTGTTAAAATCTAGGGAAACAGATGTGATGCAATCACACAAGTAAAAAATTGCCAATTCAGAAAGAGTAGGAAGCTATGTGAATGAGGAGGATCCAGTGAGGCCAAAGTGAGGGAAAGAGTATTTCAAAAGGAAGGAAGGCATGAATTCAGTTTTCAGGGAAAGCAAGTGCAACTGGGCACGGTGGGTAAGGTGAGTAAGGAAAGAGTGGTAGGAGTGAGGAAGTGGGCAGAGCCTTGAGGCCATGGACATGAGGGCCAGAACATGCAAGGCCGTAAGGGTCACGTTGAAGACTTTGGATTTTATTCTAAATGCAATCAGAAACAAGTAGTAGAGTACTTTGATTCTGTAGCACAGCGACCTGCTCACCTGCCCATGTTTACCCAGGATGCTTGCCCTTCACCTCTACCCCAATTCCTGCCATTCTAGATGGCTTTAACATCCGTGCCTTCTCAGTTTCACGGCATCCTGTGTTCCAGTGACCTCCACTACACCTCAACCAGACTTCTCACTTTTTCCTTGTCCCACACTATTGCACCTGTGAAAATCCAATTCTAATGTTTCCAATATTTCAGTGTCAGACCATAACCTCCTTCATTCCTTCCACTCCCTAACATGTCTACCATCCAACCTCTAAATTTTTTTTATCCGGTTAGCAAATAATTGAAAGTAATATGATCTCATTGGAATAAGTGGAATAATTACTATTTCCTCTATCCCTACACCAAGGTATGTAGGCTTCTCAACACCTTTCTCCATGCTTATGCCAACATATATGAACTTATTCACAAAGAGACGCTTGGTTTGATTACAAAAGGTGAATCATACTCAATACATAATTCTGTAACTCAGAAGGTTACAATAAAAATTTTGTAAAAATAAAAATCATGAACAAATCTCAAGCCAGGAGATACAGATTGAATTCATTAAGTTGCATTAGGTTGCATTAAAAGCATTATTCTAGGTTCCCCTTCACAGGGGACCTTAACTTGTGGTTTGCTGCAACAAACTTGCTGACCCCAGGACACCTTGAAATGGCGTTCAAGTGGAGTGAAAGTACTTCCAGTCTTGGTAGTAGAGAGGAACCGACGCTCGTGACTGAAAACATTGGGAGCAAGAAGGTTTTTCACATCCCTTCAGCTGTGGGTAGCAGGTCTCAGGTCGTGAGAACTAAAGCCATCTGCCTTTCACCACCTGGCTCGCTACTGCCCAAGAAATGTGCAGGGCAGGCTGCTGGCAGGTACTGAGGGAACCACAACCATGAGGAGCAAAGAAAACTAAACCTCACATGGGGTTTGGAAAGAAAGATGGCTAACAGAAGGGAAACTGGAGATTCCTACTGTAGTAGAACCAATGGAAGAAACAGATGAGAATTTTAATGAAAATATAATGGAATTACAGCACTACAAACAAAAAAACCAAAACCCAATGCTTTCAGGAATTAAAAAACATGATTTCTTAATTAGAAATTCAATATCCAACAGAAAGAGAATGGCTGCCTTTGAGAACCACACTAGTGGTCAGAAAAATCAGGTGAAAATATCTCACAAGATACCCTGTGATAGACCCTGAGGGAAAAGGCAAGTTGTGTGGAGAGCATATCCAGGAGACAAAACAAATAGGAGGAAAAGAACATGTGGAGAGGTAATAATTGCATAAATAATGGAAAAAACCTTTTAGGACTCAAGAAAGTCTCGAGGCCCTGAATATCAGGGATAAAGAGAAAACCCTGCCAGGTTGTTGGCACCATGGGACAAAGGCTTTCTGGGATGGTGGAGAGTTGGCAGTAGAGACACTGCTTAGGGACACCAGGGCACTGACACGGGGCCTCCTGAATGCTGAGTTTGGTTCACACACCAAAAGAGTCCAATGTCTGTACTTCATGCTGCAGTTCTCCTAGGGTCTGGCACATTTCCTCTTGTCCTTTGTCACTAGTATCTGAGTTCAACCTCAGGGACTCTACAGTAGTCATTTCCTTCCACAGACCATGTGAAACACTGCAGGCACTAAACTACCTAGGTAAAAATTAGAAGTATAACAAAAAGAAAATATTCATAGGGGAGGTAGATGCATGATTGTTACAAGAAGCCTTTACCTTTATTTATGAAACATATATGAAGGTGGTATGGTCATTGACAAGAGCAGAGACTCTGGGTGCCGCCACTTACTAGCTCTGTAACCATGGGTAAGAAACCTTTTCTGTGTTTTGGTTTCCTGAAAAATAAATGGAATTAATCACAGCTATCTCATTAAGTGCAAAGATTAAATGAGTTAGTACATGTGCCACATTGGTAGCTTTGTCTGGCACATAGCAAGTCCTTAGTAAATAAAAGCAATGCTGCTGCTGCTACTACTACTGCTTACAGGAAAACAGCATTGTACATAGAACTTTAATTTTAGAATCCGAAGAGTTGAGCTTAAATGCCAACTTTAAGATTTTAGAGTTTTATACCATAGCTATGGTAGTTTTCCTTCTATGTTTACATATTTTATATGTAAAACAGGAAATATGAGTACCTTTCTCTTTCAACATCCATCCATCTATCCACTGAGCATCTACTACGGATCAGCTATTGTGTAGTGGCTGGAATAGAAATATGAATAAGATACAGTTCTGCCCTTCAAGAGCTCACAGTCTGGTGAGCAATATTCAAGAACCTTAGTTTCATTTCATCTCAGTATTTTTTTTAATATTTTATTTATTTATTCATGAGAGACACAGAGAAGGCAGAGATATAGGCAGACGGAGAAGCAGACTCCTCTCAGAGAGCCCGATGTGGGACTTGATCCCAGAACCCCGGGATCACGACCTGAGCCTAAGGCAGAGAGTGTTAAGATGCTTAACTGCTGAACCACCCAGGTGTCCCCCATTTCAGTATTTCTTAAAGTTCTGTTTGCCTTAGGAGGTGAAGAAAGGACCACAAGGGTCAGCTATGTGTCTTAGTAAAAAGCAAGTTCCAATTTCTCATCAGAGAAGAGGATAAAACATCTCGGGGAGACAGCTCTGTTCAGAGGTTGGACTACTAGCTCACAATTTGCTTCTCTGAATGATCTTTTGAGACCCAAGCCTGTTTGAATAAACAGCTCTCAAGCCACTGTCTGAGAGGAGCTACTCTTACCTGATTTCCTTGTTGACACATCAATCCCCTTTTAGAGTATCCTGCCTTGGCACACTGGGTAGGAGACTAGGAGGAGTAAGTTCTTGGTATCTCTTCTATGTCACTGCAATAGTAAGCACCTTATCCTAAAACTTGATATTAAAAGTGCTTATTTTGATCATCCCAATGGAGTTGGCTACGGAAAGAGGTGGGAAAAGTTGTTCGCCTTTAATCTTTTAGTTAACTCAGGGGATTTAGAATGTCCATCCTGATAATAATTTAAGACAATTACCAATAAAAAATGAAATAGAAAGAGACTATGAATTTATACGAGAGACCAAATGCCCATTCTTTATAAAGAAACCGTGTACACCAACGTGTTTCCATCTGTCACCATCAGTTGGCATTTAATAGCTATGATTTAAAATTCTATTATTAAAAGCCTCATAGAAATTAGAATGGCATCATACTTGAAACCATATTAATTTGACATTTGGTATCTTTAGAAAGTATGTAATTATACCATTATTAAAAATTAGTATCCAGAATATTTGATTTTATATATATATATAAAATCACAAAGTAAAACAATCATTATTATTATTTTTTTTTACAAAGTAAAACAATTATATATGTTATTCAAAATCATGTATTTGGCTCATAACTGGCCTAGATTTATTACAAATTCACTTGAATGGTGGTTACAGACAGTAACAAAAAATGATTCTGGCTTCTTTTGTGTGTGTGAAAACCATTCTAAAAATCAATATAATTTAAATAAGTATTAAACCAGAGCTAAGTGGAAATTACCTAGCAAACAGGAATACTAACATCTGTATCTTAAAGTTGCAATTGGATAATAAATTGTATTTAAGAACTCTACATAAATACTCTACTACCACCCATAAATTAAAGTATATTTATTATTATTTTTGTACCTAATCATGTTTTAGACTTAGAGTAAAATCCTTTGCTTATAGAAAATAAATCTGACAATTTATTCAAACATTGTTACATAAGAAGTTTTAAGAAACTGTAAATAATTCTTAATACTCTCATTTTGATTCTCCGACTTTTCAAGACTATGTTGTATTTCCTTCAAACATACTTCCTGCTGTTGTGCTTTCTAAATAAGAAAAGAAATAAAGATAATCAATAATGACATTCATATCAAAGGGTAGTCATAATGTAAAATTTATGTATACAATAATTAAGTACATGACTTCTAGTTTTTTAAGAGAAAGAAATTTAACATCTGATATATGCATTAACAACTTACCTTAGAGTTCATTTGTCTTTAAAATCCAGCATAACTAAAGTACATACCTGGTTGATCTCTACTGTGATATAGTTTGTTGTAATACACAGTCAACCCCAAATAATTACATATTTAACATGATTAACATAACAGATTTTATTTAAAACTGCCATAATTATTTTTCATTACATTTAACATGACCTATTTTAATACTAGTTTTTGCCATTTCCTCTGCCTAAGAAATCATATTTCATACCATAAGATTTTTGCTGCCTTAAGAAGTATCAGAATTCTAGTTTTGATAATATGAACATTTTATTTTTAGAATCCTTTAAAAATAAAAAGAACTCTAAAAATTATATTCTTGAGACGGGTTGGCTCAGTGGTTAAGTGGTTAAGCGTCTGCCTTCCGGCCCAGGGCGTGATCTTGGAGTCCCAGGATCGAGTCCCACGTCGGGCTCCCTGCTTGGAGCCTGCTTTTCCCTCTGTGTCTCTGCCTCTCTCTGTGTCTCTGTGTCTCTCATCATAAATAAATAAAATCTTTTAAAAAATAAAAATAAAAATAAAAATTATATTCTTTATTTGAGGGAAAAATTAAAAGCCCAATAATATTCTTTAAAAATACTCAGTTGTAAAAAAAAAAAAAAAAAAAATTACTCAGTTGTAAATAAATTCTCAAGTAGGTCTACTCACTGAAAATAATTCAGATAGATAGCCTGCCGTTATCATTTAACTTCCAATTGAAATGCAGGCACTTTAAAATGAGAAATCTTTTATTTCCTTCCTATCAGGTATACACCTGATTACTTCTGAAACTGAGTGATGCCCCTTGGGGGCAGTGGAGTAGTGGTATGAAGCAATGTGCTAGGCTGGCTACAGGAAGTTACAGAATGAATATAGTGAATCTTTGTGGAACATCCATTTTACTCAACAGTTTGGAGAGAAAAATATTCCTAAGAACACACTTATATTGTAGGGTAGAATATAAAATGTTCATAGATTTCAGGATAATATGTTAGACTCCAAAGACATTTCAGGCTGTAGGCAGGTCGGCCTGGATTAAGGGAGTGAGGCCATGCTTGGGTCTGTGCATTCACTCTGCCCCAGCTGAAGCACTTGAACAGAAACTGTGAAGAAGCCTGCTTGTGTGGTCAGGGTGCCGAGGAAGACACTGGGATATAATCAGCTATGAGACCTGCTCTCAGGGCACTTACAATTCAACTGGAGCTAAGATATGTATACAAAATAAACACGGACCTGCCCATGGAACTGTCCCCTGGAAGGGACAGAACACATAGACTCATTTTTCAGCAATATCGAAATCTGTGCTTACAATTCTCAATTTTTACTACTGTAAAAATTATCAGGTTTAATAGAACATTACATCTTAATTTTATTTTTAACGATTACTTATTTATTCATGAGAGACACAGAGAGAGAGGCAGACACACAGGCAGAGGGAGAGGCAGGTTCCCTGCAGGGAGCCTGATGCAGGACTCTATCCCAGGATCCCGGGATCACAACCTGAGCCAAAGGCAGACCCCTCAACCACTGAGTCAAACAGGTGCCCCAATATTTTTTTAAAGATTTTATCTATCTATCTATCTATCTATCTATCTATCTATCTATCTATCTATCTATCTATCATCTATCTATCTATCTATCCATCTATCATCTATCTATCTATCTATCAAGATTTTATTTATTTATTCATGAGAGACACAGAGGGAGAGCAGAGACATAGGGAGAAGCAGCCTCCATGCAGGGAGCCTGAGAGGGGACTCGATCCCAGGACCTAGGGATCACAACCTAACCAAAAGGCTGATGCTCAACCATGGAGCCATTCAGGTGCCCCTAAGATTTTATTTATTTATTTGAGAGAGAGAGAGAGAGAGAGCAAGAGAGCCCAAGCAGGGGGAGTGGCAGGCAGAGGGAGAGGGAGGAGCAGACTCCCCGCTGAGCAGGGAGTCCACCGCAGGGCTGGATCCTAAGACCCTGGGATCATGACCTGAGCTGAAGGCAGACACTTAACCAACTGAGCCACCCAGGTGCCCTAGAACATCACACCTTAAACTTATTTATTTTATTTTGGTAGCTTTAACCAAGCATTGGGACTATTATAGAGAAACCCAACTCATGTTAGTACTTATTTTTTCAGAAGCTTTAATTACACATATTTTACAGTATCAGAAACTCTGATGGTGAAAAAAATAAAAATATATAAATAAAAGAGAGAATAAAGGGAAGATCCATGTTAAATTAAAAGTGAGAAATGTTTGTTCTGATGAAGTTGCCATGGAAATTTTGATGGCGATAAAATTAAACTAATACTGCATGCCAAAAATAATCTAACTTCTGAACCTTTCACGTTTTCAACTTTTTATACACTTGGGAATGAAAAAAACAGTTTCTATGGTGTCTCCGGCTCCCAGAAAAGATAAACTATCATCATTTTCTTTTTTTTTTTCTTTTTTTTCTATCATCATTTTCTATGTCATCAAGTATACAGTTTTGAAGTAATTTAGTCATGACTAGTGCTAGCTTCTGTAGTATCTTATGCCAAATGACGATTTTCATGAATATTTAGGAAGAGACATCAGAAGATTAATTAAACACAGCCAATTTAGGATTTTCATTTCATGGCTGAGTGGCCCACAGCACCTATCTTATATGCAGATATAACAACACTGAATATTTACTTAATACAAACTCATCACTTTCTAAAGTATAATATTCATTACTCAAGACAGATATCAAAATCTAATTCATAAGAGTTTAAATTGTGTATCTTAAAAAAATGAAAAATTCATACCAGAAATTCCTGAGTAGATTATATCTGTAACTTTCATTAAGCAGCTGTCGTGTGAAAGTAATATGCAGGAAAGGGCCAGACGAGGCTTTGGGGAAATGTGCTAGGAGCTACCAAGGATCCATAGTAATAATTCTTCGGCATAATCATGACATTTTAAATTTTCATGGTTTAGATTATTTGTTATCCTTAATATTACCAGAAAAGCAAGAGTCCTGATTCCCCTCACTTCATACTTTAAGTCAACTACATGGTAAGAATGTTAAATGCTAATTTATTTTTTTATGAAAATACATTAAGTCATACTAATACTTACACTGTTTATTTTGCAAACAAGTTGATTTTGTTCTTCACTTTTCTTTCTAAGCTCAGTTTCCAGATCTAATATTTTCATCTGTAAAGCCCTCTCTCTAGATGACATTTTCTCTATTTCTTCAGAAACCTGTAATTTTCATTAAAAGAGTAAAATAACTAAATAGGCTTTTTTAAAAGTATGATCTAAAACCTTGACATAGTTATAACTGTACCTCTTTCTCTGAACAGATACTTTAATTACAAGATGTTTAATGATGTTCTATCCTCAGGAAACACATAGAGCAAAAACATATGTTTACTTCTCTTTGCAGTATAAGTATCTGCAAAATTAGTTTGAGATGGAAGATGTATACATATTTGCACTGCTCTGTGACTCAGGTAGGTGTTTTGCCCAATAATATATTTTCATAATCTACTGAGACTAGTGGGCATATTTTACTGTATTTATATTCACCATGATGTCCAGACCGTGGTGGTACACAGAAAGTTCTCATTCAGTGCTGACTATAGACTGGATGGATGAGATTAGGCAGGGTAGGGGACATATACACTTCACTCACATGCACAAAGGAGATAGCTTTTTCATTCATTCACTTCCAAAGTGATCTGAATTTGAGTTTTCTTATTTCTATGATTGCATATTCTAGCAGAAAGTCTAGTTTAGCTATGTTCATCCAACAATTAAAATACATGGGAACCTATTTGTAAGAATGTTGTGTTGGAGCCACAAGGTAAGTGTTGAGGCAAGGACTAGTTCAGGAGCAAGGAGCTAGTGGGAAGGACTGTCCTCTAACCACACTCCTATAAACTCAGTTCTGAGTTACTATAAGGTAATCTACAAAGATTTCTTTTGTACAAATTCCAAGGGCAGTTGTGTATAAGGGATGTTGGCAGGATCGGAAGCTGTAGGAGAAAGAGCCCTTGACGATGTCCTCAGAATGGACAATGGTGATAAGGCAGTGATGGTACTCCTCACCTGGCAAGAACTAGAGACAGAGACAGCTCCACATTTCAGTGCAGCAGGAGAGACAGAAGAAGGCAATCACATTTCTGGGGATTCTGAATACTTCTGAGAAGGAATCTGAGAACACCTAGCATTTCTGAAGTCCACTTAAGCTGAACCCAGGATAAAACCATTTATTTTCCTCTCAAAGGTTGATGGGGCTGAGAAATCCAGATTACATTTCTATCATTAGCAATACATTCTACTATTTAGCTTTTATTCAATGATGTATGTTTCAAAGTCAATTTAAATTGGTTTCTCAGAGTTAAAAAAAATCAAAGTATATTATATTTATATATATCAAAAAATATCAAAATATACATATGTATATATAAGACACCTGTGATATAAGAGCTACACTTCAGGGATATCAGATTTTTTTAAAGATTTTATTTATTAATTCATGAGAGACCGAGAGAGAGGGGAGGCGGGGGCAGAGACACAGGCAGAAGGAGAAGCAGGCTCCACGTGGGGAGACTGACATGGGACTCGATCCCAGGTCTCTAGGATCATGCTCTGGGCTGAAGGCGGCGCTAAACTGCTGCGCCACTGGGACTGTCGGGATATCAGATTTTATCTATGTGGAATTGCCATTAACAGGCTTGAGAAAGACATGTGTGGAAGACAGTTTAGAAGGAAAGATTCAGAACTTGGTATTAGACATGTTAAGTCTGAGATGCCTATTAACAGTGGAGATGTCAAATAAGTAGCAGAATATCTGAGTCTAGATTTCAGGGGAGAGAAAGTCTGGGGTAGAGATACATATCTGAGAGTCATCATGGTAGAGATAATCTCTTTTTAGCATCATTCAGTCTGATGAAGAAATTCATTATCCTCATTTCACCAATAAAGGAATGAAGTGAAAGAAGTTGAAAGAAGTGATTCAGGGCAGCCCCGGTGGCACAGCGGTTTAGCACCGCCTGCAGCCTGGGGCATGATCCTGGAAGACCCTGGATCGAGTCCCACATCAGGCTCTCTGCATGGAGCCTGCTTCTCCTTCTGCCTGTGTCTCTGCCTCTCTCTCTCTGTGTGTCTCAATAAATAAAATCTTTGAAAAAAAAAAAAAAGAAAGAAAGAAAAAAGTGATTCACTCTGGGTCAGGGTGTAATGTGTCAGAGCCAGAATTCAAATCTAGTTCCTGCTGGACTCCAAAGCCCATCTTAAGTCCTTTTACGATTACATTTTCAAGTCATTTGATAAATTTACCTCTTCTTTAAGACTTTCCTGAATCCTTTCCTATCGCCCCCATATTAAACTAACGATGTCCTCCGGTATACCTTGTACACTCCCTCTGTTATGGCACCTACATGCTGGATGACATTTGTCTGTTCACATATTATCTTCCCACTGGACTATGAGTGTCCTGAGAACTGAAGCCAGGTATTTGGAAGAAGTTATAAAAAGACATGACCTCCGGGTGACCCACGAGCTGGACCTGGGCAACTAGAAGCTCCCCACCTTCTCCCCTGTCCTTGAGATAGGTATGTGTTCTGCTTTCCTCCTCAGTTCTCAGAAGCCGCTCCAAGTAAGGAGCCTTGAGAAAGGAATGGGGTATTGAAGCTATTTGGACTGGGTATATGACTGAACCTAGTTAAGGGCCTGTACACAAACTTTTAAGATTCTGTCAAGTGGGTGTAGAAATCTACTCATCTTGTGGTCATCCAAGACAACCCTCATGTTCCCTTGCTTATTAAACCTGTCTCCTTTCAACCTGGAGTGGTTTGCCTCTTGCTACAGTCTCTCCCTGCCCTCTGCACGCAGGTTTCTGATAACACCGGGGAAACTGCTGAGCAGCTTGTGAACTAACTAGGTCTTAATTATCTTTGCATCTCAAATACTAGCAGCGTGCCTGACACACAGTGAGATGTTTATTAAAGGCTAGCAAAATGGATTAACTGGAATTTAATTCTTGCATGTATTCATGTAAAAACATTGGCCAAAAGAAAAGGGAGTTGAGCTCCACAGCTCACTAGGTCCTGATCAAAACCAAAATGTTTACTAATTTGCATAATTGCTTTGGTTTTATTTGAAAAAACAAAAAACAAAAAGAAGGAGGGGGATCTCCTTCATGTTTTCCATTTCTGCCTTTTACCCTGCCACATCACCATTTACCTAGTTAAGTAACTGTACCAGTAATACAGATGTTTAGGTCCAAAAGGGAAAAGTAGGTAAAAAAACAAAAATGTAATTGCTCTCTTCACCCTGTCATCAGGATAAAAACAATAACTGTAGGTTTGGTAAGATGAGATATTGTCTGTTTAAAAAGACGACTCTTTGGTAAACTAATTAAAAAGTTTCTAAATAAAGGCCATCTGTACCTTTTGTCTTCCTTCTTCTAAAGCAGCTTCCAGCTGTCTGGCCAATGCTGTATATTCTGCAGATTTCTCTTTAAACTTAAGATTGCTATGCTTAATACATTCTTCTTGGTTTGCCAGCTTCTTTTCAAGCTCTTTATTTTCCGCATCCATCTGTTCTAATTTTCTTTTTACAGAAAACATATATTTTAAAATTATAGTGCGTAGAGAAAAATGTAACACCAATTTTAAGTCAATTTAATACTTACTGTTTAAGGTTTTCACACTTCAACTGAATAAGATAATTTTCCTCTTCCAGAGAAAGCTTTCTCAGAAGATTATGATTTGCATCAACCTAAAAGGGGAAAAATAAAGTTTTCTTGGTTATTTCCTTTATAATCAACTTCCAAAGAAATCTATGTACTTTATTGTTAGAATAATCATAAAAAAACAAGAATACATAAATATTATTACTCCTACACAGAGAGACACAAAGAAATATTACACTGTTAAAAAACAAAGTCCTAAATTCCTAGTTAATTCTAAAAACACTGCCTCAAAAAATCACCTACTAAAATTTTTTCTGGAAGATGGCAACTAAAACATTCTGAACAATGCTTTAATGAAAAAGGACATTTATCACGTGAATTTGAAGACTAACAATATTAATCTCCTTTTGATGGATTTTTAGGTACTCTTACAGTTTCCTGTTTTAACTAAAGATAGTGATTGATAATTGACTACCTATGAAGTTGTAGCTACAGGTAAAAACTATATTTGTGAGAAACAAAATAAAACAAATCAACCAAAGACAATTCCTGATACAAGAAAGAATATCTTCCCATTGCTTCAAAAGCTATTCTTATTTTAAGAAGCTTTGAAAATAACATTTTTCTCATAATTTAATTAATTATTTAGGTTATCTATGCGGATTTGACATTTTCCTAGAAAAATCTCTTCTCAGAGATTTAAATTTACCAAAATTTTACTTGTATGCTTTTAAAAAACAGGATGCATTTCAAAAGTAAAATCCAGATTACATTTGGAAGACAGGGAATTGTTCCTAAAATTGTTTTACAAATCACCAAATACACATACATGCTTCTTTGAAAAAAAACAAACATTTATTAAGCACTTACTTTGTGCTAGGCATTGAATTGGGATGTGGCTATGGGGTGACTAACTAGGGACCCATAATCTCTATTCAGAGGGAGTAAAAAGTATAATTTAGAAAGAAAGTAATTGAGAATAATCCCAAATGAATTCTATGCATAATTCTAATTGAAATAAGTCATACTTTTTATAAGGTAAATTACAATAATTTAGCATATCCTGATGTCAAAAAATATATATATGAACATAGCATTGTCCTTCTCTCATGCTATTACCATGTTCTGAAATACCTAAATACATATTTGTATGAAAAAACTAAAATGAGAAATGTTAGTTACCAATTTTTCATGATAAAATAAGTATCTACAATAAACTGATAAGCTGATTTAGATGGGAGTAAAAACAAAACAAAACAAAACAAAACAAACAAAAAAACAAACCAACAACTCAACCCCTGACATGAGTGCCCTCAACTGGTGAAATCATTCCAAAGTGTTCCTTTAACATATCTAGTAGAAAGGAGAATAATGGCCGGACACCTGGCCCTGAAGCTCCCTAATGGTGCACGCCTGGTCTGCACATTTCCCCTTGTAGTGCTGCAGACTCTCCTGACACTCGTGAAGTCTCCGTTCTGCTCCCGTCAACGAATCCTGGACGTGCTCTAACTCCTTCAGATGAGACTCCATCTGGCCTCTCATCTGAGTTGTAGCATTAGGGAAATAAGTGCAAGGTCACACATTCAGCATTAATGTTTTTACTATCTTAAATACTAGACAGCCTCATAATATAATATGCATCTTAGGTATAAGGGTTTTAAACAAAAAGTTCAACCAAAAAGATACAGATAAACATTAAGTTAGACTCTGCTAACAAGAACACATACCTCAAAAGTGGGTTGTACTTTAGTTTTCAAAAAGTTTGTTGAGTAACTATTATAATACTGTAAGTTAATTACATTAGAATTAAAAAATTTTAAATAGTTTTTTAAAAAGTTGAGTAAGTGCATATAGTTATATCGGCCTACAGGGAGAATGTTTAACCTACTTAGGAAAGCAAACTTTTTGAATCCTGTCATTTATATTCAAGCATAGTCTTTTTTTTTTTTTTTTTTAAGATTTATTTATTTGTTTATTTGAGAGAGAGCAAGAGAGAAAGAGACAGAAAGAATGAGCACAGAGGGAGCAGCAAATTCCCCACTGGGCAGGGAGCCCGATGCGGGGCTCAATCCTAGGACCCTGTGAGCATGTCCTGAGCCAAAAGCAAACGCTGAACCGACTGAGCCACCCAGGCAGCCCTGAAGCATAATTATTACTAGTAAAGCTGGTATGGCCATTTTCCACTGTCCAGCCAACAGTCTAAAGTAATTGTCACTTTGTCATTCAATCTTGTAACTCAGATATTTCAATTAGAACAGCCTTGCTGCACTCATTTTAGTCCAGATTGGTGGGGTTTACTGGGTATTATGTTAAGATAGCTAATATGATCAGTCCTCAGTAGACGGTCATTTCATCATTAATATTACTATGAACAAGTCTCTCTACTTGTACCTATATTCATCTCTTTGGCTACTGAAGTGCCTCACAGTGGCACTTTTGTGGAGATGTGACAAGAAGCAACCCTAAGAAATGTTTCACAATTAAGAAAAAATAACCAGACTTAGGGCATTTAGGATGTTTATAGGGAGGAAAACACAAAAGCCAGACTTTTGCCTTAAGACAGGGAACACCAAGAGCTACTGTGCACATCTGGCATTCTTGATCACAAAAGATAAAATAAGAACAAAGCATACCTCTGGGTCCCCAAACACCCAAGAGCTCATGAGAACACCAGAAGATTTAACAGTAGAAAAGGAAAAGGAAAAAGTGCCTCATAAAAAATGACCTTTCTGGTTTAATACCAGTTAGAAGACACTGTGACCTCACTGTATCTGAAAATCACAGGCTTGTGCCCCATCAGCCTTCTGAACAGGTTTTTTAATAGACTTTTATTTACAGTGCTGCCCAGCAAAAGAGGAGACCTTTGCGGTGGTGTGTCTTGTGAGAAAGAGAGACCAGGACACATGAAATGCTAGATGTGCTGCTAAAAATAGGTAAAAAGTAATTCTAAGAAAGTAGTAAGTTGCATGTTTGGTGGGCTATCTTTATCTCTGTTTAACCAGCAGAATGCCTGCTCTGGCTGACCTCTTCTTCACACTGTGCTTCACTCAGACTTCTCAATCCCAAGAAGTGGGGGCAATGCAGACAGTCACCTTTTTAAACTCACTTGGAAGTGCCTGGTAACATCCCATGACCTCTCCAGCCAGGAGTCAGTGTCCTACGACTTTCACTGCTTCCTTACCAAAACAACATGAGAAGACCCAAAGAGAGATGCGGTTTCATTTAAAAAGTTAAAAATATTCACAAAAACATCAAAACTTGCCAATACTGGCCTTTCCCTCATTCTGTTGCAATGGGGTGACAAAAAAGGAAATGTTGCTGTTTTTTTAAAATATTATTTTTCTTCCAAAAAGCACTTAGCAGAGAATATTTACTTTGCTTTTAGACACAAAAGATTTAGTACCAAAAACAAAAAGGTGGGATTAAAAATGAGAGCTACTCTAGTTTCCATATTTATGGCTGATGAAGCCAATGATAAGTGATAACCATTTTTTTTTGAGATATGTGAGTCTGCTCTTATATCAGAAAAATTAAACATTTACGCTATTTTCCAAATATTAAGGAAAAAGTAAAAAAACATTCATACAAACAAACATTTCAAGCCTGGAAGAAACATTATCTCCTTAGAAAACAAACTCCTACAGAGACTTAAGACAGATAATTCCTAGGTCAAGACTAAAGAAAATGACTACAATGAAGGAATATGTATAATACTCATAAAGTACAAAAATATAAGTATTACTTGATTGTTTAAAACATCAAACTCACCTTCTCTAATTTTTTATTTTTGTTTTTTGTAATTAGGTTATTTTCATGTAGCAAATTTCCACATCTGCTTTTCAGCATTTCAGCTGCTTCTTGCAACTTTTGTATCTGAAAATAAAATATATTAGAGTAACACATTTTATTAAGACCTTAATGTAAAATAAAAAGCTAAACATTTGAATTTTTAATTATAAACAAATCATTTCCTTATCAATACCCTCAGCATCTTTACCTAATGCCATTCCTCACTCAGTGCTCTACTCCAATACACAATCCTTTTATGATTTGTCTTTTCCCATTAGTACTTCTAGACTCTCCTTGAGGCTGAATATTAGCGAGATCTTTATTTGCAGGTCAATATCACTTTAAAGAAATAAAAAAAAATCTGGAGACCAAGAAGTAATTGAAATATTGACATGTACGTCCACATGCAGATTTGGGAAAAGTCACATTTATTAAACAAAATACATTTTTGTTTAAAAAATAAAAATCAACCTCTGGTCCAAACTAGCTCCTATACCAATTATTTTACACTCCAAAACAATGCTAAAAAAAAAAAAAAAAAAAAGCCTGAGCCCTTTATACAAAGCCCAGAGCCTAGAACATGCATGTTATTCTTGCTAAGGATTAAACCCAAATACTCAGTTGGAGGACCTAGCTGACATTCTCAGTAACAGGGCCACAGTGCACCACAGCCTCTACCCTACCTCTGGTAAGTTCTTCATGACTGCAGTATTCTCACTGGATGTCCAAACTCCATCTTCCCATCTAAACCATCGAGATGAACTTCTTTCCTACTTATCTACAGAATGCCCTCCTTAAGCTTTAACCTTTAAAATTTACCTTTTACCTTTAATAATTCATTACGCTTAATTCAAATGCTCTCTCTGCTAGTAAAATCTAGCTCTTTATTGACCAGATTGTTACCACTGCTAAAGGAAGGACCTGGATAAGTCCCATCTTTCTCATAAAGTTTTTCTTGAATACTATGTTTCCAAAACATAAGGTTTTGCATAAATTGCCATTGAACACTGCTCTATTCCACACCACATGTATTTTCATATTCTCTTCCAGGTCTTTCGTGTGAGTAAATCAGAATTTTATTTATCAGGAAAGAGAGAGTACTGAGTTTTAATGACCCTAGAAGGGAGTCATTATGCTTTGTAAATACCATTAAAAATATAAGATGACAAATAAATATAACTAAATTTAACAAGATTATACAGAAGGTTCACATTATACCTATGTAACTAATTTTAGATCTACTTTTAGGAATAGCCAATACATACACAGTCAACGTCTGAATCAGGAATCAGCAGAATCATCTACTTATAATGATATATGGGACCTTAAAAAATACCTGGGACATATATTCTATCACAGCTCTATAACATATGTGTGTGTGTGTGTGTGTGTGTGTATGTATATATATAATTTAACATTAAAATCAGTGCAATAGTCACCTGAGTTTTATATACTTCAATAAGGGCTTTCTGTTGTTTTTCTACTTCTTGCAATTCTAAAAGTTCATTTTCAACAGAAACAACCTCATCCTTCAAAGCATCAAGCGTAGTCTAGCAAGGAAAATATAAATATATTTTATAAATCATTAGTATTCATTTATACTCCAGTGCTAGCATTATAAAAACATACTCATTTATCAAAAGGTTAATAAGATAATCACATTTATTGCATATAATTACCACTTAAATTCAAGATTTTTCAAAAATTAACAATACTTATGAATAACTATAGTAAGACTTATGTAAGACATATTTTTTAAAATTTTAAAATTTCCTGACAAAGAAAGACTTGGGAAATAGACCATGTTCTTAGATGGGAAGATTTGATACTATTGGCATACCAGTTTTTTTCCAAATGATTAACACTTTAAATGCAATTTCAACCAAAAATCTAACAGTTGGGAGTAGGGGGAAGAGGAAAAAATTAATTTTAAAACTCATACAGAGGGCAGCCCTGGTAGCGCAGTGGTTTAGCGCCGCCCGCAGCCCAGGGCGTGATCCTGGAGACCTGGGATCAAGTCCCATGTCGGGCTCCCTGCATGGAGCCTGCTTCTCCCTCTGCCTGTGTCTCTGCCTCTCTCTCTCTCTCTGTGTCTCTAATGAATAAATAAATAAAATCTTTAAAAAAATAAAAATAAAAAAAGATAAAACTCATACAGAAAAATAAATGGGAAAGGCTAATTCTGAAAGGAATATTAAGGTAGAAAATCTCAGTACTTATCAGATTTTAAGAGGTACAAAGAACTAAAAATTTTAGGATACCAACATAAGAATATAAAGGTTAATGGAACAAAATCAGAAAAATACACTAAAATTATATTTAGTATATGATAAAGTTTGAATTTTTAAACCAATGAGGAAAATATGGATCACTAAATAATGGTAATAACTGTTAACTCATAGAAAGAAAATAGATTAACTACTTATCTCCAACATAATTTTTTATATTTATTTATATTTTTAAAATAAAGTCAAAAATTTTCACAGAGGATACTACTAAAATTTTGATTTTAGGATTGCAACCCTACTAAGCATAAAATCAAAAGAAAATATCAAACACTGTAAGGGTTTGAGATTTTGCCTTCCAAGTTGATAAGTTACCTGGAACACACAGATTTGGGAATCTGTATGCTAGCAGAAGACATGAGACTCCTGAGTCAGAGACACAAAACTTGATTACAGCAATAGCAGTAGCCAGTTGTCAGATTTGCATTTGTTTCCTAAGCCCCAGTTCCCCCAGGGCAACACAGTGAGGGCCAGATGACACCTGCACACATAGTGAGATCACTGCAGAGGAGCAACCCCAAGTTTAGGGAGCCCAGATCTCTCATCAGGCAGTAAGCACGTCTACCCTTTGATAAGAAAACACTGCTGTCTTCCAAGGATGCTCGCTATACAAACATCCTTGAAATGATAGTCTGGATTGCAGGCAGTCAGTGCTTCTACTTGTAAGATATGCAGAAATGTGACAGACATAGCAGAAGCCATAAAAGAAAAAAAAAATTCATCCACACATATGTGTAAATATATCTCTCCAAACTTCATTGCCTCTTCAAAATTTAAGAGGCAAACAAAATGTTAAAAATAGTAACAAATTATGACAAAGGATTAATACCCTTAATACAGAGTTCTTATGAATTAGAAAAGAAGACATATAAAGGACAATGAGTAGGTAATTTATAAAGGCAGAAATGTAAATGATCAATAAATACATGAAAAAATGTTCACTAGTTATTGAAAAATGCTCTAGACACTGGATATTCTTCTATTAATGAAAAAGGAACCAAAAAATCTTTTCCTTAATAGGGCTTATGTACTCTGCATATAGACAGACAAAAAGGGGATGGATAGATGAACAGAAACAAGAATGTGAAGTAAGACGTATCCTACACAAAAGCTGGATATTGGGGATGGGCCGGGGAGACCTCCCGAGAAAGGGACTTCTGAGCAAACACTAAGAAGTAGTGTGGCTCTTTAGGGAAAGAGAATTCTCACAGAGAAAAGCAACTGTGGGAGACACTCTGGCCAGTTAGGGCAAAACCAGCAAGAAGGTCAATGTGCAGGAAGGGAGAGAATGAAGGGGAAAATGGAAGGAGATGAAGTCAGCGGAGTACTGGAAAGCCAGATGCAACAATGCTTTCTTAGGTGTTTATTAACCAGATATCATTGGAGGGTTCTGGGTGGAGCAGTGACATGGTCTGACTTACATTTTTATGAGATCTACTCTGCTGCAGCTCTGAAACCTGACTGCAGGGGCAAGGGCAGAAGTAAAGTGGGCTCAGGAAATTACTGTAACTATGAGAGATGATGGTGGCTTAACCCAGGACAAAAGCAGTGGTGCTGGAGAGAGGCAGTCAAATCCTACATCTGTGTGAAGTAGATCCACCGACAGACTAGAAGCAGGTGGGAGAAAGGAGTCAACGATGACACCGGGTATAAGCACAGATGACTGCCGTTAACTGACATGAGGACAATTGTAGGATGAGCTATACTGGGCAATAGAGGAGTTCTATTTTAAACATGCTAACTTTGAGATACCTATTAAATATCCAAGTGGAGATTTCGAGTAGGCAGTAGAATATATGTCTGGAATTCAGGGGCGAGGTAGAAATATAAATTTGAGAGCCCCCAGGATACAGATGGTACTTAAAGCCCCGACACTAGTTGAGATTACCTACTGAATTTGAAGAGATTTGTTTTAAAATTGTCTACTACTGGAAAAAATATAGGGGCCCATTTTAGATGGGTAATTTGGAAATACATAACACCAACACTAAAAATGAGCCTCCTTTTGCCCATGTAATTACAGTTCTAGAAATTTATCCTAAGAAAATAGATATGCAAAAACTCAAAGAAACTACCCATATTTTTACTGATAGTAGCAAAAACCTGGAAGTAGTCCAAAACTATATGCTAAAAATAATTTAAGTTTCAGTTGTGAGATTACAAGTGATTTTTAAGTATTTCCCTTTATGCTTTTCTAGGTTTTTTTTTTCAACTCTTTATAATGAACAAGTAGAACTTACAGCCATCCAAATAGACTCTTGCAATTTTAAGAAAAGAGGTCACTGGGTCTTAGAAACAACATTAGCTAGATTCTTTTTTCATTTGAAACATTAAAAGTTAAAATTACCCTAAAGTCATTAAAAGTAACTAAGTACAACACCTCAGCAATTTTTACATTGCAGAAGCACATGCCAAACACACCTAGGTTTTTTTCCTTAAACAAAAATCCAGAGAATAATGCATTAAAAATACATGTCTCTGAATTATTAATAGAATATAAAATGTAAACTTTAACCCAATGATTTTTATACTATGTAATTTAAAATTAATTCCATTTGCCATGTGATTAAAAATTAGATTTATAATTGATGAAATATTATTCTAATCCTTTCTTTCTGAAGGTTATCAAGGAAAGTGAGAAAATAAACATAATAAATAAAATTGCTTCCTCTTCCAAGATAAACATTTTAAGCATTCATTCAATAAATATTCATGAAGAGCTAAATGTATGTCACATCTTCCCTGGACATTCTGGGCATACAAAGATGGAGTTTATAAGGACAAATTCATCCTAATTGAAAAGACTGGAGGGAAATAGCATTTGAGGTGAACTAAGGTAGGTCTTTGATACTAGGAAAAATGATTCCAAACTGTAAATACAGTAAAACTATAGGAATAGATACAGGAAAACATGAACAAATTGCAGGAAATAAGGAGTATTCATTCATATTTGGCGAGAGCCTAGGATCACTAGAAGACTACATTCCCTGGTCTCCCTTGTACCTAGCAGGGGTCATGCGCCTGTATAAGTAGAGGAGTAGAGTGGTATGGAGCTTGTAGGAAGTCAGTCTCCCTAAGAGGAGGTGAAGGATGAGATGAAATAAAGGAGATGGGGTAGTATAACTCATCTTTTCCCCCTTTCAATTCTATTGTTTGAAACTTGGTTATGATGGTTGGAGCTCCAGCAGTTATTTTGGGTCATGAGGGTCATAACCCAGGAATGGCAGAGGAGAGATCTAAAAAAGAGGCTTGGTTCTCTGATGCTGTATCGGCTTCCTGCCGAGTCTGGCCTTCTTTACATAGATTCTTTTCTGTGTTCTGTTTACTATCCTCCAAAAATAGTATTAAAGAACTGAAAATGATGCCATCATCTTTAATCAAGTCTCATCCAGTTACATGTATCTCTAATTGAGAACTCAAATTTTTTTTTTTTTTTCTCAGAAAGTACAAAAGCTTCTTCCCCATTTTTTCCTCCGGTACACATACAAACCAATCACCCCTTGGATTTGATTAAGTTGGAAAATTCTTTCTGGTTATGAAGCAGCCAGGAACATACTTTCTGGTTTCAAACAGACCAGGCCTGAGGTTATATCCTATCGTAACCATGACACCTAGAAAAAAATCTTATGCATTAAAGTTAATGTAATTTTGGATGATTCAATGGCTAAAATTGGAGAACAAATTTTTTAAAAGTCAAGACAGCTGTTCAACCTCATAAATCTTATGTAATATTACTGAAAACAACTTTAAAATGTTTCTGTGTATACATCTATAAACACTTAAAAATCTATATACAAATATGTGTGTCTATATGTATATATATAGATATATAGATATGATATATATGTAGTTTTAGAAGTTGCATATTATATTGACACTCTAATATCCTCACAAACATAAAGGACAAAATGACATAAGAGCATTATCCTAAGCATGCTATCATTTTCAGCTACCTCTACTGAATTGTCATTAGACTATACATACACATACACACATGCGAACACACATTACCTTTTTCTTTAAAGATTTTATTTTTAAGTAATCTCTATACCCGATGTGGAGTTCAAACTCACAACCCCAAGATCAAGAGTCGCATGCTGCACCAACTGAGCCAGCCTTCACCCCAGAACACACGTTACCTTTAATTTTGTATTCTCAAGATTCAGAGTTTCATTTTCATATTCAATTGAGTGAAGTTTTCTAAGAATTTCTTCACAAGAATTTTTTCCAAGGTCTTCCACTTTCTTTAGGTCTTCCAAAAGATTAGTAATTTGCCTTTATGAGATAGAGGATATGTTTTATAAAAGTCATGGAAACTTTCATTCAAATAATGCTTTTTAAGTGCATTTCTGAAATTAGGTTGGTAGGGTACGCTTTTTCAAAAGTTAGGACAAGTCACAGAACAAGGTGAACAGGAAGCAATTATCTACCAGGTTACTACTTCAGTAACCTTGATTAGCAATAATTACTCATTAATGATGCCAATGAAAAATTACACAACATTCTCTTTGCTATTCCAAAATGTCTGAACTGTCATCCTTGGTACATCTGTCTCTCATTCACACATATGCACACACATATACACAACCTGAAAGCCAAGGTTAAATAAAAGGATCAAGTGAGACAGTAACTCACCTTTAGAAGCTAGCATTATCCATGCTAGCTTACAATGATAAAATTGAAGAGGATATACAGAAAATAAAACATTTAAAAACAAATGTGCAGGGTTCATAGTTTATCAATAATAAATTTCAAAGCATAAAAGATAGGCATTTTTACTCATTGACTTTCTTTGTCATGCAATTAAAGCACTTTAAGGAACAATAGTTTTTCAGATTTTGAAAGCATTTGTGTTTTTTTATTGCAAGCTCCATTATATACTCTTATTTTCACATTCTTAATTAGTAGAGAAATATCACTTCCATTTTAAGATAAAATAGCATTAACAATTACTACAAATAACAGGTGACACAAATCCAATTCAAAATACTAACCTACAAAGTTCAAAATGTGAACACCAAGGCACTTTTCAATGGGTAATCATTTTATTGTATTTTTAGAATAGAATAAAAGTTTTTAAAATTATAAATAGCAAAAACATCAAATCATACGGACAAACTTCTCCACATGTAACCCAGAAGAACCAAAACGCAAACTGCTTAAAGAGGAACGAACAGAAAACACTTCTTACTAAACCATAAAAAGATTCTAAATTTTTTTTCTTACTTTTTCATTGTTTCAATCTGAACTTCCAATTCAGTTTTTTCTATTACAATTTTCTCATAATGACTTTTCCAGGCATTGGAAGCTGAAATTGTTTCAGACAGCTTGGCTTCCTAAAAAATACATCAAGTACTCATCTTGTAATTGAATAACACTTTGGTTTTGTGCTCTAAACACAAATACAATACAAACAAGGAAACCCGTATCCTATAAAGAATGGGGCTTTTGATATAGAAAATTTTAGTGTACAACTCTGAATATAGGAAACTTTTAAAGTAAATGCTAATAAAATCTTTATATTAGTATTGTTTTATATGTGTGTAGCAGCAGTAGCAACACAACATTTTAAGGGTGTTAATATAACTATTTTTATCAACCTTTCATAATTAATGAAGATAACTTCCTTCCTATTTCCTGAACTTTTCATTTTGCATTCTATATTTGGAAAATGCTAACACTACATAAGCATCAGACAAGAAGCCCTCTATGATATATACAGAAACTTTCTGAAATTCCATAATTCCACAGCATTAAGTAATGGAGCCTTATTTATTGTAGCTATAATGATGTCAAGCTGCTTTGTAGAGGTCACCCCTGCTGACCTTCAAACACCATTATCGTCAGCAAAGAGATGAAGATTATTGTGGTGGCTATTCCACTTTGAATGTGAGCTCCCAGAGGTAGAGATTTTTGTCTGTATTGTTCATTGCTAGGACCCTGAATAGTGCCTGACACACAGAAGACTCTCAACAAGTAACTGTCAAATGAATCTACTCTTTATAACCCACCTGGTGAGCTATAGTTATTGTGTCCCTGTCTACATTCTAGAGAACAACAAACTCACTGGGAAGACAACAATATCAATAATTATTAATCAAAAGACTCAGAAGTAATAATGATAGCAGTCAGTACTTATTGGGGGCTTCTTTCTGTCCTTCCATCATTCCAGTCACAGAACAAGCCATTTGTTGAGCATCTACAATGTGCAAGACTTTATTGGTTTACATTTTTTTACAGTAATATTGTTGATACATTGAATAAAGTCTAGTATTCTGTTTTCATATTTTATATAAAGTGAATTTTAATTTACACTATGAAGTATATAAGTTGGGCCATATATATACGAAGGATAAGTTGGGCAATATACTATAATGTAAAAATATTTAGAAATTGGAAAGCTCCTCTGAAGAGATGTCCATTAAAAATATACCTGAATGATAAAACAAAACAAAACAAAAAACACCAGCTATTGTGAATCCAAGAAGAACACTACAGCTGGAGATAATAGCAAACAATAAAACTCTCCACATTAGAGGAATAGAAAGGAGGTTAACATGGTAAAAATGTAGGATGGCTAGGCACTGTGCTTTAACATATATTTTCTCATTTATTCACCCCTACAATCATATGAGATGGGAATATTATCTCCTATTTTATAGATGAGGAAATGGAATCTTAGAGAGGTTAAGTACCTCAACCAAAGTCACTAGATGTAAAGCAGATGCGCCTTCCTGTACCATGATCTGGGTTATGGGTGACATGATGCTATTTAAACAATAATGTCTCAAGAATGTTAATGACTCGATTAGCTCTTACCACTCAATATTTTCAGGCATTCAACTAGATCTTATGACTGCCTAGATTTTGAACTTAGTCCTCAATTCTATTTCTCTAGTTAAATTCTTCTGAATGTAGTTCATCTTTAAGTGTTAACACTCAAACTTATAAAATATGAAGTTGCTTTGTTTATACAAGAGTTTATGCAAGTCCACTTTCATTTCTAAAAGCCTCTAATAATTCTATAAGTCTTAATATCAGATCTTAAGAGGTGGACTACTCGTGAGACATTAAAGAGAGTAAATATTTTGTTAATTGCTAATTGAATAAATATAATTCATCAAAAACAACAAAGCACTAAGTCAAGTTTTCAACTTTGTAAAAAAAAAAAAAAAAAAAGTTTTCAACTTTGTACTACACCCAACGATAACTTTCACATGGTGTGTTTACGTCAGTGAATGGCTTTAAGTGCATTACAGAGTTCAAATGAAGTGAATTACTGAATACAATCATATGGTCTAGTAACATAAATCAGCATTTCCCAAACTGGTGTTCCTTAGAACCAGTTCCAAGAGTTGTTTTGTGGGTAAAACAAGAGTTCTGTGGTTAAATAAGTGGTAAGAAACTCTGAGTTCAAAACTCTTGGTCATACTGTTTTACTTTTACTGAAGGCCTCCTCAGGACTTTTAATATGCGATTGTACATTGTCCATTTCCAAGGGAGAATATGTATGAAGTGTTACCCTTAGTTTACCCTAGATGTTTTGGGACACACTTAACAGATCCTTTAATAAAGTTCCCAAGAAAATACTGATATAATTCAATATGCAAGTGACACTTTATGTAATCTTTCAAAATAAAGTCTAAGCAAAAGAGTGTGAATAAAGTTTTTCTAGTATCAATAGCATTAAGATATTAAGCATTAATATTAAGCATTATGATATTAAGCATTATGATATTAACTACATTAAGAAAGAATGTATATACTTACCTGATCTCTAATTTGGGAGGTAAGGTTTTCCATGTCTCCAGTAAAGTGTTTAAGCCTTTGTCTGTAAATTTTAGATGCCTTTTTTAGAGCTATAGTTTTTTGCCTACTTGATTCTTTCATTGCTACAGCTTCATGCTTATTCTTCCTCACTTGTAAGTTCCATTCAGCTATCTTGGTTTCCAAGCTCTAAAAATATATTAGTAGTACTTAAATTATTTTAGAACTCCAATGTTTGTGTAAACATTGTAAAAATACATAAATAATCTTCCATAGATTTTATCAAAAAATTAATCATAGGATTAATAAAAAGCAAAACAGTAAAGAAACGTGGTTTCCCAATGTTTATTTATAATCAGCTATAGAATGCAAATTTAAAATATGTAAGCCTACATAAAACTAATCCTACTCTTAAAGATATTAATATTGGTGATTATGGTACAAGCAATTTTTAAAAACTTTTTAATTAACTAGAACTTATTAAAATTCCAGATCTAGAATATTATATATACATCATACTAGTTACTGAAGTTCAAAAAAACCATAATTGAACTGGAAACAATCCAAACAAAATACACAAAGCTCAAAGGAATCAGTAGCTCCCTGCATATGTTAGGACTCTTTAGTTGAAATGATAAAGGCTTAAACAACATATGACTGACATCTATAGATGACAAAAGATGTAGACTGTTTCCTTACATATCTCTTTGTGACATAACTAGAAATAGAATATTAGGCTGGGTGGATGATATATGTAATTCAGTGTGATAATTTTCATGCTTTTATTTCAAATCATTTTCAGATTTTGTATTTAAAGTATTTGACTCTGAAATACCTAAGAATTTAGAGACCTGAGATTTTAATACTTTTCCATTTTTTGAAAGTTGTGTAGTACTGAAAAAAAAGCTAAATTATTACAGAATTTAGGTTCTAGTTTAATATTTCTTGGACAATCATATTAATGAAAAAAATCAAAGGAGTCACAGTAAATAACTAGGTTTTTCTATTTAACTCCATGATCAACAAAAACTGTGTTTCTTAACTTCCATTTAAATTTAGATTGAGAAGTACATATTAAATAAGATTTAAGACTAGCCCTCTTTGAAAAGTGAACTCAGTAAATTAAGAGAAGCAGCAAAATACTCTTAGTCTTTAGAAATCTACTTAAACTAAAAATTCACATGAAATGTTTTAATAAGTAGTTGAGGGAAAACAAGTAAGCCCAAGAACAGTACAAGTCTACTTAAGACTCCACAGGAAATACGGCTGTCATTCCTCTATGAAACCACAGGGTGTCATCAGCACACTGTGAATAACTGCTACACTTTGAGTAATTAACCATTTTAAACACCAAAGGTAAAATAAATTTTTTGGAACAAGGTTGCAGTCAGGACTTTCTCACTAGATTTAGCCTATCCCACATTTGAGCACTGTTAGGGAGTATACTAAACTCTCCCAATTATTTTTATCGTCTCAAAATAAACAACTCTTCACAGTCTTTTGCCAAATGAATGGACACCCATTTAAAGTCAACTATCTGCCTTCCCTATTTCCAAAAAACTCTACATGCTGCATATTATGAAGATAATTATCCAGTGTCTTCTAAATAGTGAAAACATTCTATCCCTAATTGTTATATTATGAGGATCTGGAAAGAAAAATGGGTTAAAGTATCTTTGGGCTACTTTTCAGAGAACTACAATGTAATTTAAATTTTTTAGAGACCTAATATAATGAATTGACTCAATTGAGTCAATACTAAAATATTAAATGAGATTTATATTGCCAAATTGAGTTCATTATCTTTGTACTCCCAAAAGAATCTTGTGAAACCTAAATCAAAGAACTAAACTCTGAGCCCCTCCAATTATTTAATGCCTTAAGTTCCAAAATTTGTGTTAAAGGGAAGGTAGAAAAATCAGTAATCTAATGCAACTTCTTGTAATTATTTCTGAATAATAGGATTCTTGTAAAAGAATTTAAACTCAAAGTATTAGCAGAATATCATGGCAAAATCTTAAGATTTTAGTCTTATATTCTTTAAATGATCATATGAAAATTGTTAACTTTAAAAAATCACTTCATTTTTAAACTGAAGAAAATACTTTCAAAAACTTCCCCAACTGCTATTTGAGGACATAATTAAAACTTGTGTAAGATAAATTGTGATAGATGATTATCTGAGGTGTTAAATTACATGTATTCTATTGTATTTACTATGGTACAGTAATGCAATATCAACTCTAGTTCATCTGTAATGCCCTAGGTCACCTATGCAAAGGGCACAGGGAGTCCTTGGGGGAAGTGCTTAAGATCTTGTAGAAGACAAAGGACAAAACTTACATTCCCTGTCAGCCTGCTAAATGTCTCCTTACTGGGCAAAAGTTTTTCGTCCTTGAAGGAAAAAAAAAAAACCCAAACATCCCCAGTGCAGTCTTGAAACATGTCGTAGGTTGCAAACATCTGCTATGATTCAGGAGCGCAAAGCAAACAGAAATTTAATACAGATGTCCTCACACTTAATAGGAGTTATCTTTGTACACTTCTTTTCTCCAAGTGAGAATATTGCTTTTTTTCTTTTGGCAAAAATAATGACAATAGATCTAGTTAGCTTGTGTCATGTCATAGCAACCTCAAATTCTTATTTCAAAGTGAAGCTAGTGAAGCTAGTGAAGCTTCCAGAAGAATATTGAAACCACTGAGTTTAAAGCAAAATATTCCCCTTACTTACATTGCTTAAAAAACTGCATCACAAGAATGTTACTCAGTTTTCTAAACACCAAAGCTAAGTAATTTTAAAGTTGCTACCATTAGTGACAAACACAAAAATAATAAACATATACCGAATGCCTACTAAAAGTATGTATTTATGTGTAGATTTTGCAAACAGACATTATATCCCAAGATATTAATAACGGTTTCAGTGTTTTTAAGTTATTTTAATTTTCTCTTTTATACTTAACATATTTTTCACAATAAACATCAATTAACTATATAATGAAAAAGATTTTTAAAAGCTCCATAAATCCTTCCTACTCTAGTATTAAAGAGAGAAACCATTTTTATCTTGGGATTTTAGGACCAAATCTCTAGATAGGCCAGAAATCTTAAGATTTGCCTCAAATATGTATTTCCCATGGCAACACTTAAATTGAATTCTTCCAAAACCACTGAATTCCAGAACTAAGGAAGGGCTTTATACTTGTTCATTAATTTTATCACTTAAACTATAAAAATGACTGAATATTTATAACCTTTATGTATTCTTTTAATTTATCATTCTCTGCTTCCTTTTTATGAATTTGGAACTGTAGTCGTTCATGTACTACTTTCACTGACTGTGAAAAACGGTTTGCTTTCAAAGCATTTGCCTGTAACAGAGAAAACAAACAAAAAGAAGTGTTGATATGTTTCTTCATAATCTCTAACTTTATCCATATTTAGACATGATCTAAAAAGTTGACATAAGCAAAATACCACTTTACATTAACCATGACCTCCCCCATTATAAATTTTATATAAAACCATGGGGCTATTTTCCCCATTTCCCCTTTTATTTAATGGCTCCTGATAATCTTTTAAAAATTCTTACCTATTTTAAGTAAATTATATCTAAAATGTTCCTACAAACCCTAAAATTCCTTAATTTATACTAAAATTAAAAATACAATTTTAAGATTTTATTTATTTATTCATGAGAGACACAGAGAGAGAGAGAGAGAGAGCGGCAGAGACACAGGCAGAGGGAGAAGCAGGCTCCATGCAAGGAGCCTGATGTGGGGCTCAATCCTGGATCTCCAGGATCACGCCCTGGGCTGAAGGCTGTGCTAAACCGCTGAGCCACCTGGGCTGCCCAATTGAAATACAAATTTATTCATAGTTCCTATGTATAGTGATTTATGCCAATTACCCTGACTTAAATACCATAAGAATCTTTTAAAAAGAAACTTTAAGAAAACTTGTAAAATATCCAAATATAAAAACCTTTCTGTGTCTATTTCTGAGGATATGGGGGCCAGGATGGGAAAAAAGGAAAAGAAGGAGTCAATATTAAGAAAAGATGATGAATTAAGCTCAAAATTTGCTTACCTTTTCATTCTGAAACAAACAAGAAAGTTCTTGAATGTAGGTCTCCTTTTCAAGTACCCTCTTCTTAAGATTCTTCAGCAAATATAATGTAAGAGTTAAAAATATCACAATATGGTTAATGTTGGCTAGTTATAAATAAAAATGTCAGAGTAGACACCAAGTATAAAAAGACTTACAGTATTTTCATTTTCATTATGAGTTAGCTTCTCTAACATGCTGGATAAACTGTCCCCTGCCTATGAAAAAAAATGTTATAAATCAGTATTGACAAACATATTTCTCTACATAAAAAAGTAGAAAGAATAAGCATCACTTAGAAACTAATATGGACAACCATCATGCCACTTCAGATTTTTTAAAAAGTCATCAGATGGATTTTTGCCTAAGTGTTCCAAATCACTTTTTGTCCACAGGTTATGAAATTGATTATATACTCATTTCTAAATAATATCTCAGACGGTACAATCCAGTGACACAAAACCCACAAAAATCGTGTATACTAAGGAAGCTCATTGTGCTGTTTATAAATAGGTAAAAAATATAAAAAACCTTAACTCTAGCAAGTAAGAATTTTTTTAAAGAATTACAGCATGTTAGTAAAAGAATTTTATGTAGACATTTTAAATGAGAACAAAGAAAAATGTTTATTCATTTTGAGAGTCAGACTCCTGCTTGAGAATGTGAAAAAGCTATGAATTCCTTTCACCCAAAAGCATTTATACCATGCGCATACAATGAATAACTGCACAAACAATTTCAGAGGACTCATGGACTGCATGAAGCCCACTTTTGGGCTCTGCAAAGGTACAGAGTGGAATTGCTTGGCATACACAAATTTCCATTCCTCTTGGGTATAAACAACTTGTAAATAAATGTTCACAGCAATTTTATGCGTAACAGCCAAAAAGCAGAAGCAACCCAAATATCTAAGGAACGGACAAATAAAAATGGAATAGGTCTACAATGAAATATTATTATTCAGTAATAAAGAGAAACGAAGTACTGACATGTGCTATAACATGGATGAACCTTGGAAGGCATTGTGTTAAATGAAAGGCTGGTTATGAAGAACCACATTTTGTATGATTCTATGTACATGAACTGTGTAGAGTCAGCAATTTGTAAAAACAGAAAGTAGATAATAGGGTAAGGAGGGATGGGTGGGGTTGGGAGGTAGGCAAACTTCTAAAGGATGTGGGGTTTCTTTTTTGTGGTGATGAAAATGCTCTAACATTGACTATGGTGATTACTGCACAGTTCTGGGAATATACTAAAAACTACTGAATTGTACACTTTAAGTGGGTGAATTGTATGGTATGTGAATTATCTCTCAACAAACTGTTACCCCCCAAAATAAATGAATGTATGAATGCAATCATACAAAGGAACTTCAATTCTAAGAAAATTTTATTGTGATCAGCTAAAATGAAATATGACAAACAATGAAAAATTTGGGGATAAAAAATACTCAAAGTACTTATAAACATGCTGTTTTTACGTAGAACTATTTGTGAAATGTTAAGAATAAGATTTGGTTTAATGATTGCCATTTCAAACAAAAATTCAAGAATTATTTCCATTTCAAATATGCCAATAATTCAATTTCTACAGTTTCAGAAATAGTAAATCCGTCAAGTGAGAGATGTATCTATTAGATTAGTGCTTAGGGTTCCTTACTTGTTGGGATTCTGTCTTTCTAAGAAGATGTTCTAAAGCTTGTTTTACACGTTTGAAAGTGTCTAATTCTTTTGTTAATATTTCCTTCTGTTTAGAAATCTTCTTCAAAGAGGATGCAAAAAGATTAGCCTACCAAATATAAGAACCACATACACATTTTAAGATACACCATTAAAAAAAATTTAAAACATACAGCATTAAGACACTTCTAAAATATAATGTTGCTATTATCAAAGAATACTTTATTCTAGTAACAAAATCATTTTTGCATATAGTAAAAGCAAATTTTGCCAAGTTTCTTTGTAGTAAATAGGATCTTACATCATACATTAAAGTAATGAAATCAAAATAAGGACTTAAGCCCTAAGTATTTCAGGCATTTATTTATATAAAGCTAATAGAATACAATCTATTTTTTTTTTTTTGTCTCAAACTTTAGTACACTGAAATTTTAGAATACAGGTTTCTATGCCATATAACACTATAGAAGATAGATATATCCCATATCACGGAATATTTTACTTTAAAGTCACTCTGGAAAATGTTGACTCTCTAGTTCAACTTCAGGGAAGTCAAGCACCACGTTATATACTTCCTAGCTTAGCCTCTTAACAAGCGCATGCCTGAGATTATCTTTGAAGAACTGCAGTTAATGACGTAGAAATAAGGACAACTAATAAACCTGCAATTTTTAATATCAAATATCAATATGTGAGCATAACTATATTAAGACATAACACTGCAGTTAATACATTAGTATTATGCTAACTGTCCATTTTATTAGATTTTCATAAGTACTCACATTTTCAAAACTAATCTCTTCAACGGTATCCTTAAATAATGGCAAAAATAATTCTACAGAACAAGTTGCCAACTCAGCTTCCTTAAATGTTGCTTCCAGGTCAGTCTCTTCATTCAGTCTGTCTTGCTTTAGACTAATTAGATATGCACAAATAAAATTTAAGTTAAATCTGTCACATAAACTAGTCATACTTTTTATGCAAATATAGCACAGTTTAACTAAATATTACAGTTCCAAAAACTCCTTCCAAAATGTAACAATAAATTGTCACTGAAAATCTGTGAAATCTTTCCTATACTCCCCTATTTTTCTATACTTAATAAACACAGAAAAATAGTTTTTAAAATGTTTAGATATGTAAACACAAAAACCAACAGAAATACTTCACTGTGCTACTTTGTAATTATTTAATAGAATGTATGTGTCTTTTTTACTTCCCTTTCTTCTCCCTATTCCAAATCCGAAAGATTTTTCTAGACCTTATTCCCAAAAGCTTTCTTGAAACTTCCTGTTCTTCGCAAAAAAATTCCTCCAGAGGAACAATAAGCTAAACAAATGGGACACAAAAAACTAAAGCTCTCCAAATCTCAAAACTCCTTTTGAGTCTAAAAAATTTTTGAGAATACTCTATTTCACTTACATTTTTTATATGAACAGAGTTATTTGAAGTCAAAACCTACATGTAACTAGTTTGAAGGAAACTTTTCAGTATTTATAAATAAAATTCCAAGTGATAGGAAAGCATTTTGTCTTTAACAGGCAGCTAGCTAGCTTTCTTTTTCTTTCTTTCTTTTCTTTCCTTCCTTCCTTTCTCTTTCTTTCTTTCTTCTTCCTTCCTTCCTTTCTCTTTCTTTCTTTCTTCTTCCTTCCTTTTTCCTTCTTTCTTTCTTTCTTTCTTTCTTTCTTTCTTTCTTTCTTTCTTTCTTTCTTTCTTTCTTTCTTTCTTTCTTTCTTTCTTTCTTTCTTTTCTTTCAGATTTTATTCATAGAGACAGAGAGAGAGGGGCAGAGACACAGGCAGAGGGAGAAGCAGGCTCCATGCAGGGAGCCCGATGTGGGACTCGATCCCGGGTCTCCAGGATCACACCCCAGGCTGCAGGCGGCGCTAAACCGCTGCACCACCGGGGCTGCCCAGCATTTTTCTTTTACAAAACGTGATATAATCACTCATCAACAGCTGATGGGAGGCTATGTCACAAAGCAGGCTGTGTTAATTACTGCTGTTTAATGTTATAGGTGTAAGATGCTGGCTATATGACAGTTATCGATTATTAAAAATGATGGGCAGAAGAAAGTCAAGAATGGTTATATATGACCAAATATAACTGTCACTTTAACATGCTAAACTAGAAGCTGGATTATACTACCAAGGTGACAATAATGGTATTTTAAGACTGTCTTTTTATGGGGTGCCCAGATGGCTCTATTGGTTGAGCATCTGCCTTTGGCTCAGGTCATTATCCCGGGGTTCTGGGATTAGGCCTTGAGGCGGCTCCCTGCTGAGGGACCTGCTCCCCCTACTCCTGCTCTCTCTTTCTCAAATAAATAAATCTTTAAAAAATTAATTTAAAAAAAGACTGTCATTTTGGTGAGCAATGAGTCATATAAATAGCGACTGTATTCCCTATTCTTTCTTTTTTTTAGAGATTTTATTTATTTATTTATTTTTGTGGATGGGGGGGGAGAAGGAGAGGGAAAGAGAGAATCTCAAGCCAACTCCCAACCAAGCATGGAGCCCAATGTGGGGCTCAAGCAAAGGATCCTGAGATCATGACCTGACTGAAATCAAGAGTTGGACACTGAGCCACTCAGGCACTCTGTGAATACCTTATTCTAAAAAAGAAAGCAAAATGGGAGAGGTATTTGTTATATAGCAATGTTCCAAATAAACAGTAAATAAGTACTCATCAACTCCATTTCCAATATTCCATACTATTTCTATTTTCATTTACTTTAGTTATAAGGCTTATTATTCTAATAATTCTCAATAGATAAGGCATTTATTTTTTATGCTTTAAGATTCCAAAAAACTAGCCCAATTATGCTAAATTAGTACATTTGTAATCAGGTTAAATAAATATATGAACTGCTAGACTTGAAGAAGATACTCTTGAGAGAATGCTGTATTTCAGTCAAATAATTTACAGTATGGACAAAACATAAAATGTAAAATCAGAAAATTAGATATCTCCTGCCATTATTAAGAATACCAGCTGAGATGACTTTCACTGGCAGCCTGTGGTAAATGTTCATTCTCTGGTGTAGTTGTAAAATGAGAACATAGTTCTTCTGAATGACTTCCATCAACCGCAGGCTTCTCCATAAATTTGATAAATGGATTTAGAGTTGGCTTCCACAACGACTCCTCCTCCTAAGCTGAAAGCTAGGAAATATTTTAGTTATTAAACTTATCATTTCAGTAGGTTCTTTTTACTGTCATTACCCTATAAAATAAAAATCCTAAGCATGTTAAAGAATAATATTTTAGAGGCAAAATAGAAATTACAACCGCTACTCATTGTGATACTAATTCAGAAAGTGTCAAAACTGCATTACACAACCATTCCACAATTGCCAATTCCATACACAGTTTCCAAAAGGCCCATTATTTTCCATATAACCACAATATAGAAATTTTTATTAATATATTTCTTAAGTATTATAATATCTTAATCCAGTCAAACTAGAAAAGAAATATAAAAATATGGGTAACTCTGATCCTTAGTTTCATTATATCTACCCAATAGGAAATGTATGTTCTGTATGCCTAGAATAGTAGAAATTTAATATACCTTTGAGAGTATTTGGCAACAATTGCTACAATAAGATTAAATTATTCTTTTCAAAGTAGACCTTACAAAATTAATTCATTCCTATTTCCCAGCTCAATCTAGGATATTCTTTAGTGATAATGAATAGACAGATGATAATACTTTTAAGTTTTACTATTTTCATTCCAACTTAGAGATGTCATTTTTCAACTGTGAATACTCATGAATTTCTTCAGAACTGTTCCATTTTGGGACACCTGGGTGGCTCAGTGGTTGAGCATCTGCCTTTGGCTCAGGTTGTGATCCGGGTATCCTGGGAATCAAGTTCTGCAACAGGTTCCCCACAGGGAGCCTGCTCCTCCCTCTGCCTATGTCTCTGCCTCTCTCTGTCTCTAATGAATAATAAAGTATTTAAAAAAAAAAAAAGGAACTGTTCCATTTTAAGTAATGAATTAGTGCTTTAGCAATCATTAAAGCTATGTTTTCACAACTCTAATATATGGTGTCTCCCTGAACTTCATTTCATATTTATACAAAATCAAATACTATATTTAAGATCTTCCGCAATTTTTCAGAGATATTTCACGTCTTTGTAATTTATTTTTCTAAATCAGTATTATATATTTGTTCAAGAATTTTCAATACTGTAAGTAGATATGAAGAAATTATAGATTGAAAATTACTCATATTTTTAAATGACACTTTGAAAGTATCTATAAAAATGCATTTATTTTTGTCTGAAGGTTCTATACACCACAGAAACAAATATTTAGGATAGAGACCAAAGAAAAGCATGCTCATATTTTTGAAATACCAGCAACTTATGTACAAATGAAACTGCTAACTAATCTACTGATAGTCTAAGATGATCTACTAGAATGCTGCAAATCTGAAACATCTGTTAGTAGGGCGTAACAATATTTTAAGTATTTTGAGCTATCTGAAGTCTTAAAGAATTAAAAAGATAGATGGATACACAAAATCAATGAAAAACCAAACCTAAGAGTGAAGAAGAATATGATCTGGATAAGTCACTGCAATCAACAGTACTATCACCTACTGATCTGTTTGGTTCCAATAGCTACCCCACTACTCACAGAAGAACCTTTTATTCATTCACTTGTTTAAAATTTGTTGCTCTGTACATTGGAATCTCAAGAAAGAATATCTTATTTACATTTGAATCCTTAGCACCTATAAGCCTATAAAAGCTAAGCAATAATTGAAGGAGAGGACTCAAGGCTTAGAGCAGTTAACATGATGAATAAAGACAGTTGCTTTTCACTTACTCACTTCACTGATTCATCTTTTAGGGGAATCATTAAAAGAAAAATGTTTCCTATATTTGAAATAAAAGTTCAAAAATATGGGCACCAGGGTGGCTCAGTGGTGGAGCATCTGCCTTGGCTCAGGTTGTGATCCTAGGGTCCTGGGATGGAGTCCCACATCAGGCTCCCCACAGGGAGCCTGCTTCTCCCTCTGCCTATTACTCTGCCTCTCTCTCTGTGTGTCTCTCACAAATAAATAAATAAAATCTTTAAAAAATTTTTCAAAAATGTAAGAGGATTAGGGATCTTCAATTTGTAGGCATATTTTATAAGATTCAGTTTGGGATCAGTATTTTAAATGAGTTCTTACTTGGCTCTGTGGGCTATTGGCAGCTATTTATACAAATTCTCTAAAAGTTTTATCACAAGATGAAATACATTTTTCTGCATCATCATCTGTAACTATGTATTTTCTTAAAGGGTAAACAAAATGAACACATTGTAAAAATAGAGATTCAAAAATGTTACCTTCATTACTTATTCTAAAACATAGAGAACAGTGTAAGTCAAGTCTCAGATATTTCCATAGAAATTATCAACAATTATATTCTTACAATCTAGAAATGTTTTCCAGAATAAAAATTGTTCAGAGATTCCAAGGCACTCCATTATTTTTGTGTTGTGATATTACTATAACCAAAAACATATGTGTGCTCAACGATAATTTTCTTTAGCATAAAAAGTTCTACCTTTATAAAAAAAAAAAATGCTATCTTTTTAGTGAGCCAAATGTATCCTTGTATGAAAAAGCAGATGTTTCACAAGAAAACATTTTCAATTACATGGAATTTACTGCCAAATGACAAATGTACTTCTGTACAACTTGGTGATGAAACAAAGACACATATTCTGCATACATATTTAATAACCAAACCCCTAAAGATTAGAAATTTAAATATATTTTAATGTTCAAAGAATTAAATTTCCTATACAGAGATGACTTTACCAGTCCCCTATCAAAAAGGCATGTACTTAAAGCTTTTTCCAGGCATGGTCATCGTTTATGCTGACCCAGCTACACTCACTAAAGTATGTTCCATTTTGGCCAACAACAAGCATTTGAGGGATGGCTGTTCAGGGACTGTAATGCTGGCCATAGTCAGAGAAAAGAAAGATCCCAGTTCATGCCCTTCCTCAGCATCTAGATTGTTCTAAGTAAACAAACCAGCTGCAGACAAATATATATTTAAAGCTAATCTATCTGAAGAGAAAAGCATAAGAACCTCACAGATTTCAATTTGTTTTGTCAAACATTAACTCTTGGAAAACGAGCTCCCATTGGCTTCACACAAAAGCACACAGCTTCTCCTGAAAAAAATCACTGAAATATTCAGCAAAAAATATGAAGTAGATATAAGAATGCTGCTCATCTCTCTGATTATTCTACACACTAGTCAAAGTCTACTAAAGAATTGCAGAATCCTGCAGAAACAATGTGAGTGTGGTAAAAATGAGGAGAAAAAGGCAATCTAGATAGAGGGTCAAGTATAAGCAAGAGGAAGGAATCACAAAGGGACATGATTTGCCAGGGCAAGTGGCAAAGAAGGAGACTGGACACACTGAAGTGGTCACTGCACGCTAAGTTCAAAAGCTTGATTTTTTTCCCCCCAACGGTTAAGACAGACCATTAAATCATCTTAAGCAGGATCATAACAGATCAGAAGTGCATCTTTATTTTTTTATTTTTTATTTTTTTTAAAAACATTTTATTTATTTATTCATGAGAGAGACAGGCAGAGACACAGGCAGAGGGAGAAGCAGGCTCCATTCAGGGAGCCAGATGCGGGACTCGATCTGGGTTCTCCAGGATCACGCCCTGGGCTGAAGGCAGATGCTTAACCTCTGAGCCACCCAGGCGTCCCAGAAGTGCATCTTTAAAAGATAAATCCATTGGTATTTTGGAGAATGGACCAAGCCTATGGAGGGGAGAACTGTAGGAGCACTGAAATCGGTTATTAGGGTCCCAGAGAGATGAAATTCCAATATTCTCTGCCTAGAAAGTCTTGAAGAAATCGAACATTGTCTCCCCTGGTGATAAAAACATGAAAAAACAATGAAGGAATTCAAGTAGCAAGAGATCTGTACAGAAAGTGACCGAACAGAGCACCTCATGTACCTATGACCATCTGAATGGGTTGCTCCACATACCTGTTCCAGAAAACGACAGCGTATATCCCTTTAAGTACCACATATAACTTATTAGTTTGAAGAAAATCTTCTCAAAGTCTTATTTTTTTCTTTCTCAAGAGGACAGGTAGCCTGAACAAGATTCCTTAAGGACCCAAAGCACATTAAAATGAAAGAATACTGGGCCAGACTCACCTGTTCTCAGTCCTTGGAGCCACCTGACACAGACAACTCTTAGCCACAGCAGGCCGGAGTTGCCTCTTCTACACAGAGAATAACCTTTGCCAGCCAAAGCTGTGGGGAGGCTTGAAGGGCATGAAGTAGCACTTACAGGTGGGGCTGTTTGTTTGTTGTTTGTGCGTGCGTGTGTGTGTGTGTGTGTGTGTGTGTGTGTGTGTTTAACTTAGGGTCTCTTTGGCTCATTGTTGGAGCTGATTTCCCACCAGGTCTTCTTTTTAAAATCTTTTTTACTCTTAAAAAAAATCATCCCGAGGCAGTCCCACCATTCCTTAAATCAATCAATCATTTGCGGGCCTGAGTTTATCTGTATGAACCAACTTTTTAAAAACAATTTCAAGACCTTCTCTTCACAGGATCACTACAAATCACCTTCAAAGTAGTCACAAGGGGAGAGTCGCTAAACCAGAGCCTAAGGGAACATAACTGACTTCGAAAGGAATTGAGCCCAGAGAGTAGATAGATGTCTTGCCAACCTCACTGCTACACTCAGCTCCTTGGGTCTCACTCATTTGTACAAGATAAAGCTACTTTCTCACACCTTTGGTTTTTGGATACAAAAACTGTATTATTCGCACACAAGGAACTGTGAAAGTAAAAAAAAGAGAAACAGAAAACGGATACCTAGCTGTTAATGAATTATGGATATGACCATGACACGCTTATTATAAGCAAAAGGAAAGCAAACTGATTATAAAAACAGGTTGGGATGCCCTGGGGGCTCAGCTGTTTAGCATGTGCCTTGGGCCCAGAGCTGACCCTGAAGACCCGGGATCGAGTCCCGTGTTGGGCTCCCTGCATGGAGCCTGCCTCTCCGTCTCTCTCATGAATAAACAAAATCTTTAAAAAATAAATAAATAAATAAAAACAGGTTGGGACGCCCCGGTGGCTCAGCGGTTTAGCATGTGCTTTGGGCCCAGGGCTGACCCTGGAGACCCGGGATCGAGTCCTGTGTTGGGCTCCCTGCAGGGAGCCTGCCTCTCCCCCTGCCTGTTTTCTGGCACATGGCCTGTGTGTGTGTGTGTGTGTGTGTGTGTGTGTGTGTGTGTGTGTTCTCATGAATAAATAAATAAAATCTTAAAAAAGAATAAAAATAAAAACAGGTTGGGACGCCCCGGTGGCTCAGCGGTTTAGCACGTGCCTTGGGCCCAGGGCGTGACCCTGGAGACCCGGGATCGAGTCCCGCGTCGGGGTCCCTGCATGGAGCCTGCCTCTCCCTCCCTCTCATGAATAAATAAATAAAATCTTAAAAAACAAAAACAAAAAAAAACAGGTTTGTCCCTTTAACCAAGCAACCGATTTTTAAAACTACTCCAAGAACCTCATTAATTCAAAAACACCCCTAACCTTCCTATGGGTGAAGTAACGGGCAAACTCTGCTGGAACAAGGGGAGGTGGGCGGGGGCCTGGGGTGACCGGGTGACGGGCACTGAGGGGGGCACTTGGCGGGATGCGTACCGGGTGTTATGCTATATGTTGGCAAATTGAGCTCCAATAAAACAGAAAAAAATCAAAGAAAATAAAAGAAAAAGCAGCAGACGTAAACCGCAGAGCCGGCGTGGCGGCGGCGTTCTCGACCCACAGGCGCCCCTGCCACCTATACTCCAGCCTGAGGTCGCCTCACTCAAGGCCCTTTAGGGCAACCCCTCCAAGGGGGCACGTGGTCGTCATCCTGCAGGTAAGGGACGCGGGGCCCGGTCCGAGGCCGCACACACTTGACGGGGTTCCCACAGAGCCTGCACACCCAGAAAAACCCGGGGAAGCACTCCGGGGATTCGCCGCTAACGCAGCCGCAGGCCCTGCCACAGGCTGGCAGACTCGGGGTGGTCGCTCACGAGGCGGCCAAAGGGGCGAGAGAACAGAAAGGCCGCCACGCGAGCCGGCCGGCCCCGCCAGCGAGGATCCACAGCCGCGCCGCCTTCTTCCCGCGCCGCGCAGAGCCTTCCGGGCAGGCACGCACGCGAACCGGCGGCCGAGGCCCAGCTCGCGGTGCACGCCGGGGCCGTCCCCACCCCCCGCCCGGGCCCACCCGCCCGCGGGCCCAGCCAGCCAGCCGTCCACGCCCAAGCTCCGCCCCGCTCCCGCTGCGTCAGCACGCCGCCGTGACGTCAGCCCGTCGCGGCTCGGCTGTGGAAGGGCCGCGAACATGACGCTCGGCGGACGTCGGTGGAAGCCACGAGCGGCGTACCTGAGCTTCCCCAGCCCTGGGTCGGCGGGGACAGAGCGGGACGCAGGGGGCAGTGCGGCAGGCGGAAGCTAGAAAGGTGGCAGGCCGGCGAGTCGCTAGAACTGCTGGGGACGGAGGCGTGCCCGCCCGGGTGCACCCGGAGCTGGTAACCACCGAGCGGCTTCTCTGGCAACGGCCGCCCCGCCCCTTCCGTCGGGCTGAGGCGACGCCGCCGATTGGCCGGGCTCGGAAAAGGTGGCGGCCGCGTCTGTTGCTATTGGTGCAGGCGCGGGGCGGGGCGGGGCGAGGGGCGGGGCGCCCTGCGTCTCCGGGTAAACTTTTCCCGCCCGCCCTTCAAAAGGCTGCGCTTGTGTGTAGTTACCGAAATCTTAATTGAGCTCAACCTAGAAAGGGAAGTAGGACCGACAGATTGCGAATTTTCTGGCACATGGCCTGGAAGTGCCCTTCTTCTTTTTTTTTTTTTTAATTTATTTATTAATGAGAGACCGAGAGAGAGGCAGGCTCCATGCGGGGACTCGATCCCTAGTCTCCAGGGTCACGCCCTGGGCTGAAAGCAGACGCTTAACCAACTGAGCCACCCAGGCTGCCCTGGAAGCGCCCTGTTTTTGCATTTAAAGGGGACACTTGAAAAAGCCAAAGCACCTTGTTTTTGAATACACGGTATTGCTGTTTAACTGCGATCTTCTCTAAGCCTCTTTGCTTCTGTGAGGTTGGGAGCTGGATGGTGCTCTCCAAGGCGCCTTTCAGATTTTAAATTCCTTGCATCTGTTCTGCACCCGGCTAGGATGATTTATGAACTCCTGAACACGCAAGGCGAGATTTTACTTAGAAAAGTAAAACAGGGCAGCCCGAGTGGCTCAGCGGATTAGCGCCGCCTTCAGCCTAGGGCATGACCCTGGAGACCCGGGATCGAGTCCCACGTCGGGCTCCATGCATGGGGCCTGCATCTCCCTCTGCCTCTCTCTCTGTCTCTCTAATAATAAATAAAATCTTAAAAAAAAACAAAAAAAAAAGTAAAGTAAAACATTATCCACTTCAACTCTTAATGTTCATGTTCAGAACTGTACACCATCATGTGAAGTTCACAAATAGAGCCACTATCCCCTGAGCAGTTTTAGCCCTGACGCGGCATACCTCATTATTGATTTTACTAAATATTTTCCATTGATGAGTACAGCAAAGCTTTTTTTTTTTTTTCAGGTCTGATTGTCCAGTAAAACGTTCATGATAGTGAAAAGTTCGTTCTTATCGGTCATGTAACTGTTACATATATACAAATGCTTAAAAAAACAAAAAAACAAAAAAACACTGGGACTGGATTCAGCTCTTCCTGATGGATCATGACCTCTGGCAAGTCCGGTGACTTCCCTACTCTGGGCTTGTCTTCCCTTCCACTTAAATAAAAAAGGGGGGTGCGCATGTGGAGTTGGGGGAAGGAAATTAATTTTGAGGGTCTTTCCAGCACTTATCTGGGATGCTAGCTAACCTTACTAGCGTGTCATAACAAGAAAAATAATTGCACACAGAAGTTAGGCTTCTCATGAAAACTATTTTAATTAAATTGCATCAGTGTCAGATGTAGCCACCTTTATAAGACATGCAAAAGGAAAAACACAAAATCTCAAGAGGATTATATTAGATTCTCAAATTGACCCTTTTAACAGAACTATTCAGGTGAACCTGCCATCTCTTATCTTCTAATCTGTTCTAATCTAAATTTGAAATCTTGTCGGATAGTGAATTTTTGGATAGAAAGATCCCTTATTGAGGTAGGCGCCTGGGTGGCTCAGTCCGTTAAGCATCTGCCTTCGGCTCAGGTCCTGATCCCAGAGTCCCAGGCTCCAGCCCTCATTCCCTGCTTAGTGGGAAGTCCGCTTCTCCCTCTGAACCCTCCTCCCTCTCATCCTCTCTCTCTCCCCCTAATAATAAAATATTTTTAAAAATCCCTTATTTCATATTATTTAAATGGGAAAAAAATTCGTCCAGCCCAACTAAAAATGCCAATCAATTTCCCCAAATATTAAATACTTGACTACCTATAAAATAATAAAGCAAGGATTTCCTCATAACTTAAAGCAGAGGCCAACACTTTTTCCATAAAAGGACACATAGTAAATATTATAGATTTTGTGGATTATACAGAATCTATCATATTTAACTCTGCCATTGATGCATAAAAGATGCCATAGAGGACACATAAACACATGGTTTGGCTGTGTTCCAGTGAAACTTAATTTACAAAAATAGACACCAGGATAGATTTGGCCCACAGGACATAGTGTGCAGACCTCTGATATAAAGCATTTAAAATATCAAGTACTTCATAAATATTTAAACTCACAATGGTACATTTGTGTGTAGGATTCAAGATACAATATTGATAGAATTCTGTTTTCCTTCCTCATGGGAACAAATATATACTGTGATGTAAAAATAGCAAACAATGAAATAGTAGTTTAAAGATACTTGATAAATATAAAAAAAGTTTAGCAAAATAAAAAAGCAATTTAAAAAATAGTTTGGTTGTGTAATTATTTTCATTGGGTTTATCCTCCACTCTGAGTTGCATGTGTTCTTTCCAACATGTTTTGATTTTCTTTTGCGGTTTTAACAAACTTAGTGGTTTACAACAAGTGTTTTACTTGTTCGTGATTCTGTGGTGAGAAATTCAGGCAGGGTTCAGCTGGGTGGGGTTTTATCTCCATGCATGTGGAAATAGCTGGTGTCTCTCATCAAGCTGCAACTAGATTATTGCTGAGGCTGGAATATTCAAGATTATATGTTTGGTGACATGGTGGGCTCAACTAGAAGGCTAAGACTTCTTGCATCCTATCCATGTAGCTCTGCATGTGGCCAGCTTGAGCTTTTTTTTTTTTTTTTTAAATCATCCCAAGAGTGAGTGTCCCAGGTAGCAAAGGAAGAAACTGCATATCTAAAGCCACACAAGTGCATCACTTCTGCTGCATTTTGCTATCTAAAATATATCAGACGGCCAGCCCAAATACGAGGGAAAAAAGTAAAAGATTCCACCTCTTGATGGGACAGTGTCAAAGTCACATTGAGTCTATGGAAACAGTTTACCCCACAAGGCATTAAGGTATGTGCCATTTCCTGATCATCAGGTTCTGTCAATACAGTATCATAAATGTAGACAAAAGTGAATGTCCCACAAGGTGATGAAATGATCATGGTCCCTGCACATGGTAGTATGACAGAGAACTAAAGACCTAACATAGCCCTTATGGAAAGCATAGTTCTTTGTATTTTCTGAAACAGTCTTTTGTGAATATTTTCTCTCATTTTGTATCTGGCCTATTCATTTTCTTTCTTTTTTTTTTTTAAGATTTTATTTATTTATTCATGATAGACACAGAGAGAGAGAGAGAGAGAGGCGGAGACACAGGCAGAGGGAGAAGCAGGCTCCATGCAGGGAGCCCGACGCGGGACTCGATACTGGGGTCTCCAGGATCACGCCCTGAGCCAAAGGCGGCGCTAAACCGCTGAGCCACCCAGGGATCCCTGGCCTATTCATTTTCTTAAAGATACTTTTTGGTGAGCAGAAATTTTATATTTTGATACAATCTAATAGATCAACATTTTTCCTTTTATAGTTTTGTGAATACATTGTATTTTTTCTAGATGTTTTAGGAGTCTAAGCTTTTATATTTAAAGGTATGACCCATCTTTTTTTAAAGATTGTTTATTTATTAGAGAGAGAGAGTGGGAGAGAGCATGAGCAGGAGGAGAAGCAGGAGAAGCAGACTCCCTGCTGAGCAGAGAGTCCTATGCAGGGCTCCATCTTACCACTCCAATATCATGACCTGAGTCAAAGGAAGACCCTTAACTGACTGAGCCACCTAGAGCCACCCTGTATGATCCATCTTGTATTCATTTTTTTATAAGGAATGAAGCAGGTATCAAGGTTTACTTCATTTTATATAGATTTCCAGTTGTTCTACCATCATTTATTTGAAAGACTTTCACATTGAATTAATTTATTACTTTTACTGAAAATGATTAGACCTTTCATATGCAAGTCTACTTATGGACCTTCCATTCTGTTTTAATAATGGATAATCTAAACAGATGCCAGCATTATATTCTGTTAATTACTGTAGTTTTATCTAAGTCTTATAATTAGGTAGACTCCATTTACTGTAAAGGTGGTTGTCAGCAGGGTCACAGGGTAAGTCAAAGACTGAGCAAAGTCTTGGGGAACAGAAAGGCATCATTTTTCCTAGAGAGAAAATGAGTGTCTTAGTTTAGGCTCCTATGACTAAAGTACCATTAACAGGGTGGCTTAAACAGCATAAAGTTATTGCTCACAGTTCTGGAGTCAAAGAAGTCCAAGATCAAGACAAGCTCTCTCATGTCTCTTCTTACAAGGACACTAATCCCATAATGAGGGCTCCACCTTCATGACCTAATTATCCCCACAGGTCTCACCCTCAAATACCATCACAACCGAGATTAGGGTTTTAAAATATGAATTTGGGGAGAACATAAACATTTAGTCTGTAGGAGTGGGCGACATGTTACCTATTGTTGAAAGAAGTCCTTACCAGAAACCACTGAGACAGGCAACTGCTCCAGTTCTGCATTAACTCACTAAACCATTGTAGGTTGGGCTGGACATAAGTGTGGGGTGAGGTTGAAATGGTTTGTTATAACAACAGTGGTTAACAGCAAAAGCTTTGGAACCATACCAACCTGTATTCATGTTTTCTAGCTACAAGTCTTGGGCAAGTTACTTCTCTAAGCTGTGTTTTTCTTAAAAAAAAAAACAAAAAAAACAAAAAAAAAAAACTAAACTAAAGAATAATTCTACCTGTCTGATACGATTGTTGTGATGATTAAGGTCATAATTGTACAACACATAGCTCTGATTAAATCCTAAGTGTCCTATAGGTGGAAAGTATTAGTAAACAATAGTTGTTTTAAGGTGTAAATCACATGATATAAAATAAAAAATGATTATTTCTCACTTAAGACTTTTTTTTTTTAGGGAAGTTTTAGGTTCACACCTAAACTGAGGGGAAGATTCAAAGACATGCCATATAGTTCTGGTCCACACACATACATAGTCTCCCCCACTATCAACATCTCCCACAAAACAGAACTTTTGTTACAATTGATGAAGCTGATTTGACACATCATTATCACCCAGAGTCCATACTTTATATTAGGGTTCACTCTTGGTGTTGCATATTCTATGACTTTGGACAAGGGCATAATGACATTGTATTCACTATTACAGCATCATAAAGAGTATTTTCACTGCCCTAAAAATTCTCTGTGCTCTGCCTTTTCATCTCTCCCTTTCCCCAAAACCTTTGCAACCACTGATTTTTTTTACTCTCTCTATAGTTTTGCCTTTGCCAGCATGTCATATAATTGAAATCATACAGTATGTGTCGTTTTCAGGTTGGTTTCTTTTACTTGGTAGCATGCATCCATGTTTTCCATGGCTTGCTATCTCATTTCCATAGTATTCCATTGTCTAGATGTACCATAGTTTATTTATCCACTCACCTACCAAAAAACATCTCACTTGCTTCCAGGTTTAGGCAATTTAAGGCTGCTATAAACATCTGCATGGATGTTTTATGTGGACATATGTTTTCAATTCCTTTAGGTAAATACCAAGGAGTGGGATTGCTGGAGCTGATTATCTGTTTTCATCCAGATATTTTCCACAGAATTTGAGGCTTCGGACATGAGCCTTAAAAAAAAAATAGTAGCATATGTGAATCTACTTTTCCTTCTAAACTATAAATGATTCCAGTAATTACCACAACCTGCAAAAATCTAGAATGTTTGACCAGTTAAATAAACACTGTCAAATTCAACCCAAGTTGTAGCATATGTTCAGTATTTACTCTCAATAGAATAATTTCGTGTATGGAACATTTAATATATAGACAATTTTTAAATAAAAAATTTGTTTTAATATCATGCAGAAAATAACATTGCTTACCCTTATGTTGTAGGATAAGTATCCTATCTTATGAACACCATCATTTCTTTGACTGACCAAAGGAAAAATGATGCATGAGTATGAAATTTCCTTTTTAAAATATATTATTGTTTGGCTCTGATTACATAGTAAAGACTTTAAGAATAAACATAAGCAATTTAGTCTCATGGCATAAAGATGTGTGGTCATAGAGAGGATAGACACTTTTATTATTCTTGTATTGTTTGAAAATCTATTATAACTACAAGCTTATTTGAGAGTTAGTTAACTATTTAAAGAACACCCAATTGCACAGCAAGGGAAACCATCAGTAACCAAAAAATGCAACCTAGTGAATGGGAAAAGTTATTTGTAAATGGTATAGTCAATAAGAGGTTAACATCCAAAATATACAAAGACACAATTCAACACCAAAAGCCAAACAACCTGATTTAAAAATGGGCAGAGCTGAATAAACATTTTACAAAGAAGATACACAGCTGGCCAATAGACACATGAAGAGATGCTCAACATCACTAATCATCAGGGAAGTGCACCGTGAAATATCACTTCATATCTCTCAGAATGGGTACTATCAAAAATATAAGAAATAGGTGTTGTAAAGGATGTGGAGAAAAGGGAACCCTCATACACTGCTGGTGGGAATGTAAATTGGTGCAACCACTGTGTAAAACAGTATGGTTGTTTCTCAAAAAATTAATAATGGAAATACCATATGGAACTACCATATGGTAGTAATTCTTCTACTGGGCATTTACCCAGAGAAAATGAAAACACCAATCAAAAAGATACATGCATCTCTATGTTTATTGCAGAATTATTTGCAATAGCCAAGATACGGAAGCAACACAAGTGTTTGTCAATAGATGGGTGGACATAGTGCTACACACACACACACATACACACACACAGGAATAGTAAACAGCCATAAAAAAATAATGAGATCTTGCCATTGGTGACAACATAGCTGGACCTAGAGAATATTATCCTAAGTGAAATAAGTCAGAGAAGACAAATACCGTAGCATTTCATTTATATGTGAAATCTAAAAAACAAAACAAATAAACAAAGGAAAAAACAGACTCCCAGAGAGCAAAGGAGTGGTTACCTGAGAGGTGGTGAGTGGCAGGAAGGGTGAAAAAGACAGAGGAGATTAAGTTCAAACTTCCAGTTATAAAATGAATAAATCATAGGGATTAATAGTACAGCATAGGGAATATAGGCAATAGTATTGTAATAATGGTATGGTGACAGATGGTGACTACACTTATGAACATTGGGTAACATATAGAATTGTCAAATCAATATGTTATACACCTGAAAATAATGTAACACTGTATGTGTTATATTTCAATAATACAGCCATAAATAATGGTGGTTATATTTCTATTTTTTAAATAGAAAAAACCCCACAAAAATATAAAGAACACTCTGAAAATGATAAATGTCAATTATGAAGAAAAATATTATAAGAAAACAGAATGTGATCCTTAGAGAAACAGAAGATTAATAATGCAGAGATACAATATGAAATTGGGATATTAGCACATTAGGGTTTAGTATATACTTCGAGAAAAACTTAAAGCTAAAGGATGAGCTTTGTTTCTTTCTTTTTTTTTTAAAGGATTTATTTATTTATTTATTTATTTGAGAGAGCACAAGTAGGAGGGGCAGAGAAAGAGGGAGAGAGAGAATCCCAAGCATATTCCGTGCTGTGCATGGAGCTGGACATGGGACTTGAACCCAAGACCCTGAGATCATGTCCTGAGCAGAAACCAAGAGTCAGATTCTTAACCAAATGAGCCACCCAGGTGCCCCTGCTGTTTGATTTTTTGAAAATTATTTTCTTTTAGGGGTGCCCGGGTGGTTCAATTGGTTGAGCAGCTGATTCTTGATATTGGCTCAGGTTATGATCTCAGAGTTGTGGGATTAAGCCCCACCTTGGGCTCTGTGCTCAGCTTGGAGTCTGCTGCTTCAGGCTCTCTCTCCCTCTCCTTCCAGCTTGCATACACACTCTCTCTCTCTCCCTCTCTCTCTCCCTCTCTCTCAAATAAATAAATACAATCTTAAAAAATATATTTCTTTTAGGTTTGTTTACTTTGGATGGCCTTTTTTCAATGGGCCTTTGTTCCCTAGTTTATTGAAGTTCAGCATGACCCTTCTGTATGGAAGAGTAAGTTGCTTGGTCAAAATTCTACCTAGAATATTAAAATTATATTAATTTTTTTCATCAAAATATCACACAGTTTATATATTAAACCATTATATACATGTTTCCAAATATTGATTGGCACTTTTTAGAAATTATGAATGCTATCTTTTGAAGTGCCTTTATCAGTTGTAACAGTCTGGGCTGCAGGTAATACCGAACTAATGATGGCTTAACAATACATCTCACTTCACATATTAAGATGTCTGGAGTTAGGCATTTGCCAAGTTGGCAAAGCTGTCACCAGTGCCATCAGGGGCACAGGCTCTTTCTACCTTTCAGCTTTATTAACTTTTACTTTTTTGGCTGCCCTCCTCACCTAAAGGCCATAGAGATTCCTTCAGCTTCTGGCACCCTAATAGGAAAAAAGGGTGGGATTTTCCTAGATATGTTTGTTGTTGTTTTTGCCAGGGAGGAAAATGCCATCTGTAAACAATGTCAACATCACCATCTCTATCTCCTCCACCTCCCTCCTGCTAGCAGACTAATCCTTAGGTTCTTGGCTTGAGTCGGGTCACAGAGTTGTGCCCCAATATGAAGGAGGCTTGGAAGAATGAGAATCAGATATTTTTACCTCTGTCACAGAAGACAGGATCTTCCAGCAAGAAAGGGAAGGAGGCAAACCACTAGCTACGCAACTAAAAGTGTCTAAGCAGGTGCCACACACACTAAAGAAAGGCCATAAATTAATACAGTTAATTAATAATTTTACATTTATTAAACTCTTACTGTGATATGAATCCAATTTTAATCACATGTACTACTTAAATTTTACACCAATTTTACAAATGCAGAAAGTGAGACATGGAGATATTAAATAACTTACCTAAGGCCATACAGTTAGTAAAAGGCAGAGCTGGGATTTCAATCTAGTTAGTCTAACATCAAAGCCAAAAATTTAACCATTTACTTACGGCTTATACATGATCATTATAGTACAAGCTTAAAGGTGAATGCCAAAAAAAAAAAAAAAAAAAAAGTGTATAATTGAAAACAGAAGTGGTAGAAAATTTTATTCTTTGACTCTGGGATTTTTACTATTTTGGCTTTACCCCCTGCTTAGTAAGTAATTCACAGTGTGACTCATTGCTATAACCTATATTATAACTCACCAAGTGGAGATAAAACATGTATATGACATAATGACATTTAGGATAAATTATGACACTAAAAGATTCATTCTTTTATTCTTCTTTGAAAAAGATAAAATGCTTACCAACAGTTTCTTTCTTTTTTTTTAAAGATTATTTATTTATTTATTCATAGAGACATACACAGAGAGAGAGAGAGAGAGAGAGAGAGAGAGGCAGAGGAAGAAGCAGGCTCCATGCAGGGAGCCCAACGTGGGACTCGATCCAGAGTCTCCAGGATCACGCCCTGGACTGCAGGCGGCGCAAAACCGCTGCGCCACCGGGGCTGCCCCCAACAGTTTCTTTTAAAAAAATTGTCAGTTGCTTATAACCATTGCTTTTAAAATATTCTTTAAATTTTTATACTATGAACATCTGATCTTAGCTAAAATGTATCATCCATTGTATATTTTTAGTTCTTTAAATGATTGTATTTTTAGTAACCAATTATGGCATTATATTAAAGAATTGATTGATTTTTCCTTTTCCCTAGTTATGTGACTCTAAAGAGACCCTACTCAAAAAAAGGAAAAATATTACTTTCTAATAGAGAAAAAAAATTAAAACATCTACGTAGTAAAAGGCATATAGCATCTAATCATTTCTTTAAAAGTTGCTCCCTATTCTTTTTGGAGGAGAATAGATAAAGGCAGAAGACAAAGTATTCAAATGGGAGACTTAATTTGTAAGTAATAAGGAAAACGGAAGGACATCAAAGATGGTCTCAGTTTAAGCAGAGCATTTACTGGGATTTTCTAGCAAGCCACAGCCAAAATTCTTGATACAAATATGCAGGTTATTTAAGAAAACAGGGATCAAAGTAGGGTGCTAGGCACTTGGGGATACGGGAAGAACCCTGAGACCTTAGCTATGCCCATTTAATTAAAGGGAAAAAAACTTAATAACTTTAGGGAATAGAAATGACATGTCGTAAGAAAAAGAATGGGAGAATAAATATTTTAACTTCTAATTTAGAGAAGAAATAGAAATGAGCTGAAGCGGCTTTTGAAGTCATCCGGGAAGATGAGTGACTAAGCCAGAAGAATCTTTAAAAACCCTGGTTGGCCAGGATCCCTCCTGGGGAGAACACTTTATAACTGTCTGAGGTTGGAGGGGAGCCCTTCTAATATTCCCATGTTGCCTAGTTTCTGAGTTGTGCTGAGGACCTTGAGGAGCAGAGCACTGGCTCTGTATGGGGCCAGGCAGGGATTTTATTTTGTTGGTGGTAGTTAGTTGGTTGCTTTCACTGTTGAAAGTAAGGAGAGGGAAAGGAGGAGAGATTACGATCCCTCAGGATAGAAAGGCACCGAAACCCCTGGCAGAGGTGGGGGGTGGGGCTGGGGACCTCCACATTTGTGAAAAATTATTTCAAGAATGCTGATCCCTGGGGCACCTGGGTGGCTCAGGCAGTTAAGCAATCTGCCTTTAGCTCAGGTCATGATCCCAGGGTCCTGGGACCGAGGCCCTCCTAGGGCTCTCTGCTCAGCAGGGAGTCTGCTTCTCCCTCTCCTTCTATACTCTCTGTCTGTCTCTCTCTCCTGCACTGTCTCTCTCTCTCTCTCTCTCAAGTAAATAAATAAATAAATAAATAAATAAATCTTTTAAAAAATAAACATCTTGCTTTATTTTTTGGTAACACAAATCCTTCTCTGGTTCCACCTACGAACTCTTCAATTAAGTCGAAATTGCTCACAAATAAGATACGTACCTGTTTCTTTGGAAAACTCATAACGCTGTAGTTGGAACATGCGGCAAAGCATAGGTGCAGCCCGTGTGGAACGAGGACACAGGAATTTTAAGAAATCAAGTGTGCAGGCAGGTGCCAAAATCTAGGAAGGGGACCTGTCTCCCACAGGTCATGGAGTTGACATAGATAAAAACCAGCCGTACGTATGGCTCTGAGGGGGTCCCAGCTGACAACAAGAGATAACTAATAATACATGTAGCTACTGTTTATGGAGCACCTGTGGACAAAGCATCAAGACCACAGCCTTATGTTGTAAACCTGGGCTATATTTTTTGTATCATTTGACTACAGATAACTTCAGATTATTTTCATGTCATTGCTTCTCATTTTATCTCTTAGCATTATACTTGGTATTTCTTGGCAGGCAAAGTATTCCTTGAGTCCTCTCTCAATAAGCTTACAAGCTGAAAGGCTTTGTATTTCACTTTAACAGCAAAAAATATTCAGTGGAGAGGAGAAAGGAAATGACTAGAAAGCTGAAGGAAGGCTAAAGGGAACAACCAAGAGTGTTGTTTGAGCTCTGTATTCTGATGCTGTTTCTTTACAAAGAATATTTAAACAATGCTGTCACCATAAAAATACATAATTAACACACTGTTTTAAATATCCGTAAAGACTACATAGGCTGTCTCTGTCGCGTAAGAGCTGTAATCACAAAGTAAATCCCTGGATATTCCCCAGGAGACTACTCCAAGTGCAGACCAAGGACCAGCAGCCTCAGCATCACCTGGGAACTTGGTATACATGCCGAATGTTGGCCTCACCTTGACCTACAGGGTTGGAATCAAATTTGAAAAGATGATTCTTAGGTACACTAAAGTTTGAAAAGTACTACTCTAAATAGCTTTTGGTGTACTCTGGGAGAGAAGTCTGTACAGGTCAACTCTTTGCTGGGAGCTTTGCCTGGAGATTCAGAGCCCCAGGTACTTGCCCTCTGAGAACAGAAGGGGGAGCCCTAATCCCCCAAATGCCACATCTTTCAACTGGTTGCAGCTATCCTGTTCTTTGCAGGCCTGGCGGGGTGAAATGGGACTATTAGAAACAGCACAAGGAGAGGAAGGAAAACTGAAAGACCTGCAGCCCCTTGCTGGGATTCGGGGCAGCAAGGGAATCTGGCAATACCTTAGAGCTTCCCAGATGGACAGAATCAGAGCAGAAAGAAAACAGGATGGGAGACTAGGGAAGAACTATGTAGTCTTTGTGCTTCTGCTTTTATTTATCATTCTCTGAGTCTCCCTGATTATTTTTCATCCCTTTAAAAAAATTTCCACTACACGTCTGCTTTCTGCTTTTGTTCTTCCCTGGAAAATAATGATAATAATAATGATAATATTTTACATCCACATGATGCTATATACTATCTGGTACATAATAGATATAAGAGTATTCCATAGAACACAATTTTATACGTGTTTTACAAGTGAGAAATAGTCTATAACTTTTCTCCCATATTCTTTATTAGGTTATCTTAAAAAGTAGCTCTTGTTTTCCATTCATTTTTGCAAATTTTAGAGGTTTTTTTTTTTTTTTCATGCACAGAGTCATCTGCAGAGTTCCTGGCATAGTGAGGATGGGGAGGAGGCTTAATAGCAAAAGTCTGGGGGGTGAAAGACTGCATAGGAAGAATTTTAAAAAGTGTAAGAGCTTCATGCTCTGACATGGTGATGACTCAACAAAACACAAATGATTTCCCGGGCTCTATCTGAATCATCCACTTCACTCATTTGCTTTGAAAATGAATATAAGTTTGAAGACAATGGGAAAAGGGAGGCATGAAATGTACAATCTGAGTCCCTGGCAAACTGTGTTTTATTCAAATTCTTAGTCTTTATAATTTGTTTCACTTCCATTTTGATTTATTTCATAAATATTGCAAAACCAAAGTGATCCATAAGCTTTGTAGCCATGCCACAGAGTGAACTTTCCTGTTCTAAATGAGATTGCTAAAGAGTTCAAACAGAAGCTTGAGAAGAAATAATTCAAAACTTCCTTGGACTCCTCAAGATGTCAGATCACCTGATTGCTCTGACACTAACTGCATATTTTACTCACTTTGACTGTGGTCTCTACCTGCAGACTGCATGAAAATAAAAAGGCCTTCTGGGGCCAAAAAGAATTTCAAATTCAGACAAAGAACAAAAGATGTGCTTTAGATTCTTCAGTTACTGAAACTGAATAACTTATTTTCTTGAAAGCAAATAGAAAACAGAGCAGATTCCTAGAATTTCTTCAACTTGAAATAAATGCCTGAACATTGTATTCCCATTTTTCTTCACTTTAGGTATATTTCATTTTTGGATGTCATAAAATCCATAGACATGTGCAGTGTGTATTTTTTGAATGAAAGGATAAATTGTGGGGGGGTTTTGTTGACAAAGTCACACTTTTATCAGAAGTGGACACTCCACTCAGGAATGACTTTAAAGTCATTTAGCCAAGTCAGACTTTAAGAGCTTTTTACTTTTGTCTCCTGTGGGGTCAGCCTGGTCAGAGAACAGAAGGCAGTAAGAAGAGATCTTTAGCTGGCCTGGCCCCAGGCCTACTTGCTCAGCAAAACAGAAGTGGGAAAAAAGGCTTTCAGGAGTGAATATGATACCCCAGACATGATCAGAGAATGAGTCTGTGACCAGAGTCTTGTAGGGACAGATGATGAAAGTGGATGCCAGGCAAGTGGCCAGACCTGGGGATTGGATTCCAAAACCAAGGAAGAAGAAAGCAGGTAGACAGGAATGGATGTCCTATCTGGCCTCTCAACCTAGGAGGAGCAAAACATACTCCTGATGTACTTGTTCAGGTGAAATTGGACAAGAGTGTTCACATATGGCTGCTCTTTATAGAGCCACGTACAATCCCTAGCCAACATTCCACTCCACATGCTACCGGAGGCATTGCAACTGTTGTTAAGAACAAGTGGAGAGAGGCCTTACATGCAAGCCCTCAAGAGCCCCTCAGCCGAAGAACAACTCACACAAATGTGCACGATGGCAAGAAGAAACTCTTCTCCGATTGTCAGTGGAGAGCTACTCTCAGTATGACTTACAGGCTTAGTTTTTGAACATATTGTTTTACTGATGCCATAATGTTTTTCTTAATAGCACACGAGATTGGCATAAGAAAGTAAACTGCCAAGAAAAGTTGAAAGTGAAGTTCATTGTTCTGCTCAATGAGTCACAGTTACAAGCAAAGCCTTCAGAGTCACCACACCTCTGGGCTAGCACTCTGTAACACAGTGAGAGCCAGGGGCTAAAAACCCATGGCTGAGAACCAGTCTGGAAAGACAAGACAGCTAAGCTGACCCCTGAGCTGTGGAGTGAGCACCTGTGGCAGCCTTGTGGCTACCAGAGACATTCCATTCTCCTACACACCCTCAGGGGAGTACCAGTTCCCCAGTGCCTTCTGACAAGACTGAGCAAGAAGAAAACTGCTTTAGAACAGAAGAGATACATTTTAAAAGATACTTTTAAAGTTGGGGGGTGCATTTTCATACTATAATCCAGGGCTCTTCTGTAATCTAGCTTTTATTTCCTTCTCCTGATTTCATTCACTCAACAAGTATTTACTGAGAGTTTCCTGAGCTAGGTGCTAAGGAGGTAGTGATAAAAACAGACAGAGTTATGGCACCTGGGTGGCTCAGTGGTTAAGCATCTGCCTTGGGCTCAGGGCATGATCCCGGGGTGCTGGGATCAAGTCCCACATTGGGCTCCCTGGGCTCCTTGTGGAGAGCTTGCTCTCCTTCTGCCTATGTCCCCAGCCTTTCTCTGTGTCTCTCATGAATGAATAAAAAAATAAAATCTTTAAAACAAAACAGACAGGGTAAGGCCTCTTCTCTCATGTGCCCTTCACTAGAAGCAGAAAACCAATTACACAAAATAAATGTGACACCGTAACCATGATCACACTTCAAAGGAGAGGTATCTGATGCTATGAAAGCATGGAAGAGGGGATTTGACCTAATTAGAAAGCTCAACTCAGGCTTCCAGGCCAGAACTTGAATTTGAAGGAAAAGCAAGTAAAAAAGCCAGAGAAGAGGTTCCACACAGAGGGACAGCAAGAGAAAAATTTCTTCGATATCCCTCAATGTTGCAGCTCTTACCACTTTATTTCCAGTTCCCTGAGAATGCGAGACAAGGTGATATGGTGAAAAAGAAAGGAATTGGGAGCCAGTGGGCCTCATTCTAGCACTGTGACAATGCTCGTACAGCCTTGAATGAGTTTATTTAGATTTTCTGAGCCTTAGTTTTGTCAACCATAAAACAAGTATGATAAAACCCATCACAGGCCTGGGTGGCTCAGCGGTTTAGCGCCTGCCTTCAGCCCAGGGCCTGATCCGGGAGACCCAGGATCAAGTCCCACATCAGGCTCCCTGCATGGAGCCTGCTTCTCCCTCTGCCTGTGTCTCTGTCTGTCTCTCGGTTTGTCTCTCATGAATAAATAAGTAAAATCTTAAAAAAAAAAACCATCACACAATAAAAGTTAGTTCCTTCATCCATTGGCTAATTTTTGATCTTTCTGAGCCTCAGCGTCTTCACTGAAAAATAGAAGTAAGAATTATGCCTGCATCAGAGTTGATATTTAAATGGTTCATTTGCAAACTCTAAAGAATTAGGTAGTTACCAGGTACTATTAATCAGTTGTAAAATATCTGTGGTGCCTACTATGTACCAGACCTGTGATAGGTCCTTGAAAAATGGAAGGTAGACTGAAGCACAGCCTTGCCCTTAGGAGAGAGTTGCTGAAAGAGAAATTTATTCTTTCCCCTGGTCCAGGGAGAAAAGGCAGTAAGGGCAGAGGAAAAGGCCTCTGTGGTCTGCACAGGCATCTAAGTTCCTGGCACTTGGCCCTCCCTGGGGGACATCTGATACCTTCCCCTCTGCCATCAGCTGAGAGTTTGCCCAGACGACCTGACCCAGGGACAGGCCTGCAGGATGGATTTCCAAATATTCCAAATAAGCACACAGGGAATCTTACAACAAACAAAAAATGACTTGAGTGCAGTAGAAAAGTTGTTAGGCCAACCGATGAGGAAGAGGTTGTCACGAATGAGAAGGGTCACGACAGATTTCTGTGTTTTGCTGAAAGTGGAGTGAATAATCCAGATTCTCCGATTTTCAGCCCAGCCAGCCAGGCCTCTCTGCCTTTCTCTTTTGAGCTCCTTTTGTCTTATTTCCCTCTTCCTTCTGAGAAGATATACTGAATAAGGAGTAATTTCTTGCCTAACCATGATTCAAAAGGAAGCTCAGCCACAGAACAGGCAAGTGTGGGGTTGCCTAGAAAAAAAGGACATGTAGAGGCAGGTCTCAGAGAGATCCACCCAGGTTTTGCAAAAAAAGACACCTCCTTCACCACAAGTTCTAAGACCTTCCAAGTTCAGGAAGAAAGTATCAGCTTCCCCATTGATAACCAGGTGCAATGTACCCAGCAGGACCAGTGTGAATGAACTGGAGGCTTCTCTACAACATGACCCATAGGGACAATGTGGATCCCGTTGGCAGCCTGAAGTTTGTGACTCTCTTGGTGGCCCTAATTCCAGAACTCTTATTCCTGGGAGCTGGAGTGAAGCTTCAGGACAATGGGTATGATGGATTACTCATTGCAATCAATCCTCAGGTATCTGAAGATCAGAACCTCATCCCAAACATTAAGGTAAGTGACAAGTGTGAAGTCAATACCATTATCCTATTAGGACAGGACTGTATAGCCTTCTTTAAAGAGCTAACACCTTTGCCTGGTCTATATTTGAATAGTAAAGATGCCAGCATTTCTAGTAAGCACCAAAATTATAATTATGGCCAAGCCAGTTTGTTCACTTAATTCTGCACAGTCTTGGCTCATAGTGTTGATTTAGCCCTCCTTGATTTATTCTTGTTGGTGACTACTGCTTTTAGCTTTTTTGTTTTCCTAACATGACTATTTTTGGGGTAGCAGCTTAAAAATCTGGTCTTTGTGGCAATAAAGACCAGATGTTTGACTGATGAATAAGCATGATTGTACTTATCAAAATCAAGTTGTTGGATTCCATCCTGAGGCTGAAAATTCTGACAGAAAGAGAGTCTGGATGGAGTGCTGAAGAGCAAAATTCTTTTCACCTGAATGTTCTATAAAGTAATTGATTATTTTCACCTTAATGTGGTGCAGGAGGATCAGAACCCCATTACTCAAGAACCACTTGTTGGTATTGCTTTTAATAAATCAGTATTGTCATAGGTGTGGTCTCAAACATACTCACAGGAGTGACAGGAAAGAGATTTATTTGATAAAAGCTTAAAAGTCTTTCACAAACCTGGGAAAAATTATAAAGGCAAGCCCAGACTCACTGTTAGTGTCCTAAAATCTCTTCCAGTTAACTATTTGAGGCTTATTTTGCTCCTAAGTTTTCCCAAAGTCCATCTCTAAAAGAAATGGGCTCCTTGAAAATATTTTCATTATCCTTTACTGTTACTTACTCAAGTATCACCAGGAAATCAAAAAACATAAAAGATCTACAAGCACCAAGATAAGCTTTTCTTTTATTTGGTTATAGGAAATGATAACCGAAGCTTCTTTTTACCTATTTAATGCTACCAAGAGAAGAGTGTTTTTCAGAAATATAAAGATTTTAATACCTGCTACATGGAAAGCTAATAATTACAGCAAAGTAAAACAAGAATTATATGAAAAGGTAAGAATTCAGGATTTTCCTAAATGAGCTTAATTCTGGAGAAAAACAACCAATATAAACTCTGTTCAAACTTTAAAAGTGAGGACTTAGGCAAAAACAAGTCATTGATGTTAACATATAACTAATATTGGGAAGGTTGTTATTCACAAGATACATGGAAATAAAATGAGTACAAATTATGGAACAAAAAATACGCAAATGCCATTGCCCAAGTGGCCTCTCAGAAGACCTCCTCACTCTGTAACTTACAGTGTCCTTTCTGAAATTTTTGCTTAAAGACCCAAAGCTGGTTTTATCCTGTTGAGTATGAGCTGTGCGGGGAACAATTCCAATTATGACTACCTTCTTTTCCCATCCTGTCAGGGGCAGTAGACCTGCATGTCCAGGCAGAAACATGCTATAAAATATGGCTGACTTTTCCTGCCAGGGTGTAAATTAGAATTTCACATGAGCCCAAGTCCAGGACACTGTTTTTGAGGAGTATGGTGATAAGAAGGAAGGCAGAAAGGGGGACACTAAGGGGAGGGGTTAGTTTTTCTTTTCCAACCAAAAAATAACTAAGGACTCTTGTAAGCTGCAGATCATAGTTAAGCATCCACGTCTGCGTGGTATACACAAATGTCAAATACATTTGGCAAATGACTGAAGTCACTGTGAACAAGAACCTGGGCAGCTAGCAGAAGGGGCAGGTGCAGACACATTGAGCACTTAGCTTAGGACTTCAGCAGTGGAGTGGATTCTAGACCTGTAAACCACAGCTCAAACAGAAGGGCTGGGACATATGGTACAGTTTCCCCTTTTCCTCATTTGTGTCATTGGGTATGAAATTTTTTAAGATTATTTTAATTCTTAGCTTTCCGTTGAAGTCCCTCTCTCAGTAATTGAATGGTACAGCAATCTGGATAGCACCCCAGTGTCCTGAAGAAGTTAAAGAGGCTCTTCAAACATTTTATTTATCGCCAGATGAAAGCATTTAGCAATGCTCGGCCATGGAGCTAGGAAAGAGAGGAACTGAGATAAATTGGGAAGATAGTGTTTTGTTTTTGTTTTTAAAATTTGTTTCAGAAAGCGAGAGAGAGCATACAAGCAGAGGGAGGGGCAGAGAGAGAATCTCAAGCCAACTCCCCGTTGAGCATGGAGCCAGGATACAGGGCTCAACTAGGGTCTCCACACGGGGCCTCAATCTCAGACCCTGAGATCATGACCTGAGCCGAAATCAAGAGTCAGATGTTTAATGGACTGAGCTACCCAGGTGCCCCTAGAGAGCCAGCATCTTTTAAAGCTTCCACTAAACACCAGGCATTTTACATATATTGTCTAGTTCTCACACACCTTAAAATTAGTTGCTATTACAAACTATTACCGTATGTTAGGAAACGGAAGCTCGAATAAAGTAAGGATTTTGTCCCAAACAGTAAATTACTGAGCCATGATTTTGATCCATGTCTATTTGCTTCCTAAACCCATGCTCTTTCTGCCAAGCTATGCCATCTCTAGCTATCTATATAGATGGTATTAATCAATTTGATCTTCTGTGAAATAACGAAGTATTGGAGATAATTAGTATCAAAACCAGGTCATACTCCTGATCCTAATGGAGGAGTAGGAAATAAATAATTAAAATAAAAATGATAATATTATTGAACTGAAAGATTAAAGGAAAGAATAAACATTGAGTGCTGTTTATATATCTGTTGGATACCGATTCCTTTAGCCTCATAATATCAATTAAGCAAACAGTGAATGATCCTTATATACAGAGGCCACTGTAGAGGACAAAAAGAGAAGCAAGGTGGTTCTTGTCTGTGTGAATCCATAGTCAAATGCAGATAGGAAACAGGGGAGGGTTGGGAGAGTTAGAAAAAGTAGGTAAGAGCTAGTTTACTATAGTCTATAGTAGAATGGAACCCCAACCTCTTGAGTATTCCATCCCCAGCAGAGCACTCCTTCCTTTTAGCTTCAGAACAAATTTCTAGATGTAGGAATGAGGTTTTGTCCATGTGAAAACTATCCAAGGGCATGACATTTGTAGCCCTTTTGTAAGTGCTACCTTGCAAAGCCCCTGGCTTGAGTTCTTAACTTTCTAAAATAAATGTTAATTATTATAAAAATAATTCACGCTCATTGCAAAAACAAATCAAACACCATAGTAATAATGGAAAACAAAAATGAAAATACTACTCTCCTCTACTCCATGGTGTGCATGCACACACACATAAAACATTACACATATGGTACAGATAGTGCAAGTGTGATGTATATTTATAGGATCATATTAGATCTATAGCTCTAAAATCAACTTTGTTTAGGGGCGCCTGGGTGGCTCAGTCCCTTAAGCATCTGCCTAGGCTCAGGTGGTACTCTTGGGGTCCTGGGATTGAGCCCTGTGTCAGGCTCCCTGCTTAGGAGGGAGTCTGCTTCTCCCTCTTCCCTTCCTCCACTCGTGCTTGCTCTCTCTCTCTCAAATAAATAAAATCTTTAAATAAAATAAAATAATTTCTGTTTAAAAAAAAGTTAACCACATACTTCTAAGGGCAAGTCTTGAGACAACATGTTATGTTTCTTCCTAAAAATAAAAGAAACAATGTTGTATATAAAATTGTATTCTCTAGATGGTTATTTGAATAGATATTTTCTTTAGGTTTGGACTGAAACTACTGTTTTATCACTAATAATTGAAATGGCCAGGGTACAAGATGAAATAGAACTTCATTCCAATGATTGTTTGGTGATCTATTTGATAATGGAAATGAAAGGATAAGGCTTAAAACAAACATGTCTTATTGTCCTGTACTGATGAAGTAAGCAACAGAACGCTGCTCACAACAGACTGTAATACTTTACGGTACAGTCTGAGTGACATTCATTGCTCTTAACATTCATCCAAATATTTCTACTATATTTTATAGTGTTTTATAATGTCAGAATTTTACAGTGTTAACTTTTGAGAAGGTTTTAATCTGGAAAATGAGAAGATCAAATGGAAATAATAAAACTCCACGGAAAGTTGCTAAGCTTTTAAAATATTGATGTTTTTGAAAGTGCCAAATAATTTTATTGATATTTAGTTGTGCATGCATTTTAAACTCCATGTATAAGATACACATTTAAAAAAAAATCTGTTATTAAATTAGAATACAATTCCTACAGTAAAATGCACAGATCTTAAGAGTACAGTTCAAATTGTTTTAACAAATGTATATGTTTATGTCACCAACATCACAGTTGAGATATAGAGTATTATTAAGCATTTCTCTTAATTCAGGCAAATGTCATAGTGACTGACTGGTACGGGGCACATGGAGATGACCCATACACACTACAATACAGAGGGTGTGGAAAAGAGGGAAAATACATTCATTTCACATCTAACTTTCTACTAAACGATGACTTAACAGCTGGCTATGGACCACGAGGTAAGTGTGACCAATCCAGAAATAAACATTGGGCAATACTATTTACAATATTCTGTGCTTGGTGCTGAAAAGCAACTCAAAGAACTTGAAACCTGCAGAGGACTTACCATCTGGATGGGGAGAGATAGGCTAATGTGCCCATGAAAAGGGAAGAGATAAAGTGAGCCAAAAAAAAAAGGTGGACACCAGATTAGTGGCCCAGACAGTGAGTACTATAAGAATTCAGTGAAAGGAGAGAACATTTTGCACTAAGGGTGCTCAGAAAAGGCCCACCCAGGAGAGGCTCTTCAAGTTTAATATGTTGATAAGTGGAAAGATGAGAGAGAACAGTGCAGAGTATGAATAAACAGTTGCAGCAGAGGCATCCAGAGCATATTTGAGAGATGGGAGTGGTAGCTGCTGTGATGGTGCAGAGAGACTGTGAGGAGCGAAGTAGTGGAAAAACATGTTGAAATGCACGTGGGGATGGGTGATGCGGAGCCTCAACTGCCCAAATTAGCGAGTCACCACTGAAGGCTTATGGGCACAGGAGAGAAATCAATATAAAAGTGTTTTCAGAAGATGAATCTGGCTGTAGAATAATGATAATCTGGCTCCCTCAAATCAATGAGAGGGAAAGTGAGTATCAAGAGAATAACTAGAAGTCCAAGCAGGAGACAATAGACTTGAATAAGAATAGGGGCAGTGAGATGGGGACAGGAAAAGGTGTTGAGAACAATGAGGTTTTTTTTAAAAAAGATTTTATTATTTATTTATTTATTTATTTATTTATTTATTTATTTATTTCTGAGAAAGAGTGAATGAGAAAGAAAGAGAGAGAGCACGAGCAGGGGCAGAGGGAGAAACAGACTCCCTGATGTGGGGCTCAATCCCATCATGACCTGAGCTGAAAGCAGATACTTAACTGACTGAACCACAATGAGAATTTTCTATGTGCCGGGTGCTGTGCTTTTTGTTTTTCAAATGTTACCTAATTTAATCCTAACAACTCTAAATCTTGGGAGATATTCTCCAGAGGGTAAAAAGAGAAATAGAGGTCACACTACTACAGAGTGAAAGGCAAGAGGGGAGGGGTGTGTGGCAGCATTAAGAAGCACAGCAGGTTTATGTCAGAGGTAGAAGGGACATCCACAGGTTTGGATCTAGGCAAGTTGATTGAGGGGAGCAGCCGACTGTTCTGGCGGAAAGGCTCAGCCTGTGATGGATGTGGGCGGCTGGAGTTTGGGAGAGAAGTCAGGGTCATAGATTTGGAGACTGGTGTTTAGTGGATGAATGTGAGGGAGAAACTGTACAGAGAACAGATCAACAGCTCAAAGGCTAACTATCCCATGCTTAATTTTTAGTTTTTCATATTAACATACAATAGTGCCTTTCAAATGATGTTTTCACTTTTAACTGCCATTTAAATCTACATAGATGTTGTTATCATCTATATGGATAGCAGGAACTAGGGCAACACACTGTACAAAACACTTTATAAAACACTTTTTCTTTTTTTAAGATTTCATTTTATTCGACACAGAGAGAGAAAGAGAGCACAGCAGGGGGCATGGCAGGCAGAGGGAAAGGGAGAAGCAGGCTCCCCACCGAGCAGGGAGTCCAATGTGGGAACCGATCCCGGAACACTGGGATCATGACCTGAGCCAAAGGCAGATGCTGAACAGACTGAGCCACCCAGGCACCCCTATAAAACACTTTTTATAAAAACATCTTTTTCCCAGTAACTATGGGATGCTGATAATCTCTGCCAAATAGATGACCTCACCAGCACTTCTAAATTGCATGAGTAGGCACAAACTTTCCCTTAATACCTTCAACTTATTTCCCCTCCCTTCCTTTGTCCCACGTTGCAAAACTTGCACAATAAGCTGCAGCCTCAGTCAGCTCTTCAAACACTTGCTCTCAGAACTTAAAAGAATTCAGAAAAAAAGGAAAAGTGCACTTTGGGAGAGGGGTTAATCTTGAAAGCTTTTACTAGGGAATAGTTTTGATCAGAACACTGAAGGAAATGCAAGATTTAGAGAAGTAGAGATAAAGATATAAGGGATTTGATGCTGAGGATTGGTGTTTCCCTGACCCAAGAGTTGGAGACAAAAATATAAACGTGGAGAATCAGAGATAAAATAACAGAGAAAGGATGATTTTTTAAAAAAGATTTTATTTATCTATTCATAGAGATGCAGAGAGAGAGAGAGAGGCAGAGACACAGGCAGAGGGAGAAGCAGGCTCCATGCAGAGAGCCTGACATGGGACTCGATCCAGGGTCTCCAGATCATGCCGTGGGCTGCAGGCGGCGCTAAACGGCTGCGCCACCGGGGCTGCCCAGAAAGGATGATTTGAACTGGAGAGGAGGTTTAGGATCTTTTGTACTCCCTTGTCCCTCTCTGGCTCCAGGGTTTCAATCATTGCTCTAGAAAGGAGGATAACGTACAAGAAAAAAGTAGGCATGTGTGGATAACACAGACTAAAGAAGAGCAAATCTTTGTTTACATGTTTGGCATCTTAGTCTTTTTGGGGCTGCTATAACAGAATACCATAGACTGAGTGCCTTTTACACAACAGAAATTTATTTCTCACGGTTCAGGAGGCTGGGAAGTCCAAGATTGAGGCAATGGAAGATTTGGTGTATAGTACCCACTTCCTGGTACATGGACAACCATTTAATGGCCTGTGTTCTTACATGGTGGGAAGAGGAGGGAGCTCTCTGGGATCTCTTTATAAGGGCACTAATCCTATTCATAAGGGCCTCACCTTTGTGACCTAATCACTTCCTGAAGGCTCCACTTCCTAATACCATCACATGGACCATTAGGATTTCAACATACAAATCTGGGGGGGACATAAGCATTCAGTCCACTCTACTTAGATATACTTCTTTCTCTTTCCCCAAATCTAGAAATGGTAGGCCTGTAAGAAGCTACATAGAAACGTGCTACACAGCTTCACTGGAGAAATGAGACAATGTGGGACTCATCACTAGTTTCAAATAGGGCGTGCGCCAAGTAAATCAATCACTAGTTTGCATTTACAGGACTAAATGTATTTTCAGACTGCCTCTTATATGATGGTGGGGGTAAAGCAGGAGATGGGAATAGGTCAGGAAGAGAAAAGTGGGAGGATTACACTTCAACCCTATGTAGTGAGTATATATAGTCAAGTGATATTACATCTTCACTGGTTAGCAAAGCCCACTGCTGAGATTTCAGGAACTCAAAACAAAAAATCTCTCTTCCACAGGTAGAGTATTTGTCCATGAATGGGCCCATCTCCGTTGGGGTTTGTTTGATGAATATAACGATGAGAAACCTTTCTATATAAATGGGCAAAATCAAGTTAAAGTAACAAGGTTGGTACTTTTTCTGTTTAAAATTTTTTTTTCTTTTGACTCTGACATAAAGCAGCTAATGGCAGCTAAAACCTAACTTGCAAGGAAGAAATCCTTTCATTTTACAATTTTATTTCATTTTTTAAAAGTTGATAAATGTTTATGTGGTTCAAATATGAAAACAGGGATGCCTGGGTGGGTCAGCCATTGAGCATCTGCCTTCACAGCTCAGGGCATGATCCCATGTTCCCGGGATTGAGTCCCGCATCGGGCTCCGTCATAGAGCCTGCTTCTCCCTCTGTCTCTGTCTCTGCCTCTCTCTCTGTGTCTCTCATGAATAAATAAATAAAATCTTTAAAAAAATATACGAAAACAATATAAAAAGTTAACTCTAAGATATCTTGTTCCCACCCTTGTCTTCACCCATTTCCCTCTCATCCCCTCTAGGTAACCATTTTTTATTAGTTTCTTGTTTATTTTTTAGTATTTCTTCAAGTAAATCTAAATAAATATGAATATATATTTTCTTTTTTTTCTTAAAAATAATTGTTTAGTGTTCCACTGTGTGGATGTACCATCTCACTTGCTTTCAACTGGTCTCCTATTGTTGGACAAGTGGGTTGTTCTCAATTTTTTGTTATTACCAATAATATTATAGTCATAATGCTACATATATGTAATTTCTCAGTATGCAGGCAGATCCATATATCTATAGAATAGCTTCCAGGGATTACTGGGTCAAAATGTGCCCTCATCTATAATTTTGGTAGATAATGACCAATTATCAATTGGAAAATATTTCTCTTCTAAAGGTTGTATTGTTCTTCACTTCTATTGGAGTGTCTGAGATTGCTTATTTAGGAAAGAATCCTTTTAAATATCATTATTACATGTTCACTTTCTTCTGCTCTGATGTCCAATGGCAATGAGCTCAAAGACGCTGTGATGCAAGATACTATCAATCATGTTCCTCCTTGGGACTCCAAAAAATCATGTTGATTTCCTAGTATCTTTTTCTTTTACCCTGTTTAGTTGGTAAAACTTTTGGTAATACAGAATTCCTCATCCAGATCAAATGCTTTAATATAAAGTGGACTGCATTTCCAAATTAATGAGCTTTCTTAAGAGGGTAGTTTTTTAAATGTTTTGTGTGTATCTAGCAAGCTACAAGCCCTGTAACAAATTATTATATGAGCCAATGAAGAAAAAACATAAGTATTTCTAAAATAGACCCAATTTCTCTTTCTATTTTTAGGTGTTCATCTGATATCGCAGGCATTTTTGTATGTGAAAAAGGTCCTTGCCCCCAAGAAAACTGTATTATTAGTAAACTTTTCAAAGAAGGATGTATGTTTATATATAATAGCACCCAAAATGCAACAGCATCGATAATGTTCATGCAAAGTTTATCTTCTGTAAGTATAAAGACAACTGCCTTGGATTGACAACTTCCTACAACATGCCATCTCTTCCCAAGGTGGACTGATAATGTTTGAAGTATTTAAACAAAAAGACAATTAGCACTCACTATGTTTTAGAGCTTGGGGGCTTTACAGTTTATCTAGTTTTTATTTCACAGATAAAAAACACCAAGGCCCCAAAGATGATCACCAAAAAAAAAAAAAAAAAAAAAAAAGATTCCTTTAGAAAAGTGATTATTTGCTTTCTAGGGAAGGTAATTTAACAAGGAAGCTCTGTAGACTTCAAAATAAACTGCTCATCTGAAGGTATTGAGGAAAAGTGTATTGAGTTACTAAGAGTGATAAAATACATGATTATATGTCTTTCATTTGAAGTAGCAAACCATTTCCCAGCACCTCCAAAAAAAAAAAAAAGTAAGAAGTAGCAAACCACTCTTATTTTAATTGTGTTTCCTAATTCTCTTTCCCTTGTTTTGCACAGAGCACAGAAATTAAAAGAAAAACCAGACGTTACCAAAAGAAGTCAACTAACCCTTTGTAGTTTCAGAAGCTTAACCTTGTCAGTATTTTGCATTAGCAAGAGACTAGTGTATGGATCTAGAACACCATTTTTAAAAATTGTTATTTTAAAAGAGTATTCTGTCAGAAGATCCAATACTTAACATTCTCCAGCTAGTTCATTTTCTGTCTGAAGGAAGAAGCATGAAGCAGCCAAATTCTCACCAGAAGCCTGCTTTGAAGGAATAGAATCAGAAAGGAAGGAGACTGGTGATACAGAGGTTTACTGGTATCAGCCTTCATGACCTGACCTGTCCACCCATCTTCACAAAGACCTGAAACTCACGTGTGTGTGTCAAATCTCCCCTCCACAGTGCTGGGGCATGGGCGCATGCCTCTGTGAAGTTTTGCTTCCATAGATGACCAATGTTCCTTAGATTGACATATTCTTTTCTTTAAACAATTTTTTTTCTTCAATCTGGTTTAGTCAAGGCTACGAGTCATTCTGCAACTTTAAAGTGATTTTTCATACTTCTTGTCTGATACATTGTTTTTAATTTATAGCTTTAATACCTAAGGCCAACTTAATTTCATGTATTTCATCCACATTGTCTGTGATCCTTTGAAAGACCTAATCACTAACATCCAGTCAAAAAAGTTTCACAATTCTCTAACCATAGTCAGGAGAGAAAAGAGTTAAAAAAATAAATAAATAACAACAAAAACGGGTTACATTCCCGTCTCCCCATGCTACTGGGAAACTCATGTCCTTAAGCAATTATCAGCCTTCTGAAGCTTTAGCTTCCCCTTCTATGAAATTAGAGATGGGACTGGGAAGTCTATCAGGTTTCTTCTAGCTCTAAGCTCCCATGGCTCTGTTAGCAGGAAGTATCTACTCTGTAGGAATATAAGCACTGGGAATAGGTGGTAACCTATTACTTTGCGATGCAAACCATACCTTAAAAAGGGGTGACATATGTTTAATTCATTATTAAATGAATTATATCTCTATTTCCAAAAGGGGAGAAAGATCAGGAAGTAGATTTAAGTTGCTTTTTTGTTCATTATCCTATTCTTACAGAGATCAATATTTGAACTAGATCAATTTATGTTGACTGATCAATAAATAAAGGTGCAGCTGGGTCATTATATATAATTCGAAGGAGTAGGTTGACCGAGATAACATTTTCTAGAGTGTTTTCTTTAACACACTATCATTTGAAAAAAAGTGGAACATTGTTTTGTTTTCTTAAGACTAAGATATATATACATGGTCTGCTCTCTGTTATCCAAGTGCAAATAGACTATAATAGACGGATCACAAATACCACAAGGTTGCCAGTGTTTCAAGCAAAGGGTGCGAAGGTATATTTGTAAACTCAATATCATTCTTGAAGTAATAAAGGGCTGCTATAGCACTTCTGTTATCTCATGTTTCAACTCACCTTTCCTTTTACCTTTAGCTGCTTGAGAAGAAGTATGTCTAATATGGGAGGAGTGTCTTTATTCTCTGATAGGCATTGTTCTTTTTCTAGGTGGTTGAATTCTGTAATGCACGTACGCACAACCAAGAAGCTCCAAACCTACAGAACCAAATGTGCAGCCTCAGAAGTGCATGGGATGTAATCACAGACTCTGCTGACTTTAATCATAGCTTTCCCATGAATGGGACTCAACTTCCACCGCCTCCCGTGTTCTCTCTTATTCAGCCTGGTGACAAAGTGGTCTGTTTAGTCCTGGATGTGTCCAGTAAGATGGCAGAGGTAATATTTTGCACCAAAGTGGCTGTAAACCATTCATTTTTTTCTATCAGTTTTCGATTCTTTTCATTTTCTAGCAGGTAAGGGCAAAGAAGGAGAGGCCAAGGTTTGGAACTGTTATGTATTTTGTCTTTTCTTGGGGACAAGAGGAACAAACTTAGGATGTAGGCCAGAAATTGAGATAAGGCAGATAAATGAAACCCACAGATAATCCCTAACCCTGATTTTTTGCTACTAATTGCAACTTTTTTTCCAACCAAGACCCTTTCCCAAAACTCTGATGTGTAAGAGAATCTCTTGTCTGGCTATATTTCACTCACTGGTAAGCTTGCTGAGGTAAGAGACATTGGGTTTGCAAGAGAGTGTGATTATCCATTGTGTGTATATTTTCCATGTCACAATGGATAGAAAACCATACTTCAGTCATTCAAGAAGCTTGCAGCCTTCCAGAAATCCACTCCTGAAAACCCCAGAACTCTCAGTTAGTGGTTAAAGTCTTAGTCTCTGGAACCAAGCATATGTGCTTTAAAACCTGGCTTCTTATTTACTGTTATATAATCAGGAGCAAAATAACCTTCCCAAACTGTTTTCTCATTTGTAAAATAGGGATTATAATACCTACTTTTAGTGTTGTGACAGAAGCAGCTTATACTAGCTCATTAGAGTCGATTGTTAAATTTTTAGAAAATTTGCAAGCCAGTAGTTAAATATAGCCATTATTAAAAATTAAACTATGTAGATTTAGAATTAAATACAGTATATTAAAACAAACATAATAAATGCTTAAAACTCATCACTTCCTGATTATTTTCCTACTTTTTTTTTTTTTAATCATTATCTATGAGCAGAATCCGTAAACAATAGTTCATGAGCCAATTTGGCTCACCACCTATTTTTGCATAGCCCACAAGCAAAAATAGATTACTTTTTAAATGGATTAGAAAAAAAATCAAGAGAATGATAATATTTCATGACATGTGAAAATTATATGAAATTCAAATTTCAGTGTCCATCAATAAAGCTGTATTGGAACACAGCAATGCTCATTTATTGTATCTATGGCCACTTTAGTGCTAAAACAACAGAGTTGAGTAATTGCAACAGAGAACATATGCCTAAAATACTTGACTAAAATACTTGACTTTCTGGCCCTTTTCTGAAAATGACTGCTGATCTCCGATCTATGCTTTTAAGATGGTTTCTGGCCTACTGTATCTGTCTGGGTCTACTACTACATATTTCTTACCCAACTCTGCTTTCAGTGATGTCAAATTGACAACTTGAAATTAGCCATGGTGGGAGTATGTACCCCACAGAAATTATGAAATCAAGGTCTCTCTCTCTCTTTCTGCCAGAAAGCCAGTTTAAAAAAACATTTACCATCATACCATCATCTACTTCATAAAGTTGTCAAAGGGGAATAAATGAGAAAATGAATATGAAGCTTTTGGTTCCTAAGTGGTAGTTATTATTTTATTATAGTACTTGTCCTAAGGAAGAGTTTATCCTCTTGTATTCTCTGGATCACTAGTTGTAGAAAATTTGTCTTTTTTGGCTTGTCTCTGAAACGTTAGAAGCACCACTCATACATTCAACATCTAAATAATTTTGTAATCTTGCCTACCTGCAGCTAACTAGGGCATGATCTTCTAAAATATGGTCTCCAGATGATTTATATTGGCTAGCTGCCTCTATTGAAGAAGAATAGACAGAGTGAAAGTGATAGTTGGATTTGAGAGAAGCTCTAAGGGATGTGGAAGAGAAATATGCCTAAAGTAACACACTCATAGCAAAGCAAATTTCCTTCCCTTTTCCTGCCAATACTGTCCTTGAAATGTCATGGTCATTCGTTCATTAGGCGCCTGTACTGTGCTGGCTTGCAGGATGCAGAAATGATAGGACATAGTCTCTGCTTCAAAATGCTCACAACTTGGGGTCCCTGCAGGGTGGCTCAGTTGGTTAAGTGTCTGACTCTCGATTTTGGCTCAGGTCATGATCTCGGGGTCATGAGATGGAGACCCAGACAGGGTCCAAGCTCAGTGAGGAGTCTGCTTAAGAGTCTTTCCCTCTGCTCCTCCCTCCCAACTCTCTCTTTCAAATGAATAAATAAGTCTATATGAAATGCTCACATACATGCACATGTGAATAAATACAATATAATGTGACAAGGCTTCAAAGAGGTGTGAGTTGCTTTGGGAACATTGATGAGGAAGCATCTAGTGCCATAAAAGAAAGTGACTGAGGAGGACTTCATTGAGAGGATGAACTTGGAGTTGAATCTTGAAGGATGAGAAGGTACTTGCTAGGTTGAGGGAGAAGAAGGGAAGAATTCCAGGGAAAGGAAGAATTTGTGCAGTGGCTGACAGGCAAAATTAGAAAAATCTGTGGGGAGTACATCTGTTGGTATGGCTACAACTAATATTGGGTGTGTCTAAGAAAATGGCGGATAAGATGCAGAGATGATATGAATCTGAGAGAAACTTAAGACTTTGAGTTGGTAGGACCTGTTCGAGGATATGGGGGCTTGTAACAGATGGGTAATGAAAGACAGCTCCACGCTTTTGGCTTAACTGGTTGGGAATGGAGATCATGATTAAGAATGGTGAATTAAAATTTTAAAACTTAAAAAAAATTAATTAGCTAATTTTAAAAAAGAATGATGACTTGATGACATGATGTTAGCAATAGCTGCTAATTACTGGGTGCTGACTATATACCCATTTTGCAGATGAGAAAACTGAAGCTAAAAAAGATAAGTGATTTCTCTATGGTCACATAATTAGCAAACTTTGAAGGCAGGATTCAAAGTCCTTGCTTCATCCACTGTACCAACTTTCTCCCCAATATTGCAAGAGAAACAATATTTGGGAAGGGAGGCAATGAATTCAAAGTGTGTTGAGTCTGAGATACCTGTGGGACGTTAAATTGGTAATGTTTCCTAAGCAATGTGAAATGTAGGTCCAGATATTAAGGGAGCTGTCTGGGTTGGAGATAGAGACTACAGTCATTGCTGAAGAGGTGGTCATAGAAGCTCAGTTTGCTGCTCCCATAGCCTTCAAAACAAGTGATCCTAGTGAACATCAGTACCATCACCTGTCCAAACCTGGTCACTAATTCTAATTTATCATTGGTTAATGCTTCAGAGTATAACTGTACTGTCATTTATGTCTCTCAGTTGAAACTCATAGTGATTCTATTTAAATAAGTAAGAAGGGATCCCTGGGTGGCGCAGCGGTTTGGCGCCTGCCTTTGGCCCAGGGTGCGATCCTGGAGACCCGGGATTGAATCCCACATCAGGCTCCCGGTGCATGGAGCCTGCTTCTCCCTCTGCCTGTGTCTCTGCATCTCTCCCTCTCTGTGACTATCATAAATAAATAAAAACTTTAAAAAAAATAAATAAGTAAGAAAAATATTATTATCCTCACTTTACAGATGAAGTGCCCAGGCTAAGATGACCATGGTAACAGAGGATAGTGCCTGTATACATACCCCTAACTACTACTTTTCTCTACTATCAGGTCTTTTTGTGGTGTTTCCTCTTACCCAGACTGGATTTTAAAAGAAACAGCTACAAATCTAATTTTAACTGGTTTCATAGAACTTGAATTCTGAGTTGGAGAGAAACAGTGTGAATAGGTATCCTTGGAGAGTGGTAAATATGAACAGCTTCTTGGAGGCACGGTTCTAAACCCCCTCTTTGAAAAGCACTTATTTTTTTTACAATTAATGAAATGAGGATCCAGCATTGTGTCACTCTTTACAGCTCAAAAAGTTACAATCTGACATTGCTAATGATTTGCAGAAATATTTGCTGATTGAGTTGCTTAGTCATACTTTTGTCTACCAAACAAATGTAATTCTTTTTCTTTTTCTCTCTTTTTTTTTTTTTCCTTTTTGGGACATAGGCTAACAGACTCCTTCGACTGCAACAAGCAGTAGAATTTTACTTGATGCAAATTGTTGAAATTCATACCTTTGTGGGCATCGTCAGTTTCAACAGCAAAGGGGAGATCAGAGCCCAACTACACCAAATTAACAGTGATGATGATCGAAAGCTATTGGTTTCACACCTGCCTATGACTGTGTCAGCAGAAGCAGAAACCAGCGTTTGCTCAGGGCTTAAGAAGGGATTTGAGGTACAGTAGGGCACCCAACCTTCAAATCACCCTCACTTTCCTTTTCTTCATTTTGTATCTGAGGTTCCTTCTGATTTGGGGCAATCTGTTATACTGTGGTCATAACAGCTTTCAACTATAATGATGTTGATCCGTAATGATGGATTAGTTTTAAGGTCAGGAATCATATCTTATTTACCATTAAACCCCATGTGCCTAGCAAAGTACCTGTCACATAATAATTGTTCAATGAATGCTTGTTGAAGGAATGAATTAATAAATAAATAAACAGCCAAGGATGGAGGACTTTAGTGCCATCTAGATGATTTCTAACACTGTTCCTATTCATTCTGGGACTGTCCCAACTATAGCCATTTTTACACTTGGGTTTCCAGTCAAAATCAACATGTCTGCCTTCTGTATATAATCATTCTGGACTTGTCTAATTCTAATGTGTAGCCAAGATTGAGCCAAGAGCCAAGGCGTCTTATTGGTCATTCACTGGATGTCCGAGGCAGTGATAACACATAAGAATGTGCCGCCATATCCTCTATTATGGACCCTATTCTAAGTCAGGGTCATATTGTGATGATTCAAACAGGAAGAGTACCTCTCTACAAGCAAACCAGCAATGGCATGTAGAGTGATGCTATCAAGTCCTGTGATGAAGTGAATTGAGGCCAGAATGGAGATGGGCATAGAGGGCAGTGAGCCACAGAGGATCTGAAAGAGGCATATGCCTCATGGGTGGGGATTCTGGAATGAGTGAATTCTTCTGTTCAGTCAGACAATCTGAATTACATTTCCTTCCAAATGACTGATACTATATGTTCAGGTGGTTGAAAAGCTGAATGGAAAAGCCTATGGCTCTGTGATGATATTAGTGACCAGTGGAGATGATGAGCATATTGACAATTGCTTACTCACCGCACTCAGCAGTGGTTCAACCATTCATTCCATTGCCATGGGCTCATCTGTGGTTGAAAATCTGGAGGAATTATCACGTCGTACAGGTAAACATATTTCTAAAAACTTATATTTTAGAGCATTTCCTTAAACTTGAATATTCAAAGCACAAACATGAAGCTCAGATTATGTCAACAGAATGTGTGGCTTAAGTGAAAAAAAATAGAAATAGTTATCTTAAGGAAAACAACATAAAAATTAAATTATGCCAAAATTTTGCAGACTTTGCTTTTAATTTTTAATTTTTTCAGAGAGGGAGAAAGAGATAGGGGGTGGGGCAGGGGGCAGAGGGAGAAGGAGAGAGAAAATCCCAAGTAGACTCCATGCCTAGTGGAGCCTGACACAGGACTTGATCTCAAAACTTCAAGATCATGACCTCAGCCAAAATCAAGACTTGGCTGCCCAACCAACTGAGCCACCAATGTGCCCCCAAATTTTGCTGACTTTTTTAAAAATATTTTATTTATTTGAGATAAGAGAGTGTGCGTGCGAGAGAGCACAATCGGTGGAGAGAGAAAGAGAGAAGCAGGCTGCCCATCAAGCAGGGAGCCCAACTTGGGGCTCAATCCCAGGACCCGGGATCATGATTTGAGCCAAAGGCAGCCGCTCTACTGACTGAGCCACAGAGACGCCTCCAAAACTTTGCTGACTTTTAAACATTTTCCTTAGAAGATGCCAATTATATACATCGAATGAAAATATAATTTCATAATTTCTTTGTTAAATCAGTCTGAGCATGTATAACAGAAGGCTAAAAATATGTTTACTATATGATAAAGACACATACCATATTGTAAGACACATACCTTTCTTTATTCCATATGAGGCATAGAATAATTTTATCTTATATTCCTTATAGTCAATAAAAATGAATATTGCTGACTTTAAAACTGAAAGTTAGGTTTTATGGAATTATCTTTGAAAACAATGTTTTCAGAATATGAATGTAAATGTAAATATATAGCAATGTAGACAGGTAGCAATTACCCTAGACTATCTAGGAATTACCTTAATTACAAGACTATTCAATAAATATTCATAGAGTTTTTATCCTGTGCCAGGGAGAGGTTTATTTTTTTTTAAGATTTTATTTATTTATTCATGAGAGACAGAGAGAGAGAGAGAGAGAGAGAGAGGCACAGACACGGGCAGAAGCAGGCTCCATGCAGGGAGACTGACATGGGACTCAATCCCAGGTCTCCAGGATCACACCCTGGGCTGAAGGTGGTGCTAAACCGCTGAGCCACCTGGGCTGCCCCAGAGAAAGGTTTAGACCTTGACGTTACAGCTGTGAACAAAACAGATAAAACCACTCATCTCTGCTGCTTATCACATGGCTGGTAGGATGCAAAGCAGGTCAAGCATAACTCCTTCCCCCAAATTAACCCTCTTACACAAGAAAGGTTGTTGGATAAGACCTAACCTGTTATTTTTTGTTTTATTTTATACATTTTAATAGTTAACATAATCATGTATTTCAGGAGGTTTAAAGTTCTTTGTTCCAGATGAATCAAACTCCAACAGCATGATTGATGCTTTCAGTAGAATTTCCTCTGGAACTGGAGACATTTTTCAACAATGTATTCAGGTCAGGATTCCCTCAATATCATACTAACGGGTGGGGTTGGGTTTGGGGTGGGTGGGGGGTACAGAGAGAAGGAATCAAGAAAAATAGATGAATTGTGCTAACTGCCTCATTAACCTTATTTGACTATGTAATAATTCTTGCACAGAAGGCTTTTAATGAGCTTCTTGGTCTCACCAAAGCCTGGATTCACTTTTACCTAATGTCTATTCTTCACCACCTTAGGAATAATTTCCTGTAATTGCCACCTTTACCTTTAAAGGTCTGTAAGCAGAATTTGCTCCTTCCTAGTGGCTAAAATAGGTGTGGGGGTGGGGTGGAGGCAACGCCAAGGAGGAAAATAAGAAACTGTGTCTTTAGTTTGAGTTCTATAATAACTTTCTATCAGTCATAATCCATTTTACTTTTTTTGGCTTCTTAAAAAACTTCTTCAAAGCTCCCCCTTCATATTAAAAGTATCAACTATTTCACTAAATTCTAAAAATTTTTAAGTACTCTTTCAACTACTGCAATTGACTTTGTTCAAAAAGGGCTTCCTCTACTCAAGCCATTTTCAAAAGGGCCAAATTTTTTCTAAGTAGTTTAAAGATATTTTGAACATAACTAAGAGTCTGGACAAAATTTCATCTGCTGTTTCCTCACAGATGGTAAGTGAAACTGCCAAGTTAATGACTTGTTGTGAACAATGAAATCAGTTAAATTATTCTTAGGAAATATTTAACATCAAGATTATATGTACACAGTAAGGCAATAACCACATTTCCATCTTAGAAGTAAAAAAAGGTGAATCATAAATGAGAACATACATTATCATTAAATTACAATTGTTTGTTCCTAATAATCTTTCTATCACATGATTTCTTCTTTAACAATATGAAATAAAAACAAACATTTTAAAGTTTTTAGAAATTTAACAAAAGTTTTTAAAAATCATATGGCTCAATCAAATTAGCCTCATGTTCCCAAACTTGGCCTCCTCTCCCCCAGTTGTATGTCATTAGCCCCACTAGACCATGGACAGAAACTACATCTAATTCCCCTTCAACAGATCTGGCCCAACACATAATGTGCCCCACTAGTCAGCAGTCCACAAATGCTTATAAAACGAATTTGAATAAATAATCCACAGTGTTTTTGCTGTCATCTACCAAAAATTTTATATGCTTTCCAAGTTTGAGCAATATTACAGAGTGTTACACAGTGTGTTTATTTAATAAATAAAAATTTTCAAAGTTATTTATTGACTTGTGTCTGTTTTGAATACACAGTGATTAAATAAATGTAGGGGCTCTGGTGTCAGCCTGCCTGGGCTCTATCCCAGTTTCAGCTCCTTGCCATGTGACATTGGACAAATGACTTCGTTAAGCCACGGTCTTCTCATCCGTGAATGTGGATAACAACAGTACTCACCTCAGAGGGTTTTCATAGGATTAGTGAGATACCATATGTAAAGCATTTTTAACACTGTACTGTCATCTGTTTGCATTCTGTATGTATTGTATGCACACACACATGCGCACGTGGCTTATTGTGAATGGCTAAATAATTATTTTAATGTACTCAAGCCCCCTGAAACTCAGTGTTTTGTTTATTATTAAAATATATAAAAAGGTAGGGGCACCCGGGTGACTCAGTCATTTGAGAGTTGACTCTTGATCTCAGCTCAGGTCTTGATCTCAGATTTGTGAGGTCAAGCCTCACACTGGACTCTATGCTGGGAGTGGAGCCTACTTGAAAAAAAAAATACATACAAGTATCTGGAGAGATAACATAAATCAAACCACTTAAGCACATTCACGAACAAAAATTTTTTTTTTAAGTTTGATATTATAATTGCTGATCTGAGGCTAATGTTGATTTGGATGAGAATTAGTATGAGAACAGTTAAAATTTCTCTATAAAAAATAATGAAGTGATACTTGTATTAACCATACTAGAATATTTTATATCTTCTGTAGTCCTATAATATAGAATATTTCACTTTGGTGAGGTATTTTTATAAAAAGTGATTTATATGAATATAGTTCATGTCAGAATTAAATTATTTTTTTGCCAATTTTATTTTTATTTGTCCAGAAGTAAAGGAAAAGATGGATGTTTATGTCTACCCTAGAAACTTTCACATATATGTGTGTTTTCTTGAACAGCTTGAAAGTACAGGTGAAAATGTTAAACCTCACCATCAATTGAAAAACACGGTGACCATGGATGACAGTGTGGGCAATGACACAACCTTTCTAGTCACATGGCAGATCAGTGGTCCCCCTGAGATTCTGTTATTTGATCCTAATGGAAGAAAATACTACACAAATAATTTTATCACCAATCCAGCTTTGCAGATTGCTCGCCTCTACATTCCAGGAACTGCTGAGGTAGGTGTTGTGAGCCTGTTCATAATGACAACCTTTAGTTGATTACATAACTTTCAGTTGAATCACATAATTAAATGCACTGTATAATGAAATTCTATTCTGATACATCAAAATTTTACTTCAAATTTATACAAAAGCATTTTGAGACTGTTAAAAATTTAAGAGAAACAACTAAGGTATATTCAAAACTTTAAATAATGGATACCAAGGTCTTCTCTCTTCAACAGTGGAAATTAGTATGTATGCAGTACAAATAATTTCTTCTTGCTTACTTTCTTTGCAAAATTCACACATAGTTATTTATACGCTTGGGGGAAAAACTCTACCTAGAATTTATAATACGAATATATGCAATACATGTTTTTGAGTATGTGCTATATTCTAGGTTTTGTTCTAGGTGCTTTATATTAAAATACCATGGTAGGAATATGAACAGGGTACTCAGAGCATACAGGAGGGATGCACAGACTTCGGGGGAAGGTGAATGCTTCCTGAAAGTAAAAACATCAAAATAGAAATATGGAGGATAAAGAGGCCAGAGGTGTCAATGATATTCTGGGCGGAGGAAAAAAAATAGAATATAGCTTTTCATAGAACTACAAGGAGGTCAATATGGATGAATTACACAGCAGCATGTGAGGTGGGAGATTTAGGGGAAGGAAAGAGAGAAAGTGATGAGGCTAGACACAAATAGGAGCCATGTCAGGAAGGGCTCTGTATGTCCATAAAGGCAAAAAAGAGCTTGAATCCTAAAGGGAAAGGGAACCACTAGTGGTTCCAAGCAGGGTGGTGAATTGCTTGAGTGCGTCCTTCTACTCTGGTGATTCTGCTGAAGCACAAATCTGATCAAACTTGTCTTCTATTCAAAACTCATTGGTGGTCTCAGGATAAAATCCATGTGGTTACTGTTACATATCAGGCTGTTTATGTTAGGGCTTTTGCCCAAGCTTTTTTCTTGACCCTCTTCCCAAACACCCTCTGCTTTGCTCCTCCTAACTTTTCTCTCAACTCATCATGTTCTTTTCACATCATGTTCTTTGCACAGGAGCCAAGAACACTTTACCTACTTTTTTCTGCCTTTGCCTGACCTCTTAGCCTGCACTAGGTGCCTAGAACAGAACACATATTACACCCAAAGAGAAGTTTTTGATATGGAGATCTGTATTGTCTTTTACTAATGTTATGATTACAAAAAAAAAAAAAAAGGAAAAATAGATTATCTTGATACTTGAATTATGACTTCACAGGAATATGGCCAAGCACATGAATCCCAATGAAGAAGGTTGGGTAGGGTGTGGTGGCATCTTAACTTTCCACACTGAGTCATGACTTAACTCCTTGGTGCTTTTTCTCTTTTTCTTCCAGCTGTACTGTGTTCCTCCTGTTCTAGAGTTTAATAAGAAGCAACAGCAGGGCAACTGGATGGCCATTAGGCCATCGACTCTTGGTTTCAGCTCAGGTCATGATCTTGCAATTGTGATAGGAGCCCTGTGTCGGGCTCTGTGCTGAATGTGAAGCCTGTATGAGATTCTCTCTCTCTCTCTCTCTCTCTCTCAACCTTTCCCCCCAATTTCTGTGTGCTCTCTTGCTCTCTAAAAAAAAAAGAAGAATAAGAAGCAACAGCAAGGATGGGGATAAAAATAATGTATATAATCTTCTCCAAAGAACAAATTTCTGTTATTTGTAGTTTATGTTTTTTTTTTTTTTCTTTCTGACATTCTTTTGCAGGTTTCCCCCAGGCAGGCTAGACAGGCAAAAGAGAATAGTATTTAGAAATATTTCTATAAATTACTCAACACAGACATTGTAGAATCCTGACTTATTAAAAAAAGAGTATTTCTCTTTTTGGTCTCTTATAATGGACATGGGTTTTATTGCTTGAGATTTCTGGATATTCAGGGTGGGGACATGAAGGGAAGGAAGGATACCACTGCTTTTTATTTCATGTATTCACATAAATCATAATCATCCACTTAATTTGCTATAATTTTCTCAATTATAGAAAAGGAATATAAACGTTGAATTTTTTGGGGGGGGTGAAGCGGCTTAAATTAATATTATAAAATACTTTGAAGCTGGACACTTACTATCTTCAAAAATGTGAATTAAAATATGTCCTCCCCACAAATAAGTTCATGGTATAATTCCCTAAAATGTTACCTAACAGTAAAAGTAAGTCATGCTGTGAAAGCCACATAAATAATAAATTGCTATCCTCTAACCCATATTAGCTTTCCTGAGATTCTTTTGTAGTTACTTTAGAAAATACAACATCAGCAAAACAAGGATTGAAACCCCTCAGAACTTAGACTTATGCTTTAAAATTAAGGGTTGATTTTTTTTTTCTTCACATTTTTCAAAACAAAAAGACTTTGTTTTGCAGCCTGGGCTCTGGACCTACACACTGAACAATACCCATCATTCTCTTCAAGCCTTGAAAATGACAGTGACCTCTCGCGCCTCCAGCTCAGCCATGCTCCCTGCTACTGTAGAAGCCTTTGTGGAAAGAGACAGCACCCGTTTTCCCCATCCTGTGATGATTTATGCAAATGTGAGAAAGGGGATTTATCCCATTCTGAATGCCACTGTTACTGCTACAATTGAGCCAGAGGCTGCAGATCCCATTGTGCTGAAACTTTTTGACAATGGAGCAGGTAACAGGGAATGCCATGCCATTTTTCATGTTCTCAAGAGCTGCTGTTGTGTTAGGATGCTCAATCTTAAGCTTATCTGTAAAGTTCTTTCAATTCAATTTTTTTTCTCATCCAATCTTTTGAGATTCTCAAGTCCTTAGAGAGTCACTGACATACCAAGTAGCTACCAGTCACATCTACACAAAGAAAGAGAATGTAAACTTGGGAAGAGTCTCCTTGAGGTTCTTCAGTGTGGCTGTGGGGCTGTAGAGTGAGCAAAAGTGGAGGAGGAAGGAGCTTAACGCCTAGGTCTTGGCTCTTAGTTGGCCAGTAACACTAGCAACATGATGAGGTCACACAGAAAAGGCTTATGTGTCCTTGTGACATGCCCATATTTCTCTAAGATTCACCAGCTTTATTATTCATTGAAATAATAAGATTGGATAATAAAATAGCAGATGAAAACCCAAGAAGTAAGATGCAGTGGTAGTCTCCTCAACTCAGTTGTCAAAAGAAAATTGGAAATTGAACTTGTGACCCAGGAGATAACCCCAGACTATTCTTTAACCAAGTAGCAGGGTTAATAAGAGGGCAGAGCCAGTGTGTTTACATGTATGATTTGCTCACAAGACAACCAGGCCAGCAAGCCTAGTGGGAAGTGCTCTTTCTGCACCTAGAGTTCAGAGCCTCATCATCATACATCACAGACAGAATAGCATCAGGCCAGGAAATAGCAGCACCTAGACTCAGAATTTCTGACTAACTCTTTTTGACTTAAAAATGGACTCCTCTGCTGTTTTATCTTTCCTATTCCATTCTTTCCCTAAACTAAATTCTCAGAATGGCAATAGACCTCAAAGTCTATGTTGGCAGCCACAGGTGTTTGATCTACTAAAAAACTATACTCTTGCTTCAAAAATAAAATTTTTTTTCAAGAGTCTTAGGTTTGGCAACCCATTAGCATTTTGCTATGGCCATCTTACATGACATTTATGAAACAAAAGTTCTTTTAAAGGATTTTAGTTTAAATCTACCTCAGAGGGACACCAAAGAAGTTCTCTCATTTTGCCTATTGGAATGGATTCAAATGAACTTCTCATGCTCTGATTGCTTATCCATGGTCACACCTTTTAGTTTTTGTATATCATCCAAAAATGCACTTTGCAGAATACTTCTCCTTTGCTTCAGCCTGTGGGCCAGCCTGGAGAATAGATCCTGTTCTCTTAGGAGAGCTCACCTGAGTTAGCTCAATAGCTTTTATGTTTATTCCCTGAAACCATTTCATTTATTTGATGTCTAAATTTATACTCTAGAGGCAACTGGTGGCTCAGTCCATTAAGCATCAGACTCTTGATTGTGGCTCAGGTTGTGATCTCAGGGTCATGAGCTCAAGCCCAGTGTTGGGCTCTGTGCTGGGAGTAGAGCCTGCTTAAGATTCTCTCACTCTAACTCTCCTAATACTAAACATATTAAATAGCCAACACTTATTTTTATAATGGAAGTAGTATTTATCTGCTGACAAATTCATGAACGGTGATAAAATGTACACTTATTAAATGCCTTATAATTTAAAATGTGCTTTCTCATGAACACTCTGAGATAATCCTCACAATAGCCCTGTGAGATAAGTTGTCTCGTTTTAAAGATAAGAACACTGAGGCTCAGAGAGATTGTTTTATAGCTACTGAGTGCTGGATCCAGACCTTACAATCAAGTCTTACGACTCCCAAGCTAGTATTCTTTTCCATTTCTTTCTTACTCAAGGATTAAAAGAGATGGCAATAGTAACTGTGGCATGGAGAGAATTTTCTTCATCATTTCTTAACAAAGATAGACTTGATTAATCAGTAAATCACTAAATACCAAGATTTTATTTCTTTCCAATAGATAAAAAATATCTAGATTTACTATAATAGTAAATTGCTCAGCACTTTTTATTTTAATTCAATATACTTCTACTTTTCTCATGTTAAGGAGCAGCCCTGCCTCTGTAGTGGGAATTTGAGAACATTTTCATGGTGATACAGTGTTTAGAGTCCAAGGGCCAAATAGGTGGTGTGAACTGACTCTAGGATAGGATAAGCCATTTGCCCAGGGTGATAGTGAATGTATCCTGAGCTTGGGTTAAACTATACCTCCCACTGCTACCCTTGATTCTAGGCCTCCCCACTATTCAATCATGGACTTGGTTGGAATTGAACTGCTCTCTAAGGATGAGTGTAAAAGGAAAGAAGTCCAGCACTGGCCAAGCTTTCCAAACGCCTCCTGAAGCAAAGCACAATGGATAGAACCAAAGCCCGTCAAACCCCAAGTCACTAAACCCCTCAGAATCTAGAACAATAGTTTCATGTACCCTCTAATAAGGAAATTAAATAATTTCACACTACTTTATCAACTACAAGTTTTTTTTTTTTTTTTAATCAGGGCTGTTGGACACTTATAAATCCCTTGAAATTGCATGAAATGTATATATGTGTATCTATGTTTATTTCCTGGGAACAGGATAGCTTTTATCTCAAAGGAGTCTATGATAATAAACAAAAAGAATATGCTTGATTTCCACGAAAAACTTGTATTATTTTCAACGATAAGAAGGAGAGCTCTTACCCTATTATTATTTTCAACGATAAGAAGGAGAGCTCTGATTGGTAAATGTTTTATTAGCACTGAAGTATAACTCACTCACCTTCAGAAAATAATTTTTCAGAGGTTAAGGAACCACATGGAGTAGTTAAGGAGCCATTGGATTTTAATATTAAAAGTAGTTATGACCATGACTATATTTGTTAAGATGGGGAGAATGGAGAAGAGCTTATTTCTTATTGATTTAATTAAATATTAGTAAACTGTGATGACAAGTATTGACACTGAGGTGTTGTTTTTTTTTTTTTTATACATGCAGGTGCTGATATTATAAAAAATGATGGAATTTACTCGAGGTATTTTTTCTCCCTTGCTGTAAATGGTAGATATAGCTTTAAAGTGCATGTCAGTCACTCTCCCAGCATAAGCAGCCTAGCCTACTCTATTCCAGGGAGTCGTGCTATGTACATACCAGGTTACATAGCAAACGGTAAGAATCATGAACACCATTATTTGAATAACACCATTTAATGTATATATCTCTGGTGTGTGTGTGTGTGTGTGTGTGTGTGTATTAGAGATAGGAGTAAAAGAAACAGAGATGGAATTTCAAAACTATGCTTAAGTCAATGTATGATTTGTTGCTATCTCTTCGATCCTCAGTGATTCATGGTAGTGAATCAGGAAGCAATAGATAATTCCCCAGATTTTGTATCTTCATTTTAGTCATTATTTTGAGCTCTTTCTTGTGGTTGTTTCATCAGAATTACTAACGGATAGAGATTTATTGAGTTTTTTCTCAGTTATAGCTCCTGTATTTCCTCTAGAGAGGTTTAGGCAAGGAAAAGAGGCGAAAGTTGTTAGCAGTTGAAAGAAGGAATAAATATGAGTTTAGATGTTACAGACAACTGAGTGATTGCTGAAGATGTCCTGTCTTCCTTCAAGAGAAAAACACCAAATAACTAGAAGATACACATATTTTCTTAACACCATTGTTATAGTTCCTGAAGGCAACTGGTGGTTAAAGTACAAAAGACAAACAAAAGTATGCTATAATTATTTTTAACAATCTCAAAAACATTTCTAAATGTTATTTCCAAAACTGCAGAATCTTTATGAACACTTTTCATGAATTTTAGCAGCTACAACTGATCATTTGGACTATTTCATGACATGACTATATTTTTGGTCTTTATGCACTTTTAAGTAGAAAATAATCAAGATGTTCCAATGAATTTGCATCTCCTGATCATTTCAGTGTTGCCTAAAACATAATTTACTCTCCTGTGTATTTACTTTGGTTTACTTCAAAACCAGTATAAATCAAATTGCAAGGTAACATGGTTTTATGGCATAGATAGGATTTCCCATCTAGCTCTAATATTTTACTTATAAATAAATATTCCTTCTTTCGTTTATACATCAAACATTTTTGAAGGCTTACTAGGTGACAGGCTTAGTCCTAGAAACTTGGGATAGCAGGTAGAAAAACACTTGATTCCTACTGAGGAGCTCGAAGTCTAGTCGACTATCTAGTCTAGTACCTTTTTAAAATCCAGGAGTTTAAAGTTTACACATACCGGCCTCTAGCATACAGTGAGATTAGAAAAGTAATATTCAATTGTGCTTTTCCTGAGTATTTTGTAGAGGCTCTTAGCAGCACAGAAAGGAAAAGGTAGGTTTTCCTAGGCATGCCTACTCAGTATAACATTCACTTTAGCAGCTCACTTTTTGATGACCAACTTGAGCTCATATTTCATTAAAAAACTGGAGCTGCTCTATTTTAATACCACCAAATCTCCAGACACAGCAGTGTACGCATCCTTCTCCTCACCAAAAGCCAGCATCTGGATCTGCTCTGGATCCCATCCATAGGGCTTGAGAGCTCACCCTTGCATGATCCCACTCTACTGACCCCTCTGAGCAGCATTCAAGTGTGATTTACCATCCCATATTTTAAAAAATTCTATTGTTGGTCACCCTTCAGATACTGTCCACCTCCCTGCCATCTACTTCCTTGACATTAATCTAAACCTGCTGACTGAACTTTCTCACCTCCAGTTTACAACACTGTGCACCACAGTCTGACTTCCACCCAAATGCCTCCACTGGAGTGACTCCAGTTCTAGTCACCAATGAACATTCTGCTGTTAAATCCAAAGAACATATTTCCATCCTTGTTTTATCTGACCTCAGCAGTGTCTGACACAGCTGATTGATTTCTCCTTTGTCATTTCCTGGCTTCTAGGATTACCTCTTATGCTCTGGAATTTTTTTTGTGAGGCTCCTTTTCTGGCTCTTCCTTTTCTAACAAGCCTCTAAGTGCTGACAATCCTCAGAGATCATGCCTAACCTTCTTACCCTATCATCTGGAGCCACACTGCCTGGGTTTGGAATCTCATTCTTCAATCTACTACTAGTTGTGTGACTTTGGGCAAGTTACTTAGCTTCTGTTTGCCTCAGTTTCATCATCTTGAAAATAGGAGGGGGGGGAGGGGAGTAATAATTGTACCCTCCTGTAGCATTGCTAGGAAAATTAAATACTCAATACATATAAGGTAGGTAAATGAGTTCCTGGCACATAGTGAACCAGGCACCCAATCAATGCTATTTATTATTATAGTTGAGATTGTTATTAGGTAACCTCATTAATCCATACGGTTTTAATAACATCTATATGCCTATAACTTCCCAATTCATAAGTTTAAAATTATTAGATCTAGATAAAAACATTTTTTGAGCTTGAAATCCATATCTAACTGGCTCCTTGTCACCTTCAATTAGATGTTTTAAAGGAATCACAAACCTTGTAACTTACATTTTTAGTCTCCTTCCCATTAAACTGCTTCTCCTCCCACGTTGCTCATTTTAGAAACCTGGGAGCTGCTTCTTTTTCTTTTCTACCAACTTTATCTCCTTCACCATTCCATATTAAAATCCATCACCAGCTTTTATTGATTTTATCTCTGAATCACATCTCAAACTGCCTACTTATGCCCTCCTCCCCACTGCTGTCACCCAGCCCAACCTGCCACATTCCCTGTCTGTGGCAGTGGCTGTCTTAATGGCCCCCTGCTTGCTGCACTAGAACTCATTCTCTAACGAGAGCAGCCACAGTGACCTGTTAGGAAATAAATGTGATCATGTCACTGCCCTGCTTCCCCACAGCGTGAAAGATTAAACTCTAAAGCCATTACAATGGCCCTCAAGGCCCTCTATGAGCTTCTCTCTCCTGTCTTATCTCAAACTGTTCTCCTCCTTGCTTTAATTAAATTTTTCTAATTTGCAAGGCTCTTTAGTACCTCAGAGTTTTTACACAACCTGTTCCCTCTGCCTGGGATATTACTACCTCCACTCTGCCTGGCTGTCTCCTAGTCACCCTTTAGGATACCTTTAAATGTTACTTCCTCGATACCACTAAAAATTATGAACCTGTATTATTTTTCTTCACAGCACCCTGCCTTTTTTTACTTATGTTTATCACAACTTATAAATATAGTTTTTTTAGTATGATTATAAATTCCATGATGGATACTCTTTTGTCTATGATTACTGGCTCAGCATATGCTCTCAAAATACTTATTTAGTGAAAGAATGGACAAATGAATGGATGAATGAATGAATGATAGAATAAACAAACTCAGCTTTCTAAAGATGTAGTAAAGCAAAGAAGGTTTTAAAACATCTTTCCATAATCTCTCAAACAAGCTATTTAGGAGATTGTAACTTGTTGTTTTGGCTGTTCTCTTCTTGGTCACAGGCAACATTCAAATGAATGCTCCAAGAAAATCAGCGGGCAGGAGTGAGGAGGAGCAAAAGTGGGGCATTAGCCGAGTCAGTTCAGGAGGCTCCTTTTCAGTGCTAGGAGTTCCAGCTGGCCCCCATCCTGATGTGTTCCCACCATGCAAAATTACTGACCTACAAGCCGTCAAAGTAGAAGATGAGGTGACTTTATCTTGGACAGCACCTGGAGAAGACTATGATCAGGGCCAGGGTAGGTTTCTTGGTTTCCACTACCTGTTCTTCTACAAGGTAGCATTTCTAATAAATAAGTCAGGGGTTAGTTGGGTAAAAATAGCTTTAGGGGCTTAGAGTTGACAAAGCTGCAGAGGGTTATGAAAAGCTTTGAGTTGTTGATAGGGCTTTATAATCTGGAGTCTAGGAATGGGAGCTTGTGAGCTCCCCTAGAATTGAGAAGGCCCTGGTAAGCGAACCGACACTGATCATCTAGAAATCTTGATTGGAAACTTAAATACCATATGTAAGAGTGCTCTAGTCAACAGAAATGGGTTCTGCATTACAGAGCATGGACTTCCAAATACTGGAGGCATTTAGTTTTGTGAAGATTAGATGGTGGATAGTGAACTCAAAGATTTATAAGTCAGGGTAAGAAGAATAATTCCTATGACTCATGCAAAACTTGGTGCACTTTCCACCCCCATTTCTGGCCATCACTTTTGTTAGGGAGACTAGAACCAGTTCCATTACTTGGGCTTTCTTACCCTTGTTTGGATGGACATTAATAAAGTTCTTTCTTAACATTCCCTTTTTTAAGGCCTACACTAGGCTTCAGGCTTCCAGCATCATTTCTTGATCCCTGTAGCAATTCAACAAAATAACTTTCCTCAAAGAATAACTTTTCTAACATCTTTGCCATCACCAAAACATGGTTATCATCGACTATACATTCAGTAGCTTATTTCCTGTTGCCTCTGATTGAGATTCCTGTAGGAACCAACCTTCTCTGTTGAAAGTTTATTCTGTCAATATCAGTCAATAACAGTGACCACCTTGGGCCTTTGCCAGTCTTGCTTCCAGCTTAGGTCAACGTTATTTGGCTTATAATTCTCTAGTTATTATATTCACCAGAAAGCACCTCAATAACAAATAATTCTGTGCTGCTGTGGAACATCAGTTTATAGCTTTGTCTTCCAGTTCTTTTATCAAAATCTATCTCTTCCTGTCAGAGGAGAAGGAAGTGAAATACTTTACACTCTGAATTAACAGTTTCCCTAATATAAAGATTGGAGATGTGCAATGATTGAAACTCTGGGATGGATATGTCTTTTGAATAAAGGAAAAAGCTGTAACTTACATGCCAGGAAAATATTGTTTCCATTCTGGCTTTAAGTCCTGCTTTTTGATCTTTGGCAAGTTGTTTAACCTCTATTGACCTCAGTTTCCTTATATGAAAAATAGAACTACAGATATTTATTTCATAAGGTATTGTAAAGAGGAAATGAAATGACACATATAAAATCAGAAAGGGGAGAGAAAGTGTGCCAAGTTTCCTGGGCTGCTAGTTTGTGTTGCTACTGCCTTCTCTAGCTTTTTTTTTTTTTTTTATCTAGAATAAGGAGCCATTATCTTTCCCATCTTTATTTAAAGGTAAGAGTGGTGCCACCTAGTGGTACCTAGTGAGAACCTAGTGTTCTCACTCTCCTCACTGCCTCAGAAACACCTAGTATTCTGAAAGAGACTAGTAAATGCAAGCTCTGGCTCCCATTACTACTAGAAATTGTTCCTTTCAAGAGCCATAAGATTTCAAGCACACTGCTGAATTAAAAGAGTAAAAAGAAAGTGTGCAGTGTTAATGGTTATTAATGGTTTGAGAAGAAGAAATACAACCATATGGGACTTTAGAATTGGTATCACAAAGGGCATTAATCAAGAGAATAAAAAAATCTTCATGCAACTTCACTGAAGAGTGGTATGATTGAAGTGGATCTGATTTGTTATAATGTCAAAACCATAAACCACAAAAGATATGTAGGGGGAATGCCTGTATGTCTATTAAGTTGTTGAAATCACTGTCATAACTGATTTGATGACTCAACAATGGCAAGATTGACCAATTAGTCATGAACAGACCAACTAGCAAATAGGTACCTATTTAATCCAGAAACCTGCTTTCATTGCCTATTTTTCCCACACAAATTATTGTCTAGAAAGGCATCCTCACCTCTATGATCAGAGTTAAAAATAATGGGAAAACATCTCTGGCTATATAATTATAAAATGTCTCTGACTATTCTTAAAAACTTTGTTAGCAATAAATGGATATCTCATATATGCCCAAGCATATCAGTATTTATCCAGGGGGCAGCTCTTTACTATACACAATATCCTAGAAAAGATGGCCAATTAGGTGGAATAAGCAAAACATTATCAGATCATTATTATGTTTGGGAATATTATGGAATTATGGAAATGGGTTACCTCCTTGGATTTTCCTTAGAAGTCTAGGGTAATATAATTTCTCAAACTGAGAACCAAGCATGTTCTGCATCTCCTTTGCATTTATTTTTAGAAATTAGAGTGAAAATATATTTACTAAGCAAGTATTAATGCCCAGCACAGCGCTAAACATTTTATAAACATAATTTAAGACAGTCATTGCACTCCAAGAATTTATAATGGTATACTGAGGGGAAAAAAAGGCATAACATGGTAAAAAATCACAATTTAACACAGTGCCATTTATATGGTTTGGAAGCCACAGAAATGAAAAGACTGTAGAGATCAGTGTGGGTGAGAGCAGAGGAGAGGCCAGGTTCTTACACCAGGGAACCGGGCAGAGCCTTTGGAGTGGAGCCAGGTTACAAAAAGCACCAATCTTGTAACTCCTTCTCTACAGTGACTACCTTCCCTTCATGCCTAACAACCTTTCACTCTGAAGAGTTTTCATCATGTTCATATATAATCGTTGTTAGAATTTGTTATCCTTAAAAATTATTGAAAATGTTCTGCTTCTGAAAAAAGCCATTCGGTGACAGCAGTTGCTCTTCCCACTACCCCTTCCTCTAACCCTCAGTTATACTTCAACCCTGTAAGAATACTTAATGTAGGAGAGAACTAAATTAATCCTTAGGGGATGAACTGGATTTCCAAATGAAGAGAGGAGGTAGCACTGTTGTTGCCTCCAGTGAAAACAGAGCTCCCTGAAAATGGGACCAAGTCTTCAATTTCCTGTCTCCATCCTCAATAGAAACCCAGAGCTTTCCATACTATGAATTTATTGGTAAAGATGCTAATGAAGATGTAAGCTTCAGTAACTGGAAAAGTAGCAGTTATTGGGAAATAAGAAATAAGAGGGAGTATAGCCTACTGGGAGGCTGCATGGCATAGTGTTAAGGTATTGGGCTCTGGAATCAGACACATCACCTTTTACCTGTGTAACCTGAGGAAAGTTAATTTCTTTCAATTTCTGATTATTAATTTACAGAAGCAGATAGTAAGAGTAGCTATCTCAGAGCATTGCTAAGAGAATTGAATGAGGTAAGGTGCAGAGAGGGATTAAAACAGTGTCTGGCCCATATTAAGTGTTCAGTAAATATCAGCATTTGTAACATTTTGGAGACAGACGGGGTTTTAGAGATGTGCTAGTCTGACCCCTTTGTTTCAAATGTAAGGGAATGACCCTGAGAGTTTAAGTGTCTTGCCCAAGGCCACAGAGCTAATTTCATTGGTTAAAATATACTGTGAAAAAAGAGCTAGAGACCAAACCCAGAGCCTTACACCTAAGAGGTCAAAGACGCAGAAGCAGCCTGATTTCTCTTTCTCACAGGGAGAGGGGGGCCATAACAAGTACTGTAAATGGAAGGAGCCTCTCCATAAACGCATGAGTTGAGTTTGTTTTGAGTCTTTGAAGTTACATAGCTGTCCTGCACAAAGTTTAACAGATGCTAATAGTAGAATGTAATGGGATTTGGAATTAGAAGAAATGAGTTCATTTCCAGCACTACGACTTTTTTTTTTTTAATTTTTATTTATTTATGATAGTCACACAGAGAGAGAGAGAGAGAGAGAGAGAGAGGCAGAGACACAGGCAGAGGGAGAAGCAGGCTCCATGCACTGGGAGCCCGACGTGGGATTTGATCCCGGGTCTCCAGGATCGCGCCCTGGGCCAAAGGCAGGCACCAAACCGCTGCGCCACCCAGGGATCCCCAGCACTACGACTTCTTAAACTGTTCACCATGGTATCACATTTAACTTCCTGAGTCCCCACCATTTTCTTTTAAAATGAGAGGATCAATTTTACACAGAGAGAGCTGTGGATATGGAAACTGTAAATGCTAAGGCTTTTGAAATATTACTTGTTTCATTATCTAGAGGACTGGGAAAGCACCATGGAGAAGTCTTTCTCCGGAGAGAACAATGGACATAGGAACAATGGTTATGTTCCACTGTGAGTGTTCTGCAGATGGTCAGCCTAGCTTCTCACTCATATCTGTGCCCTTGTATTTGAACCACAGCAGGAAGCAACTCAGCTCAAAGTGGATTCACTTTGAGGGACTTGGCTGATTGATAAACTTGAATATAAAGGCTGTATTTTGTTTTGACAACCTTCTCTAAGGTCAACCTTCTCTATTCTAATTACTCTTCCGGAGTACATATAGTCTATCAAAATTATTATAGATTTGGAAACTGCTCAAAACATAGTCATCAGAATATTTTCATTTTTTTAATTAAAACTTGGACTGTTCTATGGTTTTCATTCCTCAGAATAAAATCCTCTTTTGAAGCTGCTCTGTTCATTGTTGAATCTATTTTTAGCCATTTTATTTATTTATTTATTTATTTATTTATTTATTTATTTAGATTTTATTTATTTATTCATGAAAGACACACACACACACACACACACACACACACACACAGGCAGAGACACAGGCAAAGGGAGAAGCAGGCTTCATGCAGGGAGCCCAGTGTGGGACTGGATTCCTGGACTCCAGGATCATGCCCTGTTCTGAAGGCAGGTGCTAAACCACTGAGTCACCCAGTGATCTCCTTTTTAGCCATTTTAGAGAAGAGTTATGATATTATGAGAGTGGTCTAGTACTATACATGGATTCCCTTTTTGTATCTAGTAATTATTTGTTATTCATAATTTTATTTTTGAATTGATTAATACATTCACATGGGTTGAAAATAAAAACAGCGTAAAAATGTGAATGTAACACTTAAAAATGTATTGAACTATACACTGGATTGTACATGCTAAAAATGGTTAAGATGATAAATTTTATGTTATGTGTAACTTACTCCAATTTTTAAAAATTAAAATATAAGGAAATCAAAACAATAAAATTCCTGCCCTCAGCTTCTTCAAATTTAGCTGTTCTGTAACATGCAATTTCTTAACCTATCAGTCTGCCATGAATTAATGTCATAGCACTTCACATATAATGTGAGAATCTTTCAAAAGTATAACTCCAAGTACCCTCTTCCATATTTTGTGGTTCTGCTGTCGTATATTGTACTGGCTACAGTTTTATAAAGCCTATAATGTATTGTTATAGTTTCTGTTTTAAACAAGCAATTGTCGTTTTGATAAATTTTAAAGAGAAAAAAAATGACCCTTTTTAAGTAACCCATATAGTCACCATTTCTAGTCTTCTTCCTTCCTGTAAGTCTGAATTTTTATCTATCATCATTTCCCTTGTAGCTCAGGTCTTTAGGAGAAATTCTCTCAGGATTCAATTATGTGAAAATGTGTTCATTTCACCTTCAGTTATGAGGTACATTTTCACTAGATACAAAATTCTAGGGCAATAGATTTTCCTTTCAGTACTTTAAATATGTCATTTCATTGTCTTATGGCCCTAATTTTTTTCTGATGAGAAGCCAACTATCATTCTTACTGTTATTTTCCTGAGTATAAAGTGTCTTTCTTCACCTTTGGTTGCTTTAAATTGTTTTTATCTTTGGTGTTTAACAGATTGGCCATGATGTGCCTCAGTGTGGTTTTCCTTATACATGTTCTGTTTGGGGACTGTTGAGTTTCCTGGATCTGTAGAATATTCTTTTTGACCAAATTTGCAATATTTCCAGCTAATATATCTTCAAAAAATTTCTGTTCTATTCTTTTTCTTCTTTTCTTCCTGGATAATGTTGATATGATACAATATGATTATGTTTTATTCTACCCACATACACTAAATGGATATGTCAGTAGATCACAAAGATCAGTGAGATTCTGTTCAATTTTTCTCTTTGTCCTGAGTGCTACAGTTTGATTTTTATGGACTTGTCTTCAAGCTTACTGATTTTTTCTTCTTTTGTGTCCACAGTACTGTTAATCTTCTCAAAGGAATTTTTTCATTGTTTTTTTTTTTCCAATTCTAGAATTTCCATTTTCTTCTTTTTTTAAGTTTCTGTATCTCTCCTCAAGTTTCCCATCTCTTCATTTACTATATCCAATGTGTTCTGTTGACTTTCAACATATTCATCATGGTTATTTTAAAGTCCTGTCTATTAATTTCTTTTTTTTTTTAAGATTTTATTTATTTATTCATGAGAGACAGAGAGAGAGAGAGAGAGAAGGAGAGAGAGAAGGAGGCTCCATGCAGGGAGCCTGACGTGGGACTTGATCCCAGGTCTCCAGGATCACGCCCTGGGCTGAAGGTGGTGCTAAACCACTGGGCCACCAGGGTTACCCCTGTCTATTAATTTCAAATTTCAGTCATTTGTGACTCATTTTATTTCTTGATATTTTTCTTAACTACATATCACATTTTTTACTTCTTTGCATGTTTACGGATGAGCATGTGGTAGTAAATTAGAGACTCTGGAATCTGTTAGATTCTTCTGAAGAGTTTTAAATTTTTTCTTTTCTTTCTTTCAGAAAGAGAAAGAGAGCAAGAGAGAGCAGGTGCATGCAGATGAGTGGGGGAGGGGACTGAGGGAAAGAGGGAAGCAGATTCCCTGTTGACAAGGGAGATGACACAAGACTTGATCTCAGGACCCTGAGATCATGACCTGAGCCAAAGGCCGATAGATGCTCAACTGACTGAGTCAACCAGGAACGCCATGAATTTTGAAATTTTTCTAATACATAGTTTGGTTCACCTTGAATTTGAGGCGGCTTGGTTTTACTTTTGAGTAGGGTTTGTCTATTTCAGTTTTACTTTTAATCCACAATATATCCCTTAATTCTGAAATCCAATCTTTATTCCTAAAGCATGGCTCTTCCAATGTTTTAATGAATATCTCCAGATATTTACCACACTCCTCTAACCTGGCAAGACTCACACTCCAAACTCTATACTTTTGGTGAGCATTAGCATAAAACTCTGCTCTGCTTTTCAGCCTTCTAGCTTTTATTTGTCCCTCTCTGGCTCCCTCAATTTTTAGCCACTCTGGCAATCCCATACTCAGATCAAGAAGGTAGCTGGCTTTCAGTTCCAGCTATTCTATCTGTATGGGAGAAGGAAGTGTATACAGAGGAAAGGCTGTATACATATGAATCATTCCTACTTTGATTTCCTTCTTTTAAAGATTGTAACACCTCTGGTTTCTGCCGATTTTAATGTGAATCAAGTCCTTCAATAGCTTGTTTCTTTTGTTGTTTTGTTTGTCGCCTTCTTTGGAGTTCATACCTGTTACCTTCTGGAGTGTTAGTCTAATAGAAGCCACATAGCCATTCAAAGAACTCAGAAATAAACTTTTACCTTTGACTTAAGTAACACATATTTTTGTCACTTAACATTTATGCTTATATCTTGCTTAAGAGGATATTTTCCATGTGGAAGTTTTTCATTTTATGTATTCAAATTTATCAATTTTTTGTTTATGGCTTCTGAATTTTGAGTCTTAATTAGAAGGGCCTTTCCTACTTCAAGACTATACTGGAATTTATCTATCATTTCCTACTACATACTTAATATTTTACATCAAATTTCTTGATCATTGTGGAGTTTACACTGAAAAAAAATGTTTGTGATATGGATCCAGTTTTATTTTTCTACATCATTTTGCCCAAATAGCGTTGTCACACACAATTTATCAAGAAATTTGTATTTTCCCCCATTAATTTGTATTTTACCTCTATCACATACTTTCTGGATGTATTGTGGCCTATTTTTAGATAGTCGCTTATTCAGGTACCAGTACTGCAATTTTTTACTTATAGAGGCATTACAGTGTTTTTATATCTGATAGGCTTAGTCCTCCCACATAGCTATTTTCTTAGTCTTTATATGGCCAGCCTTGATTATTTATTTGCCATTGAAGCTGTACAATAAGCATGTTAAAAGAGAAACTGGAGGCACTTTTAATAAAATCATGTAAAATTTACAAAATAACTTAGTGGGAAAAATGACATCTTTATTATGCTGAATCTTCCTATTCAAAAAATCTAAGTTTTTCCTCTTTTCAGGTTTCAATATGAGTTCTTATATAATGCTTTAAAGTTTTGTTCATATGCAGTTTTTTGTTGTTTATTTCTATTGTTGCTATTCTCATTAGTCATTTCTCATAGACTAGTAACCTTTCCATTTATATTTTTAAATTTCAGCTAACAGCTATGAAATAAGAATCAGTAAAAGTTTACAGAATATTCAAGATGACTTCAATAATGCCATTTTAGTGAATACATCAAAGCTAAATCCTCAGCAAGCTGGCACCAAGGAGGTATTTACATTCTCACCAAAGCTTTTCACAAATGGACCTGACCACCAACCTGATGGAGAGACACAAGAAAGCCACAGAATTTATGTGGCAATACGAGCAATAGATAAGAACTCCTTAAAGTCTGTTATATCTAACATTGCCCAAGCATCTCTGTTTATTTCCCCAAATTCTGCTCCTATTCTTACCAGAGACCATCTTATATTGAAAGGAGTTTTGACAGCAATGGGTTCAATAGGAATCATTTGCCTCACTATAGTTGTAACACATTGTACTTTAAACAGGAAAAAAAGAGCAGACAAGAAAGAGAATGGAACAAAATTAATATGAGCAAATGTACAGGGTACCTTCCTTCTTAGATATAAGACACATGGCCTTTGTGCTTTAGAAAAACATACCAATAAAGTCAAATTAACATCAGAACTATTAAATATGCTTTGAGTTTTTGTATAATACAGATCAGATTTTCACATAGTAAACAGACAAAAAATCTGTTATAACACTCATTTTTGGAAGGAAATTGGGAGAAACTTTTGAGCTTTGGCTATGCACAAAATAATAAAAATTTTTCTTTAAGGTAATGTCTTTAAAAGCAAAGGCAAGGGTAAGGTTGAACCAAAGAGTCAAGAAAGGCTTGTTTTATTGTGGAGGAAAAATAGCCCCAGGTAGAGGAAAGGAGGTTGGTATAACTGTCTATATGAAGTAATTGTTTAGTTACTTTGATTAATTTTTATTTCCCCTTATCTTTTCAGAATAGGTTGCTTGTTTATGACTAAAGATCAAACTGCATTTTATATATGAAGCCCCTCTTGTAATGTTCTTCACCTCTTGCCATTTGGTTAACTATACTACAGATCAAATCCCATTGCTAGTGCTCAAAGAGATCTTTGTTCACTTTGAGAGTTAACATTGAAATGTAGGTATATTACCCTAGTTCCCTGATACTAGTTTTGTAACAGAGGTGTATTGAATTTATTGCATATGAATTTGTATTGCCTTGGGTATTATTCAATAAAAATGGTTAAAATTCTCATAAGGCTTTAAGTAAAGAATGAAAGACATAGTTGTGAGCTTATTTTAATACATATACAGGCTATATAGTTTTATTTCAACCAAAGAAGAAGCCATGGGGGACCATGGGAGAGGGAGAAACTGACCTTTGTAAATGATTAACTGATTCTATCTTTTGTTTAAAGAAGATTCTAGGAATCCTTTCTCCATCAAAGTTTACCTATGGGAGCCGGAGTTGTAGGGTTGGTGAATAGAGGGTGAAGCATGGTCAAAAGGAAATAAAAATCATCTTTCATCTAATTTTACTATCCTTATTTTTTTAAGATTATTGAGCAATAGAGTAACTTGCCTTGTATATTAAAGAACTTTAAACCTTATTGGATAAATACAAATAATAAGGTGGAACAGATATATTTTAAAACCAGGACCTAAAAATGAAAATTAGATTAAGTTCTGGAGAAGCAGGGAGGGAATTGTGGGAAGCTGGAACAAGAGGAAAGAGAAAGAAGCATAGGGCCTGTGTCAGAGATTCAGGAGAGTGCTGGGGAGTAAAATGACCAGCAAATCTCTGTACCAAGGCTGCCTCTTTGCAGCTTAGACTACGTCCAAGGTCTGACCAGTTATATTCTAAGTCTCACAGTGCCTAAATGTTTGCAGATGCAGACTTCAAGTCCCTAGGCAGCTCAGTCCCTCCTCCCTCTCTTGCCATTATGCCTGCTAGCCTGGGATTTGCTTCTCTGTAGCTTCAATGAGCTGATACTATACAGTACTGAAGTGGGATGTGGTGAGTCTTAAGTCTTTAAATGTTTCCCTCATTTTATAGATAGGAAAATTAAAGGGTTAAGGGAGTAACCCAAAGCACTGTGCTGGTTAACAGCAGAGGTATTTAGGTATAGAGCCAGGTTCTCATACTACTCCTTCACTCCTGTCTATTTAAGAAGGTGTGGGAAGATAGTAGGGATTATTCCTAGAAATGTTTAACTCTTTCAAAATCAGCAGAATGGTTCTAGCTTTAAGAAACTGAGTTCATTTGTTTTTCTATCTTGTGTGTATAGGAATGAATAAATGGACTTAAATCCAGAAATTAGTGAATTGAAAGAGGCAAAACTAATACAGATTAAAGATGCTAAAGTGAGAAACTGAAATATATTATAGCAGGGTAGAAAGGATGAGCTCATAAAGTGGATAAAGCAGAAAAATGTTCAGTGGCTGTGAGGGAATGAAGCATTAGACAATAAGAAAGATGTAATAAACAGGGGAAAATAATGATTTAGAGATCCTAGCAATCATCAATATAACAGAGACACTGAAAAGGGAGGTGACATTGATCCTGACCAAATGGTAGAAAATAAAATAGACCAGAGTTGGGCCAAGGAGAATAAGGGACTATGAAGCATTGGTTACTGGTGAACTACCACATGAATAGTGACATCATTAAAGATTTGATCTGAGATTGTAAGAGGAGGAAAAATGTGAGCCAGATACTCAATTATCTGGGAGAATAAAGAGAAGTCTAGGGAATGAAGGTGACATATGCAGGTATTATTATTATCTTCCAATACCAGGATGGTTGTTGTTATGCAATAAATAGAAATTTGTTTTAAAAACTGAGGGGAATATCCCCTCTATTTTTTGCCCTATTCTTTTAGGGCTAGCAAAGGAAGGTTAAATCTCAATGGGAGTGAGAGAGAAGTAAGAGTCAAATTTTAGGGGATGATGGGGCACTTGGGTGGCTCAGTCAGTTAAGTGTCTGCCTTCAGCTCAGGTCATGATCTCAAGGTCTTGGGATCAAGCCCTGCCTCAGGCTCCCTGCTCTATGGCCCTCTCACTCTGCCTGCCACTCTTCCTGCTTGTGTACTCTCCCTCCCCTCAAGTAAATAAATAAAATCTTCAAAAAGAAAAAGAAAAAAAATTTAGGGATTGAGTTAATATAGCTTATGCACTAAGCAGATTGCTGATGTGTGCACTGTTCACTGCCCCAAAAATACATTTACATTTGCATGTTAGTACCAGAAAGTCTGTCAAAAAGTTATTTTATTTGCTTTAGGTTTTGTCTTCCACTACAATATAATGATTCTTAGAAGTATTGATCCCTAAAAATATCATTCATTTAAAACTTAATGTGACAAATCCAATTGCACTAATGGCAGAGTTGTTCATATCAAACTAATCCTCTTGCCATACTCTTAAAAAAATACATCCCTTTGAAGGCACTAGCTACCAGCAAAATTAGGTGAAACTGGTAGAAACCCTTGGAAAAAAGGAAGCAATCCAGGTGAGATCCACATTTAACTAGCTTTTCCCTCTGAAGGGATTCCCAATTTGATCACAGCATCTGGATAGAGTTTAAGCAGAAAGCAGCAGACTTACTGGATTGACAAGCCAGAGGTAAGAGCTCTGGGTTGCCAAAGCATTTAGAAATTGAAGGAGGAGGGCAGCCCCGGTGGCGCAGCAGTTTAGTGCCGCCAGCAGCCCAGGGCATGATTCTGGAGACCCTGGATCGAGTCCTGCATCAGGCTCTCTGCATGGAGTCTGCTTCTCTCTCTGCCTCTCTCTCTCTCTCTGAATAAATAAATGAAATCTTAAAAAAAAAAAAAAAAAAGAAATTGAGGGAGGAAATCCCAAAAAGGGAGAAATCACAAAAGGCAATTCTTCAATCTGCATCCTCACAATACTTAGGTGAGTCCTAAACTGCAAAGGAATCTAATAGAAAACAAGAGCTTGGCGGTGAAAAGAGCTAACCAGAGATTTCAGCAACTGCCCAGTTCTGGGGAGAAAATGTTTAAAGTTCAACCCCACTCAAGTTAGAAAGCCCTGGTAAGAACCTTGTGTTTTCATTGAAGCTCCAGAAGGGTCCTATTAGGGGTAAGAACCACATCCTCAGACTAAGAGTTATGCCCTAGAACAAGAGCAAAACAAATAGATCTGCTCTGACAAAGCCTAAAACCAAGTCTCCACAGAATCAAGATGATTCACAATAATTAAACTACTGCTAGAACATAACTCAGAAAAAGAAAACATATAGAATCTCTACAACACATCATGCAGTATCTAAGAAAAAACTGACATGCCAACAAGCAGGAAATGGGTCCCATAATTAATAAGAATAAAAATCTGTCAACAGAAGATGCAAAATTGATCCAGATTTGCAATTAGCAGACAATAAGCTGACAATAAGTATTACAAATATGATAAAGAAATTATGGGAAAAGATAGGTGTAAGTAACAAATAGAGAAGACATTTCAGGAAAGATGCCAAAATTCTTTAAAAATAAGCAAATGAAAATACTAAAATAGAAAAATAACAATGGATGAAAGAAGATTTTTGTAGTGTATTAGCAACAGACTGGTACGACAGTAGGAAGGATCAGATGACTTGAAAATAGGAAAATAGAAATCATGCAACTGAAGCATTTCATTTTTTAAAAATGGAAAAGTCAAAATGACCTGTGGAACATTATCTAGTAGTTTGGCATACATATAAATGCGTCCCACAAATAGAAGGAGGAAAAATGGAGCACAAAAATATTCAAAGAAATATTTGTTGAAATTTTTCCAAATTTGACTTAAGCTATCAACCCATGGACCTAAGATGCTCCGTAAATCTAACACAGATTTATGCAAAGAAAATAACACTTCAGTATATCATAGGAACTGGAACTAGTTACTCATCAGAAACAACTGAGGCCAGAAGACAATGAAATAACATCTTTGATTACTGAAAGGAAAATATGTCAATGCAGAATGCTATATTGAGCAAAAATTCCTTTCAAAATGAAGCAAATAAGAGCTGAAATCATGTTCACCAGCAAGAAATACCATTTCTTTACTCTAAAGGAAAAATGATGTCTGGTGAAAATACAGAGCTACAGTATGGCATGAAGATCACTGGCAATGATAACTAGGTAAATGTAATATATTGTTGGTTTCTTTACTTTTAATTCCTTTAAAAGACAATTAACTGTTTAAAGTAAAAGTAAAAACAATGTATTATTTTATTAATAACGGAATTAAGACATTGACAGCTAGAGCAGAATAGACAGGTGACTATTACTGCAGGTAATAGTATGGACTCATATGGTTGAAAGGTACTTAAATTACACTTCAAGTTGTATATTAAAGTAGACTGGGATAAATTAAAGATGCATATTATAACCCCCTTGCCACTCATTAATAATAGAGAAAGATATACCTAAAATGCTAATAAATTGAATAAAATGGAACACTAAAATTAACCAATTAACACAAAACAATTTAAGTAGAATAAAGGAATAAAGAACAGAGGAAAATAACAGAAAGCAAATAGAAAGACGGTAGACTTAAAGCCAGCTAAATTAATAATTATATTAAATATAAATGGACCAATTGCTTCTCTCAGTCTTTTGGCTAAGATCAAGTGTAAATATAAATGGACTAAACACTTAAAAAGCAGAGATTTTCAGACTTGATTAAAAAAAAGCAAGATTCAACTATATGGAATTTACAACAGGTTCATTTTAAATATAAAGACATAGAAATTGAAAATGAAACAAAGATATGGTATATTATGCAAATTCTAAGCATAATATAGCCAGTGTTAGTATATTACTATAAGACAAAATTGGCCTTGAGAAAGGAGAGAAAAAGAGTGTAATTTTATAATGATAAAAAAATAAATTCACTAAGATGATATAGCAATCCTACATGTGCATGTGCCTATTAACAGAGCTTCAAAATACCAGAAATAAAAACTGGCAAAACTAAAGGGAGAAATAGACAAACCAACAATCAACCTTGGAGACAAAAATTTCCCACTATTGAAAATTGTGGCAACTAGGTAGAAACACTCAATAAGAATAGAACATCATTCAAATGAAACAAGAATTTGAACATTATCAATTATTTAACCTTGATGTTTACAAAACACTGCAACTAACTAGTGCACAGTACACATTCTTTTTAAGTGCTCATGTAACAGTCACTACATGAGATCATGTGCTAGGCCTCTGCTTTTGGCTCAAGTCATGATCCTGGGGTCCTGGGATCGAGCCCCATGTCAGGCTCCCTGCTCAGTGGAGAGTCTGCCTCTTCCTCTCCCTCTGCCTGCCACTCCCTCTGTTTGTGCTCTCTCACACATTCTCTCTCTCTGTCAAATAAATAAACAAGATCTTAAAATAAATAAATTAATTAAATAAATAAATAAATAGATAGATAAATAAATAAATAAAGTTGGAACAACTATATATATGTTTGGGAAAATAATTTTACTCCTACCTTATAAAAATATGAATTCATGATGAATCATAGATATGAAAATGAATTAAGATACAAACTTCTAGAAAAAATATGTTTTCACAACTATAGTATAGAAAGATTCCTTAGAACAGAGAAAACCCTAAACATAGAAGAAAAAATAAGTTGGGTTGCATCAAAACTAAGTATCTGGGGATCCCTGGGTAGCTCAGAGGTTTAGCGCCTGCCTTGGGCTCAGGTCGTGATCCTGGAGACCCGGGATCGAATCCCACATCAGGCTCCCTGCATAGAGCCTGCTTCTCCCTCTGCCTGTGTCTCTGCCTCTCTCTCTCTCTCTCTCTCTCTCTCTCAATGTCTCTCATGAATAAACAAGTAAAATCTTAAAAACAACAACAAAAACTATCTGTGCTCATGAAAGGACACTATTAATAATGAAAAGGCAATCTACAAAGTGGAAGAAATATTCACAACACATACATCTGACAAAGAAGTCATATCTAGAATATGTAAAAATGTTATAAATCAGTAATAAGGTAAAAAAAACAATAAAAATGGGCAAAATATTTAAACAGACACTTGACAAAAAGGATATATAAATGACCAATATACCCATACATAGAAAGGGTATCAACACTATCAATCATCAACACATGAAAATAATAAGTATCATGAAATACCTCTTCATTCCCACCAGAACAGCTAAAGTATAGACTGACAATAAGAAATGTCAACAAGGATGTGGAGCAATTGGAAGTCTCCTAGATTGGTGAGTGTGCAACCACTTTGAAATACTGCTTGGCAGTTTCTTAAAAGTTATGCATATATCTAACCTTTGACCCAGAAATTCTGCTTCAAAAGAGATGAGAAGATATCCACCAAAAGACTTCCTCAAGAATTTTTATAGTCGTTTTATTCATAATAAACCCAAACAGGAAACAATCAAGTTTCTATTAATAGAATGGATAGAACAAATGTTGCTATTTGTATGACTTCACAAGGCATTCAGGGACAAAAAGAAACAAACAACTGGTACATGCAAGAATGAACATGAGTCTCAGAAGGATTACCTTGAGCTAAAGAAGGCTGACTCAAAGGAACACATACTGTATTATTGTACTTATAAGTTCAAGGACAATAATATTCTCTGGACACAGAAATCAATCGCTTGATTGATCTCAGAAGTGTTGGAGTTGGCTGTAAAGGGCACAAGGAGGCTTTCTGGAACAATGAAAATTTATATATATATTGATTGGGGTGGTGGTTTACATGGCTGTATACATTTGTCAGCATTCATTTATCTGTGTACATTTGATCTATAAATTTTACCTCAAAAGAAAAAAAATTTTACCTCAAAAGAAACAATATAAATGAATTTATTATATCCTTACCTTTATAGCAATGGTTCTCAACCAGAGGTGATTTTGCTTTTCCAGGGTATATTTGGAAATAACTGTGGACATTTTTTATTTCATAGGCAAATTAGTTCTCTAGTGAGTAGAGGCCAGGGATGCTGCTAAACATCCTACAATGCAGAGGACAGCCCCTACAACAAAGAATGACTCAATCAAAAATGTCAATAGTTCCAAGATCGAGAAACCTTGCTCTATAGAGAAGAAGTGAAAGGAGTCATTTATAAGGATATTTGATACATTAATATAATAAAAAGTGGCCTTAGTGAGGGGGCAATGGGACACAAAACTGTGAAGCAGATTTAAGTGAAGTTGAGAGACAAGAATGAAGTAAAAAAATATTATTTTTTTAAAGATTTTATTTATTTATTCACAATAGAGAGAGAAAGAGAGAGAGAGAGGCAGAGACACAGGCAGAGGGAGAAGCAGGATTCATGCAGGGAGCCCGATGTGGACTCGATCCCCGGTCTCCAGGAGGGCACCCCGGGCCAAAGGCAGGAGCCAAACCACTGCATCACCCAGGGATCCCCTGAAAAATATTTTAAATAAAATAAAGATGATCCATGTTAGAGGATCCAAATTCAAAAATTTGGTAGAAAATATAACTGATGAAAAAATTAAAAAGGTAAATGAATATAAAGTTGAGGGATGATGCATTACATATTAAGATCTGTGTGATGATTTATGAATGTAAAATATAGGGAAATGAGGAATAGAAGCAGAGGTAAAGTCAGGTAAGAGGTGGGCTCTGATGAAATGAGAATCTGGTTCATTGTGTATCTAAGGATGTAGAAAAAGCACAGATCAGGAACAGAGATGAAATAACATGGAAGTTAAGGATACTGATTATAAGAGTACATGATGATAGAAAGAGAAGCACTCAAGGATACAGAAACATATCCTCATATCCAATCCATGGAGGTAATTAGGGCCTGACTCCAAAGCTCAAAGGGAAGGCCTCCCTCCATAAATCCCTCTTGCACTTAGAATATCTCTTATCAGCAAGATGCTTCTGGGTTGGGTGGAGAGTGACCCAGATGGTGGCCAATTTTACTCCCCACTCCTTATCTACAGGCTAAGAGCCTTATCAAAAAAGCTGTTTCCTGAGAACAGTTGCCTCAAGGGCACAAGAAGGAGGAAGATAACCAGCGCAGTGGCCAATTGCTTTCTACTTCCCTGGCTTTGTGGGGCAGAAGCAATATAACTTAACAAATATTCAAAGGGAACTTTTCTAAAATTGACATAATCTCACTTCACTCTAATAAAGGAAAGAAGCAGCAAGATCATGAAGAAGATAAAAGGAAAAAAAAACATAGTGGAATAGAAAAGTAATGAAAAAAATTAGAAATTTGGGGTAGAGAAGACAAGACTCTTATGTCAACATGTTGAGATTTCAAAATAGTGGTCTTTATTTAGTCCAAAATTTTTATTTTTATGTGTAAATTTGTTTCAATTACAAAAGTAATACACACTATTATAAAAATACAGATGGTTAAGTAGGATGTGATAAAAGAAATAGATGTGACATAAATAAATTTACTTATTTATTCCTTTATTAAAGGACATTTGAGTAATTTGGTTTCTTGCTTTTATAAAGTAGGCTTTAAGGGACAAATTATATTACCCTTGTACATATAATCTCATGCACTTATGTGAGTTTGTCTGTAGGGAAAAGTCCTAGGAGTGGAATTGCTATGTTAAAAGATATAGTGCCTGGGTGCTCAGTTGGTTAAGCATCTACCTTCAGCTTAGGTCATGATCCCAAGGTCCTGAGATGGAGCCCCACATCAGGGCTTTCTGCCCAGTGGGGAGTCTGTTTTTCCCTCTCCTTTTGCCCCTCCCCCTGCTTGTGCTCTCCCTCTCTCAAATAAATAAATACAATCTTACAAAAAATATATACACACATAAATTTTGATGAACATTTCCCTTCAAAGCATTGTTCCAATTTTTCTATCATCCATAAGGTATGAATGTTTGTTAGGCCATAACTAAAAGAGGTAATGAACTGGGAGGTGGAGGCAGGAGTCATATTGTACTACATGACAGACAGCTTAAAATTGACTTTTAAATATCCATGTCCTTAAAATATTCCCTGGTCATTCTTGATACCATCTAATATAAAGCCCCAGCTTTCGCCAACTTATTGGTTTCTCCCCATCTCTCCCCAGAAAGCTAAGATTTGGGTAGGTGGAAGAGAAGGAGAAGTATATTATTTGTTTGTTAAATAATTTTTTTTTTGCTTATTAAATTTTTGTTTTGGGTTTTTTTGTTTGTTAAATAGATTTTATGTGTCATGCATTGTGCTAGCTGCACTGTATTTATTTTGCTTTATTTTTTCAATATTCAAATACCAGTATACCACAGCTAATGTCATAAAAAGTAGATGTTATGCAAGAAATAATATTAGAGAAAATTTAGGTACTATAGAAAAGACATTTTATAATGACAATGATGTAAATCTGAAATTTGTATTCACCAAATAATATAGTTTCAAATACGTAAAGCAAAGTTGACAGAACTAAAAAAGAGAGAGAGAGAGAGAGAAAGAAGAAAAAAAAGAAACACATTTATAATCATACTCAGAGATCTTAACACACCTCCAACACTAGCTGAAAGAACAAATGGACATGAAATTGATAAGAATAAAGAAGATCTGAACACCATGATTAACCAACTTAGCCTAACATATTTAGACCACTAGACCTAACAACTACAGAATGACCATTTTTCCCAAATGCACATGAAAGATTTTATCAAAAGAAACCATAATCTGATTCAAAAAGCAAGGCTCAACAAGTTTCAAAGTATTTAAATTTTAGAGTATGTTTTCTGACTATAGTAAAATTAAACTAGAAATGTATAACTTAAAGTATTCCCAAATGTCTAGGAAATTAAGCAACACAACACACTTCTAGATGGCTCATATGTTAAAAAAGAAAAAGAAAAAGAATAAGAACTCAAAAGTTAGAAAATACTTGGGACTGAATGATAATTAAAGTGTGACACATCAAAAATTTCTTACATAGTGAAGCTAAAGCAATTGTCAGAAGGAATTTTAAGAAAGAAATAATATCTGTTTGAGGCAAACTGTTCCAGAGAGCAGAAAAAAGAGGAAATTCTTTCCAACTCATTTTTGAGGCAGATAGCCTTGATACTAAGACCTGGCAAGTACATTACAATAAAGGAAAAGTACAGACCAATCTTTCTTGGGAACACAGATGCAAAAATCCTAAATAAAATATTAGCAAATTGAAAAGGATACTATATCATGATCAAACAGAATTTATGCAGAAATGTAAAGTTGATTTAACATTGAAAAATCAGTGTTAATCACCACATACCAGAACAAAGTAGTCACACAATCCTCTCAATAGATGCATAAGAAGCATTTGATAAAATTCGACACTTATACATAACTTAAAAAAGAAAAGTCAGGGGATCCCTGGGTGGTGCAACGGTTTGGTGCCTGCCTTTGGCCCAGGGCGCGATCCTGGAGACCCGGGATCGAATCCCACGTCGGGCTCCTGGTGCATGGAGCCTGCTTCTCCCTCTGCCTATGTCTCTGCCTCTCTCTCTCTCTCTCTGTGTGTGACTATCATAAATAAATAAATAAATAAATAAATAAATAAATAAATAAATCAAATTAGGATAGAAGTAGACTTTCTTTGATAAAAGTATCTACAAAATATCTCTAGATAATACTTAAGGGTGAAATATAGAATGCTTTCCCACTCAGAATTGGGAAAAAGAAAAAAGATATCCATTCTCTCCACCTGTATTCAACATTATACTGGAAATTATAGCAAGTATAATAAGTGAAAGAAACAAAATAAAGGAAGAAGTAAACAGGTGGCATTCACAGATGGCATAATTATAGACATACAAAATCCAAAAGAATCTAGAAACTACTAAAAATAATAGGAATTTAGCAAGCTCACTGAATATAAGGTCAATACACGAAAACCTATTATATTTCTATATACCAACAACGAACAATTAGGAAATGAAAATTTATAAAAATATCATTTATAATAGCACCCCCCCCCAAAAAAAAACCCTAGTAGTAAAGCTAATGAAAGACCTCCACCCTGAAAATGGTAAGACATGGTTGAGATCAATTAAATAAAACCTAAAATGAGATATGTCATGTCCATGGATTAAAAGACTCAGTATTATAAAGGTGTCAATTCTCCTCAAAGTGATATATAAATTCAATGCAATCCTATGAAACCCAGCAGATTTTTTTTTTTTAGTGGAATTGAAAAGTTGATCCTAAATTTTATATTGAAATTGCAAAGGACTTAAAATATCCCCAAATAATCTTGAAGAAAAACAAATCTGGAGTCATACCAGATATCAAGACATACAAAACAGCAATAATTAAGACTATATGCTTCTTTTTTAAAAAATTTTATTTATTTATTTATGATAGGCACACAGTGAGAGAGAGAGAGGCAGGGACATAGGCAGAGGGAGAAGCAGGCTCCATGCACCAGGAGCCCGACATGGGATTCGATCCCGGGTCTCCAGGATCATGCCCTGGGCCAAAGGCAGGAGCTAAACCGCTGCGCCACCCAGGGATCCCAACTATATGCTTCTGAGATAAGGATGGACAGTCAGATATACCAATGAAACATAAAAGAGACCTGCACATTTGCAGCCACTTCATTCACAACAAAGGCACAACTGCATTCAGGGGGGGAAAGTATGGTCTTTTCAATAAATGGTCTGGGTCTACTAGCCATCCATAAAGGAAAACAAAACAAGACAAAAATCTTGAATCTTACCTTATACTACATACAAAAAACACAACTTGAGATAGGTCACAGACCTAAATATGAAAGGTAGAACAAAATAGCAGAACAGAACACTGTATAATGTTTTCATGAACTTGAAAAAGCTGTCCTAAATATGATGCAAAAAAACAACTACTCATAAAGAAAAGATTAAATTAGACTCCATTAAAATTAAGACTCTCTATTCATCCAAGGGCACCATTAAGGCAAACAACAAACTGGAAAAAGTTATTTACAATACATGAATCCAACAAAGGATTCAGTATCTAGAACATATAAAGAACTACTATAAATCAATAAGAAAAAGACAACCTTATTAAAAATTGGGCAAAAAAGACTTTAATAGGCACTTTATAACAGAGGACATCCAAATGACCAAAAGTATATGAAAAGGTGCTTAACAACATTAGTCATCAGGGAAAATGCAAATTAAAAACAGAGTACATGTGGCACCTGGATGGCTGTCGATTAAGTGTCTTTGATTCAGGTCATAATCTCAGGGTCCTGGGATTGAGCCCCATGTCAGGCTCTCTGCTCAGCAGGGAGTTTGCTTTTCCCTCTCATTTTTCCCTCTGTGCTTTCTCCTCCCCACCCCCCAAATAAATAAACAGAATCCTTAAAAAATATATTAAAGCCATAGTACAATATGATTACATTCCCACTAGAGTAGCTAAAATCATAAGGACTGACAGTACCACATACTGGCAGAAATGTGTAACAGCCAGTAAAACCACTTGGAAAAGTGGCAGATCAACTAAATAAAATTAGATATAATGTATACCCTGTGACCCCGCAATTCCACTCTTAGTGTATACTCAACTAAATTAATGCTTATAGTTTTATTTGCAATAGTTCTAAACAGGAAATAATCCAAATATTCATCAACAGCAGTTGGTAAGCAAACGTGCTATATTTTTAAAATGGAATACACTGGATAAAGAAGTATGTTGCTGCTGCATGCAACATGGCTGAATTTCATGCAGCAAATGCTATATATGAAAGTAGCCAAACACAAGAGGATGTGCTGTGCGTTTCTAATTACACAAAATCTAAAAACAGGTATAATTAATCTATGTGGCAATGACTAGAAGGGAGCACAAAAGACACTTCTGGGATGCTGGAAATACTTTACAACTTTGGCGAAATTTGTCACTCAGGGTGCTAACTCCTGCACCTCTGGTTTGTGTCAAATGGCCCATCTGGGCTGCCTCTAACAAAGCCAGATCCCACGTGCCATGCTACAATGCTTTATCTGAGACAAAGCCTCTGTGAATCTGTTGAGGCTGGACACCAGAGAGTGGAGCTGCCACTCTAGCCCAGTAGAGGCCATGCTAAACTAGGCCCTCTCCCTGAGGCAGAGAAGATGAGACAAAGATGAGGATGAGGCAGTCATGGCAGCAGCATGGACTCTCCACTGAGCAAGCAGGTAAGGCCCAGTTAGCAGAGAAGGTCAGGTAAATCTGTAAAGTGCCTAAACTGGGTCTGTCACACCTCTGTCACAGACAACAGCAGAAGCCACGATCCAATAAGGGCAGGGCAGCTAAGGGCTCAGACCCCTCACGAATGAAGGCTGTGGTTACACCAAAAGGCAAGCAAACAATACAGATCAGCCAAATGCTGGCTAAAAGTGAAGAAAATTGGTGATAAAGAAAGGAGATAAACATCTATAATGGCTATGAAAATTAATATAGGACAATTTTACTAAAGCAGAATTGGGAGGCTAGAGCGGGGAACCATACCACTAAACATCAATTACAGGAAGAACTGTCAATTATAGACCCCAACGGAGAATCATCAAAGGAAAGAATCATCCATTACAGGTCTCAACAAGGAAAGATGCACATGGCATCTCCTACAAGAAATCAACTACCCCGCAACTCAGACAGTTTCTCCAATGGATGGATTTTCCTTCAAAACAGTCCCTCCCAATTTCCTCAAATAATATTCCCTTCCCCTTTTTCGTGGGGGGTCTTGCCTATGGTTTTGCCATAGCTTGCATGCCCCAAATTATAGTTCTCTATTACTCCTGAATGAATCATTTGCTGACAAAATAACTGATTCTTATTTTAAGATCAAGATGGTTAAAAAAAAAAAATGATCAAGATGGTCTTGAGATCAGCTCCAGCAGCAGACACTAATTTATTTCAATAACTGTCTTGTTTTAGGTATTTTAGGAGAGTGCAATTGGCCACCACTTTGGAGGAGATTCTATGAATGATGGGACTTCTGCTTCCTCTCAAAGAAAAAGCAAAATAGCTTGTGCTCACACATACATAAATGCAAACTCTACACTCTAATATTGGAGGTAAATATTATGGAAGGACAACAGTGGGTCTGCATCGTTGAAGGGGATTAGTCTCTCAGAACCCTCTTAGATTTTCTTGGCTCCATCTGTGCACTGGACCTCAGTTACTCCTCCTCCTATTTTCCCTTTCCCTTATTCTCACTGCTTTAGGGTTAAATTCTCCAATTACTAGCACATAAGCTTGCTTTAGGCTCTGTTTTTTTAGGGAACCCAGGAAAGACTTATATTTAGTTGGGAGTGTGAGATGTTTTAGATCTAAATTTTTTATGTATAATAAATGCATACATTTATTTGAGTAAGTTATTTTTGTGTAAAAGCATACTTAGATCATCAGGATACCCACTTTATAATTGAGTATTTCCACTCTGTTTCAATACTTCACTTTGGATTACTTAAAGATTAGGTACTTTAAGCAGTAAGTTCTATTTATTGGCTACAAGTACTAATCTAATTTTCACGAGCCAATGTCAAAGAAAGGGGACAGACAAGGTGAAATTGATGCTTACTACAATGTAAAGACAAAATGAAGTCAAGGGATAAAGGGATATTTCAAGTAATTTGAATACAATTAAATGGTGGATCAGGCCAGCCCCCGGTGGCTCAGCAGTTTAGTGCCACCTTCAGCCTGGGGTGTGATCCTGGAGACACAGGATCGAGTCCCACATCGGGCTCCTGGTATGGAGCCTGCTTCTCCCTCTGCCTGTGTCTCTGCCTCTGCCTCTCTCTCTCTCTCTCTCTCTCTCTCTGTGTCTGTCATGAATAAATAAATAAAATCTTAAAAAAAATGGCGGATCAATTTGAGTTTCCATCTGAGGGTTGGCAAACTTAAAAGAGTCTGAGCAGTAACTGGCAGGACATAATTCATATTCTAAGAGACATTTAGTTTCAATAAAATGTTTTAATGTTGTTAATTTTAATTATATTGACCAATGGGAGCTACAGAATAGAGAAATAGAGGTCTGATGAGGAAACTGGGGGGAGTTTGCTTTGCACAGAGATATGAATTTTGTCTTTTCTCTCCATTATAAAATATTCAATAATATCTATGTTGTTTTCTAATGTTTTTTAGATGTAAGTGGATGATTGTTTAAGAGAGCACCAAGAAGTAATGAAGCTATGTCCAGATCAATGAGGATTACAAAAAAAAAGACCACTATGAAGGATAACTGGGTATACAGTTTACGCTTAATGAATGCTCACTGAATATGCAGAACAATCAGGCCTCCATGGCCAGGTGAGGGTTGAAGGGTGGTGTTGGGTGGGTCAGTATCCCTGGTCAGCAAACATTTGTAACAAGTAAACATCTTTCAATGGCCAAGCTGCTTGTCACCTGTGAGTCCCTCCAGGGAACAGGATGTGGGCTCTCCACCCTCATTCCCAGCATCTGGCACAGGTGAAGGCAAGGTTAATAATCCTTTCAAAATGAAATATTTGTAAGTACACAGAATTTGAGACTAAGCTATAGTTCCTTATATTGGAGACAAATGCAATAGTGAAAGAATTTTGGGTCAAAGGGTTAAATACTGTGATAAATCATCTCTGATAGCTTGGAAAAATGTGTGTCTATATATTCATTTATATATATATATAGGGGTAAAGAAAGATACCTCTAAAAGCAACATTCTCCAAGGAAGAAATCAAAGTGCGATGTACAGCAATGGGGTCATTTAAGAGTTCTGTTTTCATCTTGGTCCTTCATCTCCTGGAAGGGACCCTGAGCGATTCACTCATTCAGCTGAATAATAATGGTTATGAAGGCATTGTCATAGCAATTGACCCTAATGTGCCAGAAGATGAAACAATCATTCAACAAATAAAGGTAAGTTCAAAATAATAATTATTCACGCTTTAAAAAAAATTAAGTGTAATGCTGTGATAGAACAAACATGAGTTCTTCAACTTCAGCTTTGTGACACTGGCAAATTATTTTCATGTCTGAGCCTGTTTCTTCAGTTGTAAAATGGAAATAATAACACTAAACTACAAGGATTCTTGTGAAAGATAAGATAATAAAGGCAGTGCACATATTTCAGAGTTTGATACATTGTTGGTGCTTAATAAATGACTTGGTCTGGACAATTTCATTGAAAACTATTTAGTTTGACACTAAGGTAGGGCCAGCTACATTTGGCAGATATTGTGAGATATGGGGAGGATAATTCCTTTGCTTGATTTTACCATTGGCTTATATAAAATTCTTTTATTCTCTTAATTTTAACTCCCTTGTTTGTTATTAGGATCCCAGGATGCAAATCTCTGATTTAAGAACAATCCTGACCCTTCCAATAAAAGGAAACTGTGCATTTTACCAGCCCCAATGCAAGTAACCTTCTCAGGGCTGCTGGGGGGGGAAGGAAAAACTAGGGAAGAAGACTCAGTCTTCCTGTTCCAGCAGAGCATCTAACTGCTGTAAGGTGGAGGGATTAGAGAGGTCATGTGCAAGAGCAAACAGCTAAGAATAAGAAGGAAATGCCTTATAAAGGGCTGTAGCACATCCAGAAGCAGTATTGTGAAAAGAGCAAAAGTGTTAGTCATAAAATGGGAATAATAATAAGTACCTTTCTCATAGGACTTTGTGAGGATTAAATTTAGCAATGCATGAATATAAGGGAAGCTGAGTGAAGGGAATATGCGAACTCTAATTTTTTCATGTCTTCTATAAGCCTAAAATTATTCCAAAAATTAAAAAGAAAAAACTTCAAAAATATATGCATCGCGTCTAATGCATTGTAAGAGCTCAATAAATGGTAGGCATAGTCATCAATAGCCAGTCCCACTTTTAATCCTTCTAGATAGAAAATGTTCCTCTTAACCAAGCCAGATGGACTAAAGCTTGTTTCTGGGCAAAATTCCTGAGTGTGAGCTCAGAAGTTAATAGTACAAGGGCTCCAAAGATCACTCCCAAAGGTTCTTTGCTCTGAGCAGAAGCAAGGCCAGAAAGATGGAGTTTGAGGGAGAACCGTTTCTATCACCAAGAGCAGTTTGGGGTTGGAGAAATGCAGCAGTTGATGGGGGAGGAGAAGCTTACCTGTTTAACTGGAAGACTATCAGGTTTACCACCATTGGTGAAAGAGAAATTCACCTTCTGAAATTTCTCAGTATCAGAAACCTTGGGTAAATTTTTAATTACCTCTAAATTTAGAAAAGGCATGAGCAAAAGTGACGCAGCCACTTGGAGCAACAAAGTGTGAAAGAAAAATGTGGCCTCCACTGTTACCATCTCTGGCTGGACAGTTAGTAGGGCTCAGGAAATGCCAGGAGGAGGACCCAGATGCCTTATCTTGAATGGCAATGCTCATTTGTATTTATAGGTGCCTTAGAGCTTTCAAAATGCTTTCACCTACTATCTTTGGGGGTTTTTCTCCTGAGAAATGTGCTTCTCACTACAATTATTAAATTGTCTTTCTTACAAGTCCCAAATGCATTGGCTATAAGATAAATTGGTTTCCACATCTTCTCTGTAAAAGGAACACTTTTAAGGGCAATCAGTGTGCTCAGTGTTTCTCAGTAGTTCATAAAAGTGGGTTCTTCCCTATTTGATGTTCCCGATCTGTAGGGTTGAGGAACCTCACTGTGGGCTTTACTGCCTTTCCTGGACATCCCTCACTCTCCGCTTTCTGAGAGGATTTTGTCCTTCCCGCCCTTGTGGGGACAAGTCTCTACATCAGCTCTTAAATACAGGCTTCAGCAACAGTCCCCATTTTACCACCTACAGGACCGGCAGATGGCGCTGCAGCAGTTCTAGGCACTGCACCTTCACCGCACAGTAGTAGTAGTTCCAGAAGCAAAAGGAGCGCGTGCACAAGACGAGGGAATGCGAGTCAGGGAGAAACTGTGTTCTCGTGTTCTTTCTCTCTCTCTCTCTCTCTCTCTCTCTCTCTCTCTCTCTCTCTCTCTCACACGAAAGATACACAATCGGACAATTGGAGTAGTTTGGGGTCTCCTCAATGCATGGGACCCAGGTACCTCCTGTTTTGGCATTCCTGGACAGCTTACCACTCATCATAACCAATTCACTCATTCATCCGACAAATATTTACAGAGCATTTACACTATGTCAGTACCAGGAATCCAGCGATGAACAATATACTATCCTTGTCCTTAAGGAATTACCTTATAAAGGTCCTATATACTGTTATCCTCAATTTTCTCCAAACTTCAAGTTTAAATGCCTATTTGGACATGAAGTCACCTTTTCAAAATCTGGAACAGATGCCAAAGCAAAGATCCTTTATTAATGTTTCTATTAAAATATGGAAGACAAGAGCATTTCATGCTGCTTAATTCTTCCAGGAGATACTGAAAATTCACATTTCACAAGTCAAATTGTGATATAATACTCTAATGTAGGAAGTTTCATACCTACTTTTCGACTTTTTTGATGATTTTGACTAAGTGTTTTTATTTTTTAAAATTATACAATGTTAAATTCTCCTAGTGATTGTTAAAAATCTGGCTTTTGGGGAAGAAGGAAATGCAAATCATTACAAGAACTTTTAGAAAGCTCTCCAGCTCACCATTATTTTCACTATCTGAAAAGAGAGAAACTGAGGCTCTTAGAGATAAAATAAATTCCCCAAGTTAATCCTGTTAGGAAATGGCAGAAAAGGAGTCACTCCTGCATCAATGCAAGAGCCCTGCTTCCTTAAGGCCAACCCCACCAGGCACCTGAGCCTAGTCACCCTGGTCTGCTCCAGCAAGGACTTTGCTCCTGCAACAATCCTTTTTCTTCTTACATATCCGGTGATGGTTTTTTTTTCTTTTTTCCATTAGCACATACATATAATAGTTCCTACTTAAAAAACAAAACAAAACCCCGTTGCCCTAAGGTCCTCCTTCAGCTACTTCTTCATTTCTCCATTCCTCTTTAATTTATAGAAAACCTTACTGAACTTATTCATCACCTCTGCTTCCTCATCTCCTATTCTTTTTAACTCACTCATATGGAGCTATCATCTCTATTCCACTAAAGTGGATCACTCAGGTTGCTAACTCCATTGTTCAGTTCTTAGTCCTTACCATACTTGATCAGTCAGTAGCATTAGACACCAATAAGGACCCTCCTCTTCTTAAAGTGCTTTTTCATTTCTTACTCATATACCTGCTGCTCCCTGAGTTCCTTTGATGGGCTCCTCCTCACCCCATCTCTAAATGCTGGGGGCATCAGGGCTCAGTCTTCAGCCCTCTTTTCTATCTATACTCACTTTTGCACTTTTTCAGTCCTAGTAGATCCAGTGCCCCTTTGCATAATAAATCTCTTATAATACCCCCTTCTACTATCTTGTCATGAAACAACTCAGGGAATCTGCTGAGGCTTTATAATTTAACACTCTAGCTCTTTCATCTTAGAGACATAAAGTTAGGTGTAACTTGAAGAGAAATTAATTATGCCACTTCCTTATACTGAACACCTGGTACTCTACTAAAAATAAATGCTCTCATAACATTTAGTTAACCCCCAAATTATTACAGGAGTCAGCAGTGCTGAAGTCATGCCCATTTTAATTTCAGTTTCTCTCCCAGTACTACTTGATGTGTGACTTTGAGACCTCTACTCTCTAATTGTCAGTTTCTCCTTACAGGTTTATTGATCTTAAAAAAGCAAATGAAATGAAACCAATAGCTAATATTTCGTAAGCACTTGTGCTACGTAAGCATGGTTCTAAGTTCTTTCTTGACTTGGTTTGGTCCTCACAACTTTATGAGCTAGTCACTAGAATATTTTCCACTCTATACATGTAAAAACTGAGGTTCAGAAAGGCTTGAGGAAATTGTCCGATGTCCTACCATAAGTGGTGGAGCCAGAATTAATGTCTGCCTCTGGAGTCTGCATTGTCAACCACTACACTGTGATCCACAGCATCTGGGAAATGCTCAGAAAAGGTTAACTATTATTACTAATAAAAGGTAATTCCGTATTTCCCCTTCCCATTTTGATCAATAACTAGTCTTTGGAAACAGGAAAAAAAGATGTAAATTTGAATGATGGGTAGTTTTGCCTATTTTCTTCCATAATTGTGCTGGTTATTTAAGTTTTCTGTTTTCCCAGGACATGGTGACCCAGGCATCTCCATATCTGTTTGAAGCTACAGAAAAAAGATTCTATTTCAAAAATGTTGCCATTTTGATTCCTGAAAAATGGAAGACAAAACCTGAGTATGTGAGACCAAAACTCGAGACCTACAAAAATGTGAGAATACCAAGTTCTTTTTTCAAATTCAAGTTCATACTCTTGATTCAGATTTTTTTCATCAAAATATTCTAGAATCAAATGAAATTGTTTCAAAATACTCCTGTGTGAATAAGGTCAATTCATTTGCTAAACTTTTGTAATAATGACTTTTTCTTAAATTTCAGGCTGATGTTCTAGTTGCTGAGCAGAATCCCCTAGGTAATGATGAACCGTACACGGAGCAGATGGGACACTGTGGAGAAAAGGGTGAAAGGATTCATTTCACTCTTGACTTCCTAGCAGGAAAAAAGTTTTCTCAATATGGGCCACAAGGTAGGGGTAGAGAGAAACTATTCTGCTATATTTCTCACAGTTTATTTTATGTTCAAAGTAGAACATGATCTAAGTAAGCACATATAAGCAAAGTAAGCTATTATTAAGCAAATCCCCGCTTAAGATGGGGATTCAGAATAGTGCATTTTTCATTTAAAATTTAATCTTTTCATATTTATCATACGTGTAAATCAGTATTTTTTTTAATTTCTAGAGATTGTTATTGAATAATATTTGTATGAGATAATAACTGTAAGGTAGTTTGATATGTAGTATTAGGTTTCTATGGATCTGTAGAGGGAAACACTTGAACTAATTAAACCTCCTGCCTGCAACTCAGGTCGTAGCCATGAAATGGCGGAGATGTACAGTGCTCTCAGACTTCTGTGCATCAAATCCTAAATGGATTGTTAAAATGCAGATTCTGTTGAGTAGATGTGGGATGGGACTCAAGAATCTGCATTTTTAATAAGCTCCCAAATGATTCTGATACTGGACCACACTTTGAGTACCAGAGATATCTTGCAGTTCAGCACTCTAAAACCCATGACTAAAGACAAAGTCCAATTTTCCTTCACAAAATTAACTATCATTCCCACATGAGCTATTTACAGCAATCTTTGGAGAAAATATTATAAGAAACAAGCAGAAGAGTATACATAATATGCACTTTCCGAGTATAATGAAATATGATTAGTTTTAGATAATTAGGTTAACTAATAACTAGTTCTAAGTTTCTTTACAATCTTGAGAAGATTAGAACCAGTTTGATTTCCTTCATTTAAATAGGCAAGGCAGAGAAAACAAACAAAAAAGTGCTAGCACCTCCATACTCCACCCCCAAATACACTAGAGTACTTACAGACCTTATGAGAAAGAGGTGTCAAACAAATGTACCTCTTTGTTGTTCTTGTACAACACTCCATTTCAACTCCATAATGACCAGAAAATTCCCAAAGCATGGCTCACTGTGTGTTGAACTGATTTACCTAACTTCTCCATCCCACTCTTGAGCCCACCTCAGCCATCATGGTCATCACATATAATGTCATTCCTTTATAATCTCTCCTTTCTGTACTGTGACTCCATGCCTGCTGCCCCACAACCTTCTCTTCCATTTAAGAAGCCATCATTTGTCCCCCAGCGCTGACAGAATAGTCTAAGTCTTGAATGTGAGATACTAGGTCTTCCTCAGCATGCATCTTCTCATATAATTGTCCAAATTCAGCCCACTTAGGAATTTACATTCCAGAAAAACTGAGCTGACTATAAGTCATTAAGATTCATGCAAATTTAACAAATACTCACTGAGTGCCTATTAAGTTCTAGGCACTATTTGCCAAGGCAAGACAATAAAGAAGTCATGGTATCCATTTTTATGGAGACAAGTGTCTAATGTGAGAGATCAGTATGTAAGCAGCAATGAAAATATAATATGATAAGTGCCACAATGGAATACAATGGAAGTGCAAAGGAGGGGGTATCTGGACTAGTTTGAGGATGTCAGAGAATGCCTCTAGGTAGATATAAGCCTGATTTTGAAAGAAGAATAGGAGTTATCTAGACAGAGAGAGGAAGGGAGTATTGTAAGCCAGAGGAAAAATATATGAAAAGAACAAGAGATGAACAAGAGCATGATGTGACTCCAGGAAGTAAAAGGAATTCACTGTGATTATAGAGTTTTGGAAGTGGATGAAGAACACTAAGAAATATGGCTATAGAGAGGATTAGCATCTGGATCATCAGGAACCATGTATGCCATGTTGAGAAGCTAGACTTCACCTGAGCACCATAGGGGTGCCACTGAAGATTAGAGATTTGAAGGCCAGTTGGGTGGCCATTGCCATGATTCAGGAGTAGGTGGCAGTAAGACTGGAAAGATGAGACTAGGTCAAAGCAAAAGGGCAGAGGTGTGATAGTCAGACCTTGAGGGTTAACCAGATATGAACCATGAGGGAGAAGGACATATTCAGGATGATGCCCAAGTTGCCCTGTGAATGCCTCTGGCTCTCACAGCAGCCTGCATTGACTTCCATCATTACACTTAGGTCACTAGGGGTTATAGTTATCTGATCATTTGTGTCATCTGCTGGACCATGAGCTGTGTAAGGACAAGCTTCTTTGTATAAATAACTGCTTGACACTTAACTAGTCCCTAATTAACAGTTGATGAGCCAAAATAAGTGTTGTATTTTAAAGAAATGTGCAATTGTCATTAAATTTTTCAAAGGAAATAAAACTTTTAAGTGAAAAAAATTAACATAGCAAAGCATAATGATGTTCAGAAAAATTACTTTCTCCCAGTGTAAGAAGATAATTTTATCATTCTTATTGTAATCAAGTGTTTAAAATATTTTCTCACAGAAAGGGTCTTTGTCCATGAATGGGCTCATCTACGATGGGGAGTATATGATGAGTACAATAATGACCAGAAATTTTATTTATCCAATGGAAAAAAAGAAGCAGTAAGGTATGTATATTTTGATATAACTTTTCCCAAAGTATTTTAAATTGCAACCAATGTTTTCATGAATTGAAGACCTTAAAAACATCAAGTTTTTGTCTTATTTTTATCTCTGTTTTATTCTTAGTGCTTTCTTTTTCAGCTTCCAAAAAACCTGCCACTTTTATTCACTTTATAAGTGCTTCAATTAGTTGAATTCTCTACTCTGCAGCTACAAATCACTTGCCTGTGTGTGCAACTGTAAGAAATCCATAGGTGCTATGTCAGAGTCTCCATCTTCCTATATCAGAATCAGGGACATAAACAAATCTAATGAGAACAGAATGATATCTATGTGGACTTCATCAGTATGAACGGGCCTGGGAGGGACTGTGGAACTTATATGAATGACAATCCAAATATTTTTTAAAAACCAAAATTTAACCCAATTCAAATTAAATTTTCCATGGTATCAATAGAAAGCTAACTGAATACTTGGAAAGTACTCTTGACTGCCATTATTTTTATGGGTAAATTCAATTTCAGTGAATATAAACTGCTTTAGTACAAACATAAAAGACAGAGAACTTTCCAATTTACTTGAAAGAGCTAGCATAATTCGGATACTAAAATCTGACAGGTAGCATAAAAAGAATTCCATAGGTACAGTTTTCTAAAAATATTTTAAATAAAAGGATAGCAAATTACATTTGGCAGAATTAAGGGACTATTAAACATACTAAAGCCAAGTAGGATATCCAAAAGTGCTGTGATACTGGGTAACTAAGTAATACAGTATATTGAGTAAAGAAGAAAATAATTATTCTAATAGGTTCTCAAAAGTTTGATAACCTTGCACATGTATGCCCAAGTTTAAAAACAACAACCTCTCCTTTAAAGATAGAATTTGGTACAACACTCCTCTATACTTCTGCTTGCAGTTCTGCTTACCTGATGGCTGTTTAAGGGGAGGCACTAAGATATGGTTCAATTACTGTCTAGTTGGTGCATCTGTTTCCCAGGGGAGCTGAATTGGACTCAGCACTCAACCCTGGCTTCCCATCTCTCCCACAGGAGCATTACTTCTTTCCACTTTGCCTTTCTTTACTACATTCAAACCCTGCTAGCGAGGTCCACTTCCGTTATATTGTCCCTCATTGTTACATCATTTCAGGCATAGACACTAAGTGCCTCCTAGAACTAGACATAGTACTGATTCCTTTAGCTTATTCCATGTGCATCTCATAGACCACAGACCAGGGGCCCTTCCCTGATGTGATCATATGTTGGATTGACCTTTCCAGTCTCACCCAGTGGATTCTATCCCAAACTCAACACCTGCATTTCCCACTTCTCTTTTCTAAGTTTCCAGACACTATATAGTCCCTCAAGAGAAAAGCTGATTAGTACATAGTCCTTTCTAGACATATTCTAACATATCTACATATACAGCATATTCTTCCACAGATAACATTAGCAAAGCTGACATGATCACCATGTCCTCTTAACAAGAAATTTAATTATAACATGTTAATAATATTTATTGCTTCTTATCTTTCAAATATTTTTATTGCTTTGAAGGCCTAGAAGCAATTTTAAAAATGGCAGTACTGCCCACAGTAGAAGGTTACTTCCTTAATATAATACAGAACATTAATTGAAAGCCAACAGCCTTTCATATTTAATCGGGAAATGCTAGAGACATTCCCAGGAATAAGGATGACCACTATTAACAGAATTATCTAACCTTGTTTAGAAAGTTGTAGTCAGTGCAGTAACACTTTAAGCTGAAGATGTTGAAAAAAGTGTATGTGAGGGACTGCTACTCAAAAGGAAGAGAGAAAATTGCTTTTAGGCAGGTGAGATGTAGTCCACTTAAAAAATCAAAGGAAATAAATAGAAATTAAAATTAACAAAGGAAGTCAATAAGGTGATCAGATATAAAATGAATATTCAAATTGCCTTTCCATAGATTAACAATAACTAGTTCAAAAATATAATGGAAAACAATATTCCATTCAAGAGAGTAATAAAAGGGGAGAGATACACCTCATACCTGTTGGAATAGCTAAAATAAAAAATACAAGAAACAACAAGTATTGGTGGTACTGTTGGTGGGAATGCAAACTGGAAAACAGTATGAAGTTTCCTCTAAAAGTTAAAAATAGAGCTACCCTATGACCTAGCAATAGCATTACTGGGTATTTACTCAAAGAAAACAAAACACTAATTCAAGGGCAAATATGCACTCCTATGTTTATTGCAGCATTACTTATAACACCAAGTTATGGAAGCAACCTAAGTGTCCATCAATAGATGAATGGGTAAAGAAGATGTGATTTATATATACATAAATGGAATACTATTCAGCCATAGAAAGAATGAAATCTTGACATTTTCCACCACATGAATGGATCAAGAGAGTACAATGTTAAGTGAAGTAAGTCAGAGAAAGACAAATGCCATATGATTTCACTCATATGTGGAACTTAAGAAACAAAAGAAATGAACAAAGGAGAAAAAAAGAAAGAGATAAACCAAGAAGCAGACTCTTAACTAACTGAACAAACTGATGGTTACCAGAAAGGAAGGAGGTGGGAGAAGAAGTGAAATAGGTGATGAGGATTGAGGAGTGCACTTGTCATAATAAGCACAATTAATTAAAATAAAAACCTAATAAACAAATAAAATAATTTTTAAAAGTAGGGGAAACTCTAACCAATGTAAAAATCATGTTAGAAGAAAACAACAAAATCCTTCTAAAGGATTTAAAAGAATATCAGGATAATCTGGGAGCCTTTTAATTCATGGAAGATGTAAGTAAATTCAACCCAAATAAATATATAGGTTTTTTTTTTTTTAATATATAGGTTTTATGAAACTAGTTAAAATGCTAAGAACACTTTTTAAAAAAATAATAATAATAAAGGGGAATTCTACTTATTGAATTTTAAATATACTCTAAAGCTACATTACTTAAAACAATGTGGACTGACAGACACATGTATAATAATTTAATACAGCTAGAATTACAAAGCTATGAGGAAGGACAGAATTTCTTAAGATATCAGGACAATTTTTAACTGTGAGGGGAAAAAACTAATAGACCCCCTTCCAACTGGATAGACTCATTAGATAAAATGAATAAGAAAAACTAGATGAATAAGTATTGAACTCTTATATAGGGAAGGTCTTTCTATGCATTCAGGAGTCGGAAAAAGATATCATTCATTTTTATTCTAAAAAAATAATAAATTTGGCAACATATGCATTAGAATTTTTGTTGTACAAAAATCAAACAAACTAAAAAGCTAAAAACAGAACAAAGTATTTACAAAAATTAAGAAACCAGGCTTTTAAGAGCTTAGTATTACAACACAAAAAGAACTTTTAAAAACCAGAAGGAAAACAGCAATACCCTAATAGAAAAATGGACGCTGAAGAATAATAAATTACTCACAAGAGAGGAAATAAAAATGGCCAATAAACAGATAATAAATGTTCAGACTTACTAGTTATAAAGAGGTGCAAATTCGACAAAGATGAGAATCGCTTATGACCTAGTAAGTGAGGTTACTCATGGTGTGATGAGTATTCTCACAGATGGCTCTTAGAGGCATGAACTGGTACACCTTTCCTGGAAAGCAATTTGATGACACATAAAATCTATAAAATGTTTCCTATTTTTTGATCCAATTTCATATTTAAAAATCCATTTTAAGAAAAATGATAGGATGGGCTGTATCAACAGACTTTAAAATGTTCAAACTTTTACTCTGGGAATCAATCATGCAGCAAACTTGGAAACAGTATAAAACTTTATGTGAAATTTTATTAATTCACTGAAGTTTTACTTTTAGTATTGACAAATTGGGGGGAAGCAAATCAAGAAATTAGACTAGATTCATATTATAGTATCAAAACATACAGATATTAAAATCACATTTTGAAAGATATAAAATATAATAATATGTTAAAATGTTAAATATACTAACATGCTAAGTTTTTTAAAAGCAGGAAGCAAAACTTTATGTGAAATGTTATGCTGATATGTAGAAAAGAAAATATTTCAACATGTTAAAAGTAGCTTTATTTCTGATGGTGGGACATGATTCTTTTCTTCTTTAGACACTTGCTATTTTCCAAATTTCCTATAGTGTTCATATATTGTTTATATACTCAAAAAATAAAATACATGGTAAAAGCAGTCCACTTATATATAATGGCCACAAACTCAGAAGCATATAGTAGAAGGAAAAATCCAAAATATCTATGAACATACAAGAACTATGCAAAAATTGTATGATATAAACTAAATGGAAACAAAAGAGAGCTCCTGATTTTCTAGGAATGAGTGTTCTAGATGAGGAGGTGGCTAAGTACTTGGATCCTTATTAATTCTGATAGCAGTCATAAGCCAGACTTAACTTTTCCGCTGCATAGAAACAAATTCTGATACCATTTTGGGAACGTTTCAAATACTTTTTGCCAATTAAAAATGACTCTGATGTGAGTTTAATAATTTTACTATTTAAGGTGATATATTTGTTCATTGAATTATAAGAGAAAATTGTAGATATCAGGACAACCTGACCACAGAGTCTAACCCTCTGAAATGATTACAGCACCTAAACATCTAACCTTAATATGTTTTCAGATGTTCAGCAGGTATTAGTGGTAAAAATGTAATAAAGAAGTGTCAGGGGGGCAGCTGTATCACCAAATCATGCAAACTCGACAAAGTAACAGGGCTCTATGAAGAAGGATGTGAGTTCATACCTTATGACAGGCAGACTGAGCCGGCTTCCATAATGTTTTCGCAAAGTATTGATTCTGTAAGTACCCTGTTCTTTTTTTTTTTTTCTTGGCATTTATGAATTTAGTGAAGTTCTTATCCCCCAATCACTACAAGAAAGGATCAAATTTAGGAAATCACCAGTAAGAGCTGATTCTCTGTGGGACAAGCTGGGAGTACAAAATCAGGGATAAAGTCTTATCTTTCCCCTACCCCTTCCTTAGGTCCATTCTTAGGGCTCCATTATCTTCCTCCCACAAGCTTATAGTTTCATTGCTGAGTATTATTTCAAATATCCTTAAAGGCAGACAAGCACAAAAACTCTTAGTTAAATAATAAATTTACCCAAGAGGATCAGACACTTTTTTTTATTTCTTAAAAAGGACATGATCAGTAGCCTGAAATATTTTCAGACTGAATATTTGCTTTGGGTTGTTACCTAAAATTTTCTATCTTTTTAAGAGTATTGATGCCTGTAAGGAGTTTGTACATGGTTTTAATGGTTTTAAGTGACTTTAAAATACATCTTAATGTTTTTTTTTTTTTTAATGACCAACAGGTCGTAAAACAAACTCAACAGATTATCCTTATTAATGCTAAATATACAATACCAGCAAACTTGCACAAAGTAAACCTAAATGTATCAGTTAATTACAGACTAAAGTCAGTGGAGACACTTTGTGGGGCAACTCTCTTCCTTTTTAGTCTCTTACATAAAATTATGTTTTCCTTTTGGAATGAGGTTAAAGTAACTTGTAAGAGTCTGTCAATAAAAACGCGGTATAAGTTTTAAAAATGTGATGTACGTGGTTCAAAAGTCCCATCCTTCAGTCTGGTTTTGCAGTCCGTTTCTAGATTTACTCAGAAACTTTCAACAGGGGCCCCAGATTATGTGTTTTAAATTAACTACAAAATTAAGTTTGATGCACAGATTTGGGAATCTTTGTCCGCAGTTTATATGTGTTTCAGATCTCTGGCTAAAATAGAGCCTTATGTATGATATTATGGAAACAACCCAAATCACCTGGGATATGCAAATGAAGAGAAAATAAGTGTTTTACAGCTAATGATTACTTTCTAAATTTCTAGAATCCTGAATTTTTAGGATTTTTAATTGAGTGCTAATACTGTGAATAATAGTCTAAGAGGAGGAATGAGGTTATACATTCTTTGCATACTGTGGCTCCTTTTTTAATCCCCCAAATGCTAGGGATATTCATGCTTAAGAAAAAGGGGAGGAAACTATCATTTATTGACTGTGTTAGTAAGGACCCTATTCCATGTTCTCATGTAATTCAGTAATAACTATTGCCCTTTTGTAGGTTAAAAAAAACTGACATGCAGATTTTAGGGTCACTCAAAAAACACAAACTTATATTGAACTTTTATTATGTGTCAGATACTGAACCAAGTTTTGAGGAAGCAAAATTTAATGAGACTATTTTCTGCCATAGATGGGCTTATAGTGTATTAACAATCTTAAAGGGGTCTTACTAAAGTATCTGTAGGGTACTGTGAAACCAGAGGGTTGAATAGAAATTCTTTGAGGGGAAGGTAGGAAATGAAAAAACATTTTGAAAGTGACCTTTTGGCCAAAACATGAAGGTTAAGTTCACAACTCAGAAGATAGAGGAAGAGGAATTCCTTGACAAAGTGAGAACCATGAGCAAAAATACAGAGATATAAAACAAGGCAAGTTTGAAAATTTATGGATTACAATAGAGGGATACTGGAGACTTGGAATGCACAGCCAGAGTGAGGATGGAGAGTGAAGCAAAATCTAAATCATGGAGATTGCTGCTTGCTATGTGAAGCAGTCCAGATCACAGTGTGTGAGCAATGAGGAGATACCAAAGGGTCTTGAGTACAGGAGTAAGAAAGAAAATGTTTCTGGATGCTGTGGAGTGGACCAGTTTGGAGAGCAAGCAAAATGAAAAAGGCAGATAACAGACCAAAATAGTCTGAGGAAGGGACCATGAGGGCTTGAACGATAAAGATTCCAATGGAGAAGGAGAAAGATGATGAACTGGAGAGATAGTGAAATAGATGGATCTTGGTTACTTTGTAGAAGGAAGAAGATAGATTTCCTGATGTAGTGACTGGGTGAATAGTAGTGACATCGAGTTAGAAAATACATGAAGAAGAGTAGAGTTAAAGGAAAAGTGGTAAGTTCAGTTATGAGCACATGAAAGTTGAGGAGCTGGTGGGACATTTTAGTGGAAAGAGCTGGAATACAGGGTGTTGGGAAGTGAGTGGGAAGTAAGGAAGTGAGTGAGAAGTAAAAGGATGGAGAGATAAGATGGTACCAGCAGAGAAATGTCAAGAAGTGGGTGTTTTGAAGATAGTGGCTTGAAATAGCTTGAAATTTGAGACATAGGAAGGAAGCCAAGAGCAAATAAATAGATGGCTAAGGAGCACTAAGGGTCCAATGAGGTTGAAGATGTGGTATGAGATAGAAAGTCTGAATTATGACTGTGAATCTTTCCAGCAGAGTCCTGCAGTGATTATGGGATTAAGCCAAGTTCATGGGTTAGCAGGGCAGACTAGGAAGGAAGGCAAGGGATTTAAATATCCTTCTCTACAGTTTATCTCTGTAATTTTATTGACAATTCCAGGTGGTTAAATTCTGTACAGAAAAAAACCACAATAAAGATGCCCCAAACCCACAAAACCAAAGATGCAATCTCCGAAGCACATGGGAAGTGATTCAAGATTCTGAGGATTTTAAGAAAACCACTCCTATGACAACACAGCCACCGACACCCACATTCTCATTGCTGCAGATCGGACAAAGAATTGTGTGTTTAGTTCTTGATAAATCTGGAAGCATGGCGGTACGTTCACTGGTCTTGGTCTTTGGGATGCTGCCCTCATATTTATGTGTGATATGATCTACAATTTGTAACAAGCTGGGAATAAACACAACCCTTAGAGTCAGAACAGTTACAACAATAACATTACCATAAGAAACACCCACCTCAACTCTATTCAAGAGAAATTCAGCAGCAAGTATCTCATTTGCCAAATTAAATGAGCTTTTAATTTATGAGCAAGATCTGCTGATTAACATTTTTTATGTTTCACTACAAGATGTAGGTCTATAGAACTACTACTAAGGAAGTGAGTGAGAAGTGAACTAAAGATCTAACTAAAGCCTAATCTGGCTTGATCTTTTAGAGTTATTCAAACAAAGGCCCTAAAATTCTGCCCAAAGATGCTACTCAATATAAAGGAGAAATTTAGGGACGCCTAGGGGGCTTAGCGGCTGAGTGTCTGCCTTTGGCTCAGGGCATGATCCTGAGGTCCTGGGATCAAGTCCCACATTGGGCTCCCCCAAGGAGCCTGCTTCTCCCTCTGCCTGTGTGTCTCTGCCTCTCTCTCTGTGCCTCTCGTGAATAAATAAAATCTTTTTTTAAAAGGAGAAATTTAACATGGAAATTTAATATAAAGGCCTTGAACAAGCTTATTGTCGTTTACACTATGTTAAGACAGCTACTTCCAAATTTCCTCTACACTGTTTTGTTATTAGTCTGCCCATCTAAACCCAACCTGACTGCTTTTCTTCTACTTCTCCATACAGACTGGTGACCGCCTTAAACGACTGAATCAAGCCGGCAAACTTTTCCTTCTGCAGATAGTTGAGCAAGGGTCCTGGGTTGGAATGGTGACATTTGACAGTGCTGCCCAGGTACAAAGTGAACTCATACAGATAAACAGTGGCACAGAAAGGGATGCACTCACCAAAAGCTTACCTACAGTGGCCACAGGAGGAACGTCCATCTGCTCCGGGCTTCGATCAGCATTTGCTGTAAGACAAGTTTCCTTATCATTTGTCAATGCTTACAATTTCTGTTGCCTAAATGTCTCTCCATTTTCAACAAAATTAAGTCACATTTTCTCTCATATTTAAGTTCTTTCATAATATAGTGCCTACCTACCTTTCCAAGTTTATGTCACAGGGACTCTCTTCCAAGTGTCCTACATTTAAGCAAATAGGATCGTTTGACCTTCAGCACTTCCACACCTTTGCCGGGCTCCCACTTAGTATACTTTCTCTTCCCTCATCTGTAATTCAAATCATATTCAAAGATCCATCACAGACATCACCTACTTCTTGTATCTTTCCTGATTCTTTCAACTATATAATTGCTCTTTCTAAATCCTATGAACTTTAACAAAAACATTTCTTATGACTTCTAGGCTCTTCTGTCTTATTTTCTAACCATAAACTTCACTCAAGCAAAATTTCTTTAGGGATAGGACTTACATCTTTACCTTGCAGGCTGCTGCACAGTATCTTTTATACGGAAGGTTCTCAATAAAGTTGAATTGAGTTCTTTGATAGCATCTGATGCTTATTTGCTCTAAATATATAATCCAATATTCTATATTTATTTAGAAGATATTTACCCCCATGACACAAATAATAAGAGGCTGAAAGAAGCTAGCTGATTAAAGTCTTAGAATCTCTGTGGCATTCTTGGGCAGGCCAGCCTTCCGCCTGATATGGAGCAGAACATGTCAGTAGGGCTGTTCCAGATTCCCAAGCAGCAGCAGGAACATTTAGTTTCCAGCTCACACTATTACTGCATGTGGACAAGAGACAACCATTTCCTCAAATTCAGTCTGTCCCTCTGGACTTTTTATTCCATCTTTGAAGTTCAGTTCCCTAAAAGTGGTTTCCACTGTATGCATAGTCAGCTGTAAAACCCTTGTCCAGATGCCTGTGTGCATCTGGATTCTGTTGCCTCTATCACTCCATTCACCCAAGCTTTGATTAAAGAAGCAAATGAGGGAGGGGAATGGGCAGTGAAATCGCTGACATGTTATATTAAAAGCCTACTATGCAAAACCTTAGGGGAGATGAGTAATGCCAGATGGCTTGGTGGTGAAGAGAGAACTTCTAGTTTTGCATTTCCACTTAGATGGGTGAGAGAGCGTGAGAGATACAACTGGAATTTAGATGCTCCTCCTGCCCAATGGAGTCCAGATGTGGGAGGGGAGGAGCTTGTGTGTGATGAGGTAAAGAGCCTTGGGTCCTACATTGTCCTCAAGTTCCCCACTGGTTCCTGCCCCAAGACCCTTGTCAGGTCTGTTCTGGGCTCCAGTTTCTGCTGAGGTGCCTATTGGACTTTGTTTCCTGGGCTTGATCAGAGCCCTGTGATCCTTCCTGGCTGACTCAGCCCCACCCTGGCTCTCACTATCGGAACAGCCCTGAACATCCCCTTGTCCTCTATCCAACCCCTGACAGACTGAACAGCCCTCAGTCTGAATGGCAAGATGACTTAATCTCTTGTCTGCTGACTTCTGTCTTTCCTATGGGATATGTGGGAACTTCTACATGTTTTCCATGGCACAGAGCAGTGATGGGGAGAAGTAGGACAAGGGAATCCAAATTAAGCCCTTTCTCTGGCCTCTCAGCTTGGTCAGAACAAGGACACAGCCATAGCTGAGAGGATCCCGGGCTCTGGGCTCCTTCATGTAGCAGCAGACACAGTTCTGCTTTCTTCCCTTGTGTGGCAGTCTCCTCTCAAAGATCAAACAGAGGGTGACAGAAGTCCCCTGTGCTATTAGCTTTCCTTTCAACCTACTTAAGATGCCTTCCCTTTCTAAGAGTCAGGTCCAGAGAAGGGAGGTTACTTAGGCTTGCTTGCTTGTTTTCTCTTCTTCTGGGTCTCTCCTTCTACTCTTTTTTAGGGGAAGAATGGACTCTTGCCTTCCTTCCTTGAAATGAGTAACATTATTTTTTAAATCTAATTTTCCTTCTACCATAATCTTATCCAACACTGGTAAGAGCTGTGTGCTTTCTGTACAATGTAAAAAACTATATTCTGTGTTAATCAGGAATAGTTGAAACATAGATGTCATAAGACGATTAGGAGCTGGGGTTAATGGGAACAAAATTATTTGTTTTAATCAGAGGGAATATTAAAAATTTTAATAACTCATATGATCTGAGTACTCATCGGTCAGAACCAATGCCAACCATAAACAGTTGGTCTACTCAGATGGTGAATATCAGATGGTAAATATCATACAAGCTAAATCCACTCTGCATCTAATATCTCCCAAATATTATCCTCCCTATTCAATGAGGATGGTTTCTGAAAGCATCTGGGAACCTCCGTCAAGAAGAGGCCATGTAAGAAAACTAGAAAAACCTCCTTTGTTGCTTCCCCAATGCTCTCTTTTCCTGGAATAATCTTGTATCCCTCTTTACAGAGTCTGCTCTGCAACAGGGTAACCGAGAGAAAAGACTACTACTACTGTCAAGTTCCATGAATGTTGCTGATTTAAAATTATATCATTTTAAGACAGAGAGATATTTGACGATTCTCAGGCACTTCCGTTTATTCCCTCTGGAGTTTCTCTTCTCATTCCCTTTAAATGCAGTTTTCCCAAACACTATGGCCACCCTAACAACTCATGCCCTGCATTATGTTCTTAGGTTATTAAGAAGAAATACCCAACAGATGGAGCTGAGATAGTGCTATTGACTGATGGAGAGGACAACACTATAAGCTCATGCTTTAATGAAGTGAAACAAAGTGGAGCTGTCATCCACACAGTCGCCCTCGGACCCTCTGCAGCAAAAGAACTAGAAGAGCTATCTAAAATGACAGGTGAAGGGTGGTCTGCTGCTGCTGTGCCCCACTGAATTGTCTCTTCCAATGGACTGTGGCTCCAGTGAACTGGGGAGAAGGGGAAGGGTGGGACATATATAGAGAGAGGGGTAATCTTATTAATTAACTACCTGCCTTTACCTCCAAATGACCATTAGAATTGACCCTCCATTTCTTGTAAGGCCTCAGTTCTAGGATTTTGACAGTCTGGAGAAAGATGGGACCAGCACAGCCCTCTAGTTAGGACTCAGGTCTCTCTTCCCAGACACTTTGTAAGAACTGCAAAGAACCTAATAGGTTAGCCAGAAACCACTCTCTTCTACTTGGCAACTGGCTAAGAGACCCAGGGAAGACAGAAGACAAGCCACTAACTATATAATACCATGATACAAGTCATCTACTAACAGTAGAAAGCACACTAGAATAGAAAGCCTTTGACTTTACTATGGAAAGGAGAAGGGTCCAGGAAGGTGACATCTAAGTTGAGACTCTAATAAGGAGTGGTAGGGGAAGAGCAAAGGGCCTAATGAATCACACTGAAAGTCACTCTGAAAATGTAGAAAACAATGCAGTTTCTCCATAAAACATTAATATATTGTGCTTCTCTCATACACAGACAGATGGTTAAAATAGATTCCATATGTGCTTGGCTTCTTTAGCAGAGTAGGTGGGCACAATTTTTTTTTTAAACTTCTGGCCAGCATTATGGATATCGATTATTATGCTGAGTTGCCTTCTGAGGCAGCCACAATGAATGACAGGGCTGCTTGTTCCAAATACTACCTAGCTTAGTCTGGGTTTCCTAGAAGCAGAGCCTGAGACAGGGATGGATTTGGGTGAATGTGATTTATAGAGGGAGAGTTATCAGGAGAATGAGAGAAAGGGAAATAGGATAGGACAGGGGAAGGACCCAAGCACAGAAGTGAACTTAGAGTCTAGCTGAAGCTAACCCCACAGGCGGCTCTCAATCTGGAATTGCATCACATACTTGGTATAATCTTGAGGCAAAAGGGCTAACCTTTTTGTACCACTGCACCCATCAGTCAGTGGCCATGGACAGTCAAGGCAAGGGGGAGGTGAGGGAGTATGTTATTTCTCTAGCAAGCATAGCCCCTTTTGGCACAGCAATTCTCTGGAAAAGTGGGGCAGCTATATGCCATTAGCAGCTAACAGAGTAGCTGGGGAGAGATTCCCTTGCATAGGTAAGGGTATCTGGGTGATGCCCCGAGAGCATTACCAAAGTACTTACCTTAAACTTTGGATGGCAATTAATGGTTTAAAAGTGCTTTCACATCAAATACCTTAGTTATACATGTTCTAAATAGCCTGAGACTGTGAGACCTGGTGTATAATCTGTTTTTTTACTACATGTTATACTTTTCTATAACTGTCCCTTGTTAACTGTTATTTCTTGCTGTTGTTACATACACATGTTTTATGATTTAGAAGAAAATTCAAAAGTCAAGCTTGTTAGGATTCTATCTAAAAAAGGAATAAATCAACAGACTTGGACTAAGGCTTAATAAATTCTCTTATATGAAGTGCATGACCTTTAAACCATGAAATTTTATGATACTAGTTTTGACCTATCAGAGATCCGTGGCTGCTTTGCAGATAACTGACATAGCTGGGCAACTGAGGTGTTGCTGAATCTTATTTAGTAGAATTAAAAAATTAGTATAGACTTCTGAGTTAATCTGGATGCTTATTTGAGGTTGATCGATTAATACTTTAAAATGCAATAGAATATTTATTTCACATATTCTGCTATCTAACAATAGCTAAAATGCTGCAAATACTTGCTTTCTAGAAAACAGCTTCTGATAATATAATTGCATTTTAGGCGGTTTACAGACATATGCTTCAGATCAGGCTCAGAACAATGGCCTCATTGATGCTTTTGGGGCCCTTTCATCTGGGAATGGAGTTGACTCCCAGCGTGCTATCCAGGTCAGAATTTTTACTCTTTGGTTTTTCATGTTTATAAATAATCATAACCAAGATGGAGAGTTTAATGGTTAAATTTATTAAGTACTACATTCTTCTAGTAGTAATTTAAAATTAAAAATGGAAGTTTTAGCCTGATATTGGACACTATTCCTAAAATGCAACAGTACTTACTTAAGCAAAGTAATTAGTGTCTACTTGCTTGGAAATAATACTAACTGACTTCTCCATAGAAACCAGCAACATAAAACATAATGAGCCCAAGAATTCTTTTTCAACATCTGTTAACAAGCACCCGTAGCAATATAATTGGCTCAAAATTTTCTTCACAGTAGATCATCTTAACACAAATTTTCTGGGACAAGTAAGTGTTCAGGGATTACTTGTTCTATTTTTTCTATTACCTCAAATCCCTGATATTTGCCAACATCTCCTTATAATGGATGAAAAATGTTTTGTTCTGTGAAAAACCCATGATGTCAGTCAGGACACCTGGATCCTGGTCCTAGGCCTGCCATTAACTCTCTAACTGTGGATTAAGAATTTCTGCTTTCTGGGCCTCAGTTTCTCAGCCAGATATGAAGCAGAAAACATATATGGGCCCTTCTGGTTCTAAAATCTCAAGAAAACCAAATTTTCTTTCAAAATCTTTGAGACTATTCTTTAAAAGGGCAAATGTATTTTAAATGTTCTTCTTAAAGTTTGAAAAGTTACTCATATGAATTTTTAAGCTAGAGAGTGAACAATCAGAACTCACATCTGTGTGAATTATGATTTTTATTTTGATAATTTGGTTGTGAACTCACAATTTTATTGTGAAAGTTTGACTGAAAGTAAAAGAATAATGTCATGTCAAAGCCAAACAGTGACAGATTTTGAAATAATCGGTTTTCTGATCTACCACTGTAGCATAACGAAGACAACAATTATACTCATTTGGGTTATCCTAGTTCAGACTTAGAAAATTAAACTCAAGAGTTCAGTCTGGAAATTGGAGAAATGTGTCTGAAAAAAAAAGTAATCAAATTGATGAAAGGAAATTCAGTCAGGTAGTTCCTGCCCATTATTTTTGTATTTAAGAAGCTTAATAGTGAGAGAGATAAAGGAGAACTCATTTACCCACCTGCCTTAAGAATCAGATATAAGAGCCCTTTACTTGCTTCACATCCAAGATCAAATCTACCTATGAAATTAGAAAATCTGATTCCATGACCCAGCTACTCTATCTTCTCTTAGTTATTAGAACAAGAAATAATTATCTAGGAGACAATCTTCAAGGTAACATTCTCTGTAAAAGTCCTGTTAACCCTTCCCCACCTCAGTCCCTGCTCTAACCACTCGTCATTCTGCTCCAAACAACAAATCAACCTTGGCCCTTGACTTATTTCATTTCTTTTCACAGGGACTGAAATAATACTTGACCTAGCAATTGGTTATTTGCAAAAAAGGTTCCAGTCAGACTCCTTAAGAGTTAATAGACTAGTAAACAGGATGAGATATAAACACTAGTAGGTATAAAGTAAAACAAAGGACACCTGGGTGGCTCAGTGGTTGAATATCTGCTTTTGGCTCAAGTTGTGATCCTTGGGTCCTGGGATTGAGTCCCACATCGGAGTCCCCACAGGGGTCCTGCTTCTCCCTCTGCCTATGTCTCTGCCTCTCTCTCTGTGTCTCTCATAAATAAATAAAGTCTTTCAAAAAAAATAAAGCAAAACATACTGCGAGAATATCAAAGAACTGGTTAGAATCAAGATTCTGTAGGAACTCACAGGAGGGAGAGATTATTCTGTTAGTAAGTGAGATGGACATTAGAGAAAGTTGCATAAAGTGCCATTTGAAATGAATTTTGAAGGACTGGCAAGGCTTAGATAAATGGAGATGAATGTATAGACTTTCAGAAAAAGCAGAGACTATGATAAAGTCAGAGTCAGGGATTCATGAGTGTCATATGGGGAAGTAGTCTGACTTGGGTTTAAGAATAAACATTGTGGAAGCTAAGGCCAGAAGAAAGGTAATTTAGAACTGGATAATGATAAGACATAAATACAAAACCAATGACACAGGCATCAGGAAGAATGAAGAGACTGTGTGATGTGGGCTGGTATTCTCCAGAATGTAAAGAATTGTTTTCCTTAACAGCTTGAAAGTAAAGGAGTAACCCTCCAGAACAATCAGTGGATGAACGGCACAGTGCTTGTGGACAGCACTGTGGGAAATGACACTTTATTTCTCATCACTTGGACAACACAGCCTCCCCAGATCCTTCTCCGGGATCCTAGTGGAAATAAACAAGATGGCTTTGTAATGGACACAAACACCAAAATGGCCTACCTCCAAATCCCAGGCACTGCCAAGGTATGGGGTCAGGTTTTATCCTTCTCATAATTTGACAAGATAAAATTTTTACAAAATAATCACTGCTTTTTAAATGTGGGTGGTAAAAGGAGAGTTAGTTTTGAATGAAAGAAAGAACAAAGAAAATTCTCCACCCAGTTCTCTATCTCATTAGTATGACAGCAAATCAAGGGAAGGAAATTGGTATTATTTTCTCCAGGTATGAAAGGGAGAACTTTCAAACTTCACATATAAAGTCAAGATGCAAAATGGTCCTTGAAACTTCAGGATCATGAAAAACATTTCCTCTACCCAGGAACCCACTGATTTGATACTGCTTTTTAGAAACCAAGGAAATGATAAGGGCACAGCTTTCTGACCTCATTTTCCCCAATTAAGATTTTCTTGACAGTGAGAACCATGTGGCTAATCCAAATGTACCAAAGTTTCCCTTGGCTGACAGAGTATCAGAGATTTTCTTAGAGAGGCTTGTATCATGCTTGTATCAGATAAGATCTTCCTATAGGTGACATTAAGGTCAGGTCAGTGTCATCTACAATCATTAATTGGAAACGTCTCCATTTGTTTTGGTCAGGTTGGCATGTGGAGTTACAGTCTGCAAGCAAGCTCACAAACCCTGACTCTGACTGTCACCTCCCGTGCATCAAGTGCTACTTTGCCTCCAATTACAGTAACCTCTAAAATGAACAAAGACACGGGCAAATTCCCTAGCCCAATGGCAGTTTATGCAAAAGTTCATCAAGGAGCCACGCCAATCCTCAGGGCCACTGTCACAGCTGTAATAGAATCAGTGAATGGTAATACAGTTAACTTGGAATTACTGGACAATGGAGCAGGTAATTAGTCAAAAAATCAGAAAACACATCTTTCTTTTCCAAAAAGAAACTAAGGAACAGAAGGGGAGGGCATGATGCTGTGAGGACAGTTACAAGCAGGGAGTCCACTACTGGGGGTCTTGTTGAGAGAGTTCTCTACTTCCTCACAATGCCTATAGTTTAAAATGTTGGAAAACATGAAGAAAGGCCTATCTTTTGCCTCAGCACTAAGACCAAACACATTAGTGGCTCAAGCTCAATACACTCCGATACTCTAGGGAGTTGTCAGAGGGTATCCTACACTCCCTAAAAAGGGAAGGAGGAAAATTAGTTATTAACTTTAAGGAGGAAAATTAGTTATTATATTAATAACTATCTTATGTTATATTCATTTTTATCTCTACCATACGCTTTTGAGATATTATTATCCCTACATTACAGATGAAGAAACTGAGGCTGTCACATTTAGAAAGCAGCAGAGATAAATTCAAATGTAGTTATATGTCCTTGTAATATGTATGCAGACTCTGTATTAGCTTGCCCCCAACATGAAAATCCAGCCCTTTATTTTTTAAGGAAATCTAACAGGGAGCGAGAGAAATAGAATTCTACATTTCTTTTTAGACAGAACATGACTTACTCTGATGCAAGTAACCTTATTAGAAAAAAAAAATTCTGTAAATGAATTTCCTATCTAAATCTACCTTGGTGAGAAGTCATAAGTTTAAAAAAAAATCATATAACTTTTTTTTCTCTGCAGTAATGTACAGCAATTTAATTCAGTTCAACAGATACTTAATGAATAGTTACCTTGCACTCTATCAGATATAGGAGACACATGGCATGATCTCCAATTTCAAAAAGAAAGACAATAATTCAGGAAGACAAAATATACACACATGAAGCTACACACACACACACACTGACATATATATACATGTGCACACATGCATAAGAGAAAAAAGTAGATCTCATCTTGAACACAATCAAATTGTAAACTCTCTTGGAGATAGTGCAAAATTATCTTTGCTTTGAAAATTTTTAACTCACATTTGAATTGGAAATATACAAATGTCCATGTACCTTTCAGATATTCATTAATTGCTTCATTTTCCTGTCAAGGTGCTGATGCTACTAAGGATGATGGTATCTATTCAAGGTATTTTACGGCTTATGATACAAATGGTAGATACAGTGTGAAAGTGTGGGCTCTGGGAGGAATAAATGCAGCTGGACAGAAGGTAACACCCAGGCAGAATGGAGCCATGTACATACCTGGCTGGATTGAGAATGGTAAGTAATCTGTAATAACACACCTGGCTTGAGTTAAAGGCTTGGGATCAAGAGAAAACCATTAAGCCTACAAAGAGAATGGTGTAATTTAATAGGAGAGTTTCTCAGGCTGAACACTATTGATATTTTGGGCCACATAATTCTTTGTTGTGGGGGCTGTCCTGTGCATGGTAGGATGTTTACTAGCATTCGTGGCCTCTACTCCCTAGTTATCTGAAGCAGCCCCCACCATTATGACAATCAAAAATATCTCCAGACATCATCCACTGTCCTCTAGGAGGCAAAATAACCCTCAGCTGAAAACCAACAGATTGAAGATAGCTTTCAACTGTCTGGGTTCACAGTCTAGCCCTCTACCAACTAAAGTATTTTAGATAATCTCTTTGTGCTTCACTTTCCTCAGTTGTAAAATAGGAATAATAATGGTAACTACCTCATAAGGTAGTTATGAGGAATAAACAAGGAAACACACCTAATAAACTGCTGCTGGTAAATAGTAATGTTCAATAAATGTTTGCTATTATTTTTAATAAATTTTAAAACATTTTGTAATGAAGCTCTTTCCACTGATATTGGCATATCCATAGAATAAAGGAATTTAGGGCTTATTTTATACATCAGTATCATAAGCCTTGCTGTCTCCTTTCTCTTGCTCAGGCCAGAGAGAATAGTAGATGAGCCTAATGCCAGCCAGTACACTGAGGCCACATGTAAGCATGTGGGGAATTGTGCTTCAAGAAACAGGCAGTCCAATACCACTCCTGGTAATAAACACTTGACGAGGACTGGAGCTGGAATTAGGACCAAGACCAGTCCTGATGGGTTCCAGGACTTGTTTTCCATCAATCTCTACTCTGTCTTGGGCAGGTCTTTTCCTAGCGTCTGGTGTATTATAAGAACAGCTCCTCCAAGAAGCTTTCCACTGCCCTCTTTACTTGGGTGTGTGCTCAGTAAAAGAAGGATTCTAGGACATGTGGTATCTCATGCAAAGGTGATCACAGGAAAAAAAAATGCTTTAAAGGACACTTTTGTTTCCAAAGCTTTTTCACATATTTCAGCTTATTCTCATTTGTTCTTCTTTCTGAGTTAGGGGAAGAAGGCAGGTGAAGATTGGCTTAGCAGCCATATCTAGCTTCATGCTCAATGTTTTACTCACACTAGAACATTACATTCTCCTAATTATCCTATTTTACAAATGGAAAAACAGGCTCGAGAGGTTATTGGTCTAATTGTTAGGACTAACCATGATAGTGCCTAGCTTGGCATTGAAAGCCATGTTTCTCTCTCTATCTCTTGATGTGCCTGAATATCGAGAGAGATGGTCTCTATTGGTGAATTGAATACTAACTTTATCTTTGCCCAAGACCAGATTGATGGGCATGAAGATAATCTGTCTTTACAGATTAAAATTTTATAAGGGCTAAAGAAATAGAATTTATGAGAGAGTAAATTCTAAGTAATGCCATGTTCAGATATTTTGGAATATTTTTATTGAAATAAAAGTCTGAGAACCCCACTGATTGAGCAGGCCAAGGTATTTTTTGAATTCTAGTATTACATTTATACAACCTTTCAGCAAGAATGTGAAGAAAATTAAGATTGCCTCAAGTACAATGTTCCCATACATTCAATGAGAAAATCAGAAGTCTTTTAAAATCATAAAATTTTAGAATGCCTAACATAAAGCAATTTATGAGAATATGCAATCTAATGAGAAAGATTAAACACAAACAGAGAAAAAGAGAAAGAAAAATGTATGGAAGAAATAATCAAAGCAATTCTTGATAGTCCAGATGGTTAGTTACTAAATAAATAGGAAAAATAAAACAAACAGTATTATCTAGGTGAAAGAGATTTCTTGAGGCAGCCTAAGAAGGCTTAAAACAGAGGTAGGATTTAAACTGATCAAGAAAAGTAAATCAGGATAGCCAAAAAGATGGAAAGAGAAAGAATTCCAGGACAAATGTCATGAAAATAAATTATGAGAATTGTTATTTCAGAAAGTATCTGTGAAATTAAAAAAAAAAAAAACAACTGATTCTCTCTTTGCTTTTTTTCCTCTGATGCAACTGGATTTGGGATCTTTACATCAAATAGTTAAAATTAATTTTGTGCGTGGGAGGAAAGAAGACAAAGGCAAGCAAGACTAGGAAGAAAGTAATCTGATAACAAAACAGAAGGAAGTATAGTCATATAGTCGCTTACAATGTGATGTGATGTGATGTGATGTGATGTGATGTGATGTGATGCAGGTGAAGTAAAATGGAATCCACCGAGACCCGAAATTAATAAGAATGATCTTCAAGGCAAGCAAGTGTGTTTCAGTAGAACATCCTCGGGCGGTTCATTTGTGGCCTCTGGCGTCCCACTAGCTCCTATACCTGATCTCTTCCCACCCTGTCAAATCACTGACCTTCAGGCAAAAATCCACGGGGACAACTTTATTAATCTGACTTGGACAGCTCCTGGGGATGATTATGATCATGGAAGAGGTAAGCTGAATGTGGTAGTAGACCCGGTAAAGGTGTTAAGCAGCCAGTAGAGGTGCAGCAGGAGGTGAGGCAGGCAGACATGTTGTGATACATGTCAAAGGCAGAAGGCAAAAGGGATCTTGAATGTCTTCTGAAATGAAAGGTTAGGATTTTTAAATAGGAGAGGTTTAGAACCTGAAAAACTGACCTACTTTAAGTTTTAAGAAGTTTCAACCAGTAACAGGCAATCTTTAGTTTTTTTTTTTTTTTTTTTTAAATCTTGCCAAGCTGTCCTTTAATAAATTCCATTTTTAGCAGTGATTCCTGGAAAGGATTGGGAATAGAGCATAGATATCTAGGGAGCAGAACTCATCTTTGGAATAAACCTCAAGTTCTACTGGATTTTTATCTCAAAGTATAGTCTTCAGATTGCAGCATGGGTATCACATGAATGCTTGTTAGAAATGTGGAGCCCCAAACCCCAACTAGATCTAGCAATCCAAAATCTGTATTTTAAGATCCCTGGGTATTTTATATGCACATGAAAGTTTAAGAAGCAACTTTTATCTTCCATAAATAATGAAGCAATGAGCAGTAATTTAAAGACTTCCTCTCTTAGCCAGGTGCATGCACAGAAATACTGACCAGGTCATGCCTGATCCAGATTTATTTATTTACTTACTTACTTACTTAATTTATATATTTGAGGGAGCGCATAAGCTGGGAGGGGCGAGGGGAAAGGGAAAGGGAGAAAGAGAACCTTAAGAGCACTCCATGGTGGCATGGAGCTCATCAGGGATAGATCTCACCACTCTGAGATCATGACCTGAGCCCAAATCAAGAGTGGGATGCTTAACCCACTAAGCCACCCAGGCACCCTCTGATTCAGTTTTATACTTATTACTCTGTTGAGATGCCCAAACAAGAATGTAAAAAGAATACTAATACTTATAAATATGGACTATCAATTACATTTATTCGCTGGAACTTTATGGAGTAGTGATATAGTTTCTAATAAACTTTAAAACTTCTTTAACACTTGACAATTACAAATCACAACTTTTTTTTTCTCTTTTTAGCTCACAAGTACATCATTAAAATAAGTGCAAATATTCTTGATCTCAGAGACAAATTCAATGATTCACTTCAAGTGAACACATCGGATCTCATCCCGAAGGAGGCCAACTCTAAGGAAATCTTTGTTTTTACACCAGAAGACATCACTTTTGAAAATGGCACAGATCTCTTCATTGCTGTTCAGGCTGTTGATAAGTCCAACCTAAAGTCAGAAATCTCTAATATTGCACGAGTGTCTTTGTTTATTCCCCCAGAGACTCCTCCAGAGATACCAACTCCTTCTCCTCCTTGTCCTGATATTAGTGTCAATAGCACCATTCCTGGCCTTCACGTTTTAAAAATTATGTGGAAGTGGCTAGGGGAATTGCAGCTGACACTAGGCTAGGGCTGAGTTTTCACGAGATGAATAAATCATCCATCCTTCTTTTGATTATAAAATTTTCCAAAATGTATTTTAAACTTTTCTGTAGAGGGCGATGTAATGAAATAAAATATTAAACAACTGGCTACAGATGTATAAAGATTATCCATTTAAATTCAAAAGTTTGATCATTGTACAGGCATTTACTAATGATTTTAAAGAAGAGGTGCTTGGATCAATAAATGAAAGTATATTTTAATTCATTTTAAGGAGCTTTGCCAATTAAAAAGAACATGTAATTGCATATGAAAAAGGCCAGAAATGTTCAATGAGGTCAAACTATTTAAATATAAAAGACATGGCTTGTTATTTGAATCAAAACTACCAAGAATATACATTCTCTTCTCTAAATTTGCAGGGATTATGCATTTCAGGAAGAGATTGCATTACAGAAAGAAATAGTAGCATGATGAAGTCTCCTTAGGCATAGAAATGTATGTTATGTGCATGAAATTACAAGTAGTGATGCTTATAGTCACAGTGGTAGGAGATGAGATGAGAAAGGTAGGTTCGAGCCAGATGTGAAAGGGAGGTGATTGAGAAATAAACTTATTTTGCATACTTTGTGCTACATCCTCTAATAATGCCTTATCTGCATTATCTTATGTAATATAATTCAGTTCACTCAACAAACATTCATCAGCTGCCTATTATATTCCAGGTTCATGCTAGGTCTTGAGTACAAAAAAGATGAGTAAGACTTAGCCTTTTTCCTGTAGTGAATAAAGAATATCTGAGGATTTATTATTCTTTTTAATCAAGAGACAGATATAATCAGAGCTATGCTTCAGAAGACAGACTTTGAGAACCATGTGAAGAACTGAATAAAGGTGGGAGAGGTATGATAGATGAAAGAAAAAGGAAAAGAAAGGAAAAAAGGAGCCAAATTAACTTAGCAGTATGGCAATCCATAGGGAATAATCACAAATTCAGGGCCTCCCAGGAGAAGTAGTCTTGTAGAAGGTGTTTCCAGTTCTCAGTTTATTAGCATAAAGAGTTCAAGGTGTGGATGGCTCTCCGACTGAAAATAAAATACCCAGGAGATTGTTTCTATGTAGGCCCAAAATTTATCTCTATGTAGATCTTCCTTATATCAAAACAGGATTTCAAGTACCTTAGAGATACATTCAATAAACACACACACACACAAAAAAAAAAAAAAATTAAGAAAATTTTAAAATGAAGAGAAATAAGTATATACTAAAAATAAAAGGAAGATTTAGTACATCCATTGCCTAATATAATGTTCTATATAATTGCTACAGTCCAGTCACATATTTCGTTTTGAGCTTCCAAGCAGGCAGAAAAAGGAGACATACAGACTAACAGATTCTACAGTGAAAAACACACCAGAGGCTCAGGAGGAGCCATGTGAAGTTTTATCCATGGATCCTTAATAAATCTGAAAGCAAGAGGATTCCATCTCTAAGACTCAGATTTCACAGCCATTCTAGATTTTTACTCCAAATGGATAGTTTGATTTGCAGAAATCACAGCCCTTCAACCTGCAAATTTGACCACTACATAAGAGACACCAATACCTAGATTCACAGATGATCTTGAGATGCCTAACCCTTTCCTCTCTCTACCCCCACCCTGTGGATAACTAGAGTCAGCAGCAGCTAGAAGAAAATGTCAAGAATGTGGGTCAAGAATAAGTTCAAATGGTCATTGCAGACTATTCATCAGCTTTTCAGCACATGTCTGTTTTCCTTGAAGGATGAAAGTTTAGAAATCTCAGATAATAGAGTTTATTTTATAACAACAAAAAAAGTTTGCTATAATAATTGAATGGCAGAGAGTTCTAAGGCTAGGAAAATACTGATGTCCTAAAACATGCTTATTAAGGGCACATCCAGGTACTCTGCCAACCAAATGGACAGAAGGTCAAATTGAAATCTTCTGTAAATTACAAAACCAAACCAAGGCACTTGCCTGACCAGAGGGTCACTCACCTGCCCCATGTGGAAAATGGATCTGAGGTCTCCAACTCAGCTCCATAGAACATCGCTGCCATGGCCTGAACCCTTATTGGAAGATTCCCTTTCTTCTAGAAGAGACTGCTCCTTCCATTCCAAGTACCAGGGATAGCTGGAGAGAAGTATTTTCTAAGCTCCTCTTTGCAACTTAAAAACTAGGGCATTATTCCCATGGTCTCTTGTTTGTGTGTGTGTGTGTGTGTGTGTGTGTGTGTGTGTGTGTGTGTGTTTAAAGCCTTCATATCCTCTATCTGTTCTCTTCACTGTCATCTACCAATCTCACCCAAGACAGGCACATGGGTAACAATGTTTGCCCCTTGCCTCCTAAAATCACTCTGCCTAGTACCAGAAGTGATATGAATGAGTCCATCAATATCTGAGCCTCAAACTTCCTTTATCTTTACCCCATCACCAGTAAACTTTAGCAAACTAATGGACTGAAGCATGATAGTGACTTTTTAAAAGTTAAAAAAAATGAGAGAATATTGGCAATTCCACATGGCTTGACCTGGTACTTCTAAGGTCCAGTCTGGACCTAATAATGGCATAGAACAACTTCACCTACCTTAAAATCTTAAAATCTTAAAATCCTATAGCCTATTCTGGCCACAGCCTCTTAACCTCTGAGTTACTCACTTCCTAACCCACTAAACTGGTTTTGCAATTTCATGATGACCTCTCATCTTGATTGCCTCTTTTACCCAGCCCATTATCTCCTTGGCAGTACTGCTCTGATATGGCAGTCACTTCAAGTCCTCCCTTGACCAAATCTTCAATTCCCTCATCTACTTCTACTTTTCTTGTTACCACACCTGCCCTGAAAGTCCCTAGCTTTGCATTAAGCATGTTGTCCCTGTGCTAGAGGCAGTCATTTATCCATCCAACAAAAAATTTTTAAGTACCTACACTGCATCCCAAGCACTGTATTAGAGGCTAAGGATGCAATGAATAAACAAGCCAGGTACGGTTTTTGCTTTCAAGGAGTTTATAGCCAGCTGGCAATAAACAAGCAAGCAGGCAAGTAATAATGTATGATATGGAGGTGCTATTTTGGGAGAAGCGTCTATTTTAAGAACTCATAATTTGGTAGCCAGTCCACATGTGGTGTCTGCCAGGGGAAGTAATACCTAGTGTTATAATGTCTGGCTTTAAGCATAAAAATCAAGAGAAAGAAAAGAAACAAAATGATCCTAACCAGACTTCCATTTCTCCAAATATTACTACATCTTTCCGGTTGGGCAAAATCTACTGCCAGAGGCAATCTGGAGTGACTTTGGGATCAAATTCTTTTCATTCACTCAATGATAGTCTGGTGATATCAACATCAGCAAAAGAATGAGAAAGAGAATATAAGAATATAATATACTTTAAAAAACTACCTGGCACGTGGCCTGAATGGATTCTACATTTTCCCAAATAATTCTAGATGGTTTCAGACTTTGGAGGTAATGCCAAAGTCTTTCCAAAGAATATGCTATTCAAGCATGTTAGAATGGTTCATTAATCCAAAGAGAAGAGGGGCCCCTGTGTGGCTCAGTCTGTTAGGCATCTGCCTTTGGCTCAGGTCATGATCCTAGGATGTCATGATCCCAGGGTCCTGGGATCAAGCCCCATGTCAGGCTCTCTGCTCAGTGGGGAACCTGCTTTTCCCTCTCCCTCTGCCTGCTGCTGCTTCTGCTTGCTTGCGTGCTCTCTCTCTCTCTGTGCGATAAATAAATAAATAAATCTTAAAAAAAAATAAAACCACAGAGAAGACAAATAAACAAAACAGTGTGTAAGGAAGCTTACAATAAAATTTCACTGAAATAGTCAAAGATGACAATCCAGGTTAAAAACTAAATAATGAGGACAGGAAATTCACTGAATTAGAAAGCCTAAGCAGTGTATATTATTGTAATTGAGAAAAATCTATTTAACCCAGTTCCTGGCACCCAATTTGATAAGGGAAACATGTTATATTGTTCTTGTTAGCCTATTTAATTGTCGCTAGAGATAAATCTTTTCCTAAGTATCAAAAGTAATTTGAAATCCATTAGGAAAAAAAAAAACACGTGATGAGCTACAGAATAGACAGCACAATGCACACTGTAGAGGGCATAGCAAGCTCATGCATGATTCCAGCAGTAGCTAATTCTACTCAGAAGGCATAGCTGTGGGATCCAGAGCAATACTTTAGGGAACCAGACAACCAGTCTATTTAGAGGAAGGCTTTTAGTATCTGGCGGTTGGAAAGCAGAATACTCCTATTGCCACCATCACCCCACCCCCACTAACTTGGGCAGTGAGGAAGAGGTTTTGGTGGAGGAGAGGTGAGCAGGGTTTCAGGGTCTTGACCAAGAGCAGAAAGGTATAACATTATCACCGTCATCATTTGCTGTCACCGAATATTGATAACAGGCATCATTTATTGGGATTTTACTAAGTGCTAGGCAATAAGTGCTTTAGATACTCACATCTAGGTCCTTCCCTAACATTTGAGGGGCCTGGGGCAAAAATACAAACAGGAAATACCCATAAAATATCTCTAAATATGCAAACATTATAAATCAGGCTAGCAAGCTATTAAAATGTGTTTATCTCCTATCTTCACAATCATACCTTTGTTATGACTTGCAAAGCCATATTCAAATTTAAATGCAGAACCCCTTGTTCAAGCAGTAGTTAAAAAAAAATGTTATTAAAGCTACTAAAATACAAAGTTTTTTCCTCTCTTCCATATTCTTTCTCAGCTTGTCATGGTGTTTTGGTTATTTAAAGTTGTTCTAAATAAAGATAAATCACAATTTTAAAGTGCTTACATGACTTCAGTATTCATGTTTATATTATACAATGGGAGTCTCAAATGCAAATAAAAGAACACCTATCTTGTATGTGTCACACACATTTTGCATTTTGTAGCTTGTACATGCATGTGTATTTCATTCTTGGCAGAACGGTGAAAACAGTGCACAAAATAGACTCAAGTGTTTCTATTTTACATCTTGTTATGTATTCTCTACCTTTGGCTTCCCTTTGAATAAGGAAGACTGAAGAAAAAGGAACTATGGGTGGCCCTATTTTTTTTCTTACCTTCTTTCTATATCATCATTTTCAACATAAGTTCCCTTTGTTGGCTAACAAAGGGAAATAATAAAATTAAGAAAAAATGCAATACAATTTCTTGGTTGTTTGTGTTTCTTAGAATATCATTGCCTTCTTTCTGTGTTCAGGGCTGTCAGAGAGCCACCTACTTAATTATAGATATAACATGTTCACCTGGTACCCACTTTGAGTCTCCCTGAACTCCAATGTATTGTGGGTTCACCTGAACTCTGTGCTTATGGGACAGTATGAATGCTTTATGCAAATTGGGTTGCAAGGAACGGCAGATGCACATAGTGCATGTATTTCTTCTACTTAAATGCATGAACCACTGTCCCAGCAAACTTCACTTACAAAACACAAGTTCAAAGACAAAATTAATAAGAATTTCAAGACAACTACAACAAAGCATTAAACCAAACACAGGACCTTTCTGAGTAGAGGGCCATATGTGACAGCATAGATCATGCCTGTGGAGCCAGACCTGGGAGAGACACAGCCACTAAAGAGCCAGAGCAGGGCCCTCTAAAGGGAAGAAACGTCTATCAAAAGGCTATATAGAGGTGCGTGGGTGGCTCAGTTGGTTGGGCATCTGACTCATGATTTAGGCTCAGGTCATGATCTCAGGATTGTGATATTGAGCTTTGCATTGGGCTCTGTGCTGGGCATGGAGCCTGCTTAAGATTCTTCCTCTCCCTTTCCTGTTGTCCCTCCTCCCCCCACCTCACTACCCAATTCACACTTTTCACTCTCTCTAAAAAAAAAAAAAAAAAAAAAGGCTATATAAGGACAAGTAAAGCTCAGAGTTAAGTAAGCTGCCCACAACAACTCGCAAATGATTTAACTAGTATTTAAGCAGAGTTAGTTGAAATCTGGACACCAACCTCTTTAATCAGTTTACTATAGACCCTCATGAAATAGAAGCTTAGTTGTATGAACTGGATCAACACTGTACAAGCCTCATATTTTCAGATATTCTTTTCCCCACAGCAAAGAACTTCCAGATTAATTCATTGACAGGCTTGCTCCAGCAATATAGTTGCAATTATACCATTGCTCTGCATAAAACATTAGCTTGATGAAGAGAGAGGAGGCAAGTGACCTTCCTTAGTAGTAATAATTAAAATACATAGAATAATAACAAGAATACTTATTATTTTCTAGTGGTAATAATGATAATAGCAAATATTTATTTAGCATTTACAATGTGCCAGGTCCTATTCTACAAGCTTCTGCTCTATTATCTCATTGTTCTTCACCAGAAACTTTATGAGGTTGATAATACTATTATCCACATTTTGCAAATGAGGAAGCAGAGGCAAAGAGTGGTCCAACAGATTGAGTATGGTCACACAGCTAGTTAATAACAAAGTTGCCATTTTGAACCCAGGCAGTTCTACTACTTTGAATCATTTTTTTCTTTTCATAGATCCATCTCTGTATTAGTGAGGTCTGTTTGCAGACAGGTGGAACTAAAGCAACTGACCCAGACAAGATGATCACTAAATATTTCTAGAATAATAGTACAAGGAACATAATTTTATCTGACATAACGACCTCTCACATTAACCAGTTTTTCATACATTTTATTTTTCAGAAAATAATTTTTAAATGTTCCCCTTATAGAAACTTTATAGACTACACAATTTTTAAATCATGTAGCCAGTAGCCAAGGCTCCATATGGAGGAAATAGTTTATTTTTAATTCATTGTCCTATGTACCTTCCTTATCTACATTTACTGTATATCCAGGAACCAGGAAGAGGAAAACCCTGCAGAATCACAGAACTCTTACAAGAAACCTTTCTCAACATAGCAATTAACTTTAGAATTGTCAATCAAATTTGCTAATTTAGGGTACAGAGGTCATTGACTAACTTGTTTCTTTGTTCTAACACTGGATATATATGGATCAAATTTGCCAATAGAACACAGCCTAGTTGTCCAGTAGTTTGTACTATTGCTCTGTTTTACTACCAGGCAGGACTGGATATATGTGGGAATTCATGTATCAAATGTGCTTATCTAGTAGTATCTAGTAGTGTACTAACAGTTGTGAATAATAAACTATGACAAAGGTAACCAAGAATAACAAAGAGCCTAAGCACCAGGATTGATTGCTTTATTCAGTTTCCTCAACTAGGAATAAGGGTATGTTCTAGACCTAATTTTCTGTGTGCTATGAGCAATCCCACTGATTGGTAACAACAACAATACAATCCATACTACTAAATTAAAAATATATATGAGGACACCTGGGTGATTCAGTGGGTTGGGCATCTGCCTTTGGCTCAGGGCATGATCCTGGAGTTTTGGGATTGAGTCCTGCATTGGGCTCCCTGTGAGGAGCCTGCTTCTCCCTCTGCCTATGTCTCTGCCTCTCTCTCTGTGTCTCTCATGAATAAATAAAATCTTCATATATATATGGAACATTATTTTTACTTTTCACACGAACAAAGATATCTTTAAATGTTAATACTTAGTGCAGTGAGGTATATGCTCTCATATACTATCTTGTGAATAGTCACCGTGTTTCTAGAAAGCAATTAGCGATGTCAAAGGCCGTAAATATCTTTACCCCTTGACACATCAGTTTACATCGAGATATCTCTCATGAGGAAATAACTAAATTGCCAATGAAGATATTCATAGTAACATTATCTGAATGATACGCAAAGTATAAAACAATTTCAGTGTCTAACAATAATAGTAAAGTATGATGTATTCATGTGGTGAAATTCTATTCAATTATTTTAAGTGGGATTTATAAAATATTTTATTGGCATAAGAAAATGAATATAAATATAAATATATATATATATTCCCTCACTAGTTATGGAATATTGGGCAAGTTACTTATCTCTCTCTACTATAGCTTCTTTATCTGTAATGTGAGACTAATAAGTCCTATCATAGGATTGATGTGAAGATTAATTGAATGAACATAAGTAGATTGGTTAGACCAGGGCCTGCAGAGACAGAGAAATCACTAAATCAATAATAGTTACCTCATCACTTCCATCATCATCTTCATCCTTATTTCAAATATCACCAGTATTTTTCACAGACCTAGAACAAACAATCCTAAAATGTGTATGAAACCACAAAAGACCCTGAATAGCCAAAGCAATTCTGAAAAGCAAAGTAAAGCTGGAAGCATCACAATTCCAGACTTCAAGCTATATTACAGAGCTGTAGTCATCAAGACAGTATGGTGCTGGCACAAAAACAGACACATAGATCAGAAGAACAGAATAGAAAACCCAAAATAGTCTTTTGGCAGAATGCTTACACTATGTCTAGTTTTTAAATGTTTACAAAATTGAATGCACAGTATAGTCTTAATAGTTAAGCCAAAATATGTGTATATGTATATATAAAATAGTAGGTAATTAAAATTTCCTTCTTTAAACTTTGTATTTTTCCCAATTTTTAAGTAATGCTTATAGTCAGAACAAAGATTTTATACATAAAAAGAAATAATCTACACAGTACAAAAACCAAAACATGTTGAGAAACAAACAAAAAAAAAACAGAAGAGTGATCCCAGAAATTCAAAATGACAACAAAGACTGAGCACTAGGAAGACAGAACAGAGCCAGAAAGGAGGACAATGGAGAATTTATGGTTCTGGAGCATAAGGACATCTCAGCAGTGCCTTCAGAGGCCAGTGTTCCATAGTAAAGATATATGGGACACCATACACCTCTACAAAGATCAGCAAACTTCCAAGAACATTGTACTGGTTGCCAGAGGAAACTCCAAAGGTTGATTTAGAGCATGATGAACCCAAGTTAGTAGCTAAACAAATTCTAATATTAGTTAAAAGATGCTACCAAGAGGCAAGCCCAAGAAACACTCAGAGAAGATGCCAAGTAAATGCGCTTTCTCCACTCCTTTGTCCCATCACTGACTACCATATGAATTTATTTGATATTACTTACTAGAAATAATTGAAAATATGTCACTTCCCTCTGTGAAAATATGTGTGTGCCTCAATAAAATCTGTTCCTTTGGATAAAGACTTAGAATATATGATCCTGGTGGCTACTAGAGGGGATTCATAAAGATTCTTGCCACTCACCGGGTCCCCATTACATTGCCAAAGTTATCTTCAACACAGCCTACTCAATTCTGTTTTAGAAAGAGAGGCATGAAAATAGTTAAAACTAAGTTTTCAAACTATATGAATTAGGCTTCAGTTATCTAGAAATTTCAGTGAAATTATTCCTGATCAATTACAGACAATCAAGGCTATAATAACAAGGAATATGAGATTGGCTGACACTGCTTATACCATAGCCTAATACATCTGCCAACCAAGGTGTTTTCACCTGAGACCACTCTAGACTTGAGGAAATCATCCCCCAGGTGGTTTCAAAATCTGATCTGGATTGAAAAAGTTGGCAGCAAAACTAATTATGTATTTGTTCCTTAATCTGTATTACATTTTGCACTTTACAAGTATTAGACCTGTGTTATCCTTAATTTGAAGTTGGGCTGATTCTGAGTTCTCTCAGGGACTTACTTCCCAAGCCAGAAATGATTCAGCTGCCTTTACAGTAAATCTTTGGACCAAATGGAGAGAGCTCTTGGCTACTCTACTTTCATTATAAATCAAATAGCGAGTTGCTGCTTTGGAAATCATACAACCATGAGTTCAGAAAATTAAAGAGAAATGATTCAACATAGGACAAACCATTTTCCTTAAAATTACTGTACCAGTGGAATCATCCAGATTGGTGAGATTTCAGGTCATATAATAATTCAGCCAAGCTCAATGGTATCTATTTCTTCAGTCTGTTATTGCAGTATGGTTCCTTTTTCTTTCACTTCTTACCCTCTATGAAATGTCCTATAAATCATATTCAGTGGCACACAGATAATAAAAACAGTATCATTTGGAATGCATTCAACGGAATTGGCTGCCCTTGCATAGGTTTGAACACTGTCTCCCTAAAGTGGCACAGAGCATTTGGTAGTTGTATGGCCATTTGTACAGGGCAGAATAACTAGGGAAGGCAGATACAAAATTGCTCATTTGCCACAGTGCAGAAGTGTATTTTGTTATCCAAAAAAACTGCCAGTTCCCCATTTGTCTTTGTATATAAATAAATCCCCTCAAAAGTTTGAATTTAAAACTAATTAGCCTAATTAGCTCTCCTGGTATGCCATAAACAGTTATTAAATAAAATTACCTTAATAGATATGATTCTTGGGACACCTGGGGGCTCAGTCAGTTAAGCATTGGATTCTTGGGTTGGGCTCAGGTCATGATCTCAGGGTAATGAGATCAAGCCCCATGTGGGGCTTCATGCTGGGCACAGAGCTTGCTTAAGAGTCTCTTCCACTTCTGCCTCTCCCTGCCAACTCAGGTGCCCTCTCTCTCTCTCTCTCTCTCAAAAAAAAAAAAAATAATAATAGGTATAATTCTTAAATCAAGAGACCTAGTATCTTGCTAAATCCTTATCACTGTGGGCTAGCTGGTTGGAAAGTCTAATGCATCTTTGAGTCAGAATCTTGAAAATGGTTTTACATCCTTAGCATTTCCCGGCTTGAAAAGAAAAACAAATCATCATCTAAAATGATTTAAATAATTTAAAAAATAGTTCTAATAGAAAAAAAAAATCTATCATATTTTGATTGAATTCATTGACAATAAGTGACATAAACAACTCTATGTAAAAAGTCACTGTTCCTCTGGAATTGTCCTTAATCATCTGGGGGCTTGTAATTGATGCCTATTTGAGTATCTAAGACACAATCTGATTTTTTAAAAAGCCCTGATATGCAGAGAAGATAAAGACAATGGTTGATTCCTAGAAATGCTTCTCGCTCCACCCAAAGAACAAATTCTTTGTACAAAAAGCATTTTTTAGACCTCATCTGGAATGCACTAGAAGATTGATATATTTAACAACATGTTATTAGCTTGATGTACAAATGAATTCTTTCCTTTTATTCCTTCCAGAAGGAGCTTCTAAATCACTAGATACAGCCCTGAGTACTGAGGACCCAGAGTCTCACGTTTGTTGACTGGTTGACACAGGTCACTGTTATACAAGCCCAGAAAATGTATTGATACCACCACAGGACCACTCTAGGGGTTTGATCAATGTCCAAACTGTTTCATCAGGACCATCTGGGGAAAACATAATAAGAGTGGAGCCCAAGGAGAAAACAGGTCACTATTTTAGAAATGGAGATTTCCAGTAGCCCGTAAATAGTCTTTGGGCTATAAGAGTAGATAAGTTTGCTATAAAAATAATGGGAAAGTAAAAGGATGTTGAAATGTCTCTTAACATATGTGATAAACTATCCCAGAGAAAAAACAGTGAATAATATTTCTCTGTAAAATTTGCTCCTAAAGAAAATTCCAAAACTTTTCAAAATACTGTATTTTATGTGCAAATACTTAGGATGATCTTGCTGACATCTCCTTGAGACATCTCCGATCATTTAAAACGAGGGGTAATTTTCTCAGCTTCAGAAGAAAGAGAGAACAGTTGTTCCTAGTTAATGTGTCCTGTGCTTCTCAAATTTGACTAATCACTCAGGGAACTAGCTAAAATGCAGATTATGGTTCAGCTGGTTCAAGGCCCAAGATTTTTCATTTCTAACAACCTTCAGATGATACCAGAGGACCTTAACTTGAGAGGCAAGGACTGAGACTGCCCCACCCTTCTCATATCTTTGCTGTCTGACACTGCCCTCTTTGTTATTGTTGATTCACCCAGCTAAGCACTTGACTCAGAACAAGCTTATCAGAGCTCTTCTCCAGGATTTTTTGAACTGTAATTAGAAAAATGGTCAAAGCTATGCATGGTGAGGCTCAGAACTAATCTCTGTCCATTTTTCCCACTGAAAGGGGGAAGTTGCTATGGGATGGTGAGGCCAATAGACCAAGAGATGGGCAAAAACCTGGCTACATTCGTATCCCTAGTTTCCCCAGTTCCCACCCAGCCTGAGCTATAGGGGCAACCTCACCTTTGCAATGCTATGTGAAATATGCCTAATATCGTTTCATATATAAATATATGTGACTAATTTATTTGAGTTGGTTTTCTGTCCCATGCAACCAAAGAGTATGCTTAAAACACTCATACAGTTAATATTTCAGAAAATAATTTATCTCAATCCTCTTTTTTGAGTTTAAAAAAAAAAAAAAAACCAAACCATTCATTGTAACCTTTATACACAGAACATATTTCCTAATTTTTGATTCTTACCTACTGGTCTGAGTAGTACCATCTAGCACCTGGAACATACTTGCTGGCTTGGATTCATTGAGCACAATTTATAATGTATAACAGGTACCATGCTGGAGGCTGGGGCCACATGGTCCCTGCTCTCCCACTGGTTTACAGTTTACTAAGGGACAAAGTACTTTAATGTGATGTGATATGATGTGATATAATTACAGGAGCTAAAGGAGAAAGTATCACAGAAGAGGTGGCACCTCATCTAAGTCTTGAAGGACAAATAGAAAGAGAAGGAAATTCCAGTCAGAAAGAGCCAAATAGGCAAAGTCATAAAAATTAGAGTGTTCCCTGTAGGTAAATATAAATGTTTCTGTGTGCCCAAAGGAGAAAGAAGAGAGGGCAAGAGGTTGAAAGTACGAGGAAGTAACTAGGCTACAAATCAAGGAAGGCCTTAAACAAAATGACAAAGATCCTACATCTTTTCTTGTAAGCAACAGGGAAATGATAATAAAATAGCTGCAGCAGGACAAGATCATGTTTTATTTAGAAAGACTGTGCTGTAGACTATATTGAGAGGAATTAGGATAGAGGCAGGAGTTCTATGAGGACAGAGATTTCAATCTGAGCTGGTGAGTCACTATACAAAATTATAAAGAGGCAAAATAAAATCTTTCAGGGTCAACTGATTGTCTTTTTCATTACCGGTTACAAATACCTTTAATACATTTTCTTTACACATTATCGTTTAAAGTGTGTCTCTGTGGATAGCATATTACTGCATCTTTTCAAAATCTAAGCTGAGAGTCCCTGTCTTACTAAAAGTGAATTTAATGGTTTATTTGTTAAAAATTATTTCTGCCATCTTCTTTTATATTTTCTACTTCATGTATTTCCTTTTTGTTTCTTCTGTTCCCCTTCCTTCCTATCTTCCATTAGATAGACTGAATTCTACTATGCTGGTTTGAAAATCATACATTACACTTTTAGCCTTCTGGTGGTTATATCTACTTATTAAGACTTATTCTTAGATTTATTATTCATGTATTCATTTCCTATAGTAATAGAACTGAAAAGCTTGATAAGCTATAGATAAATAGCTCTATCACACTTTCCCCCTCTTCCAACAGAAATGCCTTAGTCGGTCCTTATCTCTCTCTGTATTCCAACACCAACTTCCTTCATGTTGATATTTGCCAGAGTTTAAATTATAAATTGATACACTGTTGTTATTCATTGCTTATTTAAACAAGAAACTTTATTAAATTATTTACTAGCATTTAGTTCCTGTATCTTATTTTTTAATGCTTTAAATTTTTATTTAAATTCTAGTTAAAATAAAATGTAATATTGATTTCAGGTGTAGAATTTAGTGATTCATCACTTACAACACTCAACGCTCATCACAATGAGTGCTCTTCTTCATTCTCATCACCCATATTTTATTGATTCATCTTTATTGATTTTGCTTCTTGCGGGAGAATTTCCTCCAAGAGTATTTTTAGAGGGTGTATTAGGTAATCAAAGGCCTAGTATTTCTTTTTTCTTAAAGACTGTATTTATATACTTGAGAGAGAGAGAGCTGAGCCACCCAGGTGCCCAAAGACCTAGTATTTCTGACATTATTTTTATTTCACTCTAATCTTTAAGTTATAATTTAAAATATTAGACAATTTTTTTTCTTTTAGTATTTTGAAAATGGTATTCCATTGCTTCTTGAACTTAGGATTTCTGTTGACAAGTCTGAGCTAGATGTGTAGTTGGTCATTATCAGAGTACAAAGGATAACTGAAGCCATGTGAGATCACCTGCTGGAACATAGAGAAGGAGAAGAGAAGAGAACCAAGAATGAACTGAAAAAAGCCAACACTGAGGAGGGCACTTAATGGGATGTGCACTGGGTGTTATACTATATGTTGGCAAATAAAACTTAAATGAAAAAAAAAAAGCCAGCACTTAAGTGGGAAGAGGGGATAATGAAAAAGGCATTGTGGAGCACCTGACTGGCTCAGTCGGTTAAGCATCTGCCTTAGGTTCAGGTCATGATCCCAGGGTCCTGGGATCAAGTCTTTTTTTTGTTAAATTGAAATTCGATTGGCCAACACATAACACCCAGTGCTCATCCCATCAGGTGCCCCTCTCAGTGCCCATCACCCAGTTATCCTATTCCTCTGCTCACCCCCCTTCCACAACCCTTTGTTCGTTTCTCAGAGTTAGGAGTCTCTCCTGGTTTGTCTCCCTCTCTAATTTTTCTCACTCATTTTCCCTCCTTTCCTTATAATCCCTTTCACCATTTCTTATATTCCCCGTATGAGTGAAACTATATGATGTTTGTCCTTCTCCGATTGACTTACTTCACTCAGCATAATACCCTCCAGTTCCATCCACGTCGAAGCAAATAATGGGTATTCGTCTTTTCTAATGGCTGAGTAATATTCCATTGTATACATAGACCACAGCTTCTTTATCCATTCATCTTTCGAAGGACATCGAGGCTCCTTCCACAATTTGGCTATTATAGACATTGCTGCTATAAACATTGGGGTGCAGGTGTCCCAGCATTTCACTACATCTGTTTTTGGGGTAAATATCCAGTAGTGCAATTGCTGGGTCATAGGGTAGCTCTATTTTTAACTCTTTGAGGAACCTCCACACAGTTTTCCAGAGTGGCTGTACCAGTTCACATTACCAACAGTGCAAGAGGGTTCCCCTTTCTCCACATCCTCTCCAGCATTTGTGGTTTCCTGTCTTGTTAATTTTCACCATTCTCACTGGTGTAAGGTGGTATCTCATTGTGACTTTGATTTGTATTTCCCCGATGGCCAGTGATGCAGAACAGTTTATCATGTGTTTGTTGGCCATGTGTATGTCTTCTTTGGTGAAATTTCCATTCATGTCTTCTGCCCATTTCATGATTGGATTTTTGTTTCTTGGGTGTTAAGTTTAATAAGTTCTTTATAGATCTTGGATACTAGCCCTTTATCTGATATATAATTTGCAAGTATCTTTTCCCATTCTGTTGGTTGTCTTTTAGTTTTGTTTTTTTTTTTTTGTTTTTTTTTTTTGTTTGTTTGTTTTTTTTTTTTTTTTTGTCTTTTAGTTTTGTTGACTGTTTCTTTTGCTGGGCAGAAGCTTTTTATCCTGATTAAGTCCCAATAGTTCATTTTTGCTTCTGTTTCCTTTGCCTTCATATATGAATCTTGCAAGAAGTTACTGTGGCCACGTTCAGAAAGGCTGTTGCCTGTGTTCTCCTCTAGGATTTTGATGGATTTTTGTCTCACATTTAGATCTTTCATTCATTCTGAATTTATCTTTGTGTATGGTGTAAAAGATGGTCTAGTTTCATTTTTCTGCACGTTGGCTATCCATTTTTCCCAACACCATTTATTGAAGAGACTGTCCTTTTTCCAGTGGATAGTCTTTACTGCTTTATCAAATATTAGTTGATCATAGAGTTGAGGGCCCATTTCGGGGTTCTCTATTCTGTTCTATTGGTTTATGTGTCTGTTTTTGGGCTAGTACCACGCTGTCTTGATGATCACAGCTTTGTAATACAACTTGAAATCTGGCATTGTGATGCCTCTGGCATTGGTTTTCTTTTTCAATATTCCCCTGGCTATTCGAGAAGTCTTTCCTGATTCCATACAAATTTTAAGATTATTTGTTCCAACTCTCTGAGGTCTTTCCTGATTCCATACAAATTTTAAGATTATTTGTTCCAACTCTCTGAAGAAAGTCCATGGTATTTTGATAGGGATTGTATTGAACGTATAAATCGCCCTGGGTAGCATAAACATTTTCACAATATTTATTCTTCCAATCCCTGAGCATGGACTGTTTTTCCATCTCTTTGTGTCTTCTTCGATTTCTTTCATATGTGTTCTGTAGTTTTTAGGATATAGATCCTTTACATCTTTGATTAGGTTTATTCGTAGGTATCTTATGGTTTGGGGTGCAATTGTAAATGAGATTGATTCCTTAATTTCTCTTTCTTCAGTCTCACTGTTAGTGTATAGAAATGCCACTGATTTCTGGGCACTGATTTTGTATCCTGCCACATTGCTAAATTGCTGTATGAGTTCTAGCAATCTTGGGGTGGAGTCTTTTGGGTTTTCTACGTACAGTATCATGTCATCTGTGAAGAGGGAGAGTTTGACTTTCTTCTTTGACAATTTTAATGCCTTTTATTTATTTTTGTTGTCTGATTGCTGAGGCTAGGAGTTCTAGTATTATGTTGAATAGCAGTGGTGAAAGTGGACATTCCTGTCGTGTTTCTGATCTTGGGGAAAGGCTCTCAGTTTTTCCCCATTGAGAATGATATTTGCTGTGGGCTTTTCATAGATGGCTTTTAAGATATTGAGGGATGTTCCCTCTATCCCTACATTCTGAAGAGTTTTGATCAGGAATGGATGCTGTATTTTGTCAAACGCTTTCTCTGCATCTATTGAGAGGATCATAGGGATGCCTGGGTGGCTCAGTGGTTGAGCGTCTGCCTTTAGCTCAGGTTGTGATCCCAGGGTCCTGGGGTCAAGTCCCACATCAGGCTCCCTTTAGGGAGCCTGCTTCCCTCTCTGCTTATTGAGAGGATCATATGGTTCTTGTTCTCCTTTTTGGTGGGGTCTTTGTCTGGTTTTGGAATTAAGGTGATGCTGGCCTCATAAAACGAGTTTGGAAGTATTCTGTCCTTTTCTATCTTTTGGAACACCTTTAGTAGAATAGGTATTGTTTCTTCTTTAAACATTTGATAGAATTCCCCTGAGAAGCCATCTGGCCCTGGACTTTTGTGTCTTGGGATGTTTTTGATGACTGCTTCAATTTCCTCACTGGTTATTGGTCTGTTCAAGTTTTCTATTTCTTCCTGTTCCAGTTTTAATAATTTTTTAAAGATTTTATTTATTTATTCATGAGAGACACACACAGAGAGAGAGAGAGAGATTGAGAGAGAGAGATAGATAGAGAGAGAGAGAGAGAGGCAGAGTCGCAGGCAGAGGGAGAAGCAGGCTCCATGCAGGGAGCCTGATGTGGGACTTGATCCCGGGACTCCAGGATCACACCCTGGCCTGAAGGCAGGTGCTAAACCCCTGAGCCACCCAGAGATCCCCTGGTTTTAATAATTTGTGGTTTTACAGAAACACATCCATTTCTTCTAGATTGCCTAATTTGTTGGCATATAGCTGTTCATAATATGTTTTTAAAATTGTTTTTATTCCTTGGTATTGGTTGTGATCTCTCCTCTTTCATTCGTGATTTTATTAATTTGAGTCTTTTCTCTTTTCTTTTTAATAAGGCTGGCTAGGGGTTTATCTATTTCATTAATTCTTTCAAAGAACCAACTTATGGTTTTGTTGATCTATTCTACAGTTCTTCTGGTCTCTGTTTCATTGAGTTCTGCTCGAATCTTTATTAGTTCTCTTCTTGGTGTATGTTTTACTTGCTGTTCTTTCTCCAATTCCTTTAGGTGCAAGGTTAGCTTGTGTATTTGAGTTTTTTTCCCAATTTTTTGAGGGAGGCTTGTATTGTGATGTATTTCCCTCTTAGGACTGCTTTTGCTGTATCCCAAAGATTTCAAACAGTTGTATCTTCATTTTCATTAGTTTCCATGAATCTTTTTAATTCTTCTCTAATTTCCTGGTTGACCCACTCATCTTTTAGTAGGATACTCTTTAACCTCCATGTGTTTGAGTTTCTTCCAATCTTCTTCTTGTGATTGAGTACTAGTTCCAAAGCACTGTGGTATGCAGGGGACAATCCCAATCTTTTGGTATCAGTTGAGACCTGATTTGTGACCCAGTATGTGGTCTATTCTGGAGAAAATTCCACATGCACATGAGAAGAATGTGTACTTAGTTGTGTTCAGATGGAAAGTTCTGTATATATCTGTGACATCCATCTGGTCCAGTGTATCATTTAAGGCCCTTGTTTTTTTGGTGATGTTATGCTTAGAATATCTGTCATTTGCAGGAAGTGTCGCGTTGAAGTCTACTATTAGTGTATTATTATCTAAGTGTCTCTTTACTTTGGTTATTAATTGATTGATATACTTGGCAGCTCCCACATTAGCGGCATAATTATTCATGATTGTTAGGTCTTCTTGTTGGATACACCCTTTAAGTACAATATAGTGTCCCTCTTCATCTCGTGCTACAGTTTTTGGGATAAACTTTAATTTATCGGATATGAGGATTGCTACCTCAGCTTTCTTTGTGGACCATTTGAATGGTAAATTGTTCTCCACCCTTTCATTTTCAGGCTGGAGGTGTCCTTAGGTCTAAAATGAATCCTTGTAGACAGCATATAGATGGGTCTTGCTTTTTTATCCAGTCCAATATCCTGTGTCTTTTGATGGGATCATTTAGCCCATTCACATTCAGAGTAATTAGTGAAAGATTTGAACTTAGTGATCATAATACCTATTCAGTCCCTGTTTTGTGGATAGTTTCTTTGGGCTTCCTCCTTCTTTTACAGGATCCCCCTTAATATTTCTTGCAGAGCTAGTTCGGCGGTCACATATTCTTTCAGTTTCTGCCTATCTTGGAAGCTCTTTACTTCTCTTTCTATTCTAAATGACAGCTTTACTGGATAAAATATTCTTGGCTGCATGTTCTTCTCATTTAGTACTCTAAATATATCCTGCCAGCCCTTTCTGGCCTGCCAGGTCTCTGTGGAGAGGTCTGCTGTTAATCTGATATTTCTCCCCATATAAGTTAAGAATCTCTTGTCTTGCACTGCTTTAAGGATTTTCTCTTTATCTTTGGAATTTGCAAGTTTCACTACTAAATGTTCAGGTGTTGGAATGGTTTTTATTGAATTTTTTTTGGGGGGGTCCTCTCTATCTTTTAGTTCTAATGCCTTTTCTCCTTTCCCCAAATTAGGGAAGTTCTCAGCTATGATTTGTTCAAATATACTTTGTGGTCCTCTTTCCCTCTCAGCCTCTTCTGGAACCCCAATTATATGTAAATTCTTCTTTCTCAGGCTATCATTTATTTCCCTAAACCTTTCCCCATGGTCTCTTTATTGTTTTCTCTTTTTTCCTCCACTTCCTTCCTTACCATCAACATGTCTTCTATGTCACTCACTCTCTCTTCCACCTCATTAACCTTAGCAGTTAGGACATCTAATTTGGATTGCATCTCATTTAATCTATTTTTTATTTCGGTCTGATTAGATCCCAATTCTGCAGTAACAAAGTCTCTAGAGTCCTTTATGCTTTTTTTTTTCAGAGTCACCAGTAGCTTTATAATTGTGCTTCTGAATTGACTTTCTGACATCATATTGAAATCCATATTATCTAACTTTGTGGTAGAGTACTGTTTCCAGTTCTTTCTTTTGTGGTGAATTCTTCCTTTGTCTAGTGCTGAGTGGCTGTCTGAGCAGGCTGAGTCAAAAATGTCAACCACAACCTAAGTAAAATATACCCAGATGATTTCGAAGAGGTCAGAGACCAGAAAATGAAAAAGAAGATCAGAACAAGATAAAACAAAAGGACCACTAAAGTGAAAAACAAATTTTAAAACAAAGTAGTAAAAAATAAAAGGCCAAAAACCACAAAGAAGAAAAAAGAAAAAGAAAAAATAAGTAAAGAAAAGAGAAAAAAGAAAGAAGAAAAAAAGGAGGGGGCTGGAGCATGGTGGTGGTGAAGAGTGGTAGTGGAGAGAGAATGTAGCCTACCTGAGGGGTTCTAAAGGGTTATCCTCTTGGTTCTGAGTGTATTTTGTTCTGTATGTTAGAAGATGCTCAATCCCAAATTTATATAAACCAGCAATACATATAGAAAGCCCCAACACTGACCACCAAAACATAAACAAGATAAAAGAGGGGGCCAGAATGGGAAGGAAGAGAGAATATAGTCTCATAGAATGAACCAGCACGGTATTCCACTTGGTTCTGGGTGTATGTTAGTTGTGTTTTAGAAGGTATTAACTTCCACTATTGTAAAACAAAATGAGGCAGAAAAAAACAAAAAACACAAAACAAAAACCCATATCTCATATATCTACCAAAATTAAATTGAATATGTTGAAGGGAATCCAGAAGTGGAAAATATATCTAAGACATGTAATTGTAGAAATATAAAAGTCAAAGAGGAAAAAAACTTAAAAATGAAGAACTGGTAAGATATTATAGTTAAGGTGGGAAAAGAGAAAAAAATTTAGAAATTTTTAGTCTGAAATAAAAAAAGTTGTAATGGGAAAAGAAAAAAAAAATAAGGGACCCTCTAGTTCTATATATTATTTTCCCTCAGTCCTGGAGCTTTCCAGTACTGCTTGGTCAATAAACTTGGTCTTCCCCTGTTCTTCCAGCTGGTCTTCTGGGGGAGGGGTCTGTTACGGTGATTCTCAGGTATGTGTGCCTGAGTGGAGATGTCCTACCCCCTGCCAGGTGACGGCTCGGCGGGAGCTGTTTATCCTGTGAGGCCTCTGTTCCCTGGTGGCCCCACCTCTCCCAGGCACACAGTGAAACAAAAAGGAAAAATAACAGTGGGGGCGGCCAGATTTCTAGCAATGGGGTCGAGCTCCGCTCGAGTAACTTAATGCAGTCTCCCAGTCCACACTGGCCTAGATGCTCCCTGGGCCTGCACGGGTGCACTGATCTGCATAGCTTGGGGGTGCCCAGCAGAAGAGTTCTCACTGTTCTGTGCCCTCCCTGCTTTTGCCCATCCCAGAGGGAACACAGGATTGCCAGCTTTGTCCGCTTGGGGGCCCTGGGATCCAGGGCCCTGTGCTGCTGGACCCACGCTCTGACAGCCGCCTCTCCTGAAGGCCACCTCCTTCTGGAGCCAGCCCACCTGACTGGTTTTTCCCAAATGCCCCAGAGACCTGCAGCACTCCATCCCCTTACCGATATCAGACCCTGGTTTGAGGTGAGTTTTTCCCTGGGCACCCCTCCTCTTATAGTGACTCAGGGAATCTTGAGGCTTCATTGCCCCTCCTGGGACTTTGCCCAATTTCCCTGCTAAGCACTGGGGAAAACTACAGTGCAGATTTTTAAAGTTCCCATTTCTCCAGGGCTGGGCTTTCCTGTTCTGGAGGCTCTCGCTGCTCTGTTTTCACCCGGCTCCTCGCCGTGCCCCTCCCCCACTTTATTCTTTTTTATTTATTTTTTTCCACCTTCCTAACTTGTTAGAAGTGAAAACTTTTCTCTCTGTAGCATTCCAGCTGCTCTCTCTTTATTATTATTATTTTTAAAGATTTATTTATTTATTCGTGATAGATGGAGAGAGAGAGAGAGAGAGAGGCAGAGACACAGGAGGAGGGAGAAGCAGGCTCCATGCCAGGAGCCCAACGTGGGACTTGATCCCGGGACTCCAGGATCGCGCCCTGGGCCAAAGGCAGGGCCAAACCACTGAGCCACCCAGGGATTCTCCCCCTCCCCCACCCTTTTTGTTAAAGATTTAGTTAGTTAGTTAGTTAGTTAGTTAGTTAGTTAGTTAGTTATTCATGATAGATGTAGTGAGAGAAAGAGAGAGGCAGAGACACAGGAGGGAGAAGCTGTTCTTTCTTTAAATCTCAGGTCAAATTCACTGGTGTTCAGGATGTTTTGAAAGTTATCTGGGTAAGTTTGTGGGACCAGGTGAGTTGAGGACCCCTACTCTTCCTCCATCTTGCCCCCTCCTCCCTGGGATCAAGTCTTGTATCAGGCTCCCTGCTTAGCAAAGAGTCTGCTTCTCCCTTTCCCTCTATCCCTCCCCTCTGCTCACGTGCTCTCTCTCATGCTCTCTTTCTCACTCTCTCAAATAAATAAAATCTTAAAAAAAAAAAAAAAAAAGAAAAAAGGCATTGTGAACTAGACTGAAAAGGAATAGCCAGAGATTGGCCAATATAATCAGGAATATATCATGTAAACAAGAAAGGAGGTAGTTTCAAAAAAGATGGAATGGTCAACAACATCAAAAATTACAGAGAGGTCAAGTAAGATTAAATACCCAACTCACTCACTGTATAAAACAATATACCCACATTACTGAGTTTCTTTATTTAAGATGAGAAAGGTTTGTATCACTTTCAATGCTGTTGAGATGGAGCAGACATCAGCAGAAAGCCAGCAGAAAAGGAGAAAGAGAAAAGAGGGGGAAATGATGCTTTGTTAAGATCCTGAGTGAGATTGGAGAACAAAGAGCACAGGTACATGGAGATTAAAAGGTAATTACTAGTGTTTTCTGGGGCATGAACAAAGGGACAGTCCAGATAAAGGTATATTTGTAGATGTAAAGGTAAGCATTTGGGGGGATTCATGTCTAATAGCTTCTATTTTCTTTGTGAAATTGGAGTTAAAGACTTTTGCTAAGGAATTAAGTTAGTTAAGACCAGTATTTTGGGGGCACCTGGGTGGCTCATTTGGTTAAGTGTCTGCCTTCAGCTCAGGTCATGATCCCAGGGTCCTGGGATTGAGCCCCAAGTCAGGCTACCCACTCAGCTGGGTGTCTGCTTCTCCCTCTGGCCCTCCCCCACCTGCTTGTGTTCTCTCTCTCTCTCTCAAAAAAATAAATAAAATCTTTAAAAAAAAAAAGACCAATATTTTGTATTTCCCTTTAGACCAAAGAACAAAAACATCTTCTAGAGCAAACAATATGTTCTTAAACATGCAGTTGAAGCATTATATTTCTTTTTCACAAGTCTTTTTTAATTTTTGTTTTTCTTTTAATTCCAGTTAATTAACATATAGTGTTATATTATATATTAGTATATATATATTAGTTTCTTGTCATATGGACAGTTAGCCTTCATAGGAGACAATGGAAGTGACTCTGAGAGAAGTTGCAACAAAGAAAGAAGAGATAATTAGTTCGTGATTTTGACTGCTCCTAAAAACTAGCTGCACCTTGACCATTCCATAATTCCTTGTCCAATCCTTTTTTGGATTCTTGAGTCAATAACTTCTACTTAATTCTTTAAGCCTATTTGAGGTAAATTTCTATTTGTTAGAATGGAGAGTTTACACTAGTGAATTATTAGTGCAAATGAACAAGACAGAAGCATTACAGGAGTTCAGAGGAGAGAGATATCTTTGGTCTAGGAGGTCAAGAAAGATTTAATGATGTTACTGGAAGTGGGACAAGGACTAGTTCAAGTTTGTAGAGCTAAATAAGCAGCCATCATGACAGATAGGAGAGGCATCTAAATACTAAAGGTGAATAAACTCAAAATGAACTTGAATTCTACAAAGAAAAGTAAATGTGGAAGACAAAATAATGGCCTCCCAAAGATGTCCATGTCCCCACAGTTGTGAATGCGTTACCTAACATGGCACAGGGACTCTGCAGTTATAACTAAATTAAGGATCTCAAAATGGGGAGATTATCCTGGATTTCCAGGGGGCCCAATGTAATCACAGGAGTTCTTATAAGGGAAATAGGGCAGTGGGAGAGGCAGAGAAGATGGTGTGATGATGGAAACAGACACACACACACAGAGAAAGAAACTTGAAGACTCTATATTTTGAGCCTTAAAAGTGAAGGACATGAGCCAAGGAATGCAGGTAATCTCTAGAAGCTGGAAAATGAAATTAAACAGATTTTCTCTTAGCACCTCCAGAAGAAACCTGCTCTACTAACAGCCCAATGAAACCCATTTTGGATTCAGGACTATACTTCATCTGCTTTTGTATTTCTAAGGCCTTGCACAGTACCTGGTTTATAGTCAGTAGAGACTCAACTTATATTTGTTGAACTATTGGCAACTCCAATTGCAGTCAAATTGCCAAATAAAGGAAAGAACACTACGGTAAATGCTAAACTTATTAACTTAAATATGTGAGATAAAATAAAAATGTTAACCTTTACCCTCTTAAGTTCCTAATTTTTTATTGTGCTAAAATATGTATAACATAAAAATTTATGATTTTAACTACTTTCAGGCATACTGCACTGCCACATTAAGTACATTCATATTGTTGTGCAACTATCACTAACACCCACATCCAGCCTTTTCATCTTCCAAAACTAAAACTCCATAACCATTAAACAACAATTGCCCATACCCCCCTCCTCCTAGCCCCTGGAACCACCATTCTATTTCCTGTCTCTATAATTTTGACTCATAAGTGGACTCATACAGTATTTGTCCTTTGGTGGCTGGTTTATTTCACTTGGCATAATTTTTCAAGGTTCATCCATGTTGTAGCATGGGTCAGAATTTCTTTACTCTTTAAAACTGACTAATATTATTCTATTGTATGCATACCCTACATTTTGTTTATCCATGCATCGACTGATTGACACTTGGGTTGCTTCCTCTTTTGGCTTTCATGAATAATACTGCTGTGAATATGAGTGTACCAATATCTGTTCAAGTCCCTACTTTTAACTTTGTAAGGTATATACCAAGTAATGGAATTGCTGGATCACATGATAATTCTGTGCTTAATTTTTGAGGAGTCACCATAGTGTTTTCCATAGCAGCTGCATCATTTTACAGTTCCACTGGCAATGCACAAGGAAGGGTTCCAATTTCTCCATCCTGCCGATGGTTATTTTCTGTGTATATGCATGTGTGTATCTGTGTGTGTGTCTGTGTGTTTTGGTAATAGCTGTATCAGTGAGAATAAAGTGATATCTCATTGTGAAGTTCCTTGGGTTTTTGGACCAATGTGCATTTTCCTGCTCACTCTAAGTCCCTTCTAAATCTCAAACTACTCGTGAGTCTTAAACTGAAAGAAAACGTTCTTGAAATCATATGAATGAGGGACATTTCCCACAGGATAATATTCTCTTCATTTTTGCATAGTGACATGGCAGTGCTGAAATACCTGACACTTTGTGGTCAATACACAGCTTTTTCCTACCATGTGAGTCCTAAATTAGTGTTTGTCCTCTCTTTAATGATATAGTTCATTTTGATCCTATTTTGTTTATACCTTTATTCTATTCATCCAGCTTTCCAAGCAACTGTATCCGAGAGTCACTGGCATGTTAATAAAGAAAATATTACTTATGAACTGCATTTTTATAAATCTAGGAGCAAATTTTAAAACATTTGGTATTATGCTATTGTCATTATAACTTTATTGTTACAGATACATTTGCTTTAATCACTGTTCCAAGGAAATTTACTTTTAAAAAGAAAGGAAACAGATTTTATTGACTTTCAGTGTAAAAGGCACTTTGCCTAAAAGAAAATTAAAATCGATCTGTTTTTTGAAAACTTTCCAAATAAAATATCTCAAAGTACATATCAATAGGTTAAAATTTTGAACTCTATCTAGAGGGAAAATCCAATGCACAAAACAATATATTTCACTAAATAAGGAACTCAGTAACTTTGAACCTGATTACTTTGAAGCACATATATGTAGAAAGAAGATAAACAAGCAGCTCAACCAGTAATTAATTGGGCAAACAGTTTAATAAAAGAAAACTACTCCTGTCCTAGCCATTTCTACCTTAGGTGGCAAGGATCAACCAGAAAGAACAGAAGCATTTAAGCAAGTTTTACAGTATTTAGAAAGTTACACAAAGGCATCAATGGTACAAGTTGACTCTGTACCAAGAACAAGGCCATGCCTGCCAAAGAAATGCAAAGTGTAAATGTTTAGCAAAGAAACTAGGTTAAGCATGAAGGATTATGTGGGTGCCAGGAATGCCACAATAAGCCTATTTTACCTTATCAGAGAGGTGATTAATAATGATGCATTTGCATCAAAATCAGACCCACAAAGTTAAAATGTGCCAACTCTGGTCAATATGATGAACAACCAGTTCTCAAAATTTAATGTGCATACATATCACCTGGAAATCTTGTTAAAATGTCAGATTCTGAGTTAGTAGGTCTGGGATAGTGCCTGTGATTCTGCATTTCTAACAAACTCCTATATGATGCCAATATAGTGGCCCATAGCCCACAATTTTAATAGCATAATGTATACAATCAGAAGGCCTGAAAAACTAGGTGGAAATTGAACTCTCTAGGGCTTTTGGTAAAGCATTTGCTTTTCTGACAGAAGAGCAGACATTGTTGAAGCCACCATATTCCTCTGTTTACAGCACAGATAGAGATTGCAGCAGCCACTTGCAATTATGAGTAAAAAGCCACCAATCTGAGGCTGGTATAAAGAAAATGTAGAAATTGCCTGTGTTTTTGATGTCATCATTAAGCTACTGTACCAGCCTTGGACTGTCTTATAAGGGAAATAAATAGATACTTGGTTAAGCAACTGTAGGGGTGAGGGCAGGCTGCCCCAAGATAGGCCACTTTGGCATGAACATTATTTGGAGTTAAAAGTAATCAACACTCTGCAGATGTAGGAAAATCTCTCCACCTCCCCTTCAACTGCCTAAATTTCTATTGGAGAGGAGAGCCTGCACCAGGAAGAGAGCTATTAAAAAAAAAAAAAGAATTTATTTATTTCAGAGAGAGAGAGAGAGGGGGAGCACCTGCACACAAGCAGAGGGAGGGGTAGAGGGAGAAGGAGGAGAAGCAGGTTCTCCACTGAGTGTAGGAGGCCAACTCTGGCTCATGCCAAGACCCTTAGATCACGACCTGAGCTGAAGACAGATGCTTAACCTACACCCCAGGAAGAGAGGTATTAACAGAGATGCCCCTTTACCTAAGAACCTTATCTGCATAATAGGGAGACCTTTGTTTTTCAAACCATCTCCTTTCACCTTCCTGCTACTGGCCTTCCTCCCCTTTGTAACCTCAGCTCCTTAGTTATACCCTTCTCCTTAGCTCACATAAGCTTCATGTTGCTTTATTGTCTTTGGAATTTCATGTCTGTGTAGATTCCATGTATGTACACCAATTAAATTTGATTTTTTCCTGTTAATCTGTTTCAGTTCAATTGTAATTCCAGCTAGGAGGACTTTGAAGGGCAAGAAGATCTTCCTCTCTGACACCACTATTAATTAGGCGAATAAACTCCTAATTAATACATACAGGTTAGAGGTACCAATGTATAAACTAAGGACGAACCCCCCCCCCAAAAAAAAACTAGTAGGAAAGGGAGTAGGAAGAGGAGCAGAGGACCTGAGGAATCCACTGAGTTAGACTTCTTTGAATAAGCAAGGATCTGCTGCAGACTAGTAAGCCCCAATGTTTTTCAGAAATAACCCACAACGAATTTCTTTTAATGTCAAAAGAATGTCAGTGATCTGCCTTCCCAACTCACATACATAATGATAACTGGTATTTATCAAGTAGTTACCATGCATCAATAGTGTTCTAAGTGTCCCATATGTATACATTTTTAATTCATTTAAGCCTTAAAATCATGCTTTGAGGTAAGTTTAATATCCTCCTCACTATTAAGGTATTAAGTAGCTTAATGAAGTTCACTCACTTACTTAATGATAAAGCTGGGGTTTGTATTCAGGTAACACAACTCCAAAACCTTATATTCTCAACCACTTCGTCTTATTACAACCACACAAGATAAGACTTCTGGTATCTGTGGCTTGAAAAAGGAATGCATGTGTACATAATGAATTTGAACACCCATCTCAATAAACATCAGTCCCCCTGAGGGGCTTAATCACACGTGAGAAATTACTCATCTAATTCAGTGCTGTTATTAACATCTCTAGGTTGTCTTCTCCAGATAAGGAACATATGAAACTTTAAAATTTCAATTTTAGAATCAGATTTTAATATAGCTGTGAATATAAGCAATCACTGATTGGAGGCAAAAATTCTAATTGTAAAATAATTTGGGGTCATCTTAAAGATGCAGTGACCCAGCCTACTCTATCAGTCAATCAGAAAAAGAAGTACTGCTATTCAAACTGCAGGAGCAAACACAATTCTGATATGTGTTCTTCTTTTGTAAAAAATAATAATAAATAAATAAATAAAATTTTAAAATAAAAAATTAGACTAGTAAAAATAAAATAATAAGATAAAATAAAATATCAAAATCTATCCATTCTTTAAGACTCAGATTGATTCCCTAAATCCACCTTTAGCTCTGACTCAGAATTCCTTGCTCCTTCCATCTGGCTATCACATGTTTTTATTACAGCATTTATCACCTTGTATTCTAGACCTTCATAGGTCAGTCTCCTTCACTAAATTGTAGATTTCTTAAGGGCAAGCACTTTTCTTATCTTCTGAGTTTATTACAAAGCATATCTCATAAATGTTCTCATAAATATTCCAGGAATGAGTCTAAAGACTATGATATGTATATACAGTCATAACTTCTCATGCTTTGTTTTATTTTTTTTATTGTTTTATTGCACTTCCAGATATTGTGTTTTCTACAAGTTGAAGGTTTGTGGCAAACCTGCACTGAACGAGTCTATCACCACCATTTTTCCAAAAGCATTGGCTGACTTCATGCCTCTGTGTCACATTCTAATAATTCTTGTAATATTTTGAACTTTTCATTATTATTATATTTGTTACCATCATTTGTGATTAGTGAACTCTGATGTTAAAATTGTAATTGTTTGGAGCAACATGAACTGTGCCCAAATAAGGTGGTTAACTCAATTAATATTTTGTGTGTTTCGGCTCCCAGTGACTGTCCTAGCCATCCCTCCAACTCTCTCCACCTCCTGAAGCCTCCCTGTCCCCTAAGACACAACCAATATTAGGTTAGTCCAATAAGAACCCTACAAGAGCCTGTACTCAAGTGAAAAGAAGAGTCACATGTCTCTAATATTAAATCAAAAGCGAGAAATTATTAAGCTTAGTGAAGAGGGTGTGTCAAAAGCTAAGGCCAAAAGCTAGGACTCTTATGCTTAAGTTAGCCAAGCTGTGAATGCAAAGGCAAAGTTCTTGAAAGAGATTAAAAGTGCTACTCCAGAGGACACATTAATGTTAAAAAATAAAACAGCCTTATTGCTGATATGGAGAAAGTGTTAGTGGTCTGGACAGAAGATCAAATCAGCCACAACACTCCCTTAAACCAAAGCCTAATCCAGACGAAGCAAGGCTCTAACTCTCTTCAATTCTGTGAAGGCTCAGAGAGGTGAGGAAGCTGCAGGAGAAAAGTTGGAAGCTAGTAAAGGTTGGTTCATGAGGTTCAAGGAAAGAAGCTCTATGACATAAAAGTGCAAGGTGAGGCAGCAAGTGCTGATGTAGAAGCTGCAGCAAGTTATCCAGAAGATCTTGCTGAGATAATTAATAAAGACAGCTACGCTAAACAACAGATTTTCAATGTAGATGAAACAGTCTTCTATTGGAAGAAGATGCCATCTAAGGACTTTCATCTCTAGAGAAGTAGTCAATGCCTGGCTGACTCTGCTGTTTAGAGGCTAATGCAGCTAATGACTTTAAGTTGAAGCTAATGCTCATTTGCCATTCCAAACATCCTAAGGCACTTACGAATTATACCAAATCTACTTTGCCTGTGCTCTATAAATGGAACAATAGCCCAGATGATGGCACATCTGTTTACAACATGGTTTACTGAATGTTTTAAGCCCACTCTTGGGACCTACTTCTCAGAAGAAAATGTTTCTTTCAAAATATTCCTGCTCACTGACAGACAGTGCACCTGGTTACTCAAGAACTCCATGGAGATGTACAATGAAATTAATGTTTTCACCTGCTAATACAACATCTGTAGTCCATGGATCAAGAAATCATTTTGAGGGATGCCTAGGTGGCTCTGCGGTTGAGAGTCTGCCTTTAGCTCAGGGAGTGATCCTGGGGTCCTGGGATTGAGTCCCGCATTGGGCTCCCTGCGAGAAGCCTGCTTCTCCCTCTGCCTATGTCTCTGCCTCTCTCTCTGTCTCTTATGAATAAATAAATACAATCTTTTTAAAAAAGAGAAATAATTTTGACTTTCAAGTCTTATTATTTAAGAAATATATTTCTTTTTTTTTTTCCATTTATTTATGATAGTCACACAGAGAGAGAGAGAGAGGCAGAGACATAGGCAGAGGGAGAAGCAGGCTCCATGCACCGGGAGCCCGAGGCGGGATTCCATCCCGGATCTCCAGGATCGTGCCCTGGGCCAAAGGCAGGCGCTAAACCGCTGCGCCACCCAGGGATCCCAAGAAATATATTTCTTAAGGCTATACCTGCCTATGATGAATCTGGACAAAGTAAATTGAAAACCTCTGGAAAGGATTCACCATTCTAGATACCATTAAGAACATTTGTGGAGCACCTGGCTGGCTCTACCCAGTTGATAGAATATTTTGACTGTGACTACCTTTAATGAACAGAAGTATTTTAATCTTGACACTTTCCAATTAGTTTCCCTCCTATGGTTTTTGGGTATGGTATTTTGGGTCTTATTTTAAAAGTCCTTCCTAATGTAGGATATATACTTTAGGGAGTTTTAAGAACTCTGTAATTTGAATTCTATTAGAAAGCTTTAAAGAGCTTTGCTTTCCTTGACACTTGATCTCAATATTGTGAGCTCAAGCCCCATGCTGGGTGTAGAGATTACTAAAAAAAAAAAAAAAAAAAAAAATTCGTGATTCATGGAAAATGGTCAAAATATCAATATTCACAGGAATCTGGAAGAAGTGGATTCCAAACTTCATGGATGATTTTGAGGGCTTCAAGACTTCAGTGGAGGAAATAACTGCAGATGTGGTGGAAACAGCAAGAGAACTAGAAGTGGAGTCTGAAGATGTGATAAACTGTTTAGTCTCATAGATGAAGCATTGCTTCTTAAGAATGAGCACCGAAAGTGACTTCTTGAGATGGAAACTACTGTTGAATATGTCGTGAAGCTTGCTGAATGACAACAAAGGATTTGGAATATTATATAAACTTAGTTGATAGAAGAGTGGCAGAGCTTGAGAGAATTGACTCCAATTTTGAAAGACATTTTATTGTGGGTAAAATGCTATCAAACAGCACTGCATGCCAGAGAGAAATTGTTCATGAAAGGAAGAGTGGATCAATGTAGCAAAATTCATTGTTGTCTTATTTTAAGAAATTGCCACACAATCACCTTAAACCTTCAGCAACCACCACCCTGATCAGTCAATAGCTATCAACATCGAGGCAAGACCCTCCACCACAAAAAAGACTGTGACTCACTGAAAGCTCAGATGATGGTTAGCATTTTTTAGCAATATTTTAAATTAAGGTATGTACATTGTTTTTTTAGATGTAATGCTACTCACACTTAACAGACTGAAATATAGCATACAAATAACTTTTATATGTACTGGGAAATCCAAAAATTCATTTGATTGTATGGGGATATCACTTTAGCACAGTGGTCTGGAACTGAACATGAAATATCTCCAAAGAATGGCTGTATTACATTCTGTCCATAAAAGATTGCTTGTTCTCCCCAGTTATAGAAATCTCATCTTCTGGGTTAGGAAAAGAAAATTTAAATACAGGAAATATGTGAGAATCTGGTTTTTGCACTGATATGATATGAGATCCCCTTACTGGTTGCATGTCCCAAGAATGTAAAAGAATGTGATTTCACATTGTTCCCTGTTTAATGTAGTGGGCTTTAAAGTGACATAAATGAAAACGAAAAACAGCCATTTCCCTTTCAGAGTTTTGAACTAATTTGGAAATAGACATAGGAGTTAGGTTACCAAAATATTAACTATACCAACGGTGAAGCTGGACTAATAAATATGACTTGACCTAGGGCCACAATTGGGATTTCTAGTGCTTCCCTCCAAATCTAGAACTCAGATACTTCCTCTGCCATCCCCAAAACATAGTCTGCGAAGCACAGCCTGCAAAGTTATCTGACTAGGTGTAAAGAGAATCACAACCTCACATAAAATGGACACTAATCATAGGTAAAGAGACTGATGTTCAGATCTGGATCTAGAAGACAGGAATGGCCCCTGACCCCTGTGTGTTTAGCACAAAAATTCTAGAGCATAATACAAACACTGTGGACTGGTAGGTCCAAAGGAGAAGGAGGAAGAAATATCAATCCATCCAGGAAATCAAAAGTGAAGTCATAGACCATATGCCTGCCTTAATGTAAAAATCCAAATCCTCTGCCCATAAGGAAAGAAACTGGTTATTATTCTCTTAGCACATGATTAACTCATAATTTAAAAGTCTCATATCAAGAGACCTCTGTCACCATGGTAATCAGAAGTCTGTCTCTCCCTGGATAATTCAGAGAAATTCTCAGAGAAGAGGAAAATCTGGGATGGGATGTTAAAAAGAAAGAAAGAACATAAAGCTATCCCATTTTCTTAACTTGACATTCTCCCTGTGAGGAATACATGGAACTTCTCTCATTGATAAATTTAACATGGGAAAAGACTAATCTGTTTCTTTTATAGCTTTTGGGAAACAGTGTTACTCATTTAAACATGAATCCACCTTGTCTTATCAGAGTCAATAAAATATGTGTCAGAGACAGAAGGAACTAAGTGGATTTAGGGAAGTACTAACACAATAAATGTAAATTCCCCTGAGATCCTAAATGCACAACCAAACTGTTAATACTGCATAATAGAAAATGTTACCCACTGGAATAAATTATTATTCAAATTTTACCAACTATTAAGATTTAAAAACTAAACGTCACAAAAACTGTGTTTTGAAGTTGAATACAGGTTTTTAATGTATATTAAATGTTTATGCAGAAACAATGCATATTAACTATGTTTGCAAAAAAAATTTACCAATTTTGTAGCATGACTTACTTATACCAACCTAGAAATCTTATAAAAAGTGAAATAAAAATTAATACCACCAAATCTGAAATCACTGTATGATGTTTAAGGACATTAGGAGGATTTAAGCAAAAGAATTCCAGCATTAAATGGTCCAAATATCCCCAGTCTGGTATATAATTAAAGAAGAAATCAAAATTAAAAACTATGTAATAATAAATGTCAAATACATCAGTGAAATAAAATAGGCTCTCTATACTGGGGTATGTTATGTTAAGACTTGTGGGACATGGCCAAGAGTATCCATTATACTTGTTCTTATTCCTAAACAACAATAGTAGTAGTATTTGTTCCTAAACAGCAATAAAATAAAAACAAATTAGCTAACAATCAATATAAGAGACTAGAAAAATTACTACATTATAAATCTAAAAGTAATGAAAGCAATGACTAATAATAAAAGAAGTTAATGAAATAATGAATACCACCAATAATAAATCATCAAAAGCAGCAAAAATAGTTTTTAAATGTATAATTTCTGGGGGATAGTGAAGGTGTAAGGAGAAAATTTTGTCTTACATTATATAATCCTCCATATGGAAACATAAACACCTTGGGGGCACCTGGGTTGCTCAGTGGTTGAGCATCAGCCTTTGGCTCAGGTCATGATCCTGGGGTCCTGGGATTGAGTCTCACATCAGGCTCCCCACAGGGATTCTGCTTCTCCCTCTGCCTATCTATGTCTCTGCCTCTCCCTCTGTCTCTCATGAATAAATAAATAAAATCTTTTTTAAAAAAAGGAAACATAAATACCTCTAAATGTTTACCAATGAGGGAACTCTTAAATTACAATCTGTATTATAAAATTATATTCAATATTTTAAAAGAATGAAAAAAAATAAAAAATAATAAAGAGAATGAGGTCATTCCAAATGAACTACCATACGCTAGGTTTTCTAATTTCATCATGCACATTCCAACTTTGGGTTTGTTGTCATGTTCATATACCCACTCCAAAATTTTCTTAATATGTGTTTAAGTGATTCTAAATAAATATCTACATTTTCTAAATATATGTTTAAATCTTAATGTATTTTTCACTTGAAAGAAGAAAAAAGAAACCCTGGTATTTTAATAGTACTATCTGTGAAATCATCAGTTTGATATGTTGGTTAACAACTACATTTTTTCAAAGTTCTTTTGCCAGTAATAGATAAGGAAACTGAAACCCACTCCTTTGAGTGCCCTAAGTGAGCCTGTTTCTCTGAGTAGAACTTGACTTAGACCCATTTAGCAAAGTCCTTTCTGATTAGTGACCAGCCAGCTTCTGCCCAGAATGTCTACTCAGATTGGGCTGATGGAGACCATGGCCCTTATGGTTGGACTATCCAACTGAAAATCTGTAAGAGGCAGAGTAACAATGAACAGAGATGGCTAAACGACACCAAAGCAGCTCCCCACTTTCCTTTTTATGAAGAGTATTATAAATTCAGCAAGAGATATTGGTGGAAAATAAATCAAGAGCATACAATTGTCTCTAATTCCATGGATGTCCTTTTTCAAGACCCACAAAGCATCATTCCTTTCTGTGCCACCAGAACAAGTAGAGGGGGACTGTTAAAATATTAATCTATTTTCTCTTTTTAAAAAATTGTTTTATTGGAGTTCAATTTGCCAGCATATAGCATAACACCCAGTGCTCATCCCACCAAGTGCCCCCCTCAGTGCCCATCACCCAGTCACCCCAACCCCCTGCCCACCTCCCTTTCCACTACCCCTTGTTCGTTTCCCAGAATTAGGTGTCTCTCATGTTTTGTCACCTTCACTGATATTTTCACTCATTTTCTCTCCTTTCCCTTTATTTCCTTTCACTAAAAATATTAATCTATTTTCATGGAGCTCCATGTGCCCAGGTCTTACAGGGAGATTTCCTAATTCCTCTAGAAGAAATGAAGCATCTCTCTGCCAGCTTTATAACCAAGAGCTTCCCAATTCTATAAAGGTAGTAACAGCACCTCCTCAGATATCATAAATACCAAAGAGGATCTGAGTCCCTCACGTTTCTCTAACATTTCAAAGGTTTTGAACAAACCTCTGTTCAGGCATTATGATATGTCATTATTTGGGGTTAAAATGATAACCATTCACTAAATCAGTCAGTCTATCAGTCAAAAACAATTTTCTGAACACCAATTCTATGGGATGGGTGCATGCTTAGTTTGTTTGAAGCACCCCCCAGGCTAGAATTCAAGGAGAAGTAGGGAGTAATAGAAGAGAGGTCAGCAAGGGAACCAGGGTAAGACTGCCCCAGATATATTTCTTAATGCCCAGCCCCTATCCCCTCCAAGTAATCACATTTCCCTGGAGTTTCCAGTATAACAGCTCCATCCTGTATCTTATACAACATATTTATTTCATAAATGTAAAATTACCCCATAATATTCCTGTGGGAATGGAAGGATGATATAGGATGCTGTCTAAGAGGGCAAAGTCTGGGTACATGTGATAAAATGCCTCTTGTAAGGATGTTGCTTATTCAGAATGCAACATAGTTATCCTCCTACTGAAACTCTTAATTTAAAGGTATTTTTCTGGTCTTCTTTTTCCAATTATTTTTGGATTTCTGATGAGTTCTGGTTCCTTATGCTTTAGAATTAGACATAATTTTATCCACCACTATAATCCTTAATCTGATCCCCTTTATCCTTTTTTTTAAATCTTATATTATTTGCCTTATAAAGCCATACTGCTTTACTGTGGAATAATTAAATCCATAGGCTTTGGGGTAAGAATGTTGTGTTCAGATCCTGACTCTGCCATTTACTAGGTATGTGATCTTGGCAAGTTACTGAAACTGTGTGCCTCAATTTTCCCATGCATAAAAGAAGAAAATAGGCATATTTCCCTTAAGAGAAGTGAAGATTAAGTGAGAGAATCTCTGCCCTCATAAACACTATCTAAATGTTAACTATTATAATTATTCACTCTATCTCAATAATAATTAGCATATGTAAGACTTTTGATACACTTGTATAAAACATATTCTATTCATTCTTTACTGAACAGAATTTTTAAAGAATTTACTCTAATAACTATCAAATTTTCCTTAATTTGCCACAGTCTTTAAATTTTTAAATAAGGGGTGCCTGAGTAGCTCAGTTGGTTGGGCAACTGACTCTTGATTCTGGCTCAGGTCCTGAGATTGAACTCAGCAGGGAATCTACTTGAGGATTTCTCTCCCTCTCCCTCTATGCTTCCCCCTGCTCATGTGCTCACTCTCCCTCCCTCTCTCTCAAATAAATAAATACATTTAAAAAAAATAAAATAAATTTTTAAGTTAGGTTTCAAGGCCACCTTACCTAATTTGGTGTTATTTACATTTAATAATCTTACATTCTCTTCCATTATTTATACTCTTGCTAAATAACCTAAATACTTATTAAATCCCTCTGTAAAACTGAATAACAACATTACCATTATTGTTTCTATTCATTTCACTATAAAATTTTATGAATTTTCACATTGTACTATACAGAAAATACAAAGTGTATGTCTACATGCAGGAAATCAACTGGAATTAGAAAGTACAGAAAACATATTCCAAGAGGAATATGTACAATTTTTATAAAAAGATCTTATGTCAAAAAAAAAAAAAAAGATCTTATGTCATCTTTGTTTTAGATCACTTTTACAGTAACATACAATAAAATGATTGTGTAAACTGAAGTCAAACATTTTGCTACATCACACTGACCTTTATACAGGAAACATCCCAACATTGATAAGGTTCAGGACTATATATACGGAGAGAGAACCAAAGTAAAAGAGCCTTTTGAACAAACCAACTTTGGGCCCAGGAACGCCCTGACAGCACAATGGGATTATTAAGTTTTATCTTCCTCTTAGTCATATGCCTGCTGCAGGGGTCCAATACATCCCTCGTCCGGCTGAATGACAATGGCTACGAAGGCATTATCTTTGCTATAGACCCTCGTGTGCCAGAAGATGAAAAAATAATTGAACAGATAAAGGTAAGAAAGAATGGGGACTTCCACCATAAGACACAGGGCCTCTCTGATCTTTAGTTGAACTCATCTGTTCTTTGAACACTTATTTAATGAATACTTATGGCATATCAGGGAGAGAAAACACTGAATTAAAAAATTTCTTGCCCTCGTGCAGTACACATTCTTTTTAGATGACATAGATAATGGAAACATGTAAAGCAGGTCAGTGGGTAGTAGGTTGCCATGGAGTAAAGTAAATGAGCAAAAGGGGATAGGCAGTGTTGGTGGGGTTGGTGGGGAGAAGAATGTGGGTTACCATTTCATGGAGGGCAGACAGGAAAGGCCTCAGTGTTGATGGTGACATCTGAGTGGAGACCTGAGATGAGTGAGGGAAGAACCCATTGAAAACCTGGGGGAGGGATCCCTGGGTGGCGCAGCGGTTTGGCGCCTGCCTTTGGCTCAGGGCGCGATCCTGGAGACCCGGGATCGAATCCCACGTCGGGCTCCCGGTGCATGGAGCCTGCTTCTCCCTCTGCCTGTGTCTCTGCCTCTCTCTCTATCTCTCTGAGTGTGACTATCGTAAATAAATAAATTAAAAAAAAATGTTTAAAAAAAAAAAAAAAAAGAAAACCTGGGGGAGGGAACAGCAGTGCAGCAAGCATGCTTGATGTGACCAGCAGTAGGTGATGACCAGGAAAAAGGGTGGAGAGAGCTGAACATGGAGACATAGTGGGTCCAGACTGCTGGAAAGACCTGGGCTTTTACTTCTGAGTGCCATGAGAATCCATGGAAGGATTCCAAGCAAGAGGAGGGGTGTGCTTTTTCACACATGTTCCAGGATCACTCTGCAGTGTTGAAGAAATTCTGTAAAGGGCTTCTACTTGTCATTCATCCTGTATAGCTCTGTTGCAACATAAAAGTGTGAAGGGACATCAGGTAGGAAGCTGTTGCAGGTGAGAAGTGATGGTGACCAGGAACAGGTACTTGTGGTAGAAATCATTAAAGTGGTATGATTCTGAACATATTCTGAGGGTATCATAGACAAATTTGCTGATGGTTTAGATGTGGCATGGGGGAGGGGAGGAGGGAAAAAATAGAAGTCAAGGAAGACTTTAAGGGTTTTGGCCTGAACACCTGGAAGGATGGAATTATCATCAGTTGACAAGGTGAAGACTATAAATGGAAAAAAATATTGGCAGATGGGAGATCAGGACTTGGTTTGAAGCATTTTGAATTTGAGATACTTACTCTATTCTCCATATAGATGGAGATAGGAATCTGAATTCAAGGGGGATATCTGGGTGGAGAAAAAAAATTGGGGAGTCATCGGCGTGCAGAATAAATGAGTTCACATAGAAGTGCATGTGGAGAAGGGAAAGGCTTCAAGATTGAACCAAAGAATTTAATTTCTGAAGTTTTTTCCAACTATAACATTTCATGTAATAAAGAGATTGGTGTTATAGCCATGCAAATTAGCTCTCCCTGTCTCTAACATCAACATTTACTAATTCCTTACATTTAATTTCTCCACTACTGTGTCCTTATGCTCACTGATTTAGCCTTCTGTGCGTGTGTTATTATCCATCAAAGCTTATGTGCTTGACGTAGGTGGTGAGCAGGTGATTTTGTGGCTGCCATTTATTATGCACTCTGAATAAGCTCTTGAAGCATAGCAATGTGTTCATTTATTGATAATTTTTGAATTCCATGGAAATATAAAGATTCCTTTCCTGAAGAGCACAGGCTTGAATAGCTGTTAATATAGCTGATTCTGAATGATGGCTTCTTAGTGTTCAGGAATAATCAATCAGTTTCAAACTTTTCTGAATATCAGAAACCGGTATTTGGAAGAATTATTTGTAAGGGCAAAAAATTCATTAAAGCGTCCTCTATTGAAGACCACAAGTAAAGTTCAATTATTAGTAGATAGACATGTCTAGATTACACAATGTTTCTTGACATTCTCGTAGCCCTCTACAAAGTCCTTGCATTTATATTATCAGGCAACCTTGTGAAATTCTTTCATCCACCATTACACAGAAGAGAGAACTGGTATTTGGAGAAGTAAATAATTTTTCCAAGGTTACATTAAATAGCACAATTAGTGCTGAAATCTAACACATGGGCTTTGAAGGCTGACAAATCTGGGATTGAGTTCTAACTTATATAAGGTAACAAAAATTACTCATTTTTGGTAACTGGTGACCCAACTTGTGGACATGACCTTACTTTTGGGATATTATCTGACAATAATAAGATTCATGCTGAATCTATTAATGACCTGAGATGTCAATTGTCAACTTTCCTTATTCCTTTTACTCATGTATCTTTTTGGTTTGAAAGTACTTATTTTTTGAAATATCAATAATATTAATTATCTTTGATCCAGCTACCATATTATAGGAATTCTGAGAAGGGATTTAGAAGGATTATAGAAATTATCTTTGGAAAGCCTGTGAGAACCATTATTAGACACGCTAGTATGCTCTAGGGGATCACAGTCATCTGACACAGGGTCTGTAAAATCCCCCAATGACCCGAGAATATACCACTACCCAAGGCAGTTGCATAGAGCTAAGGATACTACAAGGTAAATGGAATCCCTTGGAGTTATACAATGCACAACCCAAACAACTACATAATAACTTACTTTTCTAATCTGTACCACAATTCAAATCACCATATATACTTTTTATCTCAAAGAAACAGAGATAGCCATCACTTCAAGCAAAGTATGACAACTGGCTAAGATCTAAATATCCCAAAATAAAAAATGAGGAAAGGCATCCCTAGGGAATAGGTTTCTTTCATCTGTTTTAGGTCAGTGATGAATTAATTCCCAATCTACTTTGGGAAATCTCTGAAGATTTTTTCCTAACTCTAAGCTGGTTCTTTGGGCCTTTAGTTCTCTGTACTCTGATGTCTGACAGATCCCACAACTCTGAACCTAGTCAGTTTGCTGATCTCTTCAATGTGTATAAGTCAGGACACTGGACTCTCTTCAAGAAAACAAGACAGAGAGCCCTGGGATAGCTGAAGAATAATTCTATTGTGGGCTTGTGTCAGATCAGGAAGCATCATGGAGGAGGAGAGCCTACTCTGAAGGAAACAACACTGTTGACTGGGAAATTGCCAACAAGATGAAGAGTTTGATATTGTCATCCAGCACCCAGGATCCCTCAATTATTTCATGTAGAATAGATCATCATTAAGAAGCATTCATCCATCTTCACCCCCCCCCCCATGAGATAGTAAGTTCTAGAAAAGGACTATCTCCCTTATTAATCATTGCACCTTTGGATTCAGTGTACTGAACAGTATAAAGTGACACTATTTTCAGCTTGTTGGCAGAGCAGAAACTTTGCCTATGATTAAAAAGCTCTGCATCTCCTATGAATTTTTCTATTCCTCCAGTCCCCAGATCCCAATCCAGCTGCTTCTCCTGGGGAGTATAATGGAAAACCTGTCCTATGTCCCATCCTACAGGCTGTTCTCTTCAGCTTGCATCACCTAAGGCTTGTCTCTATTAGGACTTATTAAGAGTAATGATATCAACTGGTTTTATGACTGCCTATGTGTAAAGGACTATATAACTCATTTTCATGTTTATGTTAACCTTAAAGAAAGTTAGCCCAATTAAGAGGTGAAGAACCTGAGCTTCAGAGTGTTAAACTGGCCAAGCTCTATTACCCAGAAGGTTCTACTACCAATATTGGAATCAAGTAGATGACTCTAAAGTCTAAGCCTTTGTAGGGGTGCCTTGGCACGGGGGTGGGGGGAGGCTCAGTCAAGTAAGCATCTGACTCTCAATTTTGGCTCAGGTGATGATCTCAGGGTGGTGTGATTGAGCTCTGTGTGGGGCTCCACACTGGACATGGAGCTCACTTAAGATTTCTCTCCTCTCCCTCCATCCCTGCCCCCACACCTCACATGTGCATGGTATCACTCTCTCTATATATAAAGGAAAAATAAATAAAGTCTATGCCTTTGTCATTTTACATAATTTCTCTTAAGACCAAACAGAAGCATTTGCCCTTTGATGAAGGGTCATAGAAAACTCAAAGACTTTAATGTGTAAGATTAAGATATAATTTTGCACTGATAGGTACAGGTCACAGAGCTGGAGCTGAGTGGCAGAGACCCTTTTCTCTAGTAACTTGCTTTGTCTATCCACTCTTAAATTGGGAAATACCTATGATGAAGCCCTGCTCATTTAGTCCACTGTTGCTTGAAATCCTCACATATTTTTTCTTTTAATAATAGGATATGGTGACTACAGCTTCTATCTACCTGTTTGAAGCCACAGAAAAAAGATTTTTTTTCAAAAATGTATCAATACTAATTCCTAACAACTGGAAGGAAAACCCACTATACAAGAGGCCAAAACATGAAAGCTACAAACACGTAAGAGTCCAAAAGGCTTCTCTTAAAAAATTATATTTTCTGGTGATCTCCGGTTTTGCAGCACATTGTTTTTAGAGTTTTTAAAAATTAAATGTTATCATTTCTATTTCTGATGTTTTAAAATATTTTAAACATTCTCAGGCCGATGTTTTAGTTGCACCACCTACCCTCCCAGGTAGAGATGAACCATATACCAGGCAGTTCACAGCCTGTGAAGAAAAAGGAGAATATATTCATTTCACCCCTGACTTTGTACTTGGAAAAAAAGAAAAGGAATACGGACCATCAGGTAGGAACTTTTGTTAAAACATGTGTTTTGCAAATGATTCTAACATGAGGCTTTGTGTCCAGGTTACGTGTACAGGCCTTGGAGTCAGTCTCTAGGTTCAAATCCTGACTTACCAATTGTGTGTGACCTTGGACAAATAACCTAGTTTCTCTGTCTTATTTCCTGTAAGATAGTAAATAGAAAGTTTCCTACCTTGGAGAATTGTTGTGAACACTGCATTAGATAATCCATATAACTGTAGTCAGAATAATGTCTACAGAAATTTGAGCACAGAACAACAATACATTTTTTAAGGCATACTCTTCAGATTTAAATTTTTCAGTTCTCCACAGCTGGATATTAATCAATCAAAGCTGCCTCTATGGAAGGCAAATGTATGGCAAGCTGCAAAGAGCCAGAATGCTGGTTCTTGGCCAAGAGAAAATACTCATAGGCTGTTAGTTGCTGATATTATTATTCAACTTATTTGGTTGAACCAGATGAACTTGTCTAAGAGTGGGCATTTTTACCTAGAGAAACAACAATTTCATCTAGTTCAATCTAAAAGTTAAAATCATTGGTTCAAATGAACTAAAGCATAATGTTTTTCATATAAAAATACAAACCATTGTCAAAGGAAGGCTCAACTCACATGTTACCATTCAGTGAAAACCTTCCTAAATCCTAGAATCTCCTTCTCCCATTACCCCTTCAATAACCACATAATAAATCTCTTGTTTTCTGTCAAATGTTCAGCTAGCCCTGGTCCTCATCATCACCTGGACCTGTTCTCCACCCCCAACTTGAAAGCTCTATCATCCCATCCCATCCCAATCTTCTGTCCCTCAAACTTTAGCCTGACCATGTCTGTTCTTGGCAACTCTAATCATTAGCACCTTTCTAGGCTACAGTCTCTTGCCTAGCTGATATACCCAGAAAAATCAGTCATTTCAATTATAAGTATAAATACCTCAAATCCCTCACCATTCATATCCTTATGTTTCATTCAAATTGCCAAATCCTCTGTACTGTTTCCAGCCAGTTTCCTTTGGCTCCTGTTAATGTATTTCCAAGACTGTGAAAGAAAATTATAAAACTAATGGTATCATTACGTAAACTCAGGGAAGCCTCAAAGCTACTCAACAATATTTGAACTTACCTCTTCTTGGCTCCCTTACTCATTCCCCATAGCAGCTGTTCTAAAACTTCTACTATTTTTCTCAAGATCTCTAACCATTCTTTTAAGTCCCTCAACAGATGTCTTGATTGGGAAAACAGAGCTCTACAGTCAAGCTAATTAACGTGTCATCTCCTCATATAGTTACCTATCCTTTCCATTCCATTCCATTCCATTCCATTCCATTCCATTCCATTCCATTCCATTCCATTCCATTCTATTCTATTCTATTCTATATTTGTGGTAAGAGCACTTAAACTCTACTCTCTTAGCAAATTAAAGGGGGCATGGAAGGCAAGGCAACCTGCCATGCACCAAATCCCTGTTGTAGTCGCTGTTATGAGGGTTTTTTTCCTCCCATACTGAAAGGTACAATTTCACACTTAACTAATCTGGTTCCATTTGCCTAAAAAAACTTTAAACCAGTGTTTTTAAAGTTCAAATTCACAGAGGAATAACTTAGGAATCTTGTTAATATGCAGATTCTGCTTCAGGAAGTCTAGAGTAGGTCCAAGATTCTGCATTTCTTGTTAGCTTTACCAAGTGATGCTTCTGTTTCTGGTCTAATGAACACATTTTCAGTAGTAATGATTTACAGAAGAAATGTGACTTATACATAATGCTGACACTCCCCTCTCCCATTTTTAGATCTCGTGAGTTAATTTGAGTTAGAGAAACACACATTATAGAACAGAATAGGGACACCGGGGTGGCTCATGGGATACCGGGGTGGCTCAGCGGTTTAGCATCTGCCTTCGGCTCTGGGCATGATCCTAGAGTCCCAGGATCGAGTCCCACATCAGGCTCCCTGCATGGAGCCTGCTTCTCCCTCTGCCTGTGTCTCTGCCTCTCTCTCTCTCTCTCTCATAAATAAATAAAATCTTTAAAAAAGAACAGAATATATGTCCATATTCTTCTTCATTTCTATGTCCTCTAAAGTTTTTCCTAATATTGCTAAAACAGAAATTCTACTTGTTACTTCTTCCTGCATTTCAAGCAATGGATTTACCTTTACTCTTCCATTTACCCTTAAATCCTCCCCCCTCCCAAGTTTTTTAATTCCCTCTCTTTGAGCTTTTCCTAGTCCAGGATTACATCTTATTCATCTTTGTATTTCCTAGTACTTAGTATATGCTGAATATATATAATTAATAATAACTGCTTTCACATAGTTTATACTTCTATGTGCTAAGTATTATAAATTAATCACATTATTTGGCCACACCCCAAAATTATATATGGTCTATGGCAGTGTTTTTCCATTTTTTTTCATTATCAACTCCCTTAGGAGCATTTATAGACATTTTTAAACTAATTACATCCTAGTGAAATGTTAATAGTACAGATTGTATCTGTTTATTTGTAGGAACAAGCTTTGGAGAGCTAAAAACCAGTATAATATCTAAGCCTTTTTGCCCCCCAAGAGCCAAAACCCAAAGCTCGGTCTATTTTGCCCATAGCATACACATCACAAATATTTTGTTGATGTAACGTGTGTAATAAAAAGATGATATACTATATAATATAATGCAACCTGCATTTTATAAATAAAAATGTAAATGTTAGCAGTTATTTAAAAACTAAATATAATTTTTTATTGAAAAATTTTCTTTAAAATATTTGAGGAACAATTTTGTCACTTGAATTATGATCATATATTTGAAATATTTTCCTACAGATAGACTGTTTGTCCATGAGTGGGCTCATCTCCGCTGGGGAGTGTTTGATGAGTATAATGAAGATGCGCCTTTCTACAGTGCTAAGTCAAAAAAAATTGAAGCAACAAGGCATGACTATTTAAATTTTTTAAATTATTTTAGGCTGTAACTGATTTTTTCCTTAGTTTGATTTCTTTTAAATACCAATCATTTTTTTATCCCAATGCAGATAATAGATACTGTATCACAAAAGAGTGCTTTTCTGTTTTTTTCTTTTTCCATTATTTTTTGTTTTTTGTTTTTAGAAAAATGTGTCTATTTAAAGTAGCTGGCTGTCTATTTAAAATACACATAACTTCAAGACCGTTTGATAACCAATTTGACATATTTTGTACCTCTCTCATATTTTTGTACATATTTTGTACCTCATATAGTATGTGCCAAATCAAAACTATTTATCCCACATAAGAACAAAAAATTGGTTAAGAAATAGTGTAAATGCACACTAAATGAGAAACCAATCTTCTAAGGGCCAGACAAGGATTTCTTGGGATGTGTAAATTTCATTTAAGAATATCAAATATCATAGTTAATCATAGACAATCCTCTTAGTTCTGAGATTAAGAGAGCAAAGTTATTGTTGGTAGTTGGTTTAAAATTAGATGCCATCAGCTTAATCAATCTTAGATGACCTGCTAGGTCTACAGACTTATCAAAAAAAAGTACAAACTGAAAGATACTAATTTCAGCAAAAGCCATTCCTCTGCCCAATTGCTCCACTAGTTTCAACACATGTATTTAAGGAGTATGACATTGATTACATTTGTTTATATCATATTCCCCCTAAATGTCTAGTCTCTGCTATAGAACATTCATCATGGTTGTAAATATAGATACCATTATGTTCACTGAGTTCTGGAGCAATAGAAGCATACACATAGTTTAGGAGACTCCCTAAATGACTGAATGAAATCTAGTAATTACTTCTTAAATTTGAACTGGAAACACATGGAAAATATAGGATACATTCACATTCCAGCATATTTGTTGCAATCACTGCTACCTTTGCTCAATTCCATGCAATAAAATATGTGTCAAAAATGTCCCCACCAGTAAAGTCTACTGTCCTAGGCAGTATCTCCGTCTTTCCTTCAAGCCACATTTTGTTTTGGATTAAAAAGCTTCTTTAAAACCAAAACACTTGTAGCTATGCCATATCACATTCTTTTGGAGATATCTTCTTGGAAAAGATTTCTACAAAGAACTTCAAGCTAAGATGGTACCAAGAGTGTTTTCACAGGTTGCCTTGTACAGATACCAGCAGTGCCTTTATCATCACAAGGCCTCCAGGAGAGATGTTTGGAAAAGGGGAATCTCCAGCCATTGGTATTAACAAGACAGCAGCAGCTTTAATCACAACAGGGAACTCAGCCATTGCATATACTAGATATCCCACTTAAAATTTCTTTCCGCAATTTCCTGAAAAATAGATAACTGTTCTTGTAGGAATCCTAAAATATTGCTGTCAAAAATAGGATTGTATAGTACATAAATAAGAATAAAGATCTTCATATGCAGGTCATTATTAAAAACCTTGATAGAAAGAGTACTTAAGATTTTCTAATTTTTAATTGTTAAGTTGCCTCAAAGATTGTTATATATTTTCAGATGTTCCACAGGTATTACTGGATTAAACAGAGTTCATAAGTGTCAAGGAAACAGTTGTACAACTAGAGGATGCAGAATTGATTCTAAGACAAAACTGTATGAAAAAGATTGTCAATTCTTCCCTGATAAAGATCAAACTGAAAAGGCATCCATAATGTTTATGCAAGGTATTAATTCTGTAAGTATGCCAACTGTAATTTCAGAGCATATATTTATATTCAAAAGACATGTTTATATTCAAAGGTCATGTTTATAAAATATTTGTGCAGGTTACCTGAGAGTACCTTCACAAGGTATTCTGAGAATACCTAATTAACTCATATTAATATGGAGTTCTTTAAACATTAACTGGTATATGGTAAGCACTTAATTAGCATTAGCTTTATTACAATTATTCAAAACCCACATTACTATTATATGATTCCTCAATGAATCCTATTTCATTAAAAATGACGTATTTGTCAAGCAGATTTTTTATTTTTCAGATTTGTAATTGAATTTTAAATGCATTGTATATGAAAAGTATTTTTTCACTTTATTAACCTTTTAGGTTGTTGAATTCTGTAATAAAGAAAACCATAACCGAGAAGCTCCAAGTATACAAAACAAATTGTGCAATTTCAGAAGTACATGGGAGGTGATCAGCAATTCTGAGGATTTTAAAAACACAACATCTTTGGTGGCACCACCCCCTCCACCTGTTTTCTCATTGCTGAAGATCAGAGAAAGAATTGTGTGCTTAGTTCTTGATAAGTCTGGAAGCATGAATGTAAGTTTATGGGCTCATTTTTCCTGGATGTAGGAACACAGAAGTAATTGAATAGCTGAGAATACTTTGAATACTACCTGCTTGTTCTAAAATGCATGGTGGCATAATATTATTACCTTCTATGATCATGACCTCAAGAGAGGCAGTGAATATTGTAATGAAAGAAGTGTAGCAATAGAATGAGAAAGACCTAACCCAAGATCCAACCCCAGAAAATGGAGTGTTTATTGAGGGGTACTTTTAGACCCTTTAGTAAAGCCTTAGTGAGAAAATCAAAATTAAAGATTTTTAACATGGACATGCTTTCTAACCTTGCCTCTGTTATCTACTAGAAATACTTTACAGACATGAGGAGAGAGTGGATTAGGGCCTCTGAACTCCATTCCAAGTCAAGGAACAAAATCAACCAGGAGAATTGTTAACATGGCTTTACCTTGTTTGCATCATCTATATAAATAACCTCTTTATCCTCAAAGACACAGACAAAAAGCATCACTACAATGAAGATAGACAGATTCAGTCATTCATTCCTTCTATTATCATTCACTGAATGGAAGGCATTGTGCCAGACTCTAGGAATAGAAATTCAAATCCTTGAAAAGTTCACAGTTGGGTAAATTTTCTTTCCCTTCTCCATTATCCGGTTGACTCATACATATTCTTCAAATTTGGTAGAGGTACCCATTTTATACAAGAGAAGATGGGCCAGGCTTCTGGGCTGGACTAATGGTTCTTCTGCTGGTCTTCCACAATGAAACCTCTACTACTATGTATTATATTGAAATTACACATTTATCTCCCATTAGACTGGGAGCTCCTCTAGGACTTGAAGCAGTGTCTTATTCATTTTTGCATCCCTTTTGCCTAAAACAAGGTTTATCATGTATAAGCACTCAATAAATAATTGTTGAAATACACTACAAATGAGCAGACATAATGTGATAAGGCATCCAGAAAAAATGGCACATTTGAGGGAGAACAGAGCATGCTAAAGATCAAGCAAGAAAAATTACTTCAACAAAAGAGGCCTGGTTGGTTACTGAAAAGCACAGAAGATAACACAAGCTGAATGAAATAATCCACAATAGCTGAGTTTCAAAAAGAGCATCAGAATGTTAGACACCTATACATAAAAGTATTCTAGGAAGTGTTGAAGGGAAAAGATGAAGTTCCTTACTGGGAAAAGACGAATAGCTTCCTTTGGACAAGATACAGGTAGAGCTAAGTTTAGAGGTAAAACAAAGTAGTAGAGAGAGAGCCCTCAAAGATGGAGATGTAAGAGCAGTTTTTCACTAGGAGTTGGTTCTAGGAAGTTCAGAGGGAAATTTGGATGTGTGCTGTAGGGAGGTACCACAAATCACCAGATGAAGGACTGGAAAAGACAAATGAAGAGGCTTACGTTCTGGGCATTCATCTAGGAAAGAGGGTTGTGAGTTTTACTGAGTTATCAAAGAACCAATTCCAATTAATCCACTGGCAGGGAAGTGGTGTGGAAAGGTTAGGAACAGAAGAGGAAATGGGGGAGGTAGGTACTGGGCCTCTCAGATTGTGACTGCAATTTAAGTAGGTTTCATCTCTTGCGAAGTTGCCAAGTGACTGGGGAGATTTCAGTCTCTAGATAGAGACCATGATAGTCTGGTTTGATACTGTGGGATCTGGGGAGTGGTTTCACCTTGATACAACTGGAAGAGAGGATCTGGGAGTTATTAGGCAGTCTCTAAGATGTGAGTCATCACCCTCCAATTCCATCCCAACCCCCACCCTACCCTTCACCTCTAATTTGAGTGCTTAGCAGCCAAGAATCAGCTCTAGTTAAAGCCTATGTTCCTTACTATATCATATATCATATATGTTCTATAATACATATAACTATATTTTTCAATTTTTATCAATTGAAAAAAATGCTTTAATAACACTAATTACTATAGGTTAAAAAATGACAAATTTTATTCACTCATTTTAAGTGATCTGCTATTATTTTCCAATTGAAGACCCCTTGGTTGTTTTTCTTGATCTTTTCTATTCAGGGTTTTAATCGCCTAAATAGAATGAATCAAGCAGCAAAACATTTCCTACTGCAGACCATTGAAAATGGATCCTGGGTGGGGATGGTGCACTTTGATAGTACTGCCTATATTAAAAGTAATCTAATCCAAATAATAAGCAGCAAGGAAAGAAACAACCTCTTGGAGAGCTTACCTACAACAGCTAACGGAGGAACTTCTATCTGTGCTGGAATTAAATCAGCATTTCAGGTGAAAATCATATTGCAAATGTCACTTGTTCTTTTTTAAAAAAATTCAAGTATAATTGGCATATAGTACCTTATTTGTTTCATAGTGATTTGATATTTTTATATTATCATTTTATGAAATCCATGATAAGTCTAGTTACTACCTGTTGCCATACAAAGTAATTATAGTATTAGTAGCTGTATTCCCTATGTTGTAGATAAAAAGTACATTTTATCACCATCATTTATTTATTTAATGACTTAAAGTTTCTACCTCTTAATCTGTTCACCTAGTTTCTTCTTTTTTATGATTAGGACATTTTTATGTTAAATGCTGCCACACATACTTACCGCCTAATTTTAAAATGACTAATATTAAGAAGCACAGGACTCACTAAGCCCATAGAAAAAATTCATTTAATGATATTTTTAATGGATCAGTAAATTAATGAATAAACTGATGGGTGAACAAATGATTATTAAAATGCAACTAGAGTATAAGCCAAATGAAGTCAGGGACTTTGTCTTGGTACCATGCAGTAGTCAGTGCTCAATAAATATTAAATAAACAAGTGTGCTTGAGCAGCAAAACTTATCAACTCTTAAGACAATGAAGGAAGTTATATGGTATAATTTCACTTTGGTCCAATCCTCATTTCAGTTTCTGTGACACTCAGCTGGGAAAAACTGATATTTATTAAAGCAGATGTAACAGGGCTGTTAGAGTTAGGAATACTGGTCAGAACATTAATTTTAACATCAGAGTACTGGCTCTACCACTTACCAACTATGTGATCTTAAGCAAAGTTTGCAGTCTCTTTGGACTCTCAGTCCAAAATACAGGAAAACAAGAATGCCTACTTCATAGGACTGTTATGAAGATTAAACGAAGTACTACATTTATGTATGTAGAAAAATATCTATTATATAGTGAACCTATTTCACAAATGCCATAATAATGATAATAGTCATATATATTTGGATAAAACTAGGATTCACAATATATAATATATACGTGGGGGGAGTAATGGGAATGCTGTATAAATGCAATACATGTATAAAAGCATTTTCTGTTTTTTAGTTTGATTTTTTTTAAAGCTTTTATTTATTTATTCATGAGAGACACACAGAATGAGAGAGAGAGAGAGAGAGAGAGAGAGAGAGAAAGGCAGAGACACAGGCAGAGGGAGAAGCAGGCTCCATGCAGGGAGCCCGATGTGGGACTCAATCCCTGTCTCCAGGATCACTCCCTAGGCTGAAGACAGGCGCTAAACAGCTGAGCCACCCAGTCTGCCCTTTAGTTTGATTTTAATGTGTGGCAGAGCATATTTCACATATATTACAACATATAAAAGTTATTATTTTCCTAAAAACATGCAAAAATTGAAATGAGTCTGGTTACTTTGTTCCCTGACAACCAGTTTTATTAGGAATATCTAAATTCCAAACCCTCTTCTGCAAATCTATACACACCTCCACTCCAAGTTCATGAGAGCCACTGATAATCTGTCATTTGTTTCCTCTTGGCTTGGACTCAGTTTCTCAAAATGGTGTACCAAGAAGTCACTACCATTTAAAGCTGTCAGAGAAGATGAGATATAGTTGCCATCCTGGGATAAATTCTTCTCCTATAGGCACCTAGATTCAGAACTCTGAGTTTCGAACTGTTTAGCTTTATAAGAAATGGGTTCAAGCCACAAATAGAACTCAATTTCAAAAAATAAAATTTGTGTATTCTCTGAGCACCATCAATAGTCTTAGTTTTGTGCTCATTACTATTAGAGGTAAAATACAGGTTATATAACAAGATCCCTAACCTTGACCTGCTGAGAACTTTTCCATCTTTTCTTTATAAGCATACTAAAAGTTCCCTAATTTGGAATCATTAACTTTTTCAAAATGTCAAGGTGGAGTCTTACTGCACCTAGCTGTGTATGTAACATACTTTATACACTGAGGGCTTATTAGAGGTTTATCTGGTCAGAGAAAGCAGAGAATTATTATTTTTTTTTTTTATTTATGATAGTCACAGAGAGAGAGAGAGAGAGAGAGAGGCAGAGACACAGGCAGAGGGAGAAGCAGGCTCCATGCACCGGGAGCCTGACGTGGGATTCGATCCCGGGTCTCCAGGATCGCGCCCTGGGCCAAAGGCAGGCGCTAAACCACTGCGCCACCCAGGGATCCCAGCAGAGAATTATTTAATGCCACATTCTGCAATTATATTTTTGGTGCCTGGTTGACCTGAGTCCTCAGACTGAAATGTCATTGTCATTTAACCCAAGTAGAATTGTCTACAGTCCTGCCTGCACCCACATAACTTCATTTGAGCAAACATTATCTATGACAGATAGACAGAAAATAAAATCATGTTTAAGTTCTCCTAAAAGTTGTTGATTGCAGATTCTATGATTTTATTTTTTTTTTTTTTTTTTTTTTTTTTATTTTTTTTTATTTTTTTATTTTTTAACAGAGTCCAGAAGGAAATGTGCTCTGATAAACTGATTTTTTTATTTATTTATGATAGTCACAGAGAGAGAGAGAGAGAGGCAGAGACACAGGCAGAGGGAGAAGCAGGCTCCATGCACTGGGAGCCTGATGTGGGATTCGATCCCGGGTCTCCAGGATCGCGCCCTGGGCCAAAGGTAGGCGCCAAACCACTGCGCCACCCAGGGATCCCCAGATTCTATGATTTTAAAACAGATGCTATCTCTTCTTTTCGGCACACTTTTATTTTCTCTGCACATTTTTTTCTAATATCCTGTAAGTCTTTTGTTGTAGGATCATCGATAATTATGCTCTGATTATATCTGTAGGTAATTGGAGAAATATACCCTCAAATAGATGGATCTGAAATTGTCCTGCTGACCGATGGAGAGGATAACACTGCAAAGAATTGTATTGGCGAAGTGAAACAAAGTGGGGCTATCATTCATTTGATTGCTTTGGGACCATCCGCTGATCAAGCTGTCATAGAGATGAGTACCATAACAGGTGAAATATGACCTATATATTAAGTCCTTTGATAGCAGTGCATAAGTGTAAAGGCTGACAACTGAACAATTTCTCTCAAGCTCTTGCTCTGCAAGGTCCTGGGGCAGGACCTTGGAACCAGGGTCAAACCAGACCTGATTTCTGTTCTCAAGGTGCTCCCAGTCCAGCTGGCTGGAGAGACAAAAAAAAACAAAACAAAACTACTAATCAGACAGCATAATCAGATAACATCCCTCCATGACAGGAGAAATATATAGAAATAAAGCACTATGTGAGAAGAGACTAAGTCATTAAGTCTCCCAGGGTTGCATAGAGTTAGAGAAGGAAGGCATGAGTGATGAGGTGACTTCTGAGCTGGGCCTTCAACAAGGTGTTCATTTTTTCTGGAGAAAGGAGAGGTGAGATGAGATGATTAGGTCATGAGAAAGAAAATCATGTTGGGTGACAATGCAAGACACATGGAGAGATAGTGGGAAATCCACGAAACCAGAGCATAGGCTTTGGGGGTGGGGGTGGGAGCCAGCTGGGATTAATAGAGGCTCAGTCTGAATAAATCTAAATAACAAAATTTCTAGATGAATTACATTCTAGATACCTAGATGCTATCTTAGGTACAGAGACATAATGAAAATGGACCACATGTTTTCAGTGCCTTTGTAAACATAGTAGAACAAACAAACTTTATAACATTATGAATATTTATTATTGTATTGGGTTGACTTCTAACGCTACCAAATAACTACTTGCTTTTTAATGCTTAGTTGCACAAACTCCCATCATTTCAAAGTACTCTCATGGCCATTGTAAAATTTATTTCTGTCCCAAGTGTCCCTCCAAAGTAGCGCTTTTTTGAATTTGTCTCTATTGCTTACCATTTTTCTACCTCCCCATTGCCAGTTATTGTCAGAATACTGCAATATGACAATACCACATGGCCAGTTATTGTCAGGATACCACAATATGACGATACTGCAATATGACTTTCTGAACTGATTCTGAGCCACTTATATTTCCTAGTTATGACAGTTTTAAATTAACATTTCATTGTTAATCTTTATACATACCTGACTTTGTTCTATTTTTATTCAGAAACTATGATTTTGTTTACCCTGTTGCCTTATTAATCACTAAAATATAGTAAGTATGTATTTTCTAGAAAGCAACCTACTTAATGTATTTACATTTTAGGAGGAAACCATTTTTTTGCTTCTGATGAAGCCCAGAATAACGGCCTCATTGATGCCTTTGGAGCCCTTGCATCAGGAAACACTGATCTTTCCCAACAGCCTCTTCAGGTCAGAGTTTCCACTCCTCAGGTCTTTGTGTTTACATTTTGCCATAACCAAGAAAAATAATTCAGTTGTTATGAGTTTTGAGTCCTATATTTTTCTCAAAGTAAATTTTTAATTAAAATTAAAATTTCAGGGTGCCTGGTGGCTCAGTCAGTTAAACATCTGCCTTTGGCTCAGGTCATGATCCCAGGGTCCTGAGACTGAGTCCTGCATTGGGCTCCCTTCTCAGTGGGGAGTCTGCTTCTCTCTCTCCTTCTATCCTTCTCCTGCTCATGCTCTCTCTCTCTCAAGCTCTCTCTCACTTTTTCTCTCTCTAGTAAAATCCTTTAAAAAAATAAAATTTCAGTATGAAATAAATTCTTCTTTAGATATTACCAAATTAAGAAGTGAAATAGCAGATATATTTTTATTTTTTCTTTTCCCACAGAATTTGGTTAAAAGATAACATCAAAACTGAATATTTTCTACCAAAAATAAATTTTGTCCCATAATATAGCATTCATTTTTCTATGAATGCATAAAAAAATCTCATGCTTCCAAGATTTCCCCCACCCTTCACTGCTGTGAAATAGATTTAAATTAGATGAATGCACTCAAGAACTCAGTTTGGAAATAGAAGGAATGTATTTGGAAATAATTTATTGTAAAAAAGACAGTGAATAATCATTGCATATCTACAAATTTAGGGCTTATTTTACCTCTTCCACCACTTTTTTCACTGTTTTATTTCATTCATCTCTCTTCTGAAGTCCACTTCTCTTCTCATTTGTGTTTCAACAGTACAAGCCTTTTCTGTTATTTAGATTCAAAAATTCTGACAATTTCCCTCATTCTTCATTCATATCCCATGTAAAATGTCAACACAGCCTGTTTCCATCAAAATATTTTTTTTACAAAATTCCATTTCTATCAATATCCATTCTCACCAAATGTATATCATGTCATTTCATCTTCCAATTCATCAAGTCATTGTCCACCATTATGAGTTGCGATAATCACCTAAACAAACCTATTTTCCCCTATTCTCTAACAATGAAAAGCAAGAAGGTGTAGGATTCAGAGTTAAAACAATATGTGCAGATTAGTTTGGAAGTTGGGTTTGCAGCTTCACCCTAAAAAACAGTTTAATGTTTTATTTATTTATTTAATTTTTATTTATTTGTGATAGTCACACAGAGAGAGAGAGAGAGGCAGAGACACAGGCAGAGGGAGAAGCAGGCTCCATGCACCGGGAGCCCGATGTGGGATTCGATCCCAGGTCCCCAGGATCGCGCCCTGGGCCAATGACAGGCGCCAAACTGCTGCGCCACCCAGGGATCCCTAAAAAACAGTTTAAAAATTGATTCAAGATCTAGCTTGGCGTATGGAGAATAAACTGAAGGAGAATAAAGTTCATTTTTGAAGGTTTCAGTCTGGGTGATTGAGAAAATGAAGACAAAATTGACACATAAACAGGCAGAACTGATTTTGAGGATATTATTTTCTGCTCTGTCTTAACCTTGGATTTTGAGTGAATGGTAAGACATTAAAATGGAATATTCTAAAGGAATTTTAAAATATAAGAGCAGAATATGAGAAATCATCCAGGGAGGAGGCACTTGCATGCAGGATATGCTCAAAGGTTAAGAATAGCTTTCCAATGGGGATCCCTGGGTGGCTCAGCAGTTTAGAGCCTGCCTTCTGCCCAGGGCATGATCCTGGAGTCCCGGGATCAAGTCCCACATTGGGCTCTCTGCATGGAGCTCTGCTTGTGTCTCTGCCTCTCTCTCTCTGTGTGTCTCTTGTGAATAAATAAATAAAATCTTTTAAAAAAAAGAGAGAGAGAGAGAATGACTTTCCAAATTATGTGGAAGGGGTAGAAAGTTCTGTCCCCCTTGTTTGAAATGCCTATCAGTTCTTAAGTAGAAAAATAACAAAAAGAAGAACAAATTTTTGAAAGGTTAACCTGGATTTTTGTACATGATACATAGCTCTTGAGAGAGAATATGTGAGAATAGTTAGAGTAGATAATCTGAGTAGATGGGAAGTCAGATTTGGATAGTAGGAGCTGGAATACAGAAAAAAAAAAAGGCCTCATCTCACTCATCTCACTCTTGACTTAGTTATTTTCCCCTAGTATGTAGCCAAAGCCCCCCAACTTTCTTAGAGTTTCCTAATTACCTGAAAAGGTCACTCACATTCAGATTTAACTTGATAATACTCGGTCCAATTAAAGACATGTCCACTTAATATAGGACTGAAATTTTTGTCATAATGATGTTTCAGTAGTAGAATTCAGTCTATCAGTATTGGTGTGAAAGTATTCTTGGTTTAAGACTGGTTCAGAAATAGAAACAAGATTTCCCATACTTCCCAAAATGACACACTTACAGAAACACTTTCTTGGTCAGCAGATAAATGTGGCTTTCCTTGACAAAGAGTTATCCACAAAGATTTTTAAAAAATCTCTTTGAAGCTCCTCTCAGAGAAAGATCTTTCACATCTCTTCTCAAGGGTCCAATCTTCATAAACAATTTGCCCTCTTTCTACTCTTGCTGGACATGTTTACTGTCTGATGTTACTCACTCTATCATGTGTGAAAATTATTTCAAGACTTCACATCAGGAAAATATCCATGTTTGCCTGTCTCATCATTTGCTAGCCCTGATTCTCTCTATTGAGGCCCCTTTTATTGTGCTTCTACTCAAATACTCTAGCCAACACCAATAAGTAATTTTTTTTAGTTCATCATGAAGATGGATAAATAAAATATTTTAAAAAAGAAAAATGAAAACAATAAAATTGCTCCCTTATCCAGTCATTAATTTTTTAAAAAATATATTTAAACAGCTTGAAAGTAAGGGATTAATACTCAACAGTAATACTTGGATGAACGGCACTGTAATAATTGATAGCACTGTGGGAAAAGACACATTCTTTCTCATCACATGGACCATACAAGAACCCATTATTTCTCTCTGGGATCCCAATGGAATACCAATGAGAAATTTCACAGTGGACACAGTTTCCAAAATGGCCTATCTCAGGATTCCAGGAACTGCAAAGGTAAGCAGTTAGCTTTTAGACTACCTCCCACATTTGTTTTGTAGCTGAAAATACATTGTTTGCTATCACAATTATAGGTGTCAATACTTGTCTCATCTTCAAAATTACAATAAAATAGAATGTACTTTCTATTTCTATGCCTGGGTGGTCCCAAAAATTATAGTGGAAGGAAAAAGAAAGAAAGAAAGTATACATTAGGAGAAAGAGAAGGAAAAAATTAGGTAAGAATACCTTTGAAGAGGCAATGAAGGGAGAATCTGTGCAAATTGGTGTGTAGAGAGTTGGTATGAAGAGTCATCCTTATTAGTGTTACTAGATTATAGAATCTATGGAGTTTGAGGTTAAAGAATAAGGTCAAGACCAAGGCAAACTTTCCCAAACTTATTTTTCCCAGCTGAGATTTCCCAAAGTTTGGACATCATGCATGACAAGACCAAGGATGCCTTGTCTAAACTGCCTAAGTTCTCCTCCTTTTGCCCTCAAAACTCTCAAAACCCTTTGTATTCTGTAACATACTTATAAAATTTATTTTAGAGTTGGGATAGTGAAAAGATAGAAAAGCTTGATCTTGGATATTTACTATATTTCCATTGAATTTTTAGGTGGGTGTTTGGACTTACAGTCTTCAAGCCAAAGCAAACTCAGAAACATTAACTATGACAGTAAATTCTCAGGCAGCAAATTCTTCTGTGCCTCCAATCACAGTGAATGCTAAAATGAATAAAGACACAAACAGTTTTCCCAGCCCAATGATTGTTTATGCAGAAGTTCTACAAGGCTATGTACCAATTCTTGGAGCCAATGTGACTGCTTTCATTGAATCAAATAATGGAAAAATAGAAGTTTTGGAACTTTTGGATAATGGCGCAGGTAACTCAGTTTTTTATGAATAAGCTTGTATTTTCATAACTCATGATATATTATGGGTCCCTGCAACAGTGTGGGGCAATAGGACTTCAGAAGAATTGATCCAGACCATGGATGAACAGCAGGACCAGCAGGAAATTCTGTTCACATAAAACCTATAAAGTACTTAGCAAGTGTCCTGCACATAGAATAAATGCTATTTACTGTCATTATTATTTCATCATCTGGACAATCATTGTCTGTTACCAGTTGGAAAAGTCTCATTCAGGAAGTTGAGAACAGCATTGAAAATTCTGAACAAGTATTTCTTAGGCACAAATAATTAAGAAAGTCTAACCAGAGTGAGTGAAACACAAGCAGGCTGGGGTTAAGTAATAGAACTTGAGCCCCTGGCAGAGAAGCGGGGACAGGTAAGAGTAATTCCCAATAGCTGAAAAGAAGTACAACATGTAGTCTTGGGAACTGAGGTCCAAGGGCGGGTAGAACTGCGAAAACAAGATGAGAGACATCAGAGACATCACTAGAGCATCAGATACCAGGTTTGAATGGCAGAAAACAAGATACAGAGTTGGCCATGCTCGTCTCCCTTGTATGGGTGAATAGTACCTTTTTCCCAGACTCTGGATCATTCTGGAAACTGATCCTTTTTTTAAGAGAATAGTGAGCAAGGAAATTACCATATTGATAACCTCCTGAGTTGTTAGAATTTCCTATCAGTATCTTTTGCAATGTAATTAATTAAGTCAATTTGCCCTGTGAAAAATTTAGAAGGTAAAATTGTTCTTTGGTGCACCTCAGTGCCTCCATCTGATATAATTACATTTTCCCCTTTCCCAACCCCTTCCATGCTACATTGAAACTTAACCTGCATCTCATTTCATTTTCTCAAGGTTTGACCAGACTGCTACTTAGCTAATTTGAAATGCTTTTACCTAAATAGGTATTGTTGATAAACAATGACTTGGAGCAGGGGTTCTCAAACTTTAACATGCAAAGGAATCACCTGAGGGGCTTTGTTATAACATAGAATGTGAGGCCCATTCCTAATATGATCAAGTGGCATGCAAATGGTGCTTCTCCAAGGATCTCATTTTGAGAACCTCTGCCTTAGATTGTTAAATTGAAAAGTGTCTTCAATTTAATAAATAACTCTAGTACTGGTGGTATCAAGAAATATACCAATGATATAATATTCCTGAGCTACCCTAAATGTTTATTCCAATAATAGATGGGGTTTTCCACTGCCAGACCAGGGAGTTAATGGATCATTGAGCAAGAGGTGAAGATACAAAAAAAAAAGAGAGAGAGAGAGTATTGAAAAGAAGTGAAAATAAGTAATTTTTAAGTGACTACAGTAAGAATGAAATCCTACACGCAAAGATACTTTTTCCTTAGTGGTGATCTTTTGATCTGAATAGGAGATGAGATGAACACACTATGTGTTTAGATGAAGTAAGAGCTGCAAGACAATCATTTAGCTAAAACATAGTAAAAGGACTACTATAATAATCTGCAACAGAAGCTGATAAAGTGAAGGTATTTATTATACATATGTAAGCATATTATTTATACATAGCACATATATATAATAACATAAAGATATATTAATTCAACAAGATACTGGTTGGTAGAGCATAATAGAAATATTTTCCAATAGGTCAACCACAAAATAGAGAGCCTGATTAAGGAAATATGCTTTTAAAGTCCATATGCCTGGCTTAGAAAAATGCATTGATTTTTCTAATGCATCTTTTTCTTCATAATGCATTATCTAAAATGCATCTTCTTCTTCACAATAATACCTTATTCCTTCATTTCTATAACAAGGTGCTGATTCTTTCAAGAATGATGGGGTGTACTCCAGATATTTTATATCTTATTCAGAAAACGGCAGATATAACTTAAAAGTACGGGCTCAGGGAGGAGTAAACGTGGCCGCAAGATACTTAAGGCATCCACTGAATAGAGCCTCATATATACCAGGATGGGTAGTGGATGGTGAGTAATGATATTTGATATCTGGCTTGAATAATTTGGAGTTAATATGATTAAAATTTCAAACATTTTACAACTTGAAGTCCAGCTTTCCCTGTTTCTGATATGAAGTTCTCAGTCATACCGTGTTTGCCTCCAAAATAACTTAAGCTTTGGTATAGTGTCTGGCATCGAGTAAGCACTCAATAAATGCCAGCCATTATTATATTAATTTGGAGCACCAAACCTACATCAACAACAATATGTCAAATTTCTAACTCAGGATAAAGAAAACAGGTTAATTTATTATGCACCCAAGTACAAGCTAGTGTACTTAAAATTTATTCTTCAAGTTATATAGATACCTGATTCTGTTTCCAAAGATACCTAAATGAGTATGTATTTTGAATGTTTTTATTAAGTCAAAAGAAAAAAAATGTGTAGAGTAAGATGATGATTATGATTACGAATGAATTCTTTGTTATCTTTCCTTCAGCTTGTCCCTTATCTTGTGACTTTAAGGGGTTCTCTGTTGGCAACTGGAATATAATTTGAAGTATCGTTCCTTAGCACTTGTAGCAGGGAGGAAGGGTGAAGCCTGGCACAAGAGGTTTAAAGGGAAACAGTAAAAATTTCCCAGGGTTTATTCCTCGCTTAAAGATAATTTGAGATATAAAGCAATTATGTTTTTAAAGGGCATATCCTGAATAATATAACATTATTCCCATTCAGTGCAGCCTTAATTTTAAAGTGATTCATTATCCAGTTCTATCCTGCAATATCCTGGTCAGGATGCTAAAGAAAAAAATTCTGCCACCACTTGGATGCCTATGACTTTATCACCAAACTTAGTAAAATGTGACTGTGTGTACATATGAAAAAAGGAGAGGAGCAGGGAGATGTAGGATGAGGAATTCAATTCATTGAGTTCTAAAAATACTAGTATAGATTTGCTCATTAATACAGCAAATTTTTAATGCAGGGAAAATTGAAGGGAATCCACCAAGAGCTGAAATTGATGAGGATACTCAAACACCCTTGGAGAGTTTCACCAGAACAGCATCTGGAGGTGCATTTGTGATTTCAAATGTTTCAACACTTCCCTTGCCTGACCTGTACCCACCAAGTCAAATCACAGACCTTGAGGCTACACCTGTTGGAGATGAGATCAATCTAACATGGACAGCACCAGGAGATAATTTTGATGTTGGAAAAGGTAAGCATGAAGTGACAATGTGGTGTTGAAAGTGAAAAATGCTTATTGCAAAAACAAGGTATAAGGGTAGGTGGGAGGAGAACAATTTTTAATTAACTGCTCAGTAGAGTATTATTTTATAATCTGATATTTTCAAATCAATCAAGCATGACACTATTTAACCTGGTCCTACTTTTCAAACAAAGAAGATAGCATTTAGCAGTTTAAAAATCAGAATTGAGGGGATCCCTGGGTGGCGCAGCGGTTTGGCGCCTGCCTTTGGCCCAGGGCGCGATCCTGGAGACCCGGGATCGAATCCCACGTCAGGCTCCCGGTGCATGGAGCCTGCTTCTCCCTCTGCCTATGTCTCTGCCTCTCTCTCTCTCTGTGTGACTATCATAAATAAATAAAAATTTAAAAAAAAAATCAGAATTGAGCTTCCATTGAAAAATTAGTGAGGCTTTGGCTATAATGAATGAGTACAAGCTTTGCATAACTAAACATTTTTTAGGAGAATGGATAAAAAGGAATTTAACATGATATTTTCTAGTTTCTAAACTATGTGTAATTTTTTTTCTTAGTTCAACAGTACATCATAAGAATAAGTGATAATATCCTGGATCTAAGAGACAACTTTGATAATGCTCTCCAAGTAAACACTACTGATCTGTTACCAAATGAGGCCAACTCCAAAGAAACCTTTGCATTTAAACCAGGAAATATCTCAGAAGAAAATGCAACTCACATATTTATTGCCATTCAAAGCGTGGATAAAAGCAATTTAACCTCAAAGCTATCCAACATTGCACAAGTAGCTTTGTTTATTCCTCAAACAGAATCTGATCCTGATGAAAGTCATCCTAACTCGGGAATTAGTGTTTCTTCTTTGGTGTTGTTAGTGGTTGGGTCTGTGGCAATTATTAGTATTATTTTAGGTGCCATTATTTGTATTGTAAATAAGAAAAAAAATTCAAGAAGACCTAGAACAGGATTTTAAAAAACATTAACAAGGAACTGAAGGATATTTCTGAATTTTTATATTCATTCTGTATGACCATAAATTCATAAAAATAATTTTAAGAGTTCTAGAAGGGATATTTTGATTAAATATAAATATCCAGGGGTACTTGGAAAATTATAAGTCACTATTAAAGTTCAAACTTTTTATTTATTCATTATTTGTCATAAAAATGATAAATAAAATATTTTTTCATATTGATACCTGATATTCATGTTGATTATTTAATACAAAAGTTTTTTAGAATGATAATTCAAATTCCATCAAGAAGTTAAAATTATCTATTTCAGTAGTCAAAGTGTAAGAGAGCAAATAAATAATATTTGAGAAAAAATAAATTTGGTCTTAGTACTTTTAAGTATAAATTGATATTACTGCTTTCACCTAAAGTCTCTACTTATATACTAATATATACAGCATGAATAAGTTCATGTGTACTGTAATTCATTGACATGGAAGATACTAGCAAAAAACGTCAACTACCATCTGTCAGACCAAAGTTTTTCCTTATTTCAGCTCAATATAATCATATATATACATATATATACACGTATATATACATATATATATATATCCCTTTTCACTTAAAAAGCCATACCTACCTGTGTACTTTTTCTTTTATTAAAGGAATAAATTATTGAATCTACTATATATTGTTCTTGTTTTCAGATTAAGAAATGAAACTAACAATTTTTAAATCTAATATTTTAATTACTACTCAAAACTATAGCCTAAATCTCACAACCATAATGATACATGAAATCACTTAAATTGGGCAGCCCTGGTGGCGCAGCGGTTTGGCGCTGCCTGCAGCCTGGGGTGTGATCCTTGAGACTCGGGATCCGGTCCCGCGTCGGGCTTCCTGCATGGAGCCTGCTTCTCCCTCCGCCTGTGTCTCTGCCTCTCTCTTTGCTCTCTCTGAATGAATGAATAAATAAAATCTTAAAAAAAAAAGAAAAGAAAAAGAAATCAATTAAATTAAATCAATTAAAGAGAGAATGTAGGTCAGGAAGAGCAGGTTCACACTGCAAGTCATGGCCAGGTCTGCCAGAGACCCTAATGATGCAAATAAAATGGAACATAAAGCACCTAATCTCTTGAACAGAAATCCTTTCAGCACAGTGGAAAGCCACAGTTACATGCTTTATGGAGAAAATGTAGGAAAGGGGTAAGTATAAGACACCTGGCCTTTTACCAAGAAAGGAATAAAAGCCTGAAATTCTATGTTGGCAACAGAAATAATACATGACAGCCAGACATTCCCTGTGTCCTTTCTGCTCACCCTGCTGCTCTAGAAGCAAAACCCACCAACCAGGTTATTATCCTCCCTGATGCTCAGATGGGTCTCAGTAGTAGGTTCTCAGGCCAGACTTCCAGGTCAGACCCTAGTTTAGTTTAGTTTAGTTTTTGTTTTTAAGATTTTATTTATTGGGATCCCTGGGTGGAGCAGCAGTTTGGCGCCTGCCTTTGGCCCAGGGCGCGATCCTGGAGACCCGGGATTGAATCCCACGTCGGGCTCCCAGGGCATGGAGCCTGCTTCTCCCTCTGCCTGTGTCTCTGCCTCTCTCTCTCTCTCTCTCTTGTGACTATCATAAATAAATAAAAATTAAAAAAAATATTTTATTTATTTATTCATGAGAGACACACACACACAGAGGGGGAGAGACATAGGCAGAGAGAGAAGCAGACTCCATACAGGGAGCCCAATGTGGGACTCTATCCTAGGTCTCCAGGATCGTGCCCTGGGCTGAAGGCAGACCATCAACCTCTGAGCCACCCAAACATCCTCCTAGTTTAGTTCTGTTTCCAGATATGCCTCAGTAGCTAATTGTTGAATTAGTAAGAGTCAGAAAAATAACTGAATGGCTACATTGTAATAGTCAGTACAGACCATATAATTCAAAGGGTCTAATGAAGAGAAAATGAGGGATCCCTGTTCAAAAATTCAAAAGAATTTCAAGATGGCAATGGCAAAGCATTGAACAAGACCTGTTCTTTGTACAGATGCACAGGTTTCATGCCCTTGAAGCCAATCCTGGCTGTAGTATAGAATAAACTGGTGATAGGATATATAACATGGGCTTTCTATTATGGCCACATGCCATCATTCAAAGTCTAAGAGTTGATCTAGTTAATCACCAAAAAAAGTACCAGGTTTGGAAAATGAACCTCAAGTCCATCACTTCTTGCAGGGAATCTAGCTACAGAAAATGAATTTAGGTATGGCTGGGTGGCTCAGTGGTTGAGCATGTGCCTTCAGCTCAGAGCATGATCCTGGGGTCCTGGGATGGAGTCCCACATCAGGCTCCCACAGGGACCCTGCTTCTCCCTCTGCCTATGTCTCTGCCTCTGTGTGTCTCTCATGAATAAATAAGTATATATATTTTAAAAAGGCAGAAAATAGGGCAGCCCGGGTGGTTCAGTGGTTTAGCACTGCCTTCAGCCCAGGGCCTGATCCTAGGGACCTGGATCGAGTCCCACGTCAGGCTCCTGGCATGAAGCCTGCTTCTCCGTCTGCCCGTGTCTCTGACTCTCTCTCTCTCTCTCTCTCCCCCCCCCCCCCGTGTGTGTGTCTCTCATTAATAAATAAATAAAATCTTAAAAAAAAAAAAGACAGAAAATAAATCTAGATTGTCCTAGTAAAGGAAAAGAGGCAGCCCTAGGTGGAGAAGGATAATCCCTGCACCAACCTTACAGAATCAAATGGCTGTAGGATTCCTAAATAGAACAAAGGCTCACACAAGTAGCCACCCAACTGGCTGCTGTCCCTAGAGGCAGGGAGAGGACAGTGTCACAAGCAAAATGCCTGCTGGCAGGGGTCTACCCAACTTGTTACACTGAGAGGTGGTATACATTCATAGTCATAGCTGATCAACCAGGAAGCTCAGAGGTAGTCATTACGGGTAACAACATAAAGTTACAAATGACCTACAAATAAGGGCAATTGTGGTAAAGAAAAAAATGGGTTGTAAGTAAACAGGGAAAGTATGTATACATAATCCTTTCAAGAATCTTGATTGTGAAATAGAGCATAGAGAAGTAGAAATTGGAAGAGATAATGTGTGGCTTGATTTGTGGAACAAGGAACTGCTATATTTTATTATCAGTACTACAGAAGTATTTGAAATTTTAAGCTTTGTATATATAAGCTATAAAAAATTTTTAACTTTTTAAGTCTTTGGAGACAGACTTTGGTATGGAATTGAACTGGGGGGTTACCTATAGGCTGTCTGGGTGGCTCAGACAGTTAAATGTCTGCCTTCAGCTTAGGTCATGATCTTGGAATCCTGGGCTCAAGTCCCACATCAGGCTCCCTGCTCAGCAAGGAGTCTGCTTCTCCCTCTCCTTCTCCTTCTCCCTCTGTCTCTCTCTCCCTCTCTCCTAAATAAATAAATAAATAAATAAATAAAATCTTTAAAAAGAACTGAACTATGGTTAAGCCTTAGTTTTCTCTTTTGTAAAAACCAGACACTAGTACCCACCTCCAAGTGCTCTGTGAAAACCACTAAAAGATAGGAGGTGATTGGCCCCATTCCTGCACATAGTTAGTGCCCAATTATGGCAGCTTTTATATTAAGAAGGTTTGTACTGCTGTATCCCAAACTCGGGGATCCTAGCACTGAGAGCCACTTGTCCAACATTTAGTCAGTTTAGCAAGCTCCTAATATTTGCCATCATTCTGCAGCTAGGTGCTGTGCAAAAGTGGTGAATGGAAAAAGATACTCTCAGTCCTCATGGAGGTTACAGCCTAGCAGGAAAGCTTGATATTAAGCAAAGCACAAGATATAAATAATTACACATTTTCAAAGTGGTCTGAAGCATAATTATGTTACTGAATGAAATTCACCAAGCCCATCACAAATAAGATCCTAACCCATTCACACCTCTGACCCTCCATTCATATTCAGGTTTCCTAGGAGCACTGTTTCTTCCCTTTGTATGGGACCTTTGCTATTGAAACAGGATAAAACTTAGTACTCACCCAGATTCTATTTTCTTGAAATCAATTATGAAAGCCCAAATCTGAGAACAAAGTGTACCCAGATTCTAAGAATGAGTTAATCTATGTATCCCAGATTTCAAGCCAGCCACAACTCCTTATAGTAAGGGAGAGGTCCTGGGTCAACCAAGTGATGACTGGGTTTAATTTACTTGGGATCTCCCATGCCAAGAAATTGTGTAGAGAGAAGAGCCTTACACGATCCACCTAAGAACTTGCTCGAGATCAACTTTTGAGCACCCATCACTCTGAGTGACATCTGAAACAACACAATAGCAAGACAGGATCAAGACACTGGCCTCTCCTATTTCTCCTGCCCAAGACTCAAGTAGAATATAACCAAGGAAAAGGTTGAAACAGCTAATTAAGACTGAGTGCATATACCCCCTTCTCCTACTATTTCAAGTCACTAAAGACAAGTCTAAGTTAGAAGAGAAAGAAAAAAGCTTCAGCTTTAATACAAGTTTTAATATGAACAGGATTTGGGTCTTAACCATAAAACTAGAACTGTTTAAATAACCAAAATTGATAATACTAATGGAATGGGGCTATAATGTCAGTAAGAGAACTTCCCACCCAGAGAGATAGGGGATCTCAATAGAACACAGCTCATTAGAGTACTGGGAAAACATCATTTTTTCATGCTGGTACCCCAATGAGTTGCTCACTACATGGATTTCCCAATAATTGATCACATTCAACAATATGAATAAATTTATGATGACAAACCAGCTGATACACAGACCCAATCCCTAGAAAATAAACTCCTACTATCTTTCCATTTTACTCCCTCTTGTAGAAAACACCTGTGTTTACCTCCCCATCCAGGCAAAGGTCCAGACATTTTCCATGTTGGACTTCTTGGCAAGTCTTTGTCTTCATCTCCAGTCAGCCCTCCTACTATCACCCTTTACTTCTGGTGTCCAGCATGGCTTCTTCTTTTGGATTAGTCCCATTTCCCTCACTTTCTGTCTTCTGTTTCCACAGAATCCTAAACCTTATCTGGGACTACCACATACACAACTCTAAAGGGATCCATTCAAATCAAAGCTCACTTGCATGGCACTCCTGGAGTTTCACAAAACATAGTCTCTATATCCTCATCTGGTAGTCCTACCTTTAGAGCTGACATGTAAAAAAATAAGTATTCTTTGTAAACAATTTTATATTGCTCCATAAACCAGGAAGTTGTCTTAAAGCCTTAGCACCTATAATAACATTTTCATAAAACACCTGTTCAAATAATATTTGTTATAAATTAATTATTTGACTTATACCAGGGCCCTGCTTTCTTTAATGATTTATGTGACGATCAACACATTAGTTCCTGATGGGTCTGACCCCATGAGGAATGTAAGCAAAGTACCTCACATTGTGTGTCCTGCTATTTGTTGTCATATGGTTGTCAAAAAATAAGGGACTGGCTTTTACATGAAGTTTTAGAGGTATGTGAGAAACTGAAAAGTAGGAGTTTGATGGCATGAGCCTAGAGCTATCACTCCTTCCATAATTTGAAGCTCTGGCTAAGTGTAGAACTAACAACTAAGAAAATATTTTACTTTTCTCTAAATAGGCACGATGCCTCAAAAGTATTTAGAAACTTAATCAGCTAGCTTCCTTCACAGAGGAAATCATTGCTTTCCAGATTCCAGAGAGCCTAATGTCAGGGAATAGTACTATTGAGAAAATTCCTTCTGAGTTTCCTGTTCTACCTGCACCTTCTGCACCATCACCATGAATATCACACATGAACACACACACACAATTTTGAGCCAACCTGAAGAATGTGGGTAGTTTAAAGAATTATTTGGATATAAATTTATCAATTTTGGTCAGGAAACAAAATAATTCTATAAAACTGAACTTATTTTCTTCACCCACACCTCCTTCTAAGTTCTTATGTCAATGAGAGAAAAATATCGTACTGCCAAGGCATTAAAATCAGAGACCAGGAGACCATCCTCTGACCCTCCAATTTCCTCACATGTTATATCCAATTAGTCAACGAGTCTTATCAGTAACCTCTCCTTTACCTTTATCACTCTCTGCCTCACCTTCAGTGAGGCTGCCTTAGTTCAGTGCCCATCATCATCTCCTAGATAAAGATGGTTCCCACCTGATCTCTCTGTCTTCAATATACCCACCCAACATATCTACTACATTGCCCTCAAAGAAACCAGAGTGGGACTAAACTAGCTCCTGAACGGCTTTCACAATAAAGTCTAAATGCCATGAAAGCAGAGACTATGCCTGTTTATACATTCTTTTTGCCAAGCAGCTAGCACAAAGGTACCACAATATTTGTCAAATTAATGAGTACTAGGCCTCAATCACTTGGCTCTGGACTCTACTTCTCTATCTCTTATTGCACCATACCCATTGGTCTTACAGCTTCAATCAGTCAAAGACTTTTAGGTTTCCCACAAGTCTACACTGTTTTACATCTCTAGGTCTTTCTCAAGGCCACCTCACTCCCCTCACTCTTCTCCACTTCTAACCCCGTCATTTTCATTGTCCCCTGTGTGCCTTCTGGCCACATGCTCCTTTTTGAAAATTCTAGTCCTAATGCCTCTCCTGGCTGCCTTCCCAACTCTCACAGAGAATGGAACACTGTTTTTGCGTCCTACTTTCTATTCTTCATATACTATTCTAACTCCCAAATGCATTCATTGATGACTTGACAGAAGCCCTCCTTTAGCCCCCTCAACTATACTGTGAGTTCTCTTGAGAACAGGACTGTGTCCTGGGGAAAAAGAATAAAAGAAGAAAGAGGGAAGGGTAAGGCACTGGATATTCAAATGCACATACAAATACAGAAACTTGGAGGCTCAGTGATTGACCATCTGCCTTCTGCTCAGGTCATGATCCCACGGTCCTGGGATCGAGTCCCACATCAGGCTCCCTACAGGGTGCCTGCTTCTCCCTCTGCCTATGTCTCTGCCTCTCTTTGTGTGTCTCTCGTGAATAAATAAATAAAATATTTTTTAAAAAATACAGAAACTTTCCCATTCCCTTTTCTTACCCTTCATATCCATCTGTTACCAAGTCCTGTCAATTATGAATATCACAAAAAGCCTTCCACCTGTCTCTATCCCTTAGTTCATGCTCCCAGCATCTGTCACCTGGATTCTTATACAACAATTTTCCATTTTGTCCTGCCCAAAAGCATCCAGTCATGTTGGTAGTAAGGAGAACATGGACAAAATACAGTCCAAACTTAGCTCCAAGATCAAGGTTGAAGGAACAATATTTGACCATATGTCTGCCCAGAGAGAGCAGACAAATTCTATAAATTCTAATTCATAGAAGTTGTTTTCTAATTCACACAAGACATATGGGCTACCAATGTGGCCGTGTTTCAAACCATTCTTGATCCTGTGATTAGAGTCTTTCTAAAGTACAAATATGATCCTGTCACTCTTCTTTGCTCTTGGTGTAAAGTTCAAGCCCCATGATATGAATGAATGCCTTCCATGTTCCACCTCCAATTTACCACTCCCCTCTCAGGTCTCACACCTTCTCACATAGTATTTACTGGGCTCCATCCACCCTTTCTCAATATGTTGCAAGATCTCATCGCCAGGCTATGAAGTGTTTTTCATTCTCCTAAAAGTCCCCTCTCCATAACCTCTTCATTTCCATCCTGTAGTAACAAGGATAACTCATGCCCATACCTTGTGTCCTAGACTTGGTGTCACTCCCCTGGAAGCAGTCCCTAACTTCTTCAATCCCTCTTCTGATTGGGTTCAGTCCTCCCGTCTTTTCATTCTCACCCTTGGCATAATACTTAATCCTCTGTGTTTTAATTGACAATTTACTTATCTCTCTTTCCCTCCAGAAGATGAGCTCTTAAGGGAGGAGACAATTTCTTATCACCATTATATCCCCCAATGACTACTGCCATGCTGAATAAATGAAAGCACAGGGGTGCCAGGGTGGCTCAGTCTGTTAAGCTTTAGACTCTTGATATGGGCTCAGGTCATGATCTCAGGGTTGTGAGATCAAGCCCTGCATCAGGCTCTGTGCTAGAATTCTTTCTCCCTCTCCCTCTGCCAACCCCCCACCACCATGCATGTGTTCTATCTCTCTCAAAAAAAAACAAAAAAAAACATAGAATTTGTCTTTTCCAGAAAACCAGTTAGAATAAATCCATCCCAAAGCTAACAAAAGGGCCACAAAAGAAAACTAGTCATAACCTTACTATATGGGCTTAAGCTACTGGAAGACAATATTATACCCTTAGACAGGAATACTGAGTTACCCAACTAACGAGGGAAAAGTATCTTGAACTATATCCTTACTGTTACTGCAATAACAAATTTTAGTTTAGCATTTCCTCTTAAGTAATTTCCCAACTAGACTTAAACTTCTATTTAGGTTGATTTAAATTGTATATGAATTTACTTCTGCCTCATCCTCCAATCCTAATCTCTTCTGTAACCATGTTTACATTTGTTCAGGATTTTACTTTAATCCTCTAAATCCATTTAAAAGGTATGAAAGCCAGACTCATTCAAAAGCAACTAAAAACTTACTTCACACTTGAGAAATGCGGTCCCTCCTACCCTGCTGTTTTAGCCTGTCATTCTCCCTATACTTCTACATAAATAACAACACTGATCCACTTGGCTGCCTGAATTAAAACCCAGAAATCATTTTTTTTCCTTTGAAAATCCTGATTTTTCATTGCTGACTCCTTTTAACATCTCTGTTTAAATATTTCTATAGCTGGGCCTTCTCTGTCAACCTAGTTGTAAGCAGCAACTTTGTCACCATCATCTTTCATTACAAATTTCTCTGTATAGTTTTTAACACTAGTTGGTATATTTTAATGTTCAATGGAACATTAGGATATTTGTTGTTCATCTTCCCCAATGGAAGATAAGAGCAGTGATCTGTTGATTTTGCTCACATCATGAACTATAACTGGACCTTGTTCATAACAAATTCTCAGTAATTAACTATTAAATGAATGTAGAGACAAGGGAAGAATGAACTGGTTATTTTACATATCTTCTCTTTTATGAGGACATAAAATCAGGCAAAGGAGGATTATTTTAAATATTTATGTTATATAATATCCTGTCTATATCTTTTCCCATTCATTCCCATTCCCAAGAAGCAAGCATTGGCTTCTGTCATTTAAAGGATGAATTTTCATAAACACATCCATGTAATCAAAACCAATATCAAGAAAAGACCATTACCAGCATCCCAAATGCCCCCTTTCTATTTTTCATATTATCTTCCCCAAAGGTAAACATTATTTTGACTTCTAACCACATAAATTGTTTTGATCTGTTTATATAGTTTTTATTTATTTTATTCTATTTTATTTTATTTATTTATTTTTTAATTTTTATTTATTTATGATAGTCACAGAGAGAGAAAGAGAGAGAGGCAGAGACATAGGCAGAGGGAGAAGCAGGCTCCATGCACCGGGAGCCTGACGTGGGATTCGATCCCGGGTCTCCAGGATCAGCGCCCTGGGCCAAAGGCAGGCACTAAACCACTGTGCCACCCAGGGATCCCTATAGTTTTTTTGTAAATTATAGTTGACCTATGCACTTTACATAAGTAGAATCATATTGTACACTTTTTCTTGTTACTACTTTTACTGAAATATCTGAGATCACCCACATTGTTGTGTATAGCTGTACTTTGTTGATTCTACTGCAATATAATGCAAGCTTTTTAAATTCAATTCTGTATCATTAATATATTGAATCAAATTTAAAAATTAATTAAAATATTAATCAAAATTAATATATTGAATCAAATTAAAAATTAATTTTTAATGATCATATATAAAAATTTATACAAGGAAATCTAGAATCTTTTCCATTTTCACTCTTTAGAATATTCTTATAGCAAAATCTTAAATTATACCTTTAACCAGTTTGTTAGGAAGAATTTCTAAAAGTGAATTTACAGAGACAAGGCCTTTTTTTCAGGTCTTTTGATTCATATTGGTAACTTACTCAGAAGAAAAAGTATTAGCAACTCTTTTTCTCTAAGATTTATTGATTTATTTGAGAGAGAGGGAGAATGAATGGGGAGGGGCAGAGGGAGAGAGAATCTCAAGCATACTCCATATTGAGCATAGAGCCATAATCCAGGCTCTATCTCAAGACCCTGAAGGATCATGATCCAAGCTGAAACCAGGAGCAGATGCTTAACTGACTATGCCACCCAAGCACCCCATACTCTTTTAGTTATCAACTACATATGGCAGTATTTGCCTCCCCAAACATTCACCAAAAGTAGATATACTATCTTTTTAAAATTTTTGTCAGTTGACAAAAATGTATTTCATTAACTCATTTTTACAAGTGTAGTTTCTTTTTCTTGTTTATTAGTTGAACGAAATTTAATCTTTGGCCTATCTGAGTTTCCTATGACTGATTCTATCTTGATAATTTTATTTATCTAGTAAAACTGCCGATTTTATTGAGTTGTTTTAATGGATTAGTGGAATTTCATGGTTTTAACTTGCATTCTCTTAATGACCAATTCATTTACATTTTAAAATGGAACTGCAACATTTTAAAATTCTGCTCTGAATCTGACATTAATTTATGAGATTGGTTTAGATCTTATTTATATAATTAGAAATGCTTTGTGTACATAAGAAATTTATTCTGTAATCAATTTTATCTTTCAAATTTTCATGCAGAACATAAAAAATCAAATATGTATTAGAGAGGCTTCTGGTTGCAAATTGTGTCATTTTCATTGCCCTAAATCAAGTTCATCAAAAGGACCATACAAACATTTCGTGGCCATAGTTTCCAAAACTGTGAGTTCCACTGAAAAGTAAGATCTCACAGGGGACTGTGGTAAGAAAAGGAATGAATATCAATAAATGTCAATAAAGGGATAAATAAAAAATGAGGAAGGTTTTAGAGCATAGGTCTGGGAAATGAAAGGATATATAATATCAGAGAGTTAAACTATTAGAATATTTTCCTTAAAAAAAAGAATATTTTCCTAGAGTCAAGAAAAAATTGTAACATACAAGAAAAAATTGTATGTTCAATTAATACTGTTGCTATTTAAATTAGTCTTTAAAAATCTAGCTTTATTTACAGAATAACATTGAACAAAGAGGTAGGATTCTATTCAGCAAAATAAAAGATACTATTTTTAAAGTCTATTATTACATTTTAGATTAAGGAGAGAAAATGGGTTCCAATGAGAACATATGTACTAAAAATGAGAGTTTTAAAGTTCTGAAATGTATTACTTAAAGATCTTATGCAGAATTTTCTTGAGTTGTGATTGGAAAATTGTGTTAGAGGTGACTTAAATGTTATTCAAGTTTAAGTAGAAGCTGAAGTCACTTCTAGGAGAGATTTACAAGTACAAATTTTCATTTTGCAGGTGAAAAACAATCTTGACATTACTTTTGTTTAGCATAAGTGCTACTGGCAAAGTTGCTTTTCTTAAGAGTTTTATGTGCAAATAAATGTTTATGAATCAATAAATTAATAAAAACCACTGATCATCCATTCAGTGGACATTTAGTTATTTGCACTTATTTGTAATCAAAAGATATGGACTTAAATCTTAGCATCAATTCTTTTTCTAAATTTTTAAAAAATATTTTATTTATTTATTCATGAGAGAGAGAGAGAGAGATTGGCAGAGACATAGGCAGAGGGAGAAGCAGGCTCCATAGAGGGAGCCCGATGCGGGACACGATCCCAGGTCTCCAGGATCCGGCCCTGGGCGGAAGACAGCACCAAACCGCCGAGCCACCCAGGCTACCTAGCATCAATTCTTATTAACTATATGCAAGCTTTCTTTATTAACTTTATGCTAGCTTTCTTTGTAAATGTGTCAGGGAAGAAAAAAACACTCCACAGTATTTTAAAGATGTAATATAGATAATATATGCAAATTCCTAGTATAGGACCCAATAACTAATAGATATTCAACAAAATAAGTTGTACTTACCAGTTTTCTTAACTGTAAAATCATGATAATAATACATATCTTCCAGAGTTATGAAGGGAAAGAAAAGTAAAATACCAGTTATAATATATAAGCTCTTATCAAAATGCATGGCATGTAGAAGGAACCCATTCTTCCATTCTCTCCTGATTTCCTATCATTTCATTTCCATAACAAAAATATTTACTAAGCATTATGATGTGTACTAGATGCTGAGCAGTGAAGGTAAACAAGACAAATGTGATCCCTGCCCTCACAGAATTTATAATCTTACATTGAGAGGAAGACAGATTAATCAGTTAATTACAAATGAATGGCAAGAGGAAGTGAAGAAGAAAGCCTATACTATCAATTCAGCTTTTAGCTCTGCCAATGCAGTACTTGCCACTGGGAATACAAATGTTACGCTTGCTTTCATTTATTTTGAAAAATTAATTAAGAAAGCCTATCTACAGTGTGTTCCCAAGTATCTCAATGAGGTCCTGACCATTCCTCAGTATCACCTGTCATTTGGGTTCTATTGTCCTGTGTAGTTTTTATCCTTAATGGCTCAGAAAGAGATAAATGTCTGTCAATGAATATTTTGCTGTAGCAACATCCACATTTTTAAAATATGAATGATAAATAGTTCTTTACTATAGTTCAAGTAAAGGGTAGCATTAACATTCTTGGCAACAGAATGTGACTCACTGATAGGGAACTGTTAATAAATTCTTTGCATTGTGATCACCATAAAAAAATCTCTTATAGGTTCATATAGGTGTAAAGTAGCTATTTACTTGCAGGATGGGATTTTGGGATTACTGTTTAAGCTCACCTACCATGTAAAGCTCCCCTATGACTTATGTTGGACTTCCTCTTCCCTCCTACCTTATCTACTTCCTAACACTAAATTCAGTTTTTAGGTTCAATTCAGTATGACAAGTATAAATAGAGTGCCTACTGTATGCATGTCTTTGGAAATTTAACAGTTTAAATGTTCCTTGTGTGACAGCAAAGTTCTTAGCCCTCTCATATTAGTCTATGAGCATAAACTTAACATAATTTATTAGAGTTCTCCCTCTTGGATGAACTATCTAATTGGCAAGCTTTTATGACCAAAGAAGGAGAACAATCACTCCATAATTGGGTGTGATATGGTAAAGTAGAGGGCTGGCAGGCAGTTGAGGAAAAGGGTTCCCTCAGGTAGGGGACACTATAAAAGATGTTGAATGGGAGAGTGCTGACAGAGGTTTGGCAGTGTCAGTGCACTAAACCAAGGAGGGTGATTTAAGCAGAAAAGTCTGACCAGGATAGGAATGACTGAATCCCAGGGAATTTGGCAGTACACAGAGGGGTAATGATTCTTTTGAGTTTTATTCTATTTCAAATCTTTAATAACAAAAAGTAATATAACATCATGAAAGAACATCTTAGAAACTGTAAAAGAAAAAGACCAGGGAATATCTAAGTTCCCAGTGATTTTACTCCTTAACCATGTTGATACCCCTCACTTTGGGATATCATTGCTCCCCTTGCTTTATTCACAACTCTAACAGGTAGCCTAAATAGGTGATGTAGGGCCTTGCCTCCCTTCCCTTGGTATACACCTAACTCTGTGTCTACATGAGTATACATGACTGGCATGTCACAGAACTCTTACACCCTGACAAAAGTGATTGGTTCAGAAGTTGGGCACATGACCTAAGCCAATGCAACCAGATCCCTCACCAGGCTTGTTTAAGCTGAGGTAGGAGAATAACTGCTTTTTCCTCAAGTAGTGAAGCTGGAACAATGTAAGCATGGAACTACCTGGTTTCCTGACTTGTGGAGAAAGTCAGTCTGGGGGATAGATACTCATCTGATGACAGAAACAAATGTGAGAAAGAGAGAGTGATGATTTCTGTTCATCCTTGACTTCATAGATCAAATATTTCTCTACTAATGTAGCAATAAGCTTGGTAAGTCCAAAGAACTGAAGCCAAGTGCACGAGAGACAGTGAAACATATGAGGTTGGAGATCTCAACAATAAAGAAATTTTGTGTAGCTTAATAGATCTCAATACCAACTTAATATGAAAATCATTTGGAATGTTTCTAAAACCATCACTATGGATTTTCATTTATAGTAATGGTGGATTTGGTAATTAAAGCAATTTTCCCCAATTTTTTTCAATATTCTATTAGAGATTCTAGCAGTACAATAAGATAGGAAAAGAAATCACAGTAATCTAGATTGGAAAAGAAAAAAAAACTCTCCTTGTTTGCAAACATAAACATCTATGTAGAAACCCAACTGAGTCTACAAAACAGCTACTAAAAGTAATATGTGCAGTTTTCAAGGTTGCAGTATACAAGAACAATCCACAAAATGTCAATTGCTAAACATTGGGAAGAAATTTGGAAATTGAAATTTTATAAAAATATAATTTAGACTAAATTCTAAATTTTCAACTTAAAAATATGGACTATTTAGAGATAATATGATAGTTATAAAAAATGCTCATTGCAAACTATAGAACATTGTTGAGAGAAACTAATATCTAAATAATGAAGAGATACAATCACATTCACAAGCCAAAGGGCAATATTGTTAAATGGCCATTTTTCCCAAAATTGATCTATAAATGTGACAAAATCCCAATCAAAAGCTCAGCAGGTTTTTTGGTAGAAAGTAAGAAGATAATTCTAACATTTATATTGACTTATATGGAAATCCTAAGGAACTAGAACAATCAAAAATTTTCTGAAAAAGAACAAACTTTGAGGGCTTACACATCTGATTTCAAGACTTACTATAAAACCACAGTACACTGAAAATCATGACATTGATGAAAACTTGAAGAAGACGCAAATAAATGGAAAAATATCCATGCTCATGGATTGGAAGAATTAATATAGTTAAAATATCCAAAGCAATTCAATACAATCCATATCAAAATTCCAATGTCATTTTCCACAGAAATAGAAAAACAATCTTAAAATTTGTTGTGGAGCCACAAAAGACCCTGCTTAAAAAGGTCAAATCTGGAGATATTACATACCCTGACTTAAAACTACAACAAAGGGTTATACTTACCAAAACAGTATGGTATTGGATAAAAACAGACACATACGGGCAGCCCAGGTGGCTCAGCGGTTTAGCACTCCCTGCAGCCCAGGGTGTGATCCTGGAGTCCCAGGATGGAGTCCCACGTCAGGCTCCTTGCATGGAGCCTGCCTCTCCCTCTGCCTGTGTCTCTGCCTCTGTGTCTCTCATGAATAAATAAAATTTTTAAAATATCTTTTCTAATTTTCATTTTTACAGTTACATGGTATCCTATCATTGTATTTATTTTTGTATATATATAAATTTTTCTTTCAATCTTTCAATTTTTGGATGCTGTTTCTTCTAACAAACAGACCAAAGTACACCCAGAATCTACTGTATAGTTCTGTCCTCTTCACCAGTCTGATCATATTCTCTCTTCTTTTTTTTTTTTGATCTTTAAAATTTTTATCTTTACAGTTATGTTCTATCCTTTCAGTGTATTTAATTTTACTTTTGTGTGTATGTATGTGTGTGTGTGTGTATATATGTGTGTGTGTGTTTCTTTCTTTACAATTTTGAAATCTAGTTTTCTAATGAATAGACCAAAATACACACAGGATCCAGTATATTTCTCTGTTCTGCTCACCGGTCTGATTATATTCTTTTTTTTTTTTTTTCGGTTTTGGGTCTCTTCTGATTTGTTCAGTGTATATTTCTCTGGGGTATCTGTTGCCATTTTAGTATTTTGTTCTTTTGTTCATCTATTCTTCTCTGGACAGAATGACAAGACAGAAAAACTCACCTCAAAAAAGAAAACGAGGCAGTACTGACTGCCAGGGACCCAATCAATATGGATATAAATAAGATGTTAGACCTAGAGTTCAGAATGATGATTATGAAGATACTAGCTGGGCTTAAAAAAATATATATAGAAGACAACAGAGAATCTGTTTCTGGAGAACTAAAAGAACTAAAATCTAAAAAGTTGAAACAAAAAAGCTATAACTGAGATGCAATAAAAAATGGAGGTTTAGGTCCCTGGGTGGTTCAGTCAGTTCAGCATCCGCCTTTGCTCAGGTCATGATCCTAGGGTTCTATCAAGTCCCACATCGGGCTCCCTGCTCAGCAAGGAGTCTGCTTCTCCCTCTGCCCTCCTCCTCTGCTCATGATCTCTCTCTCTCTCACACACATACACACACACTCTAATAAATAAGTAAAATCTTTTTTTAAATGAAGGCTTTAAGTTTGAGGATAAATGAGGCAGAAGAGAGATTGACTGATATAGAAGACAAAATGATAGAGAATAAAGAAGCTGAAAAAAAGATAAACAAGTATGAGATCACAAGGGGAGAATTTGAGAGATAAGTGATACCATAAAGCAAAACAATATTAGAATAATTGGGATCCCAAAAGAGGAGAAAGAGAGGGACAAATTGGGAAAAAAGGTATATTGAAGCAAATTATAACAGAGAACTTCCCTAGTCTGGGAAAGGATGCAGGCATTCAAGTCCAGGAAGCACAGAGAACCCCCCTTCAAAATCAATAAAAATAGGTCAACACCTCGAGAGGTCAACACTTCTACCCTCTACAAGGGTAGAAACATTACTCACAGCAGACCTATCCACAGAGACCTGGCAGGCCAGAAAGGACCATGATATATTCATGATGCTAAATGAAAAAAATATTCAGCCAAGAATACTCTATCTACCTAGGCTCTTATTCAAAATAGGAGAGAAAAAAAGCTTCCAGGACAAACAGAAACTAAGAGAATTTATGATCACTAAACCAGCCCTGTAAGAAATATTAAAAGGGATCCTTTAATTGGAGAGCCCAAAAGTAACATAGACCAGAAAGGAACAGAGACAATATACAGAAACAGTGACTTTACAGGTAATAAATGGCACTAAACTCATATCTTTCAATAGTATTCTGATTGTAAATGGGCTAAATGCTCCAATCAAAAGACAAAGGTTATCAGATTGGATAAAAAGTAGACTCCTCAATACGCTGTCTGCAAGAGACTCATTTTAGACCCAAAGACACCCACAGACTTTTTTTTTTTTTAAGATTGCATTTATTTATTCATGAGAGACACACAGAGAGAGAGGCAGAGACATAGGTAGAGGGAGAAGCAGGCTCCCCATGGGGAGCTGGATGTGGAACTCAACCCCAGAATTCCAGGATCATGGCCTGAGCTGAAGGCAGACACTCAACTGCTGAGCCCCCCAGGCGTCCCAAAATCTAATTTTTCTGATATAAGGATTGCCACTTCAGCTTTCTTTTGACATTCATTAGCATGATAAGTGTTTTTACAACCCCTTACTTTAAAAACTGGAAGTGTCGGGATGACTTCAATTCTCCCAAATTGATCTATAGATTCAATGCAAAGTTAAAATTTGTAGCAGGTTTGTAGATATGACAAGTTGACTCTCAAATTTATATGAAAATAAATGACCTATAGTAGCTGAAACAATGTTGAAAAAGTCAAAGTTAGAGAACTTAGACTACCAGATTTTAGGACTTAATAGAAGGTCAAAGTAATCAAAATCATATAGGGTTGTATATATCTAGGTATATGGTATAAGAAAAAAATATAGACCTATGAAACAAATTAAGAGTTCAAAAGTAAACCCACACTTATACTGACTTTTGACAAAAATGCCAAGATAAACCAGTTGGAAAAGAGAGTCTTTTCTTCTATACCTGAAACTAATATTACACTGTATATTAACTAACTGGAATTTAAATAAAAATTTAATTAAAAAAAGAAATGTAAAAATCTTAACGCTAAAGTATGTGTATTTAAAAATAAAGTTATGTATAGAAGGAAAAAAATAGTCTATTCAACAAATGATACTGGAGTAGCTGAATATCCATATGAAAGCAAAATGAAACTTGCCTCTTACCTCATGCCATACAAAAGAATTCTCTCCAAATGATCATATACCTAAATACAGAATCTAAAATTTTAAAACTTCTGGAAAAAAACTGGAAAAAGTCTTCATGATCTTAAGAAAGGTAAATGTTTTAGATAGACATAAAAATTAGATTGACTGAACTTCACCAAAATTAAAACCTTATGTTCATCATTAAAAATGAAAATTAGAGGCACCTGGGTGGCTCAGTTGATTATCTATCTGCCTTTGGCTCAGGTCATGATCCTAGGGCCCTGGGATCAAACCCCAAGTCAGGCACCCTGCTCAGAAGGGAGTCTGCTTCTCCCTCTCCCACTCCCCCTACTTGTGCTTTCTCTCTGTCAAATAAATAAAAATGTTTAAAGTGAAAATTATATGTATTATGTGTAAAATAATGTATATGTATTATATATTAATTATATATTATATAATATGTTAATAATTATATATAAAAACATATACATATATTCATAATACATGACTAAAGATTTGTTTTTAGAACATATAAGTAACTCAATGATGACAATACAATTAAAAATGGAGAAAATATTTTAAAAGGAACTTCATAAGATATACAAATAGTTAATAAGCAAATGAAAAGATGCTCAAAACAATTTGTCATCTGAGAGATGCAAATTAAACCAGACTGTGATACTAGTATATAGCAATTATAATGGCTCAAATTTTAAAAACCAGATATACCAAAAGTAGACAAGGATATGGATCAACTAGAACTCTCATATATTTATCATAGAAATGTAAAATAGTAAAACTACTTTGGAAGACAGTTTGGTAGTTTCTTAAAAAGTGATATATACACTTACTATTCTGCCTTGTAATTCCACTCCTAGAATGACCTGAATAAAATAAACACATATGTCCACTCAAACAGTTCTATGCAAATGTTTATGAGAGCTTTATTCATAAATAAACCAAAAACAAATAATAACCAATAAAGGAGGGGGAAAACAAAGGTTCATCAACTGGTAAGTGGATAAGCAAATTGTAATGTGTTTATGCAGTAGAATACTATCAGCAATAAATAGTAATGAACTACTGATACATGCAACAATATGATGAATCTCAAAAGCATTATGCTAAATAAAAGCCAGTCACCACAAAACACATAAGGTACTGTTCCATTTATATGAAATTCTAGTAAGTATAAACTAATCTGTAATGGCATAAATTAAATTAGTGGTTGCCCGGGGATGAAGATGGGGGAAGAAGACTCATTAAAAAAAGATATGAAAACTACAGCTGACCCTTGAACAATGACCTCTTATACAATCAAATTAACTAACAGGAGGTATTGACCTCTTATACAATCAAATCCACATTTAACTTTTGACTTCCCTAAAGCTTAATTACTAATAGCCTATCATTGACTGGAAGCTTTACTTATAAATAGTTGATTAACACATACTTTATGTGTTATGTATACTATATACTGTATTCTTACAATAAACTAGAAAAATATTAGAAAATCATACTGAAAAGAAAATACATTTATAGTATTTATCAATACTTAAAGTTTATGTTGTATGTTTACAAGATTAATCATCTGTCTGCCAGTACCTACATCAATATTGTCTTTATGATACAAAGCAGTGGAGATGTTATACATATTACTAACAAGAGACATCAAAAATGAAACTATACTGTGAAAAATTCACTTTTTTTATGGGTATAATGATTCATGAATTGATAACAAAGCAGCAGTGTGATTCCTTTATGGCAGTCTATGTAATCTGATTGCTTGACAGTAGCCTAGCTTATACAGTAATGAAAGCCTATATATACAAAGGAAAATTTTTATGGCACACAGTATTATCACAATCATATTCATAATACTGTACTGGAAAATGTCACATCTTTTTCCTCACTGGGTCATTTTATTTTTTTATTTTTTATTTTTTTAATTTTTAATTTTTTTTTAAGAGAGAACACAAGCAGGAGAGGGGCCTCTGGGGGAGGGGGGAGAGAATCCCAACAAGACTCCACACCTAGTGGAGTGTGCAGTCTAATATGGGGCTAAATTGATCCCAAGATCATGACCTGAGCTGAAATCAAAGGTTGACACTTAATCAACTGAGACACCCAAGCATCTCATATTATTTTTTTATTTACTTATAATTAACATGCAGTTATATTAGTTTCAGGTGTACAACATTTGATTCAACAATTCTGTATATTACTCAGTGCTGATCATAAGTACAGTCACCATCTGTTACCATACATTATTACAGTATTAATATTTTCTCTATGGTATATATGGCATATATATGGTATATATGGCACCACTTCTTCTTAATCTGTCCATCTATTGATGGACACAGGAGTTGTTTCCATATCTTGGGTATGGTAAATAGTGATGCAATAAAATATAGGAGTATATATATCTTGAATTAGTATTTTCATTTTCTTTGAGTAAATATCCAGTAGCAAAATTACCAGATCTATGGTATTTCTATTTTTAATTTTTTAAGGAACTTCATATTCCTTTTGAGAGTGGCCACACTGATTTACATTCCCACCAATAGTGTGTGATGTTTTCTCCACATCCTCACCAACACTTTGTTTTTTTCTTATCTTTTTCAAACTAGTCATTCTACCAGTGTGAAGTGATATTGTGGTTTTGATCTGCATTTCCCTGAGGATTACTGATGTTGAATATTGTTTCATGAGTCTGTTGGTTATCTATATGTCATCTTTGGGAAAATGTCTATTCAAGTCCTCTGCCCATTTTTAACTATACTGTTTGGTTTTTCGGTGTTGAGTTGTAGTTCTTTATATATTTTGGATATTAGGCCTGCTTCAGATATATGATTTGCAAATATCATTTCCTATTAACCAGGTATTGCCTTTTGTTTTGTTGATGATTTACTTTGTTATGAAAAATCTCTTTATTTTGGCATAGCGCCAACAGTTTATTTTTGCTTTTGTTTCCCTCAGCTAAGGAGATACATCCAAAAATATGTTGCTAACAGTGATGTCCAAGAGATTACTGCCTATGTTTTCTTTTAGGAGTTTTATGGTTTCAGGTCTCTCATTTAGGTCTTTAAATGGTTTTTTAATGTATGGTATAAGAAAGTGGTCCAGTTTTCCCAATACCATTTATGAAAAGACTGTCTTTTCTCCCTTGTATATTCTTGCCTCATTTGTTATAGATTAACTGACACATCTCAATCTACAGTACATAGTAAACAATTCAATTCTTTCTTGTAATGTCATGACTTTTCTCTGCTTCTTGGGAACACTTCTAGCATCACTATGTGACACATCAAATGGGTCCCATGGTGTTTTCAAGGTTTATGGTATTGCACCAAACATGAAGAAAACTACATAGGAGTTATGAGAGATCAGTTTTTACTATGATGTATAATTTACTAGAGAAATGAACTGCTCATGCAGAGATGATTAGCATTACATGCCATTTTACCCAGATATTCACAACATTTGAGTTCACAACAACAGCAAGAGGAGGTAGATACAAAATTATTACAGCAGTATGGTTAATTTTATGCAGATATGATATGTGGTCCGTTAAGTACCTATGTGCATAATATTTGATAAATTTTAACTTTTTATAATAGATTTGTATATATTTTATGGTACTAAATGATAAAATGGTCTATTAGCTACATATATTTTATACATTCATGACATGGCTGAGTTTTCATAATTTTTTCAACGTTTTGAGGTTATCAGGTTCATTTGTGGGTTTTTTCAAATTGTCACAAATCTCAAAAAAATTATCACAAAACTCCAATAGTATTTTTCATAGAACTAGAATAACCCTAAAATTTGTATGAAACCACAAAAGATCCTGAATAGCCAAATGAATAGCCAAAGTATTCTTGAAAAGAAGCTGGAGGTATCACAATCCCAGATTTCAAACTATACTATAATAGCATACTAATCAAAATAATAATCAAAATAGTATGGCACAAAAATAGACACACAGATCAACAGAACAGAATAAAAAGACCAGAAAATGAGCCCCTGTTTATATGGTCAATCAATCTCTGACAAAGGACACAAGAATATACAATGGGAAGAAGACAGTCTTCAATAATGGTGTTGGGGAAACTGGACAGACATGCAAAAGAATGAGACTAAACCACTCTATTACACCACATATTAAAAATAAACTCAAAATGGATTAAAGACTTAAATGTGAGAGCTGAAATCATAAAACTCCTAGAAAAACACATAGGCAGTAATCTTTTCAATATTGACCTTAGCAACATTTTTCTAGCTATGTTTCTTCAGGCAAGGGAATCAAAGGCAAAAATAAACTACTGGGACTACACCAGAATAAAAAGGTTTTGCACAGCAAGAGCACCATCAACAACACAAAAAGGAAACTGACTGAATAGAAGATAAATGCAAATGACATATCCAGCAAGAGGTTCATATACAAACTATACAAAGAATATGTACAACTCAACACCAAAAGACAGTCTTATTTAAAAAAAAAATGAGTAGAGGACCTGAATAGACGTTTTTTCAAAAAAGACCATACAGACAAACAAAAATGCTCTACACCATTAATTACTAGAGAAGTGCAAATCAAAACCACAATGAGATGTCATCTCACACTTGTCAGAATGGCTAGAATCAAAAGACAAGAAGTAACAAGTGGATAGTGAAGATGTTGGGAATAGGGAATTTTATGCACTGTTGGTAGAAATGTAAATTAGTACAGTCACTGTATAAAATGGTATAGAAATTCCAAAAATATTAAAACTAGAAATACCATATGATCCAGTTATACTTCTGTATATTTACCCAAAGAAAACAAAAACTAATTCAAAAAGATACATGCACTCTTATATTTATTGTAGCATTATTTATAATAGCCAGGTATGGAAGCAACCTAAGTGTCCATTGATAGATGAATAGAGAAAATGTGATACAGACACACATATGCACACACCTACACACATACAATGAAATATTATTCAGTCATAAAAAATAATGAAATTTTCCCATTTGCAACAACATGGATGGACTTACAAGGATTATACTAAATGAAATAAGTCAGAATAAGACATACAACATAATTTAAGTAACTGTGGAATCTAAAAACAAAACAAACAAAATCCCCAAAAAGATTCAGAAATACAGAGAACAAACTGGTGGTCCCCAGAGGGAGGATAGGTAGAGGAAGGAGCAAAATAGGTAAAAAGGATTAAGAAATACAAACGTCCAGCTATAAAAGAAATAATTCACAGGGACGGAAGTTACAGCATAGGGAATATAGTTAATAATATTGTAATAACTTTTTATGGTGACAGATAGTAACTATATTTACGGTGACTAGTAAGAATTTAGTAATGCATATAAATGTTAAATTATACTATGTTTTACTCCTGAAATTAATATAATATTGTATATCAACTATATTTCAATAAAAACTTAAGTACATACTTTGTAAATATATAAATATAAATATATATATGTATACATAAGTATTGGAATTAGTAGATACAAAATATAGACTAAGATGTTTAAAGTATTTTTTAAGTTTAAAGAAGTAAAAGAGAGACTTAAAATACATGAACAAAAGTAAGATTTTTTCAAGTAGCAAAGAGTATGCCTATAAATAATTTTTTAAATTGTAATAAAATTTTAAAACTTCAATGAACAGATTTAAATACAGTTTTAAACAAAGGACAAAAGTTTTGTCTTGGAAGTTAAATTAGAAGAAAATATGCAGGCAAGTAGCTCAGGAAGACAAAAGTATGGGAATTTTGAGAGGCTAAAAGAATAGAAGATAGACTGTGAGGTGCTACTACACATTTAAGCCCCTCTGGAGAGAGAGTAGAGGGAGATGAAGCAGAAACAAGATGGGAAAAATAATGGATGCTAAATGTATAGAACTGATTAAGAACCAATCCAAATACTGAAGAACCCAACTCCAAAAACTCCATGCAAAATAATAAAAAATCGAATCCTAATCACATTCCAGTGAAAGTAGCAGACCACTGAAGAGAGATAATAGAATGCTCCCATAAATAACAATTAGAGTGACAGATGACTTCTCAACAGCAACAATGGAAGCCAGAAGATAGTTGAACATTCGTTTTCATGGAGCAGAAAGAATTGTCAAACTGGACTTCTATATATAGGATCTTTTTAAAGAATGAGTAAAAATTAAGGTTATTTCAGGGAAATAGAAATTGAGAGAAAGGTAATTATTAAGAATATACCTTGGGGTAAGGAAATAACCCTAATTAGAAGATCTAAGAGGTAAAAGGAAATGAAGAACAAAGTTAGCCAAGAATGTGAATAAATATAAACACACACTGATTATTTGTAAACAAAAAGAAAGTTGTGTGGTTTTAAATATGTGCAATTATGATATATGAAAATGATAATTGGGAAGGGAATTAAAATTCAAGTTTTCTAAGATCCTTGTTTAATTGGAACAGAGTAGTTTTATTAACTCTAGAGTTTGTTAAGACAAACATGCATGTTAAAATTTCTACAACAAATAGAAATAGAGCATATAATTTCCAAACTATTAGAAGACAAAAAAATGGCAAGGAAACTGTTTGATGGTCTTGAGCCTAGCCATTTAGCTCAGCTGGTTAAGGCCTACCACAATTAAGACTGCTTCTGCAGGTTTTATTTATGTATAAAACAATTGACTTACACAGGAAACATTCTGTTCTATGGCTGGATACTTTGGGCCTTAAACTCAGGTAAAATATCTGTTAAGCACAGGTAATTAATCATTATTTGAATAGCTTTCAAAAATACCATGTTTTAGCACAAATGTATCACTACTATGTCAGAAACTACTCAGACCACATGACCTCTCAACAGTGAAGTCTCTTCATAGACCAAGAGCTATCCTTTACTTCTTAGACCTACTCTATGGGATAGACTTGTAATATTGGGAACCATATTGAATGTCCTAAATAATAATACTTCCTACTTGAGTAACATTTTGTATACAGTAATAGTACTTATATGATCTCATTCAATTTCCATGGAAACTCTTACAGGTAGATGTTAATTTATGCTATAAATGAGGAAATAGAGGCTAAGCAAACTAACTTTTGCCCAGGTGGTTTTTCTAAAGTACAAATATCATACTTTGCTATGCAGAAGTGTTCTTTCATCACAAAGAATAGTTTAAAAAAATGTGTATTTAGGATTAGGGATTTAATAGTTAATTTTTACTGCTTCATAAATTCCATTATTAAGTTAAGCAGACATTTGTATTTGAGGGGAAGAGAGGCAAAGGAAGAGAAGGAAAGAGAGAATCCTAAACAGACTCTCCATTGAGCATGAGGCCCCACATCCCCAAGATTATGACCCAAACTGAAATCAAGAGTCAGATGCCCAACTGACTGAGTCACCCAAGTTCCCCCCCAGACATTGTTTTATACAGCAAGTGCTTGGCAGTGAAGAATTCATAACTGTAAGTACAGTTTAGTCTCACTCTCACTGCTTGTATTTGTGCTAAGGTCCCAACAGTTTTATCCTCTATGTTTTATATTGCCATTAAATGTGAACACATTAAAAAGTAGAAATAACTTACTAATAGCATCAAAAGAGTTTGACCATTCAGATCCTCTGGGAGGGTTTTGGAGACATTTAGGGGTCTGTAAACCATACTTTGAGGACCATGGACTTAGATCAACTTGAATTTACCCTTGAGCTTGAGACAAGAGTGACCTTTATTTCAGTCACACAAGAGCTGAAGATACCTGAACAAAACTAGAGTTCTATTATCAAGGAGGAAAGGGTAAGTGGATATCGAGGCAACTCACAGGGTGCTATAGCCTGTAGTGGTTAACAAAGTTGACTTATGATAATGTTAAGTACAAAAATCACAACAATAAATTGCATAATAATAAGAGCATTCTCTGAATTAAAATAATGTTCAATGTTGTAGGAAGAGCAATGAAAAAAACATCAATCAAAATAATTACTAGTGTCTAGAAGCTCCACTAGATCAGAAACATCTTGAAGATAATAGGGACCATAACTCAATCTTATATACTCGTGCCTAGCAGAGTGTCTGACACATTGCAAGTGTCGATTAAGTTTGTTGAATGAGCAAATGAATAAATGAATGAATAAATTTTAAAAATGAAGAGAATATTCACAAATGCTGAGCATGAATATTGGGAGCAAATAGAATGATGTTCCAAAAGTAATAATATGAAAGAAGCAGCAAAGAAAAAGAGGAGCTAAAAAGTAAAATTCCGAGAGAGTATCTACATAGAAATTAAGCTGCCAATGAACTATATTCTTCAATTTCAAATTTGTGTAACAGTTGGTTAATTCCAGCATAATCTCTCTAGGGATTAACTGTAACATCTAAGAATGACTGTATTGGAGCATAAGTTGTTATATGGGTTGGGATATATCATAAATCTTTGAATAAGTAACTCTAAGTTTTCATGACAAAGAGCCAAAGGAAAATTTCATTATTTAATCTAAAATTGAAACAAGATAAAAATTCTGATTCATACAAATTAATCATAGGAATTCATATTCTCTTAAATCTTCTGTCAACTATGAGTGTAAAATATAAACAAAAAAAGCAAAAAAAAAAAAAAACACTTTCACGATAATTTTCAAGGTTGATAATCACTGACTTAACCTTTTGAGAAGCAGTAAAAGTCATGCATACTTCAAAAACATAGATCCTGAAACTGGATGACCTGAGTTCAAATTCCAAATTTGCTCCTCCCTGAAAATGTGATCTAGAGCAAACTAATAAACTTTTCCATGCCTTAGTTTACTGAAGAATAGTATGCCCCTAAACCCTTTTCTGATTTCCCTTCATCATATAAAATCTATTCAACTTTTAGCTCCCTAGCACTGTATTTGTAGCCCCCTTATAAAACTTTTCTACCTTGTATTTCAGTCTTTTCAATTCTAATCTAATTCATGCCAATGAGTCTGCAAGTTCTCTGGACATAGTGCTTGTGTTTTACTCATTTCTGTAGTCTTTAAAGAGCAGAGAGCACTAAGCCTGGCACACAGAAACACTCATGTATATATTTTTTTCATATAAATTAAAAGGGCTAATGAAAATCAAGGAATAAGTGAGGGCCTATTATATACTAGCACTTGTACACATAAGTGCTTTCACACATATTATTTCATTTAACCTCTACAACATTCCTTCCAGATAGCTATTACTGTCTGCATTTTACAGTTCAGAGAATTCAAAGTGAGAGAGCTTAGGCTGAAAATAATTTTTTTTTCCTCCAAAGAGTTTACATGTATATTGTGAGGTAGGGGAGGTATACTATGTATATTAATAACAAATGCAATACAGTTTATATATAATAAGTGATACAAATGAGTACAAAAGAAAGATTACTTCAATGTGGATAACTTGAGATTTTATGGGTGTGATCACACCTAATCTCAACTAAAAGGAAAGGCTATTGTGAACAGATGGAGAACATTCCAGTGAGCTTATAGTTTCACTCCTGATAATTCCTACTCTAGTCCTTTTTGGGTAGACGCAGAGACTCTATTCTCCAGTTAAACACTGGAAGACTATATTTAAAGTTTTACGAAAGAAGCCAATGAAAATATAGAATTGGAAAAAATTTATAACAAGCTTTGTATTCATAACATATAATGTTTAATAATAATGGATATTATTTAGTGCTCATTAGGTGCCAGGAGTCTTGTATGAAGCGCTTCCCAAAGAGCAATACACCCCTTATTAAGAATCATATGACTATTAGTGACCAAGGCAAGGGTCAGCTTTAGATTTATCTGACTCCAAAACCAGTTCACAATGCTATGTGTACAACTATTTCAAGCTAAGAAACATTGGCAGATTTGTGTTCAGTTCAAAAAAGGAATCTTAATTAAAGCATATTAAGTTTTCGCATGGGTGGCTCAGCTGGTTATGCATCTGCCTTTGGCTCAGGTCATGATCTCAGGGTCCTTGGAGCAAGCCCTATGTTGGGCTCTCTGCTCCAAAGGGAGTCTGTTTCCCCCTCTGCATTTCCCCCGACCCTGCCCATGCTCACTCATTCTCTTTCAAATAAAAAAAAACTAACATCTTCAAAAAAAATTCAAAGCATATTAAGTTTTCAAGATATATAAGACTTATAGCATTCAATGCTATATGAAAACTGAAAACACAAGTAGTTATCACAGAAGGTAATCAAAAAAAACATTTCTTCTTTTTTTTTTTAACCCATTTTCTTTTTGATCCATAGTTGTCCCTGACCACTGTGCTTATATTACTCCTACCTACAGGAAGTCTTTGAACCTAATTCCTTGCCACACCTATTCCAGTTTCTTCATTTGTTTTTTTGTTTTGTTTCTTTAAAACATACCTTTTTCATCTGCTCTTTCCTGGTACTTTTTATTTTAGTTTCTCATCCTTCCATAGAGTGCTTGTCTATGAAAAGATCCCTGGATGGAACAATCTCGATAATAATGACAATGACTATGACTAACCATCATGATGAGAATGACAATTACACAATCTAAAGAATTAATCAATTCCATGAGTCCTTAAGACCTCAGCTTCCTAAAAAGTATGATAAATGTGTTAGCATAATCCCCATTGCTATTTAACAACTTAAATCTTTAGGATAAGGAAGTGAGAAAATAAAGTTCATCAAAATATTTTAGCAATTCGTAATGTTATATAATATGCAAATATTTTGGTCTAGATCCAAATTCATAAGTTAAGGAGATATATAAGTACTCTGCTTGCATTTCCACAAGTAATGTACAAAAATGGTGCTCAGTCTGAAAGCTATCCTGTTCGTAGCTTTACATCTCTTGCCTGGAATGAAAAGCTCAATGGTAAATTTGAATAACAATGGATATGATGGCATGGTCATTGCAATTAACCCTAGTGTACCAGAAGATGAAAAACTCATTCAAAACATAAAGGTAAGAGAGAAAATTTTATTATCCACTTATTTTTATTTCAGTAAGTATTTTCCATCTATATAGCCAAGGCATGTATACATGCTCACACAGTTATAACTTTTCAAAACTGCTTAGATAGTATTCATCACTTATGCAATATATATCTAAACTGTCAAGATTAACAACTGCTTAGTTTAAGTATAATTTAGCACATATTAGTATTAGTCATTCTCCTAATAAATTATTAGAAGGCCAAATTACAATATTTCTCCAACTTGCGAAGCTAACAGAAAGACCTTAGACCTACTGGAGAATTCTTTTCAAATTTTACCTTAGTAAAGTTACTTTTATAATATTTAAATAGCTAACCTACACTTAATCCCTAGATCTTCATTAAATATTTTTTCAGTTGTTCATACTTGTCAACTCTGAAAAGTTAAAATCTCTGATATATTTGGTTTTAAAGAAAATATTGCATATTTTTGAAGTTGATTTGTTTAATTTTATTTAGCTTAATCAGTATAATAAAAACATCTTTATATATAGCATTTTAATATATACTATCTTCTTTGATCCTCCAGTATCCCTATAAGGTAAATTATTACCCTTGTTGCATAAATGAGAGAAGCTAAGTGACTCCTACAGTCTTACAAGAAGTGGTAAAATGGAATGTGAAGCCAACGAGACCTACATATTTTTATTTTCATTGCTGCTTGGTAAAACTTTGCCTCTTATGAACACACTCCATATGAAAAAATAATTCAAAATAAATATAGCAAAGTGGTTTTGTTTTCAATTAAGTATAAAACCTACCAAACTTAAACTCTCAACCCAATTATGAGCACCTCTGTTTAATCAAATAAGCAACTTGCCAACAAGCTCTCAGTCTTAATCTCATCCAGAACTCATTCCCCTCTCCAACCCATATACTGAATGCAGGTCTGGATAGGTAGAAAATAGAGTTGATTTCTGAATATATAAAAATGAGTTTACAGACTAAAGAGAGAATAAAATTCAACTTATTTTTTCGTTAGGCCTTGCCAAAATATTTGGGGAAAGGGAGCTTAGATTTGCCTTCTTATTCCTATATTCACTTTCATGCTCATTTCATTGTGGAATTGTTACCATAAAATATTTTTAATTTTGCCAGGAAATGGTAATTGAAGCTTCAACTTACCTGTTTCATGCCACCAAACGAAGAGTTTATTTTAGGAACGTAAGCATTTTAATTCCACTGACCTGGAAATCAAAATCTGAGTACTTAATGCCAAAACAAGAATCATATGACCAGGTAGGGTATTTTATCTAGCCCCTAGACTGCTTTTCTCTTCCTGTGCTCCCTAAAAATTAATACTCATAATTTTTTAGTAATTCCTAGCCACTACTTTAGTAATTAATTTGGTAATTTTACTTGTCTTAACTTTGATAAAAGAAATCCTTGTTTCTATTGTTCTTGTGAAGTTTTGATTTGTTCTTCTGCTTTTTAGGCAGATGTTATAGTTGCCAATCCTTACCTAAAATATGGAGATGATCCCTATACACTCCAATATGGACAATGTGGGGAAAAAGGACAATATATACATTTTACTCCAAACTTCTTGTTGACTAATAATTTGCCTATCTATGGGTCCCGAGGTAGGGATATCTATTTTATACTTCTTTTTCTTAAGATTTTATTTATTTATTAATGAGAGACACAGAGATAGAGAGGCAAAGACATAGGCAGAGAGAGAAGCAGGCTCCATGCAGGGAGCCTGATGTGGGACTTGATCCCAGGACTCCAGGATCATGCCCCAGGCCGAAGGCAGGTGCTAAACCGCTGAGCCACCGAGGAGTCCCTGTATTTTATACTTCTATTTTTATTTCCATTGGCAACAAATATGACACTGTGATTAATGGTATTTTTAAAGATCTTAAAAAGAGAGAAATAAGTACTAATTAATATCTTTGTTTGGAAATATGCCAACATAATTATATTTCTTTGTGTGTATTTAATAAAAATAATAAATTTAAAAATGTCATAAATACTAACATTTTTGACATAATGAAAGGTGTCAGTTTCTAAGTTCTCTGACTCAATTAGGCAGGGGGACATAAGATACATGGACACTTATTAAAATATTGTTAAGTATTAATTTATAAGTAATAATATTCTCTCATAGGCAGAGTATTTGTCCATGAGTGGGCCCATCTCCGATGGGGAGTATTTGATGAATATAATGTGGACCAGCCATTCTATATTTCCAGAAAGAACACTATTGAAGCAACAAGGTATCATTGTATTGAACAAATGTGTTTTTGAATCTTTTCACTTATTATTTTTAAATTTTCTATTAGGCAAACAAAAGCCATCTCTGTGGTTAAATGCTCATACAGTTCATTGCACTGTCCAACCTGCCCCACTAAGTATATGTCCAACTATTTCTGGGGATTCTACCTTGGAATCAAGATCAATCAGGAATTGGGACTCATTCAGTATTCATGGGGATTGTACTAAAATATGTTATTGTCACAGGAGAAAGGAAAAAGCTGTAGCCTAATCCTTGAGATATCTGAGAACTGGAGTTCAAGTTCCTACCATATCCTTTATTTCATTTATTTATTTATTTCCCCAATCTTTTATTCTATTTAATTCATAAGTCTTTAAGGTGAACCTGTTTCACTGAAATCAACTAAACTACTAGAGCTTCATGTTAAATATATTTCATTCTTCATTTAATCTTAAGCTAAAAAAAGTATTTTTCATAAGTGAGTAAATGATTTTTAAAAGATAAATGTTTTTTATTATTATATTTCTTAAATCTAAATATAATTCTGGGTAGAATAAGACAGGTCCTATTAGTAATAGATGAGATATTCAAATATGGAATATTTAAAGAGTATTAAAGAACAATAGAAATCAGTGTAATTGGAAACAAGTCTTTGGGATAAAAAACATATTATAGAAAAGAGGTATGAGAGAAACATGCCTCTCCCCATGTCCTTCACATTGTTTGCTTTATCCCTACTGAGCTGCCTGGAGTCTCATGCAGACAGGTTTCTTACCCCATGCAACTCCTCCCCGTACCACCTCCCTTATACAACAATGCTTGTTCATTCTTTCAGGCTCAGTTTAAACATTTATTCCCCAGGTGTCTTTTTCCTCTCCCTCCATTTCGTATTAGATGTGAGAGTGTCTCCAAAGCAACACACATGGCCTTCTCACACACAGAGCAGTAGTAATCTGTGTAATTTTATTTTCCACACTAGACTTTAAGAATCTTGAGGCCTTTTTTTTTTTTTTTTAATCCCTTAGACTTCAGCCTGGCACAAAGTAAAGTAAAAGCTAAACAAAGAATTTATCAAATAACAAATTTTTGATAAGTCAGTGAAAAATAAATAGGTTTTATCAGTCATAAAAAGAGATATGTTAGTAAAAACAAGTATCTAAAGTAATATTTAAAGAACTCCCACTGTGTGTCAGGCACTTTGAAGAAGGGTAAGTTTAATTTTCAGGTTTACTCTAGAGCTAACTCTCTTGGAATATATGACTTGCCATCTCCTTTAACCCTTCCAATACAAAAAAATTTATCTAAGTGGATTAATATCATGATGCTTAATATTAAAGCAGAGTAAAAGTAAATCCTACAGATAAACAGGAACTCTTTAGAATCTTTTATCCACACTCCACCCCTCATTCCTTGCCAGGGACTTGACAATTATCATAAAGACAAAATGGTTTGTTTGAATGCACAAGCATTTCAAAGAAAGGTTTATTTCATCCTTCTAACTCAGCGGTCTTCAAAATGTAAATTGCAAAATGCTATAAACACAAACACATATAAACACATGGTTTTGTATGTATGGTATACATGCATATATGTATACATCTATATAGCAATATGTGTGTATGTGTTTATATCCTATGTAGAAATTTAAGAGGGTTCTCAGCATAATGTTGACTCTCTCGTCCCCACTAGGAAGCCACTCTTCTGTATCTCTTAACTCATTTTATCTTTACAATAGTCCTATAGTTTAGGAAATATCTTTAGCTCAAGATCACAAGGATTATAGATTAAGTGATCACGTTAATGAATAATGAATGTTAATAACTATGAATTGGCATGATTATTCTTGTTGACACCAATTGTAAGTAGGGTAAGACATTTTGCCTACTTCTGTGAAAATGAAATATTTGTCTGTGATCTATAGAAATTATCATTAAGGGAAAGGTTGTAGGATGTTAGTCATTTTTCATGATTTCTGGTCTTCACATACAAGTGTAATTTAATTCTTTCATCATAGATGTTCAACTCATATTACTGGCATTAATGTGGTTTTCAAGGAATGTCAGGGAAGCAGCTGTATAACAAGGCAATGCAGGCGTGACTCAAAGACAGGGCTCTATGAAGCAAAATGTACATTTATCCCAGAAAAATCCCAGACTACAAGGGACTCCATAATGTTTATGCAAAGTCTTGATTCTGTAAGTACCTTCTTTTTCTAATTTCACAATGGAATAGTTCAGGAAAAATTAGTTAAGGAAGCTGGATTTTCTACAATGAAATTATGTATACCAATAGAAAGTAAGGAGATTAGTCAGACAAATAACCAATGCCTATTTTCTCCAGCCTGTGTCAGGGTGTGTCTGGAATTTTTTTTTTTTTTTTTTTTTTATTAACCTGTTCTTTTTCTTCAGAAGTAGAACTGCTCCCTTTTCATTGATGTCACATAATTTCTTACATCCTTTCCCTCATTTGACTCTGTGGATTTGTGTAGCTCTAAAACTACAACCTCACTTTTAATTCTGTTTCCTAAGTGTTAGTCATACTACTTTTCCAAAGTAATTCATTCTATAGCTTTAGAAAAGTACTGACATTCTAGACTTTCTAGAACTTTCTAAAGTACGAGATGTATTTATTAAAGTACATCAAGCTATTGCAAAGTGATACTGTGAAAATGTACATGGTTCTGTTTCTACATAACAAACTTAAGGGAAAAGTTCACAATTACCAGTCTCATCAATTATAAAATAATAACACAATAATTCAAGTTTTAAAGCTAATGTTTGACCTGAAATATCTGGTTTCAATGCATAAAGCTCAGTGGATAAGAACAGATGCCTTGGAGTCACAAAGACTTGCTATCAAAACCCTGTCTGTCATTTTCAAACTGTGTCACTACGAGCAAACTGCTAAATCTGAGATTTAGTTCTCTCATCTCATAAATGGGAATTATAATACTTCAGTGTCTTTGTTCTTAGGTAGTATGAATAAAGTGTGATCATAGTGCTTAGCATAAGATGAATACAAAATAAACTTTAAAGTTTTAATTTTTAAAATTTATATAAATATTTAGATAATAGTCCATTGTCTCTTTCCTTGGATAAGTCCAATGTTAATTAATGTAAACTTATTATAGTCACCTAATGAAGGTTTCTAAACATGTAAAAAAAAGATTTTTAAATATGAAAATTATCAAAAACAAATCAATATATACTACCTCTAGATAGTAAGACTAGCTTATTTAAAAGGAGCAAGTTTCTACATACCAAATCACTAGCAAAAAATACTTCTTTGGGTAGTGATTTGTAAAGGCCTATTAGTCCCAATACAATTTAAAATTGTTTGAGCCTAGAGCATGATGCATATGCAGAACTTGAGTAAAAAACATAGACTTGATATTTGCTTCTAAAACTCTTGAATCCAATTAGATATTTAAGTAGAAGTTGTTTTCTAGTCTAAAAAAGGTCCCTCCTAGAAATATTTGAAATGCAAGTTAAAAAAAGTTTACTTTAACCTGAAGAATCTAGATCAGAATTCAGCATCCAACTAGATATAAGATCATGTGACACGAGAGGATAATTGGAATACGTACAGTCTATACCAAGCTATAACTACCAAGAGCATCTGTCAGGAGATAACTCATGCTGCCTACCTGAGAAATGAATAATAATGAAGATCATATAGCTGAAATACGGAGGGCAACTAACTATATAAGCAATGTCTCAGAGATAAATACTGAACATCTTGTCCAGATTAACACTAACTTATTTTCAAAACCCAGATTAAATAAATTGCATAGCATCTGTACCTAGGGCATCAACTCAGACCCAAAAGAGATATGATCTGAAATACTGAATGCTCAATTCCATGATTTCCATCCTTTAACTTCATTATTCCTACTTAATACTGTGTTACAAGCTGATATCATTACCTTAATTCTTTCAGGAAGATAACCATATTAGCAGTGAAGAGGAAAATGGAGTGAGATGATTGAGAAGGCAGGAGACTAGAAGTGCCCCCCTCCCCACCTGCACTCTCTCTCCCTAATAAATAAAATATCTTTAAAAATATTATTTCTAATAATCTGAGGCTTACTGCAAGATGAATTCCTTCTTGAATGTTCCATTAATTTATGGGAGCATTTTCCCAAGTTACTAAGTTTTCAAAACTTGAGAGGATTTTCACAAATTGCATAGTAAGGAAACATCATTTGGCAGAATTACTAGATACAACTCATCATTTGCAACTGAAAAAGAAGCAATCACATTTCCTCATTTTCTCCCTAGATTTTATTACTTTCTCAGGAAGAGTATGTAAGTCAGAGTTCACTAGAGCCAGTAATAATTCAGCTTGTTAAAATATCTGTTCTAAAGTTTCTTGGTCAACTATAAAGATATAGAAAACATTTAGGCAATTAAATAAGGTCATTTTCTTTATCCCACTTTTAAAGGGCAACTAGAAATTACTGCAAATCCAGTCCCTTTTCCACTAAACTTAATTCAAGCCTGAGTCACCCAGGAGTCCAGAAGGGAAAATAAGTTAATTTAAGCAGTTGTGCCAGTTGCCACTCTCTGCCCCCACCTCCCCACCGACTGCCATGATCTCTTATTATGTAAAAGAATTACCAAAAAACTTTCCAGTGATGGTTTCACCTTGCTTCCTCTCTGCTGAGGTATGCAAAATGGATGTCAGATTGTTATAAAATGATTTTTAATTGTCAGGAGATAAAATCTGTGGAGGATGTTCCAGCCTGCTACATATTTGGAAAGGAAAGTAATGCTTACCAATTATTATATTTGAGTCTTCTAAATTATTTTTTTCCAGGTAACTGAATTTTGTACAGCAGAAACTCACAATACAGAAGCTCCAAACCTACAAAACAAAATGTGTAATAGCAGAAGCACATGGGATATAATTATGAACTCTGAAGATTTTCAGAATGCATCTCCCATGACAGGAACAGATCCACCACCTCATCCTACATTTTCATTGCTGAAGTCCAAACAGCGAGTAGTCTGCTTGGTACTTGATAAATCTGGAAGCATGAGTTCGGTAAAACATTTATTTGTTAGCTCTCTTAAATTAAGTAGTTAAGCTATTAGAAATATAATTTAATCTTAGGTTTAATTCTATTAAGTTAACTAAAATACATATTTATTATTATAATAAATTTTAGTACAATGATTCTATATAGACAAGTACTAGGAGATAAAATACTATAATAAAAATAATTGTTATATTAAGATGATTGGACTATGGATTATGTTTATTCTTTGAGTTCTAACAAACCAGAAATACTATAACTGAACAAAAAAAAATTTCATCCATAATTCCACCATTGAGCGTATGTCATTCTAGTCTTTCTTGTGCATTTGTTTTTCCTCCTCAAAAATGTGATCATATTTTACATAGTATTTTATAATATGATTTTTTTTGAAACCCCACAGGCGCTTAGGAGTTCCTGTATGATTTTTTTACTTATATACCTTAAAAACTCCCTATGGAAAAAAAATGATTTCGTGATGTAATTTTTAATGGTGGTATCATATGCACATATTATAATTTAGTCAACCCTGTTTAGAGTTTTCAACTTGTTACAAAAATTAGGTTGCAATGTACATTTCTGTATGCATTTTAAATTATTTTCTTAGTAGAAATTCCTGAATAAAACTTAAATAAAAAGGCATAGATTGTTTTATTTTATTTATTTATTCATGAGAGACACATGAGAGAAGCAGAGACATAGGGAGAAAGAGAAGCAGGCTCCCTGAGGGGAGAGCCCAATGCAGAACTCGATCCCAGGACCTGAGCCAAAGGCAGATACTCAACTACTGAGCCACGCAGGTGCCCCAGATTTTTAAGACTTTACTAAGTATAACATGACTGATTTTCAAATTTTTTCTTTAATATTATTTCTTTTAAATAAAATAAAGGAATCAAATTCTAAAATATGGTAATCAATTACTATCATGATCTCTCGCTCACGAACAGCTTGGTCTTTCACTAATCTGTCAAGATTTGAGGAGACTCAGGAATTGTTCAGACATCTTTTTCTTGCAGGAAGACCGTCTCTTTCAAATGAATCAAGCAGCAGAACTGTTCTTGATTCAAATTATTGAAAAGGGATCCTTGACTGGTATGGTCACATTTGAAAGTTCTGCTACAATCCAAAATTACCTAACAGAAATAACTGATCATAATGCTTATGAAAAGATCCTTGCAAACCTGCCTCAAGCAGCCGGTGGTGGAACTTCAATTTGCAGTGGTCTCAGGGCAGGATTCCAGGTAAAATAAAAATGCTTTTCTAAATGTCATTTGTTTTTTACCATTGCTTTTATTTTTACTCCATTATCTTTGAACAAGGGTCATGAGCTCATAGGTCCCGTATCTAAATAATATACATTTTTAAAAGACTCCCCAACTGTCTGTTATTTAGAGCTGGAGCCTCTCTGAATGTAGTTATTCCCTCAACATACTCTTCAGGCATTAAATTGCATTGGGAGTAGTTAAGTAAGGGAAGAAAAATCCAGTGTGCATGTAATCACTGTGATTTTATTGAGGAGCTCTCCATTTCTTTATCATTTCCACAGTCTGAACTACTATGAGTAGACAATAATGCTGTAGAGGAGACTGCGGAAGAGGGAAATTTAGTACTATTTCTATGTTATAAAGAAAACCCTAGTTCAAGTTAAACTGACAATTAAAAATCACAAAGATAGACGTAGTTCCTCAAGCAGTATAGTACCAAACCCAAGACACATTAGGTGGAAGTTTAGTGAAATAAAAATTTTGAAATAAAATATTGGAATAAAATATTGGGAACAATATTTTATTTTGAGCATTACATTAACCTGCCTAATGGTATGCATTTGAATTTCTTCCAACCTTTAAGATAGCTTCTGTTTAAGCCTATTTATTGACAATTTTTAAGTCACAAATACAGAAAACTGCTTTCCTTCACTGACCCTCCTATTGCTTCAGCTAAAAAAGTGGAAATTATCACCCTTTTCTCAGGTCTTTAATTAATACCGTCTCTTAGCTTTCTTGTGGAGTCTATTTTTTATAAAGCATATTGGTTTAAGGAAGCACGCAGGCTCTGAATTCAGGTAAACCTGAGATTCTGGCTCTATTATTTATTAGCAAAATGACCTTGGGTAAGTTATCAACTCAAAGTCTCAGTTTACTCAACTAAGGAAATGTGGAAAACAACAGTACCTATTTCATTTGTGAGAATTATAAGTGCTCAAGAAAGGACTTCTATTATAATAAACATAATTCTTATAGATGTCTATTTGCTTCTAAAATATGATAGTACTAAATCTTAGAAATATGTCTTAATGTTTGAACATATTGGTTCATATGTTCTTCTTAATATATTTTGATATATATCTTATGATATTTTGACCTGAGTCTATTGCTGAACAGATTATGTCAAGTCACAAAATTATAAATACCTCTTAATTACTTTTAAAATGAAACCATAGCAACATATAAGCATTTTACTTGCACAATCATAACAGCTAAAATTTATTGATCATATACTACATTACTGCCTGTGTTAAGTACATGTATGATCTTGTTTACCTTACCATTACTTTTTTAGTCATGTATTATTATTATATCCATTTTGCACAAAAGGAAATTGAGTTTCAGAGTAATCAAATATCATTCTTAATATCATAAAGTAGTTGGTAAATCTAGGTAGGATTCAAAACCTTGTCTTTCTTATTCCAAAATCCAAAAAGCTAATCACTACACTGAGCTATTTACAGAACTCTGTTATATATGGGTGCAGGGATATACTAAACACTAGATATTATATTTAGCAAATGGCAGAGGGAAACTTTACTCTCAATTTGTTTGACCAAGGATTTTTAGCCAATACTCTTGACAGAAGTCAGAAAGATACAAAAAAACTATAATACTTGGTAAATTTATAAACTTCCTACTTTACGGCAGGTCAATGATTTTTTCCAGGAAATTCTCAGATTCTTCGATGATCAACTAAAATACATAAAAAGGCACATCATTTAACTTGGCATATCTGCCTTTAGTCATGACTTTGCAAATGCTGTCTAGTATTGCCAAAACTGCTTGAGTCTTTTGCCTTTACCTCAAGCATCTCCCGGGATAATAATAACTAACATGCACTTAGTACTTACTATATGCTAGGCATTGTTCTAAGTGTTTTTTTTCTTCCTCCTCTCTTGGGTAGCATGAATATATTTGAAAGAACTAGAAGCACTGTTAACACTGTCTTTAAAAACCTCCAAGGCCATTGTACATTACATTAAATTCCATGCCAACTCAGCCTGGAATGACAATACAAAAAGTTTCCTTTAGCCTACTCTGAAGCAGAGGCCTAAAGACTTCTCCAAGACTAAAGAGTAGGTTTATTTTTATTTTAAATTTATTAAGATATGATATTTTATATTAATAATCTTTTTCACTACCAGGCAATTATCCACAGTAACCAGAATACTTCTGGTTCTGAAATTGTATTACTAACAGATGGGGAAGATGATAACATAAGCTTATGCTTCGAGGAGGTAAAGAAAAGTGGTTCAGTCATCCACACCATTGCTCTGGGACCTTCTGCTGCCAAAGAACTGGAGATTCTGTCAAATATGACAGGTAAACCTTTGGAAAATAGTTTGAATAGAAAATATATTTTTAGTCTTTCCCATTTCCAAGCTCTTTCTCGTTAAGCCATAAAACTGCTCAAAAATTTCCTATCCTAAAAATTAATCTTGTCCCTTCCTTGTCGTTCAAATTAATCTCTCCTCTCCCCCAACTTCCTGCATTCCTACCTATGTCAGCTTCTTCTAATATTAGTCAATATTCTCCATCTTCATTCATTTCTCATCACTTTCTACCAATACCACCAAATTGAAACTTCTTTCTCCATGGCTACTAATGACTTTCTCAACTCCAAAATTCTTTTTTTTTTTTTTAAGATTTTATTTATTTATTCATAGAGACACACACACACACACACACACACACACACAGAGAGAGAGAGAGATTGGGGCAGAGACACAGGCAGAGGGAGAAGCAGGCTCCATGCAGGGAGCCCGACGTGGGACTCGATCCTGGGCCTCCAGGATCACACCCCAGGCTGCAGGCGGCGCTAAACCGCTGCATCACAGGGGCTGCCCAACTCCAAAATTCTTGCTCATATTTGTCCTGTTCAATCCTACAGTCAAGATTCAGATAGCACTAATTCATAGAAGAAATGGAAACCTACAGAAGTACAAACAATTTGTTCAAGGCAGTAATTAAAGCCCTGCTTACCAATTCTTGCACCCAGCAATCTATCCTTTTTCATTCCTTTTCTTTTTAGAGAAAGAGAGCATGGGTGTGCATGTTAGCATGGTGGGGTAGGGGGAGAAGGAGAGAGAGGAGAGAATCGTAAGCAGGCTCCACACCCAACACAGAGCCCATGGAGGGGCTGGATCTCCTGACTCTGAGGTTATAACCCAAGCCAAAATCAAGAGTCAGATACCTAACCGACTGAGCCACCTGGGCCCCCCCATCCTTTTCTATTCCTTACAACTATGTAATTTCTCTCTTTGTTAACTCGTATATTATTTATTTTCTCATTTATTTTCTAATTAATTCTAGACTGTTATTCCCTAAATTGTTTTGGCATGCCTTAAACACAACTAAAAATAAGCAGCTGTTTCAAAAAATTATCTTAAATTTCATTTTTATAACATTATTTAGTTGTTAGATCAGCTTTACTAATGTGGTAGGCCCTTATATCTAATGATTGATATAAAAACAATAATATTTGCCAGTTCTTGGTTTTCTTCAAATTTATATTGATAAGAGCACAAGAACAAGTATGATTTTCCCAATTAAAATTAGTATTATAAAAGTAAATATAATTCCATTTTAGGAGGACATCGTTTTTATGCCAATAAAGACATAAATGGCCTTATTGATGCTTTCAGTAGAATTTCATCTAGAAGCGGCAGCATCACGCAGCAGGCTATTCAGGTTGGTATCTCAGAAAAATTATTTGCCTTCCACATTTATGATAAATTTCCATTATCCTAAAAAGGCATTTCTTTTTCTAATAAAAAACTCTTTTGCCTGAAAATATTTCTTATTGAATTTTCTTTTCTGTGACACTTGTAGCCATCTTTTCATTTATCTCTTCTTTGTAATTATAAGTGATTTTATTTGGAAAATTCTTCAAAAGAATTCTTATTTTATTGAAATCTTAGACATAAATTTAGAATTATTCTGAACTGACAAAACTTTGAAATTTTATTAACTATAATTACAAAATGGTTCTGTGTTCTTTGTTTTATTTATATAACAGTTGGAAAGTAAAGCCTTGAATGTTACAGGGAAGAAATGGATAAATGGTACAGTGCCTGTGGATAGTACAATTGGAAATGACACTTTCTTTGTTGTCACATGGACAATACAAAAGCCAGAAATTATTCTCCAAGATCCAAAAGGAACAAAATATAAAACCTCAGATTTCAAAGAAAATAAACTAAATATTCGGTCTGCTCGACTTCAAATACCAGGGACTGCAGAGGTAAGAATATTCTTTTATTTTCACCGTGATTTATCTATCAATTTAGAGGGGGGAAGGTAACATCTACTACATTGTCAATGTATTTTTTAAAGATTTTATTTTTATTTATTCATGAGACACTGAGAGAGGCAGAGGGAGGGAGAAACAGGCTCCATGCAGGGAACCTGACATGGGACTCGATCCCAGGACTGCAGTATCACGCCCTGGGCTGAAGGCAGCGCTAAACTGCTGAGCCACCCAGGCTGCCCTACACTGTCAATATTAAAGCAACAACAGATTATCTGTCATTTAAGAAAAAAAAAAAAAAAACAAGACGAGTACCTGGGTGGCATCAGTTAAACATCCAACTCTTGATTTTGGCTCAGGTCATGATTTTGGGGTCCTGAGATGGAGCTTCATGTTGGGCTCTGTGCTCAGCGAGGAATCCATTTAAGAATCTCTCCCTCCAGGGATCCTTGGGTGGCGCAGTGGTTTAGCGCCTGCCTTTGGCCAGGGCATGATCCTGGAGTCCCCAGATCGAGTCTCGAGCCGAGTCCCATGTCGGGCTCCCTGCATGGAGCCTGCTTTTCCCTCTGCCTGTGTCTCTGCCTCTCTCCCTCCATGTCTCTCATGATTAAATAAATAAAATCTTAAAAAAAAAAAAAAAAAAAAAAAAAAGAATCTCTCCCTCGGGCAGCCCCAGTGGCTCAGTGGTTTAGCACCACCTTTGGCCCAGGGCGTGATCCTGGAGACCTGGGATCAAGTCCCACTTCGGGCTCCCTGCATGGAGCCTGCTTCTCCCTCTGCCTGTGTCTCTGCCTCTGTGTGTGTGTGTGTGTGTGTGTGTGTGTGTGTGTGTCTTGTGAATAAATAAATAAAATCTTTAAAAAAATTTTTTTTAATTAAAAAAAAAGAATCTCTCCCTCTGTCCTTCTCTCTGCTCCTCCCCCACTCCCGCTCTTTCTCAGTCTCATTCTCCCTCAAAATAAATAAATAAGTCTTTTTTAAAAGCCAAGTACAATAGAGATTTATAGTCATGCTATTTACTAGCTTATATAATTGAATAGTAAAAATCATTACTATTACTCTGCTTAAATTTCTAAATAATTTTGTATTCAAAACAAGAATAAGAAAATATTATAAAAGCTCTCAAATAGGTATGTTCAATTTTCAGACAGGTACTTGGACTTATAGTCTTCTAAATAAACATGCCAACTCTCAAATGCTAACGGTGACAGTGACTACTCGAGCAAGAAGTCCTACCACACTCCCAGTAATTGCAACTGCTCACATGAGCCAAAGTACAACACATTACCCTAGCCCAATGATTGTTTATGCACAAGTCAGTCAAGGGTTTTTGCCTGTTTTGGGAATCAATGTAACAGCCATTATAGAAACTGAAGATGGACATCAAGTAATACTGGAGCTCTGGGACAATGGTGCAGGTAATAAGAATCTGCATCAATTTCCACTTAACCTAAAATCCTGCTATAGTCATATAACATAGAAATCAATATTTACTACATTGCAAATAAATTTATTTTTAAGTAAATAAATGTTTATTTTAATGTTTTTAATACTTTTTACTCTGTTATCTTGACTATACATAAATATGAGCACATTTATCTTCTTTAAATTTTATGAACAATTTTACCTTCCTCATGGAAATGGAGTATAATTTTTCTCTATTTTCATTAGTGTCAGCGTTTTGCATCTGCATCTTCTAGTTTAGTTACATTTTCTTCATTTTGTTAAGATTCCTTTAAAAAATAATAATAGTTAATGTTAACTGAATGCTTACCACGAATTACTTTTCCAAGGTCAAAGGTTAGCAAGCAGCCAAGCCAGGCTCTGAACCAAGAAGTCTGATTCTGAGATTCATGTACTTAAACCACTGTGCTATCTATACTCACTCCCAAAATGACTGCCAACACTAGTGCTCATGAATAGTTAGGACTGTCACTGTTACTCTTTTGAATGGTTAGTTATTATATTATAATATTTAGGTGCTGATACTGTGAAGAATGATGGCATCTACTCAAGATATTTTACAGATTACCATGGAAATGGTAGATACAGTTTAAAAGTACATGCCCAGGCGAAAAACAACATGGCTAGACTAAGTTTAAGACAACAGCAGAACAAAGCTCTGTATATACCAGGCTACGTTGAAAATGGTAAGTGGCATTAAAATAGAAATGCATCATCTGTTTAGGTAAGTTACATGTGGCAAGCACTGAAAATATTAAATACTATGGAAAATATAAGTATACAGTTATATAATCATCTGCATATTTCAAAACCATAATCATGTTAATAAACTTAAACACAGGACTATGCTTCCAACATATTTTGTTTACATCCTCCTCACTTCATTTCATTTACATAAAAAAAAATTACTGAGCACCTCCCTATGTGGGAAGCATTGTGCTAAAAGCTATAGCTACTAAGATAAATAAGATACATTACTTGTCCTCAAAGAAATTTACAGTTAAGTAATAAAGACAGTTATGTTGAGATAGTTTTAACATTGCATAATGTCTCCTCATCAATTTTAAAATGACACTAACAAAACAAGATTTTCTACTAAAGGCTGTTACTTTTTCAATGTCCACAATCAATATTAACCCCTCTACAGCTGCAAGATAAGATTACAAGATAAAGAACAGGCATAGCACCATGAAAGGTCATAAAACTACTTTTTTTGGTAGGTAAAATTATACTGAACCCACCCAGGCCTGAAGTCAAAGATGACAAGGCAGAGGCTGAAATAGAAGACTTCAGCCGACTAACCTCTGGAGGGTCATTTACTGTATCAGGAGCTCCTCCTGCTGGTAGTCATACCCACGTGTTCCCACCTGGCAAAATCACAGACCTTGAGGCTAAGGTTAAAGAAGATCACATACAACTATCATGGACTGCCCCTGGCAAAGTCCTTGATAAAGGAAAAGGTAAGTTTCATATTATGTTTAAAATATATAAAAGAAATCTCTTTGGCTTTCATTTGCTAGGAATTTTCTAATGCCCTACTTATAAATAACAGGTATGAAGCATTTACTATGGGCCATTACTCACCTACTCTTAGATGTAAAAACTGAAGTTCCAAGAGATGAACTTGGAATATATAAATATATTTCTATATTTAATAACTTAGAAATCTAACCCACTCTTGTCAATTATGTTGTGCCAAACTGCCACTTACAATATGAACCATCTTAGAAATGACTTTGAGAAGAATGAGTTAACAGCTTTCTATTGCATTCTCTTCTAACAAAGAAGTTTTTCTAAGTGTTTCTGTACCTGTACAATTTCATTCATTATCTTTTGTTGAATTTTCAAACACCATTAGGTTCCTAAGAAATAATCTCTATTCTCACAGTCAGTTGAGTGCAGAAGCCATCTTCTGCAAATAAACACACAATTGTACAGAATGTGATGAGATTAGTTGTAAGCACAACAATGGCAGCCATTGGAAGGCCACAGGGGAAGGCCACAAATTTTTGGTCAGGGGTTAAGATCACAAGATATATCTCAAAAAGCTTCCCTGGGAAGACTATCCCTGACCTAAGTTTTAAAGAATGAAAGGAGTTAGCCAAGTTAAGTGAAGGTGTCCCACAGAGAGAGAGGATCACATGAAGAGAAACTCACTAGTTGAAGAGATTTGGCCATGGAGTTTGAATAAAGTTCAAGGCTGAAATATCTCATTCATTGCAAGTTCCTTGTAAGAAATTGCCCTGGTTCTAAAAAGTCGAGTCACTTTATCTATACCTTAAACTGAATTTAACTACTATTTATTGAATGCCTATCGTATTCCAACATTGTGCTAGACTAGTAGATTCTTTTGAGATAAAGCCAATCTTGCTATTTTCTCTTAAAAGGGAAAATGAAAGCAATATGCAATATTGATATCGATATCGATATATACAATATCTCAGGGCTTGTCAGAGCTGAAAAGCCCAATGTTCAGTACTCTTTCTCCTGGGTTACAATAAACCTCACACATTCTCAAAAGAAATGACGCTTTTTAATCTTTTATTTCCTGTATTACATTTTTCAAAGCTGTATTTTTTTATATTATAAAAGGAAAAAATAATTCTAAAACCAAAAAAAACCCCATAGAATACCTACAAAGAGCTCTTTTGTACTTCAATGTTGAAAACTCTTATCATGACAATTTCTGAAATACATGATTTTTTTCATGCTATGATCCTTAAAAATACGGCAGAAGAACAACAACAACAAAAATCCCTCCACAAAAAAAGCCACAAATAAAATTACCTGACCAAATGCTTAATTCTGAATTCAATTCAGTCAAGATCATGCCTTTAGTTCAAGATTGGGTTCATAATTAATGCCCTCATGTCAATTATAGGAACTAAAAAAAGAAAGATTGCATTACATCTGGACCCTAGGAGAGAAAGAACTTCACTATGTTTAAGCACAAATGCATAAAACTAGGTGGGATCTAATCTCCTTTTCCTTGTGACAAATGAAAAGAAGTTGTAGTCGATATCAAGTGCTACCATCAAGCATTGCAAAAGAAGGTAGTAGCAGTATCTCAAAGAATAAATATCTATATAATCTCCAATGAAGTTCTTAAATTCTTAAGGACCCAATTTCCATGCCTGTCAAATATGAGAATTACCAGGACCTAAAAGTATTAAAACAAGTAGATGCAATTCTAATATTTTATAATTCTATGATACTATCACTTTGGGCACCAACTTAATAATTGTATTGTTCATCAACAAGTAAAGGAGTCCAATGCAAACCCAACACAGTGCCAGATACTCTAGTTGATACAAAATGAAAATAAAACATATCCTTTGTCCTTAAGAATCTGATCTAATTGGAGAAATAAATTAACCTCCATAAAATAATCTAGAAAACTCTATCCCATGCAATAGGAGTTCATCGCAGAGTCATCATAGTGGATGAAATATGTGAACAAGTCTTCATGAAGATGTTGGGCTTCCTGTTGTGTCTTGAAGAATGAGTACAATTTGCATAAATAGGGTGAGGGAGGCACATTTAGGGAGTCAGGAAGAGAAGGAATCAAACAATATGAACAAGGTCAAAAAAGCAAAATTTCACAATAATATATCTAAGTTAAAAAAAAATATATATATATATACATATCTAAATTAAAATAAAGGATAGATGATAGATAAAAGATAGATGATCACACCTAAATGTGTGTGAAGGGTAATAAAGTGGATTGATAACGCCTATTATTGAAAAACTAGATTAAGGCAGAGGGTCTGAATTTTTTTAAAACCACTAAATTAAGGTTATTCATCACACACTTTAAACACTTTCAACATTTCACGAAAAATTAGTCTTCACTTAAAAAAATTTTTTTTGTTTTTTTAAGATTTTCTTTATTTATTCATGAGAGACACAGAGAGAGAGAGAGAGGCAGAGACACAGGTAGAGGGAGAAGCAGGCTCCATGCAGGGAACCTGACGTGGGACTCAATCCCCTGTCTCCAGGATCATGCCCTGGGCTGAAGGCGGCGCTAAACCGCTGAGCCACTGGGGCTGCCCCCCAAAAAAACTTCTGATGTTTTATCGCTCATAGTATTTCAGAATGTGAGAATATATTTTTATATTGATGGCTCTAGTAGATCTCTAAAAGCATTTTGGAATAAAAAAAATTGTGTCCACATCTTCCTTTCTTTTCTTGACAAAATAACAGTTTTAATAACTAACATTTCAAGTATTTAGGCCCCAGACATTTTACTAAACACTTTTCATGGGATGCCTGTGTGGCTCAGTGGTTTAGCACCTACCTTCAGCCCAGGGCATGATTCTGGAGTCCCGGGATCAAGTCCCACATCGGGCTCTTTGCATGGAGCCTGCTTCTCTCTCTGCCTCTGTGTCTCTCATGAATAAATAAATAAAAACTTTAAAAAAATAAAAAATAAACACTTTTCATATATTATCATATATAATTCTCAACACTCAACTAGTAGGCATTCAATAAGTATTTGTTGAATGAATTGAATGACTGAATCTCCAATTTATAGAAAGAAAAGGTAAAAAGGGTGAAATATATTTTTCTTTGTTACACAGCTAGAAAGTGTAGAATTAAGGTACTAATCAAAGTCTCCCTAGCTCTTCAGCACACTTTAATTAGTATACATTCTAGCCTCTCTGCTTCCTTTTTTCCTTTATCCTTATCCCTGTCTCTCACTCTACTGATCTCTTACTCCCCCCTCCTATTACTCCCTCTCAGCTTAACGAGAAATAATACAGATGTGGGGTACTAAATGTCTTTCCTATACTTGAAAGTTATTGTGTTCCTTGTTCTAAAAGTAGATTCAGCTCTTTACATTTCTATTGCTAAAAAAATCTATATTTCATGTTTTTTAGTACTATATGATTTTTTAAAATATTTCATTTTTTCATGAGAGACACAGAGAGAGGCAGAGACAAACAGAGGGAAAAGCAGGCTCCATGAAGGGAGCCCGATGTGGGACTTGATCCTGGAACTCTGGGATCACTCCCTGAGTGGAAGGCAGATGCTCAACCACTCAGCCACCCAGGCATCCCTAGTACTATATGATTTTGAATTAATTTTTTTTTTGTGATTAGATAACTAGATAAAAAACTGCTGGGATCGCTGGGTGGCTCAGCGGTTTGGCGCCTGCCTTCAGCCCAGGGCGTGATTCTGGAGTCCTGGGATCGAGTTCCGCGTTGGGCTCCCTGTGTGGAGCCTGCTTCTCCCTCTTCCTGTGTCTCTGCCTCTCTCTCATCTGTCTCTCATGAATAAATAAACAAAATCTTTGAAAAAAAAAAAAACCTGCCTGCATATTTGTTCTTAAAATAAAGATGGAATAACCAGATAAAACCCACATCTGTCATTACCATGTCCAAATCCTACTGGCATTTTTGATAGGCCTCTAAATAGAAGACAATATAGTGGTACTAAGGCATCCTAGTGATTTTAATATACATGAAGTATCTATTTGTTTTCCAGCCAACAGCTACATTATAAGAATAAGTAAGTGTTTCCTGGATCTCCGAGAAGATTTTGACAATGCTGCTTTAGTGAACACTTCCAGTCTGATACCTAAGGAGGCTGGCTCAATAGAACATTTTGAATTTAAACTAGAACCTTTTAAAATAGAAAATGGTACCAAATTCTATATTGCAATTCAAGCCATCCATGAAGCTAATGTCACTTCAGAGGTTTCTAATATTGCACAAGCAATCAAGTTTATTCCTCCACAGGACTCCAGTGTCCCTGCTCTGGGCATCACGATTACTGCAACCAGTTTGGCAATTTGGGGATTAGCTTTGATTTTATCTATATTTTAAACTAGTAAGTGCATTAGAAATAAAATCTAATGTTACATATACTTGGTTAACATTTATTTAGAATTTGCTACACTATGACAAACTCTTTGTACAAAAGTTGTAAACTTCCTACTTGAGTTCATTAATACTAATTACTTGCTAAATGTAAAGCAAGATGAATATACTATTTCCTCTCTGAAAAATCCGTTTATTAACTCAATAAAAAAAGAAAATGTACTTGAAGGTATTTTACTTGAAGATATTTTTTTTTTTTTACTTGAAGATATTTTAAGAAACATTTTCAATATGCTACAAATTCATTTGGTATATTAACAAAATCAGAATTTATCCAAGCCATATAAAAATATTTATATATCTACAACAAATGTAATTTTGTGGTAGAATTATTTAGGCTTCATTCTTGCTTATGAATGAATACTTTATGTTTACATAACTATCATCAAAATGAACAATAAAAATTTTTCAATTAGAAAGGTCTAATACAGTAAGGAGGTCAAATCTGTTTTTTATTATTAATTAACAGTGATATATCAAAGTTTTGATCCTAGGTATGAAATGACTATTAGATAGAAAGAATGCTACTTTGTATGAATTGTGAAATGTCACTGTAAAGTCCTATTTATATTCTGATACATTATTAGGTCCTAAGAGTATCATCACCATGATGCACCATCAGGGCAGGGATTTTTTTTTTTTTTTCAATGTTGTATCCTCAGCTTCTAGAATAGTACTAGATACATAGCATATATTCAATAAATATTTATTAAGCAAATTAATGAATATGGGGAATAGGGAGATGGGAAAAATGGATAAAGGGGAGTGGGAGGTACAGGCTTCCAGGTATGGAGCAAGTGATGGGAATAAAAGGTACAGCATAGGGGGGGATAAAAGAAAAAAAAATCAGTAATTATTTTCATACCTTCAAAGAAATCCAAATTTGGCCTGTGACATCAAAAAATATCCACAAAAATATGATATGCACATGGTATTGTGAGGATTTGATATGAGAACTAACCACTTAATAGTGGTGATCTGAATCAACACACAGCCTTTCAGGAATTTAACTGTGAAACATACAATTTTGTAGTAAAATGTAAATTCAGCTATTAATACAGTAATAGTGTGATTTTTTTTTTTTTTCTGAGAAAGACAAAGAGCGACTGTTATATTGCAAGAAAATCCTTTGTGGGGCATCTGATGGCTCAGTTGGGTGTCTGCCTTCAGCTCAGTTCATGATCCCAGCGTCCTGGGATAGAGCCCTGCACCAGGGCTCTGATCTGTGGAGAGCCTGCTTCTCCCTCTCCCTCTGTCTGCAACACCTCCTGCTTGTGCTCTCTCTTTGTCAAGTAAATAAATAAAATCTATTAAAAAAAAAGAAGAAGAAGAAAAAGAAAATCCTTTGTTTATAAGCAGAAAGATTTTAAAAACTCTTTGAATGTCTGAAAGGAAGCATTTTATATATCTGAAAAAGTCAGTGAAAAAAATCATAAAACATTAGCAAGTCAAATCCAGAAGAATATATAAAAATAACATATAATAAAAATAAACAAAATACATTTTAATAACTTTTAAAGAAATGTATTATGACCAAGTTGAATTTATGCCAAGAATCCAAAGGTGGTTTAATATTAGAAAATCAACAAAATTCACATTAATACATTAAAAAGAAAAATTATCATCTCAATACATGCATGCAAGTATATAATAATTTAACCATTCTCATTAAAAATGAAAACTTTGTGAACCTTAATGTCTAAATTCTGGTCATTCAAAATTAAAAAGAGGTTTTAAATCTTCAAGTAGAGATATGAAATTTGACACCAGAGACGGAAAATTCTAAATTCCTAAGAAAATAAATCACTTAAGAGCCTATAAATCATTTAAAAATTATTGTTAACCATGAAAATCTCAAAGGGTCAGTAGATAACTTGTTCTTATCTAAATGACCACTATACTGAGAAATGATTCATAGAACTTTAGCAGTCACTTAGCAAAGATTCCTATGCAGTAAGAAAAAAAAAAAAGAGAATAGAAGATACAATAACTGGAGGGACGTCTGGGTAGCTCAGCAGTTGACTGACTGGCTCAGGGCATGATCCCTGGGTTCCAGAATCAAGCTCCGCATTAGGATCCCTGTGAGGAGGAGCCTGCTTCTCCCTCTGCCTATGTCTCTGCCTCCCTCTCTGTCTCTCATGAATAAATAAAAAAAATAAAATAATAAAATAAAATAATAAAATAAAATAAATAAAATAAAATAAAAAAATAAAATAAAATAAAATAAAATAATAAAATAAAATAATAAAATATAAAATAAAATAAAATAAAATAAAATAAAATAAAATAAAATAAAATAAAATAAAATAAAATAAAATAAAATAAAATAGGGGCAGCCCCGGTGGCACAGCGGTTTAGCGCCGCCTGCAGCCCAGGGCGTGATCCTGGAGACCCTGGATCGAGTCCCACGTCAGGCTCCCTGTATGGAGCCTGCCTCTCCCTCTGCCTGTGTCTCTGCCTCTCTCTCTCTCTCTCTCTCTCTCTCTGCATCTCTATGAATAAATAAATAAAAATTTAAAAAAATAAAATAAAATAAAATAAAATAGAAGATACAATAACTGGAAAGAAACATACAAAACTGTAATTACTTGAAAGTGACATAGAAAATCTAATGACAATTAGAATTAACAATAATTAAAACCAGTAGGAAAGTTCTGCAAAGTTACCAAACACAAAGTCAATCTATAAAAAGTCAACAGCACTGGTCTCACATGTAAAGAGCTTAGGGGTTATCATCCCATCCTCACAACAAGAAAAAAGCTAAATAACTGAAAATCAACAATTCTTTTTAGAGCTATCAGAAAAGTAAAGTCACACCACAACTAATGTCCAGATAGTGTTAGGAAAACTAGCTCAATACTTGGCATGCATCAGAACAGCTGCAAATGAATAACAAAAAGACAGGGAATCTCAATAGAAAAACAGGCAAAGGATTTAAGTAAGCAAATCATTTAAAGGAAGTTCAAAGGCAAATAGGTGTAGAAATCAGAGAAATGCCCTAGAATTAGAGAAATACTAATTGTAATATTGAGGTAAACCTTAACATCCATCAGATTAATAAAAATTAAAAATCAGGTAACAGCAGTTGTAGGTAAGAAAGTAAAGAAATGATATCTCATCATCTACTGGAGGAGTGTAACTGAAGCAGTATCACAGAAAATAATCTGACAATACCTAATGAATTCCATATATATATATATTATCCTATGCTCCAACAATCACACATCTGAGTATAAACTAACACACAAACCAAAAGGCAACTTACATGAGGATATTTACCATGAGGATATTTACAATTATTTTGTAGTTACAGAAAGTTGAAAGTTACTTTAGGTGTCCATCCTTAAGGGAATAACAGATAAGCAAATGCAATGGATACAGAATCTAAAATACCGTACTACACTTAGAAGTAATATAGTATATGCATATGCAGCAACAAAATACATCTTAAATATTTAGAGTGAAAAGAGCTGAAACAAAGTATGATCTATAAGACAATACTGACAATACCATTTATATAAATTAACACAAAGACATACACAAAAATAACACTTTATTTTATCAGGATATATTATAAACACCTTAAAGCAAAAGTCTTTGAGGATAGAATAAATGGAATAGGGTTGTGGATAGTAAGATAAAAAATAAGTAAAATGATCCAATGGAGGAGTCATGCACCAATGATAATAGGATATCCACAATTAAGGAGAATTATTAATTGAATTCTATACTTGAGTTTCAAATGAAATGAAGAAACCAATAATAATAAAAAAGTAAAACTTATAATAATAACAAAAAAGAAACCCTATTAGGGATCCCTGGGTGGCGCAGCGGTTTGGCACCTGCCTTTGGCCCAGGGCGCGATCCTGGAGACCCGGGATTGAATCCGACATTGGGCTCCCAGTGCATGGAGCCTGCTTCTCCCTCTGCCTGTGTCTCTGCCTCTCTCTCTCTCTCTGTGACTATCATAAATAAATAAAAATTTAAAAAAAAGAAACCCTATTAAAGCAGTTCACTACATTAACCAGTTAAAAGAATTCTGAATATCTCCATAGATGCAGAAAGGTATTTAACATATTCCACCAGCTATTCATGATTTTTAAAAGAGAAAAACTTGAAGAACAAAGAATTGGTTTCTAAAAGGAACTTTGCCTGTGTCTCTGCCTCTCTCTCTCTCTCTCTCTGTGACTATCATAAATAAATAAAAATTTATAAAAAAAAAATAAAAAATAAATAAAAGGAACTTTAACAAATATCTAGACAATTCAGTATCAAGCATCATGATTTCTAGAAAACATGAGAAATATTCCCATTAACATCAGGAATGTACCAAGACATCTACTAGCATTGCTCTTAATCAATATTATGCTAAAGGCACTAACAAATGTAAAAAGACAAGTATAACAATATAATGATGAAAGTGACAAAATTGTCATTATTTGAAAACCATGGGCATGTCGGGTGGCTCAGAGGTTTAGCGCCACCTTCAGTCCAGGGTGTGATCCTGGAGACCCAGGATCGAGTCCCACGTTGGGTTCCCTGCGTGGAGCCTGCTTCTCCCTCGGCCTGTGTCTCTGCCACTCTCTCTGTGTCTTTCATGAATAAATAAATAAAACCTTAAAAAAAAAAAAAAAAGAAGAAGAAACAACCATAACCATCTTCATAGAAAATCGTGAGGGGGGGATCCCTGGGTGGCTCAGCAGCTTAGCCTGCCTTCAGCCCAGGGTGTGGTCCTGGAGTCCCGGGATCAAATCCCACATCAGGCTCCCTGCATGGAGCCTGCTTCTCCCTCTGCCTCTCTCACTCTCTTTGTCTTTCATGAATAAATAAATAAATTCTTAAAAAAAAAAATCCTGAAAGATGCAACCAAAACTATATGAATATGAGAATCCAATGTATGAAATTCAATAATGTTCTTATTTATAAGTAAATAAAGTAGAAATAGTAATTTTTAAATTCTCATTCACAATATGAACAAAACGATAAAATATCCAGGGGGAAAAAATCTAACCAAAAATGTAGAAGACTATTGTGCAGAAAACTATAAAACTTTACTAAAGAAAATATTTAAAGATCTGAATAAATGAAGAAACACATCACATCCATGTATAAGGATACTCAGTATTGAGTTTAGTTCTTTGGATTTGGATTAGACATAAATTTTAGATAGCTTAATGAAAAAAACAATTTAGACACTAAAGTTTATAGTAATAGGAAAAAGATATTTTCAGGCTCAAAAAAGGAGACAGGGAAAATATCAACAATTCAACAACAAAAAATGTGCAAAGGATATGAACAGTCAATTCATAGAGAAGGAAAATTAGAAGGCCAACCACTTTAGAAAAAAGAGTCACAATCTGGAAGGTAGAGAAATGCAGATTTTTAAAAAACAACAAGATAATATTATTTCCACCCAATAATATTTTTTTATGAAGATGGGAGGAAATAGAGACTTTTTCCTGACAGCAATTTGGCTGTATTTGGTAAAATAAAAAGTATGAACACATAGAAGATACCCAGAAGAAACTTTTTTTTAAGGTTTTTTTTTTATTTATTTGACAGAGGGAAAGAGAGAGAGAGAGCACAAGCAGGCAGAGTGGCAGGCTGAGGGATAGGGAGAAGCACTCAATCCCAGGACCCTGGGGTCATGACCTGAGCTGAAGGCAGATGCCCCACTGACTGAGCCACCCAATCACCCCTGAAGAAATTCATACTTGTGTTCCAAGATACATGAAGACATTCACTACAGCATGGCTTTTAACAGTAAAAACAGGAAACAATCTAAGTATCCAGCAGTAGGGGACTAGACAATTAAAATGTGACCTATTCATGACATGGGCCTATGTAACAGCTAAAAAAAAAATAAATAAATTATACTTATTTCCAATCTATATTGAAGAGATTTCAAATAATGAGTAAGGAAAATTGCAAATGATAGATACAATATGGTATCATACACATAAACTAAAATCACACAACATATACCATATTTAAGTAAGTAAAAGTATTTTAAAAATTGTTTACACAGAAGATACATTAAACTCTTCATAGAGGAAGCATCAGCAGAATTAGAAAGCTGAATTGAACTGGGGTGTTGGTTTAGGTCCCTAAGGCTTAAACAGTAATGTTTTGGCTCTTTTAAGAAAAATCTAAAATATGATTAAAAAATTAACAATGTTTAATTCTATATAGAGGAATAAAAGTATTGTTATACTATTCTTTGTATTTTCCTAAATTTTAAAAAATTCTTAAAGTATTAAAAAAATCTATTTCACTACAGCCCCATTAAATAAATTTATGAATATTTTTACAATATAAAGTCAGATTAAGGACAGTAGTTTGTGTGTGCCCACATACCTTGATCCAGCTCTGGATATGAGGGCATACACACAATAAAAATGAGGGAAACAGTCTACAGCATGAGTCTAACCAAGACTAGTGTATACTTTCTTTGGTAGGCAATGGAAACTGCAGATGCTTGAGCAAGTTTTGATATGGTTGGAGCTGGACTTTTAGGAGTATTCATCTTTCAAACTTGTGTAAAGGAGACTGAAATGTCACGATGATTTGGGAGGCCATTCATGAGAAATAAGCAAGAAGCAATATACTAGTATTAATAAATGGTAAGTAGTAATAAACATGGGAAGAAAATGATGATTCTCATTTCTCTCTCTACCTCTTTCACTATTATAGCCAACCACCAAAGATACTTGAAAAAATGCTAACTACAAGATACAGAAATCTTTTTTTTTTAAGATTTATTCATCTATTTGAAAGAGAGAGAGGACATGTACACAAGAGGGGGAGGAGCAGAGAGGGAGAGAGAGAATCTCAAGCAGACTCCCTGTTGAGTGTGGAGCCCAATATAGGGCTTGATCCCATGACCCTGAGATCATGACCTGAACAGTCAGACAGTTAACCAACTGAGCCACCCAGGACCCCTAGCAGATACACAGTCTTAATTCCTACTCCTCAATGGAAATACCCTCAATAATTTTGAAAGTTAAATAATTAATCTTTGTATGAAAATTATTCATAAATTTTGGTCATTCAGGCATTGATTTGACATTGCTATTTTATTAGACATTGCTACATTCATCTACCATGACCAAAATATGAGAATTTTTTTTTACCCATAGTAGCCACAAAATTAGTATCTGTTGTTCTCAGGTTGGGACATTTGTAACAAAAGTAATAAAAGTTTATTTACTGAACTACAACTTATTACATACCAAAAAGTAGTAGACACTTTCACATTTTCCAATTTAGCCCTTACTTTAGCACTCTAAGGTAGGCATTATATTTTATCCTCATTTAACTGATAGCAGAACTAAGGTTCAAAGATATGAAATAATCTGCCCAAGATCAGACTAAAGCTAAATGTTGATACTGAAAGTCTAATTACAAATCTATGCTCTTTCCACTCCTTAATCTCTTCCTAATCCTAATCTCTTCTGCTAAACAACATCATTTCTTTATGTCACATAAACAAAATCTTGAATTCCAAGTAGCAGTGAATGTTGACAAGTTCCCATTTTCTTTATTTTTATAAATAATTCTTTTTATAAGGAATTATGATATGTTGAGTTTTTTGTCTTTTTTTAAAGATTTTATTTATTTGAGAGAGAGAGAGCTACAGAAAGTATGAACAGGAGGTAGAGAAAGGGAGAGTGAGAAGCAGACTCCCCGCTGAGCAGGGAGCCTGACATGGGGCGGGATCCCAGGACCCTGAAATCATGACCTGAGCCAAAGGTAAACACTTAATTGAGCCACTCAGGCCTCCCTCTCCTAGAGTTTTAAAGAACACCTGCTTAACCTCTCCAAACTCAAGTTCTTGAAATAATATTAGTAATACTTTTTATATCACAGGATTGGTTTTATTAACTGAGATACTTTTAGTTACTGACCTAATTTGTTAATTGAGATTCAATAAGATAAAACAAGCTTTTAGCAAAGTATCTGGCATATAGTTAGTGCTAAATAATTATTATCATCCATTATTAACTTATTATATTTTATGAATATTTTATTACTGATAGGATTTAATCCTCTGATAAAGAACCCAAAGTCCCTGTAACCTTCTACAGCACAGGAGGATTACATTCTTGGTCCTCAATATACAATCATAGAGCATTACAACCTCAATTTCAAAAGCATCTACAAAAACAGTCTCTCTCTTCATTAATTTAAAAATATAGGAATTATCTAACAACAGCTCAATTAAACACTGGAATCATAGTATTTTAATTTTATAGCAAATAATTTTTTAGGTTAGCCTGACATCTAGTGGAATGATTGTAGCCATCTAAAAGATTTAAAATACATAACTTGAAAAAAAAAAAAAAACTAATAACATTCCATTAAAGGCCAATATATGATGTAAATGTTTCAAATAAAAAAGGGAAATCAACTTGAGCATTGCCTTATTGTCAGGCACTGTACTAAATGCTATCATATATCTTCTCTCATTCATTTGTTCAAAATAAGTATTTAGTGCCTGCTACATGCTAGGCACTTATTATACAGAATTTTTTAAAAATTGATATGATCCTTGTCCTTTTGGAGTTCATAGACTAGTAAGCAATAAGCTATTAAACAAATTATTCTACAAGCTATTAAAATTATAAAATGTGTTTAGAGTTTAAAGGACTTTAGAAGAGAATCCTTAACTTAGTAGGAAGTTCACAAAGGGCCTGAGGAAGTAATATGTAAGCCAACTTCTAATGTAGCAATGGGGATTTAAGACAGAAGGAATAGCACGTGTCAAGGTCCTGAGGTAGTAAAAGATTTGCTGCCAAATGAATTCAAAGAAGGGCAGTGTGTCTATAACTATGAGGAAAACACACAGTACCAGATCAGCTTAGAGAGGTCTATGGGGGCCAGATCAAGCAGGCCTTGCGAAAAAGTAGGCCTCGTTAAGGATTCATGATTTATCATTTTATCATATATAATGGAAGCCATCTGAAGTATCTAAGCAGAGATATGTGATGAGTAATAGGTTTTAAAAAAAAAAAAAAAAAAAAAAAAAACCTCTGGCAGGGCTCCTGGGTGGCTCAGTCAGTTGAGTATATACCCTCTGCTCAGGTCACAATTTCAGGGTCCTAGGATCAAGACCTGCATCGGGCTCCCTGCTGACCTTCTGTCTCTCCCCCTGCCCTCCCTCCCTGACTTGTCCTCTCTCTCAAAAAAATAAAAGAAATAAAAGAAATAAAATCTTTAAAACAACAACAACAACAACCCACTCTGACTCCTGTGGGGAGATAAAATGGAAGGAGATGAATGTGAATGTAGAAAGAACAATTAGAACCAACTGAGACACACACTCTCTCTCTCTGTGCATTTCTATGAATGAATAAATAAAATCTTTTTTTTTAAAAAGGCGGGGGCGGGCAGCCGCGGTAGCGCAGCGGTTTAGCGCCGCCTTCAGCCCAGGGCGTGATCCTGGAGACCCGGGATGGAGTTCCACGTCGGGCTCCCTGCATGGAGCCTGCTTCTCCCACTGCCTGTGTCTCTGTGCCCCTCCCTCCCTCCCTCTCTCTCTCTGAATGAATAAATAAAATCTTAAAAAAAAAAAAAACACCTGAGAGAGAATTTCAGTAGTCCAAATGATAGATGGTTTGGGCTCCGTCTATAGTGGTTGCTATCAAGATGTATTTTGAAAGTAGATTCAGATCCGAGTGATGAACTGGAAAATAGAAAGGAACTAGGGGTGAGGGACAAAAAAAAAAAAAAAAAAAAAACCTGAAAATACGTATTTCCATCTTGACCAATTGAGGTGAGAAAGTAAAGAAATAACAGATTTGAGAGCAAGACCAAGCCTTTATTACCAAAGAATAACTCAGAGACATTTATTTATCTGCAAACAAAATATAGAGGGAGACCGTCACTTGACTATTGTCAAGGAAAAACAAAGAACTGTACTTAGGAAAAAAAATATGCAGATAGTTTAGGAAGACCGAGTTTTGCTTCCATATCTTGAAAGGTAAACTAATTAACTAGCTGCAAAGAGGTCAGTCGCTTGTGGAGATTGTCCAAGGATAACACAGAAAACAGTTTCAACTGTGTTAGATTTCCCCCAAACCCTGAGAATTTGCTGTGGAGCACACATGGCAGGCTGTCCAAGGATAATGTCTACTAAGGCCCTTCCATTTACCTTAGATGAGCAAGCTGCATCACTTCTCTCATCAGTTCTCAACTCCCTTCTTTTGGTCAAAACATACTCCAAAAGATGCAAATTTCATCAAGAGGGTTTCAGTTCCCTTTTTTACTTAATATTATCATATGTATGTCAACTCAAAATACTGGATGTAAAACATTTAGATTTCCAGGGGACCCCTGGGTGGCTCAGCGGTTTAGTGCCTGCCTTCAGCCCAGGGCGTGATCCTGGGGTCACAGGATCAAGTCCCACATCTGGCTCCCTGCATGGAGCCTGCTTCTCCCTCTGCCTCTGAGTCTCTCGTGAATAAATAAATAAAATCTTTTTAAAATAAATATATACATACATACATACATAACATTTAGATTTCCAGATTTGATTCTATTGATCTTGCTGACTAGATAAGCAAGGAAAAAATCATGCAGAATCATATAGGACAGGTTACAGATTTTCTTCCTCATCCTGAGAATACTGAGAAACATTAAAGATTTGTAATCAAGGGAAAAACTTGATTAGAACCTGAATTTTTAAAAAATAGAAAATTTTATGATATAAGACATTTGGAAAGTTGCTCACTATTTGCTAATATTAACGAACTACAGTTAGTTTTGTTTTAGGTACAATAATGGTATTATGGTTATATTTTACCAAAAAAAAAAGAGTTATTATCTTTTTAAGATTTACATGTTGAAGTATTAATGGATGAAATGAAAATAAAAGAGGTAGTCATCTCTGTATACATGAATGGAGGCAATTATCTGTGGTATAAAGTGAGAAGAGTACAGGAATAAAGATGATGCCTTTGAGGAACTTCATCTATTAAAGGTCAGAGAGATGAGGATGAGTAAAGAAACTGAAGAATATCCACTTGAGAAGTAGAAGGAAAATCACAGGAATATTATGTCATAGAAGCCAAAGGAAGAGAGATATGGAAAACAAATAATGCACATAAAGTACTTAACACAGTGCCTGGAATATGGCAAATTCTCTCTAAATACTGCATTTATCATGATGGTGAATGAGAAGGAAGTGGTACAAAATACCAAGTAATGGTAAAAGAATAAGAGAAATCACTAGTGACCTTTAGAAGAGTAATTTTTGTTTGGTGGGTGGGGAGGAGCTACATTTATAGTGGTTTCAGAGGTAAATAGGAGGTATAGACATGGAGACACAAATTGGAGATAATTCTTTTAAGATGTTTGGTTCACATAGGAGGGAGATAAATAAGGCAGTGGTTAGAATAACATCGTGAGAGTAAATAGAGGCAGGTTTTGGTTTTGTGGCTATTTAGGAATTTAAAACTAGGAGAGACTTAAGCATGTTTAAATGCTGGTAGGGAACTTGTAGAAAGGGAGAGAACAAAAATAATAGGAAAGAAAAGGGATAAATATAGGAGTCTTTTTTTTTTTTTTTTTTATGATAGTCACACAGAGGGCGGGGGGCGGGGCAGAGACATAGGCAGAGGGAGAAGCAGGCTCCATGCACCGGGAGCCCGATGTGGGATTCGATCCCGGGTCTCCAGGATCGCGCCCTGGGCCAAAGGCAGGTGCTAAACCACTGCGCCACCCAGGGATCCCTAAATACAGGAGTCTTAAAAAGGTGGGAGAGATAGGATTCAGAACAGAGAAAGGCCTGATCTTCAATGGACAGAAGGACAACTCCTCTATTATAACAGGAAAGAAGGAGAAAGGGTAGATGTAGGCAGACTGTAAAGGATGTCTCCATTCTCCCTTCCCTAGGAAAATAATTCTCTGGACCACATTCCATGGCCTTTTAGAATACAAAATTGTGGAATTTCCTGGTCTCATTTTCTGGTGCAATATTTTATATATTTTATACTGTAGTTCATTCTCTTTCTTAAAACCTTCTCCTGCCTTTTTAAATATATTTGAAGTAGACCAAAAAAAAAAAAAAAAGTCTTAAAAATAATGGGGTGCCTGGGTAGCTCAGTTGGTTAAGCAACTGACTTGATTTCAGCTCAAGTCATGATCTCAGAATCATGAGATGGAGCCCCATGTTGGGCTCTGAGCTGCTGAGCATAAGATTCTCTCTCCCTCTTCCTCTGCCCCTCCTCTACTCATGCTCTTAAAAAACAAAAAAACACATAAATAAGAATATAATGAATACCCATATATACTAGCTTAAGAAGTACAAATGAAATTCCAATTCTATTTTCTTCCTTTCTCCCATGGATAATCACTATTTTGATACATTTCTTACTCCTGTGCTTGTTTTAATACTTTTACCACTTACTACACTGTACATGTATCATATGTACACAATGTATATGAATACATCTTCCAACAATGTAAAACATTGATGTAACTATTTTAGTCTTTCAGTGACAGTCTGGGAGAGGTAAATTTTCTCAGCCTTTATCTGAAAGGTGCCATTATTTAGCACTCTAAAGTGATGGTTTTTTCTTTGCTGCACTACAATTTCACTGCAACATGTCTAAGGTGTATTTCTTTTTATTTATTCAGCTTGACACTCCTGATTATTGACTTTGAGACATTATTTCAACAATTCTGGGAAATTATCAACTATTATTTCATCAAACTTGTCTCTCTCCTTTTTATCTTGCTTTCTGGAAATTTTGCTGGATAGTAACTTTCTCACTCTCTCCTCAGTTTTCTTTCTTTCTTCCTTTTTTTTTTTTTTTTTTTTTTTAGAGATTTTATTTGAGAGAGAAATAGAGAAATAGAGAAAGCATGAGTGGAGGGGAGGAACAGAGGGAGAGGGACAAGCAGATTCCCTGCTGAGCAGGGAGTCTAACCATGGGGCTCTATCGCAGGCCTGACCTGAGCCGAAGGAAGAGACTTAACCGACTGAGCCACCCAGGTACCCCTCGCCTCAGTTTTCTTAATTCATACTTTTCATTCCCTATTTCTCCATGCTGCCTTCTGTATAACTTCCTAAGAACTCTCTTCCATCTATTAATATCTCTTTTTCTGTATCTAATAAGCTATCAGTCCATTAAATGTTTATTTTAAATGTATTTTAAATTTCTGGATGTTCTATTTTTTTAATCTGTCATTTTCACACACTCTTACTATTTTCTTTAGGTTTTAATCCTCCTTTCCTTCTCATTCTGTACATCTCCAGATGGAAACCTTATCTATCATATCTATGTAAATGACTCTAGAGTCTGCATCTTTAACCCAGTCTTCTTTCCCATGCTGTCAGGTTTATCTGACTACCTCATGTATAGTGGAGTAATAATATGTCCCTTCTATGATGTCCCATAGCACTTCTCTCTTCTACTCAATTAATACTTGGCAATACACAGCCTCACAGTGTAGGTTTTCTTTGCATGTGAATAAAACCAGATTATTTGCCCCAGAGCACGAGGATCATATTTTGTACTTCTTAGCAAGATTTCTGAATATCTATAACTCCACTGACCACTTAAATGCCTTCAAAGCTAAGCTTTCTTAGATTTGACCTTCAGTATGTTATGTGTGCCTGTTCTTTGACAGAAGGGACTATCTTTTATTGTTGGTATCCACCGAATATATCATAGGGGTTGCTCATAATAGGCATCTGCTAGTTGATCTGATTGGTGAGCAACAGGTTAAGTGGGTCCTTTTGAAATTTTTCTCGAAAGCTTAAGAATTTAAACTTCTACTGCTCTGATGACTGGGTCTCCAATACCTCCATACCTCTCTTACTTCCATACTTCAAAGCATCAGTTAATAACTGATATGTACCTTTCAGGATAGAAAGCTTATTGCTAGTGTAAGTTGCATTAATTTAACTTGTTATTTTAATCTTCCTTGTTTATCTTCATTCCAAGTCACAAAGTAGTATCACTAACTGAAGTACAAAATAAAATTAAAATCAGGCCTTATTTTATAGTGGAATAAGTATTTAGTCCTCCTAGTGAAAACATGGGCATAAAGGGCAAGATATTTCTACAAATGCTTTGAGAGTAATGCTGCCAATAACACGTTTATTCAGGATTAAATGATGTGATGAGCTAAATTATTCCAAGATCCTAAGCATAATAGGAAAGAAATTATGTCATTTTGAGGTGAGGGAATGTTTTGGCTTGTTGGCTAATAATAATGGCTGATATCTAAGTCATGTGAATTGCATCAAAATTTTTCATTTGAAACATAATGCAGATTTAATTATTATATTAATTCTTAAACATGAAATACCAGACAAAATTAATTAGATTCCTTGTTCTCACATAATAAATTTTTCAGAAGAAACTGGAATTCTGTTTATTTTCCCCTTCCTCACTCTTTTATACAATGAATGCATTTCTGTTGTAAAATCCTAGAGTAGTTATTAAGTATATATGATTTTTTAAAAATATTTATTTATTCACTCATGAGAGAGAGAGAGAGAGAGAAAGAGAGAGAAAGAGAAGCAGAGACACAGGCAGAGGGAGAAGCAGGCTCCATGCAGTGAGCCTGACGTGGGACTCGACCCCAGGTCTCCAGGATCATATCCTGGGCTGAAGGTGGCGCTAAACCGCTGAGCCACCCAGGCTGCCCAAGTATATATGATTAAATGTGAAATTTCCCCCTTTATCCTCTGAGGCCCTTCCCACTCTTTGTCTCTTTCTCTATGTGTATCATTGTGTACCTATGTAGGTGTATGAATAAATAAATGGAATCACACTGTAGGTATGTTATATGACTTGCTTTTTCCCCTTAAGAATATAGCTTAGGGATTTTTTCCATAAATGGGTGATGAGTATTAAGGAGGGCATTTATTACAATGAGCACTGGGTAGTATATGTAAATGATGAATCACTAATTTCTACTCCTGAAATCAATATTACATTTTATGTTAACTAACTAGAATTTAAACAAAAATTTAGGGAAAAAAGCAATATTGCAAGACAATATTTGTTTGCTTATCTTTGCATAAACATGACTTTGAATAGATTTCTATAAATAGAATTTCTGAGTCAAAGAGCTTATATGTTGTAAATTTTGACAAATATGTAAATTACCATTTCAAATATCTTGATCATATACTTCCTCCAACAGTGTATGAGAGCACTTGCTTTCCTACATCCTCCAATAACACTGGACATTAATGCTGACTCTCTGTTTAACTCCTGACTGAAAAATATAAATAATAAAAGCTATGTAAGGTTGTAGGATGACAAAGGAAAAATTTAAAAATATGAGCTCCCATTACCTCACCTTTAATATAATAATTTAACAGATAATGTCTAAGGTTGAAACAGATAGTTTTTTAAGAAGGGAAAAAAAAAAAAAAACTCATACAAAATTACTCTAATGACTCCAAGAGGGATCTTGTAGTATCTAATCTCTCTCATATAGAAGAAATACATGAGGTTTAGCTATTCACTTTTTTTTTTTAAGATTTTATTTGAGAGAGAGAGAGAGAGAGTGTGTGCACAAGTGGGTTGGGGAAGGGCAGAAAAAGAGGGAGAAGCAGGCTTTCTGCTCAGCAAGGCTCCATCGCAGGACCCAGGAATCATGACCTGAACTGAAGGCAAATGCTTACCGCTGAGCCACCCAGGTGCCCCTGCTGTTTGAATATTTCTAATGAGTAGGAACTGTTTATTAAATCAATAAAACCGCTACTCTAAAATCCAAAAAATAAAAATAGAAAATGTTATAAGTACATACACAGACTGAAAATCCAAGCAGTAAAGGAAGATACAAATGAAAAGTGAAAAGCTCAAACCCTTCTCACTCCTTACCATGTACCTTTCCCCAAAAGAATCAGTGTGGTTTATTTATATTTTTTTAAGCTATGCATATACAATGTACTTATATAAGTACACACATTCCTTTTTTATTTACACAGAGGACTCAAAAATTGTTCTGCACCTTGCTTCTTTTAAAAAATACACCTTGGAGATCTTTCCATATCAGCACTTTTGGATACACATGTCCACTGCAGGTCCTTGCTTCCCTACTCACACAGTGTTTGCAATACTTCATGAAGAAAAAATTCCAACAGACCAACCAGAGTACAAGGCAAGTATGTATGGAAACTGCCAATCACTTACACCATGGAACAGGATGACAGAAGGAAAGGGCAATCCATAGTTCTTCCTTTTAGTCTTTCCTCACTCATTAGTAAGCCAAAGGTAGAGAATAATGGTACAATGTGCCTATATCAAGAAACAAAATTTTAGAAATTAAATTAGATTTGTGCAACACTTCCACTATTTTGGTAATAATGAAATGTAAATGCATATACACCTATGAGATACAAATTGTGTCAATGATCAAAAGATCATTATGCATACATGTTAAATGTTCTTATATTTTCATTTTAAAATTGGCATTATACAATATGAAGATGTATAGTAAATTCATGCTAACAATTTAAATTTTTAGTTTTTCTTGTTTAGAATTATGTTCAATAGCAAATAAAACACAAAAACACTATGAAAGTTGAAAAAGAAACCACAGAAGAAGGGAAACCACAGACTAGATAACATTTTAAATTAGACAAAATTTATTTTTTATTTTAGTGCCTTTGAATGGCACTTTCCTCCTGCTCCTTGAACTGGGGGGCTTCATACTTTCATTTGTACCGTGCTCTACAAGTTTTGTTGCTGCTCTGTTTATCATCCTAAAAACTGAGAGGAAGTTGCAATGTAGTAGAAAGAGCCCAGGAGATTTTCAGTTCTTGCCCTTCAGTAGCATGGCAGAGATTGATAGTTGTTTGTCCTGTAACTATTCTTACCTTCTTCCTTACTAAGAGCACCACTGTTTTGTTCAGGATAACAATGGGCCTTGTTAAATATTAGTATTTTTTAAACAGGGCACATTGGATTTACCAAACTCTATTGTATAATAAGAAACCAAATGACCCAGGTCTGGCCAATGACGTAAATGAAAGTTTACTAGATGGGGCTTGTGAAAAAGTTATTTTCTTGATTTAAAAAAAAGAGAAAGCAGCCTCAGTTGGCAAGTACCTTCTTCCTCACCTTTCTTTTTTTTCAACCTTAAAGATATATGTGATGCCTGGAAATATGAAACCATCTTGTGAAAAAAGAGGATGAAAGCTACATGCTAAGAACAGCAAAATTGAAACACAGAAAGCTGTCCCCCGCCCCGAGGTCCCTAGTAAGTGAAGCTTACTTATTTGGGTAAGTCACTGTACCCAGGTTTCTGTTAATGGAGCTGATCACAATCAGTCTCTAATACCAACAGACTAGATAACATGAAAACTCTTCCACTACACCTGGTGGGTGAGATGCAGAAAGAAATTTTTTTAATGCATGCTTGAGCTTACAAAAATAGAGGGAAATACGTAAACAGCAGAAATAAAGAAGGAACTGAACATCAGAGCCTGGAGCACACAATATGACCCTGTCTAGAGTGGGGAGGGGATAGGTAAGGAAGGTACTGGAATGTTTAAACCCATATGATAACTGAAGATAAAATTTTGAGCACTTGCTGAAAGCAGAAATTAGAAACTATAAGCCCTTCCTCATACTCTCTCCCTACATACATAAATTAAAACTCTGGGAAGTTGGGACACCTGGGTGGCTCAGCGGTTGAGGGTCTGCCTTCAGGTCAGGGTGACCCCAGGATCCGGGATTGAGTCCCACACTGGGCTCCCTGCAAGGAGCCTGCTTCTCCCTCTGCCTATGTCTCTGCTTCTCTCTCTCTGTGTGTTTCTCATGAATAAATAATCTTAAAAAAAAAAAAAGAACTCTGGGAAGTTGTGTATCCTCAGTGAAAGGATAAATTAGACAAAATGTACCCCCTAGCACACCAAGAGGACAGAGAAGCTTCTCTGTCATGGCATGAACTCTGAAAAGAGAGGAAAAATGGTCTTCCAAGAGAATGTATCATCATGATTTGTGTTCCAGGAGGTTTGGGTTTCAAATTTACAATATCTGAATAATCCTGGAACTTCTAAGTCCAGAAAGAAATTCATATAAAAATTGGTCTCTGGCCAGGGATAACCACAAGGATCTGTGACAGAAGCAAATTTTTTTTAAAAATTACTAAAACTTAGTTCTTTTTTTTAAAAAAAGAAGCTACAAGACATAAAAGGAATCATCAGACATGACAAACAACAGTATTAGATTCCTGGGCAGCCCCGGTGGCGCAGCGGTTTAGCGCCGCCTGCAGCCCAGGGTGTGATCTGGAGACCCTGGATCAAGTCCCACGTCAGGCTCTCTGCATGGAGCCTGCTTCTCCCTCTGCTGTGTCTCTCTCTCTCTCTCTCTCTCTCTCTCTGCATCTCTATGAATAAATAAATAAAACCTTAAAAAAAAACAGTATTAGATTCCTAATCACAAAAGATTGCATCTGTATGATAGCATTTATGTAGTTTAAATATAAATTAGTAGAGTTCCATATATAATCAGTGAAGATATAAAACACAATAGATTTAATTAAGCTAATTTAAAAATAGTGATTAACTCTTCAGAAAGAGAGGCAGGGAAAGAATGTCAAAAAACAAAATTAAAATTAAAAAAAAAAAAAAAAGATGAAGAACTGATCCAGATTCAAGGAGGATTGAGCAACATGACAGCTGGGTGCAACACCTGATCTTAGCTTGGGTGCTTTTGCTATAAAAACATTATTGGAATAATTGGCAAAGCTTGAAAAAGCTTTCTGGCAAAGGATGTACAGAAGTTTTTGTACTATTTTTGCAATTTTTTGTTTGTCTGAAATTATTTCAATATAAGACAATTATTTAAAAAAAAATAAAAAAGATGGGTTCCAGTTCAACATGGTGATGTAGGAAGATTCTTAACTCACCTCTTCCCACAGACATACCAAATCTACAGCTACTTATGGAACAATTTCCTCTGAAAAAAACTAAAGCCTGGCTAAGCAGTAACTACACATTGGGTAAAAAAGCCACATCAAAGCAGGTAAAAGAGGCAAGGACACAATCTTGCCATAAGTTGCCATAAACCTCACCTGGAGTGTGGAGACCTATAGTCAGGAGGGAAATTCAAAACCTGGAGCTTGTCCTTGAGGAGCAGAATTTGAACTCATATCCAACATCCCAACTTTTAAGATCTGCACTTGAGAGATGAACCCCCAAAACATGGAGCTTTGAAAACCAACAGAGTTCCCACCATAAGACTGTAGCAATCTAAGAAACAGCTCTCAAAGGGCTCACATCATGCTTAGACTCAACCACCCAGAGCCCAGCTCAGAAGCAGCTGATACACTCAGACTTTAAGTGAAAAAGGTTCACCTGCTTATATTAAGCATTGGCCTGAGGGGCAGACATCTAATTTGATACACTTAAGAGCCTGCTGAAACCCTCTCTGGGGAAAAAGACTGGTGGGCAGCATTGTCACACTCTTCCACTGCCTTGCTCTAGCCAACAGGCACAATCTCTTTCTTTTTTCTTTTTCTAGTGGATGCTATATTTACATTCTTCCAAGGGGCCTATGGAGCTACTCAGGGAATTTAGCCAGTGGATGCCATCTTTGTACTTTCCCTTTGCCTTGAAACAGCTTGCTATCATCTCCCAGAAAAAACCTCCCATAATACTCTGGAGCCCCAATTCTTGTGATTACTGCCCAGAGGCACCTCTAGATTGTCTAGCTCTGGTAGCCAACAGGGCTTATGCTTACAATCCCAAAGGACTATGCATACTTGCATACTTTAATAGCTGCTGCCTGATGGTCTATCTTCCAATTAGCCTGAATCTAGGTGCTGGTTGAGATCCTCCCCTTTGTGACACCAACAGGTTTTGGCATACCCTCAGCTACCGGGAGCTATTAAAAATATAATAGGTAGCTTAGACAATTACAAAGGTCTGAGAGAAAACCAAGAGCTAAGGCAGGGTTGAATGGCAACATTCATCTCCTACACAAGGCCACCACTTCAAGACTGGGAGAGGTAGATATTTCTTCTAATACAGAGAAACTAAGTCAAGAAAAAATGAAGAAACAGAAGAATATGTTCCAAATAAAAGAAAAAGATAAAACCTCAGGGGAAAAAAAACCTTAATGAAGCAGGGGTAAGTAATTTATCTGATATAGAGCTCATAATGGTCATAAAGATGTTCACCAAACTTGGGATAAGAATGAATGAACACGGGGATCCCTGGGTGGCGCAGCGGTTTGGCACCTGCCTTTGGCCCAGGGCGCGATCCTGGAGACCCGGGATCAAATCCCACGTCGGGCTCCCGGTGCATGGAGCCTGCTTTTCCCTCTGCCTATGTCTCTGCCTCTCTCTCTCTCTCTGTGACTATCATAAATAAATAAAAAAAAAAAAAATTTAAAAAAAAAAAAAAAGAATGTATGAACACAGTGAGACTTCAACAAAGAGACAGAAAATACTAGAAAGTACCAACTAAAAGCCACAGAACTGAAGACTACAATAACCAAACTTAAAAACAGACTAGAGTGGTTCAACAGCAGGCTAGATGAACAAAGTTAAAGTTTCAGTTAGGGACACTTGATGGTGGCTCAGTGGTTGGGTCAGATGATAATCCTGGGATCAAGTCTCCAATCAGATTCCCCACAAGGAGCCTGCTTCATCCTCTGCCTATATGTCTGCCCCTCTCTCTGTCTCTCATGAATAAATACATAAAATCTTAAAAAAAAAAAATTTCAGTTAATTTGAAGATAGGACAGTGGACTTCATCCAATCAGAACAACAGAAAGAAAATATAATGAAAAAAAGGGAAGATAGCTTATGGGCCTTGGGGAACAACATCAAAAGACTAACATCCTATAGGAATCCCAGAAAGAGAAAAGAGAGATAAAGGGATAAAAAATTATTTGAAGAAATAATGCCTGAAAACTTTTTTAACCTAGAGAAGTAACCAGATATCCGGATCCAGGAAGCCCAGAAAGTTCCAAATAAGATGACTCCATGGAGACCCATACTAACAGATATTATAATTAAAATGTCAAAAGTCAAATACAAAAAAGAGAATCTCAAAAGCTACAAGAGAAAGACAACTTGTTATGGACAAGCAGATGTTTTTTGTAAAAACTTTGCAGGCCAGAAGGGAGTGCCATGATTCAAAGTACTGAAGAAAAAAACTTCCAACCATGAATACATGAATAGTTATCATTCAGAACTGAAGAAGAGGTAAACAGTTTTCTAGACAAGCAAAAGCTTAAAAAGTACATCATCGCCAACTGGCTTTACATAAAAGGGCAGATGGATTTCTTCAAGCTGAAAAGAAAAGGTGCTAATTAGTAATAAGAAAACATATGAAAGATATCTCACAGGAAAGGTAAAAATACAGTAAAGGTAATGGTACTAACTTATAAAGTTAGTATAAAGGTTAAAAGAAAAAAGCGGGGCGGGGGTGGGGTGGGGGGGCAAGACAGCGGAGGAGTAGTGTCCTCACCTCACCGGGCCCCACCAACTTACCTGGATAACTTTCAAACCATCCTGAACACCTACGAACTCAACCTGAGATTTAAAAAGAGAACAGCTAGAACGCCTCAGAGAGAAGGGTTTTCGCTTCTAGCAAGGTAGGAAGGTGGAGAAAAAATAAAAAGGAATCCAGTGGGGGAGGGGCCCATGTGGAGCCGGGCTAAGGGGGTGGCGAGAGCCTGGGGACAGGGGGGCCCCCAGCACCGGAGAAGTGGGAACTTCAAAAATCTGCACTGGATTCTTCCCCAAGGGAAAGGCGCTCAGCAGGGAAACCCGGCAGGACCGCAGAGGAGACAAGAACACCTCCAGTCTCCCGGGGTCGCCCGAGGAGGGGCGCAGGAGAGAGCGGCCCACACACCCCCGGCCGAGCTCAGTAAAGGGCTGGAGCCCGCGCCCGGGGGTCCTGGGGAGAAGCCGGTGGGTCGGGGGGGGCTCCGGGAGGAGGGGGCTGCGCCCTGCTGCCTTGGGGGCTCCCGGGAACGCAATCCCAGGGTCCCAGAGGACACGGTCCAGGATCCTGTGTCCCCCCCCCTCTGGGGACAGGCAGAGGCAGGGAGGGCACAGGACAGTGGGGAGCTCCTGCCCCCGGCGCCCCCAGGCTGTGCAGATCAGCGCCCCCCACCCCGGGAGCACGTAGGCCAGTGCGGACTGGGAACTGCGGTGGTTACTGCGGGAGCTGACTCCAGGGCTGGAGACCTGGCCACCGCCAGTGGTGGTGTTCCTCCTGGTATCACCCTGTGCCTGGGAGTGGCAGGGCCCCAGAGAACAGGGGCCTCACGGGGTCAATAGCTCCCACTGAGCCCGGCACTGGCGGGGCGGGGCAGCTCCCCCAGGTGCACACACCTGAGAGTCAGCACAGCAGCCCCTCCCCCAGAGACCAGCTGGAGGGACAGGGGAAGAACAGGTTCTTGGCCGAGCAGTGCTGGAAAGCTCCAGGGGAAGTCAAGGGATCTAAGTATATAGAACCAGAGGGTACCCCTCCTATTTTTTTTCCTTTTTCCAGTACAACTTGTTTTTATATCAGAATGTAAATTTCCAATTTATTTCTCTTTTCCCACCTTAACTACGATATTTTACCTCCACTTCATTTTTAAGATTCTTCCTTTTTGACTTTCATATTTCAATGACAGGTCCTAGAGGATTTTCCACCTCTAGATTCCCTTCAACATACTCAACTTAATTTTGGGAGATATACAAGATTTTTTTGTTTTGTTTTGTTTTTTGTTTTCTCTGGCTCATTTTGTTCTACAATGGCAGAAGTTAATACCTTTTAAAACATGACCAGCATGCACCCAGAACCTAATGGTGCTGGTTCATTCTGTGAGATTTATCATTCCCATTCTGCTGCGCCCCCCCCCCACAAGTATTTCTGGTTTATATAAATTTGGGACTGAGCATCTTCTAACACACAGAACTTAATATACTCAGAAACAAGAGGATCACCCTCTAGAGCCCCTCAAGCAGACTACATATTCCCTCCACTACAACTTTGTCACCACCACCACCTCCCAGTCCACCCTGGTTTTTTTTTTCTTTGTTTTTTTTTTTTTTCTCTTCAGATTCTTGGCCTTTTACTTCTTACTACTTTAAAATTTGGTTTTCACTTTAGTGGTCCTTTTGTTTTATTTTATTCTGATCTTTGTATTAAATTCTGGTCTCTGACCTCAGCAGAATCATCTAGGGTGAAATTTACTTAGGTTGTGGTTGATAGTCTTGACTCAGCCCACTCATACAGCCACTCTGCATTGAGCAAAATGACGAGAAAGAAGAACTCACCTCAAAAGAAAGAATCAGAAACACATAATTTGGATTACAATTCGATGTCAAAAGAAGCACAATTATAAAGCTAATGGTGGCTCTGGAAAAAAGCATAAGGGAATCAAGAGACTTCATGACTGCAAAATTTAGATCTAATCAGGCTGAAATTAAAAATCAATTAAATGAGATGCAATCCAAAATGGAGGTCCTAATGACAGGGTTAATGAGGTAGAAGAAAAAATGAGGGACATAGAAGACAAGTTGATGGCAAGGAAGGAGGCTGAGGAAAAAAGAGAAAAACAAAAGACCATGAGGAAAGGTTAAGGGAAATAAATGATAGCCTCAAAAGGAAAAATCTACATATAATTGGGGTTCCAGAGAGTACCGAGAGGGACAGAGGGCCAGAAAGCATATTTGAACAAATCCTAGCTGAGAACTTCCCTAATTTGGGGAGGGAAACAGGCATTCAGATCCAGGAGATGAAGAGGTCCCCCCGCAAAATCAATTAAAACCGTTCAACACCTTGACATTTAATAGTGAAACTTGCAAATTCCAAAGATAAAGAGAAAATCCTTAAGTAGCAAGAGACAAGAGATCCCTAATTTGTATGAGGAGAAATATTAGATTAACAGCAGACCCCTCCACAGAGACCTGGCAGGCCAGAAAGGGCTGGCAGGATATATTCAGGATACTAAATGGGAAGAACATGCAAGCAAGAATACTCTATCCAGCAAGGCTCTCATTCAGAATAGGAGGAGAGATAAAGAGCTTCCAAGATAAGCAGAAACTGAAAGAATATGTGACCACCAAACCAGCTCTACATGAAACATTAAGGGGGTCCCTGTAAAAGAAAGAGGAAGCCCAAAGAAATAATCCACAAAAACAGAGACTGAATAGGTATTACGATGACACTAAATTCACATCTTTCAATAGTATCTCTCAACATGAATGAGCTAAATGATCCCATCAAAAGATGCAGAGTTTCAGACTGGATAAAAAAGCAAGACCCATCTATATGCTGTCTACAAGAGATTCATTTTAGACCTAAGGACACCTCCAGCCTGAAAATGAAAGGGTGGAGAACAATTTACCATCAAATGGTCCTCAAAGAAAGCTGGGGTAGCAATCCTCATATCCAATAAATTAAAGTTTGTCCCAAAGACTGTAGTAAGAGATGATGAGGGACACTATATCATACTTAAAGGGTCTATCCAACAAGAAGACCTAACAATCATGAATATTTATGTCCCTAATGTGGGAGCTGCCAAGTATATCAATTAATAACCAAAGTAAAGAGACAGATAATAACACACTAATAGTAGGAGACATCAACATGGCACTTTCTGAAAATGAAAGATCTTCTAAGCACAACATCACGAAAGAAACAAGAGCTTTAAATGATACACTGGACCAGATGGATTTCACAGATATATACAAAACTTTGCATCCAAACACAACTGAATACACATTCTTCTCAAGTGCACATGTAACTTTCTCCAGAATAGACCACATACTGGGTCACAAATCAGGTCTCAACTGACACCAAAAGATTGGGATTGTCCCCTGCATATTTTCAGACCATAATGCTTTGAAACTAGAACTCAATCACAAGAAGAAATTTGGAAGAAACTCAAACATGTGGAGGTTAAAGAGCATCCTGCTAAAAGATGAATGAGTCAACCAGGAAATTAAGAGAAAAATAAAAAGATTCATGGAAACTAATGAAAATGAAGATACAAACATTCAAAATCTTTGGGATACAGCAAAAGCAGTCCTAAGATGGAAATACATAGCAATACAAGCATCCCTCAGAAAATTGGAAAAAACTCAAATACACAAGCTAAGCTCACACCTAAAGGCACTGGAGAAAGAACAGCAAATAAAACCTATACCAAGGAGAAGAGAGTTAATAAAGACTCGAGCAGAACTCAATGAAATAGAGACCAGAACTGTAGAACAGATCAACAAACCAGGAGTTGGCTCTTTGAAAGAATTAATAAGATAAACCATTAGCCATCCTTATTAAAAAGAAAAAAGATTCAAATTAATAAAATCACAAATGAAAAAGTAGAGATCACAACCAATACCAAGGAAATACAAAAAATTTTAAAAACGTATTATAAGCAGCTATATGCCAATAAATTAGGCAATCTAGAAGAAATGGACGCATTTCTGGAAAACCACAAACCACCAAAATGAACAGGAAGAAATAGAAAACCTGAACAAGCCAATAACTAGGGAGGAAATTGAAGCAGTCATCAAAAACCTCCCAAGACACAAAAATGCCAGGGGAATTCTATCAAATGTTTAAAGAAGAAATAATACCTATTCTACTAAAGCTGTTCCAAAAGATAGAAAGGGACAAAACACTTCCAAACTCGTTTTATGAGGCCAGCATCACCTTAATTCCAAAACCAGACAAAGACCCCACCAAAAAGGAGAATTATAGACCAATCCCCCTGATGAACACAAATGCAAAAATTCTCAACAAGATACTAGCCAATAGGATCCAACAATACATTAAGAAGATTATTCACCATGACCAAGTGGGATTTATCCCCAGGATGCAAGGCTGGTTCAACACTTGTAAAGCAATCAATGTGATAGAACATAACAAGAGAAAAAACAACCATATGATCCTCTCAATAAGATGCAGAGAAAGCATTTGACAAAATACAGCATCCATTCTTAATCAAAACTCTTCAGAGTGTAGGGATAGAGGGAACATTCCTCAGCATCTTAAAAGCCATCTACAAAAAGCAAATATCATTCTCAATGGGGAAACACTGAGAGCCTTTCCCCTAAGATCAGGAACAGGACAGGGATGTCCACTCTCACCACTGCTATTCAACATAGTACTAGAAGTCCTAGCCTCAGCAATCAGACAACAAAAATAAATTAAAGGCATTCAAATTGGCCAAGAAGTCAAACTTTCCCTCTTTACAGATGACATGATACTGTACACAGAAAACCCAAAAAACTCTGCCCCAAGATTGCTAGAACTCATACAGCAATTCGGCAGTTTAGCAGGATACAAAATCAATGCCCAGAAATCAGTGGCATTTCTATACACTAACAATGAGACTGAAGAAAGAGAAATTATGGAATCAATCCCATTTACAATTGCACCCAAAGCATAAGCTACCTAGGAATAAACCTAACCAAAGAGGTAAAGGATCTATACCCTAAAAACTACAGAACACTTCTGAAAGAAATTGAGGAAGACACAAAGAGATGGAAAAATATTCCATGCTCACGGATTGGAAGAATTAATATTGTGAAAATGTCAATGCTACCCAGGGCAATTTACACATTCAATGCAATCCCTATCAAAAATGCCTTGGCCTTTCTTCAGAAAGTTGGAACAAATAATCTTAAGATTTTTGTGGAATCAGAAAAGATCCCGAATAGCCAGGGGAATGCTGAAAAAGAAAACCAGAGCTAGGGGCATCACAACGCCGGATTTCAAGTTATAGTACAAAGCTGTAATCCTCAAGACAGTGTGGTACTGGCCCAAAAACAGACACATAGATCAATGGAACAGAATAGAGAACCCAGAAATGGGCCCTCAATTCTATTGTCAACTAATATTCAACAAAGCAGGAAAGACTATCCACTAGAAAAAGGACAGTCTCTTCAATAAATGGTGCTGGGGAAATTGGACAGCCACGTGCAGAAGAATGAAACTAGACCATTCTCTTACACCATACACAAAGATAAACTCAAAATGGATGAAAGATCTGAATGTGAGACAAGAATCCATCAAAATCCTAGAGGAGGGGCAGCCTGGGTGGCTCAGCAGTTTAGTGCTGCCTTCAGCCCAGGGCCTGATCCTGACAACCCAGGATCGAGTCCCACGTTGGGCTCCCTGTGTGGAGCCTGCTTCTCCCTCTGCCTGTGTCTCTGCCTCTCTCTCTCTCTCCCTCTCATGAATAAATAGGTGAAATCAGAAAGAGAGAGAGAAAGAAAGAAAGAAAAGAAAGAAAAAAACAGAAAAAAGAAAGAAAGAAAAGAAATCCTAGAGGAGAACACAGGCACCACCCTTTTTGAACTTGGCCACAGTAACTTCTTGCAAGATACATCTATGAAGGCAAGGGAAACAAAAGCAAAAATTAACTATTGGGATTTAATCAAGATAAAAAGCTTCTGTACAGCAAAAGAAACTGTCAACAAAAATAAAAGACAACCTACAGAATGGGAAAAGATACTTGCAAATGATATATCAGATAAAGGGCTAGTATCCAAGATCTATAAAGAACTTATTAAACTCAACAGCAAAGAAACAAACAATCCAATCATGAAATGGGCAAAGGACACGAACAGACATTTCACCAAAGAAGACATACACATGGCCAACAAGCACAGGAGAAAATGCTCCACATCACTGGCCATCAGGGAAATACAAATCAAAGCCACAATGAGATACCACCTCACACCAGTGAGAATGGGGAAAATTAAGACAGGAAACAACAAATGTTGGAGAGGATGTGGAGAGGATGTGGAGAAAGGGGAACCCTCTTACACTGTTGGTCAGAATGTGAACTGGTACAGCCACTCTGGAAAACTGTGTGGAGGTTCCTCAAAGAGTTAAAAATAGAGCTACCCTACGACACAACAATTGCACTGCTGAGGATTTACCCCAAAGATACAGATGCAGTGAAAAACTGAGACACCCGCACCCCAATGTTTATAGCAGCAATGATCACAATAGCCAAACTGTGGAAGGAGCCTCAGTGTCCATTGAAAGATGAATGGATACAGAAACTGTGGTCTATGTATACAATGGAATATTACCCAGCCATTAGAAATGACGAATACCCACCATTTGTTTCAACATGGAGAGAACTGGAGGGTATTATGCTGAGTGAAGTAAGTTAATTGGAGAAGGACAAACATTATATGGTCTCATTCATTTGGTGAATATAAAAAATAGTGAAAGGGAGTAAAGGGGAAAGGGGAGAAAATGAGGGTGAAATATCAGAGAGGGTGACAAAATGAGAGACTCCTAACTCTGGGAAACAAACGGGGGGTAGTGGAAGGGGACATGGGAGGGGGGATGGGGTGACTGGGTGACTGGCACTGAGGGGAGCACTTGACGGGATGAGCATGGGGTGTTATACTATATGTTGTCAAATCGAACTCCAACAAAAAAATATATATATCCCAAAAAAAGAAAAATTAAAAGTAACTATAACTATAATAATTAGTTAAGGAACACACAGGATAAAAAAATGTAAAATGTGATATCAAATACATAAAACAAGGGCGAAGGGAAGGACACTAAAAATGTAGAGCTTTAGCATGCAAACAAACTTAACTTGTTATCAACTCAAAATAGACTGCTATATATATATGGGTTATTATATGTAAGCCTCATGTAACCACAAAGGAAAATCCCATAGTTGATACACAAAAGATAAAGGAACCTAAGCATACTAAAGAAAGTCAAACCACAAGTGAGAGAGCAAGAGAAGAAAAAAGGAACAGATGGGAACTACAAAACAGCCAGAAAATAATTAACAAAATGTCATAAGTACATAATTATCAATAATTACTTTAAGTGTAAATGGAATAAATTCTCCAACTATAAAACCTAGAATAGTTAAATAGGTAACAGAACAAGAGCCATTTCATGTGCTTCCTACAAGAGACTTCAGATGTAAGAACAAATAAGACTGGAAGTAAAAGGATGAAAAGGGAATTCTATGCAAACGAAAGCCAAACAAACTGGGGTCACTATATTTATATCAAATAAACTAGGTTTTAAAGTAAAGACTATAATAAGAGACAAAGGGCATTACATAATGACAAAAGTCAATCCAACAAGATAATTTAATATTTGTAAATATTTATTGATCCAGTATAGGAATACCTAAATACATAAAGAAAATGTTCATAGACCTAGAGGGAGAAATAGACAGCAATACAATAATATTTGAGGACTTTATTACCCCATTTACATCAGTGGATAATCCAGACAGAAAATCAGTAAGAAATATTGGCTTTAAATGACACATTAGGGGCAGCCCGGGTGGCTCAGCGGTTTAGCACCACCTTCAGTCTGGGGCCTCATCCTGGAGACCCAGAATCGAGTCCCACGTCGGGCTCCCTGCATGGAGCCTGCTTCTCCCTCTGCCTGTCCCTGCCTCTCTCTCTCTCTCTCTCTCTCTCTGTCTCTCATGAATAAATAAAATCTTATAAATAAATAAATAAATAAATAAATAAATAAATAAATAAATAAATAAATAAATAACACATTAGACCAGATAGACCTAACAGATTTATATAGAATATTCCACCCAAAAGCAACACAATACACATTCTTCTCAAGTAGACGGGGGGACATTCTCCAGGACAGAACATATGTTAGGCCATAAAATAAGTCTTAATAAGTTTATGAAGACTGAAATCATATCAAGTATCTTTTCTGAACACAATGATATGAAACTAAGAATCAATTACAAAAAGAAAACTGGAAAATTCATAAATATGTGGATATTAAAATGCTACTAAACAACCAACTGGTCAAAGGAAAAATCAAAAAATGCTTTGAGACAAATGAAAATGGAAATACAACTGACCAAAATGTATGCACTGCAACAAAAAGAGTTCTCACAGGTAAATTCATAGCAATAAATGCCTACCTAAAAGAAAAAAAAACAAAAAAACAAAAAAACTCAAACAATTTAACTTTACATTTCCAGGAACTACAAAAAGAAAAAGAAACAAAACCTAAAGTTAGGGCAGCCCCGATGGCGCAGCGGTTTAGCACGGCCTGCAGCCCAGGGTATGATCCTGGAGACCCTGGATCGAGTCCCATGTCAGGCTCTCTGTATGATGCCTGCTTCTTCCTCTGCCTGTCTCTGCCTCTCCCTCTCTCAGTCTCTATGAATAAATAAATAAAATCTTAAAAAAATAAAATAAAAAACCTAAAGTTAGTAGAAGAAAGGACATGAAGATCAGAGTGGAAATAGAGACGAAGAAGACAATAGAAAAGATCAATGAACATAAAAGCTGCTTCTTTGACAACAAAATTGGGAAATGTTTAGCCAGACTTACCAAGAAAAAGGGAAGATTCAACAAAAGTCAGAAATGAAAGAGGAGATGTCACAACTAATACCACGGAAGTACAAAGGATTACAAGAGACTACTAAAAACAATTATGTGCCAACAAACTGGATAACCCAGAGGAAATAAATTCCTAGAAACATACAACCTACCAAGACTAAATCATGAAGAAACAGAAAATCTGAACAAACTGATTACTTAAAAGGAGATAGACTCAGTCATCAAAAACCTCCCAAAAAACAGAAGTCCAGAGCCAGACAGATTAGATTCAGTGGAGAAGTCTATCAAACATTCAAAGTACAGTTAATACTGATCCTTCTCAAACTCTTCCAAGAAATAGAAGAAGGAATGCTTCCAAACTCATTTATAAAGCCAGCCATTACCCTAATACCAAAACAAGACAAGGGTACCACAAGAAAAGAAAATTACAGGCCAATATCCCTAATGAACATAAATGCAAAATCCTCAACAAAATATTAGCAAACCAAATTCAACAATACATTAAGGATCATATACCATGTTCAAGTGGGATTTATTCCAGGATGCAAGGATGGTTCAACATCTACAAATATATCAATGTGATATACTACATTAACAAAATGAAGTGTAAAAATCATATGATCATCTCAAGAGATGCAGGAAACATTTGACAAAATTCAACATCCATTCATGATTGAAACCCTCAACAAAATAGGTTTGCAAGAAACATATCTCAACACAGTAAAGGTCATATAAGAAAAACCTATGGCTAACATCATAGTCAATGGTGGAAAACTGAGAGCTTTCCCCCCTAAGATCGGGAACAAGACAAGGATGTCCACTCGCCTCACTTTTATTCAACATGGTACTGTAAGTCCTAGCTACAGCAATCAGACAACAAAAAGAAATAAAAGGCATCCAAATTGACAAAGAAGTAGTAAAACAGTCACTATTTGTGGATGACATATTATACATAGAAACCCTAAATACTCCACCAGAAAACTGTTAGAACAAAGAAATTCAGTAGATATGCAGGATACATAACCAATATACAAAAATCTGTTGTGTTTCTAAACAATAATAATGAACTAACAGAAAGAGAAATTGAGAAAACAACTCCATTTACAATTTCATCAAAAAGAATAAAGTACCTAGTGATAAATTTAACCAAGGAGGTGAAAGATCCGTATATTGAAAACTATAAGACATTAACAAAAGAAACTGAAGAAGACACAAATAAATAGAAAGATATTCCATACTCATGGATTGGAAGAATCAGTATTGTTAATATGTCTAAATTACCCAAACAACATACAGATTGAATACAATCTCTATCAAAATTCCAATGACATTCTTCACAGAACTGGAACAGACTATCATAAAATTGGTATGGAACACAAAAGACCCTGAATAGCTAAAGCAATCTGAATAAGGAAGAACAAAGCTGGAGGCACACTCTCTGATTTCAAACTGTATTACAAAGCTATAGTAATCAAAATAGTATAGTATTGTCAAAACACAAACACATAGATCAATAGAACAGAACAGATAGCCTAGAAATAAACCCACACATATATGGTCTATTAATTTATGACAAAGGAGCCAAAAAGAATGGGGAAAACATAGTCTTTCCAATAAATAGTGACAGTAAAATTGGACAGCCACATGTAATAGAATGAAACTGGGCCACTATATTACAATACACACAAAAATTAACTCAAATGGATTAAAGACTTGTATATAATACCTGAAACCATAAAACTCATAAAGAAGACATGAGCAGTAAACTCCTTGACATAGATCTTAGTGATGATTTTTTTAAAATCTGACACCAAAAGTAACAAAAGCAAAAACAAACAAGTGGCGCTATTTCAAACTAAAAGGCTTCTGCATAGCAAGGAAAACATCAACAAAATCAAACGGCAACCTACTGAATGGGAGAAAATATTTGCAAGTCATATGTCTGATAAGAGGTTAATATCCAAAATAAAGAACTCATACAATTCAATAGCAAAAAAAAAAAAAAAAAATCCAATTAAAAAATGGGCAGAAAATCTAAGTAGACATTTTTCCAAAGAAAATATTCAGAGAGCCAACAGGTACATGAAAAGATGCTCAACATCATTAATCATTAGGGAAATGCAAATCAAAACCACTACTTCACACCTATTAGACTGGCTATTTTCAAAAGACAGGAAATGACAAGTGTTGGTGAGTATGTGGAAAAAAGAGAACCATTGTGCACTACTGGTGCAAATGTAAATTGGTGCAGCTACTCTGGAAAACAGTATGGAGATTCTCCAAATGCAAATGTAAATTGGTGCAGCTCCTCTGGAAAACAGTATGGAGAGTCTCCAAAAAGAACTACCATATGATCTAGCAATTCCACTCCTGGGTATTTACATGAAACAAATGAAATGAAAACACTAACTCAAAAGATATCTGCACCTCCATGTTCCTTCATTACAGTATTATTTATAACAGCCAAGATACTGAAATAACCTAAGTGTCCATCAATGGATGAATGGATAAAGAGAATACGTGACATATAACCCAGAATATTATTCAGCCATAAAGATAATAAAATATTGCCATTTGTGACAACATGGATGGACTTATTGTGCTAAGTGAAGTCAGAAAGACAAATACCACATATCACTTATATGTGAAATTTCCATATTTTATCCTAATGGCAGTGGCAAAATTTTACAGTAGGGTTTGCAGAGTGTGAAAAGGAGTTAATTAGGAAGTAAAGCATTTCAAGGCAATTATAACGGTTCAATGGAAAGGGGCAATCATGCATTGGTAGTAGCATCCACCTACAAGTTTGTGCAATTTTCCCTAACAATGCTTGACAGTTTGAGAGCATGCAGAGAAAACATTCATTTCATAATATAGGTTGATGGGTCAGAAGGATACAGGGAACTGAGAGTGCTGGTGAGAGTTAAAAATCAGTAGGATAGTAATGAGCCACCGGCCTGCAGGCTTTGATGATAGTAAGAACACACTAAATGAGCAAAGGCATCAGAGAGATCAAATGAGAGGGAATTTTGGTCAAAATAAATTTCTAAATTCAAGATTTCAAGATAGCAGAGTACAGGGTGAATTATGGCAACAGAATTTTAATTGGCCTTTCTACCTGTCTTTGCCCTTCCCCCGTTCATTATCCACACTGCCGAAAACATATTTTCCAATAAAAGTCTCATCATCTCTCCCCACCCTCAAACTTCAATCCTCCAGATGAATTCAATCAAAAGCCAACTGAAAAGTCTTAATTATCACCTCTATTACCCTGTTAGTTAATATCTCCTTCCTCTCACTCTTGCCCAATCCTTTTTTTTTTTTTTTAATTTTAAGATTTATTTATTTGGGAGAGAGAACACATACAAGTTGTGAGGAAGGGCAGAGGGAGAGAGAATTCAAAGCAAACTCTCCATGGAGTTTGGAGCTCTATGGAAGGTTTGATCTCAAGGACTCTTACATCATGACCTGAGCCAAAACCATGAGTCCAACCCTCAACCTACTGAGCCATCCAGGTACCCCTCCCACCATTCTTATTCAAACTTTCATAGTTCTAGTTTTCACATTGTGTTTTACTTTACGAGTCTGTCTTCCCCACTAGATTCTGAATTCCTTAAAAGCTGGAACCAAGTTTTAATCTTCTTTTAATCCATATTTCAACAGCCTTCCTGATATATTCAACTCTGGCATTTCTTGTTTACTCATCTTTAATGATGGTTTGAGGAAACTTTTTTCTTTTCAAATTTTTATTTAAATTCTAGTTAATATATAGTTTATATATTAACTATATAACTATATAGTTAGTTAATATTAGTTTCAGGAGAACTTATTGACTCATCAGTTATATATAACACCCAGAGCTCATCATAACAAGTGCCCTCCTTAATAGTCCTCATCCATTTGGCCCATCCCCTCCACCTGCCTCCATCAACCCTCAGTTTGTTCCCTATCTTTAAGAGTCTCTTATGGTTTGCTTCCGTCTCTTTTTTGTTCTTCCCATTGGTTCATCTGTTTTGTTTCTTAAATTCCACATACAGTATTTGTTTTTCTCTGATTTATTTAGCTAGGCATAATACATTCCAGCTCCAACCACGTCATTGCAAACGGCAAGATTTCATTCTTTTTGATGGCTGAGTAATAGTCCACTGTATATGTATCACATCTTCATCCATTTATCAGTCAAAGGACATCTGGGCTCTTCCATAGTTTGGCTATTGTTGATAATGCTGTTATAAATATCAGAGTAGGAGCACCTGGGTGGCTCAGCTGGTTGGGCAACCTGCTCTTGATTTCAGCAGGTCATGATCTCAGTGTTGTGGGAATGAGCCTGACATTGGCTCCAGGTTCAGTGTGGAGTCTGCTTGTCCCTCTTCCTCCCCACCACTAGTGAGCTTTGCTCTCTTTTGCTCTCTCAAAAAAATAAATGAAATATTCAAAAAAAAAAAAAAATCAGGGCGTGTGTACCCCTTTGAATCTGTATTTTTGTATCCTTTGGGTAAATATCTAGTAGAGCATTTGCTAGGTCATACAGTAGTTCTATTTTTAACCTTTTGAGGAAACTCCATACTATTTTCCAGACTTGCTGCACCAGTTTGCATGCCCACTAACAGTATAAGAGGGTGGGGAAAACACTTCAGGCTACTTGCCCATTTTTGTGGTTTATTTAAAACTAAATCAATAATATGATCTACAATTACACTTAACCAGCCACACTGTAGTATGTTACCATACACTGATGCAAATAATTAAAGGAGATTAGTTATTTCGGTTCTTCCAAGTTTTGAAACTCCCACTCTTCCCTTAGGATACTTCATTTACTACTTGTGACATGTGTTTAAATTATGAGTGCAAACAAAGGACACCAGTGTCAACCTGTATTTTTGAAAAAATTAATGAAACAAATTTTTTCCATGTTAGATAAAATACAAACCAAACTTCCAATATTTTTTCTGCACTCTAGTGGATCATATTGCACACCCCAATGAAGTACATATACCACCACTTTAGATGTCATTGGTTTAGACATGAGGTAATGAACACCTTGTCAGCCACTAGGAAAAAAAAAAAAATTAAAACGCATATCATACTACCTACTATACCATTTTTATAAAGGGTTTGTTTATTAAGCTATAAATTTTGGAGAACACTTCAGGTATTCAGTACTTTGTATGATTTTTAAAATACTGCTTTCATAACACTTTGTACTGGAATAAGTTAGTGTAGGTGGCAGAAAAAGAAAGCATTAAAAGTTGATCTAGAACTCTTACAGAAAGACCAAACCTCGAAATTAGAATTCAGGTTACTAGGTACAGGCTGGAAGTGAACATTTAAAAGCACTCTGGATTCCTCCTTGGCATTTCACCACACTTTGCTTATTCAATTTCTGTTTTACCAGATTAGTCACAAACTCCCGTGACAGCAAGGGCTATCTGTCTTGTTGCCTGCCATATTTCTAGCCACAAGACTAATGCTGTATGGCACATAGATGTCCAAAAAATATTTACTGAATGAATGCATAAAAGAATGAAGTGGTGGGCAGCCCCAGTGGCTCAGCAATCTAGAGCTGCCTTCAGCCCAGGGCCTGATCCTGGAGACCTGGATGGAGTCCCGCGTCGGGGACTCTCTCTCTGTGTCTCTCATTAATTTAAAAAAAAAAAAAAAAAATCTTAAAAAAAAAACAAAAACGAAGTGGTATAATTGAAGTCATGATTAAGAAACTAATGAAAGAAAAGAGAACAAAAAAGTGCTAAACATTCAACTTAAAAAATATGTACAGTAAAGCCATCAGAAGTGCTAGCAGAATAGAATGTGCAAGTCCAGGAGGTAGAGGGAAAACCAGGAAATTATAAGGGTCTCTAAAGGAGTGCATCATTGGAAAGGTGGTGACTAGTCACTGTGAAGTCTGAGAAAAAGCCGATGAGTTAATCAAGAGGATAACTGGCAACCTCAAGAATGCTATTTAGGTATAGTTATAGCAGTGTAAGTCAACTGCATTCAAACAGGGAAGAAATGGATAGTAAGGAAATGGAAGTCTTATGATTTTGTCAGTGAAACAACAGAAACAGTATTATAGCCCGGAAGGGCTCAATAGGAAGAAGTGAACAGTTTGTTGTTGTTTTCAAGTTAGGAAGATCTACATGTTTGAGGAAGAGGATTCAGAATTTTTTCCTTTAATGGTGGACACAGTCTTGTGATCCTAAAATAGAACAATTATGCCATAGATTATGGCAAATATACCTATTGTGAAAGTAGACGTCTAGAAAAAAGTGCTTTTCTATATAAAAATCTAAAATGGACAGTAAGTGAAAAACAAGATTCCTGATTACACATTTCCTTATTTCTGGGAAAACAGATGACAGATACATGAAGTGGTTTCCGTCTTGGAGACTCATTCTTTTGGAGTTACCTTAGAAAGAAGCAGTTGCTTCTGTCACCACCACAAAAAAAAAAAAAAAAAAAAAAGAACACGGATATTTTTATATGTATCTGCTGTTCGTTATGTCTTTTAGGAAGTAATCGTTCAGCCTTTAATAACAGCTAGGGCTTCTGAGACTGCTTCAGTAAATCACTTAAGTGCGAACATGGGCTCGTCTCGTTGCCTGCTGGGCCTGCATTTTCCCAGCCCTAATGTCAAAGACACAGAGACAAAAAAAAAAAATAACATGGACTGTTTTCTTACTCTTGAAATACTGTCTCTCCCTCTGTGCTAGCACCTATTTTAACTTAATTCAAGCTTAGGCTGTATCATGAAAGATGCTTAGGAAGTTACATGGGATCGTGGGCTCCTGAACAGATTCCGCATCATATTCTCGTTTGTCATTAGAATTCCCCAGGCTGGGGCAGCCCGGGTGGCTCGGCGGTTCAGCGCCACCTTCGGCCCCGGGCGTGACCCTGGAGACCGGGGATCGGATCCCGCGTCGGGCTCCCTGCCTGGAGCCTGCTTCTCCCTCTGCCTGTGTCTCTGCTTCTCTCTCTGTCCCTCATGAGTAAACAAAATCTTTAAAAAAAAAAAAAGAAAGAAAGAATCCCCCAGGCTGGATGTTAGGGCTTAAGAGTTAATCTATCTCACTCACCACTTTATACTTCTATGTGTCCTCCACCTGGCACTTCGTGTCCCCCGTCACCGGACTTTTGCACATAGGAGGCCTAGAGTGTTGCTCCGGTAATCCAGGCAGTCACAAAGTCCCTGCAGCTGCAAACTGTTAAAAGAGCTTCAGGTGGGGGCGTGAAGACCCGGACGGTTGTCAAGTAACCGAACTGCGAGCTTCTTGCGGCCCGGGACAGTCTTGACCAGCCCCTGCCTCAGTCCTGGTACACAGAAGACCCCCGATCATGCTGAATCAACAGCCGACTCGGTGGGGACTATAACTTCAACCCTATTCTGCAGCCGGGTGCTACAGCATGACAGCGAACTGCTGGTTCTGATCTCACGGAGGGTGTAATCCGACGCTACAATTTTCCAATTTTCTCTTACAACAAAAAAAGGGGGACGCCCGGGTGGCTCAGCGGCTGAGCGCCGGCTTCGGCCCAGGGCGAGATCCCGGAGTCCCGAGATCGAGTCCCGCGTCGGGCTCCCTGCAGGGAGCCTGCTTCTCCCTCTGCCTCGCTCTCTGGGTCTGTCATGAACAAGTAAATAAATCTTTAGAAAAAAAGGGGGGGGGGATAATTGGGGTTATCTCTGCTTGCGGTTTCCAGGGGCTTCACCTGCACGCCGACCACAGCCACTCGGCTCTGGAGGCTGCGGCGCGACCTCCCGGCGGCGCCGCGGCCCCAGCTTCCGGCGCGCCCCGCGACTGCGCCGCCGCGACCCAGGAGGGGTCGCTGTTCCCGCGAGAGCCTCTGGAAAGGCTCCACCCCGCGGCGGGCGCCGGCTTCCTCCGCCCGAGGCCCCGCCCCCCATGGCGGATTACCGGCGCGTCAGTGTCCCGCACGCCCCCCGCGGCTGGCGCCGACGCTAACGCTCAGCTCCCAGCGCCTCGGGCTCGGCCGCCGCCCCCCAAACCCCCCCGCCCCCCCCGGGGCGCGCGGCCCGCCCCGAGGCCCTCGCTCGCTCGCTCTCCTCGCCCCACCCTCTCGCTTCCCCTTCGCGGAAACGACAGCTGCGGCGGCGGGCCTGGCGCCGCCTCCCTCCACCTACCACGTCTGCCCCCGCCACTCCCTCCCGGCGCCCCAGCCCGGCTGCCGCCCAGCATGAACATCATGGACTTCAACGTGAAGAAGCTGGCGGCCGACGCGGGCACCTTCCTCAGCCGCGCAGTGCAGGTACCGCGGCGGGCGGGGGCCGGGGGCGGGGGGAGGGGCGGCGGCGCTCTCCGCACCGGTTCCCCCGGGCTGGCGGGCGGGCGGGCGGGCCTGCGGCCGGAGGCCTGGGTGCTGGGTGCTGGGCGCGGCCTGCTTCCCCTCCGGGGCCCCGCGGCCGTCTTCCAGGCCCCCTCCCGCTCCACCGCCGCTTCTCCGGAAGCGAGGCCGGGTGGGGCCGGGGCCCGGAGCTCCCCCCGCGGCGCTCCCGCCCCGCGGCGCCGGCGCCGGTGCGAGGGCCCTTGGAGCCGCGCGCAGCGGCCGAGGGACGGACTTCCTCGCACCGCCCCCACCTTCCCTCAGGTCGGCCTCGCTCTCGCCGCCGCGTCCCAGAAGTCTCCTTTTCCGTCAGCCGCCCGTCTCCCTGACAGGACGGTCACCGGTGGGCGTCCCGCTCCGCCGAGGCCCCGGGAGGCCCGGCCTTCGGGGGTTCCCGCTCACGCTGAGAGTGGGAAGCAGCGGCGGCTGCCGGACGCGGAGAGGAGCCGGGGGTGGGGGTGGGGGTGTGGGGGGCCCCGTTGTCGCCAGTTCTGCGTTTCAGATGTAGCTCTCTGGCGGCGTTGCGCAGTCAGGGAGGCGTCCGCCCTGGGGACCCGGGGACGGTTTTCCCCCGTCGTCGCCCACATTATGCCGACTCCGTTAAATCTGTGAACAGACGTAGAATTTCACCACAACACGAGTTACAAGCCAGCCGGCGTTTTAAGGCAATGGCATAGTCCCGGCAGCAACAACATTCTCCTCTGTGAAGAGAAAACAAAAACTAGTTTTCTGACAGGCCTACCAAAACAGATAACCGCGGTGTAAGTCACGCGTCCGGCGTTTACTACTCTGGCTCCTTTGACCCCAGTTTTGTTGTTAGAGTTGCTCTTACAGTGCACTGTTCCTGGCGAAATAAATGAAGAAGAAGGAAGAAAAAGGGGGGGGGGGGGGCGGAATGGAAGAACTAGAGCGAAGTAATAGCTGCTTATGTTGTGGGGAAAAAACTGTCACACAGTTGCAAGGCATTTGACAGATTATCCTATCTAATTTTGCCAGATGTTGTGAGCTCCTATTATATATGAGGAGGCCGCCTCAGAGAGGTTAAGAAACTCGCTTAACTTGCACGGCTAGTAAGTTTGCTGTCTGGTGTGCTGCTGGTTGCAGGCTGCTCCTCTCTTCCAGGGTAGGCTTTGCAGATAGAGAGTAGTAAGAATACAACAGGCTGGAGAGACCTTAAATATCGCCTGGTACTCGAATCTCAGCATTTCAGTCACATTGAAGCAAGTAGCGGTTAAGGCATGCGAAATTCCTTCTTGGTCTTGATTTCTAAATTCTGACATCTGCATAGTAAGTGATAGGCTAGCTCCCCTTTCTCCATGAAAATATAAGCTATGTTGTGAAGACATTGAGTGGAACGGTTAAAATAATTTCTTGATTTAAATTAACCTACTTTGAATAGCTCAGAGACGGAGGGCAAGAGAACGAGTGGTTGAAGGTCTGAAATGAATTTGATATATGAGACTTAATGTAACCTGAAAAGAGGCCCTTGGTGTTGTTTATTTCTGATTCCCAATGATTTTGTTTGCTGAGTGGAGATTTGACATTATGATGACACTGACAGGTCTGTTTTCAGGTACATAATCCACCGTTTAAATAGGACACGTGTACTAGAATTTGATTTAAATTGTTGGTAGCCTTTATTTAAAAAATCTAGCAAAGCTCTCAAAAGATGTAGTTCCTAGATGAATTTCAGTTACTCATAGTTTCACATTCTTTAGTTTTTAAAGTCTATGCTAATCTGTTAGCTATCAAATAATTTTCACTATTAAATACTTCTATGCCTATACGTGTCTGCCTGACACTACTATTTTGGACACTGGTGATAATACCAGTATATAAAATTAGCAAGACATCTGCACTCCTGGAGCTTACAATCAAACAGTAAATACATCAGATGATAGAGAAAAAAGGTCACAGGTGATAAGTTAATGGCGGGGGGGGGGGGGGGGGGGGCGGCGGGTGGTGGTGGCAATTTTTGCCATCTTATTTAGACATAAGATTACGACAAGCCTTTCTAGTAGGATCAAATTCCAAGAGACCTCAAGGAAGTGATAGTTCAGTTTTTTGGAGGAAAAGCACTTTAGGCAGAAGGAAAAAGTCCAAATACTTTGAGGTTCTGGCGTACTAGGGACATCAGTTAGGGAGCTGTAGCCATAGCATAGGCAAAAGGTGATAGAACGTAGGTGAGAGAGATGATATCATAGAAGGTTCAGAATCTTTTCAGTATGGTTCCCAAATTGGCTGTAGGTTAGGAAGGAAAGATGAGTTAAGGATGACTGTAAGGTTTTGGCTTGAGCCATATACTGAGAAGGGATAGATTTCAGGAGGAACAGACTCCTTCAATATGTCTTTTTTACATTAAGTCTGTATCTGTTAGAAATAGTTTCTGAAATATTTATGTATAAACTATAGCATGTCTGAGGATTTCTTTAAATATTCCAGAAGAGAAAAAAGGGGACTAGTTGAAACATTGGCAGAATGTTGACAGTTTTGAAGTTGAGTTTCAATATACTATTACACTTTTGAATGTTTGACATTTTGCACAGTACTGGGGGCTTTTTTATTACGTAAGAAAAAAATTAATTCCAAAATGTAACACGTGAAATTTGGAATGTTGTGTGGTAATTTTCAACAAAAACACTATTTTGTCATTTTAGTATTTAGTCAATAATTGAATTCCCAGTCTAAATTGCATTGACATCCGTATAGTGTCAAGTGCCAAGTTTCATGCTAAGAATAGGGTAAGAGCTATGCCAGTTACTCATTATAAGCAATAAGAACAGAAGGAATGGAATTCAGCTTTCTCATTTCTAAATAATAATTTCTATTCAAATTAAATTATACCTTAAGGAATAGATCATTCTCTGGGTGACCGACTGCCATATCTTTTTTCATTCTACTTAAAAATTTTTAGGTTAGAAACTAAGCATTTTCTGTTTTAAAAAAGAAAAACTATTACACAAATGAGTTTCATCACTCTACTCTCATAACATCTGTTTATATGCCATGCAACTTTGAAAAAATGTTGAGGTAAAAATTATAATCAGTAAGAACATACATTCCTTAACACTCTGTTTGGATGTTTTTGTTATTCTTAACTCCCTCAAAATGATAGAATACAAAAGCATCAGGTAATTTGTCCTCCATAAGTTACTTTATTAGTGTCTTAAAAGCCATTTATTCTTACTATCTGTATTTTTGGTCCAGATGCCTGTGTTGAGCATTATATACTCCTTTCCTGCCTTGTCTTCTCTCTCATATAACTGTATTCCTATCAAATTATTTTTTTAATTTCCAAAATACATTGTACTTTTCTAACGCTAGACTTGACTGGTCTTACAGTCTCATCTTGAATGCCCTCCGACCCCTCCCTCTCTGTCTTTCCTTCCTTCCAGATAAAACTCCAAGCCCATCTCAGACCACAAGAGCTTGATGTGAATTCCTGTGTTATTTTTCAATTCCGTATGATCATGTGGCACTTTTCTTGGAATGAACTGTTATGTAAAGTCACTTAGAGCTGTAAAATTGTTACTATATGGCTTTCACATCTTTATATTAAGATTGTATGTCCTGAGGAATCAACTTTGTTTCTTCTTCCCCTCTCATGGTATCCAACATTGTTCTTTTAAAATTTTTTATATGATTTTAACCAGGCAGGGTATCTATATGAAAGATACTCTTTGAATCGTGTAGCATGTTAAATAATTTTGTTATTTTTATTAGTATTTTCTAACATTATGTCTGCTGAACTTGAAGTTGACTAATGCCAGTCTAAAAGATTAAACTATTCTCGGGCACCTGGATGGCTCAGTCGGTTAAGCGTCTGCCTTCCACTCGGGGTCCTGGGGATCAAGCCCCAAGTCTGGCTCTCTGCTCAGCGTGGAGCCTGTTTCTCCCGCTCCCTCTGCCTCCCTATCCCTCCCACTCCCCCTGCTTGTGCTTTCTGTCAAATAAAATCTTTAAAAATAAATTAAATATTAAACTGTTTAATTCAACCTATATTTATTGAGTACCTCTTGGGTGCTTGGCACTGAAGTGCAAAGATGAATGAGACCTAGTTGTTGCCCTCAAAGACTTAGTAGTCCAGTCCCGGTTTGTCATAATTATTTCTTTTTCTTTGTAATAAATATCCATTTTGTGAAGTACTGTTCTGTTACTTCATTTGATAAATGTTTCAAGTGGACACATTTTTACTTGATATTGAAGCAAATCTGCTCAATGTCTTTAAAATAAGACCATATGCTTTCCAAAATAAAATATTTTCAACTGCAATTACTTAGTTTCTTTTTAATTTTCTAACATTTCCTCTGAACTAACTCCTGAAGTTATACAATGAACTTCATGAGTACGAGCTATTTTCTGAGGGAGAAAAGTCTTTAAAGTTTAGTTGCAAGCTTGGCTTTCATCCTCGATTTAATTTAGGGGAACAATGGTGTGTCTAAGCTGGAGAGGTAAAATGAATATGATGCTGCCCTCCTGTTAGATCCTATCTGGATGGAATTCCTACTTGGCCAAACATTTGCCCAAGCCCTTTTGAAACCCTGTTTCCTTTATGGAATTTAAACTGCAGCAACTTCACCATTCTCTCAAATTCTAATAAATAAAACATGTCACATTTAAAGTCCGTACGTTTACTCATTATGTAAAAACTTTGCATATTTAGTGTTACCCTAAACTTCACATACTTGGGTGTTTTTGGTGTTAAATCTAGTAGACTACTAGATAGAAGATGGTTTGTTAACCTGACGTTAAAATAATCACCTGTGAGCTTAGAATGGTAGTTCTCAGTCTTAGTTGCACTTAAAATTACCAGAGGAATCTTTACAGGCTGCACCCCAGTCTAGTTAAGTAGAATCCTTGGGCTTCGATTTAGCATCATTGTTTTTGAAAGCTCCCCCAGGTAATTCCAAAGAGCAGCCAAAATTGAGAATAAGTTGAGAAGGATCTACTTTACAGTCTACTAATACATTATAATCAGAATTCATGTCATATGTTTTCTCCTAGCAAGTTCAGATAACTTTTAAAATATTACTTCACCCAGTCAAAGAATTGATGAGAGTTCATACTAAAAAGATGTCTTTCATCTCAAAGCCTTTTTACCTATCCTTTTCTCTTTGGGGTAAAGCATGGTATGGAAAGGAGGCTCCCTTTTTCATACTGCAGGTTATATGCCTATCCTATAGTAAAGGAACACAGTGCCTGGCATGTATGGTGGCTGACACAAAGACCGTCCTTTCCTTAAAACAATGTTTAGAGAAAATATGTAAAGAGAGAGGATATATAAAGAGAAGCTCTCTGTTTTCATGTCATTTTACTGCATTACTAATGAAATAATTATGAAAGAGTTATCAAATGATGTCTTGAAGAATGTTGGATTTGGATTTCTGTGACATTCTGACTTTCATTGTAGGTTGTTTTCACAAAGGTTTTTATTAAAACTAGTAAACATTCATTAAAATGCTTAAAATCAACTGTTTTTTAACAGCTGTTATCAGGAGACTACAAACTTAGTAATGATTTTAGACTTAAATATGTTAAAGTTTTAAGAGTAAAATGTTAAATTTTTGGTAATTAGGAAAAGGATTTTTTTTTTTAGGAAAAGGATTTTTTTAAAGAAAAAAGGTCTTTTGTCTTTTTCAGAAGTGTACCATTATTATCATTTTATGTTTCTTAAGATCATAAAATCCTTGATGGCAAGAACCATGTCATGTGCTGATTATACATCTCACATTCGATAGAAGAAAATATATAACTCATAAATATTTTAACAATTTAAATATTCTAAATTTAGTTGATACAACTCATCATTTTCTATAGCAGATGCTTTTCTAAATATATTAGAGAAAAATATATTAGAGAAAAATGTATATATTAAATACATTGATACCTTAATGTGTCATACCTTCTGATTAATCATGGAAAAAACATTCTTACACCCCCCCCCCCCACAGTAAAGTCTAGGGAGAATAAAATCATACCATGTCTTTTACAATTATATATTTAATAAAAAACATGTGATGATGATATTAGCAGTGTTTTTCTATACCCCAGTCTTTTTTTGCTCATTCTAGATAGGATAAAATTTACCCTTAATTTGATGATTATTGAAAATCATGTAGGAAGCCAAGGTGGACTAGAAGATCCAGCTGACCAGAGTCCTGTGAACAAAGACACAGGGGCAAGGAAGAACTGAAATATATTTGTATAACGGTAATAGAAAATGTTTCTTGAAAAAGTATTATACGGGAAGTCTTATAGCGTAATGAGACTGTGATTCAAACAGATGTGGAATTGAATCATGATACACCATAGGCAAAATGTTCATCACTAAAGTTTTGATTGTTACCTATGATTATAACGGGGTTTTTTTGGGAGTATTTGATATAAAATTCACAGCTTAGTCTATGGCATTTTCCAATTTATACTAAGCCCTAACACTGTTAAAAATACAGAAATACAAAGTTATTATAAATGATATTGAGAAAAATGTTAAAAACAAATTAGAAGATAAAACAAGACCATATAGGGATCCCTGGGTGGCGCAGCGGTTTGGCGCCTGCCTTTGGCCCAGGGCGCGATCCCGGAGACCCGGGATCAAATCCCACATCGGGCTCCCGGTGCATGGAGCCTGCTTCTCCCTCTGCCTGTGTCTCTGCCTCTCTCTCTCTCTGTGTGTGACTATCATAAATAAATAAAAATTTAAAAAAATTAAAAAAAAAAAAAAAAAACAAGACCATATATAACATACTGGAATTCACATACAGAGATAGGTAGAGTAAAATTTTGAATAGCAACTGTTTTTACTCTCAGAAAATGCAAGTAAATACCAGATCTTACTACTGGTACTTCATACATCACTCAAGTGGGCTTTACTACAGAATTCCTGTTTTCTAAACTGGTTTTCTATAGTCAGACTTTTATCTCACTCAGGCTTAAGCATACTTTGGGTTTTGTTTTTTACCCTTCTTATCTAAAATACTAAAAACCTCCTTACATTTCTAGGATCTTACATTTTACATTGTACGATTGCCCAGACTTTTTATAGGATCTTACATTTTGCATTGTACGATTGCCCAGACTTTTACAAAAATGAATTGTTGCAAATTCTCAGCTTTGCTCTGTTATACTTTCACACTCTTTTTACTAACAAAGTATTTAATGAAAGTTAAATGTAAGGTAGTATAATGAGAATTATAAAGAAAATATTAAATAAGCAAACAGGCCTTCTAACTTGAAGTTTGAAATATTTTATTTTCCAAATAATTAACTTTCTAATTGTTGGTTCTCTGAAATGTTATTGGGAGAAAACTTGCCCTGAAACTTGACTTGTGTTAGGTAAACTTTGTTTCTTTAGTTGCTATTTATAAACAGTTTTTAGTAATTTCTAGCCTGTACCTTTAATTCCAGTGTTTCTAAAACATCTGTTAGATAAAGCTTAGCATGATTTTATGAAGAAAATATGCCTGTAAGTTTATATTGTTTAGATGTTTTTCATTTGGCTCTCCTATAATAGCAACCATGTCTTCTAGTTCTTAGCAGAATGCCTTATACAAAAACCTACTAAATATTGATTTTTAAGTTATAAATCTATTAATTGTTGTTTTAATCTGTTCTTGGTTAAATATAAGTTAAGGGCATCTATAAAAAATTAATATATATAAAAGTGGTGCTAATGTGACTGGAAGATAAGTCATCAGAGAACTCTGTAACCTTCCCTTAGATCTTTATATGCCTCATTTCTTAGAGTTTGCTCTCAGGTCAATCGTTACCTGCTCAGAGTAGCTATTTCTCTAACCACCCATATCTCACACGCCTCAAACTCCTGTTTCCCCTTTCCAGGCCCACATTGCATATCCCTCTCCCCTTGAAGCCTTCCCTGATTCTCCTGTTTCCCCCTCTTCCTGAAGAATGAATTCTTCCTTCCTCTATCCTCAAATTAATTAATTTGTTCAGTTAATTGTTCAGTCACTCACTCAAGAAATAATAGGAGCACCTTACATCAGTCCTCTGTCCACTGTCTTTTTTTGTGTCCTTATTATCAAATTATTGTTTGCCCCCATTAAAATGTAAGCTTCCTAAGACCAGAAACCTGTCTGGTTTGGGGGGGGGTTGGTGTTTTGTTTTGTTTTGTTTTGTTTTCCCTGCTGAAACCCTTGTGCTTAAACTAGTGCCTGGCACATATGAAGGTGCTTAATATTTGTTGAAGGAATGAATGGAATAAAAAAAATACATATACTTTTGTGTTTAAAGATTTATTTATTCATGAGACACACAGAGAGAGGCAGAGACACAGGCAGAGGGAGAAGCAGGATCCTCTCAGGGATCCTGATATGGGACTCGAACCCGAGACTCTGAGATCATGCCCTGGCCCAAAGGCAGATGCTCAACTGCTGAGCCACCCAGGCGTTCCCTCCTTTCTTATTAAGGTGCTAAAAGTTAGGATTTTTTCTCTGCTGGTAGATCATCCTTTATAGGTGATGTTCACCTGAGTGTATTCCCCCTTTTCTTTTCCTTCTGTTGATTGCTTAACCATTAGAGGTAGACCTTGAACTTGTAAAATCCTAATCTATCCCTCTATAGAAGGTCTGTAGCCTCTAATCTTCAGGGATATGTAGAGAATACCATAGTTCTTTCTTAAGAGTGAAATTGAAGTAGTTACCTAATTGACCTTGGCATCAGGATTTTGATCTTTTGCCTAGGGCATCTCCTATTCCTATCCTCAGTTACAGTACACTGCAAGATTGTGGGCTTAGGCAATAGCTTTGGAACTACTCTTCTCCATTCCACCCACTGGGTCAGGGCTTGGCCACAGGCCAGTCTCAAAAAGACCTAAGGCTTTACAAAAGCTATTGAAACTTTTATTTCTAGGCCCTGAACAAGACTTTCAGTGGGGGGGGTGTAACCAAACTCTTAAGAACAACATTCTAGAGGACTTTTTAGCTAAAGATGTTAACATAATCAGCAGAAAGTATTAGACCAATAAGAAGAATGCTAAAAGAAACATAAAACTCAGAAAAATGGAGCAGCAGAATATATTTTAAGAAATGAAGGGGGGGGGGGGACTAGATAAACATATTCTTTTAGCCAGAAGTGAGTCATGACTAATGAGTGTAGAATTAGTGCTAGAGTTCTATGCCTGTGTTACGATGCGAAAAAGCCACATATTCCAGAGGAAAAATATACATGATAAACAGCCTGAGTCATCACTTCTAATATTTAAAGTTTTCAAAGTCTCCATAAAATCTACATGGAATTCTTTTTACTTCCTTGTTCTTATATGGGCAGTGCTGCCTTTCCTCAAAAACCAACACACTCAAGATAATAAGAATGGATATGTTGAGTATATTTAACTATGTATTACAATCTTTAAAGTTCCCCTCTATAATATGAATAGGATATGTTCTAAAAGTTAGTCTATAAAACATATCCTGAAGAAACAAATGATAGTTTCCCAGTTTCCCAGAACATCCCATAAAGGCCTATCTAGGTGTCATTAAAGTGCCATTAATACAAAGCCACATTAAACATAAGCAACTCTTTTTAAATTCAAAATAATAATTACCAGGTACTAAAAAAAAGTCGTTTACATACATGCCCTTAATTCTCAAAACACTGTACAATATGTATCGTCTCTCTTTAATGATAAAAAATACCTTTAAAAAAATACTCAAAAGCCTGCTCACGTCATACGTCATAGTGGAGTCAGGATTTGAATTCAGCACCAACTGATTCAAAGTTCTTACTCCTTACCACTAAGCTATCCTACCTTTGTATGTAAAAATATATACTTTATATACTACATAGTATGCTAAATTTTCTATAGAGTTCACACCATCCATTTTAGCAGAATTAAGAGAAGGTCAACATAAGTACCACAGATAAATTTCCATAGGGGCAAAGAAAAAAAAAAAACATTCAATACAATGGTTTACAGTTATTTTTATACTCGGGATTGTCTGGATTTTAGTTTTTAATTATTTGTATAGGTTCCTAAAAATGTATTTGAGGTATACTTAATTTTTTTTATAATTAATAACAGTTCACAGAAGAAAAGCTTGGCCAGGCAGAGAAGACAGAATTGGATGCTCACTTAGAGAACCTTCTTAGCAAAGCTGAATGTACCAAAATATGGACAGAAAAAATAATGAAACAAACTGAAGTGTTATTGCAGCCAAATCCAAGTAAGAAACTTTTTACATTTTCTACCTTACTGACTAATCTGATTAAAATGTAGTGTTTTTTTTTTATGTTAAAAAAAGAAAAACAGGTTTTGATGGCTGTTAGAAAGCAGCCTTTTGGTTTATGGTTTTAGGGTGTTTGGGGTGTGGGTGTGCATGTGTGTGTGTGTGTGTGCACTTTTGGCAAAGAAGAGGGTGATAAACACCTCTTTGTATATCCTCTAACAAATTGGCTAATAGTTTTTCATGCCTTTGTAGAATCCTCTTGAAAACTCAATTTCAGGGAACGGCTTTTGTTTTTGAGAGAAAGAGAGAGTATGCTAGTGCCCCCTCCACCACCCCCTCCCCCAGAAGGAGAGGGAGAGAGAATCCTAAACTCAGTTTGGAGCCCAACTCAAGACCCAATCTCCGGAAACTAAGATCATGACCTCAGCCGAAGTCAGGAGTTAGCATTTAACAGACTGAACCACCCAGGTGCCCTAGGAGTGACTTAATTTTAAGAGTTAAGTGCTATGAGAATAAATTAATCTTCCTTTTTTTTACAGGGGAGAATTATCCCTAAATAATTAAGGGAAAATTATATGGAAACTCACATTTACCAATTATTTATGTTTATATTAAATTTTATATTTTTACATAAATTATTCCATTTGATTTTCAGACCACTCTAAGGTTTTTGAGATCACTCATCTCACTAATTTATCAAGTACGGTACACAACAATTGTTTATTACTTGCAAATCACAAGTTAGCATTTTATAGTGTAGCATAGCTAATTAGAAGTGGAAATTGAGTTAGAGTCTGTTGCATCCACAGTCTTTTCACTATGAGCTTTACACACCAAAACTGAAGAACAAAGACTGCAAATGGTTTCCTTCCTATTTTCCCCAGTGTTGTGAGCATGTTGTAAAATGCCATAAGCTTACTTTTAGATACTAATTTAAGTTCCAAGCTTTAAACTTTGTTGCTGTTCTACGAACCTGAAGCATTATGTAAAATATTAGTAATTCTGTACCATTTTAATTAAGTCATGGTAACCTTTTGAAATAGGCCTTTTACACTTTGAGTGAGGCCTGTTGTCTTTGGATACCATGTGGTATTTCTTACTTAATGTAAAGCTACAAATTACATACCAGGGCACCTTAAAAAAAGTAGTAGACATTTTTCCTTATGTTCCTTGCTCTGTCCAGAATTCTTCACATGAGTAGTCTGTCCTACATGTATTTTTGAATAGCAGACAAACTCATACACAATTGGTAAGCAGAGGAATTTCATTAGTACAAAGTTACAATGGGTCATATAAATACAATTTTAGGTAAGTGTGTTAAGTCTGAAGTAGTAAATAATTGAATTTTTTGTTTGTGCTCGGATTATAAAGTTACATAGGTTATGAGTGGTCAGGCCCAAACCTCTTTCCTGTAAGCCCTGTTATTTTTAGGATATGATTTTCCAGAACCTAGGGTTTTTCAGGAATATATATTACATTATAGCAGCATTAGCCACATGTTTTTTAAGATTTTATATGGTCTATTGAACATTCACTTAAAGTATGCCAGATATTTTATTAACTGAATGAAGTCAGCATAGATTCAACTTTAAACTTTTGACCAAATAGGTAGAAATGCAAAGCTAAGTCTCAGTCAGAAATGCAAAGCTAAGTCTCAGTCAGAAAATGAAATTCTGAAATGTAGTTTAACCTCTTTTAAATGGTTGGTTATGTTTTGAACTGACTCATTTTGGTTTTAACTAATTTAAAGGTTTTAAAATTCCTGCTTAAAAACTTCTTATGCTGCTCCAGAGTCTACCACAAAACTGAGTGTTATTCCAACAACCTATTTTATGTATTATAATAAATGCTTATGCTGACTCATCAAGTGTTTGTGTTATTCGGTCAGCTCACTTTTTTAAGTTTTCAGTGCACAGTATAAAACTTCCACTTGTAGAGGAATTATCTGAGATGCTTAGAGGAACCTATTTTTACCTATTTTTTTTTAGCTTCTCTTTCTATTGTAAATTTGATTTATAGTTAATCATTATTTCTGGAAACTGACTTTAATCTCATTTGTCTCTGAAATACTTCACTATTAGGCAGCAGTGTGTGAATATTTTGTATATTACACTAAATAACATTTATTCAGATTTTACTGGTTTTTTTTCCTTTCCAAGTAAACTAGTGTTCTTCTATTGCTTTTAACCTATCTCCTGTTTTAACTTTATTTTTACTGGTGAAATCTTTTGAGTGAATACATACTGAGAGATTTCTATATATCTTGTATTTTAAACAAAATCCAATTAAGCCAAGACATCATGTTGCTGTTTTCTGTCTGTGACTGTTCCAGGCCTAGGTTCTATTCCTTAAATTCCCATGCCTATATTTAGACTCTAGGAAGGAGAGAAAGCATGTGAGCAAGCAAAAGCATGGTAAAAGTTTTAGAAGTGTGTGACTCTTTGGTTCTAATACATAATTTATAGCCATATTTTCAAAGCTGGAAATCCCTGGTTTTGAAATTGAAATGAACATATGTTAAAAAATCAGACTGTATGAATGGGGTAAAGGTAGCTCACTTAGATAACTAAGTGAATACCAGCACTTTTAAAATCCCATAGAATACTCATCATATCATAGTTTTACTTTAAGTAAATATTTTTGTGCCAAAATATGTTACCAAATTTCTGAAATTTCTTAGAGCTATATAATATTCTAACATAAAAATTAAAAATCATGTATTAAGATATATATACTTTAAAAAGCATGCTAATTTCATGTTTATTTTACAGGGTGGTAAATGGGTAGTAGGGAAAAAAAGACAATTTTTTAAACAGTTGTGCTTTTTTGAAATCATTGATAATTTTAAACCTTTCTCCTAGATGCCAGGATAGAAGAGTTTGTTTATGAGAAACTGGATAGAAAAGCTCCAAGTCGTATAAACAACCCAGAACTTTTGGGACAATATATGATTGATGCAGGGACTGAATTTGGCCCAGGAACAGCTTATGGTAAGCAAAAGGCAAAAAGATCTACTAAAAAGTACCTTTACTTTTAGATTTTTACTACTTAGAGACATCATTAACCTAATGATTTACCTAATATTAGTAGAATACATTTTAACTTCAAATTTTTTATGTTTAAATTTTGGATAAAGTGAGAAATACAGGTCACCAGGAAATATGAAGAGTTCAGTTTAATACCTAATATATTTAAGTATATATTATTAGAATTCACATTTATCTGTTCAGATCTAAAATGTTAAATGAATTCTTCACTTGTACTCCCATTGAATCTTGCAATCTCTGTTATAGTACTTTCGATATATTGTAATTTTTTTTTACATATGTCTCCTCTAGATGATTTTTTTAAAAGCTTTCTTGAGGGCTTATTTATTTTTATAATGAAATGCCTGGCTCATAGTATTTGAGCACACCACTCGTGCTTTCATTACACAATAATGTTAGAACCACAGAAATGTTAACAGTGGTATCTTTGTATATCTGGATTACATTTCATTCCTATTTTCCTCACATAATTCATATTTTCTATTATCATGTTTTATAGTTATGCCAGCTTCGTAGTTGCTGTGTTGACTTTTTAAATGCATTACTCTGAAGCCTTATTATCCCTCAAATCTAATTTTCTCAGACTATAAGACAATTTCAGATTTCTGTAACTTCTTTTCCTATCGTTCCTGGCTAATAATTCTCTTTTTTAAGACTTCTGTAAGAAATTGTTCCTTTTGTGGGTATGAAATGGTAGATAAATGATTTTCATTACTGATTTATAAAATAGTTCATAAATTCTGGAAGAAAATGAACTTAAAGTTTTAATAGTTAACATTATGTCAGAAGGAACTAACCTGCATATCGTATAATGAATGGCCTTAATCCGTTGACTAACTGTTGGATGTACAAATAAAACTTCTACATTGTGGTCTTCAAAAGGTACTTCTTTCAGAAATCTGAAAATGCTTAAAATCTCTATAGTTTTTTTTTTCTAAATTTTAACTATTAATTTTAGAAAAATTTTATACGTTAGACAGGTTTTTTGGTGCCTACTTGTGCCAGAAGCAGTTAGATGCTGGAGGTCATAAAGGTACATGAAAGATACCCAGCCCTTTTTCTTCACCAAGCTGAAGGCCTGGTGGAGCACGAACATTCAAAAGCCTTCTAAATTTTTTCCTTTTTTACTATGTTTTTAATCTGTTTTCATTTGTAGTAATTCTATTGACTGTACCCTGATTATTGGAATTGGGCTTTGTGAATCTATTTATTAATAACTGATAATAGCTAACAATCGAATATTTCAAGCATTGGTCTAAACACTACATATGTATTATTTCCATGAATCTTCACTTATATCCAACTTTATAATATAAATTCTGTGATCTCCACTTTGAAGACAAGGAAACTGAGTCTTAGATTACATAATTCATCTCTGATCATACAGCTAGTAATTCAGATTGAGATCTGTATCCAGACATGAAGCTCTTAACGACTATACTATCTTCCCTGCCAATCAGATCTAATCTCATCCTAACATAGAAGAATTAAGATGCAGAGTTAAAGCTTATTAGAGGTAGAAGTAGATAGAACCTTGGTCTTGTGATTGTTTTTCTTTTTGCTCTATTTTCCACTGTACTTGTCTTATTTAAACATTAAGGTATACCTGTTGCAAAACATGGATTTTTCTTTAACTTAAGATGCAAATTTACAATATTATTTAAAGATTCTTGAGGCCCCTGCATAATACAGAAATAAATTTTGACTTGATCTACTTATGAAACTAGTTTAAGCATTATGCTTTTCTAAACATATCTCCACTGTTTGAGCTGTGATTATAAATTTTTAGTGTATTCTCTTTTTTCCATTTATTGAATTGGTACAGTTAACTATGATAAGGACTTCATGGAACCTCTGTCATTTTCATTTTAGATATTTATAGTCTTAAATTTACTTTTAAAATAAAACTAATAACAGTTTATTCTCTTTGATTTTTTAAGTAAACAAGTGACAACTAACTTTAAAGCAGATCAGATTGCTGATTTTACTTTCTGACATTACCAGAAAATGGTAAAAAAAAATAAAAAAGAAAAAAAAACCCACCACTTTTTTCCTTTGCAGGTAATGCCCTTATTAAATGTGGAGAAACACAAAAACGAATTGGAACAGCAGACAGAGAGCTGATACAAACATCAGCTTTAAATTTTCTCACTCCTTTAAGAAACTTTATAGAAGGAGATTACAAAACAATTGCTGTGAGTTGGAAAATGTTCCCTTTTTTTTTTTTAAGTAAAATAATTTATAGATATAATTACACTTTTTAATGAGTGATTTGCCCTTTAACTGACCGTGTAGATGTAGTAGATTAGAAATTTAATCTAGCTAGTTTCATATTCAACAGAACACAAAACTAACCAAAGTAAAGAACTATTGAAGCTATATACTCCCTTTTTGGGCCCTGCAGTGTTACTGAGATTACTTTACATCAATTCTTGTTCATTACTAGCACTAAGATTTGTAGAGAATTTCCTGGAATTATTATGAAAATATGGCACAAAAATCTCTATAGTTATAGCAATATAGCTATTCATTTAAACTGGAAGCCAGAAACTTAATTACTATATTTCTGGCTGTTCAACTTCCTGTTGTTTGCATCCCTAGGAGTCTGTTATCATCTCTTCACACAGCTGTTTTATTGCTGAAGAAATAAATATAACTTTCTCAAGCCTAATAATTACTTTTTAGTGTGTGTTTTTTTTCTTTTTAAGCATTCGAGTGGAGATCTGGGTATTTTTTTTTCCTTATATGCTTGCAAGATTGTTCTTAATCAAAAAACTACTTTAAACTTTAAATTGCAGATTTCTTATTACAAAATATTCTAGAAACTCAGTGTGTTTACAAGGAATTTGTCTCTGAGTAAAAAGTATTTTGCCTCAGAAAAAGGAAAAACCACCAAGTTAAATTATGACTTAAAAGATATTAGACTGTAGGATGAAATATGATATATGAAATCTGAGAATTAATAAAGGAAGCCGTGAATTTTTATAAACTTACCTATTATTTTGAAGTTCCCATGAGTAATTCCAAGATGCCATGCTAATGTTTATTCATTATTTATTCTATAAATTTGAAATTCCCTTTTGGAGTAGAGTTGTTTTCAGTGCAATGGCACATGAAAGGAGCCTGCCAGTCCTTGAGGTAATCACTTGGGGTATCAAGGAACTTTGACCTAGGCCCATATCTCCTTTACCATAGGCACATAGATAATCTGTTTGAAACACTTTACCAACCTGGGCACTACTGACATTTTGGGTCAAATAGTTCTTTGTTGTAGAAGCTATACTGCATTTTAGGATATTTAGCAGCATCCTGGCTTCTACCCAGTAACCTCTCGCCACCCCCAAAATTGTGACAATCAAGAAGATAGAGCGAAACATTCCCTGATGGCAAAACCGCAAAATGTTAAAATTAGTCTTTTAACATCACTGCCATCTTTCCCAGATTTCCAAGCATCTAGCATGTCTCCATTATTTTAAAAGTAAAAACCATAAGAAAAAGGAGTCAAGTGTCCCTTCATAACAAATTTTGTAATCATTGCTCTTTGTTTATCAGAAGATTCATATATTTAATGGAGAAACATACTTTAAATATATATGTATGCCCTTACTGGAGGTTAGCATCATTACCCTTTATTTTTTTCTTTTCTATATTTATAGAAAGAAAGGAAACTATTACAAAATAAGAGACTGGATTTGGATGCTGCAAAAACCAGACTAAAAAAGGCAAAAGCTGCAGAAACTAAAGCTTCAGTAAGTAGTGGGTTGTTTTTTTTTTTTAATAGAAAACCATCTTAGATTGATAACTTTAAAATTTGTAAAATATTTTACACCTATACCATGCAAACTGCAGTCCATTACTGAGACTAGAATATGACTTTAGGTATTGTTTTTGTATTTAAACAAACTTACCAGAACTTAATGCATCCAAATCACTGCAAAGAAGTCCTATCAACAGGCAGTATTATTTCAGTGATATACCTGTTGCTAAAAAAATAAAAATTTAAGGGCTCCTAAAGCTGTATCATGTTCTTTTAAATATTCTCAGTGATGATGGCAAATATTCTTTTGGGGTAGGTTTATTATATTTGAAATAGGGAAACAAATAGTAATTAAGATGAGAATGAATCAAGTTTGAGATTGCTCATGTGTGTCTTAAACATTAAATTTGACTCCCTTTCCACATGTGAGTCAAATTGACTAAAGGAGTTGTCACCAAGATTAATTCCAAAACCAAACAGTTGGCAGCATTATTAAATTATTATTTCCTATAATTTCATAATCAGGAGAAAATGTTAGGAAAAGTAAGGATCATTTGTAAATAAGTCAAACTTCATTCAAAATGCCTAGAACAAAATCTCTTCATTCAAAATGCCTACATGTGCCCAGTAATGATTGTGGAATGAGAATACTGTCATCAAGTGTCAGTACAAAACTTTCTTTAACAAGCACTATCACAGAATAATGATAATCTACTTTTTTACCTGGAAATTTTCCAGAAAACTTTCAGATTGAACACCATATAAGGTCTTTCGGTTATTCTACATTATTTTACCATTGCTATTAAAAATGTGTGAGAACTGAAGGTAATGGTAGACAAATTTTGAAAGATGTTTCCTTTTGATACATCCAGAAAAGATCCTGACAGTTTTCCTGCACTGAGTATTGTTGAGTACAGATTTTTTTTCCATGAGAGTTTACATTTAAAATGAAAGATTATACAAATGGCTTTACTGAACAATTTCACTTATACACAGCTTTTCTAGAATTTATATATGGCATAAAGCAAATTTAACATAGTCAAATATTTAAAATACTAGTCTAGACAAAAATATACATTTCCTGATGGTAGTTGTGTTCTTTTCCCCTAGATAACCAACTTGTTTTTCTTCAAACTTTATAGCAGTAAGTCTGAAATACTTTAGAAAGGAAAAGTCCTCTTAGTTTATTATTACATAAAGCCTTGAGGCATGCCTATTTTTTTGTGATGTTTGGTGGTGGGGTTTTTTTCTGTATTTTTTGTTTACCTGAAGAATACAGAAAAATAGAAACCACTAGGAATTTGTGTTTGCTTTTTTTCTTCTTTGACACTTTTCCTCTTTCCTAGTTGACAGCTTGAAGAGATTACTGTAATCTCAAATTTTCTTTGTATTCACTTTATAAATTCCCATGGATTGTTTTGTGAGTGGTTATTTCTCTGCAAGTAAGCTTTTGGGACCTGTGCATATCAGCACTTTTTAAAAATTCAAAAAAATAAAAAATAAAAAATAAAAATAAAAAAATAAAAAAAATAAAAAAATAAAATAAAAATTCATTTACTAGTTTCATGTGACCTCTTTTTAAAGTCTGTATTTATCGGGGATCCCTGGGTGGCTCAGCGGTTTAGCGCTGCCTTCAGCTCGGGGCATGAACCTGCAGTCCCGGGATCGAATCCCACATCGGGCTCCCTACATGGAGCCTGCTTCTCCCTCTGCCTGTGTCTCTGCCTCTCTCTCTCTCTCTCTGTGTCTCTCATGAGTAAATAAAATCTTTAAAAAAAAAAAAAAAGTCTGTATTTATCAAATGTTTATTTTATAAAGGCACTTTCCTGAGGAATTCAGAGATAAATAAGGCAAAATCTCTACTGCCCTCAGTTCACAATCTAGTATACTAGATTGAACTTTTTGATGACTTAGCCCTGCCAGTAAAATATTTATGCCTGTACCCAGCATTGCTACTTTACTAACTTGTATTTTATTAGTTAGCTAGCATGTTGAAGAATGGTAAAACAATATCAGAGGCATTTCTCAAAAATACAATTGAATAGAAAGAAAACCTACGTGAATATTTCACAGTGAACAAAAACACAGTTTTGAAAATAGTATAAAACTTATGTCAAAGAAGCAAAGACAAAATTTCTGCATTTAAATTATAAGGCACTGGACATTCATTAACCTAGCTTTAGTCTTACATAAATTCTTTTAAATTATTTTAGATTTCTGTTAATGGGAAGTTAAAAAATCATCTGGTTTCACAGCTCTCTAATATTTAGAGGTTTAGACCTCAGTTTTGGGTATACAAGTGTAGAAAGCGCATCTTCAAGTAAGACAGTATTATGAATGTTCCTCTGCCCACTTAAACATTTCCACAAATGTCTAAATGTTTTTGTTTGTTTTTTGTTTTGTTTTGTTTTGTTTTGTTTTTAATTCATGAGAGACACAGAGAAAGAGGCAGAGAGAGAAGGAGAAGCAGGCTCCATGCAGGAAGCCTGATATGGGACTCTATCCCAGGACCCTGGGATCATGCCCCGAGCCAAAGGCAGTCGCTCAGCCGCTGAGCCACCCAGGCATCCCAATGTCTAAATCTTTAATCTGTAAATTGAGCACCATCATATAACTTAGCCTTAATACAAGAATTTAAAGCTCATTAAAAATACAAGGATTGACATGCCTTTCATATTTCTTCAGTATGCCAAGACCTAGCTGAGACTAACTGAAAGAGAATGTGGTTGAAGGCATCATACGTTCATAAAATAGAAATGATCTTTGAATAGGAAAGTTGTGGATAGGCAGAAGGGCTTTCGGAGGTGAAAATTTAATAAAATTGTAGGTAACTGTGGCAGTTTTTAAAATGATGTGTTTTCCCTAAATGATTCTAATATAAAACCAAGCATCAACCATGTTGTCTTTAAAATTTTGAATCTTTTGAAAAAGTTGAATAGGCACCGCTATGTGAAATTCCATAGAACAGCATAGTTTTGTTTTGTTTTGTTTTTATTAAATAAAAAAACATTTTATCAGCTCTCTTAATACTTGTGTGTTCTTTAATGTGAAGAAGTAATATGTTTCACTGTGTTCATTGGTATAATGTGTTCTTTGTCTCTTACCTATGCACTTAAGCAACTAAACTCAGCTCGCCTTGAAGGAGATAACAATATGGTAAATTTCTCTTACATGCTCAACTTCCTGCATGTAAAATGGCTGAAGGTTTGTTGGCCTACTGTGTTTTCTACATCTTGAGTAAAGTGCCTTCTCTTGCTATTATCTGCCTGTAAAAGTCTAAAGTAATCAAAGCCAATGAATTCATTAGTCCAACAAAAATTACAGGGAATACTAGTTGAAGTAATACTGGAACTTGAAGAAAAGAAATTTTGTGTTCTAATTGGGCAAATATACTAGCTATGCCAAATTCAGATCATAGAATATGAATTTATATATAAATATTTAGTGCCTTTTATACCTAGTAAAAGACAACCATTTAACTGGCATTTTGTATTTTCACATTTGGCAAAGAAAATTAACAAAATTTACTTAGAGAAAAGTGTAAAGTTTATAGATTTACTTTTTCAATATCCTCAATGTTTACCTTAATTTTTACCCAAACTCAACATAGAATTAATTTCTTCTGCAGTTTCAGGCCAAGACATACCACCCGCCCCCTCACCTACCCCTGTATCTCTGTTGTAATAGCAAGGACCATTCCCTAACCAGTACTAATTTACTCAAAAAAGTTGCAGAATAGTGAATGCATTGGGCCAGAATCAGAAATGAGAATTGTTATGTAGTACCCAATATATATATGTTGAGGTTGATTTGGGGAAATTTTTGAGATGTTAGTAATTTTAATATTTAACAAAATAGAAATTCATAAAATCTGAATAGAACCCAAAAACTCATGGCCAATAAAGATTTATAGATGGTAGTGTTTGGCATTATTCTCCTAGATACAGTACTTCCATAAAAGTGGTGTGGAATCTGCAATACAGTTAATAATAAAGTCACAATTAATTGACTGCTTTTATTCCATTAGCATTGAGCTAAAAGGGGGGAAATCCATGTAATAGGGAAGTTTATGTACAGAATATTGAAAATACATTTTTGTTCTAAGCTACTACAATTATTGAAACCCTGGCTAAATTAGAACTTTCCTTAGATAGCAAGAGAATGCATTCATTTATTTCCATTGTCCTATGTGTAGGTGAATGAAAAGTGTGAGACTATTTCAGTCATTGGTAACTTCTTTTATAAATCATAGGTTTCCTTTTATTTTAGGTAAAAATATCCTAAACAATTAGTAAGACTTTGTTTCACTTATTAGGGATTTGTTTTGCTACTGATGTCATCTACTTATAGTAAGATGGGTTTAACTCTGGTAATTTTAAATTCATTATATCTCACATTTATTGTGCCCCAAAGTGGCTCTTTTGTCTATCCTTGCTTTATTTTAGTTTCCTAAAATTCTAGAATTTTAGACCTAAATGAGAATTAGAAATTGTTTAGTCCAAACTTCTCATTTAACAGATGAGAGAACCACAACTAAGAGAGGTTAAGTATTCCCAGTTTTAGAAAACCATTACTTAGTAACTTATAAAATAAGTATAAGATTCAAAAATCAATAGTATTGATATATCTAAAGGCATACTTTCACAGTATGTTAAGCTGTACTGATTTAGTTACTACTATATTAATGTGATTCAGGAAAAGGAAAGTATACTCTTTTAGTTAAAATAATTACATTTTTCTATACTAAGTTGTAGAAAATGTTAAACTCCACAACTTACTTTCATGCTCTATATTTTTCTCTAATTTTTAATGCTGGCTAGATTTGGGCAGAGGAAGTGACAAAAGTAAGTAAATTATTAAACCACAGAATTATGAAACAAGAATTTAATTGTCATGCATTTAGTAAATATTGGACAGCAGCCAGGGGGCCAGTCATGGTCTTTGTTACAATGTCTTATGAAATCTGAAAATTATTTTTAGAAACCTCAGATCTGTTTGCCTAGTAGTAGAGTAGTTCCACAAAACAGTGAAACAACGCTGCAGAGATGTGCTTTGCACATAGTCTGATAAATACTAGGTACAATATTACATTAAGAGTAATCTTTACAATGTCTTGCCAGAAGACAGTTTAAATACTTGGTTTACTTATGTGACAATTATGTAAAATACAGTTTACACCATGTCTTGTATATTCAGTGATTGAATATATGTCACACAAATGAATTTCCTGGGTAATTGAAGCTTGTGCTCTCCAGCACCAGAGCTAAGTCTTCTGTCACTTTATTTGAAGATATTTTCTATTTAACTACTCCACTAAATACAGGATAGCGTATATTTAATTTTATGTATAATTAGGGTATGAATGTGTATTATTGTACTGTGTAACAATTAGATCCATTGTTTGTTTTTGAAATATGTTGTCTCCTCTCTTAGTGTCAGACTCTCACTTCTAGAAGCTGTCCATATGACTGCTACTGTAGTCCCTCTTTCTGTGTGATCATTTCTTATCTTCTCTAGGATAGAAAATAAAATAGTTAAGCAGGAATTTAAGGAATAAGGTTATGACTTCAGTGCAGATTTGTTTCAAATACTACTTAAGGTCTTCAGAAGCATTTTTTTATTTGCTCCTCCTGTTCAAGTCTACCAAAATTTGACCTCCAGATGTGGATGTGGACAGTGCTGAAGATTGAAGGCAGGTGGTAATTGTGGCCTCTGACTCTCCCCCCCCCCCCCCCGCCCCAACATTAACTTTTTATTTTCTGACTTTGTAGGATTGCTGACAGTATAATCTATTCCATGTATAGGTTCTGGGGGTTTTGACTCTGTGAATTGGAAATCCATTGTGAAATTTTTGATGCCCACTCTCATCACCCTTTGTGAAATCCATTTATCAACTTGGTTACAGTTCTCCTTTGGCCTTTGATTCTTTTTCCTGAACCCTTTACCTTGAAAAGAGGTCAGAGATAACGTGGAAGAGAATATAGGTTGAACAATAAAACCAGGGTCTCTGGGATCCCTGGGTGGCGCAGCGGTTTGGCGCCTGCCTTTGGCCCAGGGCGCGATCCTGGAGACCCGGGATCGAATCCCACATCGGGCTCCTGGTGCATGGAGCCTGCTTCTCCCTCTGCCTGTGTCTCTGCCTCTCTCTCTCTCTGTGACTATCATACATAAATAAAAAAAAAAAAAAAAAAAAAAAAAAAGGAAACAGGGTCTCTTCCACTCTGGTTAGCATACAGATACACCAAAAGACACCTGATCCTGCAGTCTCTGTAAGTGTAGGAAGTATGTGCTATAATGGGGGGAAACTCATGAAAACATGTATTTACTATATGTGTGTAAAACTTAAGAATATATCAATGTATTGGGGAGATTTTTCTCTTCTGTACTTCTCACTTCTACCTTTTTTATAATTTAAAATATATGTAAGGTTAAAACTTTATATTCCTTGAATAGTTTAAGATTTTTTAAGCCTTTAGAAAAAAAAAATAGCAGAACGTCACAATAAATGCCTCAAAAGTGTGACCAAAATTTCTACCTTACAGTTACCCATTCCTGATATCATAGATCAACAAATTCTTTCCATTTTTTCAAGTTACAGCCTCAAAGAATTCTTGCCTCCTGAACCCAAGTTATGCTGTCATATACTCTGGCAGGAACATCTTTTCCCTAGAACTCTGTCTCTTAACAGTATAACTATGTCAGAGAATGAAGTCTTCTGGAGGACAGAATAAAAACCCTTTAAATTCGTTTTCTTTAAACCCTTTTTATCTTTCTAGTATGGATCATTCTCTAAGTAAATTGACTATGCCAAACCTATTCCAGTTACCTCTACCTCTCAGATTAATTATGATCTTTACGTGTGTCAGAAGTAGAAATAGTTTGGGAGATTGAACTACAACCACCCACCCCAGGCATACATTGAAACTTGTTCAAGAAGTGAGATTCATTTCCTGCCTGTCATTTACCTTTTCTAAATACAAATTGTGCAGAGATCAACTTCCTATGCTTTAAATATGGTGCCTTTCTTCATAATTAAATAATTAATTGTTGCTCAAACATGGAAGACTGCCCCTTATCCTTTGTGAGATTACTTTTATAACTTTTTATTCACTGTTCTTAACTAAAACATGTCTACTTCATGCTCAAACTTCCCAATCTGTTACTTAGTTCACTTGCTTACATCTTACACAGAAATACTGCCATTTAGAAGGATTTTCTGCCTTTTCTCCTAAAAGACATTAAATCAGATTGTACTTTCAAGGTCAGACCCACATGGAACTAGTCTTGTTTACTTCGAAACTTCATTTATTTTTGGTTTACTATAGTTACTTCTATTAAAACCTTTTTGTATTCAAGCAGAACAGTAAATAATGCAAATGTAACGCCAAAGTGATTGGTTTTCCTTTACACTTAGGGAGATCATTGATTCTTCTCTTGTCCTGGGACTTGATTTTCTACTTTATACTAGCTTCTAGATGAAGCTTACTTCAGCCCTGTTATCAAAGTACCATGCATTCTGGCTTCAGTCAAGTAAAATTTAATTTTAACTCTTGAATTATTGAGTAATTCAAACTTATTTCCATAAATCCAGTCTAGTGGTCACTTCTTAATCACCTTTGCAAGGTCTGTTGCCAGTGGGATGAGAATGATTAGAGCTATGGATATCTGTTTTGCTGTTACTTCCTTTTTGAATGGCTCACTAAGTTAACTATTGCCACCAAAGGTTGAAGGAAAGAGAGATGGGGTGTGCAAGAAAAAGGTTTAAACCTAGTTTTTATACATACTACAGTCTTGGTAATACTTTAATTACTTGGATGGGGGTGCTATTTATCCTGAAGGGTAGTAGAAGATAGCATTATTAATGACATTATCACCAATGATGCCCAGTGTGAGAGGTTTTACTTTTCTCTTCGTCATTTACTACCAACCCACTCTGGGTAAAGGTTTATCCCAGGACAAAGGATGGTTTTTTGCCAGTATTTACTATTTTGGGGTCCTATTGATTTTTTTAGTGAACAATTTTGTCCCAGCACTGAACCTGTACCAGAGAGCTAAAGCTGGTAATAGTGGTGTGCTATTATATTCACTGCTTTCCAGCCCTGAGGTTAATGACTTCACCTTGGTAGCTTGAAATGAGCTGTGGTTGGAGTATTTGTACCATGAAAATCAGCACATTAGAACTCCCCCACCCCACTCCCAGCCAGTTTCCCAACACACTACTGATTAAAGGTTCCCCCATAACTCGCAGAAAAACCCTGGCATATCTTGTAGATAATAGTGTATTTAAGACATATTTTATGCAAAGTTCAGAAAGAAAACTGAAAAAAATGTCATTTATATAAGAAAGAGTCCTTTGAAATAACCTAAGAACTGTGTTCTAGAAACAATATGTTTGGTAACTAAACAAAGGAGGTTAAAAGCCTATGGCTTCACTCTGAAGTTTTTTTCATTTGAGATTAAAGACTATCCTTAACTTCAAAGTAAAATAGCTGTATTTAAAAAAAAGCAAAATAGCTGTAGTAATAATTGAAAATTTTTTGAAATATTTTGTACATATAAACTAGTATTCTTAAAATGTTAACGACAGTATATTGATTATTCCATTGTAGTGTTTCTAGGCTTCTATGTATATGCCATTAAGTTTTGACATTAATAGATTCTTTTGAATGAGGTACTGGTAAGGAATTGAGTAATGTATGTAGAAAAGCTAAGGTGGGAAAACAGGGACAGTTTAAACACAAAGCAGAATCAGGGAATTGCCGTCTTCTCATTTAGGGTTTGCTTGGGAGATTTTTAAACTATTTAAACAAATGTACATAAAATGGAATAAGTCCTCTAATAAAATTCTAAAACTGTGTTCCAATTTAAGTCTGAACAGGAATTAAGAATAACTCAAAGTGAATTTGATCGTCAAGCAGAGATTACAAGACTTCTGCTAGAGGGAATCAGCAGTACGCACGTGAGTGTTCCACTGGAAATTGATATGAAGCAGAAGACTTTGATGGTCCTAAGGCACTTTGAGGGGGAAAAACTGAACTTCTTTTTTACTCATTTATGAAGGAAATTTGAATTGTGGCCCTTTCCAACATATATGAAGCAATATTTTAAATTTTTGTTGACACCTCATCACCTAGTTCTCCCACTACCATCAGATCCATTTGTTGGTTTTTGTTGGCTCTGTAGTTTGTTCTTACCCTGTTGACCGAGGTCATCCTTGATAAGCCCTGTAGTAAAATGCTAGCTACTGGTGATTCTCCCTGAATACATGTTATGCTCTGTTGCCCCTTGGAATTCAACAGTTTTAAGTAGATTATGGAGCTAAAAAGTAACTGTAACTTTCCTTTACAGGCCCATCATCTCCGATGTCTGAATGACTTTGTGGAAGCCCAGATGACTTACTATGCACAATGTTACCAGTACATGTTAGACCTCCAAAAACAACTGGGAAGGTTGTAATTTCCTTTTCACACATGAAACTTCTGATAAGAGAAGAAATTCAGATTTTTGCATATGAACTAATAATAGAGGTGAAGATTAGAAGAATTAAAGGCTTATATTAGCTTGCTTAAAATCGGACCTTTTTCTTCTTCTTCTTTTTTTTTTTTTTTTTTTTAAGGAAAGTAATTGTTAGACTTGTGAGGTAACCAAACCATTTTGAGTTATCCTAGTACCCAAGAATTTAAAGGGATGAGAACATAACTTAGGTGAATACTTTTTTAGTGCTATCTAAAAAAAAAACTTAAAAGTGGTTGAAGTTCACTTCTCAAATATCTTCCAGTTAGTTGAGGAAGATTAGTTACATGACACTTACTTGCCATTAGAGATAAGCTAATTTATACTTATTCATTACTCACTTGCTCATTGTTTAAAAAAAAGTTTTAGAATAGTCTATAAGACCTCAAGCCACTGATGTAATTACAAAATTATGTTATAATTTAAAGCAAAATGATAGCACATAACATGCATAGCTCAGTCATTCATTCATCAAATATTTGTTGAATACCTGTCATAAACTAGGCAGTGCAGTGTTCTGTAATCTAGGTTAATATCAGCAAACAGTAGAGGCAAAATTGCTTACCCTTATGGAGCTCACATTGTAAGGTGACACTAGAAATAAAATGATGTACAGGACCTATAAATCATTTGGTTTACTATTGATGGTCTCTGCTAGGTCTAGATAGAAATACCTTTAAATACCTTTTAAAGGTATTTAAAGTCTAGGTAGAAATAAAAGCCATTCGCAGATAGGACAGGTGGTAAGTGGAAAGGTAGAAGTGCAGTTTCCTGTGAAGGACATCTAATTGTGACTTAGGTGGATCTGGCAAAGTTTCACAGATGAAATTACTTTAGTGGGAATAATCTAGGTGAAGGAAAGGGGCCAGGATGAATACTTCAGACAAAGAACATGTATATGAAAAGGCCAGAGGAAAGAGTGTGACAAGTTCAGTTTGTTCTAGTTGGAGCATACATAGTATTTGAATTAAGAATGGAATAGTAAAAAAAAAAAAAAAAAAAAAAAGAATGGAATAGTAGATGAGGCTACAAGAGTGAAACAGGGTCATGTCACCAATGCCCTGTAAAATAAGTAAAGATAAGGAGTTTGAGGTTCTTTTTAGTGAGGAACCATTAAAGCAAGGGAGTTATATGTAATATTTGAAGAAGTATCAAGGGAAGTTATTTTTCAAGGAATAACTTTTTTAAAAAAACATTTTGGTGTTCTTTTCTGCATATTAATCCTTTAAAACTAGACCTAGAACAAAATTTAGGCACACCCAGAAAACCAATTTTAGATCTTAAAGGTGAATTGTAACTTGATACCATTGATTATTCCAGTATTTATAGAAGATTTCTACTTCTGTGTATTTGAAGTTTTGTTAATTGTACTCAATATCCAACAGCAGAATACCACTTTATTCCCACATGATTACTACTATTTTAAGCCCAGAAAGCCTTAGTACTTCCTTTTTACTTTGTCCTCATACTCTGTGAGCACAGCAAAAGGATTACTGTTGTTTCCATTCATACTTGCACTCTGCTTAAAGCCACACAAATGCTTGGAACTCTGCCATTCAGACAAAATGCTTGTTATTGCACTTTTTGGATAAGCTCAAACATTACAGAGTGAAATGGGAGCTGTTGTTCTAGGGAAGAAAGTCTAGCTTATCTCTGTGCTAGAATTGGATTACTGGTAAAGATCAGTCTTAGGGAATTTTAGGTCTTTAATATTTCAAGTTATGCTAATTCAGATGCAGAACTGGATGGATCATCCAATTCCACACTAATCCAGGAGCTGTTTCTGAAGAGTAGAACCAGGTTGTAATGTTAATGGTTATAACAGAGTATTGGTAGTAGTAGTAGTAGTAACTGAATAACAGCAATCAATTAGGAAGGGCTCCAATTGTCCATAGGCACTCCTCTAGACACCTCATATGTAATATGATAATCCTCTCATTGGTGAAGGTAGGTATTAGTATCCACATTCTACAGATGAGGAAACAGAAACACTAGTCACAAGATTAATAAATGTATTTTATTTTTAAATAATTGGAAGGTTTTAATATATCAAGCTACAGTGGCAGAAAGTCTATAGTTTTTTAAATGTATCAAAAGTTCTTAGAAGGTGAAGATGGTCTTTTGGGGTTTTATTGTTGTTTGGTTGGGGGATTTTTTTGTTTATTTTTATTTCTACCATAACTCCCCAAAATTGACATAGGTAGATTTCAGTGGTAAACAAGGACTAATTGTACTATAAATTTGCAAGTAAAATTCCATGGGTAAAGACTTCAAAAACCACATATTATATGGGAAACGAGCTTTTTTTTTTTTTAAAATCTTCAGAAATATCTATACTTAATCACAACTGAGAAACTGAGTTCACTGAGGAAGAAATGTATTTCTAACTTTAGAGTAAAATCTGAATTAGAAATTAGGAGGGGTTTTTTGTCATTAGCACCCTGTTATCCATAGGAAACATTTGCTTTAATTTTTAAAAATGCACTGTTCCAGGCATGAAGGATACAATGTAAACAAAACAGATCAAATCTCTGTCTTGAACCTATATTCTATTTGAGGGTAGAGGGAAGAAGAAAATATGTATATGAATTATATAGTATATTAGAAGGTGACAAATGCTATGGAGAAAAGCAGGGAAGTACCTTGGTTTGGGGTAGGGGTTTTATACATACTAGATAGGGAAGACAGACTTGAAAGATAAGAGGAAGCAAAGCATGCAGAGCATTTGAGAGAAAATGCTTCAGGAGAGGGTACAGCAAGTACAAAAACCCTGAAGCAGGAACACAGCTGTAATGTTCAAGCAGCAGCAAGGAGGGCTTGGCTGGAGATGAATTGAGGAAACAGGAAGCTGGGACACATAGAGCCTTGGTCTTTACTCAGAGATGAGGAGCCTTTGGAGAGTTTTGTGCTAAGGAGTGATATGATTCAGTTAGCCTTTAATAGGATCAGTCTTGGTGCTCTGTTAAAGATAAATGTTAGAGGGCATGGATGGAAGCTATAACTGACCTGTTTGGAACTGATTGCAATAATTTAGCGAATAAGGCAGTCAGGAGATGATGGTGACATGGATCAGGGTGATTGTGGTAGATGTGATAGTAGCGGTCAAACCCCAGGTGTATTTTAAAAGTAGAACCAGCAGGATTTGCTGTCAGGCTTCATTTATATGGGGTTTAGAGGAGTCCAGATTTACTGCAGGTATTTGGCCTGAACAACTGAAAGAATGGAGCTGTAGTTAATTAATTAAAATAGGAATGTCACAGGAGGAGCAAGTTGGGGTGGTATATCACCTCAGTTTTATACCAGAAGCCCAGTTTTAGACATCTGAAGTTTGAAATATCTATTAGATATTTAAATGGTGATACCCAGTTTTAGGATATGCAGGACTAGAGTTTAGGGGGTAAATTAGAGAGTAGTCAGCATATCAAGGATATTTAAATCTGAGACTAGATGAAAGATTGTTAGTATAGGTAGAGAAAAGAAGAGGGCTTAGGGCTGAACCCTGCAGTACTCCCAACACAGTTTAAGGAAGCAGTGGTAAGGAATGAACAGTGAGGTAAGATGTAAGGTGTGTGTGGCCTAGAAGTCAAGTGAAGAAGATACAGGAAGGTAGAGGGAAAGGATCCACTGTGATCACTATATAGGTCAAGTGTAATGAGGAATGTTAATAGACCATTGGATTTAGAACATTGAAGTCATTACTGACCTTGACAAGAGTAGTTTGTGTAGAACAATGGAAGCGAAAGCTTGTCTATAATGTAAAAGAATAGAAGATGGACTGTGATAAGTTTAGATCAAGTCTTTCAAAGGAGTTCTAGTGTAAAGAAGAACGGTTAAATTAAGCAGTAGCCAGAGGAGAAAGTGGGTCTAGCAGATTTTTAAGATAGGAGAAATAAACCTATTTGTAAACTGATAGGAATGATACAGTACATGGAGATATATCATTACATGGGAAAGAAAGGGAAGAATTGCTAGATAGCCTTGAGAGGAAAAAGAATGTGAGGTTTTTGTTCAGAGGTAAGGAAATTAGCCATAGACATGTAGAGAGCTCATCTGTAGTAAGAGAGATGATCACAAAAACATAGGTGTTTTCTGATCTTTTTCCTCCGTTAAAAAGGAAGCAACTTAACAGCTGAGTATAAAGGCTAGTTCTATTGCTAGAACTTTGAGGTTGGTTAAAAAGATATGAAATAGGGGACCCTTGGGTGGCTCAGCGGTTTAGCACCTGCCTTCGGCCCAGGGCACGATCCTGGAGTCCCGGGATCGAGTCCTGTGTTGGGTGGGCTTCTAGCATGGAGCCTGCTTCTCCCTCCTCCTGTGTCTCTGCGCCTCTCTCTCTCTCTGTGTCTATCATGAATATATAAATAAATAAATCTTTTTAAAAAAAGATATGAAATAGTTATCAGAAGACTGGAAAGTGAATGGACTAGAGAAATGTAGTGTTAACTTTTCCCTTTAAAAAATATGAGACAGAATGAACTTGTGAAATTTGCCCTGTTCTCCCATTGAGTTTTCATTATGATAATTATTAGTCATAATAGAGTATTTGAATCCCCATGTCCATAAAGGAATGGCATTGTTTCATCTTAGTGTCTTAAGCTTGTGGTATTGATTCTGGACATGTAGAAATTCCATAAATATCTGTAATTTGAATTAATAAAAAAAGTGTGATCGGATCAGTTTTACAAAAATGAGTTTGGCTGTTCAAATATTTCTCAGAATTAACTTGAGAAAACTTTACTCTTGTGATAGTATCTAATATAGAAGTAGTTTTTCGTTCATATTTTTATTTAACAACTCACCAAAAAAATAATAACTCACAAAGGCAGGAACAGATTAATAAATCATACTAGTAAAGTTTTTTGGAAGTGTTTTAAGGATAAGCTTATTTTTTTCAGGAAAAAAATAACATTTTTTTAACCTATAAAGCCAACTTTGAAAAACTTTCAAGGACTTCTATTTGAAAAATACCTGAATATTCTCTTTTATAATTGGACAAACAGGCATAAGTTAGATAGGGCTTTGTCATTAAAATATTACTGACAACTGTAAAGCTTTAGCTAAAGTGGAAGTTGGTAGAAAGTAAACACTGCCACCACGTGGTGGCATTCAGAAGCTCTGGTCACTTGGAAATCGATAATGGGCCATTTTCTTTTCAACAGTTTTCCATCCAGTTATTGTAACAACAATCAAACTTCTGTGGCACCGGTGCCATCTGCTTCATCAAATGTAATTGGTTCTTCCACCTTGACTTCAACGAGTGGCCTAGTAATCGCCTCTCCTACCAACCTTAATGACCTCAAGGAGTGCAGTGGCAGCAGGAAGGCCAGGGTCCTGTATGATTATGATGCTGCAAACAGTAGTGAATTATCACTTCTGGCAGATGAGGTGAGTAATATATGAGTATAAGAAAACCTGTATCATAGATTGACATACCATCTAGTATTATATAATAAAATACAAATTCCTCATTACTTATTTGCAAATAGCTTATCGTGAATGCTTTCATATATTTCAGATGATTATATTGACATATTAGGACAAAATTTACTATATAACAAAATAGAATATCACAGAAATATTTAAAGCTTTTAACTGCTAAATAACTAGATTTCTAAAACTGCCTCTAATAAAATCCTTTCTTTTAGCAAAATTGATGTTTAAAGAATTAAAATGAATAGTTTAAACAGATTACAGATCTAATTAGTCTTCAATGTACTTATTTTTTAACATAGTTAATAACTGGAAATATTTTTTTTGTAGGTAATCACTGTGTTCAGTGTCGTTGGAATGGATTCAGACTGGTTAATGGGGGAAAGGGGAAATCAGAAGGGCAGGGTGCCAATTACCTACTTAGAACTGCTCAATTAAATAGGTGGACTATGGAAAGATTACCCATCGTGACACCAGTATTTATATACAATTAACTCTAAATAAAACAGGTTTAAGTATCTTCCATGTTAATATTCTTAGGAGACTGAAAAGAAAATACCAGCCATCAGAAACCAGCCTTTCTGCCAATAAAATTGCATGGTAAATATTTCATTACAGAATTTATGTTAGTGCTTTCATGCCAAGAATGTTTTCTTACAAAATTCTCTTTCTACTGAGGTTTCACTAATAAGCAGCTTCTACTTTTGAGCTCCAACTTAAAGCAGAAGAACTGTTTTCTACTGAATTTTTCATTAATGGCAAGCTTTTTCTTTTATGTAAAATAAATTTATTGTGAATTGATATCAGTGACTCATTTTTTAGGTATGATTAATAGCCAAAGAATAAAATTAAAATTTGTTTTAAACTATTGGCTTAAACAGAGCTCTAGGATATAAGTCTCTTTTGTGGAAAATATTTCTGAATGTTTCCATAAACAGAAAGGCAGTTATATCATGTTTACCTTGTTTTCCAACAGAAACTGAATTATTTCAATACTATATCTCAGTGGTTTATTTTGGGGGTCTTGGGGGTTTTATTAAACACTACTGAATGATTTCTTCTAAATTTAAGAAAAGCTAGTCCTTGCAAAGCATTACAGTATTACTCTGGTATATTTTCAGTGAAGGTTCTAAAACCACCTGGATCAAGTTCAATTCGCTAATCAATCAATGTTTTTTTTAAGATTGTTCAGTTGGCACAATTTAATGCATAATCAGAGATCTGCTAAGAACATACTTCAATAAAGAGAATTTGTTCTTATGGAACAATCCTTATCAAAAATATGGATTAGTGCAACTACACTTATAAAGGAAAATTATATACAAACGATACACTTTCGGTTACTCTAATTTTGAATATTTATTAATGAACTTTGGTTATATTGATCTGTGTCTCTGGTTATGAAACGCTAATGAAATTGTTAGTGCCACACTTGCAGTCAGAAAATTGCTATTTGGACCATTGCTGTGAATCAGATTGTTTCCATGTTAGGACTTCTGCATTCATTCTCATTCACTCATTCATCATTCATTCATTGTTGAGGGCCAAGCACTGTGCTCATCAACTGGGGATACTACCTATATCCCCAAGAGGCACAGCCCTTTTCCCTTGCAGACCTTAAGGACCAGAGGAGAATCCAGAAAAATAAGCAGTTACCATATAGCAAAATCCATGTCATGGTAGAAGAAATATGGGGTACTGTGTTTGGGAACTTTGGGAGTCACCTAATTCGGATTTGGGGAGTGGTAGCTGGTTTGGAGAGGAAGTATTCCAGATAGAAGGAAAAAGATGTGCCAGGCCTGGAGCCCAGAGAATGCAGCATATTCTGACAATTAAAAGTAGTTCAGTCTGGCTTACACATGATGTGCTAAAGTGTAGTTCATCCAGAGAATGTTAATGTATTGAAATATTTTTTTGGTACTGAAAAAAAATGATGAACACTTAACACAAAAGGTATTTTAAAATGTTTAAGAGCTCCTAATAAGAACTTTGTAAACGTGTTGATAATAATCTAATTCACAGTCCAAACTTTAACAATAGTTGTTACCCTCTTATTTCTGTGCTGAGACACATTCCTCTGCAGTTTTATAATTGTATAAAGACACTTTGATTCACAGTGTGAATCACCATACTCTTAACCTGAAAAGCTGTTCAGGCTGGTTAGCTATAGCACCCAGTGAGTGAGCTCTTTATTTCCCCAAAAAGGAAGTTCTACAGCCAGCCTAGTGTACCATCTTTTATGTGACATGAGTCCAGGTGTAGGTTCTAAAAGAGCATGCACAAAAACCAGGTCAACTTAAATAGCAACTATAAATTAGGTTTATGGGAAGGGGAAGTAGAATAGTAAAGGGGGGGAAGTACAGGTACTGGAGTGAAATTGCCCTGCGTTCAAATCCAGTCTTCTCACATCCTGTGCTCTTTGAGTTCAACTTCCAACTTTGCCTAATGTTTCCTTATTAGTAAATAGGAATAATAATTATGCCACCTTAAAGTTGATGTGAAGACCCTGTAGCAAATGTTAACTTGTATGATAAGGCATTTTTAGGGAAAAGTTTGACACAGAATAGAAACATTCTATAAATAGTTTCCCTTTGTTGGCCCCTGTAGTTTCCTGACCAATCCAGATTGTAGGCCTGGTTTATGACTATACCAGAAATAGCTTTTATACCCATGCTCTTTTCTGCTTATCAACCCTATCTTCTACCCCCTTTAAATCAGGAATTGCATAGATCTAGGTTTAACTTCACCATAGCCAGCATGAGTTGTTACCAGAACCTTCTGTTTTCCATCAAATGAATGTTGATTATAATAACCTAATAATGTGCAGTAGTCTTCAATAATGTTAAGGTTCAGATGCTTCTTGTGCCTTTGTCTACCACAAATCCACGATAATATGTGGACTTGTAATTACATTTACTGCTTTTTATTTTAAAGGGGTTTTGTGTGGTTGTTTTGGGGGGTTTTTTGGTTTTGTTACTTGTGGGCTTTTTTTTTTTTTTTTAATTTTTATTTTTTTATGATAGTCACAGAGAGAGAGAAAGAGGCAGAGACACAGGCAGAGGGAGAAGCAGGCTCCATGCACCGGGAGCCTGATGTGGGATTCGATCCCGGGTCTCCAGGATCGCACCCTGGGCCAAAGGCAGGCGCTAAACCGCTGAGCCACCCAGGGATCCCTCTTGTGGGCTTTTTATTTAGGTTTTGACTTACAAAGTCATGGGTTTAATTTTTACTCAGGTAAAGCTCCATAAAGGTTCTTAGGCATGGAAGAAAAGCTTGGGAAGGCTAATAATTCATGTTGCAATTTAAAATTATTTAAATAAGCTCTGTGCCCCTGAGCTTAATCTAAGAGTGTAGTAACATGTGAAGGATGCACATACAAATGAAATAATAAACTGGGAAATAATTGTAGGCTCTTATACAGACAGAAAAAAATGACTGGATTGTCTCTACATTTGTTATCCATCTAGCCTAAAAGGTCATGGTATTAAATCGTTTTTTATGGTGCTAATCAGAAAAATTCATATTGTAGGACATTAGGTCCCACAAATGGGAATGTGCCTCGTTCTGAGTAGCAGGAGAACTAAGAAACCTGAGGCTAGGGTTGCCAGTGAGTGAGGCCCGTCCTTACAGTCTGCTGTTATCCACCAGCACAAAGGAACAGAATGTGAACGGAGGAGCTGGTGTGGGAGGGCAAGTCTGAGATACACTGGGAAAGATGACCGTGCAGGACAAGAAGCAACCACTTTGTTTACTCAGACCCAGCTTACCTCCATGTGTTGACTGGATTCCTCAAAAATCTCTTCCCTACCTCCCAAATCCTTGCAATTTTGAAATATGTTGCCTAGTATGTAGCACTTGAAGCCTGAGAAGGAGCCATAATAGCTAGCTAGCTTAGCCTCACTCCGTCTTCCAGATGATTAAGTGGCTCCTACCTGAGGTAAGACTCGAGGAGGGAGTTGTGCCCTTTCTCCCACATTATCCTAAAGAGAAAGTCTCCTCAGTAGGGCAGTGGTTCTCAGTGAGAGACCCCAGAATAGGCAATTGCCACATCACTTGGGGACTTGCTTAAAATGCTAATTCATATTTCCAAGGACTGTCTACCTTTATCTATACTTAATTTTTTTGTCTTGAAGGGGGCTATTGAATTAGTCTTGGTTCTTCTATGTAACATAAAAATAAGATAAAACTATCTTCTGATCTTTCATAATTCTGTCAGTCATAATTCTATAGTTTTATAATTTATTTGATAAGTAATGTATCTGTCAGTCTAGAATGTAGGCTCCCTGAGGTAGAAGCTGTAATTCTTTTGATCACAAATTTCCAACTCAACTGTGCTTAGTACAAGACATAACACACTGTGTGAACTCAGTAAATACTTGTCAAATGAAAGGGGTGGAAAATGCAATTCCTAAGCCTTATCCATGATTGCTGAATTAAACTCGGGGGTTGGGGGTGGGGAATGCCAGGTAGGGCCTAGCAATCTGTTTTTACAAGTTTGAGAACCACTTGAGTAGAATGACAAAAACTTGCCTTCCACCTTCAGGTACTATCTGACATCACTTGAGAAATTCTCCCTGCCTTCTGCACCGTTGGCCATCACTGCTCTGTGCCTCTCCATAGAGGCATCTTGCTGGGCTCTATTGCAAGTGGGTGTGACGGAATAAGGGTATGCTTAGCCTAAGGAAGGGAAATAGTACTAGGAATGCTAGTACTTGGTTGCTGTGAAAGGTTTCTTAGGAATGGATCCCTTCATCTGAAGAGGGTAAGCACTACGACCACCCACATTTCCACTTAACGTGACAATTTGACATCCAAGCACCCTAACTATTCAAGTGATTTCAGACTAACGTTTACATCCCTGTGCCTCAGGTTGCTAAGCTCTTTCATTCCTACTTCACAGGAGACTTTTTAAGAAATGCTAATGCTTTTTTTTAATAATACGAGTCATAGATGTGTTGATAAAAAGGAAAAAAATGAAAATTTAGTTTAAAAGATAAAAACCACCTATAATCCCACCATCTGGGAGAACTGTTTAGGTGTATAGCCTTCCAGACTTCTGTGCATTTATACATTTTTTTAAATGGAATCAAGTTGTACATACTGTTTTGTAACTTTTTTTCACTTGACAATACCATAACTATCCTACTGTGTCAAATATATTTCTACATCTTTTTTAATGGCTGCACGGTATTCCATCATATGTGCCACATTTTATCAAACTATTGTTGATTTTTAGGTTTCCAATTTTTCACTAATAAACTGCTCTAAAGAACATTGTGTTGCTAAATCTTTTGTGTGTTCTTAATATTTCCTTAAGATGAATACTTGAAAATGGAATTGCTAGTGGAGAGGATATGCCAATTTTTAAAAGCTTTTGTTACTGCCACTTTGCCCCCTAGAAAACTTAACCAACTTACACTTTTATCAGTAGTATATATATAAAAAAAAAAAAAAATGTGGATTGGTTTGTTTTTTGAAGAGTTTCCAACTAAACATTCTTAGGGCCTTCAGTTTAAAAATAAAGTGTAAGACGAAAACAAGGCTGCAAAATTAAAACATGATCAGTCTTCAGTTATTCCAACGTGACATCATTTACTGTTCCACCTTATCTTACGTGCCTTCTGATCCTTTGGAATGTTTATGGTACTAGCTTGCTCCTTGCTTTAATTCGGTCTCCTGGAAGCACAATTGTCTTTCTGACTTTTGCTGAAATGGTAGAAGGACAATCCTAGTAGACTGGAATATGTGGTCATTCTGACGCTGGCTTATTGGCTTTAGAGAGCATGACCAACACATGTAGAAGTAGAAACTGGGAAAATCAGCAGAACACTGGTTCTCCCACTTGGTTTCCAGCTCTGTGTCAGTCAACCTCTTTAAGCCTGTTCAACTCTAGAATGAGAATAATACAGACTTACCTTGTAGGGTTAAAGGATTACCATGTCATGGACAAAGTGCCTGGCACCCAGTAGATAATAGTTTATTAGGATTTCCAGCTGAGTGTGTTAAAGCAGTTGCTGTTATTAACCTTTGTAAATATCACTGCCATTGCCAAGTCTTCCTGGAAGCTGTCATAACCAATGGATATTTCCTGTTATATCCTATACTACAAAATCTAATTCTTGAAAAAGCTACCTAATTTTTCCCCACTCAGGTATTCAAGTACCTAGCCAGATAAAACTCCCAGACAAGGTGTATAATAGATTTCAACTGCTGTGCTTTTATGGCCATGTCAAAGTGGTAATCCTGTTACTCTAAAATGCTGAGCTGCACATGCTAACCATGCCAAAGTTCCCCTTCTAATTGGAACTGCCCCATTCTTGTCTATGAGAACCTGGCGTAGAAGAAGGCTCGGCTCAATAAAGATAATGGCAATTAGCTAAGTCCCAATAGCATCTCCAGAACTACAGAACTGATCTCTAATGAAAATTTTATTTAGATGTGTCTGAATTCTAAGAGTTGCTCAGCAGTATTTCCAAAAGAGATGTTTCAGGGTTAACAGCTACAGTAATCATAGCAGACAAAGCCCCAGAAGCCAACTCCTTGTCACATTTGGATGAACCCCCAGTAATTTTAAATTAGCCTCTGGTTTGTTGATTATAACTGGGAGCTACTCAGCCAATAAAAAGTAGTAAGGGATGCCTGGATGGCTCAGTCCGTTAAGCTGCCGCTTTTGGCTCAGGTCATGATCCTGGGGCCCTAGGATAGAGCCCCAGGTTCCATGAAGTTCCTTGCTCAGCGGGGAGTCTGCTTGTCCCACCTACCCCCCCACCATGTTCTGTCTCTCAAAAAAAAAAAAAAATTGAGTAGTAAGAGAACTGAAGAGGGATATAAGTAAGGAAGCCTTAAGAGGAGGCTTCAGGTTTGTGAGAACAAAGCAGAAATTAAATTATGAGGTCAAAGAAAATGGGCTGTTACAAGCAACTTTTTGGAAGCCTGGTGCACCCTGGTTCAACGCAGGTGATTCTGCCTAATTCCGCATACTAGTGACATTGTCTGAAACTCGAGCAGTAGTAGGTAGTCCCCAGCAACCACATACTCTGATGGCTGCTTGCCTTCAGTGTAGTTTCCTCTGTTCAAGCTGCCTGAAGACCCTCACTTGTTAAGAGCAAGCGCAAAGGCTCCCTCCTCTATGAAGATAATCTGGACTCCCTCAGGCAGAATTAATTACCCGTATATATATACACATGTAACTCAACTATGGCATTCATTGCTTTGAATTGCAATTACTTGCTAACCTAACTGAGCTCAAGGGCAGAGACTCTGTGTCCCCTAAGTCCTAGCACACCTGAAGCTGAATTTCAGCAATCACCATAGTTGCTTCCAGCATTCTAATTTCTACAAAAGATCCATTAATGATTCAGACTTGGTGCTATTATATGTGTGTTTGCCCTAAGAAGCACTGCTCCTTTTGCACATCAGTATCATAGAAAATGCATGTGTACTTTTCTTTGAAAATAAACTCCAAAATCAATCATCATCATTACATCCGGTTGACTCTAGTTCACTTTAAACAATGCTCATCATTAACTTGTATTTTGCAAAACCATAGTTTATTAGGGAATGGAGATTTTTGTGCTGGTTAGATCTTTACTTCAAGTTAAATTTAGAATTAGTCCTCTCAAATCAAGATTAGGTTACTATGTCATTAACATTTCCATGTAAATATCCTCTATAAAATGGGTTAACTTTCCTTCCTGTCTCTTCTCTACTTTTTTCATCTTACCTTTCTATTTCTGTGTATACGCTCTCTCCCTTCTTTCCAAAAGATTAGATGGTTAGGAGAATGTATACCACATAATAGGGAAAAGGTCAATGTAAAAGAAAAATGATTAAGTAGGGGTGCCTGGGTGGCTTACCTGGTGGAGCATCTGACTCTTGATTTTAGCTCAAATCCTGATCGCAGGGTCCTAGGATTGAGTCCCAAGTCCAGCTCCTACTCAGCATGGAGTCCGCTTGAGATTCTCTCCCTTTCCTTTTGCCCCTCCCCCACACTCTTGCTTGCTTTCTCTCTCTAGAATACATAAATCTTTAAAAGAAAAAAGAAAAGAAAAATGATTTTTTTTTAAAGTATGATAGATTTTGCTCAACTGCTATTCCTGAGTGGCAAATCTGACTCAGATTTTAGCAGCCAAAGAAAAGAAGGAAGCAGGTCAAACTTAAAATTGACCATTCACATATAGAAATATACTGGAGCTCAGAACGCCACTCAAAGAGGTGGCACCAAAGACAACATCAAGCACCAAAGCAAAGTTAAATAAAGAGGCCAGAGCTCTTGCCCTGATTCGGGGAATAAATGTTACATGACTGCTATATTGCAGTTTTCATCAACCTGGGAGTATAAATGCGCACAAAATGATTCATTTAACACCCCGAAACACAATGACGTCAAACCTTCCCCTGTCAAGGATTCCCCTTCCCTACATATTTCTAACAATCTCCAGGGACATTTAATGTCCACAGATCAATCTTTCTACCTACTAGTGCAGAAGGGGTTGAGGGACCTCCCTCCTGGCTCATTCCAGGACAGCTTCAGCCCTCCACCCTCCTCACACTCCTATTCCAGTTGCCTTGAAAACTGCCAGTGTGGCAAGGGTCCAGCAGGCTGTCAACTGGTAAAACTGGAAGGTCACCATTGGCCTCTGATGTAACATTCTACAGAATTTGAGTAGGGAATGCTGTTTTAATTAACATAATTTAATTGGAGGCAATAAAGTTGTTCATCATGACTCAAAATCTTAGTTGTTACATGATAGAGCTTTTTCCCACACCTATGCAACTCATGAGGGCCCACCAACTTGGCAACACATGGTGACAGGGATCTTACCCAGATACCAGTGCTTCTAATCCACCATTAATCCACCCCCTTCTTCAATGCTATCTACAGTTCCCCGTGCCAGCTTCACTGCTCCCTCAGAGGTGGAAATCAGGGCTCTATGGCATGATAAGCCATTCCTTTCCCCTTATGCTCAACTGAAGGTCTCTCAAAGCACAGCTCCCTAAGTTCAAGTGTTCTTTCAGTTAATACACACACAGCCAATTCTTTCAGGAACAAACCCTGATGTGAGGTTGGCTGGTGAAGACAAATTTCACTATTGCATACTTCGCAGTGTCCACTTGGAACCAAGACTCCTCTTCATCCCATAGCCTTTGCTGGGAGTGGGGGCACAGAGAGGAGCTGCTCATCAGTCCACAGGCACACATTCTTTTGTTGTACTTTGCTTTATTATGCTTCACGGGTATTGCAGTTTTGACAAATTGAAGGTTTGTGGTAACCCTGCATTGAACAAGTCTATCTGTGCCATTTTACCAACAGCATTTGCTCTCATCTCATCTCTTTGTCATATTTTGGTAAGTCTTGCAATATTTCAAACTTTTTCATTATTAGTGTATTTGTTATGGTGATCTGTAATCAGTGGTTTTTTGTTTTTTTTTTTTTACTTTTTAAAACCAAAAAAAATTGAGTATAGTTGACACACAATTTTGCATTAGTTTCAGGTGTACAATATAATGATTCGCCAAGTTTATATATATATCCTATACTCACCACAAGTGTAGCTGCCATCTGTCACTATTCCATAATTATTACAATCTTACTGACTCTATTCCCTATGCTGTACCTTTCATTCCCATGACTTATTCATTCCATAACTGAAAGTCTGTATCTCACACCCTCCTTCACCCATTTTGCTTGTCCCGCCATCACCCTCCCCTCTGGCAACTACCAACTTGTGATCAGTGATCTTTGATGTTACTATAGTAATTGTTTTGAGGCGCCGTAAAGGGCACTCATATAAGATGGAGAACTAATTAGTAAATGCTGTGTTTGTTCTGACTTCTCTACCAATAAGCCATTCCCCTTTCTCCTTCCCCCTATTTCCTTGAGACACAACTAATATTGATATTAGACCAATTAATAACCCTACAAGGGCTTTTAGGTGTTCAAGTGAAAGGAAGAGTGATCTGTCTCTCACTTTAAATTGAAAGCTCAAAATGATTAAGCTTAGTAAGGAAGGCATGTTGAGATCCAAGGTGGGCTGAAAGCTAGGCCTCTTGTGCCAAGCAGTTAACCAAGTTGTGAATGGAAAGAAGTTCTTGAAGGAAATTAAAAGTGCTACTCCAGTGAACATACAAATGATAAGAAAGTGAAACAGCCTCCTTGCTGATATGGAGAAAGTTGTAATGGTCTGGATGGAAGATCAGACCAGCCACCACAATTCCCTTAAGCCAAAGCCTAATCCAGAGCTGGGTCCTAACTCTCTTCAATTCCGTGAAGGCTCAGAGAGGTGAGGACGCTGCAGGAGAAAAGTTGGCAGCTAGCAGAAGTTGGCTCTGAAGTTTAAGAGAAGCTCTCTCTCCGACATAAGCACAAGGTAAAGCAGCAAGTGCTGATGTAGAAGCTGCAGCAAGTTATCCAGAAGATCAAGCTATGAAGATTCATAAAGGTGACTACACTAAACAACAGATTTTCAATGTAGATGAAACAGTCTTCTATTGGAAGAAGACACCATCTAGGAATTTTTATCTAGAAAGGAGAGGTCAATGCCTAGCTCTGAGGTTCAGAGAACTTGCTGACTCTGTTATTAGGGGCTAATGCAGCTAATGACTTTAAGCTGAAGCCAAGGCTCATTTAACATTCTCAAAACCCTAGGGCCCCTAAGAATTATGCTTAATCTACTTTGCCTGTGCTCTCAAAATGGAACACCAGCCTGGATGACAGCACATCTGTTTACAACATAGTTTATTGAATATTTTAAGCCCACTGTTAAGACCTACGACTCAGAAAAAAAAGATTCCTTTCAAAGTACTTCTGCTCATTGACAATGCACCTGGTCATTCAAGAGCTCTGATGTGCATATACAATGAGATTAATGTTGTAGGGATCCCTGGGTGGCGCAGCGGTTTGGCGCCTGCCTTTGGCCCAGGGCGCGATCCTGGAGACCTGGGATCGAATCCCACGTCAGGCTCCCGGTGCATGGAAACTGCTTCTCCCTCTGCCTGTGTCTCTGCGCCTGTCTCTCTCTCTCTCTGTGACTATCATAAATAAATAAATTTAAAAAAAATGTTGTTTTTATGCCTGTTAACACAACATCCATTCCGTAGCCCATGATCAAAGAGTAATTTCAACTTTCGAGTCTTACCACTTAAGAAATCTATTTCATAAGGCACAGATATCTGATGGATCTTGGCAAAGTAAATGGGAAAACTTCTGGAAAGGATTCACCATTCTAGATGGCATTAATAACATTTGTGATTCATGTGAAGAGGTCATTAAATCAACATGAACAGGAGTTTGGAAGAAGTTGATTCCCACCCTCATTAATGATTTGGCGGGATTCAGTACTTCAGTGGAGGCAGGGACAGCAGATAGGGTGGAAACAGCAAGAGAACTAGAAGTGGAGCTTGAAGATGTGACTGAATGACTGCAACCTCATGGTCAAACTTTCATGGGTGAGGAGTTGCTTCACAGGGATGAGCAAAGACAATGGTTTCCTGAGATGGAATCTACTCCTAGTGTAGGTGCTTTGAAGATTGCTGACAACAAAGGATTGTGAATGTTACAGAAACTTAGTTAATAAAGCAGCAGCTGGGTTTAAGAGGACTGACTCTAATTTTGAAACGAGTTCTACTGTGGTAAAATGCTATCAAGTGGCACAATAACAGAAAAGTTATTCTTGAAAGGAGGGGTCAATCGACGTGGCAAACACACTGTTGTTTAAAATTGCCAGTCACCCCAACATTCAGCAACCACCACCCTGATCAGTCAGCAGCCATCGACATCGAAGCATGACCTTCCACCAGCAACAAGGTTATGACTTATTGAAAGCTCATGTGATGGTTAGCATTTTTTTAGCAATAAAGTACTTTTTAATTACGGTAAGTACATTTTTAAAGACATAATGCTATTGCACACTTAATAGACTTCAGTATAATGTAAACATAACTTTTGTATGCACTGGGAAACCAAAAACTTCATTTGACTCGCTTTATTGCAATATTTGCTTTATTACAGTGGTCTGGAACCAAACCTACAATATGTCCGAAGTGTGCCTATATTTGAACCTCAGTATGGTGAGCAATAGAGTCCTATCCTATTGCAAAGCTATAAAATGTTATTATTACTATTCTTCCCAGACAATATGGCTCCTTGCAAAACCACCTAGCACAGAAATTAAGACTATATGTAGACTTTGGTATCAAGTCCTCAGGTGATCTGGTGCATGTTGAAGTTGGAGAACTGCTGATCTTGAGGATTAAAGAAAACAGTTCATGAGGAGACTTGACTCAGTAATTGGCACCTGGTAAATTACAATTTCTCTTATTATTACTATTATTATTGTTGTCACTATCAGAATTTCTAAAGCAATGAATGAACTATACACACCTCAAAGTTCCATATATATTTTTTATTACCAAGATTTTCATAAGAATTTGGCAGCTGAATATTTGAAGCTCTCTGATGAAAAGGAATACAAATCCGTATGTTAACCAATCATGTAGAAAATGAGTTGAAATTATTTCTACTAAAAATTAACCAACTGAAAATACAGAAAATCAGTCTCTGCAAAAAGGAGTGATTAGAGAAAGGGTCAAGATTTTTCTTGGAAAATGGTCCATGCTGTACTTACAGGAATAGAAAACTGAGACATTGAAGTTCCAATGTTTGTATCATAGAATACACCCATGATCGTTTTGATTGAAATTTTATGAAAGTATGTGTTACCAGTTGCATTTTATAGATATGAAACAATTTCAATGATGTGATCATAAAATGGTTAACTTTATTCCATATAACTTCCTGAAGAATGTGTCAAGATAAATTTGTTTCATAATGCAGCCCTGAGAAATCAAATGAATTTATCTTCCACTTAGGGTGTGTAGATGTAAACCAATTATATACGGCAGGAGACTAAGATGCTTGTGGTTTTAGAAGAGTTCATCATAAGCCATTCCTTCTGAGAGCATTTAGATAGCAAGTCCAGTAAAAATTAAATTTGTGGTTATGTACCCCTCAGGCAAATTATTCACTTAACCTGGCAGACCAACAGGTTCCTCATCTGTAGAATGAAAAGATGGAGCCCAGTGATCTCTATCATCCTTCTAGCTCTTGCATCCTGAGTTACTCTACACAAGGCAAACTTGTTCCTGTTTTAGTAACAACTGATGCTAAACCCCAAATTATTAATTAACTTAAACAGCAATTAACTTAAACAATAGATTATCCTGTTGGCAGCTAATCAGTGGGGCTGTTTTATTTATTTTGATTTTAGAGAACAAAACTCCTCAGTGTGAATTTTCTAGAAAATACTGAATGACAGCTTGTGAGAGATTCCTTTGGAAATCCCTCTCCCCCTGAATTGACAGAGCTTAACTAGCCTTCACCTCAGAGGGAAAGAACTCACTTTGGGCTCAGGCTTTCTGAAGGGTTCTAATGAGCAAATGTGAATGGTGGCACTAATGGTCTTGGTTGGGCATTGTTGAGTTTTTATGTTCCTTTGAAAAATATTGCTAACATTTTTTGAACAGTTTATGCACATTACCTTCTTTAAATCTGGCAAAGGTATCCTTGGTCCCATTTTATAGACAAGGAAACAAAGTTTAGAGAGCCACAGAGCCAGATAGCAGCAGAGCTGGGTCTCATTCCTTGTCTTCCCACCCCAAAACCCAAGCTCTTAATCAGTGTGTAACACAGACACCATTTTTTTTTATATGTGTCTCCAAATATGGTCAATATCCTATTATTTTCTGCACTACTCCTGGGTTAGTAACTTTTCTTGGAGCAGGAAAAAAAAAATGTTTTTGACACGAAGTAGCTATAAATTACCACTTAACCAACTTAAAAAAAAAAAAAATACCTACAAAGTTCATCAAGCCAAATGGGGATCATTCATTAACCACCATAGCTGAAAGGGCAAAGAAATCAGCCTTGACTTAAATCAGGGGTTCTCAAAGTGCAGTCCTCAGAATCTCTGGGAGTGAGATCTAGCCTTCTTGCATTTCAACAAGCTCTCCAAGTGATTCTGATGCACATATTGGAGAACTACTTATTTAAATAAAGCAAAGGGACTACTACATCTACCTTTTTATCTTTCACATTAAAGCTGACCTACCTGTGGAAACAGTAAGGAGTAATGACACTCCCCAAAATATTACCCTAAACTATTAAATTAAGCTGAAATGTAATACCATTTTACTGACTCTATCAATTAAATAGGCCATTACTAATGAGAAATTTGGTGAGCAAGAGAAAATGCTCAGAATACAATCTTACCAGGAACAGGGAAAGAGACCATGGATTAAAAGAGTTTATTCCAGGGGCGCCTGGGTGGCTCAATTGGTTAAGCCCCTGACTCTTGATTTGGGCTCAGGTTATGATCTCAGGGTCTTGAGATCTAGCCCCAGGTGGGGCCCTGGGCTGGGTATGGAGCTTCTCTCCCTCTCCCTCAGCCCCTCCCAACCCCTACCCTACCCCCCACGCCTTCATGTGTATGTACTCCCTCTCTGGGAAAAAAAAATTAATCCAAAATTCAGCCATACAGGAATATGTTCTATAAATTTGTCTTTTACCAAGGTAACAAATCTATATAATCCTTATTATTCTTTCTAGCCAGAGTCTTTGTTTCCCCTGAGGGGCTTATATACCTTATTTGGCAAAAACATGCCATTAAAAAAAAAAAAAAAAAAAAAAAAAGCAAGTGCCATTCATCAATATGTTGGTCACTGTATGGTGTGCTTTACACACATTCTCTAATTTCATTCTTGAAACAACACTGTGAGATAGAGATTGTTGTCCTCACTCTGCAGATGAGAAAACTGAAACTTCGATAGAGACATTAAGTTTGAACCTGCTACACTGGTTTAAGGTCCTGGAGTCTACAGAGATAATACATTCCCTATGCTGTCTTCTCCTTCCTCTCCCTCGCTGATGCTAACGCCTCCCATTCCTTTACTCTCAGGACTGTCAGGCACTGGAGCCAAGGATCTAGGTCTTCTCCTCAGCCCATTTCCACTTTCCCTTGATGCCCAACACGATGCCCATTGTGGCTAATTTTAAGCCCAATTTCTGCAAACTCTAGCCCTGCAGCTCCCAGACAGCTGACACAGGAGGGCTGCTGAGACTCAGGAGCTCAAGGGAGCTGAAGGAAGAAGAATGCCTCTTCTTCCGAAAGGAGGAAGAGTGGTAGGAGGCATGACTTAATAGAATGTGAGACACTGTCAACAGTGATCCTGAATAGAGAGATCCTAAGCAACCAGCAAAGAAAACAATGAAAAATATAATTGGTCAATATGGAAATCATGGAAAGTGTCGAACATTCAGAAACAACAGGAGTAAAACAACAAATCACTGAGGTAGTAATTAGTAAAAATTTATTGTGCCCACACAACAAAAAGGCAGTTTGCAAACCAGGAGCATACAAACCAAAACATGGAATGAGGCTGAGACATATATTATTATACAGTAGCATATGTAGTGAGACAGAAGGGACTTCTTTTTTTTTTTATAAATGTATTTGTTATCGGTGTTCAATTTGCCAACATACAGAATAACACCCAGTGCTCATCCCGTCAAGTGCCCACCTCGGTGCCTGTCACCCAGTCACCCCCACCCCCAGCCCACCTCCCCTTCCACCACCCCTAGTTCATTTCCCAGGGTTAGGAGTCTCTCCTGTTCTGTCTCCCTTTCTGAGATTTCCACTCATTTTTTCTCCTTTCCTCTTTATTCCCTTTCACTATTTTTTATATTCCCCAAATGAATGAAACCATATAATGTTTGTCCTTCTCCGATTGACTTATTTCACTCAGCATAATACCCTCCAGTTCCATCCACGTCGAAGCAAATGGTGGGTATTTGTCGTTTCTAATGGCTGAGGAATATTCCATTGTATACATAGACCACATCTTCTTTATCCATTCATCTTTCGATGGACACCGAGGCTCCTTCCACAGTTTGGCTATTGTGGACATTGCTGCTAGAAACATCGGGGTGCAGGTGTCCCAGCGTTTCACTGCATCTGTATCTTTGGGGTAAATCCCCAGCAGTGCAATTGCTGGGTCGTAGGGCAGGTCTATTTTTAACTCTTTGAGGAACCTCCACACAGTTTTCCAGAGTGACTGTACCAGTTCACATTCCCACCAACAGTGCAGGAGGGTTCCCCTTTCTCCGCATCCTCTCCAAATTTGTGGTTTCCTACTGTGTTAATTTTCCCCATTCTCACTGGTGTGAGGTGGGATCTCATTGTGGTTTTGATTTGTATTTCCCTGATGGCAAGTGATGCAGAGCATTTTCTCATGTGCATGTTGGCCATGTCTATGTCTTCCTCTGTGAGATTTCTGTTCATGTCTTTTGCCCATTTCATGATTGGATTGATTCTTTCTTTGCTGTTGAGTTTCATAAGGGGCTTCTTAACAGTGATTGGTTATATTAGAATTTTCATAAATGATGGGGAACTGATAAGTGGTTTCCTCTTATTAAGCTTGGACACAGTTTAAGTTTTGTTTAGGATTTTTCAGAGGCATAAGCAAGAAATAACCCAGGTCAAGTTTGTCTTGCAAATTAAGCTAAATTAAGCTTTGCTTGTAGAACTAAACTGGTTTTGTCCTCTCGGGGAATTTTCAAGGCTGTTGTTCATTTTATTTTTGGTTTTAGTTTTAACAGAAGATGGTCATTTTTATAAAGAGATTACCATATCTGCTTCACTATGATTGATACAGCAAAACAATCTTTCATACAATCAAAGGTTGTATGAACTTTGTATATTGCTTTGCTGGAAGAGTGACTTCATCACTACTATGGTAATGCCACACTTCAGGGTTTGCCGAACACATGGCACAGTTGTCTGCTTACCACTTGAGAGCTGGAGGAGCCATTGGTCACATCCATATTTCCCTAGACTGGAGAACATATAGCCAGCAATAGTGCATGCATTCCAATGCAATAATGCAAAAAAAATTCCCCTTAGATTAGTAATTGGCAGGGACACCTGGGTGGTTCAGTGGTTGACCATCTGCCTTCAGCTCAGGGCATGATCCCAGTTTGGGGATCCAGTCCCACATCAGGCTCCCTGCGAGGAGCCTGCTTCTCCCTCTGCCTATGTCCCTAGCTCTCTCTGTGTCTCTCATAAATAAATAAAAACATAAAAAATGGTTCGTAATGGGCAAATATTAGTACTGACCCAGAAATTTATTAAGCTCTTAGCAGCCATGTGTCTATCTTAGAAACCCAGCTGGCTGTGGTGGAGAGATCTCCTTCCATCTGTGATCACTTGTCTTCATCTGTGTTAGCTTCACATTACTGATACACGAACCACAGTTATAAGCAAGTAGTGGGCAGGGATTCCTTTGCTGGTCTTTCCTACCTGCCTCCCAGCTTCCTCTCTCCCAAAAGCCCTATCAAGAGAGACCTTGCAACTTAAGAAAAAAGTGAAATAATAATAGCTACTATGATTTAAGTGCTTCCTGCATGCCAGGCACTGTGCTATAAGTGATTTACACCCATTATCTCATTCTAACAACCTGTGAGGTGAGTAGCACTCTTATCTCTCTTTTACAAAAAGGGAAATAAAGGCTCTTAAATCACCCATCTGATAGAGTGGCAGAGACTGGGATTTGACCCAAGGCTCCCTACCTCCAAAAGTCCTGCTCTAATTTCTACACTAAGAGTTCCCCCAATGAACTATTACACCATTAAGCCTAAGCAATGTTTAAAATGGATAGGAGCAGACACTTATTCTCTGGCCATGATAGAGTGCAGCTTCTAAAATGCAGCGAAACATACTATTCAACCACAGATGATGGTTCCTGCCCAGTGGGTGCTATTCCAGGAAATGGATTTTCTTCCCTCCTGTCTCTTAACCCATTCTGGTGCCTCCAGGGGGTTGGGAAACCCCCTTTCTTAAAGTAATCAGGGACCCTCCTAGCCTCCTCATTAGTGTAGGAAATGAGTGCCTCTTCTCCAGTCTATCAGCTCATCTCAGTAAGTGAGCTTTCCCAAGAGTCTTTGGAAGGGTGGTTGCTCAAAACTCAGAGCATATTTATATGTAATAAATGGTGACAAGGCTCCCAAGTCAGTGCACCAAAGTCCATTTAACCGATAATGTGCCTAAAATAGTATTAATAGTTAGAACAGTCCAGGACAATGTAAGGTTGCTGAAGACCCTAAATTCATCTGAGCCCAGGGTTTTTCATGCCTCTTTAGTCCTTGGACAGTGACAAGGATGTAGTAGGAAATAACAATAGCTAGTATTTATTGGGCATTTGCCAAGTGCTTGAAACTACATGCATTTGACCTTCGCAGCAGCTCTAGACAATAAGTATGAAAATTAACCTCCAGAAACGGAGGCCCAGAGAACCTAAGCGACTTCTCAAAGTCATGGAGGAGACAAGCAATAGAGGCAGGAACAGAGCCCAGGAGTCTGGATCCAAAACCAGTGTGACTAAGAAGTGTGCTGTATTTCCCAGTAGGCCTTATCTGCTGTCTTAGGGTTGGGGAGAAAGCCCATGGGAGCTCTACCTTGCAGGCAGCCACCATGTGCGCAGGGAAATTCCACAAGCAAGCAGTGGGGAATGGGTGGAAGGGAGCCCAGGGGAATCCCTCCACAAAGGTGGGAAGAGTTTTACAACCACACAAGCTCTGGTGCTTTGGGGACAGGGGAGTGTCAGTGTGATAGCCATAGGAGATGATGGAGCTGCTTGTACTGGAGAGAACAGGTTGGTCTTTTCTTCACAGTTTCTAATGCTGCTCTGAGCCATGGTCTTGGGCAAGTTGGGTTACTGCTCTATAAAATAAGCACTGTAACAGTTCTCACCTCTAGGGTCTTTATGGGGATTAAATGAGATAAGTCACCAGTACTCTGCACAGTGCCTGGCACCCACTGCACAGTGCCTTGCACGCACATTATATGCATGTGTCTTCATATAATTATAACCATTATCACTACAACAGGATATCATCCGACTCTGAAGAAAGCCAAAACCCACTGGAAAGTCCTTCTCAATAGACAATGGTAAGACAAGCTGGAAGGGAAGGAGGTTTTGCCCCTAAACTGTGCTATCAAGCTGAATGGCAGCACAGGGTCCACCCTCCTTTGCCTCAGTTAATGAGGTCCATAATTCCAGGCTCCTTTCCCAGCAGACCTCTTACCAGCACCACCAAAAAGAGGCATAATGAATTGGCATGAGTCCCTCCTCTTTATTTCTGCTTCTGTGCTCTCAGAGTTTAGGGCTAAGAAGCTGTGAGATGGAGGGACACTGGTTGGCAAGAGAAAGAAGACAGCCAAGCCAAGCAGGCCGGGAATAATCAGGCTTGAGACCAGGCCATAATTTACTACAAAATGGTCTCTAATGGTGATGGGAGATGGGATGAGAACAGAGAAGGGAAAACAGATGCCTCTTGAAGTTTTTCATCAAAAATCTAATGAACCATACTTTATGAATGCAATGGTGTTTTACGATCTACTCTGCAGTTCTTTTAAATGTCTAGGTCTAGGGCCAGCTCTCTGAGCTTTTTCCATCCAGTGCCGAGAGGGCTGTTATCTTTGCCACTGCTAATGGTATTCTTTGGCAAAAAAAAAAAAAAAGAAAGAAAGAAGAAAGAAGAAAGAAAGAAAGAAAGAAAGAAAAGAAAGAAAAGAAAAGAAAGAAAGAAAGGAAGGAAGGAAAGGAAAGAAAAAAAGAGAAAGGAAAGCCATGATGAATGTGTCCTAAGCTTAACATTTGGTTTTGCCATCTCATTATACATTAGTTGAAGAGGCTTTTGGAAGACACAACAGAGACATTATATGTAAATCAATAACAATTTTTCTTTTGTGTTCAAATCATGAATACTGACTAGCTAATTTTCATGGCATCTCTATAAGATAAGTGAGTTTTATTATCCTGTTCCAATTCAATTCTTCTTCAGGGTTTTAATCAGCCTAAGCGATTTTATTTTAATTTATCTACATGAAATGATTTTTGCCAGCACCCTACATTTTCATCAGATTTTCTTGTCATAGCCGGATACAGCTGGTACAGACAGTTAAATGCTGCAGAATGAGGCAGACTGATGAGGATGGAAAATCAAATAAGGCATCAGCCTGAGCCACTGTAAATGGTTGGAGAGGCCAGGAGAGGGGGCATGACCCACCTGGAAGTCTAGTTGGTATCCGTACAGTCTACAAAATTATTAACAGAGATGAAAAGGGCGAGCCCAGGCAAGAGTCATAATAGGTGAGAATACAGGGCTTTTGACAGATGTAGAAGATTGTCCCGAAAAGTGGGTGTACCTCTGTCCCTCTTTTCCATGGATGCTGCATTGATGCTGGGCTGGATCATGTGACCGCCTTTGTCCAGTGAAATGCGGAAAGCACATAAATGGCAGCTTGTAATGGGTTTGCATAGTTGGGCTTGCCTTCTTGGGCTTCTACCAGCACCACAAGAAGACCCAACCCTGATAGCACTAGTTCAAGCAGGATGAGACACTTGTGGGGCAGACCTGGACCACACCTACAGCTCTGAGCGGGCACCGACAAACACACGTGTATTGAGCATATTATATACAGCAAGGTCTTGGGGCTCCAAAACCTTCACAAGGGCTGTCTCCTATGCCTGGATTACTCTTCACTGTATTCTTCCAGTAGAGGGTTATTGCCTTCTCACCCTGCCAGCCTCCACGTGAATGTCACTTTCTCAGAGACCCTGCCCTGATACTCTCCTGCAGTCTAAATTATGTCCCTCTGTTAATTCTTTCTAAACACACCTAGTTCTTTTCCTTCATTGAACTCACCACAATCTGTTTAATGGCTGTCCTTCCAGTAGATTACACTCCATGAGAGGGAGGAGCATATTTTATGCATCATGTAGTTCTAGCACAGTCCATAGCATATAATAAGTACTTAGTATATATTTACAGAATGAAGTACACCAAGCACTTTGCGGGATCATGGAGCCATAACTACTACAGTGATGGACACGGAGCCCTTCTTGCAAAGAGCTATGAATCTACAGGACCAAACCATCAGGCATTGCAGTGGTAGGTTAGAACTACTTAATACCTTTCTGCCTTCCGTCAGTATTGACCCAAGGGATTGAGGTAAAATATCTGGTTAGCTATTGATGTGTAACAAACAAATTATGCCAAAATTTAGTGGTTTAAAGGAACAATGATTTTATTATCTTTCAAGTTTCCTATAGGTCAGGAATTTGGGGAAGATCCTAGCTGGACTACTCTGGTTCAGGCCCTCTCATGAGGTTGGATGGTGGCTGGAGAATCCAGAACTGGCCAGTATATGGCCAGTCAGATGGTGGCTGGAGAAGCCAGAACTGGCCAGTATATGGCCCATATCCAAGGGCCACTTCATGTGGTATGTCTACATGAGCGAGTTTGGACTTCCTCACAGCATGGTGGCTTCAGAGAGTTAGACCATTTCCATGGTGGCTCAATAATCTACTGCAAGTTTTCCAGTAAGCAAGGCGGAAACTACATCACACATTTTTTTAGTTGTGGTCAAAAAAAACATGTACAATTTTCCATCCTAACCACTTTCGAGTGTACAGGTTAGTTGTATATATTCACATTGTTGTGTAACTAATCTCTAGAATATTATCATCTTGCAAAACTGAAATTCCACACTCATTAAACAACTCCTTATTTTCCCCACTCCCAAGCACCTCACAACCACTATTCTCTTTTCTGTTTCTATGAATTTGACTATTCTAGGAAACCCATGTAAGTGGAATTATAAAGGTCCATCCTTTTGTGGTTGGTTTATTTCACTTAGCCTAATGTCTTCAAGATTCATTCATATAGTAGCATGTGTCAGAATTTCCTTTCTTTTTAAGGTTGAATAATATTACATTGCATGTATATGCCACATTCTGTTTATTAGTTGACACTTTGTTTGCTTCCTCCTCTTGGCTATTGCAGATAGCGCTGTTGTGAGCTTGAGTGTGCAAATATCTATTTGAGTCCCTGTTTACTGTATTATCTTCAGTGACTTAGCCTCAGAATTTTAATAACATCACTTATTCCAATGTCATAAGCCTACCCAGATTCAAAGGGAAGAGCATAGTATCTACCTCTTGATAGGAGGAGTTTAAAAGCACCTCATAAGAAGAGCATGTAGAGCAGGAGATCTTGTGGCAGCCATCTTTGGAAAATACAACCTGTCATACAAGGCTCCATCCAGCTGGAAATAGAGGATAGGGGTCTGAAGGTCTTGGGAAGGGTCTTAAACTGTGGAAAGAGAAAGGTTTTAAGGGTTGGCATGCAGACATCTACGACCCCAATTAAGGTCATCAATGAAGACCATGCAGGCAACTAGCCTTCATCCTATAGAAATAGAACCCCACCAATTTCTATCTCCTTAGCCTATTTTTTTCTACTTCATAAAACTTGTCTTCCCCTTAGTACTTAATTGTTTAATTGTTTATTATATGCCCTTCTCCATTAAAATGTAAATTTCAAAAGGACAGAAGGACAGGGGCTTTGCCTTTCTTGTTTGCTGCTGCATACCAGGATCTAGCATGGTGACTGATACATGGTAGGCATTCAGTATAATTTTATTGAATAAATGAATGGATTAAAGAAAGGGCTGGGATCCCTGGGTGGCTCAGTGGTTTGGCGCCTGCCTTTAGCCCAGGGCGCGATCCTGGAGACCCGGGATCGAATCCCACATCGGGCTCCTGGTGCATGGAGCCTGCTTCTCCCTCTGCCTGTGTCTCTGCCTCTCTCTCTCTCTCTGTGACTATCATAAAAAAAAAAAAGAAAGGGGAAAATGTAATTTGAGTTCTGTATTTTAAAGTTGATTCAGGGTTGTCTGGTACAGACATATAGTCTGCATATAAATTCCAGTCTCATCCCAGACCATCTGGGCAGCCTTTAAGAAGCTATTTAAGAAAGAGAGGAGGTGGTTACTAAGGTGGCCGATACTGAAATTCATGAGTATAATCATGGTAAATAGAAAGTCGGGGTCAAGTGATAGAATATTGATTAAAGGGCTCCTCAAAACGTGTGTGGTCCACCTCCCTCATCCAGCAGAGGAGGAAGCTGAGGCCCAGAGATGTGAAGGATCCTGCCCAAGACCACATAGTGCCAAGATTAAAACTCAGAAGCCCAGCCCCTTGACTCATCCTAAACAATAAGATTAGTCAGAACTGAGACTGTCTGGGTGGCTCAGCGGTTGAGTGTCTACACCTTCAGCTCAGGTCATGATCCTGGGGTCCTGGGATTGAGTTCCACATCGGGCTCTTTGCAGGGATCCTGCTTCTCCCTCTGCCTATGTCTCTCCTCTCTCTGTGTCTCTCATGAATAAACAAATAAACTCTTTAAAAAAAAAAAAAAAGGTTAGTCAGAACTCAGGGTTGCAGGTAATAGAAATGTATCTCCATAGCATCATATCCACAGCTGTCATGGACAGTTTCACCTCAAGTTTTTCTCTGTTCTTTCATTTCAAGGGTTTCTCAAAAAACAAAAAAAAACAAAAAAAACAGGGGATCTCTGGGTGGCACAGCAGTTTGGCGCCTGCCTTTGGCCCAGGGCGCGATCCTGGAGACCCAGGATCGAATCCCACATCGAGCTCCCGGTGCATGGAGCCTGCTTCTCCCTTTGCCTGTGTCTCTGCCTCTCTCTCTCTCTCTCTCTGTGACTATCATAAATAAATAAAAATTTTTAAAAAAACAAAAAAACAAAACAGGAGCCCACTCAGCCTACATACTCATTCTCTAAGAAAAGAAAGTAGTCAAAGCCCCCAGGGATAACTTTCAGCCAAAGGAAGATGGAAGCCATTGGACTGATGCCCCAATCTCCTGTCTGATGGATAGACAATCCTGGAAGCCATTCTGTATGCCTCAATGGTCCTTGCAGAGTTCAACCCCTGTAGCCAAACTCAGTGACTTTGATAATGCACACTAGATGGACTTCTTCCTTCTCCCTGTGCACTCTCCGTGTTCCCTCGGGGAATTATTTGGAATCATTTCCCAAATGACTAGATTCCTATCTAAATGCTTGACTTGGGCTCTGCTTTTGGAGAAACTTAAATTATGAGATCAAGCTATTAGTAATATAGCAAAAACAAAAACCTGAATATGCCTTAGTTATTCAGAGATTGGTCATTTATTTAATCTCTACTCCATGGAGGAATGGGGTCGATAGGGCCAAGAGAGGCATCTTTGGAATGTCAGGAACACTGAAGTACTGGTTCACTTGACTGGGTACACACTGGAGGCTTCATGCCCTCCCGGGGCTAGATAACTTGTATCTACTTCATGATCTACCCACTTGCCTTCACTTCCTGTGGCTCTGCAGGCTTTCCATGCAGGGCTCTTACTTCTTTCTCTTTCTCCTCTTGTCAGGCAGCCTTTTCCCCTTCACAGGTCTGACTCCCATAGCACTTTATAACCTGGCCTTTACCTCCTTTTCCCTCCATCCAAATTGAACCACCCTGCATTCCATCTCTTTAGGCTCAGACCACTCTCCAACAAACCAGGCAGATGCATTTGGCTTTCAGGGTTGAAAGGATGATTTACATCTTAATAAGGACTTTCTATGGCATAAGTCTATGATGACAAACATGTGTCAAGCATTCCACAATGACCTTACAGAGGGGTACAGTGGGATATTTTAAGTTTTGGAGAAAAGCAGAGAGACATTTGCCAGATTCTGCACAAACAACCACAAATTAAGTTATCTGGTCTTAACCACTTAATAAATAGAACTGTTAGATATTTCTTTTGACCTGGGAGAGCCATGAAAAAAATATATGTATCATGAACTGAGAAACATCAGGAACTTCTGTCCTAGGCTAAAGAAGAATATAAGGGTAGCATCTGGAGCTCCTTAGCAAGCTCTGGAGAAAAGTATTTGTGAGGAGAAGGATGACTTCAGGAACCTTAAATCGTACCATGTTGGGAGGTATCTACTCTTCTGGTGGTTCAAGACGCCTACCTTGGTGCCAAATTCCTGGTCATAACCTAGGTGACATCTGACTCCTGTACTATCAGCCCCCTAAAAGTGCAACCTAACCATGGCCCCATGGACAAAGAAACATGTGCTTAAGGATGATGAGGTTTGGTGGTCAGAGATGGGAGCCTGCCCTTTTAGTCCTTCTGGTTGGTGGAAATGACCAGAGCAGAGCAGGAACTAGCTGGGTCATGGACTTCCAGATGGTTTGGCCTTCCTAGATCTTTTTAAATGGCCTTCCTTTCCCTTTTGCTATCTAAATTCCATCCCTTTCCTCAAGACCAGGCATATATCATGCATATTATCTGTACACATACACAGTGAATGTATGTGTAAGGTCCATGAAGCAGGGACTTTGTTTTGCTCACTGCTGGATAACCAGTGCCTAGAAGAGCACCCTGGCACATAGTAGACATTCAGTAAACATACTGAATAAATGAACTGCGGTTCCATATGAGAAGTAAGTCCTAATGTCCCCATCATCCACTGTATGAACTGACTTGTTTCCCATGCATCACCAATGACACTAGCTATGTACCAATCTTAGAATGAGAAAACATTCAATAAACAGTCACTCAAATCACTGTGTGCTATGGTTCAAAAGAGCAACCCTGGTTGAGAAAGGCTGAGTTTATGAGGGAATGAATGGATCACAAGTCCTTCCTCCATGTTGCCTCCTTTGACCATCCCACTTTAGGGTCAATCAATGATATATTAACAGAATAAATAGAACTTTTTATTTCTACCCAGATTGGGAAGCTCTCCCTGCATCTGTTAGGTATGTCTCGGGTTGGGAATGGTTAAGAGTAAAAGGCTCCTGCTTAATGACTGGTGTGTACTTAGGAGAGGGATGCTCAACCATCCCTGTAAGGTGAGTTTTGGGATCCCATAGTTAATGGCTCTGTAAGCAGATCCAGCCTTTTAAAGGTTTCACAAAAGGGCATATACACAATTGAGGCTACAGTTCTGAGTACTGTCTGGTCCTGATAAGGCTGGCTGGGAATGCCCTGTTCTATCCTTTCCCCAAATCAAATGCTCTTTGAGAGCTGGCCAAGCATTTGAGACCAACCAAGCAGTACTAAGTGCATTATCTTGTCTAAGCAAAGCATGAGAAATAAATTAAGATCCTTGCTGACCTCACCATCTTAAAAAAAAAAAAAGAAATCTCTGCTTTTACCTAATGTCTGGTCAATGCCCTAAAGAGAAACTTCTTCCTTCCCTTAAATTTTACTTAGGCTAAAGAGATTTGGTCCTTTCTGCAGTAAGTCTTGCTGTACAAGGACACTTCTGTTTCAGCTTTCTCTGGTCATTTCTAAACCAATGACTAGCAAAGGGAATGGGATTATCATGATTAGCTTAGATCCATAGGCTCTATCCTAGGAGTTCCAGAAGTCATAGAGGGAAAGGGTAGATACCTGAAAAGAAAACCAGGAGTTTTTTTCTTAGTTGCATATGCAGGAATGGGTACTGAGTAAGCAACCTGTAGTGTCCATTAGGAAGGATTTCATAGATAGGACAGATTTTAGGGTGAAAAATTTAAATACGAAACAAAAGAAAGAAACAAATTATTTTCCTATGGTTGCACTGAGTGATATTCTCTGTCAGCTGCAGTGACCCATCCAATGGTTAAAGGAGAAAACATTTTTTTTTAAGTAGTTGTTTCCTTGAGGTGTTGCTTTTTAACTACTGCAGGTCACCTATGTGTGAGTTACATATATCAGACTTCATCAGCCTAAAAACATAATGAAAATTAATGAAGATAAGTGATTATACATCAAGCTAAAAGTGCAAGGCTATGGACAAAGCGCAATAAATAGCTGGTCAGAGGAGAAAGGATTTCCTTCCAGCTGGGAGGACTTGGGAGGACTAGCACGGTGTCCCTGCTATATATACAGGAACTGTATATAAATTTATATATATTTATACATATATACATACATACAGCACTATAACATATTGGGCTTTTTTTCCTATCTCATCCCTTTTCACCTTCCTTTTGGGTTTATTTTGTTTATTATTTTATTTCTTTTTAAAAAAGGTTTATTAAGAGCCTATCACTTGAGGGGATATGTGCTGGGCCCTGGGGTTACAAACACATATAAGATATAATCCATGTTATGGAAGAGTTCACGGACTAATGATGGAGGTGATCAAAATGTAAAAAAAAATTCGCCATGACATGGGAGACATCCTATAGAATAATTGAAATAACTTTATGGTGATCCAGAAGAGCAGCATACCCTGCTTAGGAAAGTTAAGGGATTTTTTTTTTTTTTTGAAAGTTAAGAGATTAACAGTGAGTGAAGTCTGCTTTGTTCATGTGGCTTAAGTCCTTCATGGAGTTTCCAAACCTTTTCCAACATGCCCTATTGTCCATTCACCTATCCAATCTACTCTCCTTCTACTCCCCAACAAGAAAGATACTAAATCTTTTCAGGCTGAGACAGGAGGCTCAAGCCATTCCTGCCATTCCATAGGTTCCTGTCCTGAGACTGGTCATATTATCATCCTGCCGCTGGACACACATGGTACAACCTCGAAGTCCTTGCATGTGCTGTCAACATTGAACAAAGGACCAGATATCCTTTCCCTGCCTTTCACTTTGAGCCATCCTAGCTAATATATAATCCAGTCTCACTTCAACAAACCTCTTCAGATCATTCCAGCTTGTCCTAGTCTCTGCTGAATCCCCAGAGTGGTTATCTTCAAATCTTCTTGTGTCTTCCCTTATAATTTTTTTTAAAGATTTTATTTATTTATTCATGAGACACAGAGTGAGAGAGAGAGAGAGAGAGGCAGAGACACAGGCAGAAAGAGAAGCAGGCTCTCTGTGGGGAGCCTGATGTGGGGCTCAATCCCGGGACTCCAGGATCACGCCCTGGACCGAAGGCAGGCATTAAACCGCTGAGCCACCCAGGGATCCCTTCCCTTATAATTTTTGAAAAAGAATCTATGTGTACCCTACATAATTTTGAACTGACATTGAGAAATGTTCATCATATGTTTAATTTCCAACATACTCTATCACATTCTATGATGTCTATGGGCTCTGAATCTGTTTTTTATCAAAATCTTGGAACTGCATACCTAATCCATTTAATTTATAGACAGTATCTATCATATAAATTAGCAAACCCAGCTCTCATTGTCAAACCAACCATCCCAATCAGAATCACTTTCTGTCAGAAAAAGTCTTACTTTATTTTTCAGCTCAAATAAGCTCCATGTTAATGCTCACCCCTGTGACAACCATCTCACTTTTGAATGTTAATTAGACGGTGGATGGATGGATGGATGAGTAGATAAGCAAGCCCTCAGTTTGCCAAGAGTTTGTCAATTGGGTGAAATAAGGGACTGCTTTCTGGCACTCACAAGACTCCCTTCAGGAGCAAGGTATCCTGAAATTGTCCCCTTGTTTGGGCCCTTGGGGTAATGTACATTCGTAAGACTTAAACTGGGTAAGAGGTTTGTCTTTCATTTGCAATAAAGACATTTAAAATAAGAGGTGAGGGGGCACCTGGGTGGTTCAGTAGGTTAAGTGACCAACTCTTGACTTCAGCTCAGGTCATGATCTCAAGGTCATGAGATCAAGCCCCAAGTCAGGCACCCTGGTCAGTGGGGAGTCTGCCTGAGATTCTCAGATCCTCTCTCTCTCTCCTTCTCCCTCCCCACCACTCGCTCTCTCTCTTTTTCTCTCTCTTTCTCTCTCAAATAAATACATAAATCTTAAAAACAATAAAAACAAAATAAAATAAGAGGTGAGAAGAATCAGTCAGCAGAACACAGGCTTGGCAGATCAATTTTAGAAAAGAGTATAATTGGAAATTGAAGATCTAGAAATTTATTCACTTAAAATTAATTGTAAGGCCCCATGGAAACTCAGTTATTCTCATCCAGTGGCATTCCCTAGGTTGTAGGAACCATCTTGAAATCCCACAAGAGGCCCAAAGTCTAATTCTACACATGGACTTGGTTGCATTAGAGTATTGAGCTTGCCAGCTTTCTGATCCACATTTTGGTTTTCAGAAACTCTCTCATGATTATATACTCAGTCTTCTCAGTTTCCCATTGCCTATTAACCATGATTTATTTTCATCTTCATTCTTGAACAGAGATCTAAATTTCCTGAATGAAGAGACTATGAAGACTTATTTTAGCTTCTCTTCTCCTTGCATCTGAAAAGAAACTCCTGGCTGGGGCTTCTCCTTCTCGGTTGAAAGTCATCAGGAAAACCACCTTGGAAATTTAAGGGTGGGCTGGTGAATGTAAAAACTGAATTTGGAGTTGGACGGTCTTATGATTGATGGTCAAATATCTAAGAACTTGAAGTTACTTGCTGAAGCTGTGGAAAAACTTGAGCAACTTCCCCTGCCCCAACGCAGACCACACACCCCTCTATAGTGACAGGGATATTTATGGGGAAATACACTTCTTGTTCCAGGGTGATTTTCAGCCTCCCATTTTGTGAAGGTTTCCTACTGGACTTGCTAGAAAGTAGAAAATGCTGAGTTGCTACAGTCTACAGTAGTAGGACATGTCCAGCCGTCCCTGGAGTTCAGTTCAGTTCCACTCAGGCAGATTTATTACACTCTGTACACCTACTAATGAGTGAAAGAGACAGGATTTCTACCCTCAAGGAGTTCAGATGATAGGTAAGGCTGAGGTTCATACATACAATTGCAGTTATAATGGAGGCTACACTATCCACCTTCCCAAGGACTGTAAAATTCCTGAAAACAAAAGTGATTTTCAAGAGATACTGGAAGTCTATCACTTGGTTCTGCTCTCTGGTTGTTGCCAGGTTCTCGCCAGATTCTCTGAACAAGCGTCTGACTGGACGTCTCCCTTCAAAAGCTAATTACTCTGTGAAGAATGTCACGATTGTCTCTTAGTATTGCTTCATGGCACATTCCTGGTGAATTCATCTCCAGACTAATCTACCCTCACAACAAGATACTATTTCTTTACCATTCCACAAACCAAATCCAGATTTTTCATTCTGCTCTATTATATATGATGAGTTCAGAATTCTGAGTGATTTCTGAAGTATTTTCTCTCTCCTGAGGGCTTCAGAGAGGCAGCTCTGGGACATGATTCCGGAGCTTCTGGGATAAGCAGGTATTCCTGGGCCTAGGTTGTGATATAGTGACAGTTGCTTTGGTTTGCAGTGTCCTGAGGGCCAGCTGACTAGAAGGTTGCAATCCTTCCAACTAGGGGCACTCGGTTGTCCTTTGAAGTAGAGGAAGGTTTAAGGAAGTGAAATCCTCTTATTTTAAGAGCCTAATCAGGAACTGAGTCAAAACACCATTTGGCAATACTTTGATGCATGATTCTCTAAGGCTAACAAAAAAGTTTTGAAGAAACGGATGAATAGTTTCTTTTTCCATCTAGATAAATTTTTTAAAAAATACTGGAGTCATAGGGCAAACAGCAGAATACAAGTATTTATGACCCTGGATATCACATATAAAACAAAGTTACTACTGAGGGCAAGGACATTTCTACCTGGAAGGTCTGAAACATCACATGAATGAGCCAGAACCTGGGCTTTCATTCTGGCTGCCAGGCCAATGTATCAGATATTTTAGGGTTCATTTGATTTGGTTCAAGCAAAGTGGAAAAAGTCAGGGGTAAAGATAGATATCTTAGGCCCAGATTAACAGTCTGGAAGCAAATATGGGATTTTCCCTCATTATTTGAGAAGAAACCTGAGTATCCACAAGAAGAAAAAAAATGAAAGCATGCTCTTAACCAGAACAGCCGCTGAGAAAGAGCCAGGTGCAAGCTTTGGCGACAAGATAAGCTTTTTTTCTCTCCTCCTCCACCTGTATTCTTTCCCAATGTCTCCACCCCACCCTTCACCCAAACACTTTCCTCCTTCCGTCCCCTTAAAAATCACCAAAAACACCGGCTATGATTAATGGCTAAGGGATAAGAACAGATGTGCAATCCTCATACATTCTTGGTTTGGATCAAACTGACTCTTCTGAACTCCCCTTTCTAAAACTCCCCATAATGCTTTGCCATCAGCCTCCCTCCTCCCCTTTCCTCTCTGAAGCATGCTAATTAAAGTTCCACCAGTGAAGGACTTGAGCTGGCTCTCTCTGCCGGATCCCTAACTGTGTCATGCCCCTGCTTCCTAATTGGACATGCCAGCAGAAATCAGTGCAAAGCGACTTCTGTGGGAGCAGCTGCTGAGGCTGTTCCCCGACCCCCATGCTCATCACCCCTCCTCCGATGAGGATATTTTTCTGTCGTCACACCTTGGGCAGTATTTCAGAAGCTTACTTATCCTGCCGCTCACTTTCTCTACCCCTACACCTCTGCCCCCAAACAAGACAGTAGGAGAGAAACATGAGATTTGATTTTATCCTAATTGAACAATAGCCCTTATTTCATCTCAAGTAAGATAAATGGGCTGTCCAACCTCACTCCTCACTTTGTCTGTAATGAGGCTTCCCTCTCAACTGTTTACTAAAGTATTAAAAAGCACTTTGCAGCACCTGCTGGTATCGTCCGTCAAAGAGAGTCAATGGTACAGATGAAGACATATGAGAAAGGCGGAGAGATATGGGGCCTTTATGAAACTTCAGATTCCAGACCTATTAGAAAGAACTGCTTCCCTCTCTATGAATTCAGTGGGGAGGGGGTTGGGGAAGGCCCTTTTCTTCTTGGCAGCAAAGTGCTTTCTATAGGGCAGGACAGCACTTGGCAGGTTTTCCCAGGGTCAGACCAAGGTGGGTAACTGATTGCAGCCATTAATGTCCAGGTGGTAAGAAATTGCCTAAATTCCGAGATCCTAATAAGTCATTAGCATTTCTATACTGAATGCACTTGTGTGGACCCTTCCCTCACCCACGGTGATAAAACACATGTCTGTTCCTGCTCATGCTCTATCTCCGGCTGTTCTTTGAAGAGATGAGCACTTTCAGAAGTTGATTGCTGCAACGGTGAGTACCCCAGGATTGGGAGCCTGGAGAACAGCACCCACGAGGGTTTTGACACTGAATGCTGTGTGACCTTACACGAGGAACTAAACTTCCCTGCTACATAATTTCTTCCCTTACAATATAAAGAGGCAACGTGTTCTACTGCTAAGTATTCTGGTACAGGTAATGAAAAACCATCTGTTTGATGTACTGAGATTTTTCGGTAAGAATTAAGTGTGGATGTTTGATTGGGTTACAGCCACAGTCCTGTTCGAAGCTTGCATTCAACAATTTGGGAGCCTACTGCGCACATACATGAGGCAGAAAGGAAGATAAGACATAGAAACGTACAAAGTGAAAATAAAAAGCACAGCTATACTAGTCAAGTGTCTCGTCTAAGAGCCCACCGATACCTCTTCCTGATGGCCTCTCAAGTAACTAAACTGTTCGTCCCATAACAGAGCAAGCCTTTGTCACCTTGTACTGTCGGCTGCCTTTATACTTTATAGTCCCCCCTGCTTGTCTGGTAGCTTCAAAAAGAAAGGACTGTGTCCTATTCATTTCTTTGTCCTGCAAGCTGGCAGACATGCAAAGTTTGTTCATAAGTAAATGGATGGAGTGAATAAATAAGTATCAAATACAGACCATAACTTCTTTTTCTTTTAAAATATTATTTATGTATTCATGAGAGACAGAGAGGCAGAGACATAGGCAGAGGGAGAAGCAGGCTCCCTGTGGGGAGCCCGATGTGGGACTTGATCCCAGGACCCCGGGATCATGACCTGAGCCAAAGGCAAACATGCAAATACTGAGCCACCCAGGTGCCCCCAGACCATAAATTTTAAGAGAACTTTTGTGCTATAGTGGGAAAAGTCCTAGAATAGGAGCCAGAAGGCCAAGGTGCAAATCACCAACCTGTCATTCTATAAGAGTCTGACTTTGGGCTCTCTGAGCCTCAGTGTCCACATCTGAAAAATAGTTATGCAAATACTCAAAACAGAGTTGTTGTGGGCATTAAGTGAGATGATAGAGATAAAGCACTGCTAAATACAGTTTTACTCTCTTATCCTGTGACCCTTTTCCCTAAACAGTGGGAACACAGCACTGAAGTTCAAAGGAGAGACCCAGGGACAATAGATTTCAAGGTTAGCAAAGAAGTAAGAAGTTGTAAACCATAGATGTAGATGAATTCTCAAGGAGGAAGAGAAGAGAAAGAGGCTGATCACAATATTCAAACAAATTCCCACAATTACAGAGGGGGAGGTTAAGAAACAAGTTTTTCTGACACTTACTAAAATGATAAGGAAGGGGCACCTGGGTGGCTCAGTGGTTGAGCACCTGCCTTTGGTTCAGGGCATGATCCCAGGGTTCCGGGATGGAGTCCTGCATCAGGGTCCCCACAGGGAGCCTACTTTTCTCCCTCTGCCTATGTCTCTGCCTCTCTCTCTATGTCTCTCATGAATAAATAAATCTTTAAAAAAATAAAAAAATGACAAAGAAGACTTTATTCTGCACTCTTGTGATAGGTGTCAAGATTATCACAGTAGGAGAGGGCCTCAACACTGAATACAGTCAAGGCAGTGGGAGATTCACAGATGGGGGGCACGAAGGGGGAACTGTTGGATGGGAATTTAATAAGAGAAGACATCGAGGGTAGGCGGATTCTTGATAAACAGATGTGACAGGATTCTTTCTATGACTGGACTAGGCAGGCCAAAGACAGGGCCCAAAAGCAAGGCCTAGGGGAAAAGAGCACTCACAAGAGCCTGACTGAAATTTGGTCAAGAAGAGTGTCTTTGCACATAGGGAAATTACAAGCTACAGAAAACATTAAAGAAAGAGGATGTTGTGTCCTGGAGGCAATTCGAGAATAGAATGGTGATGGAGGGTATTATGCTGAGTGAAATAAGTCAATCAAAGAAGGACAATTATCATATGGTCTCACTTATATGTGGAATATAAGAAACAGCACAGAGGATCATAGGGGGAGGAAAGAAAAGGGAATGGGAAGTCATCAGAGAGGGAGAGAAGCCATGAGAGACTCTTAACTATAGAAAACAATAGGAAACTGAGGGTTGCTATAGGGGAGGTGGGTGAGGGATGGGGTAACTGGGTGATGGACATTAAGGAGGGCACATGACGGGATGAGCACTGGGTGTTACGGGTGTTATATGCAACTGATGAATTATTGAACTCTACCTCTGAAGCTAATGATGTACTATTTGTTAGCTAATTGAATTTAAATTAAAAAAAAAAAAAAAAGAACAGGGACACCTGGGTGGCTTAGTGGTTGAGCGTCTGCCTTTGGCTCAAGGCATGATCCCGGGATTCCAGGATCAGTCTCACATCAGGCTCCCACAGGGAGCCTCCTTTTCCCTCTGCCTATATCTCTGTCTTTCTGTGTCTTTCATGAATAAATAAATAAAATCTTAAAAAAAAAAGAACAGAATGATGAAATCTATGGAATGTAATGACAAGATCCAGGAAAAAGAAGACTAATCTCCACGCATGAGTATTTTGGCTTCTGGATCTTAAGTCTGGGTCATTACTTAAAACTTCTTCTGTTTGGGTTATTATAAAAATCCTCAGTGCATTTTCAACAGTCTGTTTACCAAAAAATGAAAAGCATACTTTCTGGAGGAATAGGGAACTTATAATAAATATATCTTTCTTAAAATGTGCTACTCAAAAACACACACTATTCTTTCTAAGCAAGACTAGACCTGAACAGTCAACAGGGGTGTTATGGCTTCCCTTGTTCCAGATGTGCTGCATCTATTACCACATCCTCTAGCTGCCTTCATCTTTGTGGCAACCACGTCTCACTCCTGGCCTCAGACTGAATCTGTGCTTCACTAACACAACCTCACTTTCTTTGAAAAAACATAAACAAATCAGAGGTTATTTAACAGTATACTTGCCAATTAATTATTTTGAAACTAAGGTTCAACTTGAACTTAACTGATTCTGACAATGTCAGAACTTTTTTTTAAGAGTTTATTTATTTATTCATGAGAGACACACACACACAGAGAGAGAGAGAGAGAAAGAGAGAGAGAGAGGCAGAGACACAAGCAGAGGGAGAAGCAGGCTCCATGAAGGGAGCCTGATGTGGGACTCGATCCCAGGACCGTGGGATCATGACTTGAGCTGAACGCAGATGCTCAACCGCTGAGCCACCCAGACATCCCACGTCGGAACCTTTTAAAAGTATTGATTTATGTTTCCAACCTTTTAGTTACCCCTTCAGATTTTTGTCACCTAAAAATTTGATTGTCATGCCTTCTGTGTCTCTATACCTTTGATTTTTTTAATGTTGAGTAGCACTATAAGAGCAATAGGAATCCAGCAAACTCTTCATGAATCCATCCACCTTTGTGATATTTTTGTTTAACTGCTTAGAATTACCCTAAACAAAAATCCACTACATTGAGAGCTTCTTGAGGACAAGGACTGTGTTTACTCTCTTTGTATTTCTAGCATCTCTCAGTTCGGGTTCTGGCAGACAGTCATCTCCCACTCATATTTCTCTCCCAGTGTCTTTCAGGAAGGCTTGCCCAGCTCTGACATCCAGGCCTGCTGGCTTTGCAACTTCCCATAGTCTCTAATTAAGCAACTAAGTTTTTTTTAGTAAAAGTATCATTTGTTCCTGCCATGTTCATGCTAGCTCTGAGATGCACAGCTTTCTTTTCTCCGTCTTCACAAAACATCTGCTTAGCCATCATGCTAGACTCCTGCCAAACTCACAGGCAATTGAATACCCGTAGACATAGACAACTCAGAAATGTTTTTTTAAGAACTAATTACTTCTAAGCTTTATACAATTGAGCCCAAGATTTTTGGGATTTCTTGCTTTGTTTTACTTACTTCCCCAACATCATTCTTCGCAGCTAAATGCTCATCCTGAGCCTACCCCATGTCTGCAGAGATGGTTAAGAACATGGGCAGTTAAGAACAGGGTGGGTGAAAGGAACAAATTTCACGGTGCCCACAGCATCCTCTTCTGCAGAGCCCATGGTCCGTCCCTCGCAGTCCTCCCCTGAGGGTAGGATGAGTAACAATGGTTTCCCCGTTCCCCTCACTCCTACTCTCAGATTCTGACCCAGCACCATCTCCAGGCACCATTTCATTCCTGGATTCAACCCTCAGCTCCACATGGATGCACTGTCTTATACTCCAAGCAGAGCTCACAAAGAGGAGTAGATCTGAGTGCTTTAGCCAACTCCCCTGTCAGGCCTCTTTGGTCAGGTTCTTATGGCCTAACTTAGAATTTCAGGCCTACCCTTGAGGACAGCATAGGCAGGGAGTAACTTTTTCTGGACACAGTCTCTACTTTATTTCTCTTTTGGAAGTGGAAAAACCAGGATCCTGTTACCCATCAGGTACAATAAACCATCATAATTGACCTTTATACAGTACGATTCAGATCCAATTCTCCACAGAGTTGCAATATATTCACATAGTAATTTAATTTCCATTTTTCTTTTTTTTTTTTAAACACAGGTCAACCAGGACTTTTTTTTTTTTAATTTTTATTTATTTATGATAGGCACACAGTGAGAGAGAGAGAGGCAGAGACACAGGCAGAGGGAGAAGAAGGCTCCATGCACTGGGAGACCGACATGGGATTCGATCCCGGGTCTCCAGGATCGCGCCCTGGGCCAAAGGCAGGCGCTAAACCGCTGTGCCACCCAGGGATCCCTGATTTCCATTTTTCAAAACTACTCCATTGCAAAGTCAATTGACCTCTCCAAAATCACCTAATTGGTAAGTGGCCAAGTGACTGACACTGGTCCGTTTGACTCCTGCTACCTCGTTCTTCCCATAACACTACTCACATTACTAGTCATTCAACAAATATTTATTGGGCCCTGATGATGACAGGCCCAAAGGATATACCAGGATATACTAATGAACAAGTTATAAAGCTTTCAGTTAAACAGGGAAGACATACAGTAAACAAATATTTCTAGTCTCTCTACATACTAAGAAGAACAATTGCCACATAGTGGCTAAAAGTTTAGACTTTGAACCGGGTACCTGTGATTGAATTCATACTAACTGTAATCTTAGGGAAGTTAACTAGCTTTTTACATCTGGATTTCTTTATCATAAAATGTGGATGGCAATATTACTATCAATCTCATAGGCTTTGAGGACTAAGTGAATTTATACTAGTTAAGTGCTCATAATATGTGTGATAACAGGAAGCTCTGAAAGAAATGGGATCTTAGTCTACAGGATGGTGTGGGGCAGGATTTTAAGGTTAAGGTTAAAGTTTAGATAAGTTTCCTGAAATAAATGGAATTTAATCTGAGGCCCAAAGGATGAGTAAGGGTAAGGTTTAGGGCTGAGTGATGAGAGAAAAGGGAGAGAGTGGAGTGGGATGAACAGGGATCAGGAGAGAGCAGGGTAAGCAAAGAGAACAGCGCATACATAGGATTCATCAGATAGTAACTGAGCCAACAGCTGCCATGTCTCATGATTGGCCTCATTCCCAGATCTTACTAAAATATTTGTCAGGGTAAATGGTGGGGAGTTTATCAGAGAGAGAAAATGTAAGGCTTTTAGCCCCTGCCCAATCAATCAAATCCTTTCTCTCTCTCGTTCTGTCTCTCTCTCTCTACCTATCTCAGCAACACATAATGGAAAAAACACCAAACTCCAAAGGAAACACTGGACTGATGCTCTGGCTCAACCTCCTACACCTCATGACTCTGGTCATTTAGCCTCATCTTGGAGCCTCAGATTTCATTCTATAAAAAAGTGCCCCCTCCCCCCAAAAAAAAGTGGCCACAATTCCTATGTCAAATGCTGTGAATTCACTTTAATATGATATTAAAATTGTGCGAACCTACTCAGGTTGAATTCCCAGCTTTTCTGTTGTGTGACATAGAATAGGCTGGGAATCATTCTGACCCTTGGTTTTCTCATCTATAAAGTGGGATAGTAAAAATATCCTAATGAAACTGGTACAGCCACTCTGGAAAATCATATAGAGGTTCCTCAAAAGTTAAAAATAGAACTGCCCTATGACCCAGAAATTGTACTAGTAAGTATTTACCCAAAGAACAAAAAAATACTGATTTGAAGGGATACATGTACCCTGATATTTATAGCAGCATTATCAACAATAGCCAAACTATGGAAAGAGCCCAAGTGTTCATCAGCTGATGAATGGATAAAGAAGATGTGGTGTGTATATATGTGTATATATATATATATATATATATGTATATACATATATGCATACCACCATTCATTATATATATTCTATAATTATATATATAATGGAATATTACTCAGCCATTAAAAAAGAATGAAATCTTGCCATTTGCAATGACATAGATGGAGCTAAGAGGTAGATAGTATTATACTAAGCAAAATAAGTTGGAGGAAGATAAATACCATATAATTTCATTCATATGTGGAATTTAAGAAATAAAACAAATGAGCAAAGGGAAAAAGAAAGAGACAAACCAAGAAATAGACTCTTAACTATAGAGAACACACTGATGTTACCAGAGAGGAGGTGGGGGGTGAAACAGGGGATGAGAATTAAGGAGTGCCCTTGCTGACATGAGCACCAGGTGATATTTGGAAGTGTTGAATCACTATACTGTACAGCTGAAACTAACATAACACTGTATGTTAATTAACTGAATTTAAATAAATACATTTAAAAAAAGAATATCTTGGTGCACCTGGGTGGTGCAGTTGGTTAAGCATCCAGCTCTTGGTTTCAGCTCAAGTAGTGATGTTTGGGTCCCTGGGATTGAGTCAGGCTCCATGCTCAGCACAGAGTCTGCTTGAGATTCTCTCTCCCTCTCCCTCTGCCTTCTACTCCTTCCATTTGTGATCTCTCTCTCTCTGAAATAAATGAATCTTTTACTTTTAAAAAAAGAAAACTAGAGTATTTCTTTTTCTTTTAAGATTTTATTTATTTATTCATAGAGACACAGAGAGAGAGGCAGAGATATAGACAGGAAGGAGCAGGCTCCATGCAGGGAGCCCAACATGGGACTTGATCCTGGGTCCCCAGGATCACACCCCAGGCTGCAGGCGGCGCTAAACCGCTGTGCCACCAGGACTCACTGCGCCACCAGGGCTGCTCTAAATGAATCTTTTTGAAAAAAGAATATCTTGATGAAAGAATATATGTCTCATAGGATTTTTCTCCTTAACTTTTTATTTTGAAAACTAAATCTATGATGAATTTAAAGAATACCTTTATAATCTTTATGTAGATTCACCAACAGTTAACATTTTGTCATATTTGTTCATTCTGTGTATCATAGACATCATGATATTTCCCCCTTAAATATTTTAGCATCACCTAACAAACACATTTTTCTACATATCCACCATGTCATTATCACACCTAAGACATTTACTATTTTTTGAGATTTATTTATTTATTTATTTATTTATTTATTTATTTATTTATTTATTTATCTATATATTTATTTGAGAGAGAGAGTGCATGAGCAGGGGCAGGAAGTGTAGAGGGAGAGGGAGAAGAGACTCCCTGCTGAGCAGAGAGCCCAATGTAGCTCTCAGTTTCAGGACCCCCGGATCATGACCTGAGCTGAAGGTGGACACTTAACTGACTGAGCCACCCAGGTGCCCAACATTTACTACTGATTTTAGTAAACAGTACATATCCAAATTTCTTCAATGATCTTCAAAACGATTTTTATGGTTTTCTTTTAAAAATTCAGAATCCAGTCAAGCTTCATAGTTGTACTACCATATCTTTTGTCTCCTTTATTTAAAAAAAAAAAAGATTTTATTTATTTATTCACGAAAGACAGAGAGAAACAGAGACATAGACAGGGAGAAGCAGGCTCCATGCAGGGAGCCCAATGTGGGACTCAATCCCTGGACCTGGGATCACGCCCTGAGCCAAAGGCAAACGCCCGACTGCTGAGCCACCCAGGCATCCCATTTTTTGTCTCCTTTAACCCAGGATACTCTCTCTGCTTTTTTGAGGGTGAAGGAGGATTTTTATGACATTAACACTTTTGACATATGCATGCTAGTTGTCTTCAGTTTGCCTCTGGATCTGTTTATTTCCTTATGTTTAGATTCAGGTTAAACATTTTTAGTAAAAATACTGCATAGGTTATGGAGTGACACAGCAAGATGCAGAATAGGAAGCTCCAGATCTTGTTCCCCTATAAAGACAACATAGTCAACAACATAGTCAAAAAGCCTTTATGAGAAATCAAGAAATCAGTTTGAAAGTCATGGCACCCAAGGCAAGTTCAAAGCCAAGAACAGCCACATTGAAATGAGCAAAAAAGCTGTTTCATTTGGACCAAATCAGCAGGCCTAGTAGTGATGATGAACTCACTCAACTTTCATTTAACTGGGGAGCTTCCTCGTACATGATGAGTTGTTTTCTCAAGACAAAATTGTCCTTCAAAAATGAAGGGGAGGAGTGCAATCGGTTGAACATCTAACTCTCGGTTTCAACTCAGGTTGTGATCTCATGAGTCATGGGATCCAGCCTGTATCAGACTTCATGCTCAGCCGGGAGTCTGCTTGAAGAGTCTCTCCCTCTGCCCCTCCCCCTGCTCTTGCTCTCTCTCAAATAACTAATCTTTAAAAAAAAAAAAAAAATGAAGGGCAGGGGTGCTTGGGTGGCTCAGTCAGTTAAGCATCCAACTCTTGATTTCAGCTCAGGTTATGATCTCAGGTTGTGAGATGGAGCCCCATGACAGGCTCCGTGCTGGGCAGGGAGCCTGGTTAGGATTCTCTCTCTCCCTCTGCCCCTCTCCCCTTTTAAAAAAGATGAAAGGGAGACAAAGACTTTGTCAGAGAAACAAAAGCTGAAGGTATTCATCATCACTACACCAGCTTTTGCAAAAATTGCTAAAGGGAGTCCTTCAAGTTCAAACAAAAGGATTCTAAGCAGCAACACAAATGCATATGAAAATGTAAAGATATAAAGCTCTCTATGAATACACAAAGAGTATTAAATACTTTAATGGTGGTCATAAATCACTTTTAATTCAGGTATAGAATTTAAAAGATAAAAGCATATAAATAACTATATCTATAAAACTGATACAAATTTGATACAAATTATAAAAAGATGATCGGTTTGCACTACTATTGGTGATTCACTGTTCATTTGTCTTGTGTTGGAGATAAGGTGAGTTAACACGCGTAAAGAACAGGGCAACAGCAGCTAAGACTCTATAAGGGACAACCAGTATCATGATGATGATTCTTTCAAAGGCTTCCCTGGGTGAAGTTCCCCCACTTCTTTCCTTCCATGACTGTGGCATAGGCTCCTCCTGAAGACTGAGGTGTTATGGACTACCCATAATCCTGTGGCTGCACATACCAAAGTCCCTCATTGTTAGTCTACTCATGTCCACAGAGAGGCTCTGAATCATTCTGGCAACAAGATAACAGTATTTTCCCAGAATAAAGATACCTGAGTGTCTTTGGAGTTGGCCTGACCACTCGGCTAGAAGAATTGATCTGGCTGAGTGAAGTAAGTCAATCGGAGAAGGACAAACATTATATGTTCTCATTCATTTGGGGAATATAAATAATAGTGAAAGGGAATATAAGGGAAGGGAGAAGAAATGTGTGGGAAATATCAGAAAGGGAGACAGAACGTAAAGACTGCTAACTCTGGGAAACGAACTAGGGGTGGTAGAAGGGGAGGGTGGGAGTGAATGGGTGACGGGCACTGGGGGTTATTCTGTATGTTGGTAAATTGAACACCAATAAAATATAAATTAAAAAAAATAAAATAAAAATAAAAACATAAAAATAAATAAAAATTATAAGACTCTTTAGAAGCTAGGTCCTTAATAACTTTAATATCCAAACAGGTTTGTGTTGGAGGTATGTGAAACTATTTGAAATTAAATGTATTGTGTATGTGAAAAAAAAATAGGAAAAAAAAAAGTATAATAGTATCTAGCAATATATATGTTAAGGCTTCTTTAATTTAATTATATCTATAACCTTTAATAAGTATTATTAAATAACAACAAAAAAAAAGAATTGATCTGGCACATGCCATCGGTTACCTGGATGCTGAGTTTTTATGTGAAATAGTCCTTCTTAACTATGAAAATTTAGAATCAAAGGCCTCATCAGGGCTAGTTTAAGAGATTTCTTCATTCCCTTAATCAGCAGACGTTTATCAAGAACCAGCTGAATAAACACTAGCACTAGGATGACAGGGGCCCCCAGTCTCATGAGGGAGCCAGACTTCTCACAGGGCCCTGATGGTAGGGCACAAGGGCTGAATGAAGGCAGTCCATGTGCCGGGGTGCAGGGGCTGAGGGACATGGCAGGGCAACTGGTCTGGAGGCACCCACCGCCCCTCCTAGGCTCAGCACTGTGCTTGTGTGACCTCCTTATGGTCCCTCTCTAAGGTGATTCACTTAAGCAGGGAATAGACCTAAATAAACAAGACACAAACTAAGACCACTCATGAGGACACAAGAGTCCAGGCATGTAAGGGCCATGAGGAAGTGTCAGGAGGGGATGAGGAAGAAGAGGCTAGACCCTGGGGTCAGAACTGTCTAGTGTACTGCTCACCTAATCATTCTGTGCTTCAGATTCCTCATCCCCTAGCACCTCCTTCACAGGGTTGTCAAGATCTACATGCTCCTTCGTCGGCAGGCCCAACAGGCTGGGAAACAGTGGAAGCTGGAAGCAGCAGGGAGTGGGGGAGGGGGAGGTGTGCACAGCGTGCTGTAGTGGAAGTTTTGTATTATAGTAATCCTGTTTCCATTTTGGAATACTCTAGCCAGGATTGAATGTAATAGATGAAATGCGAGGATCTTGCTCAATCTGAAGTCCTCATCAACCCCTTCCCCTCCTCCCCTTTTTTTTACTTAAACATTTTAATGATAATTTAGATGGAAGTTTTTTGTTAGTTAATGTTGGTTCCAGTCCTTCAAACTGTTCATATCTGCTTTATAACATTCACTGTACTAACCCTTCTTCACGTTGGGGTTGGGGGTGGTGGTGACAATTTAGTTATGTCCTCAAGATAAAGTCTTGGTAGAAAATGAATAAATGTTCTTTAGTTAAAAAAAAAAAAAAAAAGATCATGAGATACTATGAGAAAACACCTCTAGCAAGCATAAGCACTGGCCATTAACTGTTATTTTTATTATTTGAGTCCATTATCTAAGTTGTAAATAATTTAAAATAGTAAGGTTCTGGGGGACATCTGGGTGGCTCAGTTGATTAAGCGCCTGACTTCAGGTCAGGTCATGATCTTGGGGCTCTGGGATGGAGCCCCAAGTCAGGCTCTACACTCAGTGGGGAGTCTGCTTCTCCCTCTGTCCCTCCTCCCACTTGTGCTCTGTCTCTCTCAAATAGATAAAATCTAAAAAAAAAAAAAAAAAAAAAAAAGTAAGGCTCTGGCTTCCTTTGGAGGCATGTGGAGAATTTCTCATGCTAAAATGCACAGCTGGCCAATGTCTGTGTAAAGAGCCATGGCTCATTCCTTCCCCGGTGGCAGAACTGGAATCTCTTTATTTCTGATTCATGGGTGATTTGGGCCTAATTTTCTGGCCCTTATTATCTCCCGCAGTTGAAGAGAAAGCTGCTCTTCCCACAGCCCCCAGAAGCTCAGCTCAGTGGCTTTATCCTTTCCTGGAGCTATGCTTATAAAAATAGCACTGCCACAGTGCAGGGTTCCTTCTGGTACTGAAATTTTGCTTTATCAAATTTTGCTTGAAATAAGTAGGTATGCACTGGAACTTGGATATCCTGTAGCTATTTTACTGTTTTGGTAACAAAACTGGACCAGGAAAGAACTTGCTAGTCCACATTTAAAAATCAAGTCATAAGGGAAGCCTGGGTGGCTCAGTGGTTGAGCAACTGCCTTTGGCTCAGGGTGTGAGCCCGGGGTCCCTAGATTGAATCCCGCATCAGGCTTCCTGCAGAATGCCTGCTTCTCCGTCTGCCTGTGTCTCTGCCTCTCTCTGTGTCTCTCATGAATAAGTAAATAAAATCCTAAAAAAAAAAAAAAAAAAAAAAAAAAACAAGTCATACAAAGTGATGAGAAAATAATAAAATAATGAAACAGACTAGTATTTAATCTATCGTCATTTTACAAAGAGTAACAGGAATAAATGGAAGGTGGTAACTTTCAGGTAAAATCATACAGGTTAAAGAAAAATATAGGGAGAAAATGTTTAAGGATACATATTTCATATGTAAATATGAAATAGACATTAAAGAGTATGATAAATATGTGAGGGAAAGACAAACCTCATTGAGGAATTTAAGAATATTGGGGGGAAAATGTAAGAATATCAGAAAACTAGAGAAATAGATTTATAAAACTAAATTGTTATTAAAACAAAAACTTCCTAGGTTAAATCCAATACCATGGAATGACTTCTCTTTAGAGCATTCCAGGAGAAAATAAATAACAAATCACTTTTGAATTAGCAATTGTGGAAGATTGTATTTCTATTTTGGATACAATAGGATGTTTTCAAAATTAAGAAGATAGTCAAAGTTTGAATTACTTAGCAAAAAGACTATGTAATATTTTTTAAAATCTAAAATTAGGAATGAACTCTGAGAACAAGAAAAACATGTTAAAAATAAACACTAGCTTAAGAAAAATCCCACTACCTTAAAATAGAATAATTTAAAAAAAAAATTTAAATCAAGTCATAATTCTGAGATGGCTCTTAAAATTAAATCAAGTCTATCACATTACCTAAATAGTGTTCTAACCTTTCAGAAATAGTAGTACCAGAAAATTTGATGAATTGGACTTCATCAAAATTAAGAATTTCTGCTCTTTATAAGAACTGTTAAGGGAATGAAAAGACAAGATACAGACTGACAGGAAATATTTGCATGATAGATCTGATAGAGAACTTATATCTAGAATACATAAAGTATTCTTTTTTTTTTTTTTTTTAAGATTCTATTTTTAAGTAATCTCTACACCCAACTTGGAGCTTGACCTCACAACCCTGAGATCAAGAGCCACATGCTCCACTGACTGGGCCAGCCAGGCACCCTTTTAAAGTACTTTCAGGGCAGCTCCAGTGGCTCAGCGGTTTAGCGCCTGCCTTTGGCCCAGGGCACGATCCTGGAGTCCCGGGATCGAGTCCCACATCGGGCTTCCTGCATGGAGCCTGCTTCTCCCTCTGCCTGTGTCTCTGCCTCTCTCTCGCTCTCTCTGAATAAATAAAAAAATAAATCTTTAAAAAAAAAATAAAGTACTTTCAAAACAATAATAAGAAAATAAACATCCTAATTTAAAAATGGCAAAAAATTTAAACAGACATTTCACCAAAAAGATATACAAATGGCAAACACAGGAAAAGATGCCGATCATCATTAGTCATTGAAAAAACGCAAACTATAACCATGATGTAATACTACTGCATATCTACTAGAATGTCCAAAATTAAAAAGACTGACCATACGAACTGTTGATGACCGGGTGGGAAGAACTAGAACCCTCGAACATTGCTGGTGGGAATGTAAAATACTGCAACCCTTTTGGAAAGGAGTCTGGCAGTTTCTTTAAAAGTTAAATGTGGCCATACCATATGACCCAACCATTTTATTCCTAGGTATTTACTCAAGAGAAATTAAAGTATATGTCCATACTCAGACTTGTATGTAAATGTCCATAGTAGCTTTATTTGTTGTTTTTTTTTTAAGGTTTTATTTATTTATTAGAGAGCCTGAGTGAGGAGGGAGGGGCAGGAAGGGAGGGTGAAGCAGACTCCCCACTGAGTTACCCTTTGTAAAATGGGGTACCTGTTACCCTTTGTAAAAGGACTAACTCGGGGCTCGATCCCAGGACCCTGGGACCATGACCTGAGCCAAAGACAAATGCTTAACCGACTGAACCACCCAGGTGCCCCAGTAGTATTATTATTTGTAATAATCTGAACCTGGAAACAACCAAAATGTCTATCAATAGACAAATTGACAGACTGTGGTGTAGCCACATGGGATGCTACTCAGCAATAAAAAGAATGAACTACTGCTACACACAACAACGTGAATAATATGCTGAGTGAGAGAAGCCAGGTTTTAAAAAGAGCATATAGTGAATGACTCTATGTGTGTCAAACTCTAGGAAATCCGAACTCCTCTTTAGTGACAAGGAGCAGTGAGGCCACGCGGGCCTGGGGAAAGCGGGGTGTGGGAGGGCTAGCCCCGGGGAGCAGGGCTGACGGAGAGGCAACTTCAGAGGTGATGATCCTGACTGTGGTGATGGATGTGTCAAAATTTCTCAAATTGTGCACTTTAATCGTGTGCAGTTTATGTCCATTATACCTCAATAGTGCTGTTCTTCCAAAAGAAAAACTACCGGAGGGCTTATACTGTCTCTGTTGGAGAATGGGCTTCACTATACGTTTTTCCTTAATACTCAACCTTTTTGCCTAATATATAATTTACTATGTACCACAAGCAGAAATCAACGACTCCCCTTTTTTCTCTAATTTTGCTGATACTGCCCTCAGTTAGTAACCGGATTTGTAGAGCTCTGCTCCCACTCTCAGAATGGATCTCAGCAGCTGCCAGTGGGTGGAGACCACTTGAGCCCTGCAGCAACTGCTCAGACAGCTGAGGGCAGCCGGGGGTTGGGGGCTCAGTGCAGGAGCTCATGAGAGTGGGGGCACACACCTGCCACAGGCTGAGGGGCTGAAAGTCAGCCCCCACATGTGGTCAGCTAGGGATGACTTAGGAACCACAGTAGGAAGGCCAAAACCCCATCTTTGATGGCATCTCAGCTCCTCTTTCCGGTCTGATTGACCTCTTAGACTCTATAACCTTTTGGGGGGAGCCCGTTGTACTTATCTGTCTGCCATTCTCTCAGGCTTGCTCACAGACAAGGGCTGGTTAGCAAGCCTGCCCCTTTGTTCCTTCAAGTCAGAGAAAGAGGATCTTTGACCTCTGTTTCTAAGCACTGTAAACAAAGACCTTCTTGGCTGCCAGTAAGCTCAAAGTGCTCATTAAGCAAGAAGTTTTCTGGCCAGTGGTTGAAATGACATCATGCTTCCTTCTGGAATCCAACTAGAGATAAAAATCAGGTCATTCAATTTACAATGAGAAAATGCTCCCTTCTCCTGCCAGCATTCAGGGGTTGCTGGCTTTTAAAGAGATCAAGGGAGACAAGAGCCTATTTGAACTCAGGTTTTGAGAATGTCTCCTGAACTACCACCACTTAATTCCTGATAATATGCAAAAGTTTTCCACTACAAATTGCCTGGTGTCAGAGAGCAGGGGGTGCTCCTCACTTATCTTTTCTGAGTTTTCAAATTGAGTGTTTAAGCAGACTCGGCAGTGGGCAGGTGGGTTTCATTAGCTGATAATGGGATAATCCTTCAGGACTCTTTAACAAAGTACAGTGGAAGGCAGAAATTCATTATCTACATCTTTTTACATCATTGATCACAACTGGACATGGGGAAGAAAAATATATTGTGATGTTAAAGAAATTGGTTTAGATTCCTTTAAGATTAATTTTTTTAAAAAGGTACAATTTTCAGAGGATGGTGATATATGTCCTGTGATTTTCTTTTTTAAGATTTTATTTATTTATTCACAAATAAATGAGAGAGAGAGAGAGGCAGAGACATAGGCAGAGGGAGAAGCCCGATGTGAGACTCCATCTCAGAACTCTGGGATCATGACCTGAGCCAAAGGCAGATGCTCAACCGCTGAGCCACCCAGGTGCTGTGTCCTGTGATATTTATTTTTTAGACTACTATGGAGATCTTATTGGCTTTATCCAACTTATGAATCAAATTGCATCCAATCTGGCAGACAGAAATTCAGAAAGATATATGCACCCCCATGTTTATTGCAGCATTACTTATAATAGCCAAGATATGAAAGCAACCCAAATTTCCACTGATAGATGAATGCATAAGGAAGATGTGGTATCTATATACAATGTAATATTACTGAGCCACAAAAAAAAGAAGTTTATTTGGGCAAAGATTGATTTGAATTGGGCAGCACCAAACCAGAAGTGGTTAGGAGTACTCCACAAATAGGAGCTGGAGGAAAGACTTTTATAGAGAAGAAGTAGAAGAGGAGAAATTATTTGATTGGCTATAGCTCAAGTAGTTGCATTATTTGGGAAAGCCTCGTTGGCTATTTGTGATTGATCGTCTTTAGTTTTGAATTCTTAGACTTGAAGCATTGCAGGCTTAAATTTGGTTTGCCTATGTGGGCCACTAAAGCATTCGAAAGAACCTCAGTCTAATGGCCTCCTTGTTTAATTAAAGCGGATCATTAAGCCTACTACCATTGTGAGTGATGTTGGAGCTTAATCCCATAAGGAAACTGAAAGAAACATTATAAAACACAAATGTCAGAATAATCCCCCCCAAAGGAGGGTCAAGCTTGGGTGTTTACACACCACTTCCGATCAGTCATTTATCAAGGACTATTCCTGGGTAGTATTAATCCTCTAGTACATCCTGCCTGCTAAATGGGAGTTTGCCTTCGTCCTGGAGAAAGTTCTCAGGCATGAAGAGACCAACACAGGCAGTTGGAAATCTTGGAGTTTACTAAGGTGGTGGAGTCCAAGTCTTTGGGCAGGGCACTCAAGGACTTTCTCTTATTTTTTTTTTTTTAAGGCATTTCTACCTATCAAGAAATAATATCCTCCTTAAGGTAATAGAACACAAGATAAATGCACCAGCTTCCTCCTAAAACAAAGGAGCTTTTTATTCTATGGCAAAATATCCAGACTCGAATCTCTTCATCAAAGGAATTTTCCTTAAAAGTAGTCAGATTCAAAGTACTCAGAGCACAATACAGTTGATTTTCTAAAAGACACATCTATTCCCAAACCACTGAGATTTTCATGTAGCACATTTGCCAACGGAAGTAAATTTAACTACATAAGATGGTAAATGATCTTTTTGTACCATGAATGGAAATTTCTGATCAAATATTTCTTATCAGTTGTTACAGAGTATATTTAGAATTTCCCATAATTAAAGACCTTTAGAAAGTATTGTCCTAAATTACTTTTTAAAATTCATATAGTGTGGCTTTAAAAAAAACTAACAAATATCATTCACCTTAAAAAAGGACTTCTAAATACTACTTCTAGTTTTATAGAAAGAAACCTCCTATCTTCTCTAATAGAAAATGCCCTTGTGAGCTTGCAGAAACTGTACTGTGATCCAGCTCAGCTGTGCTACTCTGAGGCTTTTGGAAAATCCACAATAAGGCCAACTGGCATAGCAACGTGTCCCAAGGACCGAGAGGGTTAGCAAAAGTACCCCCGCTCAAGTGACATGGAAACGAAATAGTAAATAGTAAATAGTAAAATTTAAGTAAAACTTAAATCCTTACCCAGGATATTTCTTTGTGTTTCCTTGACACCAGGTTGTCCGGTTCAAACACCAGGCCTCCAGCCTATAACTAGAAAATGAGAATTTCTTTTTTTGTTTTTAAGATTTTATTTATTTATTCATGAGAGACACAGAGAGAGAGAGAGAGGCAGAGATACAGGCAGAGAGAGAAGCAGGCTCCATGCAGGGAGCCCGACGTGGGACTCGATCCCGGATCCTGGGATCACACACTGAGCCAAAGGCAGACACTCAACCTCTGAGCCACCCAGGCGTCCCAAAAATGAGATTTCTTTACAGTTGTGCCAAAACTACAAGGTCATGCATGAACTGCCACCCCACCCCCCTTGCATTCACACAGACACACACAAACATACACACACAGAAGGAACTCAGGCCTTCCCTTTAAGTCCCTCCCCTCTCTCCCAAGTATTTCTAAAAGGGGTTTCCACATGGTCCATGAAACACCCTATCAGCTGCATCACCCACAACAGCCGCTATGTTCTTTTCCTGCTTGGATCCCACACAATTTCCTGTGAACAGCTGTCCTCCAGCCTTCATCCCCCTCCCAAGCCTCACAGAGACTCACTGGAAAATCTATTTCTTTCAACCAAAGAGACCACTTGAGAAGTGGACAGATCTCTACCATCTGTCCATCTTTCTTCCTCTTTCACGTCCCCCTCCCCCCTCTTTCTCCTCCTCCTCTTCTTCTGCTCTTCTCATCCAATTGCCTGTATGCTATTCTGTACACTTCATCAAAGTTGTAGCTTCTTAAAGGCAAAGACTATGTTTCATTCATTGTTATCCTATTCTAAATAGAGTGTTTAATATATCATAGGTATTCACAAACTATTTTTTGAATCATGGTAATAGCCATACTTACTGTACATTGTATATACCCTAAGAGGTAATTACTGTTTTATACTCATTTTAGAGCTCAGAAGATTAAGGTGCAGAAAGGTTAAGTTACTAACCTAAGATCACACAGGTAGTAATGGCTAAGCTGGAAGTCAAGTCTATACAATCTGGTTCCAAAGACCATGCCGTCAATCATTGGGCCACAAGGCCTCACCATGCTTACCAGAAATAAGGCAGGAAGGAGATGGAACACAGCCCCTGTTCTTCAGTAGCTTACAGAATCATTTTCAGTCTTTCCTATAGTTTTTTATGTTTTGGGAGATACCCATTTTGTACTTTACCTTATGCAGCCACATCTAACATCTCTTATATTCTTCTCCTATATTATTCTATGTATCCTAGAAATGTCTCATCTCCTCTAATGTCTCTCAGGGACTGAGAGACTTAGATTTCTTATTGGTGCTCCTGCTTTGATTGAGGCACTTTATTTGCAAATAAGAGAAAACCCAACTGAAACTGACTACACAGTCAAGGGATTGTGGTGGTTCATAGCACTGAAGGCCCAGAGTTAGGTCTGACTTCAGATAAGGCTTGACTCAAGGCAACAATTGTCTTTCCTTTCCCCATCTCTGCCTTTTTCTTAAAGATGGCTTTGATAGTGGTCCCAAATATCTGCCAGTAGCAACTAGGACTTCTTGCTTCCTTAGTCAGATACAGCAGAAAAAAGAAAGTATTTGTTTTAAAAGGCCTAGAAAATTCTTGTCATTTAATCTACAGGGACATGTCCAGTAAAGACTAAATTAATCATATGGGTGTGTGTGTGTGTGTGTGTGTGTGTGTGTGTGTGTGTGTGATGAGCTAACTGGTATAGCCCAGGACTCCCACTGGCTCACAAAAAATGGAGTCATGCAGTGTCCAAACCACACTGGGGGTTGTTGCAAAGAGAAAGAAAGGGAACAGAGCGGTGGCACCTCTCCTTTGCTCTTCACAGCATCTCAAGATTGAAAGAGACTTTGAGGGGCACCTGGGTGGCTCAGTTGGTTAAGCACCTCCCTACAGCTCAGGTTATGATCCCAGGGTCCTGGGATTGAGCCCCACATCATGCTCCCTGCTAAGCAGGGAGCCTGCTTCTCCCTCTCCCTGCTGCTTATGCTTTGTCTCACACATAAATAAATAAAATCTTAAAAAAAAAAAAAAAAGGAAGAAAGAGACTTTGTTGTTTTTGTTTTGTTTTTTAAGAAAGGGACTTTGAAAGTTGACCAATACGACCTCTCCTATGATGCTTCTACTTCAAAAAATAGTCCTTTGACAAATCAGCCATTTAGAATACAGATATCTGATTTTATGCCCCGGGTGGTAGATCTACCTCCTGGTCCAAGTTCACTTGGAACAAACCTAATCTCTTCTCTCCCTAACAACACTTTTCCCATGTAAAGACCACTGTTCTGCTTTCCTTCAGCTGTTCCAGTGGCAGAGTTTTATGTTCCTTCACCACCTGCTTGCTTTGCTCAGTAGCCTTTAAGAAGCCCTTGTGCTGGGAATACTGGAGCCTCCAGTGGAATGAGCTTCATGGGCCCTCCCCACCCCCACCTCTAGGCCCTACTTTGGCTGGACTGGACTCAGGGAGAGCAGTTTCTCACGGCTGTGGCCCATGGGGTCCTCCCTGGGGTTGTTGACATCCCTGTTAAAACATGTCAGGGCTGGCAAGTGTCAAGCTTTCAGAAGCATATCTGTGGCTTTCTTCCCCTCTCACTCATTTTTTTGCTCTCTGGAGTAAAGGGAAAATGTGACCACAGTTCTGTCTTTAGTGGGTGCCTGGAACCAACCGAAATGCCTAGCCGTTATGGAGGGTTCTCAGAGGGAAGAACTCCATCTGTGGCCTTAGGAGCCGCTCACAGAGAGCCTGAAGGTAAACATACATTGCTTAGGTTCGGAAGCCTAACCTGGCCCTCAGTTTTTCTCAAAACTGTTCCCCTCCCACGAGCTTTCCCTCAGCTGCTGTCAGAGAGAAGGCGGGAAGTGAAAATACAGACGTAAGTGAAGGGTAATGCGGGGAAAGCCACAGGTCACCAGGAGAGGGGACAGCTGTGTTTTGTGCCTGGGGCCCCTGAGACCTGCCAGTGGGATTCCACTGCTGGACGCTGAGATTATTTTAGATTCCAAAGTGGGCAAGAAGGGGAGAAAGGGGCCTTTATCAGATGAAAGGAGATGGCAGGGAAGGTTTGTTTGGTTTGAGGCATCTTCGTTCCTTACTTGCTTTTTAAAAATGGAAATATAACCAGGCTCTAGCTTAAAAACTGGGTGATGGCAGGTGGGATTCCTCCCAGGTTCGCAGTCTGGAAAGCAATGGAATATGGCCTCGCCCCTTGATTCTAGCATGATCTGCTTATACTGGCTTCTTGAAGGGGACACTGAAGAATATTGTGCCAGTCAGCCTGCTGCTTAGGATTCAGAGGACTCATAACCCAAGTTGTTCTAACTTGAAGCAAATGATCAGAGGGTTCTGGATGGAGCCTGCTGTCTAGGAAGCACTAGTGCCCAAACATAGGCCCCTGTCTCACCGAAAAGTAGAAAACTGGGTAGGTTTCTGGATTTATGGATGATATCTTCTCGTCAGCTCCACCTGACTTTTAAGACCGCCCCCTCCTCCAGGAGCCTTCACTCACCATTCTAGAGACACCTATTTATTTCTCTCTACTCTTGATTATATTTAGCATCTTGACATTTGAACCATCTTTTCTAATTATTTCCTCTTACAAAACCTATAAGCTCTCTGAAGGGAAAGGGCTAATATTTACTGAGCATTCCCAAGGACCAGGCACAGGGCTGGGTAATGTTACATCCATTGTCTCTCTTTCACAACCCCTCTGTGAGATATTTCCTCTTATCTCCAGTTCACAGAAGAGGAAATTTTAAGTTGTTCACAGGATTTTTACCCAGTCCCCAGGGCCTTTCTCTCCATTCTAGCAGCAGGATGATCTCATGTTTTTAATATTCTCTTCAGCATGTCATAGGTATGGAGTAATAATTGTTGTTTATCAACTACACATTTACCATGCCTGTTCTGAGCTGTAGTTAAGAGTATTTATAAATGGAAAAGGGTAAGAAATAATCTTTGTAATACCTAAGGATGTCCAAGAACCCATTTCACATTATTTACTTGTCTAGGTCAATTTTTGTTCATATCCATGAGTTCTACCAACTGAGTCTATTTCCAATACCACAGAGGAAGTTAACAAACCTGGATGACTTCCATCCTCCATCTCTGCATTTTCTTATGCCTTTATTCTAGTTGTTCCTGTGAGTAATAGAAATGGATCCCAACTATCTCACCCTAAAGATGGAAGGATGGACGGTAACTTCACCACGAGGCTAACAGACCATTGTAGGCTGTGTACGTGAGTGTGCACATGTTCACATATGTGTAACTACAATTTAGAAAGCAGTTACTATGGGCCATGCTAGCATCTTCACCTTGAACTTTACCTGTGAGGTAGGTACTGTCGTCCACATACCAGTGGTAGAAACTGATGCTCAGAAGATTTTACCTTACTTAAGGTCCCATAGCTAGGAAGAGGCCATGCTGACTTGGACCTAGACCGGCCTGACTCCAAAGCCATGCACTTAACTGCTGTTTACCTGGCTACCTCAGTTCCCCCAAGTGGTGGTCATCAATCCCTTCAGATGAAAGACATTGAGAGGAGTCAAAGATAAACCAAAATGTAACAAATAGAAGAGGTTGACAGCATACTTAAGTCTAAGAGTACAGGAAAACATTTCCCAGGTGTAAAAATATAAAATTACTTTCTGAATATTAAGCCTTGTACAAATAGTTTTGTGAAACCAGTGACTGATAGAAAGCACATTAACATGGAGAACAGGCAGCAAGTTAATAATCTGCATTTTAAAGAGGTTTTCTTTTTCTGACAGATCAGAACTGTTTTATAAATTTTTAAGAAATGTTAATAGGTGTCTGACACGAACGATTAAAGGGGAACTATTTAGGATTGCAAAATGAATTAAGGCTTTAAAATGTCTCTACACAATTATAAGTAGAAGCAAAACTGTTAAAATCGGAAGCATGAATTGGGAAATTGCCACTTCAAAAGGAAAAAGAAAGATCTGACAGTTCTCCCTCTGCAAATAAAACACTCTTTGGTGGGATGAGCCTCGAAGGTGTAGAGTTTAAACCTTAACACAAGGCATTGATAGAAAGTCAGCCTCCCAACAGACACTGGGGTTTGTGCAAAGGACTGGGGACAGCATCCTGACCCGCGGCCGTGCCCACCTTTTTCTCCTCTTTCTCCTGCCCTGGCTTCTCAGCCTTCCTCTTCCTTCTAGACGTGCACTTTCCATTGAGAGCATTCATTGCTTCTCACAGGTGCGATGGCTCCATCATATATGTATTACTGTCTTGTATGTAATACTGCAAAATTGCCACCTCATAAATGTAGTGCCTTTGGAATCGTAGCTCTCCACTGAAAAGCACTCATAATGGTACACACTCTAAAATAATTTCATTTGGGACATCTGAGTGGCTCAGTGGCTTAGCGCCACCTTCAGCCCAGGGCGTGATCCTGGAGACCCAGGATCGAGTCCCACATCGGGCTCCCTGCATGGAGCCTGCTTCTCCCTCTGCCTGTGTCTCTGCCTCTCTCTCTCTCTCTCTCTCTCTCTCTCAATCTGTGTGTGTGTGTGTGTATCTCATGAATAAATAAATAAAATCTTTTTTAAAAATTTAAAAAGTCAAACTATTAAAATAAATAAATAACTTCATTTCTCAGAGAACATGAAATGAGCTTGGGAAAATGGTTATAACACGGTGTCTGGTTTCTTCATTTTCTTCCTCTGTAGCTACCTGTGCAATGTAGAAACATCGCTGACACCCAGAACTTCATTCTGTAATCTAGAACAGAAAAAATAACAGCAACAATAACCTCCCAGCTCTCCATGTTTCTTTTTTTTTCTTTTTTAAGATTTTATTTATTTATCATGAGAGACACTGAGAGAAAGAGAAAGGTAGAGACACAGGCAGAGGCGAAGCAGGCTCCATGCAGGGAGCCAGATGTGGGACTCGATCCCAGGTCTCCAGGATCAGGCCCTGGGCCAAAGGCAAGTGCTAAACCACTGAGCCACCCAGGGATCCCCCAGTTCTCCATGTTTCTTAGGAAAACATCTTACAATCGTTCACTCTGTCTTTGGAAGGAATACAGGAGTTCGTCCACAACTCTGAACTCATTGGAAGGAGAAAAAATGGCAGATATTCATTAAATGTCACTATATTTTTTTCCCTGAATGGTTATTTTTCTGGAGGTAAATTTAAGAAAATAATTGGTAGAGAAAGAAACTGAGGTACTCACAGGACCAACGTCTTAAGGAGTCTTTGGGAATTGAAGAGTTTGGGATTTAATTCTAATAAGAGAAATGTGACAGTGATGGGGAGAGTGAAAACTCTCTCAACTGATTATTTCTTATTGTTCTTTCCCAGACACCTCTCTGAAGGCAGACCTTGTCTCATATTGGGCAGATAGTTTGACAAATTGTGACCTGTCTGTATACTATGAAGCCACTAAATATGAAGATGCACAGCAGTCATTTTCATGTCTTTTTCTTTTTTTAAGAAAAAAGAAATTTATTTATTCATGACAGACACAGGCAGAGGGAGAAGTAGGCTTCCTGCGGGGAGCCCGATGCAGGACTTGATCCCAGGACCTTGGGATCACAACCTGAGCCGAAGGCAGATGCTCAAACACTAAGCCACACAGGGGCCCCTGTTTTCATGACTTTCTAAAGCTGCTCTGTGTACCCCACTCAAAATCTCATGCAGAATCCCAAATTCTAGTAGAAATTAAAGGGAACAGCTCTGGTATGATCCAAGTGGGGGACCTGGGGCACTGCCCATGTGTTCTCTTGCATGCTATGAACTAGACACGTCCATATTCCAGGGAGTTCTCTGGTACAATTTGAAAATCATACATCAAAATGCATTAACAATTATTTATGGAAAGTGAAATTAAAGGTGATTTTACTTATTTCATTTATTTCTCTGTATCTTTTTTAAATTTCCACAAAATGTATTTTTATTTTAAAAATAACAATTTTAAGAGACACATATATAAGGAAACAAAGAAGTATAGAACTCAAGTTTTTGACTCTTACTGGAGGACAAGTGACAAAATAAAGGTCGCATTTTGATCATTTTTGGGCCATGTGAGGATGAGGAATGCAAAAGAGAGAAGCTTGGTCTTCCCGTGGTCAAAGGTTCCTGTTTTCTCTTCCTTCACCTGGAGACGTCAGTGGTCAACAGACAATGTTGACTTTGACTCTGGCCTGGATGCCTGCAAGGGCCAAGTCTGCTCTCCTGCTCTTTAAAATCCAAGCATAAGTCTGACTTCCCTCTGGGCGCTCCAGAACTTTTCTTACTTAGCCTTATGGGCACCAAAGCTGGCCACAGTGAGGAGTGTGACGTAAACTGCCTGCAGCTTTTTCCACCTGAAGCCTGTCCTGCCCTTTCTTTTGTTAGGACACCACCAGGGTCTTTAAACTCTGACTCTGTGTCAACCCCTTTGTTCAATCAGAGCTATCTCATCTCAGGGCTGTTTTCTGGGCAGTTTTTCCCTCACCCTGATTTCCCAGCTGGCCCCAGCCAGACCACAACTGTCATGTGATGGGGTTTTGGTTGACAGGAAGTTCTAAGAGTCAGTAGAATGATAGGGTCACCTCACAAGCAAATAACCCAGTAGTTCTAAAAGTGGTAGCTATGGAGTCAAGCAGTCAGACTCAAATGCCTGCTCTGCTGTTTCTCTGCTGCATGACTTCTGCTGGGTAACTTAAGCTCTGTGAGATTCAGATTTTTCATTTTTAAAATGAGGATAATAAATAATACCTGCCTCACAGTGTTGCTTCACAAGCTTGCTGTAAGGATTAAATGAGATCATTTATGTAAAACATTTAGCATGATGTTTGGCATATAAAAAAATCAAAATGACAGTATCATTGTTATATGGTTAATATTTAGAGTCTAGGGGAGCCTCACTGGCTCGGTTGGTGGGGCGTGTGACTCTTGATCTCGGGGTTGTGGGTTCAAGATTGGGTGTAGAGATTGCTGAAAAATAAAATCTTTTAAAAAAGAAAATAGTTTCTAGATTCCAGAGCAAGGGTGGTGATGACAATGGGGGCGGAAAGACACCGGACTAGTCCAAGAGACATGGGTTCTAGCTTCCCTGAGGTGAAGACATGGTACCAGAAGAGGATCTCATCACACAGGGTGCCAGCAAGACAGATGGTGCACTCAAGGGGTGAATTAAAGTGAGTTTAATCAGAGAATTATTTATAGAAGTGTGGGCAAGGTGAAGTGAACCAGCAAGAGACAAGAAGCACCCAAGGACTCACAGCAGCAGGAAGCTGTTACATCCTGCAGCCTGAAAGGGGCAACGGTAGGGAATGATGTTTCTAGAAGCTGGTGAGAGCTGGAGCCCTGGAAGAGAGGCCAGCCCACAGGAAGTGTGGTAGAGAGGAATTCAGGCACTACCAAAACCCCAGCCCAACAGGATGGAGCCAAGGAATACATTCCAGACTTCTCTCTCCGCCCAACCTCCAATCTCCTTTCAGTGCCTCATGTTGGTTAAATCCAACAGGAACCCGCAGGGTATGGAAGCCAATGTGATGCACAGAGCACGACAGAGAAGGGTAGACAAGGAGTACAGAGGAGCAAACAATAACCAGCCCAGCAGGTCAGTAACCCCACAAGTCTCAGGAAGTCCTTGGCACTGGCCAGGTCACCCGGGCCCAAGGACTGAGGTAAGTAGATGCAGTGGCCTCGGGCTGGATGCCCTCACCCCACCAGGGAATTGGCAAAAGCCCAACTGCTGCTCCACAGTCCAGAAAGGAGGACCCCACATCTTTGGCTATGGCCAACGACTGAGGACGACCTGAGAGGCAGTTTCAACCACGCAAAACCCAAACTCTAAATCAGGCAGATTGTGCCACAAAGACGTCAGCCTGAAGGAGCTGAACAGAGGCTGGACCCTGGGAAAAGAAATAAGAAGACCCTTGGGCTCCTGGCCTGATGATGCAGTTCGACTGGAGGTACAGGGCAGGCCTGAGGGCTTTCTGGGCTGCCGAAGCGCAATCTTCAGGGGGTCTTCTGGGGCTCCTGTGGTTTGCACATACACAACATTGGATCCCTTTGCTCCCTCCTCCACCCGGCAGGTCAATGAGTATGTACGGATCACCTCGCCTGCATGGGCAGAGGGCCAGGTGCCGAAGATGGAAGGACGAGGAAGGCTCGAGTCTTGTCCTAGAGGAGCTCAAGTCTAGAGGGGTCAACAGTCGATGGAAACCCAAGCTGTTGGATGAGTTGTCTGGAAGGACCACAGGAGGGGGCTACCCCCCTAAGCTGGTGGCTGTGGGGAGACGTCCCTGGGCGGAGATGTCTGGGCTCACCCTGAAGACCTAATGGGTCCACCCTGAAGATACACCCCAAGACCTAATGGATCCACCCTGAAGACCCACCCCAAGACCTAATGGGCCCACCCTGAAGACCTAGTAGGCCCACCCTGAAGACCCACCCTGAAGACCTAATGAGCCCACCCTGAAGACCTAGTAGGCCCATCCTGAAGACCCACCCTGAAGACCTAATGGGCCCACCCTGAAGACCCACCCCAAGACCTAATGGGCCATCCTGAAGACCTAATGGGCCCACCCTGAAGACCCACCCTGAAGACCTAGTAGGACCATCCTGAAGACCCACTCTGAAGACCTAATGGGCCCACCTTGAAGACCCATCCTGAAGACCCACCCTGAAGACCTAATGGGCCCACCCTGAAGACCCAAGCCAAGACCTAATGGGCCCATCCTGAAGACCTAATGGGCCCACCCTTAAGTCCTAGTGGGCCCACACTGAAGACCCACCGGGCGGGCCGGGAAGGGTGGGAGCAGCTGGAAGCAGCCGTGGCGGCGGAAGGACGCCCAGGCCCAGGCGCTGCTGTCACCGGGGGCACCGAGAGGCCCCGGACGGGCCGAGCCGGGTAGGGGAGGCGGCGGGGCAAGGGCGGACAGACCAGCGAGGAGGGCTCCAGCAATTTGAGTGAGACGGTGGTGTCCGGGGGGCGGGGTGGGGGGGAGGGCAGCGACGGGAGTGGACAGACCGCAGCCCGTTTAGGGGAAGGTCGGGCAGGACCGATGAGCGCCCCGAGGCCACTGACGCGGAGCCACGGGCGAGGGAGCCGGCGCCGGGCACAGGCCGGGACCGGGGCAAGACTCCGCTATGTGCCTCCCTCGCCGGAGCCTGCAGGCCTCACCAGACGGAAGCTGAGCAGTTAAGCAGATCACACTTCATACCTGCAATAAAGCCGCTGCTTTATCGGGAGAAGCCGCCCCATCCTAGAAGACTGGGAAACAGTGAATTAGGTGAGCTGCACCAGGAGAGCCTGGCTGGCTCAGTCGGCAGAGCGGAGGACTCTCAGCCTCAGTGGTTGTGAGTTCAAGCCCTACTGTGGGCATGAAGCCTATTCAAAGGATAAATAAATTAATTTAAAAAAAAACAATTTTTGTCACCTCAGAACTTATCAGAGTCCTCAAAAGCCGAGGGCCCTTGGTGTCCTGAACTAGAGATACTCTACCATATTTAACAACTCTGGTTGATTCCCTCTCCCACATACAACATCTATCTATAGTTCCTGTAATGGTGTTTCTAGAACACTGTTATTCCAAGTGTGGCTCGCAGACCAGCACTGGTTCACAAGCCGTTAACAGTCCATAAGTATAGAAATCAAGACGATTTAGAAACTTAACAGCAAATTTTGGGACTTGCGATCTAATAATTAAAATATCTGAGCTTGTATTTTCTTATGTCTGCTTTCTAAATCTTATTTTTCTAGTGATGCTTTTTTTTTTAAAGTAGACTCCATGCCCATTGTGGAGCCCAACTCAGAACTTGAACTCACAACCCTGAGATCAAGACCTGAACTGATATCAAGAATATGGTGCTTAACCAGCTGAGCCACCCAGGTGCCCCTCTAGTGATTCATTTTTATTGCATTTTACAAAATCATCAGCAAAGAATGAAAAGTTAGAAAAAAAGCAAAACTGGCCTTTAACCACAGACAGTTGAGAAGCACCGTTTCAGAAGACCCTGGGAAACACTCAAGCTCAGTGGCTGTCAAACTCAGCTGACCATTTTAATCTCCTGAGGAGCCTTTAAAAAATACAGATCCTGAATCCCATCCCCAGAGATTATGATGTAATTCACTTGGAGAGCAGCCTGGGTGCTGGGATTTTAGAAAGATTCCCAGGTGATTATAAGGTGTGTCAAGATAGAGAACCACTGTGCTGAGGGGAAACTCACGCTCCCTGGGGTGCCTGGACTCATCTTCACACACACCTACGAGGACCAAGGGTGCAGACGGTGGTTCTCAGGCCTGGCTGCCCCCAGGAATCACAGGGCCCGCTTTTGAATGGATGGACTTGTGCCTGGGCACCCCTTGAATCTACTGATCAGAATCAGTAGTGGTGGTGGTGGTTCCAGGACACTGAGATTTTAATAAAAATGATTCTAGGCAGTCAGAGTTGTGAACCTTTTTTTTTTTTTTCTCCAAATTAAGTAATTTATTGCTGGTCTGAGGCTTGCTTTCTTTTACATTTACGTGGACTTTACATTTTGTTTCCACAAAAAGCAAATTATCAATATTTAAAGAAATTTGATAGTGATCTATTCAATAAGACAATCATCTTGGTAGCAAATTTTTTTTTATTTTTTTAAAGATTTTATTTATTTATTCATGAGAATACACAGAGAGGAGAAGAGAGAGGCAGAGACACAGGCAGAGGGAGAAGCAGGCTCCATGCACCGGGAGCCCGACGCGGGACTCGATCCCGGGTCTCCAGGATCACGCCCTGGGCCATAGGCAGGCGCTAAACCGCTGAGCCCCCCAGGGATCCCCCAGCTCTTTTTAAAAATGCTCGTGGGAGAGAATGCTGGGGGGCTGCTGGCCGGGCGTGCCCCGCGCTGAGAACAGTCGGCCACAGTGGGGGGGGGGGGGTCGCTGCTGAGGCCCAGGGCGTGACCCCGCGGGGAGCCGCTCCTCCCTCTAGGTCTCTGCCTCTCTCTCTGTGTCTCCCATGAATAAATAACTAACATCGTTAATAATAATAAAACAATCGTGTGTCATAGGTATGCTAGTGGTGTTTGTGCAGAACCCCGGAACACGCCGTCGTCTGGCCTGCGCCGCCAGCAGCAGTTCAGCCAAGTGCGGCGCCCAATGATTTTTGAAAGTGTCCAACAATACAGCTTTGCACTGAAATTCTTGTTTCAAAAACCTGTTCGAAATAACGTTAGATTCCAAAACCAGAGAAATGTTTAATGACGAGAAAGCTTCACTAAATGGGATCTCTTTACCCCGGGGCGCTCGGCCTTGGAGAAAATTCTAAAAAGCCCGGGTGGCTCAGCCCTTGAGCGTCTGCCTTCGGCTCAGGGCATGATCCCAGGATCTGGGATCGAGTCCCATGTCAGGCTCCTTGCAGGAAGCCTGCTTCTGCCTCTGCCTGTCTCTGCCTCTCTGTGTCGCTCATGAATGAATAAATAAAATCTTTATAAATAAAGTAAAAAGCAAATTTATTTAAAGTGTCAACATATGGTTTCTAGTTGAAAAAAGGTCACAGATGATTTGGGCTATGTAGTCACTGGTATCTGCTTAGATGGTGTACCTTTGGTTGTGTTGTAAACTGTTCGATAGTTACAACTGTGCTATTATTGCCTTACAGAATCATTTATTTTAAAATATGTTAAGTGCCTACTATGTGCTAAGCATTGTGCTAGGCCCTAGGGATTCGATCCACAGTGAGCAAGGCACACAAGGCCATTGTCTCCACAGAGTTTAAATTTTAATGGAGAAAATAATGTCTAAACAAGTAATGACAATAGTGGTAGGGATGAGAAGTCCATTAAAAATGTGTATGACTGTCTTTTCCTCTTTTCTTTCCTTCCCTTCCCTTAAAAAAAAAAAAAAAAAAAAAAGCCTGCCTTTCTTTTTTTTCCCTTTCTCCATCAAAAAGCGATTAGGCAGGAGCAAACAGAGTTGGCAGGCCAAGTGGAGGAGGCAGGCCTGAGCAGGGATTACAGTCTGCACAGAACGGCGACAGCACCATAGCAAGGTCAAGAGATCAACCACATACAGGAAGATTGAGCAAATAGCTTACATAGATTGAGGGTAACTCTGAGTCAGTTTTCTCACAAAGGCATAAATATGCAAAGAAGAAAATCTAAAATGAATCCTGTGGTGGTAAATTAGAATTGTGGACATCATGAACTCTCGGTTTTCACAATATACAGATAGATAGGAATAGAGACATGTAAATGTGTATTTCCTGGCTCTGCCGCCTGAGAGGAGCTGGAAGCCGTGATACTCCAGTACCAATGAGCATACAGACTGCCCAGATCCTGGATTATGAGCATCTCTCTCCACTAGAAGGAACCAGGGTTCCTTGGAGAAATGGCTGATTCCAGGGTTGGAGCCAAGAAATGACAAGATGAGCTTGAACTTTTAACAGAAAGTAATGAAGAATGACAGGGAATGTTAAAAGGACATAAAAGGGGGGATCCCTGGATGGCTCAGAGGTTTAGTGCCTGCCTTCGCCCAGGGCGTGGTCCCAGAGTCCCAGGATCGAATCCCACATCAGGCTCCCTGCATGGAGCCTGCCTCTCTCTCTGCCTCTCTCTCTGTGTGTGTCTCTCATGAATAAATAAATAAAATCTTTTTTTTTTTTTAAAGGACATAAAAGGCAACTTCAAAAGGCTCCCACTGGCCAAATCTGGGGCAATTCAAGCATCAGAATAAATACCAATAATAATGGATCCTAATCTACAAATTTAAGAAGTTCACACTGATATAAATAAGTGAATGAATGGATAAATATATGGAGAGAAGAGAAAGCTTCCCCTTACAGTAGAAAGCCAACTAATACATGTAGAAAGAAAGAATACTAGAATTAGAAAATCACTATTTGGTATCAGTAATAACTATAGGAATCATTAATCAGGAGAACATCAGTGGAGGCTAAAACTCATGGGTGAAAGTGGGATCGGTAACAGAAGTTTCCATCGTCTCAAAATACCTCTCCATAAAATATTTATCGATTACCGTTGTAGGCAGCTTAACAGCCCCTCAAAGATGTTCACGTACTATCCCAGAACCTGTGAACACATTTTCTTCCATGGTGGAAGGTACTTAGCCGATGTGATTAAGTTAATGATCTTGATGCGGGGAGTTTATCCAGGTGGGCCCAATGGAATCACAAGTGTCCTCATCAGTGAAAGAGAAGCAGAGAAGGAGATATAAGCAGGAGCAGGGTTTGGAGTCAGAGAAAGATTTGAAGATGGGAGGAAGGCCCATGAGCCAAGGAATGCAGGTGGCCTATTGAAGTTGGAAAAAGCAAGGAAACCGATGCTCTCCTTGAGTCTCCATTAGTGACATGGACCTGCGGACACTCTGATTTTAATTCAGTGAGACCCATAGGATTTGTGGCTTCCGAAACGGTAAGAAAACAAATTTGTGTTGCTTTAAGTCACTAAGATTGTGGTAATTTGTTACAGAAGCAATAGGAGACTAATGCAATTATAAAGAGTAACTTCAGGGGTCCCTGGGTGGCTCAGCAGTTTAGCACCTGCCTTTGGCCCAGGGCGTGATCCTGGGGTCTCAGGATCGAGTCCCGTGTCCGGCTCCCTGCATGGGGCCTGCTTCTCCCTCTGCCTGTGTCTCTGCCTCTCTCTCTCTCTCTATCATGAATAAATAAAGAAAATCTTTAAAAAAAAATAACTTCACAGTAATCTGACAGAGACTCTTAATGAAAGTGATCACAACTAACACCATCAGAAACAGAGGGACAGACACTGTGTACCAGCAGGTAGGATACAATGAAAAGACATAGCGTGTTATAGTTTATCTCCAAATACATAAACTGGGTTTTCTTCCGAGACAACATCAGACAAATGCCAACTTGAAGGACAGTCTACAAAAACGGCTGGCATGTAACTTATTTAAAAATGCCAAGGTTATGAAAGTCATAATAGGCCTTCAAGGAAAAAATGAAGAACATTCCAGGTTGAGTGATCCTAGGAAAACATGACAAATGGAGCAACATGTGATCCTGGGTTGACTCTTCTGCTATAAAGGAGCTACTAACAATTGGGAAAACTTGAGTGGGGCCTCTGGGAGAAGGATATGGGGGCTTCTTTCACTATCCTGATAACCTTTCCAGTGGGATTGTTTACCAAAAAAAAAAAAAAGAAAGAAAGAAATCATAGTTGATTGTCCTGGTAATCTGAGTCTTGTGCAAAGTCACTAGTGCAGATGAAGGAGGCCAGTGGGAGACGGGGGTGGGGTAGGGGGTGAAGGAGGTGAGACACCTGGTTCCAGACAAGATGGCACAGTTGTAGGTTAGGAGGCAGATTAGTTTTGGGATAATGGTTTGAGAGGTCCCCTGCTTCCACCTGTGAGGCGAGCTGAACATTCACTTCTGCGCTCCGGAATGGACATCTGCTGACAGCCAGCTTTGCCTGAGCCCCTGGGCCTGAACCAAGGCGGGCTTGGTCTGGCCCGGTGGGTCTGGTGACCCCCAAGATGCTGAAGATGCTGCAGGAGGTCGCGCTGAGAAACGGCCTGAGCTTCTTTGGGAGACTTGGAAAACAAGGTGATCATTCTAACTTAATTCGGCCAGCAGATGGCAGCAGGCAATTCAGGGAAAAATCGAGAAACCTCTGGAACCAGGGAGGTCCCCACTGAGGCTTCCAAGTCAGCCCAGAAAGGGCAAAGGCCTGGCTGGCTCCTTGAGTTGTTGGCGGTCTTTGAATGAAAGGGCTCCTGCCAGACAAAACCTCAGGCAGTCCAGCCTCACTCTCTGGAAATAATGGGGGAAGGAGGAGGAGGACCAGAGAAAGTCTTCATTGTGTTTTGAAAGAAAGGAGCTTTTATTTCTTCTTCATAAAGCAAAAGAGAAAAAAGAGAAGCCCTCATTTAACAGACCCTGAATTAGATGCCCTGAGGGTCTCAAACCTTAAAAAGAAAAGAAAGAGTTGGACTCTGGGAGTCTCCGAGCCTAATACAGCATCAAGTATTTAGATAATAATAAAAAAAATAGGGCTGCAACTCATTTATCTGTAAAGTAGGGAAGGGGAGAAGGTTGAGAATTAGGCGAATGAATATATGTAGAGTGTTTAGAAGCGTGGTAAGCCTTCGATAGAAATTAGCCACAAATATTATTTACTGAGCACTTACTATGGGCTAGGCATTGAGGCAAGTATCTTATATGTATTGTATCCTCCATTCCTTAGAATAGTCTTGAATATTATCTAAATTTTTTTTTAATTCAGGCTTAGAAAACTTCAGTCATTTACTAGGGCTCCTGAGTGGTTCAGTTGGTTGAGTGTCCAACTATTGATTTCAGCTCAGGTCATGATCTGATGGGTCATGGGATTGAGCTCTGTGTTGAGAAGCTACTTGAAGATTCTTTCCCTCTGTCCCTCCTCTCATCTGTGCTCTCTCTCTCTCTCTCTCTCAAATAAATCTTAAAGAGAAAACTTAGGTCATTTGCTTAAGTTCATTCAAATATTCACTGACTGCCTCCTAGGGCCATTGTAGATTCAGCAAGAATGAGGATAGGCTCATTCTGCTCGTCTCTGCCATCCTGAAACTTACTGTATAGCTGAGGTCATACAGTACTTTAGGAGCAGAGTCAGGATTTGAACCCACTTCTGTGATTCAAAAGCTTTGCTTCTACAATCCTCCATAATAGAGCTAACATTTACAGAAAGCCTGTTCTGTGCCAGGAACTTTCCATATTATTATTATTATTATTATTATTATTATTATTTTATTTTAAGATTTTATTTATTTATGACAGAGAGAGAGAGAGAGAGTCAGGCAGAGACACAGGCAGAGGGAGAAGCAGGCTCCATGCAGGGAGCCTGATGTGGGACTCCATCCTGGGTCTTTAGGATCATACCCCAGGCTGAAGGTAGTGCCAAACCGCTGGGCTATCGGGGCCGTCCTCCATATTATTTTCTGATATTGACCCAACAAGGTGGGAATTACGGTCATCAACATTTTACAAAAGAGGAAATATGAGGTGACTTGCCCAGTGGCCTTGCTGTTAAAGAGTAGTCAAGTGCCTTATGTATTTGAAGCCCATGTTCTTTCCATGGCAACACACTCTAGATGCTTCCTAGGATCAGAAGAGATCTGTACCAGCTTTACCTCATTCTGTCCAAAAGTTACACCAGTTACAATACAGATAGATCATGAAACCAGAAAGGTATCTTTGTGATTGAGAATCCTATGAGATTTTCAGATTCAGCATTTTGTGCGTGTTGGTGAGACAGCTTTGGTATTAGCATCATGGATTCAGAATCAAGGACCCAAGATGGAAGCTTTCCTCTCTCTTAGATGATTTGCATGACTTTAAGCAAGTCATTTAACTTTCCTGGCACTCCATTTCCTTGTTCACAAATTGTAAATAACATGTATTGCATTGGGTTACTAGAGATGCAATGAGTTAATTTGTGTGAAAATGTCTTATACACCCTAAAGAAAAAAATCGAAGAATTAGGTCAACCCTTGCAAAAATTCTTGCTATTGAATCTAGTCCAAAACCTGGTATTCGAGGCCTTTTGTACTCTGATTTCAAACTATCCAGGCTTATCACTCTCTTTTCATCTACATGGAGACCTAGAAATCCTAATTAAAACTGGCTTAGGATTGTACTGAGAAATGTAATCATTGGTTGGTTAATGGAATACACAAGGATTACCTCAGCTTCAGCAGTACATCAGAGACCAGTTTCTCTCCCTCTCTGTCTTAAGATGCCTTTCCTCTACACTGGCTTCATTCTTAGATTTTCCCCTCACTGTCACAGGCTGGCTGCAGCAGCTCCTTCCTCTACCACCTCTTAACTTCAAATCCAGTGGGAAGAAAACTCTCTAGAGATTCTCACTAGATCTTTGCCACATCAAATAGAAGTCCGGCATCTGATTCTCATTGGTTCAGTGAGAGGCATGTAAGCTAATTTAGACCAATCCCTTTGGCCTGTGATCCAGATGTGCTGAGTAACTGACCAAGTGAGGCCAACCCTGGAACTGAAGGTTGTCTGTCTCACAACCTGGCTCATCTCTAATCAGATAATACCAGGGAGTGTTATTCTCAATGTGCAATATCTACAATATCTACAATTCACATGAATGAATAAATAAAATCTAGTACAGTATCTAGTAACATCATATATTATAAGAAAGATGAATAGTTGTGGTTGTTGAATGGTAAAGATAATAGGTGTCTCTAACACAGGCATTATAGTCAAATAGAACTATTTATAGTGTCTGAAGCACATTCTATCATTTCCTGCTAGTGAGCTTATGGTCTTGATCTGGAATACTCTCTCCCTTCCAAGTTCTACCAACTGATCCCTCCCTGGCCCTAAGATTCAAATATTATCTCCTTACTGTGCTTCTTTCTCTGAGCATAATGCTTCTCATAGTTTTCCTATTTCTCCATTATTTTACATTATTTTAAATTACTTATGTATTTGTCTTAATCCAAGTAACCCTAACATTTTGTATTGAATTCTTTATGTTAATGAAAAAGACTCTGATAATCTACAGAGGAAAGAATTACCATATTCAGAAATTCCAATCAGTTGTGGAGACGAAACTTTCAATGAATCAAAATCTAAATCAGTAGAATCCAAATGAATGAGAATTCATTTTAGAAACCATAATAGGTTTCTATTTATTTATTTTATTTACTGTTATTTTAACAGTGAAATTTATTCTCAGAGTAACCAAAGTTAACCAGACACATTTCCATTGCAATCCTTATTGAAAGATTGATTCTGAGCTGTCTTTGGTGCTGCAGGATATCTCTGCAAGTCTGAAAGTGAATCATGAGTATGATAGGTAAACTTACTTGTCTTTCCTCCATGGGTCTGTAAAATCCTTGACATTTGTGCTGGGTCTAGATCTCCAAAGCCAATCCAAATACCTAGAATGCAGGTACTCCAGGTTTGTTAAATGGATGAGTAAAGAAATAAAAGCAATAACATTTGGGAAAAGTATGTACTTACTCTTCTAGATATTTGAAAAGAAATCCACAGATGTCAATTTATTTTTCTATCTTTTGCTTAGTTTTCTTTTAAAAAAATTCTGATAGGGATGCCTGGGTGGCTCAGCAGTTGAGCATCTGCCTTCAGCTCAGGGCGTGATCCCAAGGTTCAGGATCAAGTCCCACATCGGACTCCTTGCAGGGAGCCTACTTCTCCCTCTGCCTATGTCTCTGCCTCTCTCTCTGTGTGTGTCTCTCATGAATGAATAAATAAAATATAAAAAAAAATCTGATAAAGCCCTTTGAGTCAAAGGCTGAAAGGATGTTAGAGCTAAAGGAACTATCCACTGTCAGGTGTCCCTGGCATATAGCAGACATGTAAGTGGTGTGGGAATGGATATGGGGGAGGTGAACCTAAATTTACTATGCATAGAATCATAGATCCTGAAATCCTAATAGATTATATAATCAGGGTTCTAATGGCCCATTCAAAATGGGCAAAGGAAGAATATTTTAAAAAGGGGCCATTTACAAAAGTATAGACCTAAACTAGACATGTTTTCATTGCAACAAGGATCCAAAGGCTGGTGATGTGGGCCAGTGCTAGCAACAGCGGTGAGTCATTACCACCTCTAGACCAGATGGGGCCATAGAATGACACATTCACCCAACCTGAAGAGGACCCAACAGGAGCTGTAGTCTTTGAACTTAGCCACTGAGAATTAATACCCTGACCTCTGTCTCCTTTCATCTTTTGTTTATCCAGTACTCTCTTATTGACCAAACCCACTCACTAGGAAGCCAGAGCACAAGGGAACCTTTTGATGCAGTCCATACAGGTGAGCGTCCCAGGATACAGAGCAGGGTGGAGAAAAGCAGAGGGGTTTTGCAACAATAAGTAGAGAATATTGGCGGAGATCTTGGAGATCTACTAGTCTTATGTTTGTTTGTTTTTTTTTCAATAGAAACCTTTATTCTTAAACTTAACAAAAAACCTGGTAGGAAGCAATGGAAATGATGCTATGGAATGAGTATGGAGGGAGCACTTGTTGGGTGTCCTGTCACCCACTATGGCAAACTCTCAGGTACTGTCACACAAGCCCTGAGTAAAATGGAAATAAGAAGACCTAATTTTTAAGAGCTTTTGGGAAGATAAATGAGAAAATGTTAAGTGCTTAGGATAGTGTTTGGGAGTGAATGGGTGACGGGCACTGGGTATTATTCTGTATGTTAGTAAATTGAACACCAATAAAAAAAAAAAAAAAAAAAAAAAGGATAGTGTTTGGCACTGGAACCTCATCAATAACAACTGGTTATCAGAATTATTGGGACTGGAACCTCACCAATAACCACTGATTATTAGAATTATTACTAGTAATCCCTTAAGTGTCTGCGAAATCACATAAAGGCCTCGTTGACAGGCCTTGAGAAATGTCCAGGATCAGAATGTGACCGACTACGAATTGGAGGGACAAGTTTTGTAAGGGACATTTGTAGATTTCGACTTACTAGCATCCCCCTTAGAGAGCCTCTCCCTTGTTTTCAGTCTCCGTGGCTTGGAGGTGGCTGACTCAATCCCAGCAACAGGACTAACAGTGTGACCCAGGCCTAAGCCATTCAGTGTAAATCCACAGGCAGCAATCCACGATGGGAATCTCCCCAAGTTGTCAGTTGAGAGTAAATCCTAAGACTCCCTACTGGAGTTGTTTAGGACACATGTGAAGCCCCAAAGTGAAACCATGTCAGACAACTCTCAAGAGATAGAGAATCCTAATGACATTTGAGCTCCAAGGCTGGAGGTGGGCAAACTTTTCCTAGAAAGGACTACATGGTGAATATTTTAGGTTTTGCAGGCTATAAGGGCTTTCTTGCAAGTACTCAATACTGCTGTTTTAGCTTGAAAGCAGCCGTAGAAAATCTGTCTGAGAACAAGCATGGCTATGTGTCAGCAAAACTTTATTTACAACAGCAGACAATGGGCTATAGCTTGCCAGCTCCACCACACTGGGGCTTCTCAGTTAGGTTTGCCACTAAATCCCCTTTTTGGCTGAGGCTAGTTTGAGTTGGATTTATAGCAATCCAATGGAAAAAGTCCTGATAAAATCTTCCATTTGGTTAAATATAACCTTAATTATTCTTGTACATCACCGATTGACTGCCTAATGGTACATCAATCTGTCATTTCTGTCACAAGCAGAAACTTCTGGGGGGGGGCAGGTGGTGGTGCAAATTCCCTCTCTAAGTCCATTCTGCAACTGCTAATTGTTTAGAGTCACATGTCACTGCCTCAGAAGTTGGATTTTAACTGGTGTTTATCTCCTTCTTGTCATGAAAGAGGAACAAGTACCCCTCTGTGGCTTTGCCTTAGAGCAAGCAATCCGCAAGAGACCAAAATACTCCTCTGAAGGATCCCAAAGGGTGTCATCCACAAATGCTAATAATCCCATAAGAAGGATTCTTAATTAGTCAACATGAAAATGGGAGTGAGGGGGTGTTGTGTGGAGGGGAAGAATTCTTTAGGAAAAAACCCAAATATTCCTGTCAAGAAAATGTATCACACTCCCTAGGAAATGACTCCCCTATAAGGAGGATCTTATGTTCTTGGATCAGGACTGCTTGTTCTATCCTCCCTGACCAATTTCTTGCAATTACTCAGACTTTCCTGGAATGAAGCTGACTTATTTGAAAGCTGAACTGCAGTCTCACCTCAAACATAAATGGAGCTCCTCCTGGCAAGTTGTCGGTATTATAAATATCTACTTACTGAGTTCCAGAGTTCACTGAGCAATCTAACATGTAAGGAGCAGCAAAAAACTTAACAATAGACCACATCTTGACCTGAAAATTGAAAGGATATCACCAGTGTGGGATATATTCAAGCACTGAATTGTATAGAGCAAACTTAAAATGCCAACCCCCTAAAGAGAATGAGATTGTCTTAGTTCAGCCGGCTGCTATCACAAAATACCATAGACTGGATGGCTTGATAAATAACAAGCATCTAGTTCTCACTACATGATGCTGGAAAGTGCAAGATCAAAGCACCAGGAGATTTGGTGTCTGGTGAGAGCTTGCTTCCTCATTCATAGATAACCATCTTCTTGCCATGTCCTCACAGAGTTGAAGGATAAGAGAGTTCTTGGGTCCTTTTTATAGGAGCATTAATTTCATTCATGAAGATTCCACTTATACGACCTAAACATCCCCCAAAGGCTTCACATCCTAATACCATTACATTGAGGGCTAGGATTTCAACTTACGAATATTTTTCAAGAGAGGGGCAGGTCGACACAGACATCCAGTCTATGACAGAGATGAATGTGGGCCGGAGAATTTGGAGATGAAGAGTGAAGACATTCCAGATAGAATTACTGGAACAAAGACCTGGCACTATGAATGGACATTCCATTTATCTTGACAGGAATTTAAGAAGCACAGCCTGACACTGGACACAGCCCTGTGAATGCAATGCTAATAAAAACAACAGGGCCCCTGCTCTTGTTGTGTTTATACTCTGGCAGGGTATGCAGGCAACACCAGTATAAGGAGAAAATTTGTATCCGTTGTTAAAGGCAAAGTTGGAGAGCAAAGGCAAGCAGATGCACACTGGAGAAGGGTGGGCTTGGAGTAACTGCTTCAAGAAAGGACTTGATGAAAACACATGGTATTTTAATCTCTGGTATGCAGAGGGGATTAAAGTAGGGGACACCAAAGAAAAGTTAGCGTAGGAGGGTGTGGGAGGCCTAAACTTTGCCTTTATGCTCCTTCCTGTGTCTATTTTTTTGTCTTCTACCTTATTAACCTGGGTCATCTTTTATTTCAAACCAAGGTTCACTTGTTTGGAACCTTGAAAAGTGAGGACCAGTGGTTCTTGAGCCAAACTGAACTGGCCCTGCTGAGCTGGTGATAACACATCGTGGAAAAGCAGCTGTGTCTTTTTATTTTCTGGTCTATAGAGTAATTCCTCTGGTGTACACATAGCAGATTCAGCAAACATGAAAACTGTGAGAGACTGTATCTTTTCAAGAACTTTCTCAAAATATTCTTTTTTTTTTTTTTTTTTTTTTAACATTTAGTCTGTATAAGAAAAAGTGGCTTCAGAAGTGGGATTTTCATTCAGATTCTGCTTGAAGCAAATTTTCTCATAGAAAATTGAACTTCAGGGAGAAAAGATGTTAAACACATATTTGTAATGCTAAGCCCAGGAGAACAGAATCTACCAACACTGCATAGGGAGAACATAAAAAATAAAAAAATAAAAAACCATTTCTGGATAAAGAAGGTGAATTCTTTCCTTGTAATGAACTATGATGTTCCCTCATAAGTTCTGCCCACGTGCCACATGTATGGTGTAAGTGAACTCTGGATGGGTGACCCAGATGACAGGACCACAGGATGCATGGAGGTGACATTTCTTCTATGTTATAGAAGCTGAAAGGGCCTTTTGGAAAACCTTTCAGATCTAAATGATGTCACTGCCACTTAGCAAAATGTTTGCGTCGTGTCAAACAAATATGAGTCTCTAGGGAAGTCTATTTTATAGATTAAAAGTAAATCTAGTTGGGCAACTTACCCAAAGTCAAGAATGATTGTTTAATTATGCAGGGGTTAAGTGGTCTACAAAACACCCTATAAATGGGTCCTATCCTCAGAATCCTGGACAAGAAGACTGGGGTCCTGAGAACTGCTGTCACTAAACAGCTCTACCATCTAATGTGGTCCATGAAAGGATTTTTGGCCAAGATGGTGTTTAAGAAACTTTCCATTATGGGTGCCCTCATATGGAGTATGCATTCTCTCCCTATTAATTATATCTGACCTGCATGCTGCCTGCCTGGCCTGGCCCCTGCTGCCATTTGAATTTCTGACACCTGCCAATTAGGGCGGGCAATGGAGGGATCTCTGTGGGGTTGGCAAAGGAGAAGTAACCAATGAAGGATAGAAGAGAACTGGGAGAAGTGTGCCAAAAGCAAAATGTGTTTCAAGAGAGAAGTGAAATTGGTACAGAAAGATCAAATAGAATGAGAATGGGGATTAGCAATTAGGAATTACTATTAAAGGTGGGACCTAGACTAGGTTATAATTGGGTTAATCAAAGCAAGGAATTGAACTAGTTCTAATAGCTAATGGAGCTTTGACTAAAAAAAAATCACGAGTCAGACTTGGATTCCCACCTTCTCACCGATAGACAGCAGTCAGCGCCTGGCTTGAATGTTTCTAGAACAAAATATATTCTCATCGATGAATCTTCGCTCCAATGTCATACTGACTCTGAGACTGCTGGGAGGACCTTAAGTAAGGTCACTGGAGAATATAAAAGAGCTGCCAAGTAGAAAACAGGTTAATTTCTGAGCACAAGGAAGCAGGAGGTCTTTTAGAAGCCACTAATGCATTTTACATGATTGCTTAATTTCAGGAAATCCTGACTCACTGCCCCTATAGAGTAAGTAGCAAAGGCTGGTCTCAATTTACAATCCTATAAACCAGCTTTGAGTAGAGCAGAGGTTATTCTTGGCAGAAATATGTCTGTTCCATGCCTATTTTAATTTGAAAATGTTTTGGTATGTGTATGTTTTCTTTTCTTTGAGAAAGGGCAGGCTTTATTTGGGATGTTCTGGATATAGTTAAGACTCCATGGGCAGGGCAACCCCTCCAGGATAAAGTTTTGAATGAAAAATGGGAATACCGTTATCAAATCTATATGATCAGACAAGCGCACTCTTGATAAATGGCCCAGGTGAAGCTTGAATAAAGAAAAAGGAGAAGTTAGGACTAGTTAGCTAACCCAGGGTCCTAGTGGTGAGTAATACAAGAAACAGAATGCTATTAATGTCACTGAAAATTAAGCCATTTTCCTATTTAATCCTCACGGTAATGAAGAATGTTCACAGTGGCTACCATTAACCCTATTTCACAGATAAGAATAACATGAAAAGTAATTAGATAATGTAGCCAAACTCACGGAGCAGGTTAGTGAAGTTACAGGGTTAGACTCCAAATAGTAAGATCAATGCAATTCTAGAACTGTCCTCCACCTGCTATCTCTTTTACTTTCCTCGGCAGCTATTCCAAACCTTTTTTTACATATCCATTATGTACCTTGGTCTTGTTTCTCAAATCCTGATGAATGCCCTCGGCCTCCTATATCACTGAGAAAGTAGAGGTCCCTACACTTGCCATATTGTCTTCCTACCGTGTTGTTTATGCTCTTGCTTCTTCTTATCACTTGTCTAGGCTTTCGCTCCTGGTTGAAGCCAAGCCTCTCCACACATCCTCTTGTTTTATTTCTCCTTCACAGGCATCTTCCCCTCTGTTTATAAATACACTCAAGTTTCTCTCACACTAAAACAGAACAAAACAAATGCTCCTTTGAAGTTCAAATCCAATCATTCAAGTTTCTCCAAACAGTTCTACTTCCACCTCCCAATTTCTCAACTCCGTTCTTTTCTTACCTCCCTTGAAAATGGGTTGCTGGCAGTATTATGGACTGCATTGTGTTCTCCCTTCCTAATTTAAATGTTGAAGTCTTAATCTTCAGTACCTCAAAATGTGATGACAGCATGGAAAAGACAAAGGTCTTATGCACCCAGCAATGGAGAAAAATCAGTAGGAGGCCAAATATTAAAAGCAAGGGCAGAGGGACTACTTTCATAGATGACTGGCACCAAGGAGTGTGAGGCTGAGGCAGATATGTAGTCTAGGCCAAGGGAAGTCACAGGGAAGGCAAATGAGAGTCAAATACCAATGGGGGGGAGGGGGGCGGAGATTGAGAGAAAGGGAATCTCCAGTTCTCTGCACTGTTCACCCCACTCCACCAAGTAACATGATTCTAGTAAGTCCTATCATCATGAACACTTGAAGATGTCACTTGCTTTGCTTTATGCTGACTTCTGAAAACTTTTGAAGCATTTGTTCATAGTTTTCTCAAATGGACACACATAAAAACTAAGGCAACTAAGGTATTAGATCAAATTTTTTTCTACTTCACAAATAACTATATAATGTCAGACAAAGTAAGATTTCTGGCTACATTGAGGACTCCTCAATCACCCACCGACCTCTCAAACAGCGACGAATTACCAGTCCTGCCATCAGCTATCATATCTAGAAACTGACTCCTTTCATGGCGCAGTTTGGAAAGTCTACTATATATAGTAATACATCAGGTGAGAAATTCAGGTGAATGTTGATGTTGTTCTCTTGGGCCTAAACGGACTAAAAAACAAGACTTTTGTATTAGAGTCATTTCTTGATTGGTTTGTTATTGACACAAAATATTCTTTTGGTTAAGGTAAACAACACCGTGAATAACAAGTCTAAACATAATGAGAACTTCACCAGAAGTGTAGCTACCATCTGTCCCGAAACTATTACAATAGTATTGACTGTATTGCTCGTGCTGTGCCTTCTCTTGTCACGACCAGTTGCTTCCATCCATGGGAAATCCTCTACCTGGCACTCTCTGCTTCATTCACCTTGCCCAGTCTACCGCGCCTCCAGTTGGTCTCCCAGCTATCGGTTGGTTCTCTGAGCTCAGAGGTGTGCTTCTGCTTTTTGTTAATTTGTTTCTTCCTTGGTTTTGTATTTTAGATTCCACAAGAGGAATGAAGTCCCAGGATATTTGTCTTTCTCAGTCTGACTTATTTCACTGAGCACAGCACCCTCTGCGTCGGTCTGTGTTGCTGCCGATCACACGGTCTCATGTGTGGCGTGTGGGTGTCCGTGTGCGTGTGGCTGCATCTTAGGCCACTGCGTGCAGATAGGGACCATATCTTCTTCTCCCACTCGTTTATCAGTGGACACTCGGGTGGCTTCCACATCTTGGCTCTTGTAAGTAATGCTGCAATCATCGGAGGAGTGGGGATACTGTTCAAATTAGTGTTTTGGTTTTCTTGGGCGAATATGCAGCAGGGCTGTTACTGATCACATGCTCTATTTGTTATTTTTCCTGAGGGACCTCTGTACTGGGTTCCACGGTGACTGCACCAACTGACACTCGCCAACAGCGCAGGAGGGTTCTCTTTCCTCCACTTCCTTGCCAACTCTTGTTATGTCTTATCTTTTGACTCCAGCCATTCTGCTAGGGGTCCAGTCGTGTCCAGTAGCGTCCAGTTGCGGTTCTGATATGTATTCCTGTGATGATTGCTGCTGTTGAACATCTTTTCACGTTTCCATTAGCCATCTGGATATCATCTTTGGAAAAATGCCTTTTCAGGTCCTCTGACCATTTTTTAATCAGATTGTTTGTCTTTTTGGAGTTGGGTTGTACAAGTTCTCTATATTTTGGATATGAAGCCCTTATTGCATATGTCCTTTGCATTTGTCTTCTCCCATTTGGTTGGTTGCCTTTTCGTGTTGTTGGCAGTTTCCTTCTCTGTGCCAAAGCTTTTTATGCTGGTGTAGCCCAGATAGTTTAGTTTGGTTTTGCTTTTCTTCCCCTTGCCTGAGGAGCCATAGCTAGAAAGAAATCACTAAGGCTAATGTTAACAGGTTGCTGCTTGTGTGTTCTTGCAGAAGTTTTCTGATTTCTGGTCTCACATTTAGGTCTTGAACCCATCTTGAGTTTATTTTTGGGTAGGGTGTAAGAAAGGGTCCCACTTCATTCTTTTGCATGTGGCTGTCCAGTTTTCCTAGCACTGTTTATTGAGGCAACTGTCTTCTTACTTTGTATTTTCTCGCCTTCTTTGTCAGAGGTTAATTGATCATGGGTTTATTTCTGATCTCTCTATCTTGTTCCATTGGCCTAGGTGTCTATCTCTGTGGCAGCACCATCCTATTTTGATTCTTGTCACTTTGTGGTATATGTTGGGATTTGGGATGAGGATGTGTCCAGCTTTGTTCTTCCCAAGACTGCTTTGGCTGTTCAAGGTTCTTTAGGGTTTCACCCCAGTTTTTGGAATATTCTAGTTTTGTGAAGAATGCTATTTGTATTATGGCAGGGACTGCACTGAATCTGAAGATTGCTTGGGGCAGTACAGACATTGTCATGACTTCAATTCCTCCAGTCCATTGGCATGGTCTGTCAGTCCACCAGTTTGTGTCATCTGCAATTTCTTTCACCCATGTTCTATAGCTTCCAGCAAATGGGCCTTTCATCTCCTTGGTCAAGTTTCTTTATAGGCACTTTATTCCCTTTGGTGCCATTGTGCATGTGATTGTTGGTTTCCTTTCTGCTACTTCATTGTTAGTACAGAATCAGTTGCATTTCTATTTACTAACTCTGGATCCTACAACTTTCCTGGATTTGTTGATCAGGTCTGATAGTTTTTTGGTGGAATCTCTAAGGGTTTCCTCTGTGTAGTATCATGTCATGTGCAAATAAACTGTGACTGTTTTTACTTCTTTCCCACCATATGGGTGCTTTTGTTTCTTTTTCCAATATGATGGCTACAGCTAGGACCTCAAGTACAATGTGAAATAAAAGTGGCAAGAGTAGACATCCTTGTCTTGTTCCCGATTTTGGAGGAGAAGCTGTGAGGCTTTTACAATTGAGTTTGATGTTAGCTGTGGGTTTTCTCAGATGGCCTGTAATATATTGATGTTTGTTCCATCTCAAGCCCACTGGGTTGAGAATTTTTCTTATGAATGGATGAGGAATTTGGTCAAATACTCTTTGTGTACCTACGGAGATGATGCTATGGTTTGCGTCCCTCATTTTGTGCATGTGAGGGTCACGTAGATTGATTTTTTTGTTGTTGTTGTTTTGTTATTGTTGGTTTTTTTGGTGTATGTACATATGAATGCTCAACAACCACTATTACATTCCTGGAATACATCCCACATGGTTGTGGTAAGTGATCCTTATAATGTGGTGTTGCATGTATTTTACTAGTATTTTATTGAAGCTCTTTGTGTCTGTGTGCATCAGGGATAGAGACCTGTAGTTTCTCCTTGCCTCTATCCTCATGTGAAGGTAATGCTGGTTTCCTAGAATGTATTTGGAGGCTTTCCTTCCTCTTCTATTTTTGGAGTCCTTGGAGGAGAGGAGAGTAGGGTTTTTGTTTGTTTGTTTGTTTTTAGATTTTATTTATTTACTTAGGCAGAGAGTGTGTGTGTGAGCAAGCAGGCGAGTGAGAGAACATAAGTTGGGGAGAGGCAGAGGGAGAAGCAAGCTCTCTGCTGAGCAGGGAGCCTGATACAGGGCTCAATCTCAGGACTCTAGGATCTTGACCTGAGCCAAAGGCAGACGCTTAACTGACTGAGCCACCCAGGTGCCCCGGGTAGTAAGTCTCTTAAATGTTGGGTAGAATTCACTTGTGAAGTCATCTGGATTTAGGATTTTGTTTAGCTTCGAGTTTTTTGATTACCCATTCAATTTTATTATTAGGAACTGGCCTGTTCAGATGTTTTATTTCTTCTTGGTTCAGTTTGGAAAGACAGTATACTTATTGAAAGTTACTCATGTCTTCTGGGAGGATCCAATTTACACATATTTTTTTGTAATAATCTTTTACAGTCATCTTTGTTTCTGTGGTATCACTTGCTACATCTCCTTTTCCCTATCTTAGTCTACTCATTTAATGGGTGCTGTCTTTTTTTTTTTTTTTTTTTTTGACTAGTCTGACAAGAGAGTCATTAACTTTGGTCCCTTCTTATAGAACCAGTTTCTGGTTTGATTCTTTTTTTTTTTTTTTTTCTGGATATTTGTGTATTTTCATCCTTCCTGTATTTTCATTTATTGTTTATTTTTTGTAATTTTGTAGTTTTAAGATTTTATTTTTAAGTCATCTCTATACCCAGCATGGGGTTTGAATCCAACTCTGAGATCAAGAGTCACGCGCTCCACCCACTGAGCCAGCCAAGCACCTTCACCTATTAATTTAAATTTCATGTTGACTCATTTTTTGTTAGTAGCATGCCCTTTAATTTCCACTGATTTGTGTGCTTGTTAGGCTTTTTATTCTAATTTATTTCTCGTTTCATATCACCTTGTTCAGAATTGATTCCAGATATCCCTGAATTTTCTTAAAATGTATTGAGACTTGTTTGGGGACTATGTTTGATCTATTCTGGGGAATGTTTTGTATACATGTGAGAAAAACATGTATTTTGTTGTTTGTCGATGGGATGTTCTGTATATATTTGTTAAATCAGTCTGTTCAAACAGGTTTTTCAAAAATACTGTTTCTTTATTGATTTTCTGCCTGGATGATATATCCTGTGATGTATATGAAGTGGTAACATCCCCTACTATTACTATATCACTGCCAATTTCTCTCTTTGTTTCTGTTAATGTTTGCCTATGTGTTAGGTGCTCACATTTTGGAGTCTTTTTATCTACAGTTGTTATATCTCCTTTTTGTTTTGAGTCCTCTACCAGTATGTAATGCCCTTTTTGTCTCTTGTGACGGTCTGTTTTTGAAAGTCTATTTTGTCTGACATAAGTTTTATAACCTCTTTCCCCACCACCACCACTCCCATTTGCATGGACTATTTTCTTTTATACCCACTTCACTTGTATTGTACATGCGTCCTTATTTCTGATATGAATCTATGTTATATGTAGCATATAGATGGGTTGTTTTTTTGTCCATATCATCACCCTATGTGTCATATTGAAGCATTTAGACATTTAAAAAGATTTGTTTATTCTAGAGAGAGCAAAAGAGCATGAGTGTGAAGGAGGGAGGCAGGGGTGAGGGGGAGAAGGAGAGGTAGAGAAAAACCCACACTGAGCCAGGAGCCCAACACCTGACTAGATGGGACTGGATCCCATCACCTGGAGATCAGAACCTAAGCTGAAGAGAAGAATCAGACACTCCATGACTGGGCCATCCAGTTGTTCCATAGTAATTTTTGATAAGTTTTTCAGCTTATTGCCAACTTATTAATTGCTTTTGGTTGCTTTTGTTAATCTCCTCTCTTCCTTTATTTTTTTCTTACTCTTTTTACTCGTGGTTAGTGATTTTTCTGTAGTCTCACGTTTGGCTTTATTTTGTATGCATCTATTAATAGGTTCTTTTATTTGTAGTTGTAAAGAAGTTCATATATAACATTTTAAATAAGTAGTCCGTAGTAATGTGATAATTATTTAAGTTCAACCTCATTCTTTTTTTTTTTTTTTTAAAGACACATTTATTCAGCGTCATGATCAGACTATTATATTCAGCAATCAACAGCATGGGTGCAAAAAAAAAAAATCTACATTAAAACCCTTTGTTGGAATGCTTTACACTTTCCACAGAACAGAAACTAAAATAACCTGTTATACAATTAGTCACAAATACAGTCCTCGAGTTTTTTGCTCATACCCATGAGTATTGTCTAAAACATGTCTTCTTTGTAGCAGCTAGGCCCTGCCACCACTGTGCTTGGCTGAGTTCACAAATCTGTTGTAACTTGTAGCTTCCCTGTCACTTCTCTGGCTCTCCTCTCCTGCTAAGCTTTGTTTCCTGGCAGTAATTAAAACCTTCTGCCACTGCCATAGCTGCTGCTGCTGCTGGAACCGCCATAGCCACCTTGGTTTTGTGGTTTGGCAAAGTATTGGCCTCCACCACCATAGGGGCCAGAGCTTCTGCCTCCAAAATTTCCTCTTTTCATGGGTCCAAAATTTGAGGATTGATTGTTGTAATTTCCAAAATCGTTATAGCTTCCGCCACCTCCAAAGTTGCTTCCGTCATTACCAAATCCGTTATAGCCATCCCCACTGCCACCGTATCCACCACCACCTCGACTGCCACCGAAGCCACCTCGACCACTGAAGTTCCCTCCACGACCAAAGTTGTCATTCCCACCAAAACCACCTCCACGACCACCACCACAGTTTCCAGAACCACTTCGGCCTCTTTGGCTGGACGAAGCACTAGCCATCTCTTGCTTCGATAGGGCTTTCCTTACTTCACAGTTGTGGCCATTCACAGGATGGGATTTTTGAATGACAATCTTGTCTACAGAGTCGTGGTCGTCAAAGGTCACAAAGGCAAAACCTCTCTTTTTGCCACTGCCTCGGTCAGTCATGATCTCAATCACTTCGATTTTCCCATACTGTTCAAAATAATCTCTTAGATGATGTTCTTCAGTGTCTTCTTTAATGCCACCGACAAAAATCTTTTTCACAGTTAAGTGGGCACCGGGTCTTTGAGAATCTTCTCGGGAGGCAGCCCTCTTTGGTTCCACTCTTCCGTCCACCTTGTGCGCCGGGCGTTCCTGGCCGCGTCCACCTCCTCCACGGTGGCGTTCGTGACGAACCCAAAGCCTCTGGAGCGCTTGGTGTTGGGGTCTCTCATTACCACACAGTCCGTAAGCGTCCCCCATTGCTCAAAATGGCTCCTCAGACTCTCATCGGTTGTTTCGAAGCTCAAACCTCCGATGAAGAGCTTCCGCAGCTGCTCGGGCTCTTTGGGAGACTCTGACTTAGACATGACAGTGGTGGGAGGGGAGACTTTAACGATGCTTACTCGGCGGCGTCCAGGGGCAGAAAGCAAGTTCAACCTCATTCTTTTTTTTTTTTTTTTTTTAATTTTTATTTATTTATGATAGTCACAGAGAGAGAGAGAGAGGCAGAGACACAGGCAGAGGGAGAAGCAGGCTCCATGCACCGGGAGCCCGACGTGAGATTCGATCCCGGGTCTCCAGGATCGCACCCTGGGCCAAAGGCAGGCGCCAAACCGCTGCGCCACCCAGGGATCCCAACCTCATTCTTAAAGAACTTTATTTTTACTGCTCCCTCTGGGTCTGTCTGTCTGTCTTTCTTTCTTTCTTTCTTTCTTTCTTTCTTTCTTTTCTTTCAAGATTTTATTTATTTATTTTTATTTATGAGAGACACAGAGAGAGGCAGAAACATAGCCAGAGGGAGAAGCAGGCTCCCTGTGGGGAGCCTGATGCAGGACTCCAGATCAGGACCCCAAGATATTCAACCTCTGAGCCACCCAGGTGCCCCTGTTCCCTCTGCTTTATCTGTATTTTTCATATTCATCTTTTTATTTTGTGATTAACCTTAACTAAATTTTTTAGGTATACTAAATTTTACTATATTTTATACCAGGTTTATAAATGATTATGCTGCTACCTTTTCTGTATGTTTCCTTTCACTCATGAGAGTTGTTTATGTCATAATTTTCTTCTAATTATGGCCTTTTCCACTTAAAGAAGTCCCATTGACATTTCTTGTGAGATTGGTTAGTGGTGGTGAATTCCTTTAACTTTGGTTTATCTGGGAAAGTCTTTTTCTATCTATTTCTGAATGATAGCTTTGCCAGGTGGAGTGTTGGTGGTTGTAGTTCTTTCCTTTCAGCACCTTGCAGGCCAGAAGGGAGTGAAAAGATAATTCAAAGGTTTTGCTGAAAAAAAAAAAAAAAAAAAAATCAGCTCATAGCCTTATGGTGTTTCCCTTGCACATTACTAGGTGCTTCTCACTGCTTTTATTTTTTTATTTTTTTATTTTATTTTATTTTTTTTAATTTATCTATTTATGATAGTCACAGAGAGAGAGAGAGAGGCAGAGACACAGGCCGAGGGAGAAGCAGGCTCCATGCACCGGGAGCCCAACGTGGGATTCGATCCCGGGTCTCCAGGATCGCGCCCTGGGCCAAAGGCAGGCGCCAAACCGCTGCGCCACCCAGGGATCCCTGCACAACTCTTAATAATTAAAATGTCAACGATTAAAAAGTAAAGAAAGAAGTTTAAAAGCAGTGAGAAGGGATCCCAGGGCGCGATCCTGGAGACCCCGGATTGAGTCCCACGTCGGGCTCCCGGTGCATGGAGCCTGCTTCTCCCTCTGCCTGTGTCTCTGCCTCTCTTTCTCTCTCTGTGTGACTATCATAAAAAAAAAAAAAAAAAAAAGAGTTGTGCAGAACTCCTTGGGTTTATCTTGCTGGGAACTCTGTGCTTTCTCAAGCTAAATGTCTTTCCTTCCCGAGGTTGGAGAGGTTTTCAGCTATTATTTTTTCTAATACATTTTTTGCCCCTTTCTCTTTCCCTCCTCCTTCTGGAACCCCTATAATGGTAATGATTCTTCACTTGATGTTGTTTAAGAGATCCCTGAACCTTTCCTCCTTTACAAAAAAAAACAAACAAAACTTGTATTCTTTTTGTTGTTCAGCTTGGGTGCTTTCCATTACCCTGTCTTTGCAATCACTGACCATTCTCCTTCATCTACTAATCACTGTTGATTCCCTCTAGTGTACTTTTTATTTCAGTTATTGTATTATTCAACTCTGATTGGTTCTTCTTATATTTTTCATCTCTTTGTTGAAGTTCTTCTCTCCAGGCCAGTGAGCATGTTTACAACTTTCAACTCTTTATCAGGTAGATGGGTTAACTCCATTTCTTTTAGTTCTTTTACTAAGGTTTTGTGGTATTCTTTTATTTAGAGAGTATTCTCTTTTCTCATTTGACTTGGTTTTCTGTTCCTATGAATTAGGTGGAACATTTACTTCTAAAATTAAAAGAATGCTCTGTGTATGGTTGTCCCTTGTGCCTGGTGACTTATTGGTTGCCTGAGCTGTGGCTGGTATGGACTGGGGGACCTTGGGCACTCCTTGCTGGGGCGGCCCTAATGGGATGGTCAGAACTGAAGTGGGCATGGGCCTAGTGTACACCTAGGGTTCTCCACTGAGGGTGTCCTGGTAGGACAGCTGAAAGCTGAAACAGGTACATGTCAGGGGCCCATAGTACCCTGTGTGTAGAGGGTGCTCTGGCAGGATAGGTGCAGCTGAGGTAAGTGTAAGCCAGTGGGTCCTGGGGCTCAGAGCACTGAAGATGCCTTGACAGGATAGTTGAAGTTGGTGTAAGCCAAGTCATCCTGGGGCATTTAGTGTGGATGTACCCTGCTGGGGTGCATGGAGCTCAATTGGATATGGTGCAGGAGATCCACAAAGAGAGTAAGAAAAAAAAATAAAGGAACAGAGGAGAAAACAAAAGCAATTAATAAATTGGAAATAAGCTGAAAAACTTTTCAAAAATTACTATAGGGCACCTGGATGGCCCAGTCATTGAGTGTCTGATTCTTCTCTTCAGGTTAGGTTGTGATCTCCAGGTGATGGGATCCAGGATGGGATCCAGGATCCTATGGCAGGAGCTGAGGCACGCATGGGCCAGGGAGTCCCAGGTCACTTTATAAAGAAGGCACCATGATGGGATGGTTAATGCCAAAGCAGTTATGAACTGGGAGTTCCTGGGGTGTTCTGTGCCAACAGTGTTCTAACAAGGTGCCCAGAGTCAAAATGGTGTGGGCCTGGAGGGTTTCAGGGTGCTTTGTACTTGTGTCACCTCAGCAAGACAATTGGAGCTGTAGTGAGCACTGACCAGGATTGTCCTGGTGTACGCTTTGCTTGGAGCTCCTTGGTGAGATGGTTTGGGTTGATGTGGGCTTGGACCCAGGGCTCATTGAGATGGTAGGTTGGCTAGGGCATCCAGACCCTGCTCCTGTCTGCACTATCAAGGTGGAGAGAAAAGGGAGACTTTGGTGTTTGCCAGCCCTCTGACCCAGAGTTCCAGCAGCTCCCCAGCCATTTGATAGGGTTCCAGGGCTGGTTCGTTCATATTCTAGTTGCCCTTTTATTTATTTTTTCAATTTAAATTCAATTTAGTTAAGATACGCTGTATTATTAGTTTCAGGGGTAGAATTTAGTGATTTATCAGTTGCATATAACACCCAGTGGCTCATTATATCAAGTACCCTCCTTAACGCTCATCACCGGATTACCCAACCTACTACCCATATCCCCTCCAGCAACCCTCAGTTTGTTCCCTATAGTTAAGAGTCTCTTTGTCTTCCTCTCAATCCCTTTTTATCTTATCTTATTTTTCCTTCCCTTCCTCTGTGTTCATCTGTTTCATTTCTTTTTTTTTCTTTTTAAGATTTTATTTATTCATGAGAGACACAGAGCAGACACAGGCAGAGGGAGAAGCAGGCTCCATGCAGGGGAGTCTGATGTGGAACTTGATTCCGGAACTCCAGGATCACGCCCTGGGCCAAAGGCAAATGCTCAACCGCTGAGCCACCCCGATGTCCCTCATCTATTTCATAAATTCCACATATGAGTCATATGGTACTTGTCTTTCTCTGACTGACTTATTTCACTTAGCATAATACATTCTAGTTCCATCCACGTCATCACAAATGGCAATATTTCATTCTTTATGATAGCTGAATAATATTCCATTGTATTTGTATACACCACGTCTTCTTTATCCATTCATCAGTCAATGGCTCTTTTCATAGTTTGGCTTTTGTGGACATTGCTTTTATAAACATTGGGGTACATGTACCCCTTCAAATCACTATTTTTGTATTCTTTGGATAAAATACCCAGTAATTTAATTACTGGATTGTAGGGTAGTTTGATTTTTAATTTTTGAGGAACACCTATATTGTTTTCCAGAGTGGTTGCACCAACTTGCATTCCCACCACTAGTGTAAGAGGGTTCCCTTTTCTTCTGCATTCTCACCAACATCTATTGTTTCTTGGGTTGTTCATTTTAGCCATTCTGACATGTATGAGGTAGCATCTCATTGTGGTTTTGATTTGTATTTCCCTGATGCCAAGTGATGTTGAGCATTTTTTCATATGTCTATTGGCCATTTGTATGACTTCTTTGGAGGAATCTCTGTTCATGTCTTCTGCCCATTTCTTGCCTGGATTTTTTGTTTTTTGGGTATTGAGCTTGATAAGTTCTTTATAGATTTTGGAAACTAGCCCTTTATCTGATATGCCATTTGCAAATAACTTCTCCCATTCCATAAGTTGACTTTAGTTTTGTTGATTGTTTCCTTTTCTGTGGAAAAGCTCTTTATCCTGATGAAGTCCCAATAGTTCATTTTTGCTTTTGTCTCTGTTGCCTCTGGAGACATGTTTAGCAAGAAGTTACTACAGTGGAGGTCAAAGAGGTTGCTGCCTGTGTTCTCCTCCAGGATTTGATGGATTTCTGTCTCCTATTTAGATCTTTCATCCATTTTGCATTTATTTTTGTGTATGGTGTAAGTGGTCCAGTTTCATTCTTCTGCATGTTGCTGTCCAATTTTCCCATTACCATTTGTTGAGACTATCTTTTTTCCATTGTATAGTCTTTCCTGCTTTGTTGAAGATTAGTTAACAATAGAGTTGATGGCCCATTTCTGGGTTCTCTATTCTGTTCCATTGATCTATGTGTCTATTTTTGTGCCAGTACCATGCTGTCTTGATGATCACAGCTTTGTAATATAACTTGAAGTCTAGAATTGTGATAACACCAGCTTTGGTTTTCTTTTTCAACATTATTTTGGCTATTTGGGATTTTTTTGGTTCCATACACATTTTATAACTTTTTTGTTCCAGCTCTGTGAAAAGTGCTGGTGGTATTTTGATAGGGATTGCATTGAATGTGTAGATTGCTTTGGATAGCATAGACACTTTAACAATATTTGTTATTCCAATCCATGAGCATGGAATATTTTTCATTTCTTTGTGTCTTTCTCAATTTCTTTCATGAGTGTTCTATAGTTTTCAGAGTATATATCTTTTACCTCTTTGGTTAGGTTTATTCCTAGATATCTTACGGTTTTTGCTGCAATTATAAATGGGATAAATTCCTTGATTTCTCTTTCTGCTGCTTCATTGTTCGTGTATAGAAATGCAACAGACTTCTGTGCACTGATTTTTATATTCTGCAACTTTGCTGAATTCATGTATCAGTTTTCTAGCAATATTTTGGTGATGTCTTTCAGTTTTTCTACATGGAATATCATGTTGTCTTTGAGGAGTGAAAGTTTGACTTCTTTGCCAGTTTGGATGCCTTTTCTTTCTTCTGTCTGATTGCTGAGGCTGGGACTTCCAGTATTATGTGGAACGAGAGCGATGAGAGCGGACATCCCTGTTATGTTCCTGACCTTATGGGAAAAGCTCTCAGTTTTTCCCCATTGAGGAGGATACTCTCTGTGGGTTTTTTTGTATGTGACTTTTATGATGCTGAGGTTGTTCCCTCTAGCCCTACACTGTAGAGGGTTTTTATCCAGAAAGGATGCTATATTTTGTCAACTCTTTTTTTTCTGCATCTATTGAGAGGATTATATTGTTCTTATCCTTTCCTTTATTAATGTAGTGTATCACATTGATTACCTTGCAGTTGTTGAACCAGCCCCACAGCCCAGGAGTAAATCCTACTTGGTCATGGTGAATAATCCTTTTTAATGTACTGTTAGATCCTGTTAGCTAGTATCTTGTTGAGAATTTTTACAATGATGTTCATCAAGGATATTGGCCTATAATTCTCCTTTTTAGTCGAGTCTTTGTCTAGTTTTGGGATCAAGGTAATGCTGGCCTTCTAGAATGAGTTTGGAAGTTTTCCTTCCATTTCTATGTTCTGGAATAGCTTCAGAAGAATAGTCATCCTTAATTCTTTAATATTCATTTTAATTCTTCTTTATTTTTTATTTTTTTAAGAAGGATTTTTTTGCTATTATTTTTTAAAGATTTGTATTTATTTATGAGAAACACACACACACAGAGAGAGAGAGAGAGCACGGCAGAGACACAGGCAGGAGAAATAGGCTCCATGCAAGGAGCCCGACATGGGACTTGATCCTGGTACCCCAGGACCACACCCTAGACCAAAGGCAAGTGCTCAACCGCTGAACCACCCAGGCTTCCCTTAATTCTTCTTTAGATGTTTGGTGGAATTCCCCAGGGGAGCCATCTAGACCTGGCCTCTTGTTGGGAGATTTTTGATTACTATTTCAATTTCTTTGCTGGCTATGGGTCTGTTCAGGTTTTCTATTTCTTCCTATTTCAGTTTTGGTAGTTTATATATTTCTAGGAATTTATCTATTCCTTCCAGATTGCCTAATTTGTTGGGATATAGATGCTTATAATAATGCTCTTATGATTGTTTGTATTTCTTTGGTGCTGAGTGTGATCTCTCCTCTTTCATTCATGATTTTGTTTGTATCCTTTCTCTTTTTGAGAAGTCTGGCTAGAGTTTTAATCAATCTTGTTAATTCTTTCAAAGAATGAACTCCTAGTTTCATTGATCTGTTCTACTGTTTTTCTGATTTCTATATCATAGATTTCTGCTCTAATCTTTATTATTTCTTTTCTGCTGGATTTAGACTTTATTTGTTGTTCTTTTTCCAGCTCCTTAGGTGTACGGTTGGGTTGTATATTTGGGACTTTTCTTGTGTCTCGAGGATGGCCTGTGTTGCTATATACTTCCCTGTTAGGACTGCCTTTGCTGCAACCCAAAGGTTTTGAACTGTCATGTTTTCATTTTCAATTGCCTCTATGTGTTTTTAAAATTCGGTAATTTCCTGGTTGATCCATTCATTCTTTAATAGGATGTTCTTTATTCTTGATGTATTTATGGTTTTTCCCAATTTTTCTTGTGGTTGACTTCAAGTTTCACAGCATTGTGATCTGAAAATATGCATGATATGATCTCAATCTTTTTTGTACCAATTGAGTCATGATTTGTGGCCCAGTTATGTGATCTCTTCTGAAGAATGTTCCATGTGCATTCAACGAATGTGTATTTTGCTGCTTTAGGATGAAATGCTCTGAATATATGGGAAGTCCGGCTGGTCCAGTGTGTCAGTCAAAGCCCTTGTTTCTTTGCTGATCTTTTCCTTAGATTATATGTCCATTGCTGTGAGTGGAGTGTTTAAGTCCCCTACTATTATTGAATTATCAATGAGTCTTTAAAATTTTGTTATTGATTTATCTATATGGCTGTTCCCAAGTTAAGGGCATAAATACTTAAAATTATTAGATCTTTGTGTTGGATAGACCCCTTTATTATGATAAAGTGCCCTTCTTTATCTCTTGTTACAGTATTTGGTTTAAAATCTAGTTTGTCTTCATGAGAGATACCTAACTCTGGGAAATGAACAAGGGGTAGTGGACGGGGAGGTGGGCGGGGGGGTGGGGTGACTGGGTGATGGGCACTGAGGGGGACATTTGGTGGGATGAGCACTGGGTGTTATGCTATATGTTGGTACATTGAACTCCAATAAAAAATAAAAATTAAAATTAAAATTTTAAAGTTAAAAAAAATCTAGTTTGTCTAATATAAGGATGGCTACTGCAGCTCTCTTTTGATGTCCATCAGCATGATAAATGGTTTTCCACACCCTCACTTTCAATCTGGAGGGGTCTTTGAGTCTAAAATGAGTCTCTTGTAAGCAGCATATTGATGGGTCTTTTATTTTTTTTAAATCCATTCTGATACCCTATGTCTTTTGATTGGAGCATGTAGTCCATTTACCTTCAGAGCAATTATTGAGAGAGATGAATTTAGTGCCATTGTATTATTTATAAAGTTGCTGTTCCATTCTGGTCTTTGTTACTTTTGGTCTCTTTTCCCACAGAAATATTAATATTTCTTGCAGGATTGGTTTAGTGTTCACAAATTCCTTTAGTTTTTGTTTGTCTTGGAATCTCTTTATCTCTCCTTCTATTTTGAATGACAGCCTTGCTGGATAAAGTATTCTTGGCTGCATATTTTTCTCATTTAGCATGTTGAATATATCATGTCCTTTCTGGCCTTCCAGGTCTTAGTGAACAGGTCTACTGCCAGACTTATGTGTCTACCCTTGTAGGTTAAGGACCTTTTGGCCTGAGCTGCTTTCAGTATTTTTTCTTTATCTTTGTGATTGGCAAGTTTCACTATATCAGGGTGTTGACCTATTTTTGTTGATTTTTAGGGGAGTTCTCTGTGTCTCTGTGTCCCCACCTGTTTTCTTTCTCAGATTAGGGAAGTTCTCAGCTATAATTTGTTCAAATAAACCTGCTGCTTTTTCCCCACTCTTCTTCTGAGACTCCTATAACATAGATATTATTTCACTTTATGGAATTGCTGATTTGTCTAAGTCTACCTTTATAATCTAATAGTCATCATTTCCTCTTCTTCTTTTCAGCTTCATTATTTTCCATCATTTATCTTCAGTATCACTGATTTGGTAACCTTTGTTCATCCTCATTTTTATGGTCCCCACCTTGGGGCTCCATCTTGGTTATGGCATTTTAAAATTTGGCCTGACTAGATTTTATTTCTTTTATCATTATAGTAAGAGATTTGCTAGTGTTTTCTATGCTTTTTTCAAGTCCAGCTAGTATCTTTATAATTATTGTTTTAAATTCTAGTTCAGATGTCTTATATATATCTGCATTGATTAAATCTCTAGCTGCAAGTATTACCTCTTGTTCTTTTTTTTCTGGGGTATGAATCTCTCCATCTCATCATTTTGTCCAGTAAAGAAAAGAAAAAAAAGAAAAAAAAAAAAAAAAAGAATAACAACAAAACAACCCCCCCCCCCCCCCCCCCCAGATCCTGGGTATGTTTTGGTTTTGGTTTGTTGTTAAAAGAAACTAGATCCCAAAATAGGAAAGAAATATATACATCTTTGTGTGTATATATACATCATTGTGTGTCCACTGGATCTTGCTTGATTTTGCAGAGGGGAAGATTAGACCCCTTGGCCAAATGCACCTTTCCTGTTTAAGTCATTGCAGAAGGTGGTGAGAAAAGCAGTTGGCAGGGCCCCTTCTGTTGAGTTCTCATTAATAACACTAAATCATTTCTTCTATGGGATTTGGTTTGAAAAATTTCAGCCAAAGGAAAACTGAAACAATTGGAAGTAACAACCCAGCCATGTGAGTGGTGCTTCCTGGGTGGTTTGTTGACCTGGCTGAGCCTTGGACGGCCTTGGGTGTTCCTGTCGTGGACAGCAGGGCATGGTTCCAGGTTCTGGACTTCATTGGGTGGCACTGATTTTGTTCCCTGAAGGTTCTCGGTACTGATGGGCAGGGTGCTATGGTGGCCACCCCCACTTCTAGCTCTAGAGCTGAAAATTTGTGCCCCCTACTCTTTTTTTTTAACTTTAAACAAATTTTTATTACACAAAGGTTGTCACATAATTGGATATTTTTCTACTTTGCATACAATTATTCTTACTCTCTACAGAAAGGCTGCTTAACTTTTTATCTGGTGATGGCAAACACTAAAATCCTGATTTTTAAAAGAATAGTAGTAAAAATGCCTCAGTGATTTAAATTGAAAGCAGTACATTGGTACATGGCTCTTGCACTCAGTTATCAGGAATGTACAAATGTCTTTTTATTCAAAATACAAAATAAATTATCTGTAGGCATGGACAATAACAGCAGTTAATCATTTTATGTTGTCAACTGAAACCAGTAACTGATGGTTATAGTGATTTTCTTAAACATCAGCCAGCCTTTTCTTCAGTCATTTCCTTCAACTGACTTCTCTGAAGTTGGTTGGTTGAGGAACACAGTCTTGAGCTTCCTCTCGCAGTTCATTAAGAATGGTAAAGCAAAAAAAAAAAAAAAAAAGAATGGTAAAGCACTATTCTAGGAATCAGAACGTGCCACCTCCCATACCACCTCCCATTCCACCCATTCCTGGGCCTTTCTCTAGGAATTTCAGTGACTATAATTTCTGCTGTAGTTAACAGAGAGGCCACTCCAGCAGCATCCAATAAAGCAGTTCTTACCACCTTAGTTGGATCAATGATTTCTTTTTCCACCATATTCACATAATCTCCAAGCATAGCATCCTAACCAACTTCTGAGGAACTCTGCATAATTTTCTCAACTATCAATGATCCTTCAACACCTGCATTCTTAGCAATGGCCATTGCAGGAATTTTGAGTGTTTTCTTAATAGTTTCAATACCAACTCTTTGATCTTCATTAGCTGGAGTTATTGAATCCAAGGCTGGAATGCACCGAAGCAGGGCGCAACCCCCTCTCAGAACAATGCCTTCTTCAACAGCAGCTCTTGTGGCATTGAGGGCATCTGCAACTCTGTCTTTCTTTTCATTCACTTCAACATCACTTGTCCTGCCAACCTTCAACCCAGCTACTCCATCTGAGAGTTTTGCCAGACGTTCATTCAGCTTTTCCTTTTCATATTCACTAATTGTGATATCTAACTGCTCAATGATTTCTTGAATACATTTTTCAATTTGAGCCTTGTCACCTTTTCCTTTTTAAAAGCACGGCATCATCTTTGGTCACAATGACCTCTCCCACTTTTCCTAAGTTGTGAGGCTGAATGGACATCTTTGAGATTTAGAGTCAATCCTTCTTCCCCAAACACTGCACCACCGGTAGCAATAGCCATATCTTTAAGCTGGTTCTTGCTATTGTCACCAAAACCTGGAGCTTTGACTGCCACAACATGAAGACCACCTTTTAGCCTCTTTAAAACGAGTGTACTCAGAGCTTCTCCATCAACATGTCCAGCAATTGTGAGCAAGGCCTTACGGTGAGCACTGGCAATTGCAAGAGCAGGTAGAACAGACTGGACACTAGAAATGGTCTTTTCACTCAGTGGAACGTTTGTGCCCCCTACTACTCTAAAGTGAGCCCTCCCAGAAGAGCGATTGGTGGCTCTTGTGTCCTGGTTTCTGTCAGAACTGTGTTCACCCCGCCTGTGTCCTGGCGTTTTGATCTCAGGAATGTGACTGGCTTTCAAAACTCCCGGTTTTTTAAATTAATTAATTAATGTATGTATGTATATATGTATTTATTTATTTAAAGATTTTATTTATTCATTGGGGGGGGGGGGGCAGAGACACAGGCAGAGGGAGAAGCAGGCCCCGTGCAGGGAGCCCGACGTGGGACTCGATCCCCGGTCTCCAGGGTCACGCCCTGGGCCGAAGGCGGGGCTACACCGCTGAGCCACTCGGGGATCCCCAAACTCCCGGTTGTAGGGATTCCCGAGGTCCCAGGCTCCTGCTTGGCGCGGCCTCCTCCCGGGCAAGCCGGGCCACGGCCGCTGGGGGCTTCGTGCCTGGGGCGGCGGGAGCGGGAGCCGGGGCCGGGGCCGCGGTTGGCAGGCCTCCTCCCCGACGCGCGCCCGTTCTTCCGGTGACCCCGGTGCCCCGGTGACCTCGGGGTCGCACGCGGCCTGGCTCACCTCCGCGGGCTCCTGCGGGGCTGGGGCGCCCGAGCACCTTCCAGGCACGTCCCCCAGCCTGGCTGACGCGTCCAAGAGTTCCGATTCTGTGCTCGGTGGCTCGCGATACTCTGTGGTGGCCTCCTGGCGGCAACACCTGGACGCCCCCCCCCAACCCCGCCCGCACCCGGTCCCTCAGCTGGATCACACCACACTCAGGTCTCCGCACCTCCTACCGCCCAAACGGTGGTCGCTTCTACTTGTAGACTCGCCGCGTCGGTTTCCTCAGACCTCTGACTGGTTTCTCGGGGGCTCAGAATGACTGGGAACTACCTGGTTGTACTCAAGGAGGAGACAAGGTTTGGGGCCCCTCCTCCACCGTGACTCCTCAGCCTCTAGTCGCCCCCTAGTGCCTTTCTTCCTGCCTCAGGGCCCCTCAGTACCGCCTGTCCCCCCTGCAGGTTGCAGACTCGGGTGTTGAGGGCTCTCCGTCACTGTGTCTCTGTCTCAACTTGGCCTCCTCCATGTGGTCTCTTATCCTGTAGAAGCTGTTCCATCAGGCCTGTTCTTCGGGAGGAATTGCTCTATAAATAGGTGTAGACTGGGCGCCTCCACGAAGGATGTGAGTTCAGGGTCTTACGTTGCCATCTGGGACTGGAACACTCTCCGCGTTGCACTCCTGAGGCAGAATTCCTTCTAGTTCAGGAAACCTCAGGCTTTGTTGTTAAGGCCTCCAAGTGACTGGATGAGGCTCACCCAGATTACAGATTATATTAACCACATTTGAAAAAGTACCTTTATAGCAACATATAGTGTTTGACTAAACAACTGAGAACCATGGCATGGCCTGGCCAACTCGACCCATCACAAGAAGGAATGTTAATTATTTAAACCAAATCATCATACACGTTCATGAATGTGATCTTTATACCATTTATAAATAAGGTGACCAGAGAAACAGAACGATTGACTTGTGCTGTGACGGCAGGCAGGCGTCTGACATTGGTTTTAAGTATGGGACTGTCATGTAGCTTAGAGATGTTCATGTTGCTTTGAAAATTTGCAGTTCAAAACTGACCAAGTTGCTTTGCTCTAATCAGAAGTGTGAAAGTTTTAAGTCGCTGGGAATGTCTAACGTAGACCTAAAGCCACCTGTAGCAACTAAGAATTTCTCAAACAGCACTAAAAGCACATCTGAAGAAAAATGCTCAAGGAAAATAAAGACCCACAGAGGGTGTTAAAAAACAAAAAAGCCACCTGAATGCATTGGGCTATGCAAGTGTCGTGTTTTTAACAGAACACAATTCCAAAAATCCTTTGACACTCCTCCATTGAGTTCACATTTCCTTCCCCTGAATCTGGGGAAGGAAACTGTGCCTGTGACTGTCTGACCCATAGGATACGGTGGAAGTGACACCATGTTATTTTTGGGCCCAGGCCTTAAGAAATGGGCAGTTTCCACCTCCTGCATCTTAGAAGGAAGTTTTTTTTTTTTTTTTTAGAAGGAAGTTTTTGAACTCAGCCACCGCGCTGCAAGGAAGCTGAAGCTGCCTGTCAGTTTGCTAGCTGTCAGACAGATCCATCTTGGAAGTGGATCCTCTTGTCCCAGCTGATGCCTGATGGAGCAGAAATGAGTTATCTTCACTGAGCCCTGCCCAAAGTATGTATTTGAGAGTAAAATAGTTACAGTTTTAAACCATTAAGCTTTGGAGCGGCCTGTTATACAGCAAAAGAAACTTGACTAGGTGTTTGGCTGGGATCTGGGCTGGGCCTGTGGGGTAAGATCTAGCCAGTGCCAAGTGGATAGGCAGGAAGTAGAGATGGACAGAGATTTCATTCTATATGAGAAAGAACTGAGAGTTCTGTATTGTTGGACTGAGATACAGAGATTAAATATGTGGATTTAAAGAAGATGAGTTATGAAACCACAGAAATCACATCAGGAAGTCTGGGCTAGGGGAGCCGGGGTGGCTCAGTCAGTTAAGCAGGACTCTTGGTTTTGGCTCAGGTCATAACCTCAGGGTCATGAGATTGAGCCCCATGCCAGGCTCCACACTGTGTGGCCTGCCTGAGATTCTCTTTCCCTCTGCCCTTCCCCGCAACTCTCTCTAAAACAAATAAATGTCTATAACCCAGACTCTAGGGACTTAGGTCAAAGAGTATAGAAGGAAATTGAACCAGTCCCAAGAACTTTGGTACTAGTTACTATGGAGGTGGTAACAATAGAGATTATCTCAGATGTTGAGTCAAATAGTTCCAAGGCTGGAGCTCCACAATGTTTCAGTGGAGGTAGAATTGAGATTAGCGCTTAAAGATGGCAAGGAAGATGCCTGAGTAAGTATGAAATATTAGTTCCTATAACTAGTTAATATATTTTTTTAAGATTTTATTTATTTATTCATGATAGTCACACACAGAGAGAGAGAGAGAGAGGCAGAGACACAGGCAGAGGGAGAAGCAGGCTCCATGCAGGGAGCCTGACATGGGATTCGATCCCAGGTCTCCAGGATCACGCCCTGGGCCAAAGGCAGGCGCCAAACCGCTGCGCCGCCCAGGGATCCCAACTAGTTAATATTTTAAGAATTCATTTAATGTGTTTACAAATGAATATTAGACTCTCATAAAACATAACATTTATGCTTAGGCTTCTCTTTTTTTGTCCTAAAAGCAAGTTGAAAAGTAGTTTTTTTTTTTTTTTATAAATTTTTATTTATTTATGATAGTCACAGATAGAGAGAGAGAGGCAGACACAGGCAGAGGGAGAAGCAGGCTCCATGCACCGGGAGCCCGACGTGGGATTCGATCCCGGGTCTCCAGGATCGCGCCCTGGGCCAAAGGCAGGCGCCAAACCGCTGCGCCACCCAGGGATCCCGAAAAGTAGTTTTTTAAAATTTTTTTTGGGGGGTGGTGAGGGGCAGAGGGAGAAGGGAGTCTTAAGCAGGCTCCATGGTTAGTGTGGAGTCCAACGTAGGGCTCTATCTCATGATCGTGAGATCATGATCTGAGCCAAAATCCAAGAGTTAGACACTGACTGAGCCACCCAGGTGCTTTAGAGACATTAGTTTTTTTTTTTTTTTTTTTTTTAAATAACTATAGTTGGGGAAGAGAAAAATGAAATTCAGTAGTAAAGTGATAGTAGGCAGAAGAGGCAGGTAAAATTGAGAGCATAAAACATATATAAAGAACTTAAAAAAGTTAATGAAGGGAAATGTCAAACGGACATCTCAGTAGTCCCTGACAGGGCTGTAAAACAAGCACTTTTAATGAGAGATCAAGAAAGTTAGGACTTAACAGAAATTGGAACCTTGTACACGGCTGCTGGGAATGCAAAATGGTGTAGCCACTTTGGAAAAGTTTGGCTGTGCCTTAATGAGTTAACCATAGATTGTATGACTTAGCAGTTCCCTTCTAAATGAAAATGTTTCTACAAACTTGTACATGAATATATATTGCTGCTTTATTCATCACAGCCCCAAAGTGGAAACAACCCAAATGTCTACCAAATAATGGATAAAATGCGGTATAGTCATACAAAGGAGTATTAGCCATAAAAAGCAATCAAGTACTGATGATACACCCATAATACAGATGAAGCTTGAAGACATACTAAATGAAAGACTCTAGATAAATGGCCAGCTATTATAGGAGTCCATTCATATGAAATATCCAGAATAGGCCAACCTGTTGGGACAGAAAGCAAGATTAGTGGTTGTCAGGCTGGGGTGTAGATGGCTGTGGGAGTCCCACTGCTAATGGGTATAGAGAGGATTTCTTTTTGAGGTGATGAAAGTGTTCTAAATTTAGATAGTGTGATGGTGGCAGGACTCTGAATATACTAAAACAGTGAGATGTACACTCTAAGTGGGTTTTATTTTAAAAGACTTATTTATTCATCTGAGACGGAGAGATAGCATGAACAGGGGAAAGGCAGAGGGAGAGGGAGAAGCAGACTCCCCATTGGGCCAGAAGCCTGACATGGGACTCGATCCCAGGACCTGGAGATTATGACCTGAGCTGAAGGCAGATGCTTAACCATCTGAGCCACCCAGGCAGTTAAGTGGTTTTAAATGAATCTGAATACAAATGTTAAAGTTCTAGTCCATTCTCAGTATTCACAGTTCTATAAAGTTGCTGTAAATACTGAACTTGCAACAGACCACTGATCTCGGGGACATACAGGCAGGTTACGTTCCTGGAAGCCTCTGGTCACCAAATTTTTGTCAACCTATCTATAATCTTGTTTCATGTGTTTCAAATTAAACATTTTAATACATATTGTTGCTTTATCACCATTGAACTCATGGCCCACAGCTCATGTCTCAACAAAGCTTACCCAAAGTGCATTTTTTCCCTAAGGTGCATCCTAGCCTTCTTGCGCTTATTAGAAACACTAGACAGCACTTCAGCGCTGTGCTCGGGGGCCGTTTTAAAAGGCCTAATCACCAAAAAACACAAAAATGCAAAAAACTGAATAGACTACAAAAAGGATATTTGTTTACAGCATGAGAGCTGAACATGGCAGTGTGTCACCCTGTTTGGAGCTGGGAACGTGTGCACAGTGGTGCTGGGGGTGGAGGGGGGTGACTCAAATTTTTTTGCTGTTCTGTGCCCATCCACAAATGACTTCAAAAGTGTCCTGGGTATTATGACTGTGGGGTTACAGATAATATTAACGAGTAGGTAAATTTGAAAATATGGAATTCACAAATGATAAGAATCAACTGTAGTTCTTCTACCAAACTCTTTTTTTAGGGGTAAGCTTCACTATCTTCATAATGCTGGACAGATAAAATGCTGTATTTGTGAAATAGGTTTTAAGAGTGGCTAATGGGAAAAGACTATAGAGGCTTCAGACAATTATTCTTAGTTTTATTTCCTCCATATTTTTATATAATCATGTCTCATGTTACTGACTTCTGGCAAAGGGCCAGGCCAGTATGAAGGTAAAATGTTCAGCAAAAGTCTACTCTGAATTTTTGATCACAAATGCAGGCAGGCCTTCTCCCAGAACAAGTCCTCAGTCACCACAGAATGTAATTAAAGTGTGTACTTTAATTTTCAAGTAAAACAAATACTTACCTAGCTGTGCTATTTGGAATATAGCTCCTTCCCATGTATTTGCTTTCAGAAGTATTTTTTTTTTGCATTTTATTATCTTTAATTTTAGACTAGCTTTTAAGCCTCAAATCCTCTTAAAACAGGAAATGTCAGTTTTAGTTCATAGTTCTTTTTTAAGAAGCTTTTGCCAAATTCAAGAATTTAAAGATAAACTAACTTTTAGGTTATAAATAACATTTTGGCAGGGGAAACACATTTATAAACTGAGTATTATATATTCATATCTGTGAACCTGAATAAGCTACAAAATGGCACTTTTTGGATCAGAATTTGTATCTCTTTCCTGGTAATCATTTTGTCTTTTTTTTTTTTTTTTTAAAGAGCTTTTAGCTGTTCTTAGATTGGAACTGGTGATAAGTAGAATTTGGCTGATTAATTTGAACCTCCCAATTAACATAGTAGAGCTTGATGGATATTCATCAACCCAAGAACTTCAAGCTCTAAGATACTATGGGATTCTTTAGCCTCGTTTGATCTCTCATAATAACTTGAATATAATAACTTGAATAGTTTTTAAACTTCACTTTTTTTTAAACCAATGCCAGACACTCATTTAACTGGCTCTTCCTGCCCAGACAGCAGTCCAATTAGTTTCCTGTGCCAGTCTCAGAAGTTTTGAAGTTTCATCCATTCTATCCTACTGTTCATCTGTGTGTGGTAGCACCTCGTCGTCTATTTTTCCCCACTGTCCATGACTGGCTTCACCTTCGTCTTGCTCAAGTAATAATGGCCCTTGGGGATTAGTGCCACACCATCCAGGATCTTGCACTATCAAAACGATGGCTCTCATTACTCTAAATGATCAAAAATAGATCTTACTCTGTTTGCCAAGGCTACTCATAGTATTTTCTCTTCATGACTTTATAAATATACTTAAAATAGGACATAGTATAAAATGCTAGCAAAAATAACCAATCTCTTAAAAATATTCTATGAACATTTCCTGGGAGAGTTGTCTTTAAAAGACTTTCAAATATCCTTCATTAAGATGGTTTAATTCTGAATTTATTTTTAGTTTCTAGATTTTTAAGACTTTATCTGGAGATTTAGCTGACATAATAAAATTAGTCTAATCTGATAAGTTAGTAAGAAGTTTAAATGACCTAAACTCATTTGGATGAATGTTCTTGAACCAACCACCAGACAGAACGTCAAGCAAGAAAAATAATTTTTAATAGCTCATAAAAATTCTGCATTTTAAAAGCTATCCTTAAAAGAGATATCAATAAAAATGCATTCACAGAAGAAAGCACTTCAAGAAGCTGCTACACAAGTATAAAGAGATTTTACCCACAATAAGTTTGACACAGTGTAGCCATTTTAACATTTGGATAAAATAGGGAGAGCTTCTATGGAAAAATAAAAATGTACTGAGAATAAACATGAGGATAAATCAGAAGAATTTCAAATTCTCATTGATTTTTTTTTAAAACTTTATTTATATTTTGGTCTTAAACAAATGATTATTTCTGATTTTTCTGTAAGAGTGTGAAACACAAAATTTTGCTAAATATCAGATCCACACAAATCCTCCTGAAGGTTTTCTGTGTAGTCTTCATTAATGCAAATCTCTGTGAATGTTTCACTCTTACTGTATCTTGAATCTGTTTTACAATAATAAAGCCATAAAGTTTTAATGCAATACATTCATTATGAACTATAACATTTCTATTAAAAAGAAAGCTGGGAGAATGAGAACCAGGCAATCTGTTGAGGCTCAGATCTTACTTGCTTTGTAGTTTTTGCTGATGCTTTCAAAGAGCACCCAGCACACGCAAGAGGCACAGTAGGCATCTCCCTTATTAACCTCCCTAATCTAAAAATCTGTTGTTTGTAAAACTGGACCAATTATTACAAACCATCATTTGCATAATTAGCCAAGTCTATTACAAAGCATTTCATTAGTGGTATCAACAAATGTAGAAGGATGGAAATCTATTGAAAACTGGGTTTTGTTAAGCTTGCCAACTCCTTAGATACCAAGGGCTGTGCTGCCACTTCACTGTTAATTAGATGTTTAATGCCTCAGAGACCAGGACTGATCAGAAGGAAGCAAAACTAAAATATTCTCTAGGTACTGAAATATTTCATTTGATGAAGTAACAAAAAGGTAGGACAAAATTTAAGCAAGATTTATATGCGCTCCAACTTTTCACTCAGGAATTCTTCTACACTGTCTGTGTTCCATTTGAGGATGCTTAGTTCTTCAGCAATGTTCCCGTTGTCATCCAAGAGCTTTAATACAGGGTCTGAACCACGAACATACTACAAAAAGAAGGACATTATTATTAGTATCTGCTTAGAAAAGCCTTCTCAGTCTCTACCAAAAACCAATCCAATCCAGCTTAACCCAACCTAATGGTAATAAAAAAGGCTTGTAGATAGATAATAGGTCTTACAGAATTTCAAAAAAATGAGAATTAAAAAATTACAAAAAAGAAAAAGACACCTAAAAAGAAAAACACCTGTTGGTACCAAGATGGTTTGAGATTTAAGATTATTGAATATAACAAATATTTATTACAGCACTCAAACTCTACATGAGCTTCAAACCTAATGGAGGCAGACAAGTTCAAAATTAGAATGACTAAGATTAATGTAGAAATAGGCTGTGCACACCAATTATCAAAATTCTGTACTGAATTTTAAAATTCTTTAAGAAATTCAATTCTTTTTTTGTTGTAATTCATTGTTGTGATGAGAATTAGTTTAGGATTAGGGGGAATTCTGAAACTTCAGACCCACTAGTTGACCCTAATATTCTGACAGAGAATCGAGAAATTCTAATTCTGGCTAAATGTGACCAACATGATCAACAAACACTAAACACTATCCCAACTCATTAAAAATCAATCTTCAATGCTAAATTAATTAGAACATAACCAAAAATATAGTAGTGATGATGAAAGAGGTTCTGAGAGCTGCCTTCAACAATTTATGCTTCAGTTCTCTTCAGTTCAGTTCTCTCTTCAGGTTGTGAAGACCAACTCTGATGTGATTAGCATTTGGTATATTCTCAACCCGTTTGTAATGAATCTACCATTACTAACTTAACCACTTTTGGTTAGATTATCTTAAAATAGTTTGTAAAGAGTTGACTATTCAAAAACTCACTTTAGTACACAAAAGATAAAAATTTACATAGAACATAGCTATAAAAATCTTCCACAAAATATTATCAAACCTAACCATGTATGAAGGAATTACATGCCATGACCAATTTGGATTTATTCCAGGTATACAAGCCTCGTGCAACATTTTGAAAATCAATTCTTGTAATATATTCCCACCAATAGGCTAAATAAGAAAAATATCAGTAGATGCCGAAAAAGCACCCTGTCACATGCTTCAATATTGATGAACCTTGGGGACATTATGCTAAGTAGAATAAGCCAGCCATGAAAAGATGAATACTGCATGGTTCAACTCCTATGAAGTCTCTAAAAATAGTGAAAATCACAGAAACAAAGCAGAAGGGTGGTTAGTCCACGGGCTGGGAGGAGAATAGGGGAATTAGTGTTTAATGAGTATAGAGTTTGTTTTGCAAGATGAAAAAAATTTAGAGATCTATTTCACAACAATGTGAACTGAGCTGTATGTTTAAAAATAGTTAAGATGGTAAATTTAATATTATGAATTTGTCACAATTAAAAATTTAAAAAGTGGGCTAAAGATCTGAACAGATACCTAAAGGAAGATCTACAGATGGCAAATAGAATAATGAAAAGATGTTCAATTAGGGAATTGCAAATTGAAATAACAAGATAAGTACATAGTGTACTTAATAGAATGGCTAAAATGCCAAGCACTAACAATACTTAATGCTGGTGAGGACATGGAACCATAGAAACTCTCATAACTAGTGGGGAATACAACATGATACAGCAATTTAGAAGACAGATTGGGAATTTCTTACAAAGCTAAACAATCTGATTGTATAATCTAGCGACTGCGCTTCTAGGTAATTACGGTTAAACTGAAAACTTACAAAATGTCTATACAAAAATGTATACGGTAGCTTTACTCATAATTGCCAAAAATTGGAAGCAACCAAGATGTCCTTCCATAGGTGAATATAAAAACCAGGGTACAATAGAATCTTCATACTATTTAGTGTTAACAAGAAAGCTACAGGAAGATATGGGAAGAACCTTAATTGCATATTGCTAAATCCAAGAAGTCAATTTGAAAAGGCTACATACTGTATGATTCCAACCACATGACCTTCCGCAAAAGGTAAAACTACAGAGACAGTAAGATCAGTGGTTGCCAGGGGTTTGGGGTAAGGGGTGGGTCAAGAAGAGGTATGAAGAGGTAAAGCACAGGAGACTTGTAAGGCAATGAAACTATTTTGGAAGATATGAAAATGGCGCATATGTGCTATCATATACATTTGGCAAAACTAGAACTGTAGGATACAAAAAAATCCTAACGCAAACCATGGAATTTAGTTAATGTACCAATATTGGTTCATTAATTGTACCACATAAATGCAAGATATTAATAAGGGAAACTGGGTGGGGAGATCGGAGTAGTGAGGGGGTATATGTGGAAGTAGCCTACTTTTGGATCAATTTTTCTGTATACCTAAAATTGTTCTAAGGTATTAAAAAAAACTTGAAATATTTTAATTAAAAAACTGGGGGAAAAAAAAAAAAGAATCCCATTAAAATCCTCTTACCTTGATTTGTAGTCCTCTGAATAGTTTGGGTTTGTCACTCCTGACAAAAGCTTAAGAAAAAAAGATTCCAGTTATTCACTTCCAAACTCAAGCTAGCCACAAAGATTAATACAAAAGGTACAGATACACTCAATAAAACATGTGATCATATATATATATATATATATATATATATATATGAAGGAAATTCAACCATATAAATGGAAAGGCATTTTATACTATTCAATGAGAATAATATTTTAAGATGTTAATTGTTTGACACTAATAAAATCCCAAATTCTAAAGGGGTCCTGAGGCCTTGGGAAAATGGTAGTAAAGCTCTAGAAGAATAAATGTTTAAGAAGTCTGGGTAGTTTAGAAAAAAGTGAAATATGGGAGAAGAATTTGTTAATAGATAATGTGATACTGATACCAGGATAAAACAGATTAGGAAATCCAAAGAGATTAAAACTATCAAATCAGAGAGGGAAGGAGAGTGTGTGTGTGAGTTATTTAACACACTAGAGAAAGCTTGTCATTCAGATATAAGATTTTCAATTCATTCAACAAATATTTATTGTAGACCTAACTGAATGCCAGACAGCAGAAATAAAGCAATACAAAACATGATTCTTGCTCTTATAGAGTTTACAGTATAGTGAGGGAGAGAGATGCTAAGTCAATAATCACATTAATAATTTCAGCTGTGATAAGTATTACAGACAGGTTAACAAAAACAACTTGAATATGGAATATAAAACTCTTCCTAACCATGACCGTACAGGAAATGCTTTATTGATCTGCCTATACAAAAATGAAAACTTCAGGACAGTTAAACACTACTAGAAACAAAATTAAAAGTAAAAATGATATACTGGGGAGAATAATCTCTAACATAATGTATAGAAGTAAATAAGAAATTCATAAATAAGAAATATGCATTAGGTGGAGAAATGGACTAATGTACAGATACACAAATGGTCAATGAACATTTGAAATAAATGTTCATCCTCACTGAAAATCAAATGTCAAAACAGTGAGGTACCCTCACTCAGGGTGCCAAAAGTTAAAAAGAATTATTTAAGGTTGGGGGGTGGAGAGACGGATTTTCTTGGGGGGTTACTTGTGGGAGAAATAGACACATATTTCCAGAGAGGTATTTATCAAAATGAACCCAAAGTCCTAAAACGTATATATTCTTTAAATCGGAAAGTCTACTGGTAGGCATTTCTGTATTGAGGAAATAACCATACAACATACTGCAAAAGATATATAAACTACTATTAACCACGCCTAGAAATGCGGAAAAAAATCCATATGTATAAGAAGCTACAGGTTAAATAAATGAACATGGACCACACTATAGAATGCTTCCAATAATTAAAAATTAATCTATTTAGTGACATAGAAGCAAACTCATAAAAGGCAAGTCTGGGATCAGTTTTTCTTATGGTTGTTATAAAAATTTTTAATTTATTCATGAATCTTATAACCCTTAAAAAATGTTAACTATTTTACTTTTAATAAGGAGTTATATTTGGAACATAGGATTTGGGGAAATTTTAAACAAATGTTTTCCCTTTTTTGGGTTGTTGATCTATATTTTACCAATTTTTTTAGTAATGATGTTGAATTTAGAACATTTTTCTAAAAATAACATATTTCATATTGATACTCGATAGTTCTTAGATTTTATGGTATACAGGCTTCTGAGAACTTATTTTTTAAACTTACAATTAAACTAGCAATAGCTTTACTGACATGTTTTATTACAAAGGTCTTTATATACCTGCATTTAGGACAGTAAAGCAGTAGTAAATAGATTTTTTTTTTTTTTTAATTAAAGACTTTATTTATTCAGAGAGAGAGAGAGAGAGAGAGAGAGACAGGCAGGGGGAGAAGCAGGCTTCACAGGGAGCCCGACGTGGGACTCGATCCCGGGTCTCCAGGATCACACCCTGGACTGAAGGTGGCGCTAAACTGCTAAGCCATCCGAGCTGACCAGTAGTAAACATTTTTTAAGGTTCAGAACTTGTTGAAGAGATTCAGATATCCTATCTATATTTCCCCTGCAGAATTTAGTTCAAAGTAAAACCGATGGTCAGTCTGCTTGTTAGAATTTCTTCTCGATTAACTTCATCCTTTAGGATTTATCCAAATACTCTGCAGACTCCTGAATCCCTGAGCAAAGACAATCTCATGATACCTTGTTGCATTTTATAGCATCCCTTTGGGAACCGTGGTATGTACACCTTTGCAAAACACAGGACACTCCTGCATAAGAAACTTATCTAGGGAAAGAACTGTTCTTACATATTTTGTTTCCATTAATAGAGCCTATTTAATAATTTAATAATTTTTAATTCAAAAGATTTTTAATAGGCTGAAATGAACAAATTTAAATTTAGTATGAGTCACTAATGACTGTTAGTTTTTTGCTCTGTTCTGCTAAACACAGATCTATAAAGCCTACTAATTTTGAATGAGGGGAGTATCTGGTAAAATACCCTGTAGTAAGTAGCTTAATGACATTTTATAAGCTGCGAATTAATCTTTTAACAGATACTTGGGGGGCTTTTATGTACACAAGGCACTAAGACAGGGTATACAAGAGTATAAAACTTGCAAGAAGACTTCACAGTAACTTATTTTCTACTATTTTAAAATTAGCTCAATAACATCAGTTTGAAGATTCCTAAAGAAATCCAGTCATTGCATTTCCAGAAAATGTTCAAATATACAGAAGATTAGAAAACACAGGGAATGTTTCAACTTTTCACTGGATTCTTATCAGCATGTCATTTACACAGCAACACTGGAGAGGAGCTTATTTTTGCTATACATATTACTCAAACTTGTAGAACTCTTATATTTCAGACTCTTCAGAGTTAACTAAAAACAATACTAAAATCTATCCTCCTAGTTCCAAAAAGAGGATAAAATTGGAGATGGGATAATAGAAAGGATAGGTAGGTCTTGAAGTTAAAGAAAAATGTTTGAATTTATTTCCAGAATAAACAAGTGAAAATACAAATGAAAAAAGACAATATACTTGGCTAAATGTAATAATATACCTTTGATCACATCAGTAGTCATAAAAGGTGCTCTACATTTTAAGATTTGATTATAAGGGCTTATAACAAGTATGGTTAAGACTTGTGAACTATCACATAAAATTATAAGACGACAATTAGATGGTTTCCTGTTGATAAAAATAACCATCTGAATCAAAATATAGTCTAAATAAAAATGTCATATCATACCCAGAAACAACAATACACTAGAACTGAATTCTCAACTATGCTCAAGAAAGCTTCTGGGTACCTAGGAGAGTACACCCAAAATAAAAATTTACTATTGTATACAAACCATTTGGAGTGTAGAATTAGGAGTCATTTGGGTCTTCTCAACAAGACCATTTAAAAGCACTTGGAAACATTCTGAGAAGAATAACTTAAAAACCTGAAAGAATCTAAGGAAACCAGAGGTACGATAATGAAGACAAGACAAACTAAAAACACGACTTAGTGCAGAATGATGAAGTCAGGAAAAAAATGTTTATAAGTTCACCAGGGATATATTAACCAATGTAAACACAGGCTTTTCACTTGATTTCCATTTGTCACAAATGGGGGAATTTGTGAATTCGATAAATTTTGTAAATCTACTCATCCATTCAATAAATATTTGAATTTTCCTCCTTTTTTAAAAAAGATTTTATTTACTCATGAGAGCAAAAGAGAGACAGAGAAAGAGAGGCAGAGAGAGAAGCAGGCTCCATGCAAGGAGCCCGATATGGGACTTGATCTTGGGACTCTAGGATCACGCCCTGGGCCGAAGGCAGATGCCCAACCACTGAGCCATGCAGATGTCCCTTGAATTCCTCTTAATACAAGGAGTGGTGTTTAGGTAGATTCTGGGTATACTGATGGAAATTTTTTTTTTTTTAAATTCTAGGCTTTAAGGAGTTCCTAGTTTGGTAGAGGCAAAAGACCAACAAAGCAAATAAATACATAATAATATTTTGTGGCAAGTGTGGAATATAAAGGTGAAAAATTCTGTCTAAAGGCCACAAACAAGAATGCTTGAACTAAATTTTGAATGAATAGCAGCATGCCACAAGAACTGGAAGGGGCATAAGTCAGGAGGAACATGAAATATGTGCAAAGCCTTAGAGGTCAGAGCTCCAAGAAATGCAGACAGTTGTGCATGTGAACTAGAGATGTGAACAAGAAATGAGAAAGCATGTTGTGATGGGTCTTGTATGGGAAGCTACTGAGTTTGATGTTTATACTGTACATGATGGGGAACTATATATATATATTCTAAAGATTTTATTTATTTATTAATGAGAGACACAGAGAGAGAGAGAGAGAATGAGAGAAACCGAGACACAGGCAGAAGGAGAAGCAGTCTCCATGCAGGGAGCCTGACATGGGACTCGATCCCAGGTCTCCAGGATCAGGCCCTGGGCTGAAGGCGGTGCTAAACTGCTGAGCCACCCGGGCTGCCCCGTGATGGGGAACTATAGAGGATTTTAAATAAGGGGCACAGAAACCAATGTGTCTACTGGCAAAAGTCTTTTTTTTTTTTTTTTTTTTGGCAAGTCTTTTTTGGTAGTTGTATAGAGGATACAACAAAAGAAGGAAAAGGGAATAGAGATACCTCGACCATATAACAAGTAATCCTTCTGGAGAAAGATGCCAAAGGCTAGATTAAATTCACAGAGAAGGCCGAGGAAATAAGATGTGAAAGTTCTTCAGGAAAGGAAGAGATACCATTTGGTGCCTACTTGGGTATGAAGTGTTAAATAAAGGACAGTCATGATTCTTGTACTTTATGCTTTTGCTTGTTGATATTGCCATTTATGGAAACAGGAGAGAAGATGGTACACTTTTATAAGAGGAGTATTAATTCAGTTTTTGGAAAGGCCTCTCTACCAAAAATGTGGGGCACAACCAGGAGGATTATTAGAAATGCAGAATCTCAGGATTCACACCAAATTTACAGAATTTACAGTCTACATTTAAGAAGATCTTCAGATGATTCCTATGTACATAGGCTTAAGGTATCTACAAGATATACAAATGAAAACGTCCACTTGCAGTCAGAAATGTGATTTCTAACAGAAAGGTGTAACCTAAAGCTATAGATAGGAGTTATCAGGAAAATGCTGTAATTGGAACAGAGTGGGACACTGAGGAGAAAAGAAGAAAATATAAAGATAGACCCCAATTACACCTACCATTTGAAAGGTGAGTGGTAGATGAGATGCCAGGAAAGGCAGATGGAAAGCTTGTTAGATTTAGGAAAAACTAGGAGGTAACAAATTCACACAAGTAAAGGACGAGTTTCAAATGCTACAGTCAAGTAAGATTTAACAGTCAAGAGGTAAAATGGTAGAAAGAGATGTCAGAAAGTCACAGCTAGAAGAATGGCTGGCAGCAAATAAAATTTTGCAGAGTAGAAGTCAGGCTGTAGCTATAACTGATACACTAATTTGAATTGTTTTTACTTTTTAAAGATAAAGGAGTATAAAAATGCCTGATGGTTACCAATAGAAATTTATTACCTAAAGAAGAGTGTAAGTTAGAAAACAATACCCACGATTTAATATCCTCAGTACTGAAATAGTGCTTGACACATTGTAAGCACTCAATGGCTTACTCTGTATTTGTTGGTGCCACACACATACTAAGTGATTTAGGTGTGTTATTTAATCCTCAAAACAATCTCATGAGTTTTTACTGATTTAATACCATCTATTACCCATTTTATAAATGAGAAATTGTGGTAAAGCGAATACTAATGAACTACTTCTAGCAAAACTCCAATGTAGCTTCATAACCTTAGGTATCACTGGTATGAGAAATTGGTATGAGTAGTAAAAATCTGCTCAGTCCTACATTATTTTAAAACTTTTTTCTGCCTTCATAGGTATAGGATTCTTTTTTTCTTAAGGTTTGTTTGTTCGTTCGTTCGTTCATTCATTCATTCATTGAGAGAGAGCAGAGACACAGGCAGAAGGAGAAGCAGGCTCTATGCAGGGAGCCTGATGTGGGACTTGATCCCACATCTCGGGATCCCACCCTGAGCTGAAGGCAGCCGCTCAACCGCTGAGCCACCCAGGCGTCCTGGTATATGATTCTAATAAGGAAATGGCAATCTATGGCCTGAGGTCCATAGTCTAGACTGCTGTAGTAAGTACAGTTTTACTAGAACAAAGCCCATGTTCATTTAAAAATAGTCTATGGCTGCTTCTATACTACAAAAGTAGAGTTCAATAGTTGTAGCATCTATCTTTGTTGCCTGTAAAGTTAGAAATTTTTATTATCTAGCCTTTCACAGAAAAGTTTGCTTAGATCTACAAAATTAGGGAAGACCTTTTTTTTTGAAGATGCCCAACCAATGAGCCACCCAGGCATCCCCCCAAAAAGGGACTATCCAGAACTAGAACTCTGCCCAATGGTGGGAAAGCTGCTGGCACTCTCTCCAGGTTGGAGGAGCTGGGTGAGTGCCATGGTTTATGTTTTCCCTCTACCTTTAAAAATTGGATGGGAGGGTCCAGATACCCTAACCAGCCTGTTGCTTCAGTAAGTCCTGGGTCCCTAGCCCACACCAGCCCCAACCACCCCAAAAAAGCAGCTCCAGCACATTGCACATCAGGACACCCCTGGTCAGTGCTCACTATAGATCCAGTAGTTGTGCCAATGTGACACAAACACTGGCTTTCTAAGACGGCCCTGGCACAAAGCACACTGGGGCCTCCTGGCTCTCACCTGGTTCAGCTTTATTTTTTTATTTTTTAAAGATTTCATTTATTTATTCATGAGTGCGCGCGTGCGCGAGAGAGAGAGAGAGAGAAGAGAGAGGCAGAGACACAGGCAGAGGGAGAAGCAGGCTCCATGCAGGGAGCCCGATGTCCCCCGGTCCCCAGGATCACGCCCTGAGCCGAAGGCAGACGCTGAACCTCTGAACCATCCAGGTGTCCCTGGTTCAGCTTTATAAGACATGCTTCTAAACAACCAATGGGTCAACGAAGAAATCGAGGAATTTAAAAAAAAAAAAAAAAAAAAACCATGAAGACAAATGAAAATGAAAACTGACCTGTAAACAAAACAAGAAAAGTTTCAATATAACCTTACACTTAAACTAGAAAAATAACAAACAAAACCCAAGGTTAGTAGAAGAATAAATATTAGAGCAAGAGTAAATAGAGACTAAAAATACAGTATAAAAGATCAATGAAACTGAGTTGGATCTTTGAAAAAAATAATCAAAATTCATAAGCCTTTAGCTACACGTATCAAGAAAAAGAGGACTCCAAATCAGAAATAAGAGTAGAAGTAACAACCAAAACCACAGAAAACCGAAGTATTTTAGGAGACTACTATGAAAAACATACGTCAACAAACTGGACAACCTGCAAGAAATGGATAATGTCCTAGAAACACACAAAACTGAATCAGGAAATAAAACAGAAAACCTGAACAGAATAACTCCTAAAGGAATTGATCTAGTAATCAAAAAACTTCAACAAACAAGATTGACAGCAGATGGATTCTACCAAGTATTTCGAGATTTCATAACTATTCTCAAACTATTCCAAAAAAGAGAAGAAAAGCTTACGAATACATTCCACTAGGCCAGTGTTACCCTAATACCACAAAAAGGAAATTATAGGTATCTCTGATTAACATTGATGCAAAAATCCTCAACATATTATTCAATCAACAATAAAAGAATCATTGACCACAGTCAATGGCATTTATTCTAGTGACGCAAAGAAGGTTCAATAGTTGCACATCATTCACTTTGACATACTACATTACTGAGAGAAAGGATAAAAACCAAATGATCAGCTCAACAGATATAGAAAAAACTCTCAACAGGGATTCTTGGGTGGCTCAGCGGTTGGGCGTTTGCCTTTGGCTCAGGACGTAATCCCGGAGTTCCGGGATTGATTTCCACATCGGGCTACTATTGGAGCCTGCTTCTCCTCCCTCTGCCTATGTCTCTGCTTCTCTCTATGTCTGTCATGAATAAATAAATAAAATCTTAAAAAAGAAAATCAAAAATAAAAACCTCTCAACAAAATGGGTTTAGAGGGAACATAATACAAGCCAAAATTAAAAAACCCAAAGCCAACATCATACGCAACAGTAACACACTGAGAGCTTTTCCTCTAAGATCCCAAACAAGGATGTCCACTGCTGTCTTGACACTTTTATTCTGGAGGTCCTAGCTGCAGCAATCAAACAAGAAATAAAAGGCACAGAAACTGTTAAGAAGTAAAACTGCCAATTTATGCAGATGACATGATATGCTACTATTTGCAGATGACATACTTTATATAGAAAAACCTAAAGACTCCCCCAAAAAACTCTTAGAATTGATAAGTGATTTCAGTAAAATTTCAGGTTATAAAATTAATATACAGAAATTGGTTGTATTTTTAAACATTAACAGTGAAGTAGTAAAAAAGAAAGAAAATCCAAGCAGAAATAGACAATAAATACAGAGAACTGATGGTTGCCAAAAGGGGTGTGTTGGGGGGGGGGGGGGGATGAGTAAAATGGATGAATGGGAGTGGGAGTCATGGGTTTCCAGGAATGGGAAATAAGTGTGGAATACAAAATAGAATATTACTCAGCTATAGAAAAGAATGAGATCTTTCCATTTGTGACAACATGGATGGATCCAGAGCAATTAAGCTAAGTGAAATAGGCCAGATGAAGACAAGTACTATGTGAGTTAGTTTGAACAAATGTGGAATCTGAAAGAAAGTGAAATAACCAAAAAACAGATTCTTAAATACATAGAACTGGTAGTTGGCACAGAGGAAGTAGATGGAAGTGTTGGGTGATTAAGGAGATTAAGAGATACTACTTTAAAGTTATAAAATAAATATTAAATCAGATAAAAAATAATCATATTATAATAACATTGTAGGATGTCAGATGATCACACTTATTGGAGTTAGCATTGTGTAATATAAAGAATTATCAAACCAAGTATGTTGTACACATGAAACACTATGTCAATTATACTTCAATTATTAAAAATGTTAAGGATTAAAAGAAAAGCATTCATGCTGCCCTTTCTACTTACACAACCAAAACATGGAAATTAGAAGAATCTTAGGAGTTGGATCTATTACTGGCTTTGGAATATAATCTGAGACTTTTTTTTTCCCCCACCAACACTGAGTGGTTTAAGTTCAATAAAATGTCTCAAAATTTGGTTCTCCTTTCTGGAATAACTTAACATTAATTTACTTCTCTCTTTTATGACATAGGTATTTTAAATTAAGTGAATTTTAAAGATTATAATTATTATTTTTTTATTTTTAAAGATCATAATTATTAAGATAAAATATAATGAAAGTTATGATAATCCAGAGCCTACTGGATGTTGATGACAAAGACCATACTGCAATGAGGACATGAAGATTAGCTTGGCATCTGTAATTATTTTTAGTTTTTTTTTTTTTTTTTTAAGAATTTTATTCATGAGAGACACAGAGAAAGACAGAGACACACAGAGAGATGGGCAGAGACAGAGGCAGGGGGAGAAGCAGGGTTTATGTAGGGAGCCCGATGTGGGACTCGATCCCCGGACCATGGGATCACAACTTGAGCCAAAGGCAGATGCCCCACCGCTGAGCCACCCAGGTGTCCTGGTATATGTAATTATTGTAAAAAGTGACAACTGTCCTTCATGCACTATTCCACAGTATCTTTAAGATAATGAGTCTAAAAGTGGGAATATAAAAATGGCTATACTTAAAATACACCAGTTTCTTATGGACTCAGAAAACACTGGCATTATACATAATTATACTGAATATAGTTATGCATTACAGAAATAATTATTTTCACTCAAAAAACCCTATTATTTATATGTAGAATTAAAATCCAATTGTTTTCAAAAAGAAAAAAACAGTATAACTACATGTACCCAAAGTATGATATTTAACTATGCCTATGAAATATATATAATTAAGTTCCACTACAAGGACTGATAAACTCCACTCAAGTTTTCTGAAGACTGAACTTCCAACTGTAGAAATTACCAAAGACATAATAAAATCTGGTATCATGAATAAGGTTAATTGTGGTATCAAAGCTACTCTTAACATCATGAAAATCAAAGTCACAAAAAATTATTAAAATAAGTCAGTAAATATGAACAATATAATTGAAAACAATTTCTAGGAATAAGAGTGATCAAACTATCATTGAGAGACTGGATATAAAAACCAAAAGCAACTATGGTACAATTTAGAGTGTGGTGAAGAAGGAAAAAAAAAATTCAGCACAAGGAACTAGATATATTCTGTACTATATCAGAATGTGTTTATTCTGACAAAGAATGTATTTTGTATTTAATTAGATGTGTATCTGCTTTGGGCTACATATAAAATGTCCCCAAGCCAAGCTATTATTCTAATACATTTGTGCCAAAAAGAACAATATATTATTATAAATAATTCTAGGTCAGCAATAAAGGGCATGTGTGAATAAAGGTAATTTTATAAGATACTAAATCCAAAAAATTCTCTTGCCATTAAGTAAACAAGGTGAGAAACCATGAGGAAATCAGAAGTAAAAATAAGGTATATAAATAGAGTACTTACATATTTCAGGTAAAAAAAAAACCCAAACATTACCTTTATACAATTTCAGCTTTACAAAACTGATTTTCAAAGGACATGCCAGGACAGAATAGAAAAGTCTTAGTCCAAGTCTTCTGGAGATGCAAAGCTCCATTACTATTTGATATCAACCAAAAGAATATATTTGTACAATTATTCTTTCATATATTTATCCTTAAAATTTCCTGTGACAACTTACATGGATGACTGCTTCTCCTCTGCACTTCAAGTTCTATGGTAATTAATTATCTCTTGACAATTAGTCATTTTGTATATAGGTCTTATCTCACTCCAATTGTTCCTTATGAGGTTTTTATATGAATCAAGTTACATTTAAGATAGAATGGTATATTAAAGAGATTACACTTATATCTGGTAAAACAAAGGCTCTCCTAAGGAAATAACCACTTCATCATGTGATGTATCAGGTATTATGCCTGCTGCAAGTAACCTTGTATTCAACAATTACTATAAAACTCTACCTCCATGAAAATAAATGTGGAAAAATACATTGAGAAAGTTATAATCCTAAAAATTCTTATTCTTGGGAATATTTAATGAAATTATTCTTGTAAAATGTTCATTTTAAGTTATTACAGTGAGAGTTTACTGGAGATGATTTTACATACCTTGGACTTGAGGGAACCTCCCCAATTTTCATCCACAAACTTCAAGAATAGCACCTGCATAAAGCTGCAAAAGGAAAAAAACAAGAATCTAAAAAACTGGTATAATCTTTATTTTTAAGATTTCATTTATTTTGGAAACAGAGAGACAGCACAAGCGGGAGTGGGAGGGAAAATGAGAATCTTTCAAGCAGACTCTGCACTGAGCATGGAGCCTGATGTGGGGATCGATCTCATGACCCTGAGATCATGACCTGAGCTGAAATCAAGAGTTGGAAGCTTAATCAACTGAGCCACCCAGATGCTCCCTGTTATAATTTTTAAAATATAGTTATTTCACAGCATAACTATTAAACATAGAGTCTAATGTTAGGAGTTGGAGAGAACTATGTAGTTCTAGGCCGACTGAAGAGGAGATAGAGGCCCAAGGATATTAAATGATTGAGGAATTTAAGCCCTACTTGGAAAAAGACTGAAGGAGATGTGTTGAATTGACCATGATTTGAACTGGTAGAGTTTTAGAATGCTAGACTGAAGATAGGTTTGTATTCATCTATCCAACATAGATACTTAAGGAGAATTCTTCCTGGTTGCTGTTAAAATTAAGCAGTCACGGTTTTAAAACAAAACCCCAACACCTTTAAAAAGTAATTATAATATACAGTACGTAAAGATACTAGAAAACCAGTAAAATCTCATTAGAAAGAATTTTTGTTAAAGATTTATTTAGAGAGAAAGAGCAAGAATGCATGTGCACCCTCAGAGGGAAGGGAGAGAGGGACCCTAGATGGGGCTCTATTTTATGAACCATGAGATCAATACCTGAGCCAAACCAAGCATGGATGCTTAACTGATTGAGCCACCTAGATGCCCCTCGTTAGAAAGAATTTAAATGCAAATACTTTCCTTTAATGAAATTCACTTGAAATGAATTAAATGATAAATATTGCTTTTCTAGCTATTTAGAACCTACACAATCTCTTTCAGAGTAAAAGCTCATTATAAAAAACTCCATTGCAAATATTTTACTGCAATGAATTCAGCTGAAATGGATTCGATGGTAAACATCACTTGTTTTCAGCTGTAGAGCCTGCCCATTCTTTTTGCAGTAACATGGGGATCCTAAGGCTCTAAGAAATGGCAGGCAATTCTAAGAACATACTGTATCCATTTTATTTCTTGTTAGCTTTTACACTTTTTTTATTGTAGGTCCAAAAGCTAAAGATGGATTTTACTTTTTAAGTTCTAAAATAGCATAAATATCAATGCACTATGTACTATGATTATTTTAAACATTTTGGAAATATAAAAAAGCAGAGTAGAAATTCGAAATTTACTTTATCCAAGAGATAATGAATTTTTAAAAAACATTTTGGAGATCCTGAGCTAGATCAATAGTTGTGAAATTTTTGAGGGTCACAGGTACTTTTGAGAATCTGATGAATTTTTGCTTTGAGACTATTCATGGACTCTCTGAAACCACTGATGGATTTCAGATGAAGAGCTCTGATATCTCCAAAGATTTTCTGCAGCATTAATAATTTGATATTAGGTTAATCTGATTTTATGCAGTAAGTTACTTCTGAAGATTTAGTCAATCTTGTTAGACAAGCTTCCAGAATATCTTTAAAAATATCAGGCCATATTACCAATGAGGTCACAAAAAGATGTTCACCATCACTAATCATTAGGGAAATGCAAATCAAAACCACAATGAACTACCATTCCACACTAGATAGGATGCCTGTTATTAAAAACAACACAAATGCAGCAAAGTGGTGGTGGGGATGTGGAAAGATTAGAACTCTTGGGCACTGCTGTTGATAATGTAAAATGGACAGCCACTAGGGAAAATAAAATGGTGGTTCCTTAAAAAATTAAAAATAGAATTATATGATTCAGCAATTTCCACTTCTAGCCAGAAGTTAGAAGCAACCCAAATGTCTATTGACAGAAGGACAAACATTATATGGTCTCATTCATTTGGGGAATATAAAAAAATAGTGAAAGGGAATAAAGGGGAAAGGAGAAAAAAGGAGTGGGAAATATCAGAAAGGGAGACAGAACATGAAAGACTCTGGGAAACGAACTAGGGGTGGTGGAAGGTGAGGTGGGCGAGGGGTGGGGGGTGACTGGGTGACGGGCCCTGAGGTGGGCACTTGATGGGATGAGCTGGGTGTTATTCTATATGTTGGCAAATTGAACACCAATAAAAAATAAATTTATAAAAAAAATCCTAAAAATGTATTCTTTAATAAATAGGCAGCTCAGATGGGACAATCAAAACTTTTGTTGATTTCCTACCCAGTTCAGGTACTTTCTGCAGAATTTTGTTCCTACAATGTACTATAAGTATTATGTAACTTAACAGTGGAAAGGAAATGTCTTATTTATCATAACTACCCTAGAAGTAGACAAAGCTTCTCAATGTATGTTTGCTGAATGGAGAGAATTATTCATTTAACAGAATTAAATACCTCTTTTTTCATTACATAACTTTAAAACTATTTCAAGTTCCTTTGACATACTTGTAGAGTACATTGTGCTTAATTTCAGTCTAGGGTAAAGAAAAAGAAAATTTATTGCAGAGCTGCCTAAGAGTATTAATATCAAATTCTCAAAGCATTAATTTGAGTTACTAGTTGGCATTTTACTTACGAGTTTGTGGTGTTCATAGAAAAACACTGGTTATTCCTCGTAAATAATTTACAAATTATGATAAATTTTTGGTGACTTATACTGATAAGCATCTTTGGCATCACACAAATTCACATAAGAAAGAAAATATGTGCTATTTTTAATAGGAATTCTCTAGGGTATAAAGTATGAAAGAGTTAAAAAATGTTACACTTGTAATTCCTTGACTCTTTCCCTTAGCATTTGGTCTTTTTAAAGTAACATCACTGCCATAGAAAAAATGCTGACCCTCAACATTTGCAGAAAACTACTCAATGGAAAAGAAATAAAAAAACTATGTAACTTTTATACAGCAAGCTTATTATTATTTTTTAATACCAAATTGGTAGGCCTCTTTTTTGTATGCCTCACAGGAGCTCATTTGTATAGACAATCTAACTCCAGGCACTAGTAGGACCTTATTCCATTATATTATACTAACCCAAATAATTTAAATGGAAACACATGGACATATTTAGAAAAATATACAAATGATATGAAAAATGGCATTCTTTTCCCCCTTAGGAGTCCATACCAATTTCCACATAAGTTATGATTAATAGATTTTCCTAAACTTTCTAAACCATCCTCCTGGTAGAAAGCAAAAATATCTAACTGCTTCAGCTCATAACTGATTTGCCTTATTAGTAAACAATGACTTCTGAATTCCTTAATTTCCACCTCATTTAAAAATAAGCGGTTTTTATAATTGAAGTATAATTAACAGTATTATATTCGTTTCAGGTGTACAACATAGTGGTTCATTGATTCTACACATTCAGTGCTCAAGATAAGTGTACTGTTACTCCCCTTTATCTATTTTAGCCATTCCCTTTATCTATTTCAGCCAACAAACACCAGTTTGTTCTCTGTATTTGAGCCTGTTTGTCTTTTTTCTTTGTTCATTCATTTTCTTTCTTAAATTCTACAGGAGTGAAATAATATGGCATTTATCTTTAACTTATTTCACTTAGCATTATATCCTCCAGATCTATCAATATTGTAGTAAACGGCAAGATTTCTTTTTTTATGGTTGAGTAATATTCCACTTTGGGTGTATGCATATACATATACATCTTTACCCATTCACCTAACAATGGACACTGGGGTTGCTTCCATATCTGGTAATGCTGTAATAAATACAGGAGAGCATATGCCTCTTAGAGTTAGTGTTTTTATTTTCTTTGGGTAAATAGTAGTGAGATCACTGGATCATATGGTAATTCTATTTTTAATTTTGGGGGAAACTCCATACTGTTTTCCACAGTGGCTACACCAATCTGCATTCCCATCAACAGAGCATGAGGGTTCTTTTCCTCCATATATCTGCCAACACTTGTTATTTCCAACAAGAAGATATAAAAATTATTAATATCTATGCACCCAACATAGAAGCACCTAAGTCCATAAAGCAATTCTTTTAAAAATATTTATTATTTATTTGAGAGAAAGAGAGAGAGAGACAGACAGACAGCATGACCGGCAGACTTTCCACTGAGCAGGGATTCCAATGTAGGACTCAGTCCCAGGACCCTGGGTATCATGACCTGAGCCAAAGGCAGACACTTAACTGAGTCACCCAGATGTCCCTAAAAAAGCAATTATTAGCAGACATAAAGGAAAAAACTGACAGTAATACAATTATAGTAGGGAACTTTAACACCCCACTTATATCAATGTATACATTAGCCAGGTAGAAACTCAATAAGGGGGCAGCCCGGGTGGGTGGCTCAGCAGTGTAGCGCCACCTTCAGTCCAGGGTGTGATCCTGGAGACCCGGGATGGAGTCCCATGTTGGGTTCCCAGCATGGAACCTGCTTCTCACTCTACCTGTGTCTCTGCCTCGCTCTCTCTCTCTGTGCCTCTCATGAATAAATAAATAAAATCTTAAAAAAAAAAAAAAAAAGTTAACAAGGAAACAGTAGCTATGAATGACACATTAGACCACATGGGCCTAATAGATGTTTTCAGAACATTCCATGCAAACATAGAGGAATATACATTCTATTTTTTTTAATTTAGAAATTTTATTTTTTTTGAGAGAGCATGAAGGGGAGGGGCAGAGGGAGAATAAGAGACAAAATTTCAAGCAGATTCTGTGCCAGGTGCTGAACCCAATGTGGGACTGATTCCCATGACCTTGAGGTCACTACCTGAGCCAAAATCAAAGTCAGATGCTTAACTGACTAAGCCACCCAGGAGCTACACATTCTTTTCAAGTGCGGATGGAACATCCTCCACAAACGATCACATGTTAAGCCACAAGCAAGTCCAAATAAATTAAAAAAGACTGATATATCATGCATCTTTTCTGACCACAATGGGATGAAAATCACTCAAGAAAAAATGTGGAAAGAACACAAATACATGGAGGCTAAATAACATGCTACTAAACAAAGAATGGGTCTACTAAGAAATCAAAGACTATATCAAAAGATAAATGGAGGCAAGTGAAAATGAAAACACAATGATCCAAAATTTTGGGGATATGGCAAAAAATGTTATAAGAGGGAAGAACACAACAATATAGGCCTACCTCAAGAAACAAGAAAAATCTCAAACAACTTAACCTTAAACCTAAAGGAGATAGAAAAATAAGAAATAAAGCCCAAAGACAGTAACAGGAAAGAAATAATACAGACTGGATCAGAAATAAATACATGGAGGGCAGCCCCGGTGGCTCAGTGGTTTAGCGCTGCCTTCAGCCTGGGGTGTGATCCTGGAGACCCGGGATCAAGTCCCACGTTGGGTTCCCTGCATGAAGCCTACTTCTCTCTCTCTCTCTCTTTGCCATGAATAAATAAAATCTTAAAAAAAAAAAAAGAAATAAATACATGGAGATTAAAAACCCAATAGAACAGACCACTGAAATCAGGAGCTGGTTCTTTGAAAAGATAAAATTGGTAAATCTTTAGCCAGACTCATAAAAAAAAATAAAAAATAAAAAAAAAAAGACTCAAAATCAGAAGAGCAGGAGAAATAACAAGAGATTATTATGAAAAATGATAAAATAAATTGGACAATCTAGAGGAATAAATTTCTAGAAATATAGAACTGAATCAGTAAGAGACAGAAAATTTGAACAGACCAATTACTAGCAATGAAACTGAATCCATATTCAAAAAACTTCTAAGAAACAAGGCCAGGACCAGATGGCTTTACAGATGAATTCTACCAAACATTTAAAAAATTAATAACTATTCCTCTAGAAATAATCCAAAAAACCGAAGAGGGAGACCTTCCAAATTCACTCAATGACACTAGCATTACCCTGATACCAAAACCAGATAAAGACACTACTGAAAAAGAAAACTACAGACCAGTATCTCTGATGGCCATACATGCAAAAATCCTCAAGATATTAGCAAACTGAATTCAACAGTACATTAAAAAAAATTATTCACCATGATCAAGAGGGATGTATTCCAGGAATACAAGGGTGATTGGATATTCACAAATAAATCAATGTGACCCACCACATTCACAAAATGATGGATAAAAACCGTATGATCATCTCAATATGCAAAAATAGCATAACAAAAATAGTATAACATCCATTCATGATAAAAACTCTAAGATGTAGATTTAGAGGAAACATACCTTAGGCCATGTATAATAATTTTTTCCCTCTTATACGAACCTGTCCAACCCCTTGTTTTAAAATCTTAGTTTGGGCTTATAATGAAGTTTTCATATACAGCAAACAGCCAAAAGCGGAATTTTATGGTGATAATTTTGCTGTAATTAAAGTAAAACTATGTGGCTATAAAATGGTTCGATTAACAGGTAAGACAAAAAAAAAAAAAAAAAAAAGTGCAGTTTCTCACCAGGTAACGGGGATTACAAAAGAAGTTAATTTTTAAACACTGAACTAACACTTTTGAGTTAGCAAATTTTCTGAATTTGAGAGAAGGCATTGCATTTGTTAACTTTTACTGCCATCATATCACCACCACAAATCTATAAACTTGCTTAATGTCAGAGCAATTAAATCAGGATACTTGGGGATAAGATCCAGGTATGAATACTTTAATTACTATTATTACTTTTAAAGTGGGTTAGCTTTAAAAGTGATTGTAATGAACAGCCAAGGATGAGAATCACTGCCTTGGACTACACTCAAGTATTAATAATGCAAAAATTGCAATAAAAACAGTAAGCTTTTGCTCAAAAGACTAACCAATTCATACTGTTTTCTTCCCTTATGAAACATTGCTTATAGGCATACATTCTTATTTTCGAAATCCTCATTTAAAGGCAAAACTTTAGTATTATTAAAATTCAGTAGCACTATCAGAAGAAACTTTCAATATGAAGTAGCAATATGAAGAAAATGCTCTAATGTTATGCAAACCAAAGGAAAAATTTTAACTGCTGAATAGAATTCAGATATGGGGAGTAACTATTTTATAGGCCTACTGAAGGCTTGCTCTTAAATGTAGGAATTTTAAAATAAGGAAGTATGGCTATAACATAATGAAAGTAGAGATATTACTGAGAGCTCTTAAATAAAAATGATCATGATGTACACAAATATATAAGTGAGCCATTCTTCCAAACATTAATTGCATCCAGTGTAATTTCTTAAAACTGACTTTACTCCTTTTATATAGTAGAAAAATACATGATGCTGAAACAATTTTTAGCAAAATTTGGCTAGTTAATTCTCAGGGAAAATGTTTTCAACCAAGACTATGTTTAGCGATCTGCTGACGTCTTAAATTTTAATTCATTATTCATCATCAAATCATTCCCATGTTTTTTGGTATTTCTAAAAGTGCATAGAGTGCCAGAAGCAACAAGCTACAATTACACATGGACATTAGGGTACTACATTTTCTGAGATCTAGTAGTAAAGCTTTTGTCAAGATTTCACTTCAAGTGAAGCAGCAGACGTATAAAGCAACTGGTTTATATGCTGACACTTCCATACACTTGGACTAATGGCATTCTTGCAAAGGAACAATGAATGACTATGGGGGATTATGGGAATAAGTTCAGTTTTTACAATTTTAGCAAATGAAGTTGGTAAATATAATTCTCTAATATTATATCCCTAAGATTACACTATTTTTAGGTGTTTTCTAATGAACTCTGAAAATACAAAGCAACGACTATGTCTAAGGAAGCTAAGTTTAAAGCTTATTCTACTACACTATGAAAGTACTATTCATTTTTATATATTTGGTACCTGCCTTGAGATTGAGAAAGCTACCAAATAAGCAAGGTAACATCTACTTTAAGTTTTAAGAAAGTAGGAATACACTAGGAGACTCTTAAGATAAAATCACTGCTCCATTAAGACGCTCAACGAAAATTATTAAAAATACAACAAAATGAAACAAAAAAACCAAGAAACAAAATGTTTCTTTGACATCACCACATTCTAAATTAGACCATTCCAACTATGAAATCTGAGGGAAAACAGAAAAAAGGTTTCTTTCATTATTGTGATGAATAACAGAATTTGTGTGTATGTACTTAAAAAGAATTTCATAACCATGAGTTAGGACTGTAATGATTAGACTTTCACCTGAAAAGAAATATACTCAAAGATACAACCCCCTCCTCATTTATATTTTATTTACGGTATGAATAACCCAGGGTCATCATCTGGGAACAATGCATTCAATTCGAGTGATATCTAGACTGTCAGCTTGAATATCTTAGTAGTTTTAAAATAAAACCAACTAGCCCATTGGTAATAAGTATAAGTGTTTTTAGAAAATGGCAAACTATTTAGTATATTAGTACTCAATAAATAAAAATCCAATGTCTTTTTACTCCTAAATGTTTGAAAACTACAACCTATTTTCCTCTTAATTTGAAAAATTGAGATCCAGACAAAATATGGCTCAACACCCAAACATTCAATAGCCTCAAAAATAGAAAAGGGTGCTATTACATGGCAGCAAAAGCTGCCTTTCAATTCAGTTGTGTTAGCGTTATTACCACGCCAAAATTGAAGATTATTTGTCCCACAATGGGTAATTATGATCATCTTTAAGAAAGGTTGCAAATGTCTGAAATAAAAAAAAAATCAGCCAGCACAAATTATATTATGGTTGTTCTCTATTGAAACTAAAGAAGGTAATCACCTAATATATACTAAGATACAAAAAGAAAGCTATAATCAAAAGCTTAAATATCTTACACATTAAGGTGGCAAGAGGAAAGCAGAACAAAAGACACTAGAGGCTGTTCCACACATTTTCATTTTTTGCCCACTTTTTGACAAGCACACTGTCAATTTTAGAATTCGTTATGGTACCCAGATAAGCTATGGTGTTTTAAATTAAAACTTTCAACACTTATTTCTTCAAAAGGAAACTGAAAAGGCAGTCTGTACCTGAAGGGTAAGCTTCTATGAAAACTCATTCTCTTTACTGCTGCTCCACCCATCTTCCACCATTGCCTTACTGGGCTACCCTACCTTGTAACTAGCTAGTCTACTGTAGCCTTCTTTCCTTGAGGCTACCAGTTTCTCAAGCTTCTTTACTCATCCCTTCCCCTTTCCAATACAGTAAATCTATAAATCCTGAAGGTTTTATTACCTACATCTGTTTCAGATCTGTCCTTTCTCTGTTTTTACTACGAATATGTTGGCTTAAGCCCTTTTATCTTGCCTCTAGAAAACAGCAATAAGTTATTTTTTCAGCAACAGTAGTCCCCTCTGTTGTATCAACTATCCTTCACACCAACAATAAAATTCATTGAAATACAAATTTGATGCTAGTTCATTGTTTATAATCTATTAATTTTGTCCCCTGCCTATAGGATGGTCCAAAGTTCTTATCAAGGCACACAGGCACTACCATCCTATGTCACATGGCTATCTTTTTCACAACTTTGCCTTTTCATTAACTTTTCCTTCTGCCAGAGATGATTTTCTCCTAATTATTTTCCAAGTTAGCAGCAACAGTAACTTTTACATAAGTGGTGGTATTTACCCCATCTGTCAAAAGGTTGTACGACTCTTTTGTGTGCTTTCAGAGCACTTGAGTGTGTGTGTATATATATATTTAAAATATATATACATTTAAAATATTTTATTTAATCATGAGAGACAGAAGAGGCAGAGATACAGGCAGAGAGAGAGGCAGGCTTCATGCAGGGAGCCCGACGTGGTACTAGATCCTGGGTCTCCAGGACCACACCCTGGGCCTAAGGCAGGCGCTATACCACTGAGCCACTCAGGATGCCCCCTGAGTATATTTTGTTAACAGCACATTTCTCACTGGATTCTTTAAAGAAACCAATTCTATTTGGAAATAATAAAGAAACTGTACAAAAAGGTATAAAATAAGAAGTAAAAAAGTTCCTTTGCCTCCCACCTGCCACTCAACTTTTTAACTTTTTTTAGTTCTTCCGTTGGTCACTTCCATAATGATTAAATGTGGTTATAGCTATAGTTCTGAATACATCAACTTTAAGAGATTTGTCGATTCTGTCCTCTTTTCAACTTTTATTTTATTTCTAATTCTTTTAGTGGTCATCTCCAAAGCACTGGATATTATGTTTTAGCCTAATAAAATATCTTGCCAACTGGATTCTATTTCCATGTCTATTTCTTCTACTTGACTCCTTGGGGACAATGACCATTTATTTTGACATTCTCAAAGCCTATATCAAGAAGAAATACTTAGTGTATAAATAAAGTCTATTTTGACTCTGAGGTTGGTATGTCTAGGAAATCAGTTGTAAAGCAGCAGGGACATAGACTATGAATTACTTTAAGGGTTTAAATATTATAATCTGCAAATGTGATAAAATGTTTTAACACGCTTAGATAGAATCTTGATTCTATTTTGTAAATACCTAAAAAAACCTTAACATTTTAAACTTAAAGATACAGGAAATGCCATAATTAGAAAATGTTAAAAAACTAAGTATTTTTAGTTCAATAATGACACAATATATTTTAAGATTTTTGCTACATAAATATAATACATATATTTATAACCATTTACTAGCTGAATGACTTTAGGTAAAATCTATATGCCTTAGACTCAAGGCAGTCTATGCCTTAGACTTTATATTAATTTATATAAAGGACTTGGAACGGTGCCTTCATATAATAACAAATGGTAGCGGCTATTATCAAGTAAATATTTGTGTTGCTATGCAGGAGTCTTGATTCTTTCACTGAATTAGAACTGTTGCCAAACATTATTCACGTCTTTAAAAAAAGCTCCTTTGTGAATGTTTTAATATTATAATTAGAGTAATCTGTTAAGACTTACATTTTTGTTTCCTTTGAAGAAATCAGTTCGTGTATTGATGCTAGAGACACTACAAAAGCTATTTTAAGCAACTGTGAAATTTCTTTAGTGACTACAATTTCACGCACAGTTAGCTTAACCTCCAATTCATCCTTCTATGTTTTACAAGCCAGTAGCATCTCTACCAGTAGTAGATAGGCTAAAGCTTAACAGATGCCACTTTCTTGAATAACGCTGCTTCAGCTGACTTCTAAATTACTCTGATTTGGCTACAGATTTTCCATGTAAATTGAATAGAACTAAATGTTTTGATGTTCTTTTACCTGAATTATGAAATACTATGTGGCTTATTTAAAATGTTTGGGCCTTAAATAAGCCAAATTTGTTAATATAACCTCAAAAAAACCACCAAAGAATGGGAGTCACTAAGATCTAAGGTAAACTGAAGAATAAAAATTTAATAATTTAAAATAAAAACTAGTGATGGAATTGTGTTAACTATAAATGCAAAAAGTACCTTCAAAAAGTCAGTCTGGTGTTTTATATTTAACTCATTAGTTTTCTTTCAGTACATCTGTTAAGTAGATATTACTATTCACATTTTCAAAATGAGAGCCAAAATAGAATAGAGGTTTAAAAACTTGGGGTTCTGGAGTCCTACAGACTTGAGAGGAAGCCAGGTTGTGGCAACTAATTGCTTGGGTAACTTTGGATAGATAACACCCTAGTTTCCTCTGTTAAATAATAGTAGTATTACATTATAGAGTTTTTGTGAGAATTAAATAATGTAGGTAAGATACTGTAGCATATAACCAAGACACAATAAACACTCAAAGGTGAGTCAATGTAATTACTACAACAAAACTGAAGATTCCAGAGTAATTTGCTAACTCAAAGTCACGAAACTAGTAGCTAAGATAAAAATTCAACTCTTTCAAAAACTTTTATAAACAGAGAGAAGAGGACAAATTTCTAATAAACTATACTTATATTAATACTTCGTCTCTATGGTCTCTGGCTTGCTAGGAATGCATGTAAATGTGAAGGAAGAGTATTATATACATAGAAAATGGCCATGCTACTATATAAAGTGAGTCAATTAGCATTAGTCTAACTCCAATTAGGTAATGGGGTGGGAAATGGAAGAGACCTAAATATATTCTTAAAATTATTTTATGCAATACTTAGGTCCATTTATTTAAATATAGTGTAATACAATCATTCTCAAAGATAAATATTTTTTATTATCAGAGTAGTATATTTTTAAGTGAAAATAAAAGCCTTTTATAAACAACTTGAACTTTGGGCTATTTTCCAGAACCAGTTATGGTATAATTTAGGGACCTGCAGCCTTGGCTTCTACTTGTACTCTGTGAATGAGACCAAGATGTTCCAAAATTCAAACAAAAGAAACCTTTTCTAAATCTGTAGAGTTAAAAAAAAAAAAAAAAATCACTTTTAAGCTTTTCTCTTCCAAAATTTTCTTAAACCTTCGAAATCTGTTACCATGTATTAGAATAAAATGGTAAGCAGCAGAGGAATGTTAGTAGGAAAACAGATTGTAATTAGTCTGATAACTTGCTTTTTTTCACAAAGTGATCATTTTATATTACAAACTGAGTTTAATTTACTTTCTGTTATAATGTTATTTTGGGTTTCAAAGAAGTTTCGTAGCTTTAACCTGATGTGTCATCTGAAAATGTTTGAAAACTAGTAATATACTTTATTCTAAACTGACTTTAAAAAAAGAGTCTCATTCAATTTCTGGAATAGGTTATATATATATATATATATATATATAATTTTTTTTTTGAGAGAAAGCACGTGAGCAAGCACACATGCATGCCCACATGTGTGAGTAGAGAGTGGGGTGAGTAGGAAGGAGAGGGTGAGAGAGAATCTTAAGCACGCTCCATGCCCAGCACGAGCCCAAAGCAGGACTCCATCTCACGATCCTGAGATCATAACCTGAGCTGAAATCAAGAGTCAGATGCTTAACCAACTGAAGCACCCAGGTGCCCTTGTTTTGAAATTTTTTAGTAAAATCCTTTCTCTCCAAATGCAATTTTCATATGCATTTGAAAATGATCAGAATGGTACATATTTTTAAAATTCATTTTTGTGATATTTTTCTTATTAAAATATGCCAATCAGTAGGACTCAAAAATCTGAAATCTAGTTACGTCCAGCATAATTTATTTTGTTCCACATAAACATAGAAAAAGTAGTTGTGAATGGTCAAAGTTTTCAAACTACTAATTCATATTAGTAGTTCTTATTATCAACTTCTTGCAAGATACATCAATGAAGGGAAACAAAATCAAAAATGAATTATTGGGACTTAAGATAAAAAGCTTCTGCACAGCAAAAGAAACAGTCAACAAAACTAAAAGACAATCTACATAATGGGAGAAGATATTTGCAAATGACATATCAAATAAAGGGCTAGTATCCAAGATCTATAAAGAACTTATTAAACTCAACAGCAAAGAAACAAACAATCCAATCATGAAACTGTTCTTGATTCAACTGATTCAGGAGCTTGAAAGTGGAGGAACAAAATTTTGTTCCAAAATTTTAACACTGGCAAGTGTATTAGTTCATGCTGTATCTCTTATCTATTTTTTTTATCCTACTTTGCCAACAATAATTATTATTCTATTCTCAGAGTCCCCTAAATTTTTTATTATTATTTTTTAAATCAACAAATCAGATAACTACCACCAGCCCCAACTATCTACCTAGAATTTATTACATGCCAGGGATTATTCTAAGCAGTATATATATATTAACTTGTTTAAGCATCATAACTACTCTATGAGAGAGTAACTATCATTATCTCCAATTTATAAATAAGGAAACAGACACAGAGTGATCAAGTAATTTGTCAAGATTGTCAGCTAAATAGCAAAAAAAACTTTCTGAACCTAGTCTGATTCCAGAGCCTGTGCTCTTAATTACTCTCAATTCTCTCCTGATACAATCAAGACTGAATGAAGAGCAAATTAAGTTGAAATCATTTGCTTATTGGTTCAGATTTCTGACTAATTCAGCTAAGTCCATTTTTTTCTCAGAAGGTACTCTGGTTTTGTTGCTAGCCAAACCTTCAGAATTGATAGCTCACAGATAAGATAGGTATTAATGTGAAAGAATAAGGAGTACTAAAAATCAGCTAAATAATTCGTAATTATTTAATTAAATAATAACTACAGAAAAATATTTCAAAAGCAAAAGGAAAACAGGGGGACTATAAGAATCTCGAATCTAGATCTTAAAGAGAACATGTACTAGGTTAAGGAAATAAGAACATACAATTAAGGAGAAATAGAAAAGTTCTATAATAACTATGTCCAGAAGAAGCTGAAATCATTAAGATATGAAAGCCTTAAATGAATGAGGAGATAGAAAAAAGCTCCAAGCTGTCTTAAGTTCAAGTTCACAGAACTAACTGGAAAGATGATAAAAAGATGAGAAAAATAGCCCATCTATTGAAACACTACATTTAATCTTATAAATCTTAGATGTTAAAAAAAATAAATCTTAGAAGTTAAAAAAATTCTTAACAAAAAGAAATATTTGATTTATGCTTATCTCCAGGAAAAATCCCAGGAAACTTTTAATCTGACAGTCATATACTGTTTGAAAAAGTATTAAAGTTAGCAGTCAGATTGCAATCACTCAAAATCTGTGTTAAAAAAATTAACATCTTTTTGGATATATTTGGGATGCCTGCAATATCCTTATAAATTACAAATGAGATACACATTTAGATGAATAATTAAAAACATTATTGATAACTGCCAACAAAGAGAAATCTTACTTATATTCAGTATATACAACTGAAATATATGAAAAAGGTCTTTCACAAGTGTCTGCAAAGTTCATGTATTTTTAACATATATACATATACATATATATATTTAAATCACCTTTTTTATGTTTTTCAGTAGTTGATCATAGTTGATCAAGTTACTTCCTGGCCTTACAAACTTCCATGGCTCCCATTCCCTCAAGATAAAACATTCAGACCTCTTAGCATAACTTGTGAGACTCATGATGTCCTGGTTCCAGCTTGCCTGTCTGGATTCATCACTTGCCACCTTGCTCTCTGGGTCCCAGTCTCCTATATCCAGAGATGCCACTTTGATTTCCTTTTCTTCTGCCCACATGGGTACATTTTCTGTCAATTCTCAACTTAGATTTCACTTCCTCCAAGCTTTGTTCCCCTTTCTGCTAGCGTACCACACCTATCGCTCTGGGCTTACCGGCCTGCTTACTGGTCTATATCCCCACTACACTGTAAGCTCTTGAGGGCAGGGACTGCCCTTCAATTTTTTTTTTTTTTTTTTTTTTTAAAGATTTGAGAGAAAGAGAGAGAGAGAATATCTCAATCTGGCCGTGCTGAGCACATGACCAAAGCTCAAATCAAGAGGCAGATGCTTAGCCACCCAAGCACTCCATGCCCTTCAATTTTTGAATCAACAATGCCTGGCTTGGTGCCTGGTATTACAGTAAATGTTTAATGAAAAAAAAACAAAAAAACAAAGAAACACCTTTCCAACTTGTTCTTAGTAAAAACAGCCTCATTCAAGGACAAAAACTTATGAAATACTATATGCTCAAGGCTGGGGATTCAGAAATAAACTGTCCTAGACTTCAAAGAGCATAATTTATGGGAAGAGAATTATGGGAATTTATGGGAAGAGAACAATAGATACAGTAGAATGAAGGTAAGTGCATATCAAGGTATCCTCAATGCTTTGGGAATACAGAGGTATAGTTAATCTGGGAGTACTAGTGGTGGAGAGCTGAGGGAGTTGAAACTAGAAGCCTTCACAGAAGCATGGATACTTGAACTAAATCTCTGAAGACAGCTCAAGTAGAAGCTGTTTCGTCATGGGGGGCGGGTAACAGTTATCTATGGGATTGCTTATCTAATATCTGCTCTTTAGGGTTTCATCTGTCTGTACTCCAGTGCAATATTCCACATAGCTGCTGTGGTAGCCAATGGGTCTTACAGTATACATAAATTTTTAAAAATTTTTTCTTCGAAGAATTTACATTCACAATGATTTACACACATACACACATTCAGACATTTTTAATACTGAGTAAAATACATTTACTGAGTAAAAATACTCAGGATCTTTAAAATTTTTAATGTAAGGCACTAGTCTACATATTGCAGATTTTTACTTTTATCAAACTAAGACTAAATTAAACTATGATTTCAAAATTAAGCCTTAAGCTAGGGTGGAGATTAAAAAATGTATATAATGTTATATATGATCATGTACCAATAATGTAGAGAGCAGTACTGCACTGTACACATTAAATCAAGTATTACTTCTATACTTAATTGGCAGCTTGTCCAAAATGCCATACTTTTGTATGTCCAGTAACATTTCTAAATGTTTCTGCCATGTTTTAGTTCCACCATTCACCGGTTCTGTGCAACAGTGTGCTAGCAAATGCTTAATGAGAAGTATGCACATTGTAGAGATGAGGGACAAGGAGTAAAGAATAAACAATGGATACAGCATAAAAGTTTTATTACCATACAGGCTCACTTGTGCCTGCGATAATTGATAATTATTTCAGTTTGTAACCAGTTAGACATATATTAACTGGTAGACTACTTGTCAATGGTTATTTTAAATGCTGAGAACCATCAAGATACTACACAGAGCTCAAGTGATAATTAAAACTGAATGGGAATATAATTTGAGAAGTGTGTGATTCAAGTCTGGTTTGAGCAAAAGTATAACATAAAAATGGTATGCCATGAAGGATTACTGAGGGTAGTTAAGTAAAAATAGCTTTTATATGCACCTGGTTTACAGTTTAGGAATATCTGATATAGGGACTCCTGGGTGGCTCAGTAGTTGAGTGTCTGCCTTCAGCTCAGGATGTGACCCCAGAGTCCCGGGATCAAGATCTGCATCAGGCTCCCCTTGAGGAACCCGCTTCTCCCTCTGCCTATGTCTCTGCCTCTCTCTGTGTCTCTTATGAATTAAAAAAAAAAAAAAAAAAACTAAAAATAAGGAATATCTGATATCACTTAAATGACAGAACCTCTCAATTTACCCTAATTACATGACGTAGTATGTGATAAATACACCTTTATTCAATTCTTTTAAGTTTGGTGTCTCAGGAAATCATTGTTGACTAAGTAGTAGTATGGATCATAGAACAGTATTATGATTAGAAGATGACATACAGATTCCTTTGGCAATTTGTCTCATGTGAATATCTCATTAAAAAAAAACAAGAAAACAACAACAACAAAACCCTTAATCAAGGGAGGGGTCTTACTAAACTAGTTAAGTCCTACATCTTAAATCTATTTAAAATCAAGTTTTTAAACACTCTTTAGATATGACCTTATATGCAACGAAGACTAACTCATATGTATAGAAATCTTCTAAACATGAAAAACGTACCAATAGTATATGTGAATCCAAGAAAATGAAAAACACAGAAGACTTGGAAGCTATTTTTGGGACAGCTGGAATTTCAGGTTCACAATGGAGAAATCAAATATTAAATTATGGTTAAATATTAACATTTTAAAACATTTGCTTATTTTTCTTTTAGAATGATAAAATTATACTTGGTGTTAGAAATAAACCTTTACTACCCAGTAAGATAGAAAAACCTTTACTACCTAGTAAGATAGTTATGAAAAGCCTTATACACTATGACATTTCAAAACAGAATTCAGTATGTACAAGTGAAAGAACATGAAAAGGAAACATAACAGAGTTGCTAACTAACCCCCCCCCCCCCCCCCCAATACAGGGAACTCACTAATTCAGTTTTATGTGGCATATATAAATGATCTTTTCAGGTCATGTCTCTATTTTAAAAAGTGTAGGGGCTTTCGTGAAAAGATTTAAAAATCGAACAAGTTTACTATTAATTTGAACAATGAGACAAAACATAGATTTTATTAGACAGAACTACCTATCCTTGGCTATTTTTAGGTGTTAAAGATGAGATTAAGTGTCTGTAAATATTATTAACAGACCATATTCTTTGTTAACCAGGTAAGTTATAGTTCACTGCCTACAATTCTGTGCCAGGTGGTAGGTGCTATACTTTCATCTCAAATTTCATTTTAAGACTGAGTTCTTATTACAAATGAATAGAAGTGTCTTCATGTGGCCAGAAGTTTAGAAATACTGGATAACTTCAGAATCCAAGCATTCTATAGTAATTTTGCAACCCTTTTGCTAAACAACCATGGTGGAATGGGGTCCTGGTATATAAACCTTAACTTTTCCTTCCCAGTTGCTTTAATTGATCTAGTGGGTCAGATAGAAATCAGTTGACTTTCTAAAATTACAACATGTAAAAGCTAGAGACTTAAGTTGATGAGACAAATTAACATTTCACCTTATCTCAACTACACCAACTAATGGAAGAGAGATACTAGAAAACGATACCTTTTTTGTTTCAAATTGTGCTTCTTCCTGACAGCATCTTCTGCAGTCAGGATCCAGCTGAAGCAGGTTAAACTGTCCAAGAAGATCACAAGAGCTGCAGAGCAAGTTGCTGGAGAAGCCTAACTCTCTGCAAGCTTCTGATGAAAACTCTGCCCCGAATGTAGACACCTGAAAATAAAATAATGAGAAATAAAACACTATTTCATATTTACATTGTAAAGCTTCCAAGAAAGGAAAACCTAGGGTTGTCAAAATTGAACACAGTAGAGATGAATTACTGAAATGCCTCATTTGGGGACAAATTCTTAATTATTTTTAAACTTTATAACCTTATGAGTCTTTGGCTCTTCCCAATTCCCTGACAAAATTTTTTCTTATTTTCTTAAAAACTTGCCATCTTTCAGCTTAGCTGAAATCTGAATTAACAAAAACATAATAGTTTATGGTACATATATTGCATATAAAAAACTTTATTAGACATTTAGAATTTTTTTGAAAAGGAATTTCCTTATGAAGAAAAATTCCCATGTCATTTTAAGAACTTAGCACCTGTTGATGTGGGCCTATGGAGTAACATTAACCTCTAGGTCTCTACCACATCCTACATACTTATCTTCACTAACATCTGGCAGGGGGAAGGGCGAGGAAGAGAATGGAGTGAGAAGAGCAGGAACGCGTCAGAAATAAAACTTTGGAGTGTAGGTACCAGCTCCACCGTTTATAAACTGTGTGACCCTGGGCAAGATAACCTCCCTTGGCTTTGATTTCCTCACGGATAAAGCACGGGGCAATAATTCTTACATAAAGTAGATTGCAGTAAAGATGAATGAAATGACTTAAGCAAGCAATCGGAACGACTGGCAAAAGCAGGCTTTCAAAAATATCTGTTCTGTTCCCTTGTCCATTCTTTCATGCATGTCTCTGTAATACAGTATACCTTCATCTAAGGTCAATCTCTCTACCCAAGCTTGGGAATCTATCTTCTGCCATTTCCACAGGGATTTAATTTAATCGGTAACTCAATTCTTCAATGTATTCAAGCCTCATGGTTCTAATTGCTCTCACCACATTCTGCCATTTCTGAATTGTTACTATAGTCTAGCTTCTGATCCAACCACTCTACTCAACTCGCCAAAAATCACTAGATGGTAAGGGACTCAAAACTATTCTAGCTCCAGCTGTTCCTTCCAAGGGCTGTCCTCCTTAAGTGCTGCTGTTTCTCATTTCTATTTTTGGCTCTCTTTGCTTTACATATTTTCTATAGATGACTGCATCTTTCCCAAGGCTTCAAATACCCACTTATTGAAAACTCCTCAGTCTTTTGAGTGTCAAACTTCTAAAGCCAACAGCCTAACCGACCTCATTTATATATTCTATTAGCATTGCAAATTCAAAATCTCCAACAGTGAAACTTCTCTTTTCTGCTTAAATCTATTCCTCCCAATGTTATCTGATATTTTAGTAAAATGGCACCATTTTCCCTGACCACCTTGTTGCCCAGGTCAGTCATCTTAGGTTTGTACATTCTTTGCCATTCTCATAAGCAATTAGTTAACAAGTTTTGACAATTCTGTTTCTTAAAGAGCTTTCAAATCATTTTTTTACCTCAGTGGCTTACATGGTCACTGCCAGTCCTAACTTTACTTCTCCAATCCCACCCTACTTTCAGCTATAATGAACTCCTAGAAGAATAAAATTCCTACTCATACAGTTGCTCATACTTTTCCTACATTTAAGACTCCCTTTTCATCTTGTTAACTTCAACTTACATCCAAGAACCTGATCAGATAGTAATTCTATTATGCTTCGGTGGCTAAATCAACTACTCAACTCCGTTATGGCAGCCCAAAAGCAGTCACAGACAATAATAAATGACTGTTTGTGTTCCAATAAAACTTTACAGGAACAGGGCTAGCTGATTTTGGCCCACTAGCTAGTTTGCCAACCTTTTTCTAGACAAACCGGGTAAATAAAAATCCTCACTTTCTGAAAATGTTGATCAACTAACTCATTGGGCTTGTGCTGGTCAATACCCTAATTTGATTCGTTATACATCTTTGATCTTATCTCAGTAATAATGTGGAATGTATGTATATTCAAAATAGATCCCAGTCTTAAGGGAAGCACCTAAGACAGGGCTACTGTATTAGTACTTTGAGTAATTTCTTGATTAGTGATATTAACCTATTTCACAGGTTAATTTGTATTTTCCGAAGATGGCCACACCAATACATACACATCATCCCATATGCTGTTCTTACGATGTGACTGGCAGTTCTCTACTGAGAAGTAGGAGTCTGTTTTTCCTCCCCTTGAATCTGGGCAGGGGCTAGTGACTGATTCTGATGAACAGAGTATAAAAGAAGGGATACAATGAGGTTTTTGAGGGCAGGTCATAAAAAAGGAAACAGCCTCTGAGTGGCTAGTGCTCCTACATGCTGTGTCTCTGCCTCTCTCAGAACACTCACCTTTGGAACTTGGCCATTGTGCTCTAAGGTAACCTAAATTAGAGGGACAACATGGAAAGTCCCATGTAGAGAGCAACTGAAGCTCCCAGCTGACAACCATCATCAATTAGTAGACATACGAATAAAGAACTTCACATTCAGCCCTTTCAGTTGAGATACCATAGAACACACAGCTTTCTTGTGACCTGTCTGAATTGCTGACCCACAGAATCTAAAAGCAAAATAATTGTTTTATACCACTAAATTTTACAGGGGTGTATTTTGCAGCTATGGTAACTAAAACAGGCAATAAAAGTGGAATCATTTTGAAACCACGAACTGCTTAACAATATAAGAAATTGTTATTACCAAAGCATATTTTACAAAACAAAAATCTTGAATGATCATGCAATCATATTATTTGATTTTATTCTGGTATCTATTGAGCACCTTCTGACAGGTGGCATAAATATGCAAAACATGTATTTTGGAGTCTGATGACATCTTGATTCAAATGCCAGCACAGAACAACCTTACTTCTGAATTTTTGAATAGGAATAACTACCATTTATCTTACAGAGTTTTGAAGATTAAAGGAGAAAAAGTACAGGAAACATCTAGTTCTACCCAGGACACTGTGGGTACTTGATAAATGTCTGCATTATTCCCAATTTCCAGTACTTTCAACCCTCTTAAGAACTACAAAACACTACTTATGTTTTAATTATTAGACATGAGATAAGAGAATAAGCGTAGTAGAGATACAAGATTAACTTGAGTTTCATGAGTGAACTACTTCTTTCTGGTCTTCTATCATTAGTTAGTTCTGCAGACTCAGGCTTTGTTTTGGGGGTGGGTAGAGAGAGGGAGCAAGACAATCTTAAGCAGGCTCCACATCCAGCATGAGCCCGACGTGGGGCTCCATCTCACAACCCTGAGATCATGGTCTGAGCCGAACTCAAGTTGGATGCTTTACTAAGCCACCCAGATGCCCCTCAAGGCTTTGAATCTAAGGATACTGGGAAATATTTTTAAGTATTTCACTGATAAATATCAAATATCAAATACTATAGGAGTTCAAAATTGTAAATTATTTCCTGCTCATTTTTTATTACCAAAAAGGAACTGAGTAACACTTAAATGTGCACCTTAATTAAGGCTAAACATTAAAATTTAAAATAATCAGTCACGCTTGTTAAGAAAGATACAGAGTCTAATCCTGACTGGGATAATCATTTAAATTTAATTTCTCCAGTTCAAAGTAGGACTGACAAGCTAAGAGACTCCATTTTCCCCCCCATACATTACTAACTGGTTTATTTTTCTAGTATTATTTCTTTGTAGATTTGGACTGTAGACAGGGAAACTGGATTAGCCATATTGTAACATTATCTTTTCAGGCAGAAGTCTGGTATAGATATATATCCTATTATACATACATATTAGTTGTCTCTTAATTGGTCCTTAATCTCAGAAAACTCATAGGATTCTCATGCAATTGTAAACAGATTTCAAAAATGAGACTAAACCAAACAGATGGGTTTACAGAAGAACCCATGAAAACGAATACCAGAAACATAACCATTACAGCTGGTTCTCACAAAGCACCAGATATTTTGCCACACACTTTCCATCACTATTATTTAATTTTAACCGCTCTATGAAATAGGTTTATCCCCATTTTACAGACAGGGAAACACAGGCTTAGGATAGTTAAGGTAATCAAAGACAACACAGTAAACAGTAGATGGTAGCAACAAGATTCTAATCCTGATCAGCCCTCAAAACCCTTATTATTAACTACTGTATCTCCCAGAATCCTGGATACATCATTATGGTATACACCACTATGAATAATAACAAAAATGCTGGCCATTAGAATTGTGAGGTCCATCGGAACAAGGAATTTAACTTGTGAAGAAGGATGAGGTGTTACATCTCAAGATCAAAGATACAGAGTATTATCCCATATTGCTTCCAGTATATGAATAAATACTATGTAGGAGCTGAAAGAAGACTTGAATACCACTTAGTTTTGGGGTGCTCCTGAGAATCGCTCCGGTAGGATGTTACTTTTCTAATGCTAAAGCATACTCAGAATGCATTTTCAGAATTACTTTATATCCTCCCAGTTGTCACCTCATTGAAATGCTGATGACGATACACTGCTATTAACTTTAAATTAGGGCTACACATGGCACAATGGTAAAAACTTGTTTAGTCTAAGGACTTTGAGGTATAAATCAACAAAAGTAGGGGCTAAGTCCCCTCTCCATCTTGGTAGTTCAACCTCAAGGTGCCAAGAGATTCTCTCATTCTTTTTATTCATGTCAGGTTCCAAAGATTTTTTTTTAAAACACTGCCAACAACATGTTCCACCTGGTCTTTTCCCCTCCCCCACAGACGCACTGTGAAACGCAGTTTTATAACTCTTTAGTATTTTTCCAACAATCCCCCACACTTCCCTTTTCATTCTTAAGGTATTGCCTTATGTTAACACTACTACTCATTACTGAAGAAAGAGAAATAAACCTTGGGGAAGTTAAACTAGTTCAACAAAGGTGAACTGTTCAGGACTCGATTTTTGGAGTCATTTTGTATTTGTGGGAGTGAGTGGGGTTCATCACCAATCTACACAAACTATAGACATCCTAAGGATTCTGATAGCAAGGAACACAAGTCAACTACTTAGGAGGCCATTCACACTGCTGAGGGATGTTTTTTTTACTGAATACATATGAGGCACAATATTAAAAAATACCAAAAAAAGGTCTCTGCACTCCCTTTAAGCTACATTCTTGGCACAGGAGCAGGGCGAGTGGAGGGATACAAAAACACACGCAGAGGCCTGGTGCTGTTAAGATTGTGGATCTGTATAACAGAGGGTAAGACAGGATGATAGAATATGCAAAGGAAGAGAGTATTTCTGACTGCCTATCGGGAAATGGTATGAAATTAAACTTTACATTTTACCTAAACACTTTACTTTAGGCCTGACAGGGAGAATATGGTATGTCAGATATGCTAAAACAAATGACTCCAATTCTTCACCTCTACCTTTTTGGCTCTTGCAGAAGTTCTGGGGATTAAGCCTGGCTAGACAAGTAAGTAACAGGTGAAACAGGCCTTGTTAAGGAAGGTTCAGAACAGATTTCACCTTAAAAGCAACAGGGAACCACTGAAGACTTTTTTTTTTTTTTTTTAAGATTTTATGTATTTGAGAGAGCTAGTGTGAGAGCAAGAGCAGAGGGAGAGGGAGAAGCAGACTCCCTCCTGAGTAGGGAACCAGGAGGGCAGGGTGAGTGGGGTGGTGAGGCTTGATCCCAGGACTCCAGGATCAGGACCTGGGCTGAGGCAGATGCTTAATCAAGGCTGAGCCCCCCGGGCGTCCCACCACTGAAGAATTTTAATAATAATAGATTTAAGTTTCAAAAAGACAACTTTCAATGCATTGTAGAGATTGGATTAGAAAGGGAGAAAATGAAATATGGAACCTGGTTTAAGGAAGCTGTTGTGGGCAAGCAAAATTTTAGGTACTGCTGGTGGATCCAGAATTAAGTGAACTGGCTTGGAGATTTTCAAGGGTTTAATGGTTAATTGGGTTCAGAGAGTGAAGATGACTTTTAAAATGACTACTTACTGGCTTGGGCAATTGGGAAGCTGACAAAGCCAACCATTTAGGTTCTGATAATTAGAAGAGTGAACCAGGAGGCAATTAATGCTAAGGAGAGAAATAATGGTGGTTTGAATGGGGGATTAACATTAAGGACAAGGATCTGAGAGATATTTAGGAAGGAAAGATTGACAAGACTTTGTAACTGCCTGATATGAGACATGTTAAAAAAAAAAAAAAAAGAGTCAAAGATAATACCCAACTCTCTGACTTACATTATGTAGATGGTCACAGTGGTAGATTACCTAATGGTCATAATGCCATTGCAGCTTTTACTCGTTAGGAGTGCTGCTCTGAGACTGCCGTGAAAAGAAGTTGGGTTGGCTTACTGGAGGATGAGAGATCACATGGAAGAGAACCACGTCACCCTTGCTGACAGCAAAGAATGAAGCCAACTTGGACCTTTCAGTTCAGCTGACCTACTAGCTCAACACAGCTCCATAATGAGCCAGAGGAGATCAACAGAGGAACTGTTGACAAATTATGAGAAATTTTATTTTAAGCCACCAAATTTTGGGATGGTTACACATCATTGATAATTAAAGACAGAAAAATCAGGAAAAGTCAATGTAAAATGTTATTCCTTATCTTTGCAAGGTGGTGAACTCAAATTACCTAAGATTGGCAAAAAACAAAAAAAAAAAACAAAAAAAACAAAAAAAAACTACAACAACAAAAAAAACCACATGCACAAAAACAAAAAAACTCCAGTACAAAGTTTAGAGAAGGGTCTTCCAGTAATTTCTAAGGCACCAAATGCCTGAATAACAGAATACCGTAATACTAGAGAAGTTAAAAATCCACCTTTTAGGGGTTGCAGAAACAAAAAGGCACGATCTTCAAACTCTCCGAGGAAAGAAAAGCAGAGGCTGTTTGTAGAGGCCTTCGGTACAGGCCCTAACTCCCTTAAACTTCGCACGAGTTAATGAAACCAGGAATCCTAGGAGAAGAACTTTTCAGAAGGGTCAGCAAAGAGAATACTCGAAGAATTGAGCTGATTCATGAAATGTGTAAAAGCTCCTACACAGTGCCTAGACAAGAACAAGTCATTCACGTAGCAAAACATGGATTGCAACCTTCTCAGGAGGAATTAACCAATATTAATTGTGCACGAGTGAATAGAAAAATAAGACAAAAATCAGCCCTTCCTCATTCAAAGATTAAGAGCGTTATCTGTTGTGTCAGTAAAGAACTACATAGAAACGTTGGTTAACAGTGCCCGACTTTAAACGAGATGAAGGCTAGCATTTAAAAAAATTTTTTTTTTCAAAGATAAATGATGCTCTAGTATCGAGTGGCTCCTTTACTGCAACAACACGGTCTAAAACCACAAACGGCCCTGAAATGCATCCAGCAGCACGTGAATAAGAGAGACCAGAGAGAAAACGCTAACGGTGAAATTAGAGACCACTGACCATTGAAAGGAAAAAAGGAAACAGCAAGTGTAGCCTGGACCAAAGATTTGGTGGTGGTGGTGGGGGGGTGGGGGTTCTTTTAAAATTTCGTAAGTCTTATCACAAGCAACGGTAGTCCCTTGTCCTCTGCCCGTCGGAAAACCATCTTCATTCCTTTCCGGGATTTATTGCCCCCCCCCCCCCCCCCCCGCTGTGCGGTTTACACGTTTTTAGGTGGAACGCTGCAAAAGAGAAGCGCTACTCAAAAGAAGGTTAAGTACTACTCAAGATACTCTGAAGTCAAGAGAAAGCCGCTAGAAGTCGGGAAGCGAGGGGAAGGGGAAGGGGAAGGGAAGCATCAACCCGGGAACGAAGCCACGTCGCCTTCTGGGCGCAGCGGGCGCTAAGGAAGCCCAGTCCTCGCACTCTCCCCAAGCGTGGCTACCAACTCAGGACTGAATGTCTCGTCTTCCCCGGCGCAACAGCCTCCCTCGCTCCGGGCCGCCGCGGAGGTGATGGCCACTCACCGCTTGAAGGACCGCAGCCAGCAGCAGCCGCAGCCGCAGCGCCGGCCGGAGCCGCCCGCCGGGTCCAGGCGCCATCGCTACGCTCGGCCGTCGGCCTGCGGCTGCCCGGAGGACCCCTCCGCTAGGGGCGTCCACTCCGGAGCCTGATCCGAAGCTGGCTGCCAAGGGCCGTTGCCATCAAATCCCCTACTCCGCGGAGACGGCCGTTACCTAAGGGTAAATGGAAGCTTAAAAGGCCGTCACACATCTTTATATTTGAGATGAATATAAAGTCGCCGGGTCCTTTCGAAAACCCCTATCAGGCATTCTGCTAAAGCCCCCAAGTCCGAGCCGCTCCGAGCTCCTTCTTTTCATTCACGACGTTTCGTCCTGCCGCCAGGAAACCCCGCCTTCGCCGGTTTCGGCCGGCCTCCTTCTCCAGGGTTACCCAATCGCAGGCCGATTTGGTTGACACCCCTGGCAAAGGAAACCAACCGGAACACGAACCACGAGCGGAGGCTCCCGGGGTTCTTCGGGCCAATAGGCGCCACGGGACGGGAGCAGGGGGCGGGGCCTCTGGTTGCCGAGCAGCGTACGTGGATGCGTGCGCGTGGAGGCGGAGGGGGATGGGCAAGGGGGCGGAGCCGAGGGCGGCGCAGCCGCAGCCGCAGCGCTGGCGGAGGAGCGCGCGGCCGCGAGCGAAGGAGGGAGGGAAGGAAGGAAGAGAAGGAGGCGGGCGGGCGGGCAGGCGGGCGGGCGGGCGGGCGCGGGGGTCGGGGGCTGAGGCAGTAGGAGAGGCGAGAGCCCGGCAGCCGCTTCGCGCTGTTTGCTGCGCGGGCTTCTGGAGGGGGCGGCCGCCGAGTCGGTCCGGGAGAAGCGGGCACCGGCGGCGTCGGTGCTGGCGCCTGGGGGCGGGGGACCGGGGAGGCGAGAAGGGGGGTCGCTGCGGTGCTTCTCTGGCTGTCGCGCTCTCCTCGCCGTTCTCTCCCGGCTCGGTGGGCTCCCCCGCGGCGTCCGCCTCGCCTCCGGGGCCCCGCTCCCCGCCCCCCGCGGTATGTCTTGATCCCGAGCAGCGGGTTTCATGGGGCTCCTTAGGATTATGATGCCGCCCAAGTTGCAGCTGCTGGCGGTGGTGGCCTTCGCAGTGGCGATGCTCTTCTTGGAGAACCAAATCCAGAACCTGGAGGAGTCCCGATCGAAGCTGGGTAAGCAGCAGAGCCCCTCCGGGGTGAGTGGTGTGCAAGAGGCCGGGCCACAGGGAGGCATTGCAACCGGAGCAAGTGAGGCTTTTTGCGTCTAAACCTGCGATCTGGCTCGGGGGGGTGGGGGCAAGAGGGTGAAAGGGCTTGCAGAGAGAGCTGGGGCTGGGGGCATCGAAAACACAAGCTCTGGGGACGGTGTGAGTCGAGCTGGAGCGGCGTGCTGGGCTCGCGAGGTCGCCAAGGTGGGCTTTCCCGTGCCGAAGGGGGATCAGAAGTCGGCATTCCCCCGGGGGAGGCGGCAGGAGGACGCCGAACTCGCTGGGAGCGGGAACTGCTGCTGGAGGCAGAAACGCGCAGCCTCGGGTGTTTCCTGGAGTCTGCTGAAAGCCGCCCGAGCAGTGTCAGTCCAGGGGTATTCTGATTTGGGATGTGGGCACCTCTGGATACAGGTCCTTGCGGGGGACGGACAGGTTCACCAAGGGATGGATGCTCGGAAATGGAGGGAGATACTGGGAATGATGGGGAGTGAAAGAAATACACTGTAGTGAGTTGCACTCTTGTGCTGGGGGCAGCAAGGGACCACACAACCGACGGGAGAACTGGGCTGCCAAGGTAGGACAGGAAAGCAAATACAAAGCTTCAGCGTGATCCTGAAAGGAGGCATCCTGGCATTTAACTACTTTAAAAAAAAATTTTTTTTTTTTTTTTTTTTTGCGGGGCGGGGGGAAGCTAAATTTCATTAATATTCAGGTTTAAGAATAGGAATATGTATGTACGTGGCCCCCAGGAATGATGTAGTGAGCTTATAGGAGGAGGGAACGCTGAAGGGGAATTGCAGTTAAGACTTAGATTTGTAAAAAAAAAAAAAAAAGAAAAAAAAAAGAAAAAAAAAAGACAAATTTGTGAAAGGAAGAGTAAAATTACACAGTTAATACAGCATATGCTTAAGTAACTAAGGAGTTAACAGTGCTTACTTTAATGAGCGGAGGGGTCTGAAGTGTATAACGTTGGGGTATGAGGTTGTGAACGACCAGCAGAACGCACCGGTAATAGGTCCCATCCAATCAGGAGGGGACTTTGGCATTTGGGAGGCGTTTGGGATGGGGAGGAGGTGTTAAAAGAATGTTTGCGATACACTTTGATTTAAAAATGTACGTGGCATTTAAAAGTCGGCTCAAGAGGCGGTAGTTTGAATATGGAGAAGTAATGCGAAGTGATTTTATGTGTATACGTTCACCTCAGCAGCCTTTGAAATACTTTTTGAGAAGCAAGCACTTAAAATACCAGCAGCAAAATCATTTAGACCAAGTGACAGCCAGAAGCTGCTGTGGATGATAATTAACGTGAAGGGAAAAGTATTAGTAAATAGTTGTAACGTTAGAAATACAGCTGCCTATTTGTAGTTTTGGCAGACTTTGGAAAAAGCGTGGAAACGTTTTAAAGAGCCATCTATCAAATCTAATCGAAGTGCAACTAAAATTGAAGGAGGAGCTGAGGATAATTCCAGTCCTCAACGCTAGGGTAAAACTTACCTGTACAATTTTGAAGAGATACTAAGTTTATTTACCGTGATTTTATTAATGTGTCTTGTGTGATGGAAAAATTAATCACCTTCAACATTGACAATTGACCAAAACACGTTTCCTTTTTGTTTGGATCCACTTAGCATTCAGGGCCATATTCTGGCCTCATTAATGATCCAACTTTACAGAAAAAAATGACTCATCTTAGAGAAATTTGAAAGTTATGTTAAAATTAAGATTTGAACACATTGCAGTGGTTAGGATAACTTCAATTTTTTCTTTTTTTTGCCTCAGATTTTTTTCATAACACTTGAAAGTGGTTTCCATAGACACAACCTAATTGATTTTTAAAGAGAGGATTATCTTAACGTGTAGAAAGCCACAGGTAGAAGGTCTGTTTTTTTTTTTTCATGATTGTTTACAAGAAACCTTTAAATTTCATCATAAATAGGAAGTACAGATCAAACCAAATACTCAAAAATGAGCCAAGAAGAGCTCAAATACAAAACGCTTGCAGGAAATATCAATGCTCTGGAGCTGCAAAAACATGGCAAGTAAAATGTGTAACTTTGTATCAGCAGTCTTGATTTTTTAAAAAGAAAAGCCTTACAAAAAGCAGTACTAAAAGAGTTATTACCAGTTAATAATCTTCCTTAGGGAAGGAAAGCAGAAGGCATAGTTTGACCATAGCCTCTATACCAGGCACTTCCATATGTGATATTCTTATGTAATCTTCCAAGAACACCATAGAAAGCTGTCTTTACAGATGCAGAAATAGGCTTATAGGTTATACATTTGACCACATAGCTAAAAGTGCTAAAGTCAGGATTGGAACCCAGGTACGTGTGATTCCAAATCAAGTGCTTCTTTAATTATACCAGGCTGCTTGGGACTTTATATTGACATTAGACCAAGATTTAGCAGTTTGAATAGAATTTTTAAATAGTAATATCAATGTTTAATTGCATTTATTGCTAAGAATGAATATAATTCTGGGAAAATCTAATTTCTGACACAAAGAAATTGGTTTAGTGTAATGTCTGCTCCTTGTTTATATCTAAATAATGAACATAATAATATTACACAATGAAATGACTGAAATAGTTTATTTCTGTTGTAGCATAAAAGTCTGGAGTTGTTTTCTCTAAGTGTAAGGGTTTTTGCAGGCTTATGCAAAAGTTATAAAGTTTACACAAATCTATCATTTTAGGGAAGTAGATTTCTTTTGTTACTTGGGAAGATTTTTTTCCCAACCAAGATTATGTACATTCTCTATATTTTGTTATAGTATCTTATAATTTTTATTTTTTACATTTAGTTCATTAAAGCATTTATACATTTATAGAGATTATTTCTTAAATGAATAGCAACTTATGGCAAATAATATATTAACGAATCATCTGTTTTCCTCTGTATGTTACAGTTCTTTTTTTCATATATTACAATTCCTTTTTTTCATATATTAAAATTTCCTATGTTTTTGGATTGATTTTGGACTCCATTTTTTCTACTAGTTACAGATTCCTTAAACTCTCAAGACCTATGATAGGCTTCAAGGCATCCATGAATTCTCTGAAATTATATGTATAGGTTTCATCAGATTTGCAAAGGCATATGTGATCCCCTTAATGGTAGGAAACACTGACTTGCAGTAGATGGTTCGTATTTAATGAAGCACATTTTTTATTTCTTTGTTTTTAATATTAGCATGTTATAACATGCAAGTTGTGAGTTACATTCAGGATACAAACACATTAGTTATGTAAAAAGTTCTCTGGGGTGTTATGTTGAAAAACTTTATTAAAATGTATACTTAATTTTTCTAATGAGATATGGGAGATAACATGGAGCCAATGAAAACTGTTACTTAGCTTACTACTTAGCTGTTAGAATGGCATATCCAAATTTGTTGCTTTTACAAAGTTTTTTTCTGAATCTCAAGAGATACCTGTTGCTAATGCTGACTGTTGAAAATAGTGCAATGAATTTGTTATATCAGTGTCAGAATTATATGCTTGATGATTTTCTTTTCTTTTCTTTCTTTGTTTTATTTAATTTATTTATGAGGGAGGTAGAGACATAGGAAGAGGGAGAAGCAGGCTCCCCACAAGGAGCCCCATGTGGGACTCAATCCTGGACCCCAGGATCACACCCTGAGCCAAAGGCAGATGCTCAACCGCTGAGCCACCCAGGCATCCCGATGATTTTATTTTCAATAAGATCTAAACATTTAAAATAATATCTGTTGTTCAAATGCTTTAACACCACTATGTGAGTTTGTGAACCTTAGGACATAATCTTTTAAATGAGGGCAATTACTCTGAATGGATTATGTATTCCTCTTTACTGGTGAAAATTGTGTTACTCTTTTTACTCTTAAAATCCTCCTAAACTAGTGAACTAACTCCAGGAAAAAGGTTGAGACTGCTCTTTGGAATTTGGTAGTATTTAAAGTACCTGAAATCATGTAACAATATCTGTGATGTTGCCAAGAATGCTGGATTTTTCTACTTTTGAAATTGTTGGAAATTTTCACAGGATCTACTGCTTAGAAGACCTTGGATTAATTAGAATGCAGTCATTCTAGAATTGCTAATTAGTGCTTCACTTTTGAGTCCTGGATAGGATATCTAGTGCTATGAAGTAGTCACTGGAAACAATTGATCTCAATTAAGGTAATCCCAGGATGTCTGTCTACCACTCTATTAAGACTTCTAATAGCTTTTTGGCACCTGGTGGAATTGAAATAATGAATATTCAAACACTGCTCTCCAGAAGACCACTTCTGAAGGATGTTCTTATAGATATCTGGATTTTACAGCCATTGTTCACTATAGCTTGATTATTTACAATTATCTACCCACCTACTAGTAACTGTGTTTATGCACTCTGCCTCTTAACCATAGATGAACTGCCTGTTGGGCCACTTGTGCACCTGAACGAGTTTTCTAACCTACAAGGCAGGATTCCAGAAGTTTTCCTTCATTCTTCTATAATCATCACTTCTCTTTCTGCTTGAGTATTCTCACTAGCATATGAACATGCTATTATTTCCTCTATCCCAAAACCAAAACAATACATTTTTAAAAAGATTTATTTATTCATGAGAGACAGAGAGAGGCAGAGACATAGGCAAAAGGAGAGGCAGGCTCCCTGTGGGGAGCCCAATGCGGGACTTGATCCCAGGGCCCCGAGATGCTCAACCGCTGAGCCACCCAGGCATCCCCATCAATATTTTCTTGACTACCCTTTTCTCAACCAACCTTTGTACAAATTTTGTATTCCCTTTGCAATAAAACTAAAAACTTGCTTAGTCTCACTGACTCTAATTGTCAAACTCACCGGTAATTTCCCTAAATCCTGTGGTCAATTTTTGGTCTTCGTTTGGTTTGACCTATCCGCAAAATTTAACACAATTGGTCACTTTTTCTTTTTTTCATAGATTTTCTTCTAAGATACTATACTCTTGGTTTTCTTCCCACCTCATTGGTGGTTACTTCTCTGAATCTTGTGTTAGAGTCTCCTTTTCTCCTCAACCTCTTAGCATAAGAATAGCCCAGGGCTCAGTTCTTGGAACTCTTCCCTATTTATTCTCCCTCAGTTGGTGATTTATATGCTGACAACTTCCAAATATATATTTCTTTTTTTTTTTTTTTTTTATGATAGTCACAGAGAGAGAGAGAGAGAGAGAGGCAGAGACATAGGCAGAGGGAGAAGCAGGCCCCATGCACCGGGAGCCTGATGTGGGATTCGATCCTGGGTCTCCAGGATCACGCCCTGGGCCAAAGGCAGGCGCCAAACCACTGCGCCACACAGGGATCCCCAAATATATATTTCTAATTCAAGTTTATTTCCTAGGAATTTGGCTAACCACTTGAGTTTTGTCTTTGAGTAATTAAGAGACATCTCAAGCTCAAAGTGTCCAAAATGGATTTTCTGATATCTCTGTCCACTGCCTCGTCCAACCTGAATCCCTTTTATCTTTGACGTTCCCTATCTCAGTTGATGGCAGCTCTATCCTTTCAGTTGCCAGGGTTTTACTTGACTTTTCTTTTTTCACACTCTGCATCTAATCTGTCAGAAAAATCTTGTTAGCTTTACCTTCAAATATTTCTAGAATATGACTACTATTCTGCCTTTGCACTGTTTTCACCGTAATTCAAGATACCATCATCTTTTCCCTGGATTACTGCCATGTCTTAACTAGTCTGTCTGCTTCCATTCTTGACTTTCTACAGACTATTCTTTTTTTTTTTTTAATTTATTCATGAGAGAGACAGAGAGAGAGAAACAGAGACACAGGCAGAGGGAGAAGCAGGCTCCACACAGGGAGCCTGACTTGGGACTCGATCCTGGGACTCCAGGATCACCCCCTGGGCCGAAGGCAGGTGCCAAACCGCAGAGCCACCCAGGGATCCCCTTTACAGACTATTCTTAATATAACAGCTAGAGTGATCCTTTTAAGATGTAAATCAAATCACATCGCGTCCCTCTGTATAAAACTCTTGAGGGCAGCCCGGGTGGCTCAGCGGTTTGGCACTGCCTTCGGCTCAGGGTGTGATCCTGGAGACCCAGGGTCGAGTCCCGCGCGTTGGGCTCCCTGCATGGAGCCTGCTTCTCCCTCTGCCTGTGTCTCTGCCTCTCTCTCTCTCTCTCTCTCTCTCTCTCTCTCTGTGTGTCTCTCATGAATAAATGAATAAAATCTTTAAAAAAAACCCAAAAACCTCTTGAGAGGTTATCACTCCTGAATTAGAGTGATACTAGCTGCTTTTAAAACAAAGCCCACAGTTTTATTGGCTGAACATGGTAAATAACTTTTTTTTTTTCCTGTTCACATATTAGGTGATTATTTTGGTGGATAGTTTTCCTCTACATGGGTGATTGATTAGGGTCTTGGGTACTCCTGTCATCTAGTTCTATCATTCAGGCTTTGGAGTTCTCTGCTGTCAGCCCTGAGAAGGGGCAAGAAAAGGGTGAGGAGGTCCCCTTTTCTAAACTTTTCGGTCTCTCTTATCTTCAGTTTATTGGTGAGGACTATTCACTATCTATATGGAAGGAGTGTGGGGTTGGGAAATGGGGTTTTTAGTTGGCAATTTCTTACCAGTTACAACTGTGTATTATAGAAGGGGGCAGCATACATTTGAATTTTTTGAAGCCCTTTGCATAAATCCTAAAATTTATTTAGATTTGTTTTATGCTTCAGCATATAAACTGTCTCAGTAAGTGTACTGTGTGACTATTTTTCAATGTATATTGTTATAGTGTGGAATATGCAATACATGTCAATTAGGTCTAATTGGTTGGTAAAGTTGTACTTCTATATCCTTGATCATCTTTCTGCTTTCTTCTTGCATCAATTATAGACAGAGGGGTTTTGAAGTCTCTGATAATAATTGTGGCTTTGTCTGTTTTTGCTTGAAGCTCTGTTATTTTTTGCTCCATGTATTTTGAAGTACTATGATTAGGTGCATAAATGTGTAGGAATGTCACGTCTTCTTGACTAATTAACTCCTTTTTCTTTATGAGATGACCCCTTTTATCCTTGGTAATGTTCTTTGCTTTGAAACCTACTTGATCTGATTAGCCACTTTGGTTTTCTTTTGATTAGTGTCAGCATGATAGATCTTTTTCCATATTTTGATATTACATTGTTTGTATCTTTTTATTTAAAGTGAATTTTGTATAGGCAGCATGTAGTTGGGGCTTGCATCCAATTTCAAAATCCTCCTTATAAATGGTGGTGTTTAGAGCATTTACTGTTAATGTAATTATTGATGTGGTTGGGCTTAAATGTGTGAGTTCTTAATTGTTTTGCATTTGCTCCATCCATTCCTTGTTTCCCCCATTCTCTTTTTTTGGCTTCTTTAGGATTTAATTGAGTACTTTGCTATTCCATTTTATCTCATTTGTTAATTTATAAGCAGTGCACTTCCGTGTGATTTTTTTTTTTTTTTTTTTTTTAGTGGTTGCTTTAGGGTTTATGGCATACATTATAGTATGTCATATGTAAGAACCTTAATTATACTTCCATTTCCTGTCTCTTGGCTTTTGCTACTGTTATTATATATTTTAGTTTAACATATAGGTTCCATAATAGTTATTTTAAATAGCTCTCTTTTAAAGAGATTAAAAATTCCTGTTTTTTATTTACTCATCCATTTTCCATTCCCAGTGCTCTTCATTCCTTTGTGTAGATGCATGTTTCATCTGGTACTATTTCCCTTAATCCTGAAGAATTTCCTTTAAAATTAATCATGCTGGGGTGCCTGGGTGGCTCAGTCACTTAAGAACCTGCTTTGGGCTCAGGTTGTGATCCCAGGGTCTTGGGATAGAGCCCTGCTTTGGGCTCCCAGCTCAGTGGGGAGTCTGCTTCTCCCTGTTCCCCTGTGCCTCCCCACTATTTGTTCTCTCTTTGTCTGAAACAAATAAAATTGCAAGGGGACTAAAATTAGTTGGTGATGAATTCTTTTCACTTTTGTATGTCTGAAAAAGTCCCTAGTTGCCTTAGATATTTTTGCTGGGTATATAATTTTAGGTTGATATTTTTTTTTTCTTTCGGTGCTTTACAAATGTTGCTCCATTGTCTTTTGGCTCACATTGTTTCTTATGAGGCTGCATCATTATTATCTTTGTTAAGCTGTACATAATGTCCTTTTTCTTTTGACTGCTTTTAAGATTTTCACTAGGTTTTAAGTAACTAAAATGGGCCTTGCTGTAATTTTCTTCATGTTTTAATATGCATATTATTTTAGTTAATATTTTTGATACAGTGTATGTTATTTTGGTTAATAGTAACTTAAAAATATGAATTAAATTTTAGCTGCACAGTGTAAACATCATAACTGAAGTCCTACTGCAAAAATGAATTTTTATCTCGTCTTCAGTAAAGAGAGTTGTAAACTCAGCCCTTCTTTTTGTTCACCTGAAAGGAGCTTAGTGAGTAGGGCTATCTGTGGTTTTTCCAATTTCTAAGGTGTAATGTAAAAAGACAATGTCTTAAGTAGTCATTGATAAATCTAATATTTCGAATATAGGGAGGAATGTTGGAGCTTTGAGTAAAATGAATTGTTGAATTAAAATTGATAAAATCCTCCTCCAGCCTTGCATTTAATTGTTTTAGCTTTGTTCATATTATACTAAAACTAGTTCAACAGTTGATTTTGACATGAAGATTGTTGGTCAAATACAACTGAGAAGTTTGTGATTATTTTGTGTTTAGATTTTAGGAAGCTGCCTCTAATTACCAGTATTTTTAATTACACCATAGTATTGTTTTTAATAAAATACAGCCATCTCCAATAAAGTGTTGCCATGTTCCGTGTGTTATACACCTGTGGCAGAAAGCCAGCGTAGCTAAATTTTTTCCTTCGTAGAAGAGCTAATTAGAAAAACTGGCTTAACATGGTCTTAAGGTATATTTAAGTGAACAGCTTCTTCATTTTGTTAAATAGGATGGAATAAAAACCATTCACCATTGTCCTCTAGAACATAAATTTCTTTTTTTTTTAATTTTTTTAAATTTATTTTTTATTTATTTATTTATGATAGTCACAGAGACAGAGAGAGAGAGAGAGAGAGGCAGAGACACAGGCAGAGGGAGAGGCAGAGACACAGGCAGAGGGAGAAGCAGGCTCCATGCACCGGGAGCCTGATGTGGGATTCGATCCCGGGTCTCCAGGATCGCGCCCTGGGCCAAAGGCAGGCACTAAACCGCTGTGCTACCCAGGGATCCCTAGAACATAAATTTCTTATCTTCCTTTCATGTTTTGAAGATTAAAACAAAAGAAGCAAACATACTTCTAATGAAATTTGTGTTTCATAGTAGATTTCTCCGCAAGGAAAATTAGGGGTATGTGTGACTTTTGCTTTTAAACCTGGGAATTGTTAGTGATAGCCTCTCTCTGATTTGGGATAAACCTGTTCACGGATGTCTGATTGATGAAATGTCATTTTGCACCCTTTTTATTTTGTCCTAGGTTAGAACTCTGACTAATTAAGCCTGTGACTAGCTACAACTAGTCCTCCTCATGACTGCTCTGACTTCCCTTTGTTTTTTTTTTTTTTTTTTTACTTGATTTGAATCTCTTCCTTCTTTACCATTGGGCCCATGTTTTTTCAGTGGTTTTCTGCTTTTCCCACCAATGGCAAGCCATCATGACCCATGAACCTTTATTATAATATAATAATAACTAACAGTTGTTGAATACTTACTGTAACCTAGACATATTTTTAGTGTTTTATATGTATAACTTCATTTAGTATAAATGTTGCTTATTTCTGCCATCCTCAGTGGGAAGATAAAATGATCCTCAAATGGTGTAGTGAATGTGAAAATGTTTGTAAACTATAAAAAAAACTACAACTATAAGTTATTAATAGTGATAATAATATATTTACCTTCTTTTTGTTGCTGTTGTCTTTTTGTAGTTCTTTTTTTTTTTTTTTGTAGTTGTCTTTTTGTAGTTCTGAGTTTACTTTCTTTTTTTGCTGCTGTAGGCTTTGTCCAGTGCTTTATCTCGTAGGATTACAACTTGTCTGATAGCGTTTAGATAAATAATGATGTTACATGAGTTAAAGATTTGGCATTCGGGTTAACTATTTCTTTCCTCACTTAGGAAGGAATAAAAATCACTGACAGTATTATTATTATTTGCTCCTAAAGATAGACATCTTTTTACTTTGATAAAAATTACAGAAAAGTCCTGGCTCTTTAAGGTGAATGAAGTTCCTTCACTCTTTCCTACTAATCTTTGCCAACTTGGAAGTTTAGGATAGATTTTTATAAAATGCATGTTAAATTGAATTGTGACAAGGAAATTCCTGTGTGTGTGTGTGTGTGTGTGTGTAATACTCCTTAGGTTCTAAATAATTTTTTCAAAAGTGTTGATACTCAAATTAGTGGAGGAAAAAGGAGCCCAAGCCTATTTCTCCACTATGGAAAAGTTTTATGTGCTAGTTCCTTTATTGTCAGTTTTCCCCACAGTGATTCATTGTCATATTCTCAAATACAGGGGGAAAAATGTGTTCTGTATCCTTTATTTTAATTGATGAATTTGAACTTTTCTTACTTTTTTATTTGACTATAGAATAAATTGTATTTATAGATTTAATGCTGAGATTATGAGACTCCTAAATAATAGACACAGCATCAGAAATTTTTCAACACTCAACTACAATTAAATAAAACACTTCAGCCTCAGAGGTAAATTTTGGAGTAATAGCATCATTGCTACCTTTTATTTAAGGAGTCAAGGAAACATTCCATATTTGCATTTGGTTACACAATAAGAGTGAAGTGGAAAGGTCTTATTAACTTAGTAATAACAAAAGACAGTTTGGGAAAATCAGGCATTTAATTATAAGGATTGAGGTTATATGATATTGTAGCATAAATGCCTTGTGCCTGTTCTTGCTATGATATTACAGGCTCTGTGATTTACAGTGGTTCTCACTGTAAAACCTGTTAAGGTAGAACCTTATATATTTATTATTAACTGAATTTTGACAGAGAATTTAAGACCACATTGTTGATAATTTAGAAAAAAATAATAGTATGTAAGTAATCTATTTGGTTTTTAATTTAAGAAAATCTGATAGTTTATAACTTCTTCGCATAGCCATGATAGCTAAGAAGAATTGGGCTGGGTTGACATTTCTAAGCTACAGGTTTCAAATATGATTTAAAGTAAGTATTGTTGGATTAACATTAAAGGCTAAAAAGAAATTGCCAAAGCTTAAGTTAAAGATCGTTTTGAGGAGAGCTGTTGCCATTATTTTTAATTTTAATTTTTTTTTTAACCATTTCTCTGGTTGTTCATAGTACATACAGTATCACATAACTGATGTGATATACTGATTCATTTTATAGTCCAAGCAGTAGCAACCTAATTATCTTTCCTGGGGATGGAAATATTCCTGAATAAATAAAGTGATGCACAGAAGTCGTATAATGTTTTGTTTTAGGCCAGGGTCATGATCAAATATGTTAATGTATGACTTATAAAATTAAAATTACTGATTTAATAAATAGTAATACATAATAGCAAGTCTTTTTTCTATATTAGAATAGTATTTATAATAGATAAGGAAGATGGCTACTAAAAGCATATGCACCGTCAGACATAAGAAGTGGGAGCTCTTTTCAAGGAAGGAGGCAGAAGAGAGGAAAAGTGCAACAATCTAGGTTAAGTTAGTATGGTGACCTGGCTTCCTTAAAAGCTTCTGAGCGCAGTTCTGAAGAAACTAATGCATTTACAGTATGCCTTTAAAATAATACGGCACAAAATAAGACTCTTTTTCAAAGTTGTCACCTTGAGAAAATTATACAATAAAAATAAAATACTTGCAAAAAATATTTTGGAATTGTATGGAATTGGTTTTAGAAGTTTTAAAACTACAGAAGGTTGTGGGACCTGGGTGGCTCAGTCGGTTAAGTGTCTGCCTTCAGCTCATGTCATGATCCAGGGTCCTGGGATTGAGCCCACATTGGGCTTCCTGCTCAGTGGGGAGACTGCTTCTCCCTCTCCCTCTGACTCTCTACCTGGGCTTGTGTCCCTCACTCATGCTCCCTCTCAAATCTTTTTTTTTTTTTTTTTTTAATAAAACTATACAAGGTCATTTTTATTTCTTTATAGGCAAAGCTTAAAATTATGATTTAAATTTTTAAATTATAAAATAATTATAGATTATTTGGAAAAGGGGGAAGGAAAGATAATCCTTATTTCGTGTACTAACAAGCCTATTCTATGCAAGTTTCTTTCATGTAGGTTTCTTACATAAAAGTCATTATAATATTGTTTTAATTTTAAAAAAATATTTATTCATGAGAGATAGAGAGAGAGGCAGAGACATAGGCAGAGGGAGAAGTAGGCTCCCCACTAGGTCTTGATCCCAGGGCCCTGAGATCGCCAACTGAACCAAAGGCAGATGATCCACTGCTGAGCCACCCAGGTGTCCCTTATCTTTTCATTTAACATCAGATCATAAACATATTCCTAGGTTGTCACAATAGCTAACATAACTGTGGAATAATAAGCTCCCTTTTTGAGGAGAGGAAATAGTTTTTTAATAGGATTTCAGCCTTTCATTATGGTAAACTATAAAATAATCATTTGTATTGATTTTGTTTCATTTAGCTGTAATATTCTAAATATAATAACATATAAGTTTCAGATTCTCCTTAGTTGGATTGAAATTTGAAATCCCAATCTAGAATATATTTAATTTTATTCTCCTTTGCCATGTGGTTTCATTCAGAGCTGATCAAGGTTTTGTGAGGTCTCTAACTTTTATAATTTCAGGGGTCCTTTTTTAAAAAAAGTACAAAATATGAATAGAAAATCATGTCTACGACTTTTGGAAGGGGGACCATGCCAAATATGAACTGAAAGTTTTAACTTTATTAGTTTTATAGTATAAATCCACAGTGATTCCATCCTTCTGATGCCTCATGATACTCAAAGCCCAAGAAGGAGAGTACTCTCTGATATACAAAAGGACTGTTCTTTTTCTCTTTAAAGCAAATTGTACATCTTTCCATCTATATATTTTTGTCTCTTTACTTACTCAGCCCTTTTAATTGTGAATACTTCGTTTGTGAAACATTAGATGAAGCTATAAAAGTTGGTTAATGTTGGAGATAACTGCTTAGGTCTGTGGAACAGATAATTAATCCCTCCCCATCCATTGAAATTCTGTACCAGTTGAGCAAATACATAAGGGATTCAGGTGTAGATCAGAATTTTGGTTGGATAAAGCTGGATTGGAAAGTTTGGCTTAGGGATCCCTGGGTGGCGCAGCGGTTTGGCGCCTGCCTTTGGCCCAGGGCGCGATCCTGGAGACCCGGGATCGAGTCCCACGTCGGGCTCTCGGTGCATGGAGCCTGCTTATCCCTCTGCCTGTGTCTCTGCCTCTCTCTCTCTGTGACTATCATAAATAAATAAAAATTTAAAAAAAAAAAAAAAAGAAAGTTTGGCTTAGATGTGTCACCACTATGGTCTTCCCATTACTCTTCATCTCTGATGATTTTTCCAACCATTTCCTACACTAGACAACTGCAGGTCAGAACATATGTTTTCCTTTAGGTCTACAACATAGAATAGCAAAAACTGTATGCATCTGCAGATAAAGACTGGCTCTAAATGAAAAAGAATTTATGTGACACTGAACAAAGCATGCCCAGTTCCATCTCCCAAATTCATCAGAAAAATCCATCTTTTACTCTTTCCCTCCCCACACTATGAATGTGCCTTTTTTTTTTTTTTTTTTTTTTTTTTTTTTTTTTGGTATTAAGGCTATTAACTTCACAATTTTCCCTATATAGTAGTTGGCTTTTCAGGTTGGCTCATGGTGTTTTTATGTATGCCATAGATTTTGATTTTGACAAAATTATTCATCCTTTAGAGTTTTTGCCTTTGGTTGTATGTGTGTGTGTGTGTGTGTATATATATGTATGAGTGTAACAGATCTATATAATTTTATTTAAGTGAGTATGTGCTCCGGTATTCTAGTTTATCTTCATTTATTCTTTAAGAAATTTCATTTTCTTATTTAAACGTATTTTCTAACATCTTTTTTTTTTTTTTTTTAAATCTCTGAAGAACTTTTAACATTTCTTGTAGGTCTATGGTAAGAAATTCCCTTAGTTTTTGTTTCTCTGAAAAAATCTTGGGCAGCCTGGGTGGCTCAGCAGTTTAGTGCTGCCTGATTCTGGATACCTGAGATCGAGTCCCACCTTGGGCTCCCTGCATGAAGCCTGCTTCTCCCTCTGCCTGTATCTCTGCCTCTCTCTCTGTCTCTCATGAATCAATAAATAAAATCTTAAAAAAAGAAAAAAAAGAAAATCTTGATAATGTCCTTCACCTTTTAAAGAATCATTTTGCTGGATGAAGCATTCTAGGTTGGTGTGGTTTTTTTTTTTTCTTTCAGCACTTTTACTTCAGTCTCTTCTTGCTTGCATGGTTTCTTTTTTTTTTTTTTTTTGAAAATTCACACCTACTGTTTTTTGTTTCTTTTTTAATTTATTCATGAGAGACAGAGAGAGAGAGAGGCAGAGACATAGGCAGAGGGAGAAGCAGGCTCCTCACAGGGAGCCCCATGCGGAACTTGACCCTGGGACCCCAGGATCACACCCTGAGCAGAAGGCAGATGCTCAACTGCTGAGCCACCTAGGAGTCCCATCTTGAATGGTTTCTGAAGAGAACTCGGATATAATTCTTAATGTCATTTGTCGTGGGTAAGGTGTTATTTCCTCTGGCTTCCTTCAAGATCTTCGTTTTTGCTTTTCTGTAGTTTGAATATGATGTACCTAAGCATAATTTTTTTTTTTCAGTATTCTCTTTGGTGATCTCCGAGCTTTATGGATCTGTGATTTGATATCTGTCATCCATTGGAAAATTTTCAGCCATTATTCATTCAGATTTCTTCTATTTTTTCTTTTGTCTCCTAATGTTTCTGTTATGCATATGTTACACATTTTGTAATCATCCCACAGTTTTAGATATTCTGAGTTTTTTTATGTTTATTTTTTCCTCATAGTCTTTCAGTTTGGGAATTCGTATTGATTTATTGTCAAGCTTACTGATTACTTTCTTGGCTGCGTGCAGTCTGTTAACCCATCAGAGGCATTCCTTTCTATTACAGTGTTAATTAATTTTGTCATTTTCCTTTGATTCGTTCTTAGGGTTTTCATATCTCTGCTTACGTTATCTACGCATTCCTTCATGGTGTCCACTTTTTCCATGGAAGCCCTCAGTATATTAGTCATTGATACTGAATTCTCAGATGTGGTAATTCTGAAAATACGTGTTATATCTGAGTCTGATTCTGATGCTTGCTTTGCCTCTTAACATGCCTTCTAGCATGCCTTGTGATTTTTTTGATAGCCTGGCATGATGTACTGAGTAAAAGGAACTCAGGTAAATAGGCCTCAGTGTGAAGTTTTATGCTATCTGGCTAGCAGGCTTTAACTGTAAGTCCGAGGTTAAAATTTTCTTTAATGTCCTTGTTGTCTTTGGGTTTTTCTAGTAACTCCTGAGGCTTGTATTTCTTACAGCTATTAGATATTACAAGATATGCCTTATTGTTGGCAGGTAGGTATGGGGGTGGGGAAAACCTTCTATTATCCTATAATTAGATTTAAGTCTTTTAGTGAGCCTGTGCAGTGACTTTCTGGAGTGCTTGTTAGCTCTCCTGCCCTCAACAGGTGAGACAAGAAGTCTGGAGAGGATGGAAGTTAGGTATTTCCTTTACCCTGAGTTGGTTATAGGCTTTGGTAAAGTAGTTTTCTTTGAGAGCAGGACTTTGCTATGGAGAACAGAGAGAGCTCTGGGGAATTTCAAATGGCTGCTTTTCCCCATCCCTCTGTTGGAAGTAAGAGGGGATTTTTCTCAGGTCTTCATAGTGTAAACCTGTTGATGCAGCTGGAGGTAAAAAAAACTTAGGAAAGTTCATCTCCCCAAGTCTGCCCATTCCCTAAATTTTTTTTTTTTGTTGTTGTTGTTGTTCAAGTTAGTCCACACTGAACTTTCAGTAATTTACCAATTATAGTTAGTGTTCCCAGAGATACTGGCCCCACCTGTGGGCTTCACAGCTCCTGTAAGCTGTGATTGTATTCACCTGTCTCTCTAATTTTCAGGGCGCAGTTTGCTCTGGTCCTCGATTCTCTGATGGATCTAACAAGAGTTGTTGATTTTCAGTTTGTTCAGCTTTTCTCGTATTGTGAACATGGTAGTAATGACTTCCAAGCTCTTTTCACATCTAACCAGAAACACCTTTAGTGATATTTTGTAAGTAATCACACAATTTTATTCTGCTACTTTTAGTTTTTGACTTTTATGTTTTCAGTCCATCTGGAATTTAGATTTGTAGGAATATAGGGAATAGGGTATGTATCTGTTTGCAGTACTTTGCTTAACAATTTTTGGGTTAGGGTTTTCTGCTTTAAATTCTTATAGCCTATTTATATTCTTTAGTGTCTGGTAGGGATAACCTTTCCTTCATGATTCTTTGCTTTATTTGTTTATTCCAGTTGAACTTCAGAATCATTTTGTTAAAAAAAAATGATATTAAGATTACTAATTGAAATACTTCAGATAAATAATGGGATTAGAATAGTAGTGTTTTGTTTGGACTTCCCTATCTGGAAATCTTTATCTTTGGCTATTCAGGTCTTTTACAGTTGGAGGTTTATAATTTGTTTTCAGTTATGTAAGTTTTTGTGAGATGTATTTTGTGCATTTTAAAAACCTTTTTATTTTGAAATAATTTTAGACCTACATGGAAGTTGCTCAAATAGAGTACACAGAGTTCCTGTGTACTCACATAGCTCCCCCAATGGTAGCATCTTATAAAACTGTAATATAGTTATCGAAGCCAGGAAATTGACATTGGAATGATACTATTAACTAAGGACTTTATTTGGATTTCATAATTTTTTACATGCATTCTTAAATATATACGTCTATATATCTGCTATTTTTGCAATGGCCTTTTACTACACACTTCCTGCCCTCTCATCCTTCTACCTTACCTCCTCTCCCTCTCTATTGGAGAGTGAGAATGATACTAATTTTCAGGAAGCTGCTTTGCCAACAGATTTGAAATTCTAAAAGCTTTTCAGTTGCTTTCATTGAGGTTTTTAGAAATATAATCTTCTCATTTGCTGATAGTGTTATTTTTGTTTCTTTCTGTATCCTGTCATATTGCACTGGCTAGATTTCTAGTTATTTTGTTCTGATTTTTCTGTAGTTGTCCTTTGGGCCTCACATTTAAGGGGAAAATCAGCTATCAATATGTATTATTAGTTGATCTCTCTAATATTTGCTATTAAAATTAATCATTCATATGTAATGAGTGCTTTGCCATGTTTCTGGAATTCTCACGACATTATACAAATCATCTCATTTAATCTTCACAACTTCCTAAAACAGGTGTCACTATTGTCTCTGTTTACAGATGAGTAGTATATTGGTTTAGGTTAAATAATTTAAAGTTTCATGGCTTAGCTCACACTCAAGTTTTTTATTCATTTTGCATTTAACAATTCTTTATCTCCTATAGCAATACAAAAGATGAATTTTAAGCTATTCAGATAAATTTGATTCTAGGGCATGCATTAATTCTATGGGGTGGTATTCTGGAATTAAATTAATTTTATAAAATTCAGATTAAATACTTTGCAAATTGCTATTCCAGTGTTTAAGTATACGTATCAAAAATGTATATTCTTTAAAGGATAGAAGTACGAAGACTGCTTCTCCTTCCCTTTCTTTTGCAGGTATAGCTATTGTTGTGTATTTAAATATGTCAAGATTGTTTTAGTAAGATGGATGTGGAATTAATTGTGGGAGTACAAAGAAGTTAATATTGTATACTTAATTATAGAGAACATTAACTTTTTCAGGAACATCAAATGTGATCTCCCTTGCAGTTTAAATTTAGTATGGATTCTTATTTCTGATGACTTTAAGATGATAGAGTAATATAGACTGTTTTATTTCAAATGAGTCTTGAAGGACATTTTACTCAGTTTCCTTTCCATTGTAGGAATACTACTTCTCTGACATTTTTTAGCATGTTATTTGCGGGAAAAGGGTTAATTTTTTATTCTAGTTGCAGTCTTTAATTAATTTTAAAATCATTGCCTTTCCTCCTGTCTTGTGTGTACATATCTCTTTCAAATTTGAGCCAGTTTTAGTGTACCTATATTGTTTTCTTTAGGCACTTTTGTGTTTTGCATTGGCATTCATTGTTTCCTTTTGTTTCACTTAAACTTATTTCAGTAACTTAATTAGGTAAAAGCTGTAAAACCATGCTTGTGCTTATTTATCTTAACAATGTAATAAGTTAATCCTTTAAATTGTATTTTATTTTGTCATTGACTTTGGTTACATGTGTACTCAACAGTTATTCTCTGATATTTGACTGGATCACTCATTAAATGTTTTTAGCTTGCATTACTTTCACCAAGCTGTTACATAACATTACTTCTCTGAAATCTTCTGGAAGGAGAGATAAAGATTTCTTCTGGTATGTTGATTTCTTCTGGTCAAAGGAAAGTACATTGGTAGAAAGTACATTGGTGTATAAAGTATTTTATGTTTGAAGATGGACTATATCTACGGATGTCTTTTTTTCAGAAGTTCTTTGCTAAGGTAATGAGAAGGTGAGTGAACTTATTAGAGGTAAACGGCTTGAATTTTGAAATTAAAGTGTACATAGACTTTTCTTTTTGGCATTAGGGTATTGTCTAGCTCCATTGCTTAATTCTTTAAATGAGAATATTCTTTCCCAATACAAATATCCATCACTTTAAATTAAGTTGCTGTGAATAATTCAATTCCTCCTTCCCATTTCTCTTTTAAGCTTTTTCATTCTCTTCTCAGTTGAGTTCTTTATACTCAGTCTTTTCTGACAGCATTTTTTTTTTTTTTGGAAGGCAAGGACTCCCTACCTAGCTTTTGTGATAGCCCAGTTATGAAAAACAGTGGGATAAATGTTCACATTATAACTTTCCTTTTATTGGCTAAGGTGGTGCAGATTAGTAGAAAAGCAAAAACAAAAAATAGTGAATGTTGGCAAGTGTTCAGGTATATCTTCTTTTGTATCATTCACCTTTGGCTCAGATCAGTAACTGTTTATGAGTAATTTTTTTCAGCCTTAGAAATGAGTTGGAAAAAAATAGGAGTTGAGAATAATATGTGGATAACTGATTAGTATCCACCTCAGTGAGGTGTTGGATGGATTAATTGATTCTTAGAGAGCCTGAGAAATGTTAAAGCAGTATAAATGCAGACTACTATTATGATACAGTAAAAGCTATGTTGGGAAAAAAAAAAAAAGTAATTGAACTGGTAGAAGAATCTTCCTTTAAGGGAGAGATTGGATTTGAGTTTCTGTATGGTCTTTCATTCTGAATACTAATTAGTCCTTGAGCATATGTAAAACTGAAGTGTTGTTTTTTAAAAAAGTTGTGAAATGTTTATGCAAATTTAAATTTAAATTTCTTGCCACAGAAAGCGTGTAGGAAGGCTTCTTGACGTTTGCTTTCAGACTGGGTGATTTCTCATCGATAGGGCTGAGCCATTTTCATCATTAACTTTTTGGATTTTTATTTTCGTTAAGGATAAGAGTTAAATGTAAATCCTTTGGAAAGATAAATGTTTCCAATCTCCCACTTATTTCAGGGTCTAGACTAATTGCAGCTCTTTATTAATACAATTGTAAAAGGTCTTTTCCATTCCTCCCGAATCTGTGTGTTATCTGTTTTCTGATCCATTTGCTGAGTTTGTTTTTGTGATGGAAAAATTAAGTTGTTTGAGCTGAAGTATGTCAGGATCACTTAGAAAAATGTTACTGTATGTTGTACCACAAAGACTACTTAGCTTTTTTACTCCATATCATATATGTGTTTTCATTTTCTGTTTGTGAAATAATCAAGTTTATACTGTTAGAATCTTAGAGTGGTGGTTTTCAGTGTTAGTCACTTGGAGTCACCTCAGAAGCTTAAAGACAAAACAAACAAACAAACAAGCAAAAAAAAAAAAAAAAAAAACCCCGGTGCTGGCTGGGTCTCACCCTCACCCTCCGAAGACTGATTTGATTGCCTGGGCATCAGTTCCCGGTGTGATTCTCTCTTGTGCAGCTAAGGTTGGAAGCCTCTGTTCTAAAGACTCAAACTGAATCCACTCATTTTGAACACAGGCTAATGTTTTTTAGGATTAGCTCCTAAAAATTTTTGTCATAGTTACGAGACCATTATGAATATTTTAAATTATGTTTTTGAATTTACCATGGTTACCTTAAAACAAGCATTGTTGATACTACCTGTGTTTTGCAAGTTTACCAGATTTGGCCAAAAGATAAACTGGCTTTCATAGTGAGCTATTATTTCCTTCAAAATATAAGAAAAAGATAAGTAGAGAAATACTGTTTTTTTTTTTTTTTGTTGTTTCATTTCATAACTTATATTCAGGGGCGTGAATAAAAGCTTAGTACATTTCCTGTTAGCAATATGTTTTCACAAGGTGTTTTGTAAATTCATGTAAATTTTAGTCCTTTTTCTTTCATTTTCAAAATTGGAACAGATTTTTGAAGTTTTATATGCAAGTGCTATTAAAATACATTGCTTACTCTAATAATAGTTAATTATTATTTACTAAAGCTGCATGTTTTTTTTAGGAGTTTCTTTAGGTGACTTCGTATAGTTTCCAAATTCTATAGGCTATGGTAGGAAGTCCAATTGGATTTAAACTGACATTTAATGTTCTATTCAGAGCAGCTGATGTCACTTCGGGAAAGGTGACCATTTTATTCTCATATTTGGATATGGGAAAATTAATTAAACCAGCATTCTCATATGACTTTGGAAAATGATGACTTTTAAAATTGCCTATTTTTTGGAGTCTTTCCTACTCTGTCTCTTGTGCTGTGAAGCTATTCTTTTCAGTTACCTTTTATAAAGTGTGTAGATTTGTCTTCCTATGAAATATATAATATTCCCAAATTTCTTCTCTCCTTTTGATCAAAATTTCTGTTACCCATAGGGTTATTACTGGAGGGGGGAGTAAGAATGGTGGGTTGACAGAGAAAGCATTTCTTAAAATTTTCCTTCCAACCATATGCTTACCATATAGCCTGGGTATCCCCAACTTGGTTTTTTAAAATATTAATATATTCCTACACTTACACTAAAACATTACAAGTATATCAGAGCCTCTGGTATTTGTAACTGAACCCATTTCCCTCTTTTCTTCTGCACAGGTAACCACTGTGTGGAGTTTATTTTCTTCAGAAGTATTTTCATAAACCAAATCAATCTGAATGAAATTTGGGAGGGAAAACCTTATGAGCAGACACTTGATACCTCACTTAGAGGTTATTAATAATGATAAAACCAATTTTGCGTCTAGATTTTTTTTCATCCTGAATATGAATGTTCTCTACTGATTGTTTAAAGACTTTCCTGTTAAAAATTTGTAAAAGCTTGTGAACCTAGGCTGTAAGGGGCCACAGAGGATTAATTCTGCTTTGTTAAAATCTAGTAATGTGTGTTGAAATGTGATTATGGCTTGTTGACAAGGAACCATTGGATGAACAGAATTCAGTGTTTATGGGAGTAGGTTGTTGGCAGGCACAATTAACAGTGCTAGCATCACCGAAACCAGCCAACTCTTTTATCTCTGTCAAATAAGAGATCAATTCCTTTACATTTTAGATAATGAATAGAATTCTTTTAGGACTGTAATTTACAATGCATTGCTGAAATAGGTTATTGTTGATTAGGTTATCCTGATTCTTTATGCTGTTCTATTTGGTTCCCATGAAAAGAGCTGAAGTAATTCAGAAGAGGGTAAAACAAAGATTATAGACCTTTTTAGAGTTCAAAAATGTAAGTAAAATTATTTCAGAAATAATGGAAATATTTTTTATTACTTTTAAGAAAATCAACTTTTAGAGGACTTTACCTGGGGCACTAATTTAGCTATTTATTTGTGGGAAACGGAAAAGTATCTGTGTGGTTAGATCCTTTCTGCTTCAAGCTGATGCTGTGAATGGCATCTTCTCAACCCCTTGCCCTCATCCACCTCTCTAGGAAGAAATATACTTTTCTTCATTGATAAGATAAGGTTAGCATCCTACTTCGTTTATTTAAAACAACAACAAAGCAACGTTCCCTGCATTCCACTCTTCCTGCCCCCAAAATTAGTTTCCCTTTTGAGCTCTACTTTGTAGAGATACTACTAAGTATCTCTTAGGCTTGAAAACCAGGAGTGATCCTTGACTCTTTCCCTTTATGTATAGTCAATTACGAAACTTCTGTACTCTATTCTTTCTCTTCTAGGCTTACTATAAGGTTTTCATTTCATAACAGGCATGAGATGTTTGACGTTTCTTCCAGCTTTAAAATACTATGATGACCTTTACAATCTAAAATTAAATGTTAAAATGTCATATTAAAGGCTTGTTGAAGGAATATTAATAATAAATTTTGAACAGAAAGTACTGATTTTAGATCAGATTGACCTAACTAAAAGGATCCTAGAAATTGAGAATGAGACATTTAGAACTTTGTACTGAGTGTGAAGTCTTAGTATTAATATTACATATGAATCATTGAATATTAATAAGGCTTAAATGTGTGAAACTGAGCCTTGTATCTAACTTTTCCTGAAGAAAAAATTTAGTTCTTATTGAAGAAAGAAGATTAAATTTACTCTAACCTTGTATTGACCAGCATCTGGGCAAGTGGGAGAACCTGGTCCCCAAAGAAAAAGTCTTAATTCAAAATTTTTATTTCTGAAGTCTTCTTACAAAGGATTTCAAAAGTCTCTTTGAAAGATTTAGTGTATTCATTTTCTTTGGGTATCATACATTGTGAAAAGAGGTTATTGGTTTTATGAAAATACTAAAAAATTATAAAAAGATTTATTTGATAGTAGAAAATGTCTGCAAGGGTGGATAGGAAGCCTAAACAAAATTTTAAGGACAGGTAGCTGCTTTTGAGAATTTACTTTTAAGGTAGAATGGGAAGTCACTTTGAGTATATAAATCAGAAAATGTTAAGTCTCAGAATGACACAACATTTTTTGACCTAGTGATTAAAAAAGTGAAGCATTAGTGAAAATTGATATATCTTTCTCAATAATATCTTGATATCTAGGATTTTTTGTTTTTGTTTTTAAGTGATAGAAAGCATATTTGCTTAAAGGCTATAATGGCTGTGGTGGGCCTTTTTCTTTAACATAGGTATCCTGGTTCCTGAATCTGCATAGAAGTGAGAAAAATATTTTATTTTATTTATTTTAATTTATTCATGAAAGGCACAGAGAGTTAGAGGCAGAGACACAGGCAGAGGGAGAACAGGTTTCATGCAAGAGGCTGGATGCGGGACTCGATCCCGGGTCTACAGGATTACGCCCTGGGCCGAAGGCGGCACTAAACGGCTGGGCCACTGGGGCTGCCTGAAAAATAATATTTTAAATTTCCCAGGCTTTTCCTGTTATGTTCATTATCTCAAATAGTCATGAGGCAACTCTTGTGTATACTGGACATTCTGCTGTCTTTGCCCCACTTTTGCTGTAAGTTTAGCTTCAAAGTGATCTGTTCCTTTGGCTTATTTCTAATGTTCAAGCTGCTAGTTCTGCAAAGCCAGCACCTGTTATCTCTTAGAGCCTTCTAAATTTTCTTGGGGATTAATAATTTGTTTCCCTTTGAGCACCAGCTGCAAGCACCAGCATTCTGACTGACTCTCTGAAAGGAGTAGGTATTTGAAGTTCCTTTGAAGGAGAATGGAATTTGATCAAGGATTTTAAGAATGGATAAGAATTTGACAGGAAAAATTCAGGCAGAGAGTATAGCATGATCAAAAGTATGGAAATAGGGGGAAAAAAGGTATGAAAATGGAGGCACATGCAGTATATTCAGCATATGAGGTGTAATATGACAGTAAAAATGTATTGTTAGGTTATATAGAAGGAGATAACCATGGAGAAGATAGGTAAAAGATTGTGGAACTCAGTGAATGCCAGGTCATTTAGTAATATTATCTATCGATTATTGACCACTTAGGTGTGTGTGTCTAGGTCTGTGTTAATCTTTTTAGGAAATAATCTCATGTAATTCTTAAAAACACCATTCCTATTCCTCTGAAGAAACTGGGGCTTAGAGAGGTTAAATAGGTTGATAAGACTCAAAGAGCTAGGTTAGATTTGAATCCACACATCTCACTTAAGCTATGCTGCCATCCTAGGCCTCTGTAGCTAATTAAAGTTAGTTTATAGTGCCCTGTAGATTTTATACAAGAAATTTGCAATGGTCTGGAACTTTATTCTTATAAACTAGGCAATCACTGTTAATATTGGACTGGGTGAAGAGCCATGATTATAAATGTGCCAAACTTCAGAAGAACTTCAAATATGAGTCTGCTAGTACAGGATCATGAACTGATGGCCCCAAAAAGAAGACTGTGTTTATTTTGGATAACAAAATAACTTCTCGATATCCAAGGCTCTTTAAAATAATAGAAAGTCTCTGAGACAAATACTCCAACCTGTATGTTCATGGAAACGCTTATCACTCTATATAGGCCCTAAGTATTTGATAGTTTAGGTCTGGGTCAAAAAGCATCTGGTTTTTACTAATAATGGCTAATTGAATTTAGAAGCTGAATCATATGTGTTTATTTTAATTTTTTTCTAACTCAGAAGTGGCATTCTTTATATTTTAAAGGTATGGGGATCCCTGGGTGGTGCAGCAGTTTAGCACCTGCCTTTGGCCCAGGGCGCGATCCTGGAGACCCGGGATCGAATCCCACATCGGGCTCTCGGTGCATGGAGCCTGCTTCTCCCTCTGCCTATGTCTCTGCCTCTCTCTCTCTCTCTCTCTCTCTGTGACTATCATGAATAAATAAAAATTAAAAAAAAAAAAAAAAAAAAGGTATGCCATGGGCAGCCCCTGTGGTGCAGTGGTTTAGTGCCACCTGCAGCCTGGGGTGTGATCCTGGAGACCCGGGATCGAGTCCCACGTCGGACTCCCTGCATGGAGCCTGCTTCTCCCTCTGTGTCTCTGCCTCTCTCTCTGTGTCTCTATGAATAAATAAATAAATAAAAATCTTAAAAAAAGGAAAACACAACCATTAAAAATAAAATAAAGGAATGCCAAACAGAAGTATTTTTTGTTATTGTTGTAGTAGGTGAATGTCTTCCATTGAACAACAGCAATTTTAGTAACAGCATGAGAACTTTGGGGTTGAAGGGATCTTAGTAATTGTTCACTAAAGTCTTCTTGTACAGGTAAGGCAGATGAAGCAAGAAATTAGATGATGTGGCTGCAGCTACTTCCTTATTTAAGGCTGTTAGAGCTAGAACTCTTTTTTACCAAATGGCACTACCCCGGTGTAGGTACCCACTTAGTATATGTGAACAACTGCCATAACTGACAGAGTCTCTTAGTGGTTATAAGGCAGGACTACCTGTAGCCATGGTCCTAGGTGGATGAGATACTTGTGGCTGTATGTTAGAATCTTCTGGGAATCTTTCACAAAATACATATACTAACCCCTCTTTTAAAACTAGTTGGCAAAAGAGTCCATCATATTAAGAGCATCTTTAATCAGCAAGCATAGGTCCTGTGTCTAGAAAGCATGCAAAATATTCTTGTGTTTTGAAAATAGGTGTCTGAAAACACGTAGCTCAGTAACCTAATAACCATATTGTCGATGGATACCATAAAGTTATCCTTTACAGTGTTCACAAAAGATATCCATACATGTTCTGAAAAACTGTAAGTAAAAATATAAGATTTGTGAGACCTCTGATTCTTCTATATGATTACTTTTATGGGTATGTAAATTCTGAGATTTTATTTTAAACCAGTAAATTAGACTGCCATAGTTTTATGGATGTTGGTAAGAAGATAGGAGTATTAGCCTTTTGTACCAGCTTCCTTAGTTCCTCTTAGCATAGTGCGGACTAAGAAGCTCCATGAAGTGGGCTGGTGAATACACCTAGTGAGGTGCATTCCTGCAGCCCTGAGTTGCACAAATTTTTGTGCTCTAATTTTTGCTCTAGAAGGAGACATTATCCCCATCTTCCAAGACTATCGCTTTACAGCCACCTAAAGCAGTCTGGACCAAAGAGCAATCACTGCCTCTGCTTGCAGAGCATGCAGAAATGTGATAGATAGACCAGTGGAAAAATGTCTCCCAATAGGCATCATATTGTATTAGACAAAGTTGGCCATTGTTTATTCTCAATCTAAATGAAAAATGTTAAAAAATAAATAGTGTTAGGAGTGTGACCACTGCGCACTTTGTCTTTATTTTGAGAAAAAGAACTTCTGTTTACCTATACATCTACAAGTATAGTAATATGAAAATTAACTTGCTTAGTTAGTTGAAAGGTGTTCTGTTTAACTGAATTTTCTCTTAAGATATTAAAATTCTTGTATGCTGAAAGAAAACATGCTATCCCTTTACTTTCCTCTTTTTACCTGAAAACATTTTTTCTCTGTGTTTTATTTCAGATGCTTTGAGTGTGCCTGTCATGGGCAAAGTGTGATGTACATATAGATATGAAAGATTGTCCTTTATTCAAAGTTGTTATATGCCAGGAATTTTTTAATTTAATACCCCCACAGTAATGAAATTTTCAAATAGCTTTATTTAACCAGACCTCTATATTTGCTCATTGACTAGAATCTGGTTTTGTTTTACATTTGAAAACCTTATCACTTGCTCCATGCACAATATGGTCTATATTCTTAAGCTGTCTGTGACATTAGAAATTTAATAAAGTTTCCCTTCTGCCCTTTCTTAAACTCCAGAGTAGTAAAGGTGTTGTTAATGTTTTAAAGTGTCTAGCAATTAGAGTTGATTTTCTCCAACTAATGCTTTTATTTTCATATTAAAAATTTTTAGTGTAGCAAAATACTGATCCAATTAACAATTTAACGGACCCTAGACCCTCTAAATATATTTTATTCAAGAGATCGATGCTCTAATTACATGGGTAATTTCATTATGAAACATTTCTCAAAATGGTATACTTTTTTTTTTTCCAAAATGGCATACTTTTGATTAAAGGGTCATAGTGAGGATTAAATGAGAATACCTGTAAAGCATCTTATGTAAAATGTGGCATTTAGAAAGTTCTCAAATGATAGTTACTACTCCTCTTACCATATTATTATTTTTTAAAGCTGCTTATGTGTGTTACATGTGTTTGCATTAAAGTGGTAAGCTATCCCAGAAAATGATGATCCAGATTTTAAAGTGAAGGCTCTCTTGTGTTGTTTAGTACAGTACCACTAAGCTGCATGTGGTTATTTAAATTTAAATGAAAAATTGTTTTTGGTCCTACCAGGCACATTTTAACCGCTCAATGGCTGCATGTAGCTCGTAGCCACTGTTGATGGTCTAGAACATTTTCATCACTGCATAAAGTTGAATTGGACAGTGCTATTCCAAGCTAGTGGTTTTTAGTATGTTGTAGGACCTTTCCAGATTATCTCTGTATCAATGGAAAATAAAATAGATGAAAAATGAATACAATTTTAGAATCAGGGTAAAATATAAATTAGAATAGTAAGTCAAGACTATAGGAACAGTTAGAACACATAGGCTACCTCAGAGTCCTTAATCATTTCTTAGTTTGATGTGAAAAAAATTTTTTGAGTTATAAGTTACAGAAAATTGTGTAAATCTTGAAGTATATAGCTTGATGAATTTGATCTGAGAATTTGGTTCTGAGAGTTTCCTTCTCCTGTCTAAAGTCAAAAATAAAACACACTGGTTCCTTGGAGGGGGCAAAAACTTTCCTAGTTCTTATTTCTGAGAGAAAATTCTTGAATGGGGCTTTATGTAGGGTGTATTGAATGACGTAGTGCGTTTCACAAAGCTAACAGTGTCCTAAGTGAAAGCTGAGGTGATGATGCTGAGGTATAATTTTTGTTGGAGGTGGAGGGTGGGGGATCTATTTTTTTATCCAAAAATAAAACCCAGAGTATATCAAGAAATGGTTAATCTGTATATCCTTCAGATAAGAGTTTTCATTTTCTCTCCTTTATATTTGTATGTATATATACACACACACACATTTATAAGTTATGTGTGAGTATATGTATACATATCTATGTATTATGAAAGATATAATTTCTTTCAGTCTCCTTATTGATAATAATTGGGCAAAGGAGGGGCTTGAATGACAGTTATTTTGGATTATCAATTAGGTGTATATTTATTGCTTTAAGGAATAAACATGAAAGTAATGGTTTCTGTAAAGGAAACTATTTTCCACCTTCTATGTGGAGGAAAAAACTCAATTCTTCCCTACTAGGTCTTTCTTCCCTCTGAGTCTTCTTTACTACTTACATGGAATTCATACTTCTGGTCACCAAATGTGTGGTGGTTTTTTTCCCCAACAGGAAATTCTCTGTGACACCAGTGGGATCTTCTACAATTTAACTCAGTTCTGACACTATCTGCCTGGAGATAGCATCAAATGCCACAGGTTAAGGGCAGTCCCACAAGAATGACCCTGCTGCCTTCAAATGACAATCACAAGCTCAGTGACACCATCCAGCAACCCACTCACAGCCACCTCATTAGAACAGAAGACACTTTTATCACCCAGGAAATTATAAGGGTTTTAGGAGCTTTGTGCCAGGAAGTGGGGGGAGACCAGTATATATTTTTTATTATCTCACAATTTCCTTTTCTGAAAATTCAGGATTTAAAAAAATTTCTTTCTGAATCCAAGCTTGTCCCACATTCAGAGGAAAGTAGGCCAATAGAGAACCTGCAGGTAAAGCCAGGGTTTTCTGAAGGAATAATTCTATGTTTGATTTAGTGCTGAAAAGGAATCAGTCAAGTCCTTAAAATTCTTTAAAACGTAGCATGGCCTAGATACTTTTAGCTGGAAGATAGTTTTAGACAATATTCCCAGGTGGCCACCGTGGTTACAGAAAAATATCAATAGTACTCCTGTGAAAATCTGATTTTGAGCAATGTGAACCTGCCCACAAGGAACTGATGGTGGAAGGGACATTTTCTTTCCCCTCTTCAGATTATCTCCTTACGAGGCCTTTACTTCCAGTTTGTGTGATCTGACTTTTTGCTCTGCTGTCTTGATTTGTGATTTTCTTACAGGATAACCTGCGGTTAATGTATAAAGAATTGGCTTCTTTTAGGGTACCACTAAAAAGATTTCCCCACCAGGAAAAATGTCACCTTACTCTATGGTGCTTGATACATCTCCATTATAAATGATCCTCTATTTAGAAAGGTTTGTAGTGCTACATGATTTTCTCTGTTTAGACTTTGGGTATCATTGTCTTACTAGTTTCATAGATCTTTTAGTTAAATTTAAGGAATTAGGGAATATATTTAGAAATTGTAAAATACGGCTCCTTTTCCCTGAATCTTTGGACAATAAAAATGTATTTAACATTGATATGTATCTAAAAAGTCCTCTTCAAACCCATGGTCATAATTTTATTCTATGTCATCTTCTAGGAGTTTTATAGTTTTGTGTGTGTGGTTTTAAGTTTTATTTATTTAAATAATTTCTACACCCAAGGTGGGGCTTGAACTCATGAGCCTGAGATCAAGAGTCAGTCAAGTGCCCTGAGTTTCGTAAGTTTGTATTTTGCATTTAGGTCTATGATCAACTTTAAGGTAATTTTTGTAAAAGATTTTTTTTTTTTTTTTTGCATGAGAATATCTTTTTTTTCCAGCACCTTTTGTTGAAAAGACTATTATGCTTTTCCCACTGGGGCTCCTTTATCATAGATCAGTTGACTGTGTTTATGTGGGTCTATTTCTGGGCTGTTTTGATTCATTGATCTACTTGTCTGTTTTTCACCAATTCCACACTGTCTTGATTGCTATAGCTTTATCTGGAAGTCCAATAATGTGTATCCTCCAATCCCTTTATAATCTTGAATCTGATTTTTGTCTCTCTAGATTTACCCATACCGAATATGTGAAGAAATCATATAGTATGTGACCTTTTTGACCTTTTTGTCCGACTTTGTTTGCTTAGCATGTTTTTTTTTTTTTTTAATTTTAAAAGATTTATTCATTTGACAGAGCGAAATGAGAGCATGAGCGGGGGGAGGGGGTGCGAGGGAGAGGAAGAAGTAGATTCCCTGCTGAGCAGGGTGCTCAGTGTGGGGTGGCATAATGTTTTGAGATTTATCCAAGTTATGGGTGTATCAGCACTTCATCCCTCTTTATAGCTGAATAATATTCCATTATATGTACATACCGTGACTTGTTCATTTATTTATCCATTGAGGAATGTCTGGGTTCTAACTTTTGGGCATTATTAATAGTTCCACTAAAATCATTCTGTACATTTAGTTTCATGCAGTATATGTAAGATACATATGTAATAATGAAAAAATAAGGCTAAAGACTTCATTGGGACCATATTTACTGTCATCAATGGCATTGTGTTAAATATTGAGAGATACAGAGATAAATTAAGCATGGCCCTTATTCCCAAGAAATTTAAACATAATTTAGCATGTGGAATTTTACTGTGTCATTATAAAAGCAGAAGATGAACAGTACACATTTTACAGAGCCACCGCATAGAGTTGAGGCCACCTATGAAGTAATTTTAAGGTGCTATAGATTGAGTTAATTATAAAACTATAAAATACGAAATTTGCACACAGATGATTAGTTAGGATATTAAGCTCACCTGGATGCTGTGGTCACCTAAGCATTTGTGATCACAAGTGAGTTACAAGTGAAAAATCTGATAATTGATTTTTCTTCCAAGCTTATGATTCTCCTCTGCTCCTCAGCCCCTGGCAAATGATGGCATGGGAACAAGTGGTTTTGTTGTATTTATTTTTGAATAGGTAATGGCTGAGGTTTTAGCTTAAAACCAAGGGTCCCAAGACATTTTGAATGCCCTTCTCTCTTTTTCTGTCAAAAAATGAAAAAAATTGTCAAAAATTTAAATCTTAAAGCTAAAGTAACTTTCAAAATACTCTTCAGTAATTTTATTTGTATTCCTAAAATAATGAACAGTTGGTTCAGTGCCAGTCTGAGTGTTAAAGGCATAATCCTTTAGTTCAATTTATTCTTTTTATTATGTAGTTAGTAGGCAGGGATATTGGTAGTAATACATATATTGTCTTCATTTATAAAGAATGAGTCTCCCATATGCTTAGAGCTGTTTTTTGTTTGTTTGTTTTTTGTTTTTTAATCACTGAGATAGATTTGTACTGGTAAACTCAACTCACACCTGGACTATTTTTGAGTATCATGTATTTGTAGTATTACTAATAGTGCTTATAAAGTACTAAATGATCCAATAGCAAAGGTTAGATGAGTCTGGATCATATTTTAATCGCTTCCCTTAATCTCAGTCTCATTTCAAAAAGGATTTTATTCACTTTTCATTGATACAATAAGATACAGTAAATAGCTAAGGAGATCAGAGTGACTGGAAAATAAGCAGGAGGAAGATAATAGTTCTAAGAATAATGTTAATACATAAAAATGTATGCCTTAAAATGCAACCTTAGAAGACCGAGAAGGTTCTTAAAAGCTGTGAGTTTCCTAATGACCAGTGAAGAGAAGGATTAGTTTATAAAATAAGAGGTGTTTTTTTTCCTTTGCCAAAAGAGATATAGATATAAATAATTGTAGATAAGTGTCTGAATTGGAACACATACTTGTTTTCTTTTCAAGCATCCTATGAAAGAGGGATATGAAATCTTAATACTCATTGCTAAAGGTTCTGTAGTTTTGATTTTAAAATGGGTATATGAGGGTGCCTGAGTGGCTCAGTTGGTTGGCATATGCCGTCACTCGGGTAATGATCCTGGGATCCTAGAATCCTGAGTCTTGCTTTTTGGATCCTTGCTCAGCAGGGAGTCTACTACCCCCCCCCCATGCTCTCTTTCTCTTTCATACTTTCTCTCTCAAATAAATAAATAAATAAAGTCCTTAAAATAATAAAATGAAGTCCTTAAAATAATAAAATGAATATGTGTTTATTATGGAATACTCTGACATCTCATATTAGTCCTTTATATTATACTGCCCGATATTTTTTAAAGCTATTTTATGCTAAAGCTTTATTTTTATTTTTTTGTGAATTCCAAAACCACCTCTCAAGAATCACACTATTTTTCTAGTTCAGCAGGGGCTGTTATTGTTAAAGATGGAGGCTTCAAGAAACTGTTCTAACCCCTGTCATCTTATTTTGGGGAATTACCTTCTGCTTGCCAGTGACTCTAAACTTATACTTTCCATCCTTTAAATGGTCTTTTTTTGTGTCAGGCACTACTTAGACATTTCCTGGCTGTCTCGTGTTCCTTCAACTCCTTGTGTTTGCTGGCTCATCTCTGCTTGATTCCTTACCATTCATTAGTTCCCAGTTGAGACATGACATTTCTCCCAGAGCACTTAAATCTCCATGGGGTCTTTCCCTGAGGACAGCTTCTTACTTAGTATCTTATTTTTCCATGTGTAACTTTCCATAATAGCTCCTTGCTGCCCTCTTCTGGCTGTGACATTAGGGTGGTATGAGTATATTTTAGTTTTTAATCCTTAGAATTCTAGCAATATCTTGTATAGCCTAGCTGCACATTAAAATCACTTTTGGAAGTTTTAAAGAAACCGCCAATGACTGGGCTTCACTTTTGGAGATTCTGATATAATTAGTTTGGGAGCAGGATTGAGGGGGCTGGGCATTTTTGTTTCATTTTGTCTTTTAACTTCTTAGATGATTAAAATATCTAGCCAGTGATTAAAATCTAACTACTGGGGTAGATGACCCTTGAAATCCTATGGGGCTTGACCTACTTAGAAATAATCCTTAGATTTTTTAGATATCATAATGAGTTTTTTTAAAGATTTTATTTATTTATTCATGAGAGAGCGAGAGAGAGAGAGAGAGAGAGAGAGAGAGAGGCAGAGACACAGGCAGAGGGACAAGCAGGCTCCATGCAGGGAGCTGGACCTGAGACTGGATCCCAGGTCTCCAGGATCACGCCCTGGGCTGAAGGCAGTGCTAAACCACTGAGCTACCCGGGCTGCCCATCATAATGAATTTTTAAAAATAACATTAAAATGAGGAATATAGGACTATTTTTTACCTATTTTTTATTTATTTATTTTTTACCTATTTTTTAAACCAATTTTTCCTACTATGTGGGAAAAGGCGTAGGTTAGACAAGGATATGATATAAATAAATGATAAAATATAAGGTCTGTATGATATCTACTAATACCGGGAAAGATTTTTTGGGGTGTGTTTTGTATTATCATTTGCCTTTTAGCTTTTAGATTCATTTCTGAATTTTCACTTCCTTCTGTCTCAGGGCCTTCTGCCTGGATTTAGCCACTGGGACATACTCATACTAATGAGTATGGGGGAAAATTCTTACTAATATTATTTCTCAGTTGGATTAGAAATCTGATGGGAAGTGTATCTTTATAATGAATTTCTTAAGTAAAACATTGTTAAATACATTTGTAATCATCTTTTAAGTAATACTTCTTGTCCTTTAACTATTTTGTTAAGAATACTGTTGGTACTGTTTTGTTTCTTACATTTTAATCCATGGTATAAATCTTGTCTTTAATTTGGATTATTTTAAAAAATAATAGAATGTGTTCCATTTTTTAGGGATTTAAGATCAGCACTGTAGTTAGTATACAAGGGAGTTATTTCAACAAGGACCTTTTTTTCTTTATGAAAAGAAGAGTGTAGTACATTATATTGCCTTGTTAGAGCATATTACTGAGAATTTATTTAATTGATTCTTTTGATTTTTTTTTTTTTTTTTGACCGTTAGGGCTCTTGGGAACACAATACAAAAGCAGCTAACACTTAAGATACTTGCTAAGTTTATCAATATAATTATAGATCTTTATGTAGTCTTTGAACAAGTTTTAGGATCTTTAGTTTTTTTTTAAGTGTCCTGTTAACTCTAATTAGTTCATTAATATGTGGCCACTTCACTGTATTTCTTTCCTGGAGATTTATTTGTTCAGATGTAGGCTTTGCATGATATTCAATGCATATATATGTATTGGGTAGCAATGTTCTTGAAATCCTGGCAAAATCATAATGAATATTTGTATGGTTTTGGCTTAGGTCAGTTTTGGATTACTTAATCTCTTTAATCTTTGAAACGTAGTGGTTCCTCTCTGTGGACTGTTTAAGTATCTTTGGTGTGCTTTAAAAACAAAACTTCATGCTGCTAGATTTTAAGATTTAAGATATTAAAAAAAACATGTTTGGAAATTTAATTTCAACCCTGTTGAAAATAAGTGTTGTAAACTAATTTTATTCTCTTATTATTTATGTCAAGACAGGAATATGAAATCAATACCATTCAGCGAGAGTATAGAAAATTGGATTTTTTGCTGACAGAATGGAATAAAGACACTTTCATCAAATTCTTCATTTACTAATTCCATATAAGTAAGGTTGTTCCAAATACATGATTTCTTGACATATGTGTATCCGTTAGGTAGGGACATGTATTTTCAGTTTTTTTTTTTTTTTTTGAAAAACTATACAACTTCTTTGTTCAACTTTTCCTTCTCATTTACCCCATAACCTCATCGTTTCACTCCCCTTCGTGATTATAGACTTCTGTTCTCCAAGTGCTTTAACTATGTCTTGCTCCAAAAACAGGGAAAACACTTCCTGGGTACTACAAGTGCCTACATAACTACCCCCATTCCCTGGACCAGGTGTTAGGGTTTCTCATGCTATATAAGTGTGTGAGATAAGGAAAAAGAAAAAATACTGTCTTGGTACCCGGCAGCTGAGGAAAAGGTTCCTGACACTGAAACTCTCAAACATTTTCCTTAGACTTAAAAAAAATGACTATATCATTGTCATTGCAACCTATAATTCTCATGTGAAGTGTATTTTTATAGAGTGGACTGGGAATCAGATCTGTTCATCATTTATGACTTCTTTCGTAAGATGTGTTTTAAGATCTAAACGTCAAGTTTCCAGATGAACTTTTAAAATGTTTTCTTTGAAGATGAATTATGTTTGTTTTCAGATTTTTATCAAAAATATTATGGTACTAAGGTTGAAGGTGGAGAATTATGAACCATAGATCCTCATACCATATCTTAGTGTTTTTTTGGGTTTGATTTAATTTGGGATTTTAAATTCTTTGTTCTTTCCTATGTAATTATTTTGAACCAAGATGATGAGACTTAAGCTTTCTTTCATTTCTGGATTTACCCTTATTGTCCCCTCCCTTCCTTTCTTTTCCTCTCTTCCTTTTCTGCATTCATATACCCCAGCCTGATTTCTCTTCAATTCCATAGATGCCCCAGTACTATCCATTTTTATTTGGTCTTAACTTTCTACTTTTACTACTTCTAGGGATATTTTTTTTCTTTTGCCTGAAAAAAGAAATCTTTTTTTTTTTTTTTTTTCTTAAATGTGCTTCTTTATTTTGCTTTACATTTATTGGACTCCTGGGATATGTGGATTGATTTCTTATTACTTTTAGAATATACATAGCCATTATCCATTGATATATTATCTCTGCCACATACTTTTTATTCCTCTGAACTCTTAAATGTGTTTTGGGATATCTCATTGTTTTCTCTGTATCTCTTCTGTACTTTCCATTACTTTCTCTCTCTGCTTCTTTCAGCATAGTTTCTTTTGACCTGTTAGTTCAGTAAAGCTCTTCAGATGTAATTTGCTGTTCAACTTCTCTTTTGACTTCTTTAGTTACTTCTTTAGTTATGTTTTCCATTGTAGGATTTTTGGTTGTTTCTTTTTGAAATCACTCAATTGCCTTTTTGGAGTTTTCTAGTTCCTTGCCAAGTTTTTCGGCTCTTTTTAAAAAAACTCCTCAAACATAAGCATAGTTGGTTCACAGTCAGTGACAGTTCCAATATCTGGAGTCCTGGAAGGCTGTTTTTGGTGCTTATTTTCATCCCCTCTTGGTTCTTATTGGGTGGTCTTATCTCCTTTGAGTGTATGTTGGCCTTTATATTTAAGAAATTACTTATAGAGATAATTTGAAGCCTTGGTCATTGTTATTTTTCTCCAGGGAGGATTTTCCTGTATGTACCTGGGTCAGGTACCTTGGAGTACTAGTAATCAGAATCACCTTCAGTTTGGGGACTTGAGATTCTCTAGGGAATGGGGATGACTTAAAGCCAGGCTGCTGCAGGCTGTACAAGGGCTATTTTATTTCTGATTCACATGATTGCTCCTCAGGTGTAGCCTGTTAGAGTCCTAGCAGACAGAAAGCACTGTCTCCTTTTCTAAGGCTTTCTTTTACATAATTTAAGTTTTTCTTATGTCAGGTTGAAGGTCATTTCCCTTTTACATTCCTATGAGTATTAGCCAGTATCTCATAAAAGGAACCCTGGCATCTCAGCTTGCTCTTATCCACAGGGCAGAGCTTTAATCATTGACTTTGGAAGTAGTTGCTTCATGGACTTTCCCCCTTTTTGTTCCTTTTAATCTCATGGCCTTGGTTAGTTTTGATTCTTGATTCCAGAGTTTTTTTGTTTTGTTTTGTTTTGTTTTGTTTTGTTTGGACAGTGTTTCCCTTATCTAGTGTTTGCTAATAGGATTCTTGATTGTTGATAGGAACTGCTGAAAACTCATGTAAAAGATCTCCTTTCCTCTAGAACCTTACTATTTAAAGCTGTGGATCTCAATCTCCTTCCTCCCTCCCTCCCTCCCTCCTTCCTTCCTTTCTTTCTTTCTTTCTTTCTTTCTTTCTTTCTTTCTTTCTTTCTTTCTTTCTTTCTTTCTTTCTTTCTTTCTTTTTCTTTCTCTTTCAAGATTTTATTCATTAAAAAAAAAAAGATTTTATTCATTTATTCATGAGAGACACAGAGAGAGAGAGAGAGGCAGAGACACCGGCAGAGGGAGAAGCAGGCTCCATGTTGGGAGCCTGACGTGGGACTCGATCCCAGGTCTCCAGGATGAGGTCCTGGAGGGAAGGCGGTGCTAAACCGCTGAGTGCCACCCCCCCCCCCCCATCCCGGGGCTGCCCCATCAATCTTGTTTCCACCTAGAATTACTGAAGAATTAAAAAAAATTATGTCTGAGCCCCATTCTAAGAGACTCTGATTTAATTGGACTATGATAAGGATGACTCTTAAACTAGAACTCTGGGGTTGGGATCTCGGTATTGGTATGTTTTAAAAATGTCCAGATTTTTTTTTTTTTTTATATTTAGCCAAGATTAAGAACCATTGATTTAAAGATTGTTTTTATTGGCCATATCAAAAGTTCTGTGAAAAAAATCTGTTTATTTCTTTGCTTTGAGTGAACATTTGGAATAGATGTTGCAAGCAAAAAAAAAAAAGAGAAAAAAGATGTTGCAAGCAAAGATTAAAAACAAAAACTCTCCACAAGTACAGTTGACCTTAGAGCAACACGGGTTTGAACTGCATGGGTCCGTTTACGGACAGATTTTTTTCTGATAAGTACAGTTGTGTAAATGTATTTTCTTTTCCTTATGATTTTCTTAATAACATTTTCTTTTCTCTTTATTGTAAGAATATGATATATAACACATATACAAAGTATGTGTTGATTAGCTGTTTCTATAGATAAGGTTTCTGATCAACAGTAAGCTCTTTGTAGTTAAGTTTTAGGCTGACTTAACTACTTAATTTAGTTATGTGCAGATGTTTGCACAGCGGGTAGGTCACCACTTCTAACCCCCTGTATTGTTCAGGGGTCATCTATCTGTACTGAAGACATAGCCCAATCCAGTCAAGATAGTGACCTAAGTTTTTACGATGTTTGTTTCAGAGCCTTTGGTTAAGAGCATTGGCACTGGAACTACATGGACTTAAGTCTTGGTTCTTTCTCTAGTCTTGCTTTAAGGTAGGATATTTTATCATTTCATCTCTAAAAATGGAGAAAATACAATGATCTACTTTATAAAGTTGTGGATTAAATTAATTCATGTATATTCTAAGTGCTTAGAACAGTGCCTAGGACTTAAGAAAGTATTATGAAAATTGTTAGCCATGGTGGTGATATTCATTTGTGTTAATTAGTATTTTAACCAGTCCTATGACAACCAACCATTTACATAAATTTTTATAAATCTCTTCAGTTCCTAGAATTAGTTCATTGATCTTATTTGAAAAAAATAGTGTAGGAGTTAAGTGTTAAAAGGAGCTTCTTAGAACCACCCCTCATGAGAATTATTTTGTTAGTTGATGTGGTTAATACAAGGTTGAGCTTTAAATGAGGACAACTAATTTGTCCTTAGAAAAATACTGCAATGGTTTCTTTATGTAATGTAAAGAATTTCCCTTACTGTATCTAACATTATTTATTTTTAAAGATTTATTTATTTATGATAGACCTAGAGAGAGAGAGAGGGGCGGAGACACAGGAGGAGGGAGAAGCAGGCTCCATGCAGGGAGCCCCATGTGGGACTCCATCCCGGAACTCCAGGATTGCGCCCTGGGCCAAAGGCAGGCGCTAAACCGCTGAGCCACCCAGGGATCCCCAACAGTTTTTAAAGAATTACTAGCCTGTATTGAGGGCTGTGTGCCAAATACAGTTCCAGGTGTTTTGTGTGTAGTATTACATTGATATTTACAAACCTGTGAGGTGTTTACAAATCAGGAAATTGAAACATAGAGAAGTAATTTACTCTAAGTTATACAGCTAATACAGGTCAACCAGGATTGAAGGTAATTTGATTTCACTTTTTGTGCTCTGAAATCCTAAGTATACTTTTCTTACTTGACTTATAGCAACTGATCGACCCATAGAGGTTCTTTCTTAAAACCCTGTTCATAAACAAAGTTCCATTAATCTTTTAGGTTTAAAATTGCCTTTCAGGTTTAAAGGTTTATTTCTTAATTCTGTGCTCAGTTGCAAGTATCTAGTTAGATTCTTCAAAACCTGGGTTAGTTTTTCTTTTAAGGATAAATTTGCCTTCTGTGCCTTCCCTTTCTGAAGCAAACATCTTAATATGTCTAATGGAGCCCATTTCTCTAATTCTGACTTGCTGAAGTAGCTTTTAAACAATTGTGCATGTGTAAAAAGATGTTGAGGGTTTGCAGCTGCAAGTATTTCTTTCTCAGCTAATTTCATATAGTTCTTCTTAATTTGAAGGTTGTAATGATTTAATGGTTTTCTTTCCAGAGGCTTGACTTTTATAATACTGTTACATTTTAAAACATGTGTTATAAACAAATAGGCATTTGTATAGGTATTCTGAAATTTAGAATTATTGTATGAACTAGAGAAGCTAATATTAAAAGTTTATAAATACAATTTGATAAATATTTAGTTGGCTTTTACTTTTGAGCTATAACAATTAGATTAAACCTGTTTACTGACAAGATTGAGTTACATAAAAATGTTAAAAATATTTTTAAAAAAATTAAGAGTATTCAGTAAAAGAAATAACTTTAACATTTCATAACAGAATGATTAAACCTTGTTTAGGTTATTCTACCAATGCATATTTTTACAAATAATATATTAATGTGAATAAACATGATTAAGTTAATTTTCTGTGTTAGTGATCTAATACTGAGAAGAATCTGAAAGAAATATAGATCAGTTATGAATCAAAAACTGAATGATTAATCTGCTTCATGAAACCCAATTAAAAGATTTTAAGCCTAATTTTAGCATTTGTGCTTTTTATTTAGTTTGCCAGTAGTGGCATGGGTGATTGTCCATGTTTAAAATTATTTTGATTCACATATTGTTTTTGAGAAAAAACATAAGAAAATTAAGAGATGATACAAATGTCCAAATCTGGAGGACTTTAAATTTACTTAAAAATGCCTTTCTTTGATGTGGTAGGATAATTTACAGTCAATGTTTTGATATTTGTATGTCTAATAGGTGCCCATTAGCATCATTTACAAGTGTCTTGTCTATGGAAAAGGCCCCAAAATGACATCAATTTATATAGGATCAAGGAATAGATTCCTGATATAAACTGAGCCAATGGCATTTCCTTACCCAGGAATGACTTTAGCAAATTTTATCAATTCATTCAGTCAGCAAATGTTTGTTCATTCAGGGCCTATTATATAATAGACGTTTCAATTGCTAGAGATACACTGGTGGAAAAGACAGATAAAGTTCTTGCCCCCCTGAAACAGATTAAATTGTGGCTTGACATAGAAATGGTGGCATTCAAGAGGAAGGCCCATAAATAAATACTATTAAGGTCTACAGAATTCCCTTGGTTCTGTCATCCTGATGATTTCTTTATTTAGTTATGTGAGCTTTCACCCAGTATCTGTCCAATCTTCCCAATAAAGCTGACTGCTTCCCTCTCTTATTTATAATTTCTTAAATGTTTTAAACCAAAAGAGTTTACTATATAATTGGACCATAATTTTACTATGGACTCTGCCTAGGTCGGAGGTCTACCCCTAGACTGGACAGTGGGATTTGCATACAGATGGTAGCTTCTTAACAATTTGAATCTTAAGAATAGGGAAATGAGCATTTTACAGCAGAAATCTGTTCTGTTTTGTTCACTAGCAACAAAACAATGTCCCTACAGCATATACCTATAATATATATTTTCAAATTTCATATCATACAATTTTCAAATTGTATTCTATAGTATCTCGTGTTTTCATTAAGAACTTGTAGGAATTTTCTGGAAATTAGGATCTAGTACTTCTATTTAATAGTCTGGCTGATGTTGAATTCTTCATTCTTAAAAGATGAAAAAAGCAAAAATACTCTGGTCTCAGAAGATGTGAAAACGATTACTTTTTAGAGTAATCGGTTTTGTGTTTTGAATTAATGCTTTCAAGATTCTGACCTCCAACATTTTATATTTCTCTTTCTTTTTTAATGATCTTATTTATTAGAGAGCACAAATCATGGGGGGGGGGCGGGGACAGAGAGAGAGAGAAAGAGAGAGAGAGAGAGAGAAGCAAACTCCCTGCTGAGCAAGGAGTCCTACATGGGACTTGATCCCAGGACTTGAGATCATGACCTGAGCCAAAGGCAGATGTGTAACTGAGCCACCCCGGTGCCCTTCTTTTTTCTTTTTAAAAGATTTTTATCTATTTATTCATGAGAGACACAGAGAGAGGCAGAGACACAGGCAGAAGGAGAAGCAGGTTCCCTGCAGGAAGCCTGATGTGGGACTCGATCCCAGGACTCCAGGATCAAGCCCTGAGACAAAAGCAGATGCTCAACCACTGAGCCACCCAGGAATGCCAAAATGAGCACTCTTCTCATAGCTCACTTATTAAATCATAAATGACTTGAAGGCAGTCACCATGTCACCATATTTTATACCATTTTACATAGAGATAACGTTCAATAAATGTTGGCATGTTTTGAATTTAATAGAAATCGACTATATATAACTTTATCACAGGTTTGGTTTAACCTTCCTTTTCTTAACTTTTTATTTTGAACTAACTTCAGACTTAACAGAAAGGCTGAAAAAATAGGACAGAGTTTCTGTATATCCCTTACCAGCTTCAGCCAATGTTAACACCTTGCATAACCATTGGACAGTTACCAGAACTAGGAAATTAACAGTTGTATAATACTATGAAGTAAACTATAGACATTATTTGAATTTTACCTGTTTTTCTACTAATGCTCTTTTCCAGGATCCCACATTGGATTTAGTTGTTATTTCATCTTTATTCTTCCGTAGTTTGTAATGGTTCCTCAGACTTTTCTCGTCTTTCATGACCTCAGTTTGGTTTTTCTGTGTTCTCTCATGATTATGTTGCAGGATTGTTGAGCACTATGGTCAAGAAAGAATTCTTGGGGCACCTGGGTGATTCAGTCGATTAAGTGTCCAACTCTTGATTTTGGCTCAGGTAATGATCTCAGGGTCAAGAGATTGAGCCCCACATTGGGCTCCATGCCAAGCACAGAGTCTACTTGTCCCTCTCCTCTGCTGCTCCTTGTACCTGCTCATTCCCCGCCCCCCGCCATAAATAAAAAAATTTTTTAAAGATTTTTATTTATTCATGAGACAGAGAGAGAGAGAGAGGCAAAGGCAGAGACAGAGACAGAGGGAGAAGCAGGCTCTATGCAGGGAGCCTGACATGGGATTCGATCCCGGGTCTCCAGGATCAGGCCCTGCGCTGAAGGTAGCGTAAACCACTGAGCCACCTGGGCTGCCCTTAAAAAAAAAATTCTTGAGCTGTTTCATGATGCAACTTAGTAAGTTTATTCACGTTGCACAGGGACAGAATGTGTGGGCAGAAAGAGCTGCACTTTTGCTGTATGAAGCTGGTAGTTATATGCTTAGTGCTCAAGGGGGAGGGGTGTGCAGGGAGTATTAGATCATAAATGTTTTCTTCGAATTTCTGCTTAAAAAACTACTTTCCTAAGATTCCTCTGGTGCTTATCATTCAGCTTAGTACTAACTATTGATGAGAGGTGCAGGCAGTCATGAGACCCTTTAAGAATACAGAAACCAGCATTTATTTGATTCTCATAGAAACTATGCAGGCTATAGGTCAGCCTTCTGGGCTAAAGGTGAGCATTTTTCTGCTTCCGTTCCTCATCAATTAGACTAAAGTTATACAGGTTTGACAAGAGTATCACAGAAATTATATGTATTTGTGAAATCAACATGTTTTATTTACTAGTGATGTTGATTTTGTTCCCTTGGTTAAGGTGGTTTCTGCTGATTTCTTCACTGTAAAGCTACGATCTTTCCCTTTGTAGTTAATAAATTTCTTGGGGGATACTTTGAGACTCTGCAAATAACAAAGACCCTTTATCTTTCTTTTTTCCCTTTCCCAAGGCATACTGATTTATCATTCAAAATGGATCTTTCTTTTCCTTGGGTCCCACCCAGTTCAGGTCAGTTTCCTTAAATTCAGTTCTTTGTTTGCAGGGTCAGGTATGCAAAATACTAGGAATGTAAAAATGAACAAGACTCAGATCCTGTAGTATCACTTAAGAGTATGCTTTGGCATCAGAGGGACCTGATTTCAGGTCCTTATTTTGAGTCTTGGAGTTGTGTGAAATTGTGTAATTTGCTTAACTGAGCCAAACATTAATGTCACAGAATTATTAATGAGGAATAAATATAAATTCTAGAAAAGGGAAAACTATTTGTAATGATAGTGCATCATTAGTTGCCTGGGGCCAAGGTTGGGAAGTTGATTTAAAGGGGGCTGAAGAAGCTTTTTGAGATGAAGGAAATTCTTAAATCTTAATTATTTTTCCAAAACTCATCGTTCTGTATGTTTGAAATTAGCATATTTTATTGTATATAAATTGTGTATCAGTGAAGTTAATTTAAAAACTGAAATTGTTCCTTTGGAACATTGTTTTCCATAAACAATGCAAGATATGATTACTTGGAATCCATTAAAGCCTTTGATTTTAGAAATCATCTTAAAAAAAAAAAAAAAAAAGAAATCATCTTAACTCTCACCTAGTTCAGAGGAGCCTTGTGTCACCTTAGGCATTTGCAGAGCGATCTGAAGTTCATTAAGGTCTGTAGTCTTTATATTTTAGTATGTCTTAGGTCTAAGACTCTTAAGTCATTCTTCCTAAGGTGGTTTCCAAACCCTTAGGATCTTCTTGGTGTGCTTAGAACCTTTATCTTCTTAGAACGTTTTAAATTAATTATCGAGGACGTTTTGGGTTGATTATCCAGGAGGTCAAGTTGACTGAAATCAACTTCTTGAAACACTTTGACTACAGAATTTTGTCTTATCTTTGCAACTCCAGAACTTGCCAGACCCTGATGAGCCCCTGCAAGTTCTTACTTGGTAACCTATAGTTCTTAAGACTAATTTTGTCGGTGTACCCATGTGTGTATATACACATGAGCTTTATGTTTAATTTATTCTTAGAATGCTTAAAGACGTAGAGAAATAATTTTTATATGTGTATTTTAATTTTTAAAAAAGATTTATCTATTTGAGAGAGTGAATGTGTGTGCATGCATGTGTTGGGGGTGGGGGGACAGAAGGAGAGGGAGGAGGAGAGAGAGAATCTAAAGCAGACTCCCCACTGAGTACAGAGCCCAATGCAGGGCTCAACCTCAAGCCCCTGAGATCGTGAACTGAGCTGAAATCATGAGTCTTGTGCTTAACTGACTGAGCCACCCAGGCACCCCTTATATGTGTATTTTAAAATCTTGTTCCTTTCCATGTGATTTACAAGTCATATTCTATAGAAAGTAGATCAGTATCTTGTAATTCTGGCTTTTCTTATTTTGATGCTAGGCAAAGGAAGCAGTGCTGTTGGGATTTGTAGTGCTCAAAGTGTTAATTGGCAGCATATTAAAGGCCGTTTAATTTTGTTTTTCTCTGAAGTAAATTCAGTTGACAACTCTCCCCCTGAAAAGATCTAAGGCCGAAAAGATTAAGTACAATGACATCAGTTTTTTAGATAATAATATATTTAAATAGAAATTCTGAATTTACAGAGAAGCTACTAAATGATAGTGTAAAGAAAGGCAAGGGTAGAGCTTTTGACTCCTGGTTGGTGCTTTATATAATTTTGTTAGTGATATCAAGATGACATCAAACTGTGCTGGATAAGTTAACAATTATGTGTTGTATTTAAATCTGAAGTAAAAAATCAGGATTGGATTTTTACCTGTTCATTTTGTTCATTTTAAGATACCATATATTTTATACCTTCTGCCAAATATTGTGTTGTTCTTTTATTTATTTTTTTTTAAATTTTTTTTTAATTTTTATTTATTTATGATAGTCTCACACAGAGAGAGAGAGCGAGAGAGGCAGAGACACAGGCAGAGGGAGAAGCAGGCTCCATGCACTGGGAGCCCGATGTGGGATTCGATCCCGGGTCTCCAGGATCGCGCCGTGGGCCAAAGGCAGGCACCAAACTGCTGCGCCACCCAGGGATCCCTGTGTTGTTCTTTTAAATGTAACTGATGGCATTTATTAATCTTTATATATATGTATGTTGTATAGTATACATAATATGTATGAGCATTATTAATAGAGAAGTTTTGTAAGGTTTGTTTTCATGTTATATTCTTGTGAGAACCTATTTTACGGTGGGGTACAAAATCTAATAACTAAGGATACTGTTTTTCTACTAGCTATTTCTATAGGCTATACATTTTGACAAATACTTGGGAGGATTTAAATAGCTTTTGTGAAATCCAGCTTTACAACCCAAACTTAAAAAAAAAAAAAAGGCAAATGTATATATGGGATATTTATTTGTCCTCATTCTCTAGAATAAAACAAAGTATACTTTTATTAAATACACGATTAAGATTAGTCTCATGCTGCAATTAGGTATCGATAGCTGAAACATAGTTTGGAATAATACATGTTAAGCTTCTGTATCTGTTCAGTAGCAGATATTATTACACATCCTAAGTTGGAAACTCTCATGGTAATAGATTTTGATTGAGAACTTGTCTGTCACTGTAGCAGCTGCTTTAGATTGCATTTATATTTAAATAGGAGAAAGTGATCTGTTTAGAATTTTAAAAGTTGTTGCCATGGCAAAGTTACTTGCTATCTCATCTTTTATCTTTGCCATTGAAGTGATCTATCTGGCTGCTTATTCCCATGAGTAGGAAGGATGAACTGTTCTGTTAGGAAGCTTTCATTGGGACAAAGCTGAATGCTTCCTAATGGGATGTAAGTTAGAAAGACTAAAGCTTAATAAAACCATTGGCTTCAGTTAGATATAATTAGAATGGATTCTTCTCGATTAAAACCAGTCAAGATAAAGCTAGATATTTTTAAAGAAAAAAATGAGTCAATATAGCATTACTTTTGACCAATTCAATGAAACATCCAAATTGTATGTTATGAAAGGGTTTACTTCTGAGTATTACTTCCAGATTCATGAGACAAGTGCAGATTGATCTTTTCTTTATGAAATTGTATGTCCATGTTTTTAAAAGAAAGTAACATATCCTAGCACCTCCTGCTCCTCATTTTTCCACTTATTCTTTTGAAAACCATGGCATTTTAATTTTGGTTGCTATAAGTGATTTTTGAAGAGTATTTTGTTTTATATTACCTTATTTATAGGAAGAATGATAGTTCAACTCTTCCTAGACTAATAATTAGCTATGTGATGGGTATTAACCTCCAACTAAAAATCTAGTCTTTTTCTTTACACATTTTTTGTTTTCAGACAGTGTAGAAATACTGGAGAGAATCCTCTCACACTATTGTGTGCTCAAAAAGTCATGTTTTTTTATTTGGGAGAGAGATCTTTTTTGGTAAATGACTATTTTCTATTTGCATTGCCCTCAATTTCTGTGATTTTGATCCTTAATATACACACTGAGCTATGTGCAGTATCAGTGTATTGTAAAGCTAACAAACACGCCTTTGATTAATTTGAGGTTATTTTGTATCATTGACTTAGGAGCTTTAAGACACATTACATATTTATAACGTCATTCCCTGGGGATCCCTGGGTGGCTCAGTGGTTTAGTGCCTGCCTTTGGCCCAGGGCCTGACCCTGGAGACCCGGGATCCAGTCCCATGTCCCATGTCAGGCTCCCTGCATGGAGCCTGCTTCTCCCTCTGCCTGTGTCTCTGCCTCTCTCTCTCTCTCTCTCTCTCTCTCTGTCTCTCTCTCTCATGAATAAATAAAATCTTAAAAAAAAAAAAAAATATATATATATATATATATATATATATATATATATATATATATATATATAATGTCATGCCCTGAGATAATGCAGCTATTGTGGTGACATTTTCTCAGACAGAATTATGATTCTTTGGTCATCTGAGCATATGAAAGACCATCTAATAAAATACTAAAAGTCTTGTATTTAAATGAGTATGCCTCTTAATACTTAACTGACGAATGGAAAGGCTGTTAACCTATGGTACAAAAGAAAGTAAGACAGTGTCTCCAATTTATCTGAGTCTTGTTTCTCTGTTCTTTGGCTATTTGGTAATGTTTTTAAGGCTAAGTACTTGAGGGAATGAATGTATATAGCTGAAGGCAACACCTATTGTTTTTGCCTTTGAGATGTGTGGAAATGTGGAGATGGATGTCACAGAAATTTAAGAGTAAAAAGAGAAGTTCAGGGCATTGTTTTGTGTGTTGTTAATACACATAAAATTTAATAAAAATCTTGGAGAACTAAGTATTTTTAAATTTTTAGGGGAATTTTAAGAATTTATCAAAACTATTATGTACCTTGCATGTTTTAGTCAATAAATAATATTGGGTAGTGTCAAAGGGTGGAGCTAATTCAAATGTATCTGTACTAGACAAGTTTTACTCTAAAAGATGGGAATATGTAATATTAAAAGGCAGATTTCTATCCTGTTTTTAGGGTATACGATATCAATTTTGAATTCATTGAGAAATATTTCTTATAGCTGATATTCATATGGGCAAGGGGTCAGACTTAATATTTAAAAGCATCTAAGTCATCAGATGATATTATAGGTGTATGTTTAATAAATCCTAGTTTATAATTTGGCATGTTGCAGAAGATCTGAACATTGAGAATATGTGATTCATCATAATTACATTCCTAATTGGACAATTATACATGCATAATGATAGAGATGGAGTTATTTGTGATTGAGAGTATATTGATAATAGTAAGATGAGTATTGAACTATATCTTAGTTCCTTTTGGCATTGTTACCTAAAGTTGAAATCTTTTAATTGAAAAACACTGATTCCTAGGTTGATTGGTTTATTTGTTTTACTATGAATCTTTATTGGTTTCTGTATTTCACTTTTTGTTATGATGAAATATATTTATAACATAAAAGTTTACCATTTTAATAATTTTTAAGTATACTTCAGTGACATTAAGTACATTCACATTGTGTGCAACCATCACCACGATCTATTGCCAGAACTTTTTCATCCTCCCAAACTGAAACTCTACACCCATTATACAGTAACTCCCCCATTTTCATCTCCCTCCAATCCTGGGTAACCACTGCTCTAGCTTTTGTTCCTGTGAATATTTGACTATTTTAGGTATTTGATTTAAATGGAATCATGCAGTAGTTGTCTTTTTTATGCTTAAGTTCACTTAACATAGTCTTCAAGGTTCATACTTATGTATCAGAATTTCACTGCTTTCTAAGGCTAAATAATATTCCACTGTATGTGAATACTACATTTTGTTTATCCATTCATCAGTGGACATTCAGATTGCTTCTACCTCTGGGTATTGTGAATAATGCTGCTATGAATGTGGTGTACAAATATATCTGTTGGATTCCCTGCTTTTATTAATTCTTTTGAGTATATACCCATAAGTGGAACTGCTGGATCATACTATAATTCTTTTTTAAAATTAATTAATTAATTAATTTATGATAGTCACAGAGAGAGAGAGAGAGAGAGAGGCAGAGACATAGGCAGAGGGAGAAGCAGGCTCCATGCACTGGGAGCCCGACGTGGGATTCGATCCTGGGTCTCCAGGATCGCGCCCTGGGCCAAAGGCAGGCGCCAAACTGCTGCGCCACCCAGGGATCCCTCATACTATAATTCTTTGTATAACTTTTGAGAAGTAACCATACCTTTTTCCATAGCGGCTGCACCATTTTACATCCCATTCATAATGCACAAGGATTGCAGTTTTTCTACATCCTGCTAATACCTGCTCTTTTGTGTTTTGTTTTGTTTTGCTTTGTTTGACAGTAGCCATCCTAAGGGGTGTGGAGTGTATCCTTGTTTTTACTTCTGTTTAGGATTATCCTTTTCTTCACTGGATTTATTATATTTTCCTAAGAAAATTTTGTTCAATATGAAAGATACTATACTGCATAAGCTGTTGCTTTAAGGGCAGAGAATTATTTCACAGTTTGAGAATGGCTAAATATATTTTCATTTACTCATCCATTTATTCACAAATATGTATCAAACACCTGTTTTATGCCTGGCACTGTACTAAGTAGTGAGGATGCAGTGATGAATAAGAAGATCATAGCCCCTAACTAACCTCAGGTAACTTGTAGTTTAATGGGAAAAACAGACAATAAGCTAATGAACACACACACAAAATATGTAATAACTGTTGTGGAATTTATTTGTAAAACATTGTGGCTTCAAAGAGGATGTATACAATATTCAGGGAATACAGTATTCAGGGAAAATGGTTAACATATTAAAGCATACATATTACAGCATTTTATGTTGTATGTTTTCTAGTTACAACCTCATTTAAAAAAATGCTTGTGAAAAGACATTGTTAGATAATATAAAAAAATATTAACAGTGGTTCTAAATTTTTCTAAATTTCCTGAAATTTCTACAGTGTGCACCTATTATTACTTTAGAAATTACAGATAATTACATATACATTAATGGAAAGGAATTTATGGATGCTGTTTTAATCTTTTTTCTCTTATGTTGTTCAGTATTAATGAACATTTTGTCTACCTTTTTTTTTTTTTTTTTTTTTTTAAATTTATGATAGTCACACAGAGAGAAAGAGAGAGAGAGGCAGAGACATAGGCAGAGGGAGAAGCAGGCTCCATGCACCGGGAGCCCGACATGGGATTCGATCCCCGGCCTCCAGGATCGTGCCCTGGGCCAAAGGCAGGTGCCAAACCGCTGCGCCACCCAGGGATCCCCACATTTTGTCTACCTTGAATTCATGCCAAGTAAATCCAGAGTTTATTGTGATCAAAGAAGAATGTTAAATTTTAACTTTAGGAAGGTAGTTTTTAGTTTTAGTCAATTTCTACCCAGCACTATCCAAATATTCCAGTGTAGGGCAGCCCGGGTGGCTCAGAGGTTTAGTGCCGCCTTCAACCCGGGGAGTGATCCTGGAGACCCAGGATCGAGTCCCTCATCGGGCTCCCTGTGTGGAGCCTGCTTCTCCTTCTGCCTGTGTCTCTGGCGCGCTCTCTCTCTCTCTGTATCTCATGAATAAATAAATAAAATCTTTAAAAAAAATATTCCAGTGTAAATAAGGAGTATCACTTAAAAAACACCTTAATTTTTTTAAGAGAACTTGTCGTTTTAATCAAGAAAAGAAATAGTGGAAAATTCGCTATAGTCTGTTCTTTCTGGCTAAAAGAAATATGTCCTGGTAATATGTAAGATCATAAAAGGTTAATGAATTTTGAATAACTATGTTATTCTAAATTGATGTCACATTCTGATTTGAAGAGTACCCCTCAGCATAGCAAGTACAGTGTATTACTGAGTAATAGAATAACACTTCAGAAAGAGACTCTGGGGAGGAAGCTGTGTGTTGCTATGGCAGAGGAGCAGAGATGGAAGCTATGGCAGGAATTGAAGCTTCAGATGCCTTTGAAGGAAGAAAGAAAGGGAGCCAGTCAGTCAGCTTTGACCCTTGCTTCTCACTACTCTTTATCCTAGACTCTGGCTTTCTGACTGTTGAAGACCACCACTGCTTCAGTGAACTCTTCCTCTCACTTTTTCCTGACCAGTACAGAAAATGCCCCTTTCAAAGAAATTTCAGCTGAGTAATAAGCCATTTATTAGATGCCTGATATTTACCAGGCATTACAGAGCATGCAGTGTCTCTAACCCTGTAGAAGTATATATTATAGAATAGGAAGTTGGGGCTTAGCAATGTTAGTCAATTTTTCCGAAGTCACAAGTTAATAATACATGTTTTAGGCTTATAAAAACAGTAACTAATAAACTAGATAAGATGTCCAATAAGGCCTAGAAATGGATATATTTATAGATTTCTTCTGCTTGATTCAATATTTCTAGCTACATATTGTAGCTGCCTAGTTTACATGATATCTAGCTTTGAATTCATTTTGTCATCTCAGCTCTCCAGGAAGAAGTTCTTTCCAAGAGTCATTGTCCCCTGTGGTCATTCCCACCCCCCACCTCACCTTGAAATTAGAGAAAATGGAGGTAAGGTGATTAATTAGGATTTGAAAAGGAAGGAAAAAGAGATATTTAAGATATACTCAGTTTAGTACTGTTTTCTTATGGGATTTTCAAAGCTTCATTTGAGTTAAATGTTTAAAAGAAAGAAATTGCGCAATTTCTTACAGATAACAGTTTAATCCAGTTGAATACAATAAACTATTAAGTATCCTGTTAGCATTTGCAAAATATTACAAGATGTATAAATCTCCCTCAATTTCCTAGATGTTGATATCCACTTATTCTGTTTTATTCCTTAATTACATGATATTCATAGTTAAATATATTTTAGCTATGTTTTTTGGTATGGAGATGCTTATTGAATGGTTATTGACAAATAGGGATAGAGACTCTGCTGTCTTTGTTTTGTCCATCAGTAAATACTGTAAATTGGCATTCTGGCTTACAAATCAAGGTGTGAATTAATTCCTCAAAGTTATTTATGAATCTTTATAACACCAGTTCTTGGTTAATTTTAAGCCAGTTTGTTTTGATTCAATGATCTTTAGGTAAAGGTGTTGAAGTTAAAGTTTTTCTATGGTGTGGCTTCTGGAATTTGTGGTCAAATAGTTTTTTAAAGTATAAACCTTTCTAACAGAACAATCCCAATTCCAATTTTGGTACACATGTACAATTGATTTTTTTTTAAAGTGTTTGAGATTAAATTTCCCCCCAAAAAGAAAATCTTACATTGTTTACTTGATAATATATGTGACACCTGCAGTCTTGTTAGTTCAGGGAGATTTTATCTATAAAAGGAACATATTTTCAAAGACCAAAGTTTCTAAATCTTTTACAGTATTTTACTATGCGCTTGTCCTCCTTACTTCTAGCTTAATACCACTGATAATTTTTTTTAACATTGTTGACCATCGACACAGTTTTTTCTTTTTTCACAGTGTTTTTTCTTGTGATAACTTTTAATCTGTTTTAGCAACTTTCAAATATAAAATACAGTATTACTAACTGTATTCACATGCTGTACATTATATATCCAGGGCTTATTTATTTTATAATTGGAAGTTTGTACCTTTAGACTACCTTTACCTATTTTGCTCACCCTCTACCTAACAAATTTGATCTACAGCAACCATACGAAGGAGATCAACTGTTTTTATTAACCTAGAAGGTAGGAATTGACACCTGGTTTTTTAGAAAGTAATACAAATTATTTTCCTTTTATGGACTTTGCATGTTTATGGCATATTACGGTGTTCATTATCTGTATACATTAATGAGCTTAGCTTTATTCAGAAATTGAAAAAGCCTCTCTGGTTTTCAGAATAGTCCTATTTTCATGCAATTAAAGATTATTTTCGCTGATGCATTTGGTAAATATTGTTTTACTTCTAAATTTATTAAAAGTGATTAATTGAATATGTGATTTAAGGTTCATATCATGTAGTGAATTTTTAAAATGACTTTTTAAAAAAGATTTTATTTATTTATTTGAGAGAGAAGGCAAGCACAAGCAGTGGGGAGGGGCAAAGCTGAGCAGGGAGCCTGATTCTAGGCTGAATCCCAGGACTCTAAGATCACAACTTGAGCTGGAGGCAGATGCTTAACCAACTGAGCCACCCAGGTGCCCCTAAAATAACTTTATATAAATATTTATATATGTAAATCCACAAAGCAAAAACGCTGGCCCATGTTACAGTTACCTTGGCTACTTTGTCAACTTCAGGGTTGTATTAGTTCTACTAGGTTGGTATCTTACTGCTAAACAATTGTTCCATCCTTAGTGCCCATTACCCAGCCAGTCTTTTGATTCTCTTCCCTACGGTAGGTATGATAATGGGCTCCCAAGGATGTCTGTGTCCTAATAACTGGAATTTGTGAATATAAATTTTTTTACATGCTAAAGAATTAAGGTGGGCAGATGAAATTAAGGTTGGTATCAGCTGACTTTAAATAAAAGATGTCGTGGATTGTCCAGCTGTGCCCAGTGTAAACACAAGGATCCTTAAATGTGGAAGAGGGAAACAGGAGTGTCAATGTCAGAATGATGCCATGTGAGAAAGACTTGACTGACACTGCTGACTCTGAAGATGAAAGGGGCATGAGCCAGGGAATGAGGGTTCTAGAAAGTGGTAAAGGTAAGGAAACAGATTCTGCCCTAGAGACTCTGGAAAGAAATGCAATCCTATTGACCCTTTGAGTTTTGCCTAGTGAGACCCATTTGGGACTTACCTCCAGAATTGTAAGATAATACACTTGTGTTGTTTTGAGCCTCTAAACTTATGGTATTTTGTTATGACATCTATAGAAATAATACACCACCAAACTCCCATGACCTTTGGTTCTTGTTACTCACTCTAAGCCTAGATGATGCCTCCTAATCAGCCTGGGAGGGCTTCTCCCCTTGCTGACTTCAGAGCTACAGTCTATAGGCTCTCCTCCTTATCAAGAGTTGGATTTGACAGGATAGTCACAGATAAAGAATGCACTGTAGCTAAGTTTTAACACGGATTTTTAAAGGGCTTTATAATATGGGGAATTGTTGGGAGGGCAAGATGAATAGGTTGAGCTTCCAGGTTGCAAAAGTAGATAGACTAAGTTGTTCTACTCCCTGTGCTATGCTTTGGAAGCCACTGAATCTGGAGGCTGCTACAACAGCTGCTTGCTCCAGGTCATTTGCCTCTGCCATGACCTACATCTTACTGTTATACACATTGGCATAAACTCTCTGACCCTTCCATTACCTTTCTGACCGAATCTCCTATTCCTTTATGCCCATTCACTTTGGTCTAGGAACATTGTCTTCTTGCTATTTCTAGACTGTATTATGCTTTTGCTGCAGGGCATTTGTGTTTGTTCTTCTTTCTACCTGGCACCCTTGCCTCTGATTCCTGCATGATTTATTTCCTCACCTTTAGCTTTTCCATTAAATAACACTATTGCCCTAAGACCTTCCATGCCTATCCTGTTTAAAATTATAGTTCTAACCCATGTGAATACATCTAATCCTCTTAGCTTTAGTTTTCTCCTATTTATCACCTTTTAATATGCTATGCAATCTACTCAGTTGGTTTTTTAAAAAATTATGTTTCATTCCACTACAGTAATTATTTTTCTTTGTTGATATATCTCTGGTACCTGTAACAGTGCCAAAACTTTATGGATTCTCAATAAATATTTCTTGAAGAAGCAAACACACATTTCTGAAAGTGCTTTTGGCTTTTCAAGAATTGGAAGGGCTACATGACCCATTATATATTCTTTGTCTCGAGATTTTTTTTTGATTCTAAATAAGACTTCTTTCATTGAATGTGGCTTTATTTATCCTTTAATCTGTAGAATAAGTGATTATTGTGAAATATAAGTACCTTACCAGGGTGTTCTGGTAGTTCAGAGGAATTACTTTAATTTTATTTCTACTACTATATTTACTGCCATGTGCATGTGTCATGCACAGCTGAGTCTTTGTTTAACAGATTGGGGTCAGTTCTCAATCTTTCTTCACAGCTTATTTTTTAAAAAAGATTATTTATTTGTTCATTCATTCATTCATTCATTCATTCATGAGAGACACAGAGAGGCAGACTCCCTTTGGGTACCCTGATGTGGTACTTGATCCCAGGACTCAGGGATCATGACCTGAACCAAGGCAGATGCTCAACCACTAAGCCATTGAGGCATCCCTCCTCACAGCTCTTCACTAGTATTGTATAAATTCTAGTGTTCATTTAAGATAGAATAAGAAACTTTTTACTGACTTGATTTATCCACAAATAATATGGTAGAGCATTTGAACATAAATTTGAAAAGGTATTTTTAGTTTTGATTTTGCAGAGCAATCATTATTATTAGATACATGTATTTAAAAAAAAAAGTTTACTTACCCTGGAGGAAAAAATAAACAATACTGGCACCCATTTCAAAGTAGACATATGAAGTGAACTCATTGTTCATTCAAAGAGTGGCTATCCAAATTATAGATCCTTAAAATTTTATTTATTTATTTATTTATTTATTTATTTATTTATTTATTCATTCATTTATTTATTTTAAAAAGATTTTATTTATTTATTCATGATAGAGAGAGAGGCAGAGACACAGAGAGGGAAAAGCAGGCTCCATGCCAGGAGCCCGACGTGGGACTTGATCCCGGGTCTCCAGGATCACGCCCTGGGCTGAAGGCAGGTTCTAAACCGCTGAGCCTCCTGGGCTGCCCTAGATTTCTTTTTTTTTTTTTTTAATAGAACCTCTCATTTCTATTACCTGTCTTTATATGTTCTTTACATTTCAGAGGTTAGCAATGAATGATAATAAGGTTGAATCAGTCTTATGACTTCTTAGCAACTAAAGAAAAGTTTGTGGTTGCTAAATTAGAAGATAACATCAGAATCAGAGTTTTATACCCCATTATGGATAATTCTGTAGGTTGCAAGAAATCTTTACTATGCTTTTCTTAGGTATTAAAATTCTCTCAATTCTTTGCCCTATATGTGTTCTTTAGAAGGAGGAACTTTGGTAAATGTTGCTTGCCCTCTACGTAAGTGATCTTGATCTGTGTAAACCACAGGAATTAATGATAAGGAGCAGGTTTATTTCACATCTCCCTAAACCATCCGCATGGATCAAATTAAAGTATTCAACATGAAAAACTATCTTCCACACTAATCAGAAGAGCATCATCTATTCTTCCCTTATTTCCATCAGTTTTTAAGGCTAGATAGGATCAACTTCAAGATTATTACTGTCATTAGATGTGGCTGATGGTGGATATATTGTCAAGAAAGCTTGCACCATGATTTAACTGTATCAAGGCCCCTGTGAGAGATTATGGTGGTTCTCAGGCATTATTCATACAATAAATATTCAAAATTGGTAGACCTGCTTCACATTACTTGCAGTACATACTCTGACCTTGCTCTCCTTATTTTCCCAGATATCCTCAAACAGAATTCTGAGAAATTCCATAGAACAGCTGTTATTATTTTTTAAGAACAGTTGTTGTTTACACTTAACTTCTAAGTGTACCTGTTGGCATCTATATATAGTCTTTCCTCTTTTCTTTTGAGACTATACAGGTCATTCTTATTCCCTGGAATATTTTCAGGCTACTCAGAATACTCTTCTACATAAGTCAGTATTGTCCTCAAGAGTATATGCACATTGCTGCTGCGCAGTAACAACCCATTTGCTCAATGTATAAGAGAAGTTACCCTCAGTCAAGCATACACACCTTCTTCCTTTAAATTTATAGCATCATTCCTCCCCAGTTTGCTAATTCCTGCCATCTCTGTTTTTGACTTTTGAGTCTGTGGCTGCTGGGTTACAGTCCCTCCCAACACACACCCCTGCCATTGCAATTCAAATTTCCAGGATTAAGAGCTTGATTTCTCCTGATGATCCAAATACTAGTTGTTGGTGTCTCTCACTTCAGCTTCATTTGCAGTGGGATTGAAGGTCTGGGTGAAGATCAAAGGCTGTCTTTCTGAGGTCACATGAAAAAGATGGAAAGTAAGATTAAAAAAATAATCTCCTAAATCTTTTGATGATGTGATTAGGAGCAAAAGTGATAAGAATGGTGGCAAGGTTGGTAAGAGAGGTCACTGTGGCTTGTTGTTGAGGACTTTTTCCTGCCTTACCCGCTCCTGTGGGAAGAGGAAACTGCAGGTCACAGTATAATATTGCAGAACACAAATGCCAATGTAACATCTCAATGAGTATTTAGACTCTGCTCTCGCCTCTATATTTTATTTCCTCTTTACTGTCTTTTTCAAAAATATATTTATTTATTTATTCATTCATTCATTCACTCATTCATTCAGAGAGAGAGAGAGAAAGGGGGGGCGGGCAGAGACACAGGCAGGGGGAGAAGCAGGCTCCATGCAGGGAGCCCGACGTGGGACTTGATCCTGGGTCTCCAGGATCACACCCTGAGCTGCAGGCAGTGCTAAACTGCTGCACCACCAGGGCTGCCCCTCTTTACTGTCTATATTGTCTAAACCTCTGGGGTGCTTATTTCCTCAAGTAAGAGCCTCCCTGTCCTGTGTTTGTTTGTTTGTTTGTTAGCACTCCCAATTGCATTTTTTAAGAAATAAAATTCATTTTGCTACCCCTTTGATTTTTTTTTCCATCTTTTTCCTTTTATCTCTGAATTTGTTTTCCCCTCCTATGTCTTCACCCTATACATTATTCTCTATTTTTCATTTTGTTCTTTAAGTCAGCTAATAGATCAATCCCAATTCTTTTGGGGCAAGGATTCAGAAGACATTGTCTTAAAGACACTTGCAGTTTAATTTATATTACAAATATATTTTAACTTTTGTTTACACTAAGAAATGTAGAGAAATAGAGTATAACATAACTTTTCCACATTTTTTCAAGATTTTGACTCTTAGATTATAGTATACCTACCTTTACTATTGAAGCTCTATTTATGCATTTCAGATAAAAAACCCATAATGAAGCTCTCTCTGTGTATATACATGTCAGGTAAAAACCATGTTGATAGTTTTTTTTTTTTTTTTTTTAATTGGGCAGCAGCTTATTTTAAAAAGAGCTAGTATGTGGAGTAAAGCATGCTATGGGTAAATCCCAGGCATGCCATTTCCTCCGACAAGAAACAACCTTTCCAAGGCACCTTTTGCTCATCTGTAAAATGGAAATGATAAGGCCTGTCTCATGGAGTTGTTTTAATGGATTAAATGAGAAAATTTATAAAAATATCCAGCATACTTGGCCCCCTTGAGGCCCATATTAATGTGTTGTAGGCTAGGAAAAATAATTTTCCCTCTACCCATCTGAGTTCTCAGTTGAGGCCCCTGTAATAAAAGATTAATAAGTGAAGAACAAACAGAAGTTTATTCACATGTATGCCTCATGTATACATAAGAGAGATATATACCCAGGGAAAAGGAATAACTCCTTGAAGTGGTTTAGAATTTAATTACCATCTTAATAAGGGAAGGGGTATGGAGGTGTTTTAGGGGAGAATAAAGGATTTTTAGGAAAGATAAGTGGGTCCTTATAGAATAGATGTGAGGTATGATAACTTGTGACAAAGTTTGTCAGGGTGTGGTGTTGGCTTCCAGTCTTCTCCCCTGTGATAGGAGTCAGTCTTCTGGTTGATGACTTGGGTAGGAGACTTAAGACAGTGGAATTCCTTTTAGAGGAATTTTCTTTAGGTAGATATGAAAAGTTCACAAAAAGCTTCTCCCTGCATTTCTGTTTCTCAAGTTCTTACAGCTCAAAATAATCAGTAACCAAAATTTGTCCTGAGGTCCTAGTCATATTTTGTGATGGCATATTCTGCTAACCTTCAGTATCAAGAGGATAAAGTACATCCAGTACACTCTAAGAAGTAAGATACATTTTAGTAACTCAAATTATTAAATATTTTTTGAGTCTCAAGGAGATTAGATTTCAACTATCTGGAAAACTTTCCCATTTTGAGTAACTCATACTCTGAAAGTTAGTTGGAGTTTTGTAATACCTTAGTTTTCTGTTCCTTTATATGTATTGGCTTTCATTTCAAAAGCTTTTGAATCCTATGTGATTAAAAAGTCCTGCTAGTAATTTGTGCAACCATACTTAGAAATCTAAAACCTCATAAGGGTATGGGGGTGGGGGGGCTGCTGCTAAACCTACATGTGCTTATCTGGTACTTATATCAAAATTGTTTTCTCTTAAAAAAAATTGTTTTCTCTTGGGATGCCTAGGTGGCTCAGCGGTTGGGCATCTGCCTATGGCTCAGGACAGGATTCTGGGATCTGGGATCAAGTCCCACATCAGCCTCCTCCCAGGGAGCCAGCTTCTCCCTCTACCTATGTCTCTGCCTCTCTCTCTCTGTGTCTCATGAATAAATAAATAACATCTTTAAAAAAAAAAAAAACGTTTTCTCTTTGCAAAAAAAAAAAAAAAAAAAAAAAAAGCATTGTTTTTTGTCTCCTGTTTTCACGTCTGCAGGAACATCTGTTTTAAAGTTTTATTGTCTTTATTTCTAGATTATTTAAAAGTTGATTATATACCCTTTCGGGGCAGGGGTTATAAATGCAGTCTTATCACTAAGATAAATATATACACCCACACATACACACATACACACACACACACACACACACACTCACTCTTATTTGACACATCTAGATACTGTATAGATCCTGTCCTTAGGTTTCTTTTTTTTTTTTTTTTAAAGATTTTATTTATTTATTCATGAAGGACACAGGCAGAGACATAGGCAGAGGGAGAAGCAGGCTCCCTGGGAGTAGCCCAATGTGGGACTCGATCCCAGGACCCTGGGATCATGCCCTGAGCCAAAGGTAGACGCTCAACCACTGAGCCACCCAGGCGTCCCATGTCCTTGGGTCTTAATGGTACTTTATTTATTTATCTATTTTTAAATAGTTTATTTATTTATTCATGAGAGACACACACACACACACAGAGAGGCAAAGACACAGGCAGAGGGAGAAGCAGGCTCCATGTAGGGAGCCTGATGTGGGACTTGATCCCGGGACTCCAGGATCACGCCCTGGGCTGAAGACAGACGCTAAACCACTGAGCCACCCAGGGATCCCTTAACGGTACTTTAAACACATATACACACAACTATATTGATACTTAACAGTGTATAAGTGTAGTGTTTTTAAAAGTGTGTTAAATAGTAAGAACCTTAGTCCCATTTCTATATGAATTATGTATAAATTATCATTGCACATTTACATAAATTAACATTTGCCAAATTGCACCAAGAGGGAGAACTTTAATCATTTTATAATCATAATCTATTCAATATGAGTGCATTCTCTTGATGCAATTTGATAAACTGGTGTTTGTATAGATACAAACTAATGTTCTACAGAATATGTAGTTTTATACATTTTCCTTTTCAATGCTCTTCAGTGGGTGTTTTATGTGGTGTGTAGAGAAATTGGATGGGGTACATGTTTTCTCTTAATTATGGACAACAAAATTGTTTTGTTACAGCTTACTAGGTCTCATAGTGAAAACCGCTCCAAGTTGACTGTTGGCTAATTCTAGAATACAAAAGTATTTGTGATAAGAGCTGTGAGATTGAAATTTTCAGCACAAAGATGCCCTCCCTTGCTTTGGGAAGAATCAGTTTGTTTAAAAAAGAAAAGAAAAGACAATAGTGGTGGTTTCAGAAGGAGAGTATGAGAATATCCTGTAATCTTTGTGAGATGTGAGACTGTAGTGAAATTTCAGTGGTTGAACCTAATGCTGGATAAGTAAAGCTAATGCTTTAGGCTCTTTTATTCTAAGATGGAAGCTGTATTGTTTCTTGAAGAATTAATAGACTAAAAATGCATGTTTTATTGCTTAACACTCTAATTGTGTTCAGTTATGAAGTTTTCTGGATTTCTGTTAACCATATAACAGTACTTTAGGAATGTGAGTATTTCAAATTTCTAATTCTTTTCCGTTGACAAAACTTTTTTGTAGTATTAATTATACTAAGAACAAAGAAGAAAGTTGACTGTTGTTTAAAATATTTTTAATGTAAAAGGTGTTTTATATGTTAAAAAGTCTTGGGGCGCCCGGGTGGCTCAGTTGGTCAGCTCAGGTCATGATGTTAGGTCCTGAGATTGAGCCCTGCTTTGGGGTCTGTGTTCAGCAGGGAGTCTCCTGTTGGATTTTTTCTCTCTCTCCATCTGCCCTACCACCCCTTTCACACACACTTGCCTACTCTCTCTCTCTCTCTCTCAAATAAATAAACCTTAAAAAAAGTTAAGTTTCAATTTAGGAAGTTTTTTCTCCCTTACCTAACTCTCATCTTATTAATTATTATGCTTTAAGATGAAAGAGTCCAAACCTGTATGGTTCTTTAACTGTTGGATTTCTTTTCTTTTCTTTTCTTTTCTTTTCTTTTCTTTTCTTTTCTTTTTTCTTTTCTTTTCTTTCTTCTTTTCTCTTTCTTTCCTTTCTAGATTTTATTTATTTATTCATGAGAGACAAGAGAGAGGGGCAGAGACCTAGGCAGAGGGAGAAACAGGCTCCCTGCAAGGAGCCCGATGTGGGACTCAATCCTGGACTCCGGGATCATGACCTGAGTCAAAGGCAAATGCTGAGCCACCCAGGTGTCCCAGTTGTTGGATTTCTTGATTCTCAATTGGGAAATTAAAACAAACATTTACATTTGGTTTTATAATTGACCTGTTTGTTTTCAAAAGTATGTATTTAAATGTAAAAATTTCAATCTGTTGTAAGCCATTTACCCTAAGCATTAACATCTCTGTATAAAAATAGCTGCTGGTGATGCATGTATGATTACCTTAGCGTTTAAGAGTTCTGATGAGTATTAATCTGTTTACCACGATATGATCCACAGTCATTTTCACAGTCTGATACTTGAAAGCTCTTAAAAACACCAACATTATATTTTTCTTCTTTATTAGCAGTTCCTTGGCAATATAGAGATGTGACAAAGTGTTAGATAGAAGGGATTAGATTTGGCCTTTTGGGACTGAGCTGTTAGAAACTGGAGGTTTCTCTAAAGAGAGAAATGAAATGAAAGGTGTTCTCCACTCCTTCCCCCTGCCCTGTCCCCCTTGGGCTTACTACTTTATTTGGAAATTTCAGATTTGTAACCTTGTTTATTGTTTTAATATATTCCTTTAATATGTATTGGAACAATTATGCCATGTTAGTAACTATGCTCGGTAAATTCTGGGGATATATTGCTATACAGGATGGATAGGCTTCCTGCTTCACTGGAGCTTATGTTGTATTCAGGGATAGCAAAAAATAAGTAAACAAGATAATTTCATAGAGCAATAAGTGTTTCCTATGAAGGTAACAATAGAGGATAGAGTGATAAAGAGTGATTGGGGGAGCTATTTTAGATTCAGTGCTCATGGAAGGTCTCTCAGAAAGGGTGATAATTAAGATGATGAGAGAGTACCAGTGGTGTCTGGTTTCTTAAAATGGTAAGCTAAATTATTCAGCTTTTTCACTGAGAGTAAATATACTGTATAAAAAATATTTTTAAATGCTTTAAAAATACTGAAGCTCTGAAAAAATAGCCACTTTTTACATAACAGCCTGTAACCAGATAGGAATATTTTAACACTGAGCAGAATAAAGAATTAAATGGAAAGGTATTTTTAAAAGAAATAACTGGGAAGTATGGCCACCAACTAACTGCCTTTCATACAGTTTGTGTGGCCGATACATGTGGCCCAACTTGGCTGGAAATGGTCTAAACTTCTGTAGACGAATCACATTATCTTACAATGAACCCTTACAAATTCACTTTTGAGCAGGTGGTCAAAGATAACAAGGCAATTAAACTAATAAGAACCAGCAGGAATAAACAGAATCAAAACTGCATACACTTCAGATACTGAAATTATTAGACACAGATTTAAAATAACTGTGCTGGGGTGCCTGGATGGCCCAGTTGGTTGAGCGACAACTTGTGACTTCAGGCTAAGGTTGTGATCTAAAGGGTCATGAGCTCAGCAGGGAGTCAGCTTCAAGAGTCTGTCCATCTGCCTGTCTCTCTGCTCTCTCAAATCTTTTTTTTTTTTCCTTAATAACTGTGCTTACAAATTGTGACACACGTGAAAATATATGTAAGAAAACCATAAAAAGCAACATAGACTTGAAAAGAAACCAGACTTAGAAATGAAAAACACAGTAAGTGGGTGAGCCTTCTGGTTCAGTCTGTGTTGGTTAGCTTATATTAGATGAACCCTCCTACTGAAACCAGTTATAACAGTTGAGCCATGTATGTAAGACAACTAGTTGAAGGGCCTTGGAGAGCAACCAATATCCACTGGACTTGAGGGACTATGCTTCTTCAGAAAAGGAAAGTTCATGAAAGATCTTTAGATTTTTCCTGGTTTTTCCCTCTAGGAAATTTTCCACTTCTTGATGCCCAATAGAGCTCAAGCAGAAAGCAGCATTTTTACTGGGTGAAGGGTCCATAAAATGGAACTGAGGCCAAATCCCTGAGGCAAGAAACCTATAGGGAATTGAATATTCTACATATAATACTGCATGTGAACTATACCTCAAATGTGGTAGTTTAATACTAACAGGCCCAGGGCAGGCAGGACTTTAGAAACCCATCAGACAACGTTGACTATGAGGATAAACAGCTGAGCAGAAATTTCAGCCACCGTGGGGGATACAGATTAGAGTTCAGGTCCATCAAAACTAGTAAGTGACACACTGAAGCAATTATCTAAAAAAAAAAAAAAAAAAAAAAAAAAAAAAGCACACCTGCAGGGATATATTCATCTGTGTATAGTTACTTTCTTTGTTTTTAAGAGCTATTGATGAAAGAGAATCTGTTTAAAGAAATATAAGAGATTAGACATTGTGATCTTTTGTCTTATAAAATAGAGAAGAGTTAGGATATGTCCCAAACACATATATTGCTTGAGTTTTTAGAGATTAAACTGTGAAAATAATACATCTTTGGGTCATAACTGTATACTGTCTGAAAAAAAAAAACAGTATATGATTCTTAACTAACTTCATTTGCTGTATCTTGCAATAGGAGATAAGTACTTAGAGGTCACAGATATCCTTGTGTTGGCCTATATGTAATTCTGTAAGTCATTTTTTTGTTTTTGTTTTTATTTTGCTAAAAGTTTTCATTTCATACAACCGACATTTAAGTGGTTAGGGAAATTTGATGTAAGCACTAAAATATCCTCAGGATTGACCACATTTAATGCATGACCATATGCATTCAGCATCCGCAGAAACATACACTACTTAGGAGCATTTTTGTTTGTTCGTTTGTTTGTTTTTACAGTGAATTTTCTACAGAGCTATTGCTGACAATTATTTTTAAAGTACCTTCTCAAATATGCTTGTCTGGTAAGTCAAGTGCACTAAAAAGTTTTCAAGCAATATGTAAAGCAGAACACTAAAATTGTTGTTCTCTCAGGTGACATAATGGCTCTATTTACTTAATGTTCACAGTAGTTATACTACAAAAGTATAAAAAGTCATTCCTCTTTTCTTCTTAATGGGAATTGTTAGTCTTTTTTTTTTTTTTAAGATTGATTTTGTTAGGTCTTGAGGGGAGTCTTAAGTTTTCCTATAAATAGTATATGCACATACACACAATACAGCTTTTTAAAAGATTAGTTTTTTTTTTTATCACAATATATGTTTGTTTTTAACATGTTTCAAGCATCTCCAGTTGAACTTTTCAATAAAATCCACAAAGTGTAATATATTGTTACTTCTTTATCAAAATCTAATCTATGGCACAATCTTTAGAAGTTCATCTAAAATCTTGCTACTGAAACTTTGGTCCTTTGAATCACACTCTTTGGCCATCACCTGGGAGCTTACGAGAAACACAGAATCTTAGGTCCTACCCCAGATTTATTGAATCATAATCTGCATTTATTTAATTTATTTATTTAAAGATTTTATTTATTTGACAGGGAGAGAGCATGGGGGTGGGACAGAAGGAGAGGGAGAAACAGGCTATCTGATGAGCAGGGAGCCCAACTGGGGGTTCTATCCCAGGATCCTGAGATCATGACCTGAGCCAAAGGCAGGTGCTTAACCCACTGAGCCACCCAGGTGCCCCAATAAATACATTTTAATATGCTCCAGTGATTTTTATACACATTAAAGTTTGAGGAGCACTGATTGAACAGCCTGTTTCTAGCATTTGTATTAAATCTATCTAACCTTTCAATCAGGACCCAAGCTAAAGGCAGATACTCAACTGACTAAGCCACCCAGGCACCCCAAGATCAGCATTTAAAAAAATTTTTCGAGGAATATGAGAGGCTGATGTGATCTGTGCTGTAAAGATAATAATAATTTTGTTCCTAGTGGTTTTATTGTGTGTGTGTGTTTTTTTTTATTTTTTATCCCCTTTCTTTTTGCTAATCCAGTCACATCTTTAGTTCTCAGCTTTTTGCTGTAGACTTTTAAAATCATTATCAGCCTTAAGTTCTCCATCTTGGTTCTTATCTTATACTTCGGACATTCATTGTGACCCAGATAGAATATATTATCATCCTTTGCACAGTGCTTTCTTTCTTAACTTCCTTTTTATCTGTTTTAGGTTATAGTAAAGCCTCAAATTCTCCACATCTTTTTACAACTTCTTTTGTATACAGAAATTTCTCCATTATTTCTGTAACCACTTTTCATCCGCTCTAGAAGATATACGGTTAGAATTCATGTCTTCAACACTTCTTATTTTCACATTACTTCTATTTCTATACATAGTTTCTGATACAAGATTGTCTTTGAAATAAATGCATCTTTTTAAATTAAAAAATTACTGTAAATCATTATGTTGAAAATAGTGTGGCAGCAGATACATTTGGCTGAATTGGCTGACTGCGAACTTTGATTTTTAAGTTTGTGTTGTATAGTTAATGAGGTTTCCCTGTTATGCAGTAACCACCTCTTACCAAATTTGACTCGTTGAAAACCAAAAACTAAATGAAAACCCCCAACAATAGAATGATTTTTATAAAACAAATACACGAATTCACTCACCCTTAGGTACCTAAAAGGAGAAATTAACATTTACATTTGATAGCTTAGTATAAAATGGACGGGTAGTTATTTCTTAAAGCTGTATTAAATCATACAAAAGGAAACTAATTAATACAAACTTCTATTAAAAAATAATTTTAGAATGGAAGAACATTAAAGATCATACCTCCCTTAATGTTATAGTAAAGGGAACAGCAGTTAAATGTTTCTGTTTCATGTCAAAAAAGTATGCAGGGCACACCTCTCAGCTTTTGATTTTGATTTATTTTTTAAAGATTTTATTATTTATTTATTCATGAGTGACACAGAGAGAGAAGCAGGCTCCCAGTGGGGAGCCCGATGAGGTACTGGATCCCAGGACCTTGGGATCTGGACCTGAGCCGAAGGCAGACGCTCAACCACTGAGCCACCCAGGTGCTCCTAGCTTTTGATTTTTAAAGTCCAGAAGCTTGAAGGTGTAAAATTTCCAAATTATGTGTACTTCTAATTTGTAATAAAAGGTTATATGCACTTAGATTAAACGACAACATTTGGCATCACACTATGCATGTGAGTATTTTAAACACAAAAATCTTCCATGTTCTAAAAAATGATCTAAAGAGTAGGACGTGCTTGGTAGTTTGTGGTTAATGGATTGTTGGAGACATCTACAATTGTGTGTTTAAAAGCCTGTAAGATTTTGCCAAGTTTCACTCTTTGCGTTTTTTTCCAACTTTTTCTTTATAAGGTGTGACAAGCATTTTATAGCTTTTATAGTTTCTGTATGCTTCAGCTGAATAGCACAGTGGGAATGTATTCAGTTTTACACTTTGGAAAATAACTCCCTTGTTTTCTGGGTTATAACTACTGAAACAGTTTTAACAATTTTACTCTCAGTTTTTATTGAAGAGTAACTAAATATTCCTACTATTACTTTAAAGGTATTTAGGATACCAGTCACATCACAATTTATGTCCAGAGTGTTTTGGTTTCCAGGTTTATTTCTTTTTTGTTGTTGTTTTGATGAGGTGGGTTAGTCTTAATTGGTGAGTGGGTTAGTGGGTGCATTGAGGTTTCCCACATGAGCCTGGGACTCTGTGAAGAGTAAGAGAAGCCTCATCCCTCGATGGGGAGGGAGTTTGTGCAGTTGACATGAGTACATATGTGAAAGGGATCTGAGTCACAGTAACTTCTGCTCACCGATGGTTATCCAGACATACACCAGGCCTGGGGAGGACTGGGCAGTGAGGGAAGTGAGCAGTTACCCAGAACTCTAGTCTCAAGTATAAATGAGGGGAAATTTTTGTGTTCATTGAAATGAGCATATCCCTGGTAATCTCACTATATTAGCTTGGAGAATTGGAAAATTAGATGAATAACTAGAGCAAAAATTATTTAAAAAACATTTCCTAAAATGCTAAAATGTTTGATGAGGATGGTCAGGAGGAGAGGCACTGTGGGTTTATTCTACAGGCTATTTCTCATAATCTACTGTGTATCTTTTTGAACCAAGTTCCTGTCTCCAAAATAATTTCTGGATTAAATTTTGTTAGTATCAAGAGATTCAAATCTTTATTGCTGTTTGAAAAGTAAAGTCTATTTTAGTCATTTTACAAAATTTCCTTATGCCATCCTTTTCTTTATGGGCTATCTGCAAGGAAGATATTTGAGGTCTAAATGTAATGTAGCTTCAGATATTTACTTTTAAGTGATTTTTAAAGATTCGAAACAATTATGCTCTGAAATTAAGTGAAAGAGTCTTTTAGAACTTTAGAGTTTAGAATAAAGAACTTTAAAAAAAAAGAATAAAGAACTTTAAAGAATAATATTAAGAAGACCAAGAGAAGTTTTTATTTTAAGTTCCTGTTGTATTTTTTTAGTGACACTTGCTTCTAAATCTTTAGTAGGTGACAACTTTGTATGTCGCTACTATTTAGACTCTAAAATGGTAAGCCTGTGTATCTCCCTTATCTCCGTGTAGTTTTTAGACTATTATAAAATTCTTACTCTTTAACATGCTTTTTCAACAAAATGTCAATTTCTTTTCTTTTTTCCACTGAATACTTTGTATGGTCCACTAATTAATCACCAACAATTCTGAATATCCTTGCTTTACTCCTGATTGGACCTTTTGTGTATCATGGGAGGCCTTTTGGGAATCATTGATCAGTCAGGCCTATATAGTAGAGCAATAGCTCCTCAAACATTTTAGCAGTGGAACTCCTTAATTAAAATCTTTCATAGGGGATCCCTGGGTGGCGCAGCGGTTTGGCGCCTGCCTTTGGCCCAGGGCGCGATCCTGGAGACCTGGGATCGAATCCCATGTCAGGCTCCTGGTGCATGGAGCTTGCTTCTCCCTCTGCCTATGTCTCTGCCTCTCTCTCTCTCTCTGTGACTATCATAAATAAATAAAAATTAAAAAAAAATCTTTAAAATCTTTCATAGAAGCTTAGCATGTATAAATGTAAGACAGTAATATATTATTCTTTTGAGACAGTAGGTGCAGAGATGGGGTTTTAGCCCCATGTACTGTGTAAGCCAAGGGACCCTGGGGGAGCGGGGTCCCAGGATCCCAGTCTAGATTAAGAATAGGCCTTTCATGAGTGATGGATCAGATAAAGAAGGATCTTTCAAAAGGGAAAGCAAAGTGTGTTGTCTCATAAATTTTGAGTAACGGTTGGTTATGGTTGATTTCCTTGAGATAGATCATAGAATTAAATCAACAGCTGTTTAAGATGCTTTACATCTGTTTTGTGTTAGATATGAAGTTAGTTGAGACTAAAGTTGAGAAAAAAGAAAAATGTTTACACAGTCTTGATAGTGGATAGAAACTTACCATTAGTATCCATACTAGATGGAATTGTATATATAGTTAACCAAAGTTAAAAAATAAACTTTGAATGCATAGTGATCACAAGCAAAAAAAAAAGCCATTGTCTTTTTTCTTTTCATGAAATGGCATTACACAGTTACATGTGTACATTACATTGACCCATTTAATCCCATGTACTGGTGCATATTCTGAGTTTGTGTTAGAACAAAAAGAGTTAATTTTTATATAATTTGGTGCTTGTCTTGAATTTTGGCTATCTTTATGGGCACCATCAGATATGTAATTGTGTGGCTTTAATCAGCAGCTTAGTGTATTTTGCAATAAGATTCTTAGTATGTGGCTAAGGAAAATATTTGCTTATGATACCAAACATAATTTCCAAATACTTTTTATTATTTACTTATTGATTAACAAAATATCGAATGCCAGCCATACATCTCAAACATTTAACTTCAGGATTTAAACTGTTACTATAGGGAACTCTGGGTGGCACAGCGGTTTAGCGCCTGCCTTTGGCCCAGGGCGCGATCCTGGAGACCCGGGATCAAATCCCACATCGGGCTCCCGGTGCATGGAGCCTGCTTCTCCCTCTGCCTGTGTCTCTGCCTCTCTCTCTCTCTGTGTGACTATCATAAATAAATAAAAATTAAAAAAAAAATAAACTGTTACTATATGTGATTATTTACTAAGGAGATGCTTCTCTATCCGAGGAGCAAATATTGTTTATAAGCTTTTATAAAAGAAATATTTATTTCTGTAATGAATCACTGTCATCTGAAGAATGACCAAATAAAAATTTATGCTCCAATTTGAATGTGTTCCCTGAACTCATTGATACACAGTTTGATATGAGAATATAAAAAAAAAAATCTATCTAGCAAAATTGGCAGAAGACTCAGGGTGAACATTAAGATGCTAAAGAGCTTCACATATTTCAAAGAATGTTAAGCATAGAGTGAGATTTAGAACCTACATAGTCCACTCTCTCAACCAATATAGAAATATCCATATTATTTTTGATAAGCCAGCATAAGTCGTCTACTTAAAAATTTCTACCAACAGTAACAGTAAAGGATGATCAGTTTCATTTTTAAGGAGCTATCATTATTGGAAAATTCCTGTTAATTAAGCTAAAGGTGCCTTTTATTTTCTGTTCTGTGGTCTGTTTTGCCTTCTGGAGCTAACTTTTTTTTTTTTTTTGAGTTAATAATTTTTAAGCCTAATCTTATCTAGAGTTCCACATGATGGCAGTTTGACCTGTTTAAAGATACTTATCATGCTCCTCCAGTAAATTTTCTTTTAAATGCCTAGTATATATCTTTTGCTGTAACATTCAAAATTCAGAAGGATCATTTATCATGTATCAATTCCCTTTGCCCACATTTAGGGCAGAATCTCTTCTGTGTATGTCTGCTTTGTCATTTTTCTTGAGCTTTTCATGTTTTATGCCTTGATAGTTTGAGAAGTTTGGTGGGGGGCTGGTTACATGATCTAAATGTTCAGATTAATCCCTAATCTTTTGGCAAAGAAAATATTTTATCAGTTCCATGTATATTTAAAAAATTAGTCTCTTAAAAATCACTGTATTTGGCAAAGAAAATATTTTATCAGTTCCATGTATATTTAAAAAATTAGTCTCTTAAAAATCACTGTATTTAATGACATAGTGAATATATAGTCTTTAAAAATTAACTACAATAAAAGCCAAAATTGAGTGATAATAGAAATTTTATATTTAATTAGCTGGTGGTGGTTTATACCAGGTGAAAGAATAGTTAACACTTATGATCTTCTTGGTTTCAGTAATTAAATGAGAATATGTATTTTAGTTAGGAGTACACTAAGAAGAGAAAAAATTTAGGAAGATGCAGAGTAGCTATAAAGAGAAGAATCTTAAGAAAATTTTAGTAACAGGGACGCCTGGGTGGCTCAGTGGTTGAGCGTCTGCTTTTGGCTCAGGGCGTGATCCTGGAGTCCCGGGATCCAGTCCCACATCAGGCTCCCTGCATGGAGCCTGCTTCTCCTTCTGTCTATTTCTCTGCCTCTCTCTGTGGCTCTCTCATGGATAAATAAATAATATCTTAAGAAAAATATTTTAGTAACAAAATTAATTGAGCAGAGGCATTAATGGCAAAATTCTATACATTTGCTTTTCATGTTTTTTCAGTCTATGCAATCATGAATTGTACAACAGGAGTGGGATATTTTTAAAGCTCTTCCATGACAAATTACTTTTTGGATAGGAGTATTTAGATTGCTTTTCTGTGTGTTTAAGAGATCTTTTTTATTAAAAGAACTGAGATGCTTCTAAAACGTAATTCGTGAAAGGCATCACATGCCAATCTTTGTTCTCTAATCACATTACCAAAACTTAGTATATTTGGAAGAATTCTTTTCTAGTGAAATAATTTTTTAGTCCAATTTTTTAGAATGGGTATACTTGAAGAAAAGAGTGTATTTCTGTTAGTTTTGCATGCCGTGGAAGATTACATCACTTTTGCTTCTGCTTCTTTCATGTAAAGAAAATATCCTCATTATGTAATTGAGTGAAGAGAAAGATGTATGTATTGCTAAAGCCATATTATTTTTGCAAAGAAGTAGGGATTTTCACAGTATTTTAAAATATCAGGTAGAACAGGAAGTATTCTTTTCTAATTTGCTACAAAAACAAAATTTTAGATGAATATTCCCATGAAATTCTTTTTATTTTTATTTTTTATTTATTTATTTATTTTTTTCCCATGAAATTCTTAAAACATGCTGGCAAGTTTTTGTAATAGGCCATTTAGCATCCCAGTGTGATTTGAGGAGTACTTACTGTTTTCCTAGTAATGTTTTCCAGTACCTTAAAATGTACTACTAATGCTAGGGATGGTAGTGAATTAATGAAAAATTTTAGCATTGACATAACCCACTCAGCTTATTTTTTGCTGTCAAAATATCCAGCAGAAGACAGTTAGTAATGCTGTGAGCCATAGGAGTTGCTGAACTGGTTCACTGTTAACAACACTACCTAAATGGGAAACCTTAAATAAGGGGCATCAAAATAAATAATGCACACAGAGCACTTAGTCAACAGGAGCTGGTTTGCATATATAAGCGATACCTGCCTACTGATTGATGAGGCCTATTACCATGAGATTGTATTTATTAAAGGTAACAGTTCAGTAATTCTGTGGACAAATGATTAATAGCCAAATGATTATAGATTTTAGTTAATTAAAATGGTACAGATGAAAATTCTGATTGGATCATTTTATTATATTGACTCATTCTACTTGAAATTATTGAAGTTTAAAATTGCTACTTAAAGATAACTCATGCTATGAGTATTCTAAGTAAGGTTTGAATGATTTTAGTTAATTTTTTTCTAATGTTAATATATTATGATTAATCTGAACTGAACCTTCAAATATTTGCTAACATAAAATGCTGGCTTAATCCCTCTATAGCCGTAATTTTGGTTCACTAGCAGCTGCTGAGTTAGCATTAAAGACAAGTCATTTACTAATATTTTGTTGTATAATTTTTCTAATCCTTTCATTTATGTGGTTAATAGTATTTTTAATTTTTTTAAATTTTTTAAAATTATTTATTTATTTATGATAGTCACACACACACACACACAGAGAGAGAGAGAGAGAGAGAGAGAGAGAGGCAGAGACATAGGCAGAGGGAGAAGCAGGCTCCATGCACCGGGAGCCCGACGTGGGATTCGATCCGGGTCTCCAGGATCGCGCCCTGGGCCAAAGGCAGGTGCCAAACCGCTGCGCCACCCAGGGATCCTAATTTTTTAAAGTAATCTCTCCATCTAGTGTGGGACTCAACACAACCCCTGACTCACAAGAGCTGTTTGCATGCTCCAAGCCAGTGTGCCCTGATTTTATTTATTTATTTATTTAATTTTTATTTATTTATTTTTTAAAGTAATCTGTATGCCTGTTTTTGAGCCTAACTTGCAACCCTAAGATCAAGAGTCCCATGCTCTACCAGCTGAGCCAGCCAAATGCCCTGTGGTTACTAGTATTTTTTTTAACGTAAAACTTTTTTTCCTCTGTTATGTAGATTGGTTGAAATATCAATTTTATGAAAGGAAAGCATTTTAAAGTAGTGCTTTTCAACTAGGTAGATAAAGATATCCAAAAAAGTTAAATTCCTTTTCTAACAATACTATAAAAGTTTTGTGGATCCTTGGATGGCTCAGCGGTTTAGCGCCTGTCTTTTGGCTCAGGGCATGATCCTGGAGTCCTGGGATCCAGTCCCACATGGGCTCCCTGCAGGAAGCCTGCTTCTCCCTCTGCCTGTGTCTCTGCCTCTCTTTCTCTCTGTGTCTCGAATGAATGAATGAAAGAATGAATGAATAAATATATATTTAAAAAAGGTGAAATATTAATAAAAAAAATTGTTGGTTAATAAATTCTGTATGCATTGTACCTAAATAATCCTCTTTCTTCTTCTTCAGGCTATGGCCACATCAGAGCTGATGGAACTCAGCCATTTAGGAACTCAGGTTCATCAGAGTTTATGAGACTATTTCTTACAGCTTAAGAAAAAAAAGAAAAGCTAGATTTTCAAATACACTTTCATACACCCTCACATACATACATAGAAAATCCTAAGAGATATACACTTATGGACATGCATCTTTCTGTCTCCCTTAGATATTGTGATCTTTGGCCTCCTAGTGGGAATGAAAAGATCTACCAAATATTTCATTTGTAGATCCTGCCAAGATACCCACAATGATTGGCACAGGCCTCTGGGTGTCAGAAAACACACAGAAGGATGCAAAGTGAAGTGCTATGAGGCAGTTACTTTGGTACCCATGCACAGCAAGTTTAGTTAAAATGTGGTAGTGAAATCACCTCTTACTGTTTAACTTCTCATCTCTTATTTTCCATCCAGAGGGGTTTATTTTTTTTAACTTCAAAATACATGGGACTCCTCTGACATCTCTGATGTTACACACAGCTAATATATTTTTGTAATTCTGAGCTTACTATACATGTCTTCTCGGTAATTTTTGAGTACTGTGTTTACTGTCTCGTATCACTTAAACACAGCATAGAAATCTTTAAATGCTGTACTTACGATTTTTGTGTACTTCTCTATATCCAGTTTTAAAACTGGCAGTAGGGATGTCTGCGTGGCTCAGCGGTTAAGCGTCTGCCTTCGGCTCAGGGCATGATCTTGGAGTCCTGGGATTGAGTCTCACATCGGGCTCCTTGTATGGAGCCCTTCTCCCTCTGCCTCTCTCTCTCTCTGTCATGAATAAATAAATAAAATCTTAAAAAAAAACTGGCAGTAATCTCCATTATGTTATCTTTATTTTCAGTAAAATAAAATGGTGCAAATCATTTTGTCCTCTCACCTTATTTGTGAAATTAATCTAAAAGTAAAAATTTCTGTGCTGCCCAGGTGGCTCAGTGGTTCAGTGCCGCCTTCAGCCCAGGGGCCTGATCCTGGAGACCCGGGATCGAGTCCCATATCAGGCTCCCTGAAGGGAGCTTGCTTCTCCCTCTGCCTGTGTCTCTGCTGCATGTGCGCGCACGCGCGCTCTCTCTCTCTGTGTCTCTCATTAATAAATAAAAACTTAAAAAAAATAAAAGTAAAACTTTCTTCTTTAAATTGTAGCATATATGGCTAAAGGAGATATTCATATTTCTGAACTGACGAAAACAATACTGTATCAGAAAATTATCTAAATCAGGCATTCTTGGCCACTGCTTAGACCTAGGCTTTCTGACAAGTAGTTTAAATCAAATAACTCCTGTATTAAATCTCAGAGTTAATTTATATAAAATCTTCCCTAAATAGTCATTGTATATGGGGGGGGGACTAAAATATTACAAGACAAGTTTGAGTCTTACATGGAAATCTGTCTCATTTTTCTTTTCACAGCTCATGTTCTCGGGGCAAAATAACATATGACATGTTGAGGGACATACATACCATTAGTTAATGGTTCGTTTTTGAAATTTGATAATTAAATTATATCTAGTACTCAAGCAAAAATGAAGACTGATTGCTTGTGCCATGTTTTGACAAAGCATTTATATATTGTGTTATTTTGAAACATAATTGTGGAGCAAAAGTGACATGTGAATGCCTTGTTCAGTACTATTTATTCCACTGTTATCTGAAAGCTTCAACACATTTCTTCCGTGAACTTTCTAAACTCCGCAGTATGTAACCTTTTAGCCTAGCATATGAATTAATGTTTTGACAAGCCTTTTAACATGGCAAGTAGGTGAATTTATTATGAAACAATACAAAATAGAATTAAAAAGACTTTGAATAGATGTAATGACTGTTTATATTTGGATGGTATATCTCAAGAAGGTTAAGTAAGCCAATTATAGTAAAAATCCCTCATGCTAATATTAAATAGCTAATTCTGTAGCTGTCCAAATGCAAAACTGAGGAGTCTGAGATCAGAAAATTCTTGTGTCCATGATGGTTAATGTCTAGCTGGCTACTGCCACCTCTGTGGTGTCCAACATGCATTGTTTTTCCTTTCTCCATCCCTTTGCCTTGTGTGTAATGTAAATGTGGTTATTGACCTAATGTAATCTTTGGAGAGTGATAGAAAAGTTAAGCAGGCTCAAATTAAATGGAATTGCAGACATCAGAGTGGCATCCAAGAAGATGGAAACAGCTGGCCTTGTTATGGCGGTCTCCTGACATTTAACCAGGCTAGTACTTAGGAATACAGAAATGGGCTTTATATTGAATGGTTGTCATGGATATGTACCATTTGACTTCTTAATGTCCGTGTTTATAATATTGGGTACTCCTTTCACATGCCTTAGATGGGATGTATTAGAGAACTTTCGCTACATTGTGAGTGTGCAACTCTAAAGGTCTGAGGCTTAATTACTCTCCTCTTATGTATACTTTGAGGATCTACCGTGACTCTCTGCTGGATGCCCTCCTCGTTCTGAGACCTGAAGGAGAAGGAAAAGGTGATGGAACTTTAGGATGGGTCTTAAACTGGTGCATCTCACTTTCACATTTCATTGGTAAAAGCAGGTCAAATAGAAGCAGGAAATATAACTCTCCTATAGAAATAGACCCAGTAAAGAGGAGCAGATAATATTAGGACAGTAATAAAATCTGTCATACAGGTCTTAAATTTTCTATCTCCCCACCCTTACCAACCAGCTCCTTACCACTACTGTTTATTATAGAGAAGTATAGACCTTTTTTAAAGCTTTTATATGATTTTTTTCTTTTTTAAAGATTTTATTTATTTGGGAGAGTGAGTGAGCGAGCGAGTGAGTGAGAGAATGAGAGCACAATCAGGGGGGAGAGAAGCAGACTTCTCACTGAGCAGGGATCCTGATTGCGGGGCTTGATCCCAAGACCCTGGAATCATGACTCAAGCCTAGGGCATCCACTTAACTGACTGAGCCACCCAGACACCCCTTGACTTTTTTTTTTTTTTAAGATTTTACTTATTCATGAGAGAGAGAGAGAGGCAGAGACACAGGTGAGGTAGAATCAGGCTCCAAGCAGGAAGCCCCACGTAGGACTCAATCCTGGGACTCCAGGATCAACGCTGGGCCAAAGGCAGGTGCTAAACTGCTGAGCCACCCAGGGATCCCCGACTTTTTTTCTTAATTACTATCTACATATTATTTAACAAGAATTAAGAAGTAACAGTAAAATGATTAACACTAGTAAGTGTAGAGAGATTAGTTTACAGAGCTTGTCATTCATATCCACACTCTTCTGAGTTATTATAAAAAAAAAGAGTTGACAGTAATGTAGAAAAAAATGATCTCTTCCCCCTCTTATATTTTCGGTAGAATACTTTTGGGGGATTAATGAACCAATAGAGAAATTTAGAATGACAAATTACTTTGTAATATACGTTTTTATAACTGATAATAGAAATTTTCTTAAGTAGGCTAAAAGATATTCTGCTCTTGTGTTCATATGGATATAAATTTGAAGTATTTTGAAGTACCAAAGCTCTTTTTTTTTTTTGAAGTACCAAAGCTCTTAAAGTAAGGTATCCCTATTATTTAAAATTCAATAAAAGCATTTAAAAATCAAAATATACTTCTTTGCTTTCAGTTTGGTTAAAGCAATATACATTTTCTAATATTTACTGTTAGGTATTCATTGTATTGCCTTCCATAAGCCAGCCTGCATTCTGCTTAGTGCTTAGTTATTACTGCAGAAACGTTACTGTGGTGATATGGACTGACTTCTGTGTATTGTGTGCATATCTTAATGAAGTATTCTTCCTGTTTCTGATCAGAAAAGGGGTATATTTACATAATGTCAATCATGCATTTGTTAACATTGGGAAAAGAGCAGAACTGTAATTTTAGTGAGTTAAAAGTATCTGTCACACAAATTTAGCAACCAACTACTTAATGGTACAAATCACTCCTTCCTGGAAATTGTCAAAGTTAATTATAAGTTGTATTGTCCTTTTAAAAAAGCATACTTTTTGGTATATCTTAATATATTTTGGGTCTTCATTTGTAGAATGTGGAGTTGTGATTTTTTTGCTATATCAGAATAGTTTTCTACATTCTTTGTTCCATCATTTGTTGCATCTACTTTGGATTCTCTGAATTTATTTTTCACTAAAAATTATTTTTAAATTTTGTTTGGTTTGTATTTGGTTTAAAACCAACTAGTACATTTTGGAATGTACATTTAGCAGACTATTGACTGATGATTATAATCTTTTAGGTCTTGAGTTGTTCTGAGAAAGACGGATAATAAATATAAAATATAAGTGCTATAATGGAGATCTGTCTTAGTGGTTTGATTTTATTTTTTTAATTAAAAAAATTTTTAATTAAATTAGATTTTTTTAACTTTAATTGTCCTAGTGGTTTTGTATATTATAAAGTCATGCTCGATTTTAGTTATTAAACTGTCTTGGGGTTTTGATAATATTTTAATGGTCTTCACTTCTGCATAGGCAGGCTCCTTAAGACCCACTCCTAAAAGAAAAAACCAAACACCTACTCCTTAGAGACTGTCTCATTAAGAACTTAACCAACACCAGATCTGAAACAGTATTCTCACTAGTATTCAGGATAGTTCTCTTCCCACTCTAAGTGGAAAAAGTGCTTCTTTTATCCAGTCAGTTTGATGAGACTATTGAGCTAAAGTTATCCCATCCAAACCAGATCCAACAAAACTTGAAAGATACTCCTTCAATATATAGTGACTGGAATGGTATTGATGTGTTTCAGATTTTCCAGGCTCTTTTCCTGCCCATCTTTCATTAAAACCAGATAAAAAAAAGTAGTGCTTTGTTTCTTTTCTTTTCTTTCTTTTAAACCTCTGCAATTATTAGTTTATTGCTTTGTTTCTTAATTAGTCTTTCAGGCAGTTTCCTAGGATTAGAGAAGAAAATTAGTCTTAAGATAGTTAAGTATAGACAAAATAAAGTTGGAGTAGTCAGAATAAACCTTAACAAGCCACATTTTAAATAGATAGCTTTTTTCTTTTTTTCCCTTAGATCCGTAATGCTTTTGTTTAAAAAGTTGTCAACACATTTCAAATGTTATGATTGTAATAATAAATGCTGTGTTTAGTTGCTGGAGTAATTGAAACAGAATTCTTGGTTTATGTGATGCAGTCTTCTCTAAAGTTAAGTCACTCAATTCCACTTCTAATTCTGCATCACTGCAGAATATCATCCATTCAATCCAAAATATTTGTGAAAATAAAAAAAAAATTTGAGCAGTTACATTTGTTGTATTTTTAAGTGCTATTTTAAATATTAATTTGTAAATTTTATGAATACACAGAATTTGAAGCAACTTTGGGGGAAGGGAGAAGCAATGTAGATTAGAAAAAATAGAGTAGGAGGTAAAGATGAAGGGAAAAGACTAAATGTGTATATAAACCTTCAAGTCTATACTGTGTATTATTTTTTTTATACTGTGTATTATTAATAGTTTTTATTTACCTGTTTATTCATGAGAGACAGAGAGAGAGGCAGAGACATAGGCAGAGGGAGAAGCAGGCTCCCTGTGGGGAGCCCGATGTGGGACTCAGTCCCAGGATCCCAGTATCCCGGATCACGCCCTGAATGGAAAGCAGATGCTCAACCACTGAGCCACCCAGGTACCCCCATGATAGTTTTTAAGAGAATAAAATGGAGCCTAGAAATTTTAAAAATGACTTTTGTGTTAATAAGTTAAGTGTTTATTGTGTTAAAAATGCTGCATTTTCTGCTTAGAGTTAGAAACATATCGTTAAATGAACAATTGCCACTTAATGAATGCAAGGGACTTTGCATGTTAGGATATGGCATTACAAAATGATATGAGATAATGACAATATTTTACTTAGTGCCTGTCTGGTGTCATATGCCTCATGTTAACTTTGAGGAGGATTGGTATAGAAAATTGTCTATATAAGGGAAAATAATAAAATGCTAGATAAAATAAATAAAAATAATATTTTAATAACAATCTTAGTAGCTAGAATATAATATACCAGACACTGGTTAAATTTCACCCCCCCCCAAAAAAAAATTTCACCTTTCCCATTAAGTAAACAGAAAACAACTACAATTAAATTAATATTTTTTGTGTGATATTAAAGCTATTGCAGGGGATCCCTGGGTGGCTCAGCGGTTTAGCGCCTGCCTTTGGCCCAGGGCGCGATCCTGGAGTCCCGGGATTGATTCCCACGTCGGGCTCCCGGCTTGGAGCCTGCTTCTCCCTCCTCCTGTGTCTCTGACTCTCTCTCTCTCTCTCTCTCTCTCTCTCTATGTCTATCATAAATAAATAAATAAATAAATCTTTAAAAAAAATTTAAAAAAAAGCTATTGCAGATGGCTCAGATTATCTGTCATAAAATAATGTTAGATTACACTAGAAATTAGCAATATATAAATATTGCTATGTGAGCATTACTAAACTATTAATATATCACTATATAAACCTATATAGCTATAAATAACATAGCTGACTTTATAGTTTACAATGCACTTTTATATGCATTGTCTTATTAAGAGAATGTTGGATTTACGGTGGGGTTTGATGGTTTCTGTATGGTCCCAAATTATTTTTTTCTCTTAATGAGAACCCTGCCAGTGCTTAAGAGTTGATACCCTCAAGTTTGATGTGCTAGGTTTCACTGTTCTCAATAAGCAAATTTCCATAGTGATTTCTTGGCTTAGATACTGAAGTAATGTTTGTTTCTAAGAGTTCGATAGAGGACTTTGACTCTTCTTACTTAAGTAACATCCAGAATCTGGGATATTTGTTCCCATCTCCTGCCTCCCACCCTCCTTTCGCCCCTGTATATGTGTGTGTGTGTCTGTGTCTGTGTTTAAAGAGGATTTATTTTAAATAGAGAATGGGTGGAGGCACAAGAGGATGAGGGAGTGGAGGAGAGAGAGAGAGAGAGAGAAAGCCCATGTATAGGAGCACAGGAGCAGAAGGAGGAGAGAGATTCCCAAGCAGACTGCACTGAGTGTGGAGCCAGATGCAGGGCTTGATCTCACAACCCTGAGATCATGACGTGAGGAGAAACTAAGAGTCAGACACACAACCAACTCTACCACCCAGACACCCCCTACCTTTTTAAAATTTGTGATTACTATACAGTAAAAATGATCCCCAAGCACCTCTTAGGGGTATAACCCTATCAGAGTAGATTTTTCTTTCCAGTTTCTCTCTGCTGAAATGTTAAGTATGCTTCCTTGTGTTTACATATCCTAGTTTACACTTATTAGTAACTTGACACAGTCTCCATTCTGGTTAGTACTCCCACTTTGGAAGTTGTGTCTACTTAAAATTTTTCTCTTTGTAAAAGTACACATTCCCATCCTGGCAACCTGAATCATCCATTATTGGCTGACCTATATAGCAAGCTCTTTGCCTTTTCCCAAGATAGTCTGTAATACTCCCAAAGACATATCATCAACATTGTAGTGTTTTAGGGTTTTTTTGTTTGTTTGGGTTTTTTGGTGATAAAAAGCACAAACACATAACATGAGAGCTACACTATTAAGAAACTTTAAGTGTTAAGTACAATATTTATAACTATAAAGCACAATGTTGTAGAGCAGATCGTTAGAACTTTCTCATCTTGTGTAACTGAAACTATACCCAATTGCACAGCAACTCCTCACTTCCTCCCAGCAACCCCATCCTCTCAACCACCATTCTAGGTATGTTCTGATTCTGTGAGTTTGACTACTTTAGATACTTCATATAAGTGGAATCATGCAGCATTTGACCTTTTGTGACTAGCTTAGTTAGCATAATGTCCTCCAGGCACATAGATTTTGTTGCATATGACAGGATTTTGTTCTTTCTTTAAATTTTTATTTTAAAGCTTTTTAATTATTTATTTGACAGCATAAGCAGGGGGAGCAGGAGAGGGAGAACCAGGGAGCCCAATATGGATCTCAATCCCAGGACTGTGGGATCGTGACCTGATGAGCTAAAGGCAGACACTACATTAACTGAGCCACCCAGATGCCCCTCCTCCTTTTTTTGAAAGACTAAATAATATTCCGTTGTATGTATATACAACATTTTTTTCATCCATTCATATGTCAATGGACCTTTGTTTCCAACTCTTGGCTATTGTGAATCGTGCTGCAGTGAACATGGAAGTGCACGTATCTCTTCAAGATCCTGATTTAAATTCTTTTGGAAAAAAACCCAGAAGTAGAATTGCTAGATCATATGGTACTTCTATATTTAATTTTCTAAGGAACCTCAATACTGTTTTACACACAGCATTTTACATTCTTACCAACAGTGCACCAGGGTTTCAATTTCTTCATATTTTTGCCAGCATTTTTTTATATTGGCCATCTTAACAAGTATGAGGTAATATCTTGTGGTTTTGATTTGCGTATCCCTGATGATGAGTGATATTAAATGTCTTTTCCAATACACAAATGTGTTCTGTATGCCATTTGTATGTCTTTTTAAGAGAAATGTGTATACAGTCAAGTCCTTTGCCCATTTTTAAATTCAGATGTATTTTTGCATTTGAGTTATAGGAGACCCTTATATATTTTGGATATTAATTCTTTATGAGATATATGGTTTGCAGAATTTTCTTCCGTTCTGTAGGTTGCCTTTTCATTTTGTTAATTGATAAAGTAACAAGAGTTATTAACAGAAGATTTTATTTTTTTAAGATATTATTTATTTACTTATGGGGGGGGCGGGTGCACAGGCAGAGACATAGGCATAGGGAGAAGCAGGCTTTCTGCCGGAGCCTGATATGGGATTCAATCCCGGAACCTGGGATCATGCCGTAAGTCAAAGGCAGATGCTCAACCGCTGAGCCACCCAGGCATCCCAACAGAAGATTTTAGTTTGATATAGTCCTGCTTTGTCTATTTTTGCCTTTTGTTGCTGTGCTTTTGGTATCCTGTCCAAGAAATCATTGCCAAGCCCAATATCATGAAGTTTTCTCCCTATGTTTTTTCTAAGAGTTTTATAATTTCAGGTCTCACATTTAAGTCTTTAATCCATTTTCAGTTGATTTTTATGTATGGTGTAAGATAAGCGTCTGGTTTCATTGTTTTGCTTGTGAATATTCGGTTGCCCAACATGATGTGTTAGAAACCATCCTTTCCCCATTGTAGAGTGCTGGCACCCTTGTAGAAGATGATTTGACTGTATGTATATATGAGGATTTATTTCTGGGATGCATTGTTTCATTGGTGTATATGTTCATCTTTAATGTCAATACCATTCTGTTCTGATTACTGTAGTTTTGTAATATGTTTTGAAATCAGGAAGTGTGAGGCCCTCAGCTTTGTTCTTTATTCTCAAGACTGTTTTGGGTCTCTGGGGTCCTTTGTAGTTCCATGTGAATTTTGGGATTCTTTTTTTCTATTTCTGAAACAACAACAACAAAAAACCTCATTGGGATTGTGATAGGGATTATATTGAAATCTATAGATCATTTTCAGTAGTATGGATGTTTTAGTGTTATTTAGGTCTTCTAATTGATGAACATGGGATGTCTTTCCTTTTATTTGTGTTGTCTTTAACTTCTTGCAATAATGGTTTGTAGTTTTCATTGTGCAAGTGTTTTCTTCTTTGGTTAAGTTGGGTGTGACAGAAACTAGTCCCTCAGGTATTCCTCCTAAAAAGCCAGAATGTTTGATGCATAGTCCATTCTTCTCTCCCTCTACCCCCAGTGAGAAGTTCCAAGCCAAGCCTATCTCTTGATGCTGATCTGTCCTGGCTAGGTGGAAGGATTGATGCAGGGATAGTGAGATTTTCTTTTTACCTGTATCAGCGCAGCTCTTTTTGGCTTTGTGCCTGTCTGGGGTACTGCAAGTTTTTAATTGGACTCTAGAAATCTTGTAAAGTATTTTGGTGTTTAAGTTGTTGTTAAATTGATGTTTCCTTGAGGAAGTGAGAGCTGGAACTTCATGTTCTGCAGTTTTGCTAACATCCGATGTGGTACTCTTAATTGCTTGAACAGTGAACACTAATCGAGTACTTACATTATCTATGCCAGGCTTTGGATTAGAAGTTTGGGTTATAAATGATGACCTACACCTCTGGTGTGGAAGACAAACATACAAATAGTGAATAACTATAACATGTGTTCTTGCTGAATTATAAATGGAGGCAAATTATTGGAACTTAGTGTCTAGAGGCCTGCCCCTGATGTTTTCAAGGAAGGTGGGTTTCAGCTGGGCCTTTTAAGACTGTGTAGGAAGCTTAGAGGGGTATCTCAGGGAAAAAAATAGTACTTAGAGTGAAGGGAACTATACAAGACTGTGTTAAATAGAGAATAGGGAGAAATCTGTGGAGAAGGAAATGGAGATAAAGTGGAAATGCTTGTTTGGGGCTTGATTACGAGGAGTTTGATTTGCCAACTAAGAAGTTTGGATTAATGGCCTGAAGAATTTTTGTTTAATAGGATAAAATAATAACCTCTCTCCAGTCATAAAATCCTATCTCCTTTGTGGAACATTCCCCTGCATTTAGGGGAATCAGCTGTTAACATTCATTCATGCTAGAGATTTTAAAAAGTAAGTCTATGACAGTAGCCTTGTAGATTGAAAAGATATGATTTGACAAAGGTTTCTGGGATGAAGCCAAGAAATAATAACCAAATAAAAGTAGGAAGCAAGAGAGATGCTGAAAAGGTATCCTGTAGGGTCATAGGCAGTTACTTGGGACAGGAAAATGGAGGATAAAGTAACAAATGGAGATTTTAACCTATCAGAAACATTAGACAAAACTCAAATTTGACTTTCATGAAGTCTTCAAAATAGAACAAGATGAACAGTGAATTAGTAGATTAAAAGAAATCAAGCAAACTGGATTGAATTACGTTCCTGCTAAATCTAAAAGCGTGTGCTATTCTATAATGCCACCCCTCCTGGCTCTGCTCTTCCAGGCTCCTCCGGAGGCATATTCCCGTGCTTTACTCTACACAGTATGGTCACATTCGAGCCATTGGATGGGATGAAATACAGAAAGAGGTCCCAAGTTACAGAAATGATTCTGTTCTATATCATTTGTTCCTTATCTGTAATTCAGAATTGGTTTTCCTGTGGAAATTGAATGAACTGATAATACCAACTCACCTAGAAAACTCTCAGGAAAATGGGATAGAAACAGAAACTTCTCTGTTCACTTGAACTTTCTGTCTCAGCTCTGTTCCTTACCAGCTTTGCCAATTTGCACAAGTTCCTAAACCTCTCCATGGTGCAATTTCCTTAGCTAAAGAATAATACTTACCTTGCAGCATAGTTGTTAAGAGTTTTGACATAATTTTTAGGCAGGATAGTGTCCTGGTGATAACTAAGTGAGATTTTAAAAAGAATAAATTACCCTGAATAAAAATATATTAGGATGTGTGGGAATTGTGGCAGTCCTATAACCCACATATTTTTGAGGCTTCTTCAAATCCGTTATAGAGAAATACTTTTGCTAATGTACAGCAAATCATGCCAAACATAAAATAGGGATTCTGAACTTCCTTTCTGTTCATAGAAAACTGGTTTCATTATTTTTTTTTTCTGTAGTGATTACCATTAACTTTTTGCCAAAATTGTATCCCCAATTTTCTTCAGTCAAACCTCCTCCCAACTGAGCTATTTCTGCCGCTCTCCCTGGTATTCTTAATACCATTTGAAAGGTTTAATTCTATAAATGTATTTTCTTTCCTTTTCATTCCTCAGTTCACTCATTAATAATAGAATTAGGGCATTGTGTATTGTTATTTTATAGGGCAGCCATCTGTCTTATCTAGCAAAATCGGCATAATTTAAATCTTAATATCATATTGAGCACCTCTATCAGGGTAGACAAGAATTTTTCTTATTTGGTAGCAGTACAGTGCAAAGCTAAAGGTAGTTTGTCAAAATGACAGATTTAGGTCTCAGGTATGTACTTTGAGGAATTGATGCTGTAACTTTCTTCTTTATACATGATTTTGGAGATGCAAGTAGCTTACCTAGGACGTATTAATTTATATATTTTTAGTGACTAGGAAGGGAGTTGTCTCTCAATTCATTTTTTTGTAGCTGAGTACTAACATAATTATCAAAGTTTTCCTTCAGTATATGGGCATTGCATTTATATATAACTAATTAATTCACACCTCTCCATAATACAGTCTCACAGTGCTTTCAGAGAATAGAAACTGCCAATAATGTTTAGAAGTTGCCCACGTATTTTTTCTTCATCTGAGAATTACTTCCCCATCAGTATTTTTACCTTTTTACTGGTACTTGTATCTATATCATAGATTTTTCTATCACTGTCAGACATTCATTTCACATAATAAAATTTTAGAATAGCTATATTATATGCCTTTACTCATCAGTAACTTTCTTTGGTATCAAACTTCAAGTTAGGTGTTTTCTAGAAGGGCATTTGGAAGGAAACACCTTCAGATGGTCCATCCTCCTCTAAGTTAAACTTCATGGCTTGGAGTGATAGGGTTTATATCTGGATTTACATCACAGAGTTGAAAATTACCACCTATGAAAAATAATTTAGCTCTTTTTCTCAAAAAGAAAGAAGGTTTTCCTAGGTATTATATCTTCATTTAACTCAGATTTTAAAGCCAAATGTCAACTCACTTTGCATAGACCCAGTTAAAAACAGAATGGCATAGCTTCTAGGAATCTTAGTTTATCATCAGTAGTACTAATCTTGAGGTCATTCATTCCCTCTTCACCTCCCATTAGAAACCTGGATGGGAGAAGTCAATTTTAGGAGATAATGTAATACAGTTGTTTTTCAAATTAGTAAATGAATTAATTCCTCTCTTTTTCTTCTTTCCTGTCCTTTTCCTTTTTCTTTCTTTGTTCCTCCCATACATCTCTCTTCCCTCTTTTCAGTATAATTCTTTTTCAGATAAAATGTTAGAGAAACATAGTAAGTTGGTCCTGTTACACTGTTCATTTGGTTTATACACAGTTGGTAAATAAGGTAACAATGTCAGTGTAGTTGGAAGTAGGATTGATTTATAGTGGTATTTCTCAGTATCTCCAGATTGTAGCAGTTGAGTGAAAGCATTCTTAAACTGAATCCTGAAACTGCCCATAGCTCATTCACCCCACATTCTACCTTTTGGTTTTGTTTGGCCACATACTGTATCTTAAAAGTATTTCTTCTCTGTGCTCCACAGCCCTTTTTCTCATAAACTCAACTGTTTCTTGCATTCCTTTCTGTCAAGCTCTCTTTAATTTTTAAAATACCCCATATTTACTATTTATAATTCATTAGGGACTTATCACGTGTCTCTTTTTGAGTAGTTATTATGTCTTTTAGTTCTCTGGTTCAAATTGCATAGCATAAATGGCCTGCACTAACCCTATTTTTCCTCCCAAGGCCAATTACTTATAGTGTGTGACTTTGTAGAAGACAAGGTTTTTTCCTAGGACTCATATAACACATTATGGCTTAAATGCCTGTATATAGACATAGGATTAGAGTGGTACTGATTTACTAAGGGGATTAGAATTGTCCTCTCTACTTTGTGCCCTAGATCAGCCTACCCTTTTAGGGATTCTGGGGGAATTAAGATCTAAAGAATAAAATGTAGAAACATTTTGTCCAAAGAACAGGCTGTCCATCCTTTCCTTAGGCACTTTAAATCCTTTCCCTAATCCATTCAGGTTCCTAAGAGAATATATGTTTGGACCAAATCACCCTAATGTTTTGTAAAATTATTGAACTGTACCTCAGTTTTATACTTTCCTTATTATTTTTTAAATTTTATTTAATTTTATTTTTTTAAAGATTTTATTTATTCATGGCAGAGGGAGAAGCAGGCTCCATGCAGAGAAGCCTGACATGGGACTGGATCCCAGGTCTCCAGGACCACACCCTGCGCTGAAGACAGCGCTAAACCGCTGAGCCACCCGGGCTGTGCCCACTTTCCTTTTTTAAAAAAAGTCTTTGGAGAAATCAGCTCTGTGAATTGTCTTTATTTACTGGAAGACTATTGTTGAGGACACTGTTCATTATATTACATAATATTACAAATGACAAGTTTCTAAGAAAGTTTATTTTGGGATATATCTTATAGGATATGGTAGGTTTCCTCATTTTTGGTAATGAAGATTTCTGTGAAAGATTGAATTTTCTTTTGTGCCTTGAGTGCTTGGAAACTTCATGGAAGTTTTGCCTTGAGTGCCTTGGAAACAGTCATGGTAGCTATGTATGTTGAACCTTACGGTTGACATAGTTGCTTTCTTTTTCTCTTTTCTTTTTATTCCTTTTTATCAGTCATATTACACATATCTTTTTAAAATAAGCTGCTTTCTCTTGGAAGAGAGCAAGTATATAAAACATTTAGTACCTAAAAGTAAAGGAGTTGGAGGCAGAGAGAATCACTAGTAGACTCTAATAACCTGGGCATGAGATGATGAGGGTCGGTTTGAGGGCAGAGAATCAAGTAGCGTTGTATTTCTGTTCTAGTAACAAAGGCGCTCTGGAGGTATGATCACGAGGACTTCCAGGGATGTAATGTACAGAATGGTGACTACAGTTAACAATACTGTATTGTATATTTGAAAGTTGCTGTGGCTTTAAATCTTAAGTTCTCATCACAAGGAAACAATTTTTTTTTTTAAACTATGGGAATGATGGATGTGTTAACTTCAATTTATGGTAGTGATTTCACAACATACCCATACATCAATTCATGCTGTATACCTTAAACTAATATAATGTCAAATGTCTGTCAATTGTAGCTCACTAAAACTGAAAAAAGGCTAAAAAGAGTCTATCCTAGGAATGATAGGTGATTTATTAATTGGAAAACTCAGTATAACTTACTACACTAATAAATTAACAGAAAAAAAACCCAAATTACTATTTCAATGCATACCTTGGTTTTTATCTAAAACCAAAGTGAGTAGCTTTGGCTTTAATTGTGTTTTTCTTACTGTGTTGTAGGTAATCAGGTATGCACATGTAAACCTTTATATATTTCTTTGTGAACTTGTCCCTCTTCCTGTCTCTTCTCTCATCCATTTCCTCTTGCACCTTATAAGGTGCGGTTTTATTTTTTGTTTTTGTTTTTGTTTTGTTACACAAGTGTGTTTTTCCCCCTGCCCTCACCTGAATTTCAGAGGGAAACAGGCCCCAAATGTGAATCTTCAGTTACATATTTTATTAATCTGTTCCCCTCGAATGAGTCTTAAATGTGAATGGTGATTCTTTCATTAGTAAATTAGGGAAATTGGGATTCAAGGAATGAATTTTATCTAAGGTTCTTTTGTCCTTGACTCATTCATTTATATCTTTATTTTTAGGTTTCAAGGTAAAATGTTGTAGCAGTTTAGAATTCTAGCTGAGTGTTCCACTCATCAATTTATTACCTCTCAACTCCATATTCACCTTCACTGGCTGCTCTGGAAATATTGAAGTGAATGTTTTAAATGTTTTTCCTTTTCCACTTGGCACAGTGTCAAATATTGTCAGTTGAGGGTCATGACACAGTCCCATTGAAGGAGAAACGGAGCTCTTTTGTGGTTCTGGAGTACTTGCAGCTTCCCTGGTTCCTGCAGTGCACAGTCGTCAGCAACCCCTGAACAACCAGTAGCTTCCTCCTCAGTCCTTTATCACCTGCATCTCCACCCACCACACAGTTTTGTAGCAAAGTACTTCTGTTCCCTGTGGCACCTGCAGCAACGGTGTCCACCTTCTGCACTGTATGACAACCAGCAGTTTCTGTGTGGTTTCATAATGGAGTGCTTCTGGTAAGACACCTCACCATGAATGGTTTTCTCTAACATTCTTGAGGATAGATTTCCAGGAAGTTCTGCTGGTGCAGCACCACAGCAGCTTCTCTGCTATCCAGTGAATTGTAGCTGTGACCTTTCCAACAATATCTGGATCTTAGCCAGGCATGGGATGTGGGATTCTTTCTTGGTCACTCTTAGAGTCCTATGGGTAGTGGGTTGTTCCTTATATCTACTGTTTTTACTCTTCAGAGTTCTCTTCTTGGTAGCCAATCTCTTACTACTCCAATACCCTGTATAGTTAATAATTTTTTATATTGAACTTTCTCTTGGGGCACCTGGGTGGCTCAGTCTGGTTTAGAGTCCCACTCTTGATTTCAGCTCAGATCTTGATCTCAGTCAGGGTCTGATAGTTCAAGCCCCATGTTCACCTCCACGCTGGGGGTGAAACCTACTTTAAAAGAAAAACAAAACCCAAACCACTTTTTCTATTCAAATTGCTGGGGGAAGGGTGGATTTAATTCCTAATTGGACCTTGACTGAAATACTGTGTAAAATGCATGAAGTCTAATACATAAAAATTTCCCATTGAGATGTTTCTTTAGATTACTGTTCTAGGGCATGGGAGTGGAATATATTTCATCATAATGTTAATTTCGATGACCTGATTTTTACAACTAAGTTCAGAACTCAGAATTTTTAGATACATGCATCAGCAATATGACCTTATATCCTGTGGTTAATAATAGATTAGACATCCATCTACTGAGTTAAAAAAAAAAAAAAAACAAACTCCATGCAGTTTATAGTATGCTACATAAATTTATTAGTTTTTTAGGTAATTTTATGAACTAGGTTGCAAGTATCACCACCTCATTTTCTTTAAGAAGAAATTAAGACTCTAAAGTTCAAAGGCTATTCCCTAGTACTCTTGGATATTTTGTAAGCATCAAATGGTAAGCTCATTGGAACATATATCACTTGATCAGTTAAAACTATCATGCACCATGTCCGGCAAGTCTGTGTAGGTATCTTACATATCACCCCTTCCCCAGCTCTGCCCCCACATATCATGGTCTTGACTAACTTTGTGAGGTATCATTTTAATATTTTCTTTTCCCTGGATGCTACAGTACATTAAATTGAAGGCATTTATATTCCTGTGTCACATTAGCATCACTTTATCTTACTAGATAGTATTTTGTTTTTAGTTGATTGCAAATGTTGATTTCTCCGTTTTCAGTTTGCAAAACTATATGACAGGAAATCTGTAGCTAAATATCACTTTATGATTTCCATCTGTTCGAGTACAATAGTGTTTATGGCATAGCCCAGATTGTAGGGTGATAGAACTGTCCTATTGCAGCAGATAGAATTTAAAATGATCATTGTATATTCTAATGAGAAAACATTTTTAAACAAGTACTTCACTTAATTTCAAAGGAGAGTAACTGAATACTACAATTTGATGACAGCATCTGCTCAATAGTGTGTGTTTGTGCTGTCAATAATAAAACCTTTTTCTGACTTCCATAGAAATTGACAGTTTGCTCATGTGTATACTAATAATGGAAGTCAGGCAGGCAGGGAGATAGTGTAAGTCAATTTCAATATCCTTAAAAAATATCTTTTTTCTATTACCATGGAGAATATCTTCCATTATTTGGTGTGGTTTAACTTCAGGAGTGGGTGGGGGGTTATTTTGGGTTTTTTATTATGTCACAGTATAATTTTTGCTAAATTTTATTTTGGGACTGTGTTCACATTTACTAAATAAAAACAGTTCCCCTTATCATATGGAACTCTAACCATTTCACATCTCTTTGGCTCTACAGTTGAGAATAGAAGAAAGGAGATAAATGTGATGGTCTTTGGGGTATATAAAGTGTTGAGTAATTCCCACTGATTTTCGTTCCCACAGTGTCTGCTGCCTCTATTCCACTATTGCAGATACACCCTTCATTCTGAGGTCTGACCGGCTGCCATCTGGTCATTTTCTTATCTGTTGTCTCTGCCAGCAGATGCAGTGCTGCAGTGAGTGAGGAAAACCATACTTCTCGCCATCCTGTGTTCCCCTGCACTCATAATTACAAAGTAGCACTATGTTTCCTTCCTGAGTTTCAAACACATTTATTTACTGTTCTTAATTTGATTAATTGTTTTCATTGTCCATTTTCTTTCGGTCTGTATCCATTGTAAATTGTCACAGATTAGGTGGTTTAAATAATAGTAGTTTATTTTCTTAAAGCCCTGTGTGCTAGAAGCCTAACATGAAGGTGTATTAGCAGGGTTGATTATTCGCCCCCCCCCCCCGCCCCAAGGCTCCTCTTCTCCTCTTCTTAGTTGATAGATGGCCATCTTCTCTGGCTATTGTCTGTCTTCATAATAGTGCTTGTCTATGTCCTGATCTCTTCTTGATAACAGTCAGATTGGATTATGGCTCACTCATATGACCTCATTTTACCTTAGTTACCTCTTTAAAGACACTTCTCCAAATGGAGTTACTTTCTGAGGTACTTGGAGGTTATGACTTCAAAATATGAATAGGGCAGGGGCTGTATATAAGGGAGTACTTCTTCCACTTTCTGTACTCTATTCTCCAAGTGGGTGTTGTAAAATTCACTATGACACTAATCACCTAGAGTTACCATCAGGCCCCACATGTTACTGGCTCAGTCCCACAGTTTACACCACCCTCCCTTCAGATGCCAGGCACAAGTTCAAGTTGTTACCTGTTTTTCTGATCAACCAGCTATAAGTTGGAGGTTCCCACAATGCCCTTTTCAGATTTGATAATTTCCTAGAATGGCTTACAGAATTCAGTAAAAGTCCACTTACTAGATTTTTGGCTTATCATAAAAAGATACAGTTCAGGAACAGTGAGATGGAAGAGATGCATAAGACAAGGTACAGAGGGAAGGGATATCAACCTTCCATGTGCTCTCCAGGTATGCCACTGTCTCATCACCTGCATTGCATTCAGCAATCCATCAATCCCCGCACCCTCTTTTTTTCCCAAACAGTCCACCCAAACTCAATTCGATAGAGGAATAAAAGGAGAGGGGCTTTATTATGTAGACATTGATTAAATCATTGACCATTAATAATTAACTCAAACTCGCACTACCCCTCCATCCTAAGATTATCTATCGACTTTCCAAGTCATCTCAAGCATAAACACAGATGTGGTTAAGGGGCTTGTTGGGAAGAACATAAGACAGTCTTTTCACTCATATAGACAAAAGACCAAATATGATAGTAAAAGGTGCTCCTTCATTCTTTCACTTAGGAAATTTCAAGGGATTTAAGGAGGTTTGGTCGAGAGGTGGAGTGAAGCCCACCTGTTTATTTGAGTGAAGCCTGTCTGTTTATTTCTTATTATAGTATCACTAGGTGGATACGGTTCACATATCAAGATCTTTAGCCTTCACCCAAATGAAGCATGACCATTAACAGTTTGAGCATCATTCTGTAAAGATGCATTGAAGAGTCCTCTCCTCCACTTTTAAAATCAAGTTCTTTTGAATTTTCATTTAGGATCACCTTTATCTCTACCCTAGATATTGGCTAGGAAGATAATTAAAGGGTAATTAAAGGGATTTAGTGGAGAGTGTTTACCTAAAGGTTTCCACTGATTTGTCTTTAAGTATCAAGTTTTTTCATAACCTAGAAATAGATCTCCTGTGGGTCCATCCTACTAGCCCTCTGGATCTGCCCTCCTTCCAACTCTTACTTTGAGTTTGCAAGAAGCATGCAATTTAGACGCTGTTCAGAGACCACATGGTATTGATTCATTCTTTCAGCCAATAATAATTGTTTTTGTAATGCCTTACAAAAACTCCATCTTTTAATGAATCCCTTCTTGGAATAATGAAGTACTGTACATTTTAAGTCAGGGTACTCAGCTTGTCATATTTTTCAAACAAAAATAAGACCCATCTCATAGTTGGTAGCTGACAATATTATTTCATACACCTCTTGATAGCGCAGATCCATAAACTCTTTATATTTCAACCAAGAATTTTATTCTCATTTATTTTGTATCACCTAGAAGATGATACCCTGCTTTTTATAATACCTGGTGTTGAAGATCACAGAATACTCTGGAGGCGACAGTTTTATACTTTGAGATAATTTATAAAGTGTGGAGGGAGCAGGTATACTGTTTTGGTACAGGTTTTCTAAAATTTTCGAAAGGAAAAGTAGTAGAATGGCTGAAGTCAGATATATCTTGACAGAGATGATTTTATTTTATTTTTTTAAAATCAATTTTATTTATTTATTTATGAGTATGCAGAGAGAGAGAGGCAGAGACACAGGCAGAGGGGAAGCAGGCTGCATCCAGGGAGCCCGATGCGGGACTCGATCCCGGGATTCCAGGATCACGCCCTGGGCCAAAGGCAGGCATCAAACCACTGAGCCACCCAGGGATCCCCGACAGAGATGATTTTAATTCAACAATTCACTAGACTCAATAAGTGGAAAAAGTGAATATTTTTATTTCTTAATTTTTCTTTGTATTAAAAATACAACTAAAATGCAAGTTAACCCCTAAGGTACTTTTCTAACCTATCATGTTAATAAGATTTAAAATATTTCCATTGCAGTTTTTGAAATAAATATTAGAAAACAGTCATCATAAATTGTTAAAGAGAGTGTAGAGTCAGTTTTGCCATATTTTGACATATGTGTTCCTAAAAAAAAGTCGCTGTGCTAGGCAATATCCTGCAATAAAAAGCCACAGGGCTTGTGAGAGAAATGAGGTTAGGGGCTCACCACTCAAAAATTTCATTGGTCACACATACATAAATCTAATAACTATTTATTCATTCATTCATTCATTCATTCATTTAGAGTGTGCGTGAGCAGGAAGAGAATGAGAAGCAGACTCCACTGAATTTACAAGAATATTCACTGAAGCAGTAGTGTGTAACAGGAGTTTAGAAACATTTTAAATATCTATCAGCGGATCAGTGGTTAAATAATGGTTCTTGCATTCTGAGGACTATTGTGCTGCTGTTAAGGATAACCACTTAACACAAACTGGTGTGTGATACTCCTCAAGATATGTTTAAAAACCAGAATTTAGAACAGTATGTATAATATGCTATCACTTGCATGAAAAGTATTGTGTGTGTGTGTGTGTTTATATGAACAGAATAAAACTGAAGCCCACAGTAATATCTTGATAATAAGACTGAGTTCCTTAAAGACAGGAATTATGTTTTATTTATATTTCTCTCTTCAACAGGGTGCATAGTACCTAGCTCTTACCAAGCACACAAATAAGGACATGTTGAATGAGAAAATGGACATGTCTCTTAACATTCGTATCTGTAAGAAAATTTGATATACAGAATATGAAATGTAAAAGCAATTGATGATGATTGAGTTACTAAGGTATTCATTTGTATTCCTGGTTTTTGTTTTTTTTCTTTGTTTTGTTTTCAAGCAGCAAGCTTTTTTCCTATACTTAGAACATTATCCTGTTATTAGGGTTTTGGTTTAAATGTGTCTTTGGGGGTCATGCTAATGCAACATAGTCTGTTGTAGAGAAACTAAATGATGAAGAGCCATTGAAGAAATTGGAGAAGGAGGAAAACAGGATGAAGGACAGACATGTTAAGTTTTTAATATTTGAAGAGCTGTCACCAGGAGGCATTATTTAAGTTAGTTCTGTGTTTTGCAAAGGACAGAAACAGGGTTATAATAGATATAGAAGATACATGGAGACAAATTTCAGCCTAATGAAAGAGCACGCTAGCAGCTATTAACAATTGAAAGAGCTTTATTGTAAAGCCTTTTGGTAGCAATTGTTTGTACAAAGATTCCTGTCAGGATTAATGGTAAAATGGAGAGATTTGTAGTCCTTTTTTTAGAACCAAGCATATCTGGGTTTGAATGCTGTGCCACTTAGGAACTACTGTGACCTTGGGCAAGAAACCTAGCTTTTTAAATTTCCTTAACTGTGGGACAAGTACAATAAAATGTATCTCATAGGATTGCTGTCAGGTTTAAGAAAAGGTAAAGTACCCAATACCATGTCATATTATGCCCTCAATAAATGGTGGCTGTTGCCATTGAAATAGGAATGCTAGGGCAGCCCGGGTGGCTCAGTGGTTTAGTGCCGCCTTCAGCCCAGGGTGTGATCCTGGAGACCCGGGATCGAGTCTCACATCGGGCTCCCTGCATGGAGCCTGCTTCTCCCTCTGCCTGTGTCTCTGCCCCCCCCCCCCCCCTCTCTCGTTCTCTCTCATGAATAAATAAAATCTTAAAAAAAAACAGGAATGCTTTTGGGTACAAAATTATATTGTTTGGTTTCTGGGTCCATTGTAAAGCTGATACTTTTGTAAGTTTTATTTTATGTATTAAGTATACATTTGTATATGTCTGTGATTGAATTATCATAGCAAAAATAAAATTTTGAGCTGGGAGAATTTAGTAAATGCCCCTCTAGAGTGCTAACCATGCTTAATGTATATTTTAATAATAATAAGATATGTTTTTCAGTTAAGGTGATTACCCAAGATTACATGGATACAAATAACACTGTAGAGACTGTATCTGCCAAGGTTTAAAACATAGGTAATTTAATATGGGGAACTGGTTAAATAGGTGTTGGAGAATTGAATGTGTAAGTTTGCATATCCCTAACTCCAGGATCACTCAACAGAGTACAGAAAGGTAAATTTGGAATTAAGAGACAATGTGTGAAGGATGGCTCAGAGACCTCTCTGGAGTATCTCTGTTATCATATTTTTAATACCACATTTATATATTTTTTCATGTTGAAACTTTGCACTTTGAAATCCTTTTTCCTCTAGAGGGGACTTAACCTGTACACACACTTTTCATCAATGATTTGAAATATGTTCATTCCAGAAAAGATGACTGAGTTGACCAAGAATTCCAAGCTCAACTCTTTGTTAAAAATTTGATCTAAAATTCCATGTGTCTCTAGAAAACCTTTTCCTTCTTTTTTGTATGTGATTCTTCCAGGAATTAAGATTGCAGAATGTAACATGAAACATTCTAAAATTATAAACTAAAGTATGACTTCATTTTTGCAGTCACAGATATCATTTGAGTAAAATTACTAATGTGGGTTTTTTTTTTTTTTTTTGGTTCCTGTCAGAGCAGGGTGTACTTCTAGGGATAAAGCTGTCTTTATGATTTAAAAGATATTTTCTTCTTTACCAAAGTGAACCAATAGATCACAATTGTGTTTTTTATTAAGAAGAGTTTGGTATTTTTGAAGAAAGTAATATTTTCCCCCCAGATACTGGAATCCGTAGCAGATGTGCTGATACAATGAAGACATGTTTCAACTAGACATGTCCATTACATTTCAGTTCCCAATGAAGCCATGGTTGTCTCTTGGCCCTTGTCACTGAAATGTGTTCCTGTCTTCTAATGGGCAATCTTGTAGTTGCTGTTAAGCATGCTTTAGCATGCACCTTTTGTAAAAATACACTATGACCATACTTTTGAAACTGCTTTTCTTTTGCCTGAAGGAACACTTCAGGTGAATTGTGTGAGTTGGTCACACGCAGCATTGTAGTGATTTATAGAAGTTACATAAATGTTAGCAAATAGTCTTACTACCCTTAAAATATCTCAATACCTTTATTTGAGGAAGGTAGATTTTACAGTTTTTACATTCTAAGCATTTAACAAAATTATTCAAAATTTGTAGTTTGGTTGCAATTGTTAAGGAATATCTTATTCAATAAAAAACAAAACATATTGGTAAAGTTTCTTAGAAATTCTTTTTGATATTTCTTTTTCATGTCATTAATTATGAGCTTTAAATTGTATGCCTAACTTTAATGGCAATTCAATGGCAACATAAAACTGGAGTCTTTAACTAACAGCTTAGAAGAAAAAAAAATACGATATTAGGTGCAAAGAATCAGGAAATTCTTGATTAAAATAATCCTGAAATTTATTGGAAACCATTTATTAATATGTTGATTTAAATAGTGAAATTTAAAATCACCTTGGTTTTCTGATTTATATTAATCATAATCAACCCTCCACAGCATTGTCATCTATGTTGGTAATAGTCTAAAATGTGTATCGAAACATTTTTCTTCATGTTTTTCCCAGCAATGAAGATGAAGAAGGTCAGTTAGTTAATACTAGTTGAGGGGCGTCTGGATGATGCAGTTGGTTAAGCATCCAACTCTTGGTTTCAGCTCAGCTCTAATCTCAGGGTCATGAAATTGAGCCCTGTGTTGGGCTCTGAGCTCAGCAGAGTCTGCTTGGATTTTTCTCTCCCTCTCCCTCTCCCCCCCCTCCCCCAAATAAATAAATCTTTAAGAAAAATACTGGTTGAAAGAAGTGTAGATTTTTGGTTATGAAATACCATTCGGATGCCAGTGTCAATTTTCAAGCACTGTACACAGCTCTACATGTTAACCCTTTTTTCTCTAACTGGAATTCTAATAGGTATTTATTCTCGTGAGCTGCTTCCACATCCTTTCTTTAGTGTTCACATTCAAATAAGGACAATTGCTTAATTAAATTATTGTGATTTTATGCCCTGAGTTACTCAGTGTCTTGGAGATTTGTAAAATAAGCACTATAATCAAATCACTTTACTACTGATCACTGGAAGGGAAGCATATAGTGGACAATGTGTTTGAACATTATAGGAAAGAGGCATGATTTTTAAAAACCTGGATGAGAAGTCAGCATATAGTGCTTAAATCATTCTTTCTTAATGAGAATCATATCCTAGAGATAGATCAAAATAGGTGGTGATATTGTTTGGAAAGCACACAACATGTGATACCATAACTTTATGCTGGGAGAATGAAAATTAAGAAGATAGTGTTTTGTAATACTATCCACGGGAGTAAAGTTCAGTTACTGGTAGGGATGAAAAGTTGCAAGTCCTCAACTGGGAAAAGTGGGGGAAAAAAAGTCTTGTTATCAGAATGGGACAGAAGTTTTTAAAATATTAAGAAATACTGCCTTTGATTATATCTGGTGGTTTTCTGGCATTAACTGTTACCTCTCTCCTACTACTGTTAGGTATAATAAGATTCCTTTGAAGGGCCTGAAAGTATAGGATAACACTGGAGAATTACCAAAACTTTCAGAAATGGACTCTTCGGATATGTCTACCAGTCAAGTGGTTTTCACATCAGGAGAAGTCCATTTTGAAACTTCCAGCTGAGATAAATCTGGGCAGTGATTTCTAGATAGCATACTAGGTAACCTCAGGGTCTTAATAAATGTGCCTCACCCCCAGCTCTGAGAACCAGGGTAGAAACCTGTTGGGCTTTGAATCACCCTTCAAATCAAAGCACTTCCACATTGTCCTTTTTTTTTTTTTTTTAATTTATTTGGTTTCTTTGCAAAAGACTTTACTAGGGGAAGGAGATCTGTTCTAAAAAAAAGTAACTGGGATAACCATGGAAGAGCCTTCCCACAAATAACACTTGCCCTTCCTTTATGGTTAGCAGACTCAGTTTGGGAAATTTTTTCTAAAGAGATTTTGCTCTCTATTCTTCCACATGAAACTGACAACATTGGTTTGATTACCACCCTATAAATAAATGGTGGAAAGAATAGGGAATTAAAACTTCTCTTTTGGATATTTTTATCAGTGAGAAATATATTATATATTGGACACATATATACTTGTAGAGTCTAGTTTTGGGAAGTTAGCAATATATTTGAAAGGATTTCCTAAAGAGCATATACTCTATTTGGGTGGAACATCATACCGACTGAAATATTGTTGCTCTTTCCCCAGGGCTAAAGATAATATTGGCCCATCATTTTTAGACTTCATGGTCAAAGAGGATTATATGGAAAAAAAATTGTAAAAAGAAAGCTTATATTTCTGAAGTTTACTGCCACCATTATTTTATTATTTTTCTACTGAAAAATAAGTTTCAACTAAAAAATATAGTTGGTACGGTTTTTTGTTTGTTTGTTTTAACCTCTACTGAAGTCAGAGGCTGTTTTCTACAAAGGTAACAAAACAAAATTTGCTCTAGTGTTCTATTCCTGGTTGAAATAATTGGATTATCATTCCTTTGGACATGAGAACTTAACCTTCCAAAATTAAGTGTTCCTTACACTTCCTAAGTGTTTTCTTTTAGATTAAATTCATTGTGGTGGTGGAGGCGGGGGGTGGGGGTGGGGGTGGTGGTACAATGGGTACTTGTTTGTTTGGTCTGTTTTGTTTTGATGGTGATAGGATGAGGATGATGATGTTTGAGAGAAGTCTATCAAAGACAAGATTGTGAAACAATAAAGTATCCAGGGATTCCTTACTCAGGTTTTCAACTTTGAGGTTGTTCTGTTACTTCCTTAATATCTGATACAAAATTACAGGTTGCAGTGTGGCTTCTATCTCAATTCATATCTATCCCTAGGCCACCTCAACTCCTGAGTCTCTAGGGTCCCTGTATACTGAATTAACTCTGCACACATGTTGGTTTAAAGTTGTTTAGGGTATTTTTTGTAAGTCTTACTGCAAGCCAAGCTTCAGTTTTGCCATGCTAGTCTTAAAAAATGCTTTTCCATTTGTCACTACTTTGCTCTGTAACATTTGGTGTCTCCTTATTTCTAGCATAGTCAAATCTTAAGCTAGCTAGCTTTCTTTTTTTCTTTTTAATTTATTTTTTTATTCATGAGAGATAGAGAGAGAGAGAGAGACAGACAGACACTGGCAGAGACACAGGCAGAGGGAGAAGCAGGCTCCATGCAGGAAGCCTGACGAGGGACTCGATCCTGGATCTCTAGGATCACGCCCTGGGCTGAAGGCAGTGCTAAACCGCTGAGCCACCCGGGCTGCCCTTAACTAGCTTTCTAGATCTTCCATAATCTGATCCCATTCTTTATATCTCTTGAATTCTTGGATTTCTTGTATTCTAAGATTCAGTGGATCTGAAGAATTAGGTCTCTGCCTATGTCCATTAACATGCTGTGTTCATTATCACCTCAATGCTTTCACTAATATTATTCTTCTCTGATGGGATACTGTGCTCTGGACTGAATTTTCCACCTCCAAATTCATATTTTAAAGCCGTAACCCCCAGAGTGATTATATTTAGTTATGGGCTTTGGGAGATGATTAGTTTCATATGCGGTCATGAGGGTAGGCCCTCATGATAGGATTTAAAGCCCTCTTAAAAAGGGAAAAATACACCAGAGAACTCTTTCCACTGGCAAAAAGATGAGCATCTTCAAGCCAGAAAGAAAGCTCTCAACCAGGAACCAAATCAACAGCAATCTCCCAGTCTCCAGAACCCTGAGAAAGAAATGTATTTGTTAAAGCCACACAGTCTGGTATTTTGTTATAGCAGCCCTAGCCGACTAACACACCCTGCTTCATTGCTTTCCTCCATCTTAAGATTCTACCCACTTTTCAAAGCTCAGGTCAGATCCCATCTCATGTACGAAGCAGTTCTAGTTCTTGTTTGTCCCCCTTTTCTTCTGAAATGCATAACTTTTACTGTCAAAACCACACAGTTGCATACTTGGTTATGTGCTACCTTCTATCCTTCTTTAATGGTTCCATGTAGCCTCATTAAAATGAGATAGCTGTCTATATAGGAGGCTAAAATGAAAAGGAAAGGCAACCAATTCATCTGGGTAAGGAAGATGATGTTCAGAAAAGTGGCTATGAGATATATCGAGATTAGGAAGCTGAAGCTCCAAAAGGGGAAGAAACATTTTCAAAGGACTCATACAGATGGATAAAGACCAGGTTTAACCATATTGATCTTTTAAGTAGAATTGGGTTTTGCTTATGGTATATATACTACTTTTTTTGGTTTCATGTCCCAGAAGAAAAGTAGTTCAGTAAAAAGAAAACAAGTCAGTGTGCAGTTTTATTTTCAAATGCAGATGAAACAAAGCATTCCATAAGTTAGAAATGTTTTTTCTGGCTTGCTCCCATCTATGCTTTTGATGGTTTATGGGCCTGATAGAGTGACATAAAGCCCTATGGTCCTTATTTAAAACATCCTCATCAGTGGCCAGGATGAGCTGGTTGACTGTTTTCGCATTAAATCAGGAGAGAAAGAAAACAGACCATATGTCTTTGATATTCATAGGATCTTTTCAAATTTAGAAAAGATATATGTCTTTCCACTTGATATGAAAACAGGTTAATTTGCTAATAGCTTGTTGCTCAAGAATTGATAAGTCAGGGCAGCCCAGGTGGCTCAGGGGTTTAGCGCTGCCTTCAGCCCGGGGCCTGATCTGGAGACCCGGGATCCAGTCCCACGTCAGGCTCCCTGCATGGAGCCTGATTGTCCCTCTGCCTGTGTCTGTCTGTCTGTCTCTCTCTAGGCCTCTCATGAATGAATAAATAAAATTAAAAAAAAAAAAAAAGAAGAAGAAGAAGAAGAAGAATTGGTAAGTCAGTATTTTAAAGAAAAGCCCAGAGTATTTAACTTAGTAATACCCCCTTAGGGTTTTTCTCTGGTAACAGAAATTTGTATCATAAGATAGATAACCCAAATTTAACTAAAATTTAGGTAGCCTAAATTTAACCATGTCATGTTTCCCTTACACTTTATCATGCCTTATTTCAATAGTAAAAAACAAAAAAATTCACAAAGGTTGCCATTCTTAAAATATTCTGAATGTAAAATGGTGTTGTAATAATTGTAACTAATCTTATGTTTGGGATATAGTGGGAAGTATGTTGTAATGAATATTCATTCTTTGATTTTTAGGCCTTATAAACTGGGAATTGGTTCTCTTAGCCTCAGTGTTAGCATGTGCAGAAAGGGGGGAGCTTAGATCAGCAAAAATACTTATGCACCAGCCAATACCAATTAAATCAGAATCTCTGCAACAAAGCTTAGATGTTCATATTTTCTAGCACTTTCTGGTTGATTCTTCTGTGGAGCCAAGATCGAGAACCACTGAACTAGATGATCTATGAGACAGTGTGACTCAGTGTGGTTCATGGATTGCCTGCCAGTCTCCAAATGTTTATTACCAGTCCGTGAGGACGTGTGGAGCTTGTACCAGAATGTAAAGCACTATTGCATTGTTAAATTAGGCTGAAAAAAAAATTTTTTTTGATAGAGTTTGTTGATTAGAAAATAGTGAATTTAATTTACATTCAGGCTCAGGGTCCTTATCTGCCCTCAAATGAGACCTTTAAGTAGCACTTTCTCGAAGACTATCTTTCCTAGTTCTTAAATTATGGCTGAATATTCACTATATTGTTGTCTAAAATTTGCTAATTAAATCGCTATTGCAATATTAAAGTCATAATAAACAAGAATGTTAATTAGAAAATGGAAATGGTAAAGTTTGGAAGGTTAAAAATATTGTGTGTCAAATTTTTAAAGGACAAATGATAAAGTTTAGGTGTCAATCCTCTAAAATGGAAAACGTTCCACTCTGCAACCATGATATTATAATTCTAATATTTTATGGCATAATTTACTGCTTCAGTGCACCATTCTTTCTTTATTGTCACAAGAGATAATTGAATTACACATGGTTAATTATTAAAAATGATTGCAGGTCAGTTTTAAAATGTAAAATATTCTGTGATCTATTGAATAAGATTCCAGTAATGATAGCTGAAGAAAATTAAGAATATAGTTGCTTTTAAATATACCAGTTAATCAATAAACATTATATCTGCAAATAACTCATACCAAAAAGGTTATTCATGAGTGGACTGAGAATACAGGCTGATGAGAACTTTTTGACTATTACAGAAAAACTTAAGTTGATTGTATGATGTGAAACTTATAAATTTATAAACATCTTTATATTCACAGAAGATATTAGTACCATAAACAGTATTGGGGAAAATTCATCTTTTTTGGAGTAACTGTGGTATGTCAGTTCTCTTTCCCAACTCTGCATAATTTTATATGTTAAAGGACAAAAATGGAACTGAATATCAAAATGCTAACTTAATTGAAGCTCTAATTTGAATTACTCACTTTTAAGACAGTTTAGGTCATCTCAACTTCTGTTACTGATACACTTGATACTTTGTTATTTTGTTTGTTTGTTTGTTTTTTATTTATTCAGAGGGGGGTGGGGCAGAGACACACAGGCAGAGAGAAGCAGGCTCCATGCAGGGAGCCTGACAGGGGACTCGATCCCGGGTCTCCAGGATCACACCCCAGGCTGCAGGCGGCGCTAAACCGCTGTGCCACCAGGGCTGCCTGATACTTTGTTATTTTGATGTTTATGGGAAATTATTTGCTTTATCTCAGAGTAAATATAGATTGTTGGAGGTTATTCTAGATTGCCTAGGATAGCTCTTTACTATCAAGGGTTAATTTCCGAAGTGGTCAGTATTCTTTTTATTTATGGTCCTGCTTCCTGTTGATCTATTCTGAGTTCTTAGTTTCAATAAGACTACATTTTTCTTTTCCTTTCTTTTTGTTGCTGTTTTTTTTCCCCAATTATTTTGATTATTGAAGGTAGTCCCCAAAACACGTATTCTTGGCCTAAAAAGCTATGAAATGTATATATATTAGAAGAGCAGTGTAATTAAAAGTTTTGAATAGGCTCCAGATTAACTCCCATAGATTTAATGGATGAACAGCTGGTTCCATTTGACCATCTGTGATGACTGCCCTTTATAAAAATAATTTTCTCCCTTTCATCTGACTCATTCCCAGTCTTTAGTTTTCATAATCAATTTAGTATGTTGTAAACCCAGTCTTCTAATTATGATGAGCCTCTAGATTGAAAAATAATAATGATAAATGCCATTGTTTAAATGCCCTAATAAATTATGAAAGCTGAGATTATATATATTTTTGAATCATTTTCAAAATATGTAACTAGAATAGTAAAATGAATCCCTGTATACTTATTATCAAGCTACAGCAATATGAACTCACAATTTTATGTCATTTGTACCCCCTCCTGTAGCATATCTTAGACATTGTATCATTTATAAATATTCCTCAAGGGAGTTATTGACACACATATTTGGCAAACTAGAATGAATGAATTACTAGAAGCCCATCAGGTGTTCAAAAGTAATAATTAATGAAGAATCTGCTAGAGGGAAATAGGAATTTTCTGCTGGAGTTAAATGATTCATATGGTAACTACATTACTAAGACTGCAGTATAAGTATGAAGTGTCTTTGTGTATTATTGGTATGTTGTTTATTGTTTTCTGATTGTTTTTGTAGTTTTCCATTTCTTTTTTCTTCTCTTGCTCTCTTCTGTTGTGATTTGGTGACTTTCCTTAGTGTTATGTTTGTATTTTGTTCTCTTTATTTTTTGTGCATCTACTATAGGTGTTTGATTTGTGGTTACCAAGAGGTTCATATATAATATCCTGTGTCTATTTTAAGTTGGTAGACTCAAGTTCAAGTGCATTCTCAAAGCACTACATTTTTACTCCCCTTCCCTTACAATTTATTTTTTGATATCTTCTTTTACATCTTATTTTCTGTATTCCTTGACTAATTACTGTAGATCTTAGATATTTTTACTACTTTTGTCTTACAATCTTCATACTAGCTATATAGGGTATTAATCTACTACCTCTACTATGTTTGCCTTTGTCAGTGAGATATTTTCTTTCATAATTTTCTTATTTTTGTGCCCCCCCCCCCCCCCCCCCCCCAGAAGTCCCTTTAACATTTCTTGTAATGCTGGTTTCATGTTAAACTCTCTTAGCTTTTGCTTGTCTGGGAAACTCCTTATCTCTCCTTCAGTACTGAGTGATAACCTTGGTGAGTAGAGTAATCTTGGTTCTGTTTTTCTTTCAGCATTTTGAATATATTTTGCTGTTTCCTTCTGGCCTGTAAAGTTTTTGCTGAAAGATCAGCTAACAGTCTTTGGGGGATTTCCTTGTTCATAACTAGTTGTTTTTCCCTTGCTCCTTTTAAGACAGAAGTAGTTCTTTTTTAAAAAACGATTTTATTTATTTATTCATGAGAGACACAGAGAGAGGCAGAGACACAGGCAGAGGGAGAAGCAGGCTCCATGTAGGGGGCCTGATGTGGGACTCCATCCTGTGTCTCCAGGATCACGTCCTGGGCTGAAGGCAGGCACTAAACTGAGCCACCCAGGGATCCCAGAAGTAGTTCTTAATCTTGATTAAATCTAAAAAATGAGTAGACTGCCTACCTTTTATTTTTCTTCAAGGTGTTAAAAATGGGATTTGTGGGGGATTCCTGAGTGGCTCAGTGGTTTAGTGCCTGCCTTTGGCCCAGGGCTTGATCCTGGAGTCCCCGGATCCAGTCCCATGTCAGGCTCCCGGCATGGAGCCTGCTTCTCCCTCCTCCTGTGTCTCTGCCTCTCTCTCTCTCTATGTCTATCATAAATAAATAAATAAATCTTAAAAAAAATAAATGAATAAAAATGGAATTTGTTGTAAGAATGACTTAATAAGATACCAGTGAAGACAATCATAGTAAGTTATTCAATGACAAATGAAAATGTAAATTCTATGAGATTAGAAATATTAGTATTATAGGAAAATAATATATATTATACACTTGGAAAATCATTATTCTAGAGCACTTAGGATTTTATTTTTTTTCTCTTCAATTCCTGTGATATGTGGCTTTCAGGGTAACTATTAGGTATGGTTTTCCTGGATTCCAGAGGGAAGAAAATAAATTAATAATGGGATTGATAATTTTATTCTTCAAGCAATTGTAATTCTTTTCATTATGGGATTTTAAATTACTCACTAAAATTATCCTCAAGTGTAAATGTGCTAATAATAAGTGTGACCACTTAATGAACTACATTTTCAAAAATGCAAATATACTGTATCAGGCTAGTAGAGTGAGGCTTTAAGAAATCAAAATCTTTTGCAAGTATCTGAACTTTCAAAAACCTTTTGAATTCTATCAGTTGAGAAACAATTACAGTTTTACCAAGTATTTGTAGTAAGCTTTTCCTTTTTAAAATATTATTTAAAATTAGATAAAAGAATTAAAGTGTCAGCAATCTTTATAAAATTAAAGAGATAAAAATATTCATTGTGGTAGATTGAATAATAGGCCCCAGAACTTGTAAGTATGTTACTTTACATGACAAAAGAGATTTGCAGGCATGATTAAATTAAGCATTTTGAGATCTACAGATTATTCTGGATTATTTAGGTAATCTCAGTGTAATTCCAAAGATCCTTTGAAGAGGAAGGCAGGAGTGTCATAGAAAAGGTGATGAGAAGATGGAGTCAGGGGTCATAATCAGATATTTGAAGATGTTATGATATGCAAGCTTGGAAGTAGAGGTAGAGGCAGAGCAGAGGCCATGAGCCAAGGAATGAATACAGAGAGCTCTTAGAAACTGGAAGAAGCTTCTTTTATCCTAGAGCTGCCAGAAGGAATGTAGCCTTGCTAACACCTTGATTTTAGGACATCCAAAGTCCAGAATTACAATAAATTTCTGTTCTTCTGAGCTATATATTTGTAGTAATTTGTCACAGCAACAATAGGGATACTTTTCAACAGTAGCATTGACCTATTCACATTATAAGCAGTACTTCTAAACATTTCTTAAAAATATGTTTTTTCTTGAAAAACTTATTCTCCTTTAGGATTCAGACTTTCCATGTACTCAGATAAATGAGTGACCCCCTGTTGCAAATTACTTTTTTCTATTAGACCTATGACATAGTTGAGTTCCATGGCCCAGATTTTCTGATGGTCCTACATACCAGTGAAAGAATGATATTGTCATGATAGTCTGGCAAGTAACATGGTTTTCCACTTGTGGTGTAAGTTATATTTATCAGTTTTTCATGCATTTACTATATGACCATCATTGCTATAGATACCTTATATAGATTACAAGTTTCATAATAACTTTGCAAGTTTGACATTATATATATTTTACAAGTGAGTCCTGAGTGTGACCCAGTGACCATTAGTTTGAAAGAAATTAGTATTTGCTGTGTAAATCTTTTTTCCCAAGAAGGATTTAAAATTCAGGTTCCAAGAACACTTGGGTTAAATGTCTGACTCTTGATTTCAGTTCAGGTCATGATCTCAGGGTTGTGAGATCAAGCCCTGCCTTGGGCTTGTGCTGGGTGTGGATCCTGTTTAAGACGATCTCTCTGCCCCCCACCCCATCTCCCTGTCTCACTTTCCTGATGCCCCTCCCCACCCCCAAAAAATAAAATAAAATAAAATAAAAAATAAATATAGTTCAATTTCCAGTACTATAGTTTAGGAAATAAAACAAGTTGTTGAGAAAAGTGACTATCTTAGATTTTTAGCATGGTTGATTTTTTTTTTTTTTTTAATTTTTATTTATTTATGATAGTCACACAGAGAGAGAGAGAGAGGCACAGACATAGGCAGAGGGAGAAGCAGGCTCCATGCACCGGGAGCCCAACGTGGGATTCGATCCCGGGTCTCCAAGATCGCGCCCCGGGCCAAAGGCAGGCGATAAACCGCTGCGCCACCCAGGGATCCCAGCATGGTTGATTTAATTAGGAAAATAACAAATACCATTCATAGTATGGTTGAAATTTAAGATGGGCTTTGAAGGATGTAACTGACAGCAGTTGGAGGGAGAATATTCCAAGTGGAGTAAACATTGAGCAAAGGCTCAAAAATATGAAAAAATGAACTAGGTAATGGGGACATAAGAGAAGCTTTATTTAGGGAAAGAGTGAGATACTAAGGTGAAGTGAAAAAGTGCTTAAAATTTCTATCTTTGTAGGATTTTTTTTTTTTGGATTTTATTTTTAATTAAATTGATCAACTAATAGTAAAATTACCTTAATCAGATTATTTAATATCAAGATTAGAGCATCTAGATTGGAAGGTCTGTGAAGACAGATCTCATTTGCTAATAAATGAATGAATGGTGACTTGTAGTTTTCAAGGAAAACGTTGGTTATTTTGATATATGTGTTTTAAACCACAGGGAGGTATGTAATTTTTGAGGGATTTTCATCAGAATGGTTAAATTGTAAGATTTTGATTTTAAAAGGATGAGTTCTGGTTATCTGGAAAATTCACTTGTATATGTCACATCATTTCCCAACCATATTTGTTAAATGACACAGTATACATTTTGGTAATTGAAGTGGTTTTCCTCTTCTAATGAATAATATAAATTGATTTATTTCTTTGATTATCACATTCACAGATACTGTCATTTTCTTTATCTGTAAAGAGGTACCTGAATGTTTACTAATTATGTAATATTTTGAATAGTGACTGTCTTGGTGATAGTTTGCTTTTGGTCCAAAAGTGAAAAATGTCTTCCTGTGATGTGAGACAGCCATTGGAGGTTGCTAAGGTGGTTAGTGAGTTCGATAACTGTTGAAAAGTGAAAAGCACAAATTAAAATGTTTTCTAGTCTTTCTATTTATTCTGCATGTTTGTAACTGTAAAATAAAATTCTCCGGCCCAATAAATCTGTACATAAGTTATGCTCAGTATTTTTCTTTTATAAAACAGTTTAAAAATTAAAAGAATACAGAAAAGTGTAAATTAATTCTGTTCTCTCAGAATTTTGAAATATTAACACTTTAGCGTACTTACTTCCAGACTTTTAGCCATAGCTACATTTTAAAAATCAGATAAATTATTTCTTAAACAAAGAAATTTCAAATAAAGCTGAAAAGTTGACCATCTCTAATTCTGAACCCTGTCTCTCTTTTAGAAGTAATTATGTATTGGATGTGTGTTTATCTACCATTTTTTGCTAATATTTTCACTCACATGTATGTAACCATAGAAAAAAATGTTTTTTATGTACAGAGATGTTTATCACACTGTATGTGTCATTCTGTATAAAGCTTGCATTTTCACTCAGTTCTGGTAGCTAGCCATGTTGATATTTCTAAATCTAGTTCTTTTAGCTGTGATGTAGCTCAGATGTACTGTCTTTCATTTATTCTCCTGCTAATGGACTTTTAAGTTGCATCTTTTTTTTTTTTAACCAATTATAAGCAATTTAGCTGTCGGCATTATTCGTGTTTCTCTGTACACATAAGCAAATGCTTTTTTAGTAGGTGCCTAGAAACAAAATTACTTGGCACAGGATGCATATCTTTATATTGCCAAGTTGCCCTCAGAGTGATTTGTACCAGATTGTACTCCCAACATATTGTGTGTGTGTATAATTTTTATTTTTAATAAAATTGAGATTCCACTGTCTATATATTTTTGTGGCCTCTTTTCTCATTTAACATTTTATTGGGAGCTTGTTTCTTGGTCAGTGTTTAGTTCATCTGGTAGAATTTGATTATGGATGCTCTTATGGAAGAAGAGTGATAGGCAAAAGCTTTGTAGTATTAGTGATCAATATGCTTTATTTTAACCAATGATATTTTAGTTATAAATAGACATAAACTTTATTCTTTCTTAATATTACAGCTTTAAAAGTTATCAAATTATGTTTGGTTATGTCATGATCATTCTTTTAATCAGGATGGCTTTGATGTGTTCTGTTACAGTATGCTGGGCTATTAGCCCCCAGCAGTTATCTCATAATGAATCTTTTATGACTAAGGAAAATAGTGAAATGTATTGAATACACAGATGTGTATATTCATCACTATCACTGAAATAATTATTTTAAGCAAATATTATTAGTAGTTCATGCATTTTATTTTGGGTTTGAGGGGTGCCATCATGGAGACTCAATATACATGTAAGTAAACTACTCTTGTATATTATTCTAACTTTTACTTGTAAAGTTACTGTCATGAAAAATTTCAAAACTGTCAAATGAAAACACAAGTTCAGGAAAATTAATTGAAGTTTATAAAACTAGAGCTAAAAAATATTGTATGTGGCAGATGTTATGAAAAGTCCGGTAAAAATTATAGAGACCATAGAGATCTAATCCAGCCCCAACCCTTCATTTTACAGATGAGAGAAAAAATTATTAAAGGGTTGTGTCAGTCATACCTGTTAAAAAAAGAGTTTTGTACCTCAAGCTTTCAGCACTCATTGTTAAGGATGAAAAATTCCATAACTTGATATATCTGCCAGATAATGCAATATATTTTTATTATGACTAAAGAGCAGAAACCAGCAGTAGGATTGATTGAAGAAAGTATGATACATCTACATAGTGTACGTTGTGCTGCTTTAAAAGGGAAAAAAAAGAACAAGGAAGGTCTTTATGCTTTGATATGGAAAAATCCTTAAGATATATTTAAGTTAAAAAGAAATAAAGGCAAGGTAAAATATAATCCTAATATTTGTGTCAAAAAGAGGTATTTGTTTTTGCTCATATTTATATAAAATGATCTCTGAAGGGATAACTAAGAACAGTGGTTACATATTGTGAAGAATGGAAATCGGGCAGTTGGAATAAGATCTCTCAAGATGTTTTGCATATCCTTTTAAAAATACTTCTTAATATTTGAACCACTTGAATAAATGGCTTCCCCCTTCAAAAGAATGTATAATTTTAATAGAGTGCCTATTATATACAATTATAAATTTTTTTAAAAAATATTTATTCATGAGAGACACACAGAAAGAGAGAGAGGCAGAGACACAGGCAGAGGGAGAAGCACGGTCCATGCAGGGAGCCTGCCTGATGATGGGACTTGACCAGGGACTCCAGGATCACACCCAAAGGCACGTGCCAAACTGCTGAGCCACCCAGGGATCCCCAATTATGAATTGTTTTTAAATTTCCAATGGAAAAAGTAAATTGGCAAAAATAATCATGAGCTTTTTTTAACCCTCATATCAAATTTTTGAGTGTATAGTATATTATTATTAACTATTAGCATGAATATTGTATACTTGATCTCTAGAACTTTTTTTTTTTTTAAGATTTTATTTATTTATTCATGAGAGAGAGTGTGCGAGAGATTGAGGCAGAGACACAGGCAGAGGGAGAAGCAGGCTCCATGCAGGGAGCCTGACGTGGGACTCGATCCTGGGCCTCCAGGTTAATGCCCTGAGCTGAAGGCAGCGCTAAACCGCTGAGCCACCCGGCTGCCCTCTAGAACATTTTTTTGTCTTGCATAACTGAAACTATACTCACTGAACAAGAACGACCCATTTTCCCATTTCTGAGCCTCTGGCAGCTACCATGCTTTCTGTTTTTGTCAGTTTGACTACTTAGATACTTGACATGTGGGAATTGTGCAGTACTTGTCCTTCTGTGACAGGTTCATTTCATTTAGCATCCCCCAGAGTCATCCATATTGTGTATGACAGGATTTTCTTCTTTTATCAAGACTAAATAGTATTCCATTGTATGTATATGCCACATTTTCTTTATTCATTCATCTACTGATGGACATTTTAGGTCGTTTCTACCTCTTGGCTATTATGAGTCATGCTATAGTCATCATGTGAGTACAAATACCTCTTCAAGAGCCTGATTTCTATTCTTTTGGATAAATATCCAAAAATATAACTGTTGGATCATGTGATACTTATCTGTTTAGTTTTCTGAGGTACCTCAGTACTCTTTTCCATAGTAACTATACCATTCTATATTTCCACTAACAGTGTACAAGAATTCCAATTCTCCACATTGTTATTAACACTTATTATTTTTTCTTTTTTTGTTTGTTTTTTTATGATCATCCTAACAGGTGTGAGATAATACCTCTTTGTGGTTTGATTTGCCTTTCCCTGATGATGAGTGATGTTGAACATCTTTTCCTATATCTCTTGGTCCTTTTATATGTCTTTGGAGAAGTATTTATTCAAGTCTTTTGTCCATTTTTTAATTGGGTTTTTGTATTTTTGCTACTGAGTTACAGGAGTTCCTTCAGATATATGGTTTGCTAAGTAATTTCTTCCATTCCATAGGTTGCCTTTTTATTCTGTTGATTCCTTTGCTGTGCAGAAGAGTTTTAGTTTGATGTAGTCTGGCTTATCTATTTTTGCTTTTCTTCTTTTTCTTTTTAGAGAGCGCCTGTGGGGGGGGGGGCGGTGGTGAGCAATGGAGGGAGGAACAGACAAGGAGAGAGAGAATCTCAAGCAGGCTCCATACCCATCAGTGAGCCCAACATGGGACTCAGTCTCAGAACTCTGAAATCATGTCCTGAGCTGAGATCAAGAGTTAGACACTTACCTGACTGAGCCACTCAGGTGCCCCTCTACTTTTGCTTTTGTTGCCTGTGCTTGATGATGTAGCTAAGAAATCATTGTCAAGACCAATGTCACGAAGCTTTTCCAGGAGTCTTAGAGTTTCAAATCTTAATTTTAAGTCTTTAATCTATTTTAAATTGCATTTCCGTTTTACAGCAGTTATTATTTTTAAAATAAAAATGAAAAGCCCATTTTCTTTTTATGCATGCCTCCTTTTAACATTTTTGGAGAAATAGGATTTAGCTGTGTAAAATAGAGAAAAAGTGCTCTCTTGCATTGCCCACCAAATACACCTAAACATACAAGCCTTTTCCTTCAAAACAAATTAACTTCCGTTTTTTTTTTTAAAGATTTTCTTCTTCTTCTCCTCCTCCTCCTCCCCCTCCTCCCCCTCCCCCTTCCTCCTTCCCCTCCTCCCCCTCCTCCTATTTTGACAGCGAGCACAAACGGGGAGGGGCAGAGTGAGAGGGAGAAGCAGGCTCTCAGCTGAGCAGGAGCCCCATATGGGGCTCAATCCCAGGACACTGGGATCACGACCTGAAACAAAGGCAGATACTTAACTGACTGAGCCACCCAAGTGCCCCCAAACAAATTACAATCTTGATGAAGAAATCTTGTGTATTAATTCTTCTAGAGCATCAAGATGATAAATAAACCATTTATTGGAGAGTATGTATTTCCATAGTCATCATTGAATAGATTATAATTGGCTATATTTTATAATACTGTATTTTAGAGAATATGTTAAATGAAATACTGTGTAAAAAAGTATATGATTCATAGTAATTTCTAGACTTTTTTTTCAGCTTTACACGCATGAAAAAATTAAATGAGTGTATCCTTGCTAATAGCATATCTAAAACCCAGCTCTTTTCATGTGATCATTTAAAATGAAAGTGAAGAGCTATGTTACTGTTTCTTTTCCCCCTTTTTTTTTCACCCTTCAAGAATAGATTTTGCCTATGGAAAGGAACATATTTGTGTAAAGGGATGCATATAACAAGTCTGTCTATATAGAGAACAGTTCTCTTAACTGGGTCTTATAACTCAAAAGATACTACAAGGCAAAGAAGTGATACTAGGGAGGATCTTCATGATAATTTAAACCCTGTTTTGTATGGAGCAGGACTGATGTGAAGGGATAATAACCTAGATCTGTATCCTTAGAATTAACCCTATTTCTGGGTATTATGTAAGAAATTTTGTAAATTCAAGAACTGTTAATCTTTTAAGATTAGCATTCCAAAGACTAGTCCATAGTGTTACTTTGTGGCTCTAAATTAAGCCTTTAGATTGAATCATTTTATAAGACCAAGTAAACCTGTTTAAAGTGACTTTCACTTTAACTGATTTAGTAATCAATCAGTATTTATTTAGAATAAATAAAAAAATTTATTCTAAACTTATTGTAAAGCAAAATTTAATTTTTTCCTTAAAGAAACAGATGGTGGAGATTTATTATTTGTTACATTCTAATTAGGTCAGAAGTGAAAGTAAAGATTTTATTGTTAAAGTCCTGCCTTACATTCTGCATGGTTAGTTCATTCCCTGCTGTGAGTATGGTCATTTGGAACTAAAACATCTTTCTTACTGAGAAAAGTGGATGTTTATATATATATAACATATATATATATATATATATATATATGTTATATATATATTTAAGATTTTATTTTTATTTATTCATGAGAGACACAGAGACTCAGAGAGAGAGAGAGAGACAGAGACACAGGCAGAGGGAGAAGCAGGCTCCATGCAGGGAGCCCGACATGGGACTCCATCCCGGGTCCCCAGGATCAGGCCCTGGGCTGAAGGCGGCGCTAAACTGCTGAGGCACCCGGGCTGCCCTGTTTATATTCTTAAGTACATAAAAATGCTTCTAGCATAGGACTTTGCTAAATGCATCATCTCTCATTCTATATATCAGCTTTAATGCTTATCAGCAAAAGTGTAGCTGTTGCCACAAAATGCATGTATAGAAATATATAGTAGTTTGTATCTTAGTTGGGTGACTATATTTGTGCTATAATATATTCTATGAGAATAAATTTTCTTTGGATTCCAAAAGTAATGCTTATTTTAGACAATTTGGAAAATAACTGGGAAATACCCCTGTATTTTAAGTCTCAGAGCAGTTAAACTTTGAAATTTATGTAGAATCATGAAATTTGAGCTTAGAACAAATTGTAATCAACAGGCTAAACCACTTGGTAGGAAAAGGGTTTTGTAGTATTGAATACAAGCATTATTCAGTCATATAATTTTGAAATGTGTTACTGTCGCTATATGGAACTAGAACAGAAGAAAATAAAAGCCATTAAATAAACAGCAATTATGGTCAGTAACCACATTTTTTAACATTTCAGCTATACTTGTTCTTAGCTTCCTAGTTGACATCATTAACCATTCCTGTCATCTTTATCATATTTATTTTATTGATTCTCTGGAGTGCAAACATAGGAAAGTGGAAGTTAGACATTAGGAATGAGATGTCAGAATATATTTCTGTCTTGACGCATAAATGAGGGTGTTTTAGAAACTCCACGTAGGTAATTGTTTTTACTGTTCTCCTTAGAAGTGGGAAGTGCTTTGATAATGCCACAGGTTGCTATTTGAGTTAGCAGCGATTTTCTGGTTGTCTCAGCCTTTCTGAGAAGCTGCTTTTATAGATTTAAATAAACTGAGATAATAACTGAGAATAAAGGGGAGAAATAATAGAGCAGACCTTGTTTTTAAAGTAGCAATTATTTATTGCCTAGCATATCTCTTTAAGGAATCCAGTTTTTAGCTTTTCTTTTCTTAATCCATATTGTCTTTAATTTCTAATTTTCAGTTCAAGAAGAGAAATGAATGGCTCTCTTTGTGCCTCAGTATAGATAGATATTAGTATGTGCGTGTGTGTCTTCTGTAATAATTTTAGAAGCCTGGGGCAGATGCATTTCTTTGAAACAGCAATTTTTTTCGGTGATACGGGAGAACTAAAATGTGTATAAAGTTAAGGGGAAGAGGCAGATACAAAAGTATTTGTATGTTATAGTTACTGGTTTAATAAAAGCATAGGAAAAAAAAAACTGAAGAAATCTTCCTAGATATTTACAATGGTTATGTTTGGATGGCGAGCTTGTTTGTTATTTTCTTCTTCTTTATAGTTTTGTGACTCCATCTTTTTCAGGATTGTATCAGCTTTTGCAGCAGGAGAAAACTACACTCAAAAGACCCTAGAAACTATTCCTATTTAGTGGGGCTAAGCCCCTCTTTGTTGTTTGGTATATGTGGGAATTGTACCGTAAATATTCTAAGTCAGAATATATAAGTACATTCATTCATGCATATATCAAAAATATAAAAGAAAATTTTTTCTTTGACTATGAATCTACTTATGGGAGTTCACATTAGTTTTGTTTTATTAAAAGCACACAATACTTAGTCTGTATGTTCTACTTTGGGCTTCTTTAATATGTAACAGAGAAAAGCAATACCTTTGCAAAGCAGCCTAGATCTCCAAATTTTTTTCTCAAGTTTTTTTTGCAGTTGTCTTATCAATATATGATTCAAGAGCAATTTTTACTTTTACTTGGTCTTCCCAGAGTATCCAGTTTGATTGTCATGGAAGCAACAGCCCTCTTACTTTTTGCACGCATATATTATTGATTTATACAATTACAATATGAAATATAACTAGTTGTAAAGTAGTTTGGGAATGAACAGTTGACCAAAAGGTGAACTTAATGAAACTAGCAACTTTGTTCTTTGTTACTGTATATATTGTATAGTATGTATTCTTTTGGAGGGACATGGGGATCTGGCTTCTTAACTTAATATTTTGAGATTCATTCATGGTGCATATAGCAATAGGTTTTTATCTTTTAATAGTTTGTTTAGCCATTTATTTGATGAACATATTGATGTTTTCTCTTTCAAACTATTATTAAAAATAAAGGGGAACATTTGGTCATAAGACTTTGGATATATGTTTTCATTTTTCTTGGGTAAATACATAGTTGTAGAATGGCTGAGTTCTACGGTCAGATGTATATTTGACTTTTTAAGAAACTCTCAAACTTTTCCAGAGTCGTCCAGTTTTATATTCCCACTAGTTCATGAGAATTCCAGTTTCTCCATATTCTTCTGAAGACTTAGTATGGTATGGTCATTCATTAATTTTAGCCATCTTACTAAGCAATGTGTGATATCTCCTTGTGTTTTCAATTTTCTTTTCCTTAACAAGTAAGAATTTTGAAAATCCCTTTACATTCTTATCTGTTATCTCTGTCTCCTTTGGGGAAGTATCCAAGTATTTTGTCCATTCAAAAAAATTTGGTTGGTTTTCTGCATATACTAGGTGCAAATCTTGGCTATATATTTTGCAAATATTACTTCCTCTTCTGTGGCTTTCCTTTTAACTTTCATGTCTTTTGATTTCAGTGAAGTTGAATATGTTGATTTTTGCTTTTGTAGTTCCTGTGATATATTTAAGAAATATTTGCAAACCTGAAATTACTAAGATTGTATTTTTTCTAGAAGTTTTATAATTTTAGTTCCTATGTTTAGGTCTATGATCCATTTTGAGTTTGTTTTTCTAGTAGTGTGAAGTAAGAATTCTATCTTGTGTGAAGTATGTTTTTCAACATATGCCTATCCAGTTGTTTCTATATCATTTCATGAAAGAGTGATCAGTTTTCCTATTGAACTGCCTTGCTAACTTTTTCAAAAATCAATTGATCATATATATATATATGGTTATATTTTTAGATTAACTGTTCTATTACTTTGATCTTGATGTCTGTCTTTACACCAATACCACACTGTCTTGACTACTGTAACTTGACAATATCCTTGAAATAAAGTAGTAGGAGTTCTCTAATACTGCTCTTTTTCAAAATTGTTTTAGCTATTCTAGATCCTTTGCATTTCCATATAAGCTTTAAAATTGTATTATACCAAACATTTATACCAAAAAGCCTGCTAGACTATTGTCCGTTCAAAAAAATTAGGATTTTTTTTTTTTGGCATGGTATCTATAAATAAATTTGGGAGAGAATCAGCATCTTACAATAATCTTTCATCCATGAACATAGTGTATGTCTCTATTTGGGTCTTAATTTTTCTCAGTGATGTTTTGTAGTTTTCACTGTATGTCTTATATATATTTTTGAAAATTTATTCATATTCTATGCTATTTTAAGTGGTAGTTTTTGAAATTTTAATATTTGATTGTTTTTGGTATATAGAAATAATTTGACATGTTACTGATTTTTGTTTCCTGTGACCTTGCTAAACTCATTAATTCTCCTAGGTCTCTTGTAGATTCCTCAGGAATTTATGCAGAGACAACCATGCTTTCTGCAACAAAATGTAGTTTTACTTTTTGCCCTTTAATTTCTGTGCCTTTCTTTTCTTTTCTTTTCTTTTCTTTTCTTTTCTTTTCTTTTCTTTTCTTTTTTTTCTTTTCTTTTCTTTCTTTTTTTTTTTTTTTTACCTTATTGTACTGACTAGAGCTTCCACGACAGTGTTGCATAAAAGTGATGAAATGTGCTGAATTGCTAATTTTGGGGTAAAGACATCCATTTTAATTTTTAATAATGATGTTAGCTATAGAGTTCTCAAAGATATACTTTTATCATTTTGAGGAAATTTTATTTCTACTGTGCTCAGATTTTTATCATGAAAGGATGTTGGATTTTGTCAAATGCTTTCTCTGCATGTATTAAGATGATCATACAGGTTTTCTTTTTTAGCTTGGTATTATGAATTATGTTGATTTTTGAATATTAAACCAACTTTGAATTCCTACATGGGTATGATGATTATCCTTTTATATATTGTACTTAATTACTTAAATAAATTAATCAATTTTTGCCTCTGTATTCCTATGGGATTTGGTCTGTAGTCGTTTTTTTTGGTGGTGGTGGAGAATATGATCTTTATTGAGCTTATCCACTGGAGTGGAAATAATTCCTGTATGGAACCAAACATTTGTTGTTATAACTTCTGCCTCACAATTAAAATCCAAACAATTTTTTAAAAACAGTCAACTCAATCAACATGCACTGCTTCAGCATCAATAGCTTCTTTGAAGCCACAGTAACACTTAAACATGGTTGAGACTCAAATGCAGACATTTGGTTGGTTGGAAAGATAATTAAACTTCTAACTTGCTCAAATAGAATTACAAAGAGGCAATACCGTGTTTTTCACAGAGGTATAGTCCCCTGGAATCATCAACACTGGACAACTGTTAAGAATATTTAGAGTCCTGAGATAATAAGAATCTAGGCATCCTTTCAACAGTTTTCAGTTGTCCTTCCTTCCTAATCAAAGATCTGTGGATATGTGGAATGACATCACCACCAGCAATAATAGCCTCGACCAGAGAGTCCAACTCTCGTCTCCATGAACAGCAGGTTGCAAGCAACTTTGGTATCATATCACAGTAATAAAGGCTATGTAGAATGACTTGGGAAGTGTTCTCTCTTCAGTTTTCCTTAAGTTTGTGTTGAATTGGTATTTTTCTTAAATGTTTGGTAGATTTCCTAGTGAATCAATCAATCTGGGCCTACTGTTTTATCTGTGGGAAGGTCTGTTTGTTTTGTGGGAAGGTTTTCATCTACAAATTTAATTTCTTTAGTAGATAAAAGGTTATTTAGTTTAGTTACCCATACTTGACTGAGCTTTGTTAATTTTTGTTTACCAAAGAATTTGGCCATAGCTGTCAAATATATTGGCATAGACTTGTTTATATAATGTTACTCTATTTTCTATAGTGACTTCTTATTCCTGATGTTGATAATTTTGTCTTTTTTCTCATCAGTCTAGCTACAGACGTAGCAGTGTTTCGTGTTTATTGATTTTCCTGTATTTTCTCTTTTCTATTTTGTTGATTTCTGCTCTTATTTACTCTTTCTAGTTTCATAGGGCAAAGTTTAGTTCATTAATATTAGACCTTGCTGCTTTTTTTATATGGTCATGTAGTACTATTAAATTTGCCTGTAAGCACTGCTTTAGCTACTTTTTAGAAATTTTGATATGTTTCAGTTTTGTTACGTTCGAAAAAATGCTTTTCTAATTTCCTTTCATTGTTTTCTTTGTCCTTGGGATTACTTAAAGTATGTTGTTTAGTTCAGATATTTGTAGACTTTTCAAATATCTTTTCTATTATTGTTCATTTAATTCCATTGTAGTCAGAGAACATACTTTGTATGATTTGAATTCTTTCAGATTTATCAAGCCTTGTTTTTTATGACTCAAAATATGGTCTATCTTGTTAAATGTTCCAGGTGCACTTGAAAAGAAAGTCTATCTGTGATCTGGTTGGAGTGTTCTATAAATGCCAATTGGCCACTTAGTCGATAGTATTATTCAAGTTTTCTGTATCCTTACTGGTTTTCTGTCTACTTGTTCTGTCAATTATTGAAAGCATAATGATGAAATCGCCAATTATATTTGTAGATTTGTCTATTTTTTGAGGTTGTTTTGTGTATTTTGAGACTTAAATGTGCACAGGTTCTTAAGGTCATTATGTCTGCTTCATAAATTGACCTCTTTATTATAATGGAATAACTTTTTTTTTCTCTAGCAATATTCTTTCTTCTGAAATCCATGTTACTAATGTTACAGGATTTCTTTGTCTTTTAGTGCCCATGGCTCTTGGTCAGGTTACTTTGAAAAATGAAGAGGTAGACCAGATGAAGGGTGGTGGGCAGCAAAGCAAAGTTTATGGAGCCAACAGTACAAAGCTCCCAAAGAGGGAGGGGACTCAAGAAGGTTGCCACTAAAGTTTCTAAGTCTAAGGGCTTTTATGGGCTTGTTGGCAGGCTGTTTTAATCTGATGAGCCCTCCATGTGCCTGTCACCCAGCCAGGTTTTTGTGCCTGTGTCCATCCTATCTATCAGGTAGTTGTTCACGTGGGAAAGGGTGGGGGGCTCCTTCCAGGGTGGTATAAAATCCTTTTAAGGGTGGTTTCCTCTTAGGGTCAAGGTCCATTGTCCCTGCCTGCCTGCCCTTCAGCTGTCCTTCATTATTAATATGGCCACTCCAGCTTTCTTTTGATTTATGTTAACATGTTAAATGTTTTTTTCCATCCTTTTTCTTTTAAATCATTTGTTTCTTTTATTTAAGGTGGGTTGCTTGTAGGCAGGATATAGATGAATCTTACTTTTTTATCCAGTTTGACAGTCTTTGCCTTTTCATTGCAGTTTATATATTATTTGCTCTTAATGTGCAAATATCAACTTTCATAATTATAAGTAAGGATTTAAGAATTTGAATTATTTAGTAGATCCTATCAAGTAACCTTGTTCCTAAATTTTATTTGTCTTTAAGACCACTTTATTATATTTAGATTTTATTTCCAGTTTATCTTCAGCCACAAAAAAAAAAAAAAAAAAAAAAGGCAAAATTGAGAAATAAACAGGGACTCTATTAGAAACCAAATGGCCTCCAAAGGTCAGACGTTATGCCTCAGAGAATTCTTCCATTATATGTTAGTTTTATGTAAGGATAAAATGGTGAATGATACCTAGGGGGTCATAAACTAGAATTAACAAAAATGTATTAGCCAGGTTCTAGTCTTGTTTAGTAGGCTTTGTAACGACTCCTATTGGCACAACTTTTAGGTCACTCAGAGTCTTCCATCACATTGGGAGACTTTTTCTTTTTCATTTCCATACATCTTCCTTTTTTTTTTCCCCCTTTTAAATTCAGTTTGCCCTCATATAGTATAACACCCAGTGCTCATCACATCTACAACTGTCTTCATAGTGATCCAAAAGAAATAGTCTGTAAAACTTGAATTCTCAGTTCCTGGACCATCATATCAACATCACCTGGGAACTTGACAGAAATGTAAATTCCTTGGGCCCTGAATTAATTAACTGAAGATGGTGGGAAGGCAGTAATATCTTTTCTACAAATCCTGCAAGTCATTCTGTTACGTGCTCAAACTGAAAACCACTGCTTTATGGAATGATGTATATCAAGCTCCAGTGAAATAATGGCAAGTTTTCAGCATCACAAATTCTAACTCAAACAGCTGTTGCATTAGGTTTTAGTTAATGATCTCCAAACCCAGCTGGAGTTGAGCCCTAGTTACTCCTTATTCTTTTTACTTACTAGTCAAGGGAACATCAGGTGCAGTTGTTGAAGTGTGAAAATAATTCAGCTTTGTAGACAGTATTGGCGTTTCTTTCTTGATTTTGAAAATGCTTTAATTTTCTTGGTATGGTATTTATTTCCATAATCAAAGCACATCTATTTTAATGGCAGTTTGGACTTACGCTAGAATCTGAGTCCTTGGGAACCGTTTTTGTCTTCCCTGAATAACTTACTTTCTACCTTCACATCTTTCGTGTTATCACATCTTTATTTTACGTTTCAAAAAGAATGCTAGTAGAGTTTTATTTTAGTAAAGAGCATTCTGTAGTAATCAGGCCCAAATATATACTGTCTGAATTAGAAAACACATCAAGCACTCAAAAGGCATTCCAAAGGCCTATCAGTAAGATTGAAGCCAAGGGTATAGGTCTTACAACTGCTTTGCTTGTTGAAGTGCACTAAATACGGATATTTAAAAGTGGTCAGTGTGGTCAGAAACACTTGAAATGTCTATAATCAGTAGGTAAACTCATGATCTTGCAGTAATATTCTTAGATTGGTTTTGGTTGTATTGCACATATAGGTAGTGTTAGTGAATGAAATCTTTAGACTGAAGGCTGGTGGTCTTATATACTGTTTTGAAACTTATATACTCTTTTTAATTCTCTACTTTTCCTTCATGAGCTTATTCACTCCCCTGGTATCAGTTGTTGCTTTTGGTTGTGACTGCTAAAATTCTATCTCTAATTCAGAAATTTCTCCTGAGCTGTATGTTTTTAGCAACCTACACATTATTGGCTGGATATTCCATAGCACCTAAAACCAATTATGTCTAAAATTGATAATCCAGGTTTTCCTCACACTAGCTCTGTGAATGTTTATGGAATCAGAATTGCATAGTAGCTTATTTTTCACTTGGTCTTGACCCCAGATGTATGGGGAGGACCTTATTCTCCATTAAAATGTCATTCTGATACTTCAGAAATTTTCCAGAGGTACCTCAAATGTGTTTGGAAAAAAAAAAAAAAGAATCCTCTCTACTTCCAAGATCTTCCCTATCTCCTTTTTGTCAACTGAGCAACCATCCCCAGTCAAGCGTCATTGTCTTTGCTACTTCCCCAAGAGAAAATGTCAAAGTTCTAGAGCCTTCATGGTGCCAGGATTGATACCAAGTTTCATGTAGAAATAGAGAAATTTCTTAATATCCGCCCCCATCCATGGCATACTTTGTCACTTGTAAATATGATTTGTTTGCCCATATAGGAAGTTGGCTAACTATATAACAACTATTCATGCTTTCCCTCTCATAGTGTGTCTTTATTGCTAGGGTGCAACTGCCCACCCAAAGCTAAATTTTTTTACCACTACCTCTGCAGCTAGGTGTAGCCGTATGACTAATGTTTGCCAAGGTAGTTGAGACACTATTGTGTTTTCTCCGCTCTGTCTTGCCATATCTGCTAAGTGGCTGCAAAATACTTTGAGTTCCTGGAGGAATGTCAAAGTTATAAGAAGGAAGGAAGCTGATTCCTTGATTCACTATAGAAGGCCTTCTACCAATCTGGAGCACTCAAATTGGTACTTGAATAAGAAATAAGCTTCTGTTGTGGTAAGTGATTGAAATTTTATGTATTCTAGTACTTTATGTTTCCCTAACTAAAATAGTAACCCTGTGTATTACAGATCTCTTCATTAAAAACAGCTCCTTTATCATTGTCCTGCCTTTCCTTTCCCCAACAGCTCAAACACATGGAGATATATATAGATATCTAGCTGTCCATGAGGCTGGGAGAGAGGAAATGCCATATTACACTCATTCCAGATCTTTCCCGCTATTGTGTTTTCTCTACCCTGTCTTCCAGACCTCTTGAACTTGGTAGTAGTATTCTTATATAAGTTCAAGATAAAAGCCCTTATGAAATAGACTCTTCAACATAGCACTTACATATTTGATTTCTCAGTTTGAACTTCAATGTCAATTCCCAAATGTCTTGAATTCCTTTCTTCTCCTATCCCAGTTGCTTTTCTTCCTGTTCCTAATGCTCAAACTCAGTGAATGGCATCATCTTCCTTCTTGGTACAACAGCTTAGAGAAAAGCCTTAATCTCTTCCAGCTTCTCATCTGCTTTTTCTCCTAAGCTTCTACTCTCTTCACCTGTCTCCTACCTGTCTAGCTTCATCCTTATTACAACTGCCATCCTTCAGGTCTTCATCTCCACTATGTCTTCAGAAGATGAATAGTCAACTCCAGGGGTATCCCTCTAAAATGATGCTTCATGGAACCTTGCATTGTAGAGGTCTTATATGGGCTGTTACTTAAAACTCTTCAAGAATGTGTCTACACTGCTTACAAAAAAGTCATTCTCAAAGGATGGTCCATGGATATCAGGGCTTCTCAAGATCCTTTCAGGGTGTTCAGAGAGTAGTCCACAACTATTTCCATAATAATTCTGAGTTGTTAGTTGCCTTTTCCATTAGTTGCCATTTGTACTCATGGTACAAAAGCAATTGTGATGTCAGACTATACTAGTAATCTTTGTATTCTTTACCACATTGATTCATAGTTACAAAATGAAGCCATTTTCATGTAAGAATATCCTTTATAAAGCAGTCAAAACCATCGACCTTATTAAATCTTGACCATTTAATTTTTTTTTTTAATATTCTGTGACAAAATGGAAAGTACACTAAGCACTTCTGCATTTCAAAGTACAGTGGTCATCTTGAGGAAAAGTGCTTGTGTTGATTGTTTTAATTGTAAGTTCAACAAGCCGATTTTTCATAGTATACTGTTTTCACTTGAAAGAAAAATAAACAGGTAAACTATGTTTATTCAAACTTGGGTAGACATTTCCTAAGAAACAAAGTGAACTTGTCATTTCAAGGAAAACCAGCTGACTGACAGTATTTATTGCTGTTATAAAATTTGACAAACTTGTGACTGCTACCGCAAACATGACATCTTCCCAATACTTAAGAACTTTTCTCATGAGAATGATGGTGATGTAATGCTTGTAATTTTTTTGCACAGGGGGTGGGATTGTATCATTAAATGTATTAATATTTGGAGGATCTGTATAACACCATGAAGCAGCATTTTTCTTTCTTTTTTTTTTTTTAAGATTTATTTATTTATTTATGATAGACATAGAGAGAGAGAGAGGCAGAGACACAGGAGGAGGGAGAAGCAGGCTCCATGCCAGGAGCCCAATGCAGGACTCGATCCCGGGACTCCAGGATCGCGCCCTAGGGCAAAGGCAGGCGCTAACCGCTGAGCCACCCAGGGATCCCCTGAAACCAGTATTTTTAAAGTGACAGTATTAGGTAGATCAATATAACAATGTATGAAAAGTTTATTAATATGGTTTTATATCCCATTGTAATTAACCTCTAAGAAACCAACACTTCTTGAATTTTAATGTAGCATCAAAAAAGATTATTCCCAATTGTTTGCAAAAGCTGTTAAAATGTTCCTTCTTCAACTGTGCATTTGTAGGAGTCTGATTTTCTTCATAGACTCCAATCCAAAGAATATGTTTTCATTTTGAATAGAGAAACAGGTATGAGAATCTAGTTTTCTATTAACCCAAACATTTAAAAAGATACATAAAAACTCTATACTAAATTTTTTTTCCTTTGGAAAAAGCACAAAAATATGTCATTTATTCTAATATGTTTTATTATTTTTAAATGGATTAATATTTTTAAGTTTTACAGTTTTTATTTCTAGTAGGATCATGATAAATATAATCCACATGAACGAAAACTTTGGAGTCCTCAGTTTTTAGGTATATAAAGAAGTTCCAAGATCAGTAAGTTTGAGAACTGCTGACTTCAAAGTTCATATCCCCACAGTGGTGATTAAGACACTGATCGGGCCTCCGCCCACTGATCCGTCTCATGTTTTCCCTTGCCCTTACCCCTTCTCCCAAATTCTAACCTTATCAAGAATCACTTTTAGGGCCTACATGCATCATTCAGTAGTGTGCCTCCAAGCCCCTTCCCATCATCACCATTTTACATTCCCACTAGCGGTCCACATCCTTATTGTTGGGTTGGTTGGTTTGGATTGGTTTACTTATAGTCATCTTAGTGGGTGTGACTGGTTTTGATTTGTTTTTCCCTAATGACTAGTTTGTTGAACACTTTTTCATATGTTTGTTGGTCATTTATCATCTTTGGAGAAATATCTATTCGGGTACATTGCCCATGTGAGTATTTTCTTCACAATCAGTATGTGTTCATATGTGTAAGTTGGTGTTTCCCCCTCGAATATATGTAAGAGAAAGGAAATTTTAAACTGAGGAGAAAAAAGGTAGCACTTAGGTTGAAAGTTAAAATGAGGGCTTAAAATTTACATATAAACATACCTCTTAAGTTTTCACTATCAGCTCATTTTTTGAATATGGATAAATATTTGTTGATGTAGCATCATGATAATGCATAACAAAATATGCAGGAGAGGTAAATCCATAGAGACAGCACAGATTGGTAGTTGCTAGGGGGCAGGTGAGAAGGAAATGGGGAGCACTTGCTTCCTGGGTATTGGATTTCCTTCAGGGTGAAGAAAGTGTTCAGAACTCGATAGAAATAGTGTGAATGTGGTAAATGCCACTCAATTTTTCACTTTAAAGTGATTAATTTTATGTTATAAGAACTTCACTTTTAAAAATTATCAAAAACATTCACAAGATCTTATATGGGTTCATTAATATTTAAACAAAAGCATTTTTAAGACACTCAACAGTGTATAAAGCACTCATTTATATTTATTTTTATTTTATTTTAAGATTTTATTTATTTGTTCATGAAAGACACGGAGGGAGGTAGAGACATAGGCATAGGGAGCATCAGGGTCCCTGCAGGGAGCCCAATGTAGGACTCGATCTCAGGACCCCAGGATTACCACTGAGCCACCCAGACATCCCAGCACTCATTTATTTTTAATTTAACAGGTAATTACTGAGTTTCTCTACTCATGCAGTGACTTCTCCTAAACCTTATAATCATGTTTTACATATATATTATGTATGTACATTAATTGTACATTAATTCTTAACATTAATGAAAATATATTATAAAAATAAAATTTTCTTTCCAAACTTCATCTCACTGATTAACTGCCACTAAAAATATATTGGTTAATGCTCTTGAGTTGATTAGATAAGAATATTAAAGTAGCTGTTAAATATCTCATCAATCCAGTAACCATCAATATAATTCTTTTTGTTGTTAGGTTACTAAGTTAAAAGCATAGGAGTTATATTTTACTTAACATACTTGCTAAGCTTGGTTATAGTTTTTTAGTTATTACACAAATTTTAAAATGTGAAATTCTTAAGTTACAACTTTATTATGAATCTGAGAAAAACACTAATCATCTAGATGAAATAATAGTTACAAAGAAGCTCAAATTATAAATTTCATATTGAATGAATTCTCAGTTTATTTTTCAAGGAAGTTGTCCATTTTATCAGGCTATCAAATTTATGTGTGTTAAGTTGTAGTATTCTAACCTTTTGATCGCTACAGAATTTCTAGTGGTGTCTTGTTTATTCCTAATAGTAATTTGTCTTTGTTTTTATCAGTCTTGCTAAAATTTTATCAATTTAATTGATTTATTTCAAAGAGCCAGTATTTTATTGATCTCCCCCTTATTTTTTCTGTTTTCAATTTCATTGATTTTTGTTCTTTATTCCATTCTTTCTTGCTTTGAGTTTATCTTGCTCTTTTTGTGGTTTTTGAGGTAGGAGCTTAGATGATTGGTTAGAGATTTTTTTTTTAAGATTTTATTCATAAGAGACACAGAGAGAGAGAGAAAGAGAGAGGCAGAGACACAGGCAGAGGGAGAAGCAGGCTCCATGCAGGGAGTCCGATGCAGGACTCGATCCCAGGACTACAGGATCACACCCTGGGCTGAAGGCGGCACCAAACCGCTGAGCCACCCAGGGATCCCCGAGACTGTTCTTTTTTTACGTATGCATGCAGCGTTGTAAATTTCCATCTTAGTCCTGCATTAGCCATATCCCACAAATTTTCTTTTAATTCACTTCAGTGTCTTTTTAAAATTCCCCATGATGCTTTTACTTTTTGTTTGTTTTCTCTGGTTTTGTTGTTTCTGTTTTGTTCTTTCTGCATTCCTGTAGGTTTTTTTAAATTATTATTTAGAATTACTTTTGATTTATCTAGTCTTTCTGAATGTAATGTCTTCTTATAGCTTTTCTTATGGTTGCTTTATGTATTTATATAAATATCACTTGTCACAGTCTACTGATGCCATAAGTGAAGTATAGAAACCTTATCTCCACTTACATCCCTTTACTATCTTCCATTTACAACATAATTGTCTTAAATACTTCCTCTTATATATTTAGAACCACATCACACAAGGTTTAGATAACTTTCTTCAGCCAGTTTTTTAGGGTAAATCTACTGGTGGTAAGTTCTCTTAGTTTACTTTTTTACTTTTACTTATGAGAATATATTTTTCATTCCTGAAGATTATTTTCTCTGAGTATTGGATTTTTGTTTGTTTTAGCACTTGAGGTACATTGTACAACTTCATGCTGTCATTCTCCTGTCATTACAGTTTTCTCCTATAGTTAGGGCTTCATGGACTCTGGCTACTTTCAAGATTTTTTTCTTTGTCTTTATTTTTCAGAGTTTAATTATGATGTGTCCTCTTATGGATATCTTTGGTTTTCTTGTTAGGAGTTTATTCAGTATTTTGAATATTTATGTTTTGGTCTCTTGTCAGAATGTCGTGTTTTCAGCTGTGAATTCTTTCAGTACCCTTACGGTGCTGCCTTCTCTCCTTTCAAGATTCTGTGACAGAAGGGTGCCTGGGTGGCTCGTTTGGTTAAGTGTCCAACTCCTGGTTTCATCTCATGATCTCAGGGTTGTGAGATTGGGCTCCGTGTTGGGCTCCACACTCAGTGCGGAGTCTGGGATTTTCTCTCTCCCTCTGCCCCGCCCCTCTGCTTGTGCTTGCACTCTATTTCTAAAATAAATAGATATTTTGTTATATCCCACAATTCCCTGAGGTTCTTTTGCTACTATTGTTTACAGTAGAGTTTCTCACTGTTACTGCTGTTGGGTAATTTCCTTTGTTTTGTCTTCCAGTTTACTGAACTTTTTTCCTTTCCTTTTTTTTTTTTTTTTTTTTTAATTTTTTTAATTTATTTATGATAGTCACAGAGAGAGAGAGAGGCAGAGACACAGGCAGAGGGAGAAGCAGGCTCCATGAACCGGGAGCCCGACGTGGGATTCGATCCCGGGTCTCCAGGATCGCGCCCTGGGCCAAAGGCAGGCACTAAACCGCTGCGCCACCCAGGGATCCCTTTTTTCCTTTCCTACCTACCATTCTGCTATTGAGCCTATTCACTGAGTTTTTAATTTTTATTCAAAAAAAATTTGAGTTATAAAATTTCCATTTAAGTCCTTATTTTTATATATATTTTTCATTACTGAGCCTATTTGCTGAACCTTTCTGTTTCTTCATTTGGTTCAAGCCTTGTACATAATTGTTCATGAAAGCATTTTTATCGTGACTACTTTAAATCTTTAATAATTCTAACATCTCTGTCGTCTGAGTGTTGTCATTTTTTGTTTGTCTCTGTTCATTGAGTTTGAGATCTTCTTGGTTCTTGGTACATTGAATAGTATTTGGTTGAAACTTGAACATTTTTATATTATGTGAGACTCAGTCTTATTTAAACCTTCTCTTTTAGTTTTTTTCTGACACTGCTCTGACAAGGGAAGGTGTGCTCTTTTTCACTTCCAAGTGGAAGTCCAGGTCCTTGCTCAGCCACTGTCAAGATCTGGGGGACTGCTGGGCAGGGATGTGAGTGGCTTTATCATGGTGGAGGTTGGTGCAAGTCTGACTCTCCACTAGGTCTCCTCTAACACTACCAAGGAGGGGAGGGGAAGAGGCCCCTCATTACTGGCATGTGGAAGTAGGTATGTTTGCATGGTCTCCCTGACACTGTAGAGGTGATATGAGACCTGCTGCCCAGGATGAAAGTCCTGGCTCCCTCCTTGATCTTCTCTGAAACCACCCTATCAGGGATATGGAGTTCCTTCTTATAGCTTCATGATGAGGGTAGAAGTCTGGGCTACCCACCTGTTAGACTTGCTGTCCTTGGACCTTTGAGGGTGGACATGAGACCACAATTTTTTTCTGTAGGGTTTGACTAAAGTAGAGTCATTGTCTACCAGTTTTCAATCTTGCCTTGCTGTCCTCCTCTTGGTCTTTTGGCTAGAGAGAATAGGGTATTGTTTGGGTTCTTTCTGCGTGTGCCCATTCCTGGGCTATCAGCCTCTATTGCTCCAAATCTGGGATGTATGAAGCTAAAAAAAAAGGTAGGGAACTTGTCACTTTGTCATTCCTAAGTCCTAAGAACCCTAACTTGTTGGCTGCCTTCTCTCTCTGTCTTTGAGAGTCTTGTGCTTGTTTGTATATAACGTGCAGGGTTTTTAGTTGTACGTAGTGAAAAGAATAGCAGAACCTTGGTTTACCCCATCTCCCTTAAAGTTAAGGGTGCTGTCAGCTCTGTTTTACAGGAGGATCCACTTAAATTTACAACTTTTAATGATAGCTCAAGCACCCTTATTGACTGCTTGGAAGCCACACAGGAAAGCACTTGCCAGTGTTAAGTGTCCAGTCTTCAGCCTTTCATATAGAAATTTATTTTGTCCCCATGGTGATTGATTTCAAGAAGGCTGATCTAGACTAAAAATATTCTTACGAAAGTGATGTATACAATGAGGCAACCAATTTATTTAAATTATAATGATTGCCAAGTACTACGTACATAAGGATCAGGTGGTGTTTGGTTAGATAGTACATTCACAGGGAATGGTGCTGAAGAAAGGACCAGTTCAATAGCTTCATAATAATTTTCTTTTGGTGCCACTTTGTCGCTTCCTACTTTGCATAATGTACACATTTTATGCCTGCTGAATAAATTATACTTTGTAACACGGTTTAGGGATTTACACAATTGAAAGTCTGTCCCTAGAGAATGCTGAAGATCCACCTTAATTAGGGTATTTGATGGCACCAGGCTCTTAGAGCCCAGTTTATCTAGCTGTGCAGTAGGCACACTTGCCATGGGGCCTGGACAGGTCAAGTTCTGTGCCAGGGCATCCTCACCCATAGCTATTTCTCAGATGGACACTGCTGGTTTCCTCAGTTCTTTCCACCTACAATCCTTACTTATTTTTTTTCTATATAATATTATATCCTACTGCCTAAAGGCAGTTTACTGTTAGGCTTGCTGTCCTCGGAGCTTTTTTTTTTCCCGCAATAGTTAATCTGGAGTCATAGAGCCCCCTTCCTGAAATGCACAAGTCAGTCTTTCTGGAGAAAGGGTCCATAGTTTTCATCATACTCTTAAAGGATTCCATGACCCAAAAAGTCATAATGCCACTAATACCTTTGCTCCACCCTGTATCATGCATATATGATTTATATCTCTTTTAAACCTTAACTTATTATCTACTGAAGTATTAATAGTGTCATTTCCAATTTCTACATTTTTTCTTATAATTAGAAAAAAGTTGGTAATTTTTTCTTAGTATTCTCTTATTTATTACTTATTTACCTGTTACCTAACTACATTTTTTTATTTGAACATGCAGAAGTTTCAGTATTTGAAGACAAGGCAATGTATTGCTCTTTCCTTCTTCTTCTTTTTTTTTTTTTTTTGTCCCTCAGGTCCTAATCTGTTATCCACAATACAGAAATACTACACATTTTGGACATTTGTGAAGTATTTATTTCCTGCTAAGGCCATTTTAAAATTGAGCTGTGGCAGGGGGAGAGAGTTACATATGCATGGATCCTTTTATTTGTATAAAACACAAAACTTGTTTCTCTATAATTTCTCTATAAAGATATAAGTTAAATTATTTAGTACATTGAACATTTAATAACGTGTTCAAAGAGGAAAGGTGTTTCCCCAAAACAACAATCATAATGTTAAAAAAATTGTCATAAAAAGTTGTGTTGTGGGGCAGTCCCGGTGGCTCAGCGGTTTAGCTCTGCCTTTGGCCCAGGGTGGGATCCTGGGGACCTGGGATCGAGTCCCATGTCAGGCTCCCTGCATGAAGCCTGCTTCTCCCTCTGCCTGTGTCTCTGCCTGCCTCTCTCTCTCTCTCTCTCTCTCTCTCGAATAAATAAAATCTTAAAAAAAAAAAAAAAAAGTTGTGTTGTGATTTAAAAAAAAAAAAAACTTTTTCTGTTTTATTCCGTTTTTCTGTATGTATCAGATGTCTGATACATACATCTTTGTGACTTAATGCTGTGTAGGATCTGGCTTGGTGTATTTAGTGCAGTGTTTTATATGTAGCTTCATCACTATGTTCTTGGACTAAATAAGACCTTTATTGCCCTTCCAGTTCAGAAGTAGGTAATCACTGCTGTTATGAATGGACTTTTAAAAGACTTAAGTTTGTTGATAATCTGCCACATGGAAAGGTTCATTGGGCTGAAAGATATGCCGCCTTACACAGGAGCCTAGAAAGAACTAGAATTACCATGACATTCAGTATCTTTCTTCAGTGTTGGGAGCATTAGTGCCAGTGGCACCTGGCCTGTCTGTAGTTTCATGATTCTCAGATCGCATCCCATGGTGCTATACATTTTGTGGTAGTTCTGAAATAGCTTGCATGGCAGATTCTTTATAATTCGTTACTCAAACATGAAAAAAATTATTTCAGAAAGCATCGTAAGTATTTTAAATTACTGCCTACATTCTCTAAGTGCACAACAAATGTGCTGTAACTAATAAAGCTTCCCCATTGATTTAAGAGAGTCTCAGAATCAGAAGAAGCTGTACTAACTTTAAATCAGAGATGCTCTGCAGAGATGCAAAGCATCTCTGATTTAAAAAAAAAAAAAGAACTGGAAATGTCAAATACCTAGTAAGTAAAGAATATGGCTATGTTGCAAACACCCTTGCTGGTTTTACATTTGTCCCAGGTGGAGAGAGAGTTTTTTACCATCAGCAGTTGTTACTATTATTCAACTAAAGATTTGATTTTTTTTTAAAGATTATTTATTTTAGAGAGAGAAAGCATGAGCAGGAGGAGGGGCAGAGGCAGAAGGAGAGGGAAAGTGAGAATCTCAAGCAGACTCCTGTTGAGCACAGAGCCCAACATGGGCCCAGCTCTACCTCAGAACCCTGAGATCATGACCTGAGCCGAAATCAAGAATCGAATGCTTAACTGACTAAGCCAGCTGGGCACCCCGAGATTTGATTTTATAAGCAAATATTACTAACAAAAGTTCTCTTGACGTTCCACGCAATTTTATCTTTTTATGTAGTTTTAGGCATAACACTATGTGTTATTAGTGTTAGGCATAACACTAATTATGTTATTAATTATGTTAATTATTCTGTTTGTCAAAGCAAAGATGCTTGAAAAACAGGAAATGCATATGAATATATAATTTGAATCAGGAAAGTAGTGACTCCCATATTTGTACCTTTTCATAGAAGTCTTTTTAAATTGTGTTAACATACAGTGGATATAATTAAATACACATGATGAGCCAAGAATTATGATTAATTTTTATAACATGTGACCACTTTAAGAAATAAAAAAATCCATAAACTAAATGGTCACTTCTTTTTAAAAATATTTTTAATTTAGTAGCTAATTTTCCCAGCAGTTACTAAGCTTGTAAAATTTTATTAAATAGATGGAGTAATTATAAAAACCATTAATAGTGCAGATTTTCTTTAGTCATTAAGTAGTCTGTAGGTAAAATGAGTACTCACTTATGAAATAACACCTAAAATCTTCTTTTCCAAATGCTTGATGTCAGAAAAACTAGTTAAAGTGAATTCAGCCTTGTTGCTTTTAGGTGAATCTTTTAAAGGCAATTTTATGCATGTCTGGGCTGCTAAAGGTGACTTCTTATGTTTCTGTTAGCACCTGAATGACAGCAGCACTGTTTTATTTTCTTTTGTGGAAAGAGGATGGTATGTGTACGTAACAATATCATAAGAGTTTTGGACTATGATGACAGTTCGAGGTTGTTTGGGAGATTAGAGTCCCTAAAAATTATTAAATAAAATGATGTGTGTAGGCTCTCAATAAATGCTTGTTGAATTTAACCTGAGGTAGCTTCCAAATCCTATGTAGATGCTTGTAGCCTCATGTATTACCTTGATTTATAGGTCCATTTGAAAAGTATTCTATCATGTGGCATGTGCTTTTTTAAAAGTCTGTCCTGTTTTTTTCTTTTTCTTCTTAGCCTCCTTCTATAGATTGTCTCTACTTGCTCCTTAAATATTGGCATTTCCTAAGATTCTGTCCCACAGCCTCTTTCCCATGCTACATATTCTAGATTATCTAAGCAGTTTAATTCTTTTCTATGGTTTTCCCAGATGTCTTGCAGTTGAATGTTTATTCTCAACTCTTGACCCATGTGCCCAGTTATCTACATAACATCTGGATATCCCAGGCAATCTAACAGTGTGTTCATCATTAAGCTCATTTCCTTCACTGAACATTCCCATCTAACACTCCCAAGAGGAAAACAAAAAGAAAAGAACACATATATGCATAGACATATAGAATATATGTGCTTCTCCTTCTGTTTTGGAAAGCCCACTGCTAATAAGAGCAGGCCAGGAACTTTTATTTAAGTCTTGTGACTGTGAATCTCAGCTCAGAGTATACTTTCTATAAAGTGGTGACCATATCTTCTGAACCAAAATAGAAGATGCATGATTTGACCATATTTGAAGTCTGCACTTGTTACTGTAATTGTACCTCATTGCTTTTTCATGTCATTTTGTTAAGTGGAGTATTATGGAGTATTATATTAAGTGGAGTATTGGTATTATGGTAGACAGACCATCAGTAACATGATATTTAAAAATTGCAATTATGAGACCTGTGGTATGGGGTATACATGCATGTGTTGTGTGTATGATTTTACCTAGTTAGGGAGATCAGATAATACTTCCCCTTTGGGCTTTCTGTGTGGAGGCTGAGGAATTCACCAGGCAGCATTAGGGTATAGGGGAAATGGAAGAGTGTTCAAAGCAGGTGAGACAGCTTGCACAAAGATCTGGTGGTAGGAGGATGCACAGTATGTGTAGGTAGCTGTCTCTGTGCAAGGTAACTTTTGTAATCTTGTTAGAGGTTTTTATCCTCTAATTTCTCTCTTTCCCTTCTCTTGCTTCCTTATTCTAAAAAACATTCAAAGCTGAAGTTTATATTAAATAGAGAATAATAGTAATAGAATGGAAAATGCTAACTATTTTTCAAACTGCATGGTAGTGATTTGAGTTAGACAAACCATAGAATTTAAGGAGTAAGCATAGCGAGGACTTAGAATGTAATGCAACACCAAAAAGAAAAAGGATTTGTAATGGTATAGTTTCTAAAATCACTCCAGCATTTATAACCACTACCCTGCTACCTTTTAATAAACCAGAGAGTAATTAAATACTAAGTATAAATTTGAGAATCTTTGCTTTAAGTTACAATGACTTTCTAAGTGCATTTTTACTGTGAAGTTTAGTATTCCATGCAACCTGTCTTTGTGTATTTGAGAATTAATTCAGGCTGTAGAAATTCTGTTAGGATGTAGTGTGACTTTTGAACTGCACTGGTCTCTGGTCTGTGGTATTCTAAAGTTGATGACTGATTATTCAGTTGTTCTGTATATGCTTTTGTATTATCCTTTGAAGAATAATTCTAAATGTTCGGTCTTCAGAACATTTCTTCAAGTGCTCTTACACATTTCTTGAATAGGAAAATTATGTTCCAGGAATGGGAAATTATTTTCATTGTCTTTAAAATCTGAGTTCATAACTGTTTTTCTTTGCAGAAAGGGCGATTGCAAGACATGAAGTTCGAGAAATTGAGCAGCGACATACGATGGATGGCCCTCGGCAAGAGGCAGCACTGGATGAGGAAGAGGACATGGTGATCATTTATAACAGAGTCCCCAAAACTGCAAGCACCTCTTTTACCAATATTGCCTATGACCTGTGTGCAAAGAATAAATACCATGTTCTTCACATCAACACTACCAAAAATAATCCAGTGATGTCACTGCAAGACCAGGTAAACTCATAGAGGATGAATAAATGTTTTCTGACACTTCCTCACTCATATTTTTTATCTCAAGAGGAAAAAGCATTTTAAGGAATTTTTGTACTGACCTCAATGAATTATAAGTCTCTTGGGGAAAGTTGTACCAAACAACTTTTCTGTAATTTTACATCTTTCACAGTATTTGGTACATTTCTTTGCATATTATATATATTCAAATATTCATAAAATTAATGAACTTATTAAAAGCTTGAATTTTTGAAGAGAAAATGATGCTCTTTAGTATGGTATCCTTTTAGAAATATGAAATATTTTTAGCAAGATACCTTGCAATAAAATCATTCTGTCATCTCATTTTATGATAGAGAAATCTTTATTTAATGAATACCTATGTTCTGTATCCTCAGTTTTGTGACTAGCCTCCTAAACTTCATCTTATCCTTACTAGTAATTTATATAATATTAGATACAAACTCTGGAGAACAGAGATTGTGGCTTATATTTTTAACATAATCTTGCCTCTTAAGTTGTTAAGAAACTTTAGATAAACAAATATATAGATATGAAATAGCTTTAAGAAAAGTGGAGGAAATTATCTCATGAAATAAAATCACTTATCTCTTTAGCAGTAGTTGCACACATTTTCTCCACACCCGGAGTTCTGATTATAATTATAAATAGAATTCTCTGTAAAGGGCAGCCCCTCTGTAGGGCAGTGGTGCAGAGGGTTAGTGCCGCCTGCAGCCTGGGGCGTGATCCCGGAGACCTGGGATTGAGTCCCACATCAGGCTTCCTGCATGGAGCCTGCTTCTCCCTCTGCCTGTATCTCTGCCTCTGTGTGTGTGTGTGTGTGTCTCTATGAATAAATAAATAAAATCTTTAAAAAAAAAAAGAATTCTCTATAAATATTGAAGGGAATGGAATTGGGCCTTATGAGGAGAAAATATTTGAAAATACTATCTAGGATTAAATACCATGTTAAGGTAGCCTTATTGGAAAGGTTTTGTGATAGACAGTTAAGAATGTATTGATCTCTTTGAGGGCAGCTGAACTTGTTTAATTGTTACAGAATTTATTCTTATCCCACTCTTAAGCATACTTAAAATCCTTACACTGAAGCAAGAGAATAACATTGATTCGTAAAGTTAAGATTTGGTTTCTTAGAGAGCTGTTTATAAAGGCTAATAGTATATGGCATATCATCTGGCCATATAATTCTTGGCTCTCTGCAGCATCCTCAATTACTCTTTTTCATAAAACCAAAAATCTGCATCCATCAGCCAAACTAAACAACTCTTCTGTAAATGAGAAGAAACATGAGCTTATTAAGCTAAGTGGATCATAAAAACTATTCATTATGTAATATTGTATATCTCAAGGGCAAGTATCCTAAATAATCTGTTTTTATATAGTGTGTGGTAGATTTTAAATTTCTTTGCTTGATTGCTTTTCAAAATACATCTTGGTTTAAAAGGAACATCTCTTAATACATAGTAATTTTAGATTTATTTCAGTAATATTTTTTAGGAAAATAAAGTTACCGTGTTTATTTTGTGTTCAGCATTACAAAATTGTATGGCAGCTACAAGATGTCTGATGGTGACATTGACTGACCATTTTTTTCATGAAATAAGAATCTATGGAAGCTCTCCACATATGACATTTACGGGCATCATGTAATGATACATTTTCCCAGTTGCATTTGGATGAGATAAACCTTCTGTTTTTCTTTCAATACCTTGTTAGTTATATATAGAAAAAAAAACCATTAGAGGAGAGGCATAAACACTATCTTCAAAGCAGTTGGATTACATAATGAACAGCACTTAAAACATGTTTGTGTGGGGCAGAGTAGAGAAATAATCTTTAGCTCCAGCTCTTCCCTGGATGTATTTTGTATGTACTGTACTAGGCACTGTGCTAAACTGTTCACATACTTCATTATTTCTCAAATTTTAGAGGCAAAGTCCAAATATTTTGAGTCTGGTATAAGACTGTTGAGTGAGTAATAGCTATCTCTGCACATCCTCTGATCCTTAGAAACAGTTGTCAACTATGCTCTCAAGTTTTCATTTACTGAGTATATAGTATGTACAGAGATTGTGCTACGTTCTTAAATAAAAAAGCAAGGCTACATCTTTCAAGAAGCTTATTTGTAATTAACTTGAAACATAAAACATAGATGTAGGAATCATGAGGACTGTTTAAAGAAAACATCATTTTATGTTATTCTTACCAAATTATTTAAACCAAACTGTTTCTCACCAGAATGTTTAATCTAGACCTAATCTTGAACAAGCAAATAAATCCGTCTTGTTAGAACATTCTCCAGAATAATTGTCCTGAAAATTGTGTCAACATTGTGACAGTCAAACAAGATGTGGTTGGGGGTAAGGCAGGACAGTCCTCTTTAGAGGTTAGAAGGCTAAAGAGATATGAAAACCAAGTGTAATGTGTGATTTGTAATTGGATCTTTGATCAAAAATGTCTGCTACTTGTTTTCAGATGGTTCAGAAAAAATTAAGTTTGTGCATGCATATGGAGAGAACAAAAAGAGAAGCAGATTGACAAAATGTGAAGTTAGTGAATCTTAGTGAATGGGTGTACAGATGTTGACCATATTAGTTTTCAACTTTTCTGTAGTTCAGGGATTTTTTCACAATTAAGAAATTGAAATAAAATAAGAGGGAAAGTGAAAACAAGGAAATGAAAAAATAAACATTTGAGAATATGAGGTGTGGGATGCAACGAGACTTAGATGGACTGAGTTGTGGGAGTTATATCTGTGAGGCAGGCTTTACTCAGTGAATAGGCAGGGATTGTCAGGAGACAGGTAATTAGTTGGCTTTTGTAGTTGGAAAATGAAGTTTACTCTTCTATCATGAAAATCTCTCTGCTTTAGAGAACATCTTGCTTTTAACTGTCAAGTGTTAAGTGGCAGCGTCTTTTAGGATCTTTCTTAATTCTCTTCTACTCTTAACTGTTTAGGTTTGTGATCATATTTAACCCTTTTCTGAGTATTGGAAATATCCAGAATTTTCATTCTCTGTAGGACAACATAGTAACTTTTTTCCCCTTTTAATTCACTATTAAGGCACCTTCTGGTCTTTTGCATTACAGTCCATGATTTGGTGTTAGTTTCAGATACTGATTTTTTAGAGCATCACTTTAGATGAGTGCTTCTTAACTTGTAATATGTATATTAATCACCAGTTAAGATGCAGATTCTGATTCAGAAGGACTGGGATGGAACCTGAGGCCAAAACTGGTTCTTCTGGTCCTTTAACCACAGTTTGAGTAGCAAAGACCAAAACACAGTTCTCAGTGGGTTATGAGAAGATGCATATTATAATCTTCCCAGGATAGTGAAGTACTTACCTTTAATTAAATTCAAATTCCAAACATACATACATACATACATACATACATACATACATAAAATTAAAAAAAATAATAAATTCAAATTCCAACCTCCCCAACAAAATCCAGAATTCTTATCTTGGCCAACAGGCCCTTTTAAATCTAGTCTTTGTCCATTGCTCCAAATTCTTGTTTACTAGCCACACTATCCTAGTCTTCTGGTTCATTGGCTGTATCAAGCTTTTCTCATTGCAAGCTGTCTGCACTTAACCATTCTGTCTTAGAATGCACATCTCCTGGTTTCTCACCATTGACTTCATATTAGTTATCCTTTTAACATTCTCTAAATGATATCCTCTCAGAAAAACCTTACTGGGCCATCCTATGTATTAAATGCATCTTCCAGGTTACTATGTACCATCCCCCTTCTTTCTGTATCTTTCCTGTTACTTACTGATTTATTTGTTTACTATTGGTCTTTTCTTCTGTATAAGCTCCTGTCTTATTTACCACTGTATTCCTTGTGTTTAGAATGGTGTCTGAGTCATAGTACATATGTTCTATGAATTCTGTTACATGAACACATGAGAGAACAAATGAATGGGCTTAAGTACTGAAAGTAGTTCTTAGTGGAGCACAATGCCAATAATGATGATTACTGGCAGAATGAGCCCCTCTGATTGATAGTAATATGGTCTCCCCTTACCTCAGGTGTTTTGGGACACACCCACCCTGCCTCTGCAGAAAGGATTGAACAATGCAGTTCTGGACTTTGGTGAAAATATTATGTTTTATTGCTGCTGGATCTTTCTTATATTTTATTCAATTATTATTCATTTTTCCTTTTTGTGTAGAAAATTTCTTCTCTAGATTTGTCTCATAAAACTACCCACAGCCTTACAGTGGATGTGTATTTTAAGTATACTCATGAGTAGGAGTTTGGTGTATAGTCATTACCCAAGTTAATAGTAGTATTCATTCACTAGGTAGTAATTACAAAGTTGGAATTTGGCCAGGATTGTCAGGATGACATTCCTACTTATGGATAGTGAAAACAAGTTCTTTCAGATAATTAATGTTAAGATGAATCTTATTAAGAATGTAGGTCTGAGTACCCTGTTATAAGATGGTGCTTTCTTAGCTTTTTCCTCTAGCGCTGATTCAGGTCTGAATCCACTAGCAGATGAATCACAGCACCATTCCCTATACCACTTGTGTTTTCCCTAAAGGTCTTCTCTGGTTACTTGCTAGCCTGACTCTGCTTGACTTATAAAATCTGACAGAAATCACAGTTTCGGATCTGCTCCAGGCTAGTTATAAAAACGTCTCTTTTCATGTATTATATCTAACAACTATTTCTGAAACATCCTTCTTGATAGTCTCTTTCAATCAGAGTATGGAAATACTCTTTGAATAAAGTCGGTATGGTGACTTTCTTCTCCCCAAGCTACTGTTTTCAGTGTCTTCTTCAGTCTCTCCTTCACTTCATTTGCTACTGTTAACATTTTGCTCCTTTCACCTACTACTTTCTTTCACTAGTGTCAGGTCTAGTCGGGGAGAGTCCACACAGTAAGTGGTGCGGAAGGTTGCTCATCTAATCTCCATGTCCACTCATTCCTCTGTATTCCAGAGCCTTGTCTCAGGGTCTTGAGCAGAACGCCCCACTGCAGGGGAAAACCAGAAGAAAACTGAAAGGCTAGGTGAATGGTACAGGAGAGGGCAGAAGGCAGAAAATGATAGGGCAGGAACTGCAGTGAGGCTGACTGGTGAAAGGGTGAGAATGGGGATGGAGGGAGGAGAGGCAGGGAAAACTCTGCAGGGGGAACTCTGGGGAGAACCAGTGAACATGGCTAAAAGAAGTGGCTAAATTCAGACTTTGAAAAGGAAGCTTTTCTAAAAGATTTATTTATTTATTTTAAGGGGGGATGGGGGGAGCAGAGGGAGAGGGAGTTGGGGGTGGGGACGGGAAACAGACTGCTTGCTGAACATGGAGCCAGATGCTGGGCTCCATCTCATGACCCTGAGATCATGACCCTGAGATTGTGACCTGAGCTGAAATCAAGAGTCATCTGCTTAACCGACTGAGCCACCCAGGCCCCTCAAAAAAAGGAACTTTAAAAAGGTTGTTCTTCAAAGGGGGTTAAAGGATAGTTCTAGAATTTCAGCAGTATGTAAATGGCACTTTTAAATGCTCCACCTGTTCGCCAGATTAGTCTGAACCGCTGCTCGAACCTTATCGACATCATTTGTTTGCTTAGCACTTTCTTTTCTGTAAAGGGAAGGTCAGTCTCAGCATCTTTTGATTTATTGCAAATTGTAAATCAGCCACAGCTTTATTAATGAGACTTTACCACATTGCCTTAAATATTGATGAGATGAAAGAAAAACATATGCACATATATATTAAATATGTAGCCTTCAATATTCTTGTAGCTGGAGATTAGAGAAAGATTCTGTGTGTTTTAAGAGACTTTAATAGTAATAATATAGAGAATTTAAAAGCAATAATAACCCATGTAAATTTACCTCGGAATGAATTTAGAAAATAAAATTTAAAGTCCTATATAGACTTTTAAATCAGGTCTCTTAGTTTTGACTAGCAGTGTTCAACAACCCCTGAGGTTACCCAAGATAGTAGAAAGGCAAGAATAAATCAGCAGTCGTTGCAAAATCCTTGTCCAATAAAGAGTAGTGAACAAGGTGGATTGAGATCTTGTGGGTTGAGGAGTGTTTTGTTTTGTTTTGTTTTGTTTTTTGTTAAGATTTTATTTATTTGAGAGAGAGAGAGAGAGCAGGAGCAAGAGCAGGAGGGAGGGGTAGAGGGAAAAGCAGGTTCCCTGCTGAACAGGGAGCCCCATTCAGGACTTGATCCCAGGACCCTGGGATCATGACCTGTGCCAAAGGCAGATGCTAACAGACTGAGCCACCCAGGTGCCTGAGGTGTTTTTGAATGACTGGATCTGAGACATTTCCTTAGCAGTGGGTAAAACATGAAATTCTCAGTGCCCAAGTTTGTTGATCAAAGTCATGATACAATTACTCTCTTTTCACATCCTTCTGGGTTTTTTTCCTCTCAACTTAATTTGAACAATAATAAATTAAAGAAATTATCTTGTGGTTTAGAAGGATTATTAGACCAAAATTTAAGGTGTGTGGTTCTTGAGCTTCAGTTTTTTTGTTTTGTTTTGTTTTGTTTTTATCTGTAAAATAAAGAGTACAGGATATCCTAAGTTCCTTCCACCTCTAAAATGCTGATTCTCTAAACTATAGAGTTTGAGGTTGGTGACAACAGTGGAAGATTCATGCTTTTTTCTGGTCTCGCCCATCTCCAAACTCTTCCAGAGTCCAGCTGGAAGTAGAACCCTTTTTCTCACTTCATTAGTTTTTAAACTGTGTTTCTTGGAATGCTTCAGTTCCAGTATGCTTCAGGCATCACTGTGTGCGGGTAGGAGACTGAGCAGGCAGGGTTCATTCTGCTCCTGTCCTCACTTCTGTTTTGTACATTGTGGTGGCTTACAAGATGATCTTTAAAAATCAGTTATATTTTAGTATACTTTTTTTTTTTTCCGTATCATAAAAGTAGTGAACATGAGAGTATATCTCTGCTAAAGAGCTTTTATAGACCTCAGGGCCTCCTTTGCAAAGCAACTACAAAAAGAAGCTTCATGTAAATAAAACCACACAGTAGCTCCTGGGCCTGCCTACCTGTGCTCCTCAGTGTGCTCCGCTGACCTGCCATCATGTGGAGACTTGTAAGAAGTGCAGAACCTTGGGCCCCACTCCAGACCGACTGAATCAAAATCTTCGTTTTATCAGGAGTGAGTCCCAGATGATTCATTTGTTTGAGAAGCCCTGCAGCAGTCCACATATTGTCCAGCTTCCTGGGCTCTTCACCTGACACTGAAGGGCACATATTGGATGAAGTATGTCCTTAGGAGGGTTCAGTTTAATCCTGACCATCCTTAAGAAAGGTGCAAGAAAGAAGTATCCTTGAAGTTTATATTCATACCTAACTCTTATTTCCATCTTATTTCCGTCTTTCACCGCACAATGTACTCTTAACTTTGTACTATTGATCCTCTCTAACATTTGGCTTACATAACACCATTTTCTCAGATTTCAATCCAGCATCTCCTTTTGTTTCTCTCCTACAGCATCACCTCCACATTAAATCTGGGCTTCTGGAAAATAGAGCTCAGTTGCTAAATATGCCTTAAGTACCCTCAAAGCACCACCTCCCATTCCTATTCTCTTTTCCTTCTATTTCTCCCTCACTTTCAGCTGAAATAATGGAACTGATTTTCACAGAACCAAAGGCTTACATGAAATAATCTACTAGTAAGTGGCAGTTTATAAGGACTTTTCATATTCAACATGAAATTTTTTAAGGATTCAGTTTTAGGTTATATAATTTTAATTTTCTGTTTAATTTTCATTTGCCATTTGATATTTTCATTCTCTTGTGCCTTACTCAAAGAACAGATAGGAAGGAACATGAGAACCTCAAATCATACATTTATTTGGCTCTTTTTTCTAGTGGGAAAAATTGTAAATATCTGTTGAAATATAATTGTGTATTTTCTAATGCAACATACTTTTACCATCTACATTCAATTTTCAGATTTAAGTGTGTATGTGTGCATAAGATAATAAGATAAGGTTCATATCACTTTCCTTCTAAGAACTCCATTATTTCCCTTAGTATCTGAGTTATTAATGCTTTCCCTAAAAAATAAATTTCCCCAGAACCTTCTGTTTTTCCCTAGTTCACATTCTCTGACATATGGCTGCTTCTGCACTGTTTTGTACTCTGCCGTACAAATAGGCCTTTTCTAGGAGGCGGCCATCATCATTCATTGCCATTAATTTATTGGCTAATCTGATAGAAGTGGTCCAGAATATCTACCTGTGACATACGCTATTCTAAAATGTAAATGCAAGATTGATAAATTGTCAGAAGTACGCAATTGACAGGCCTGTGTTCCAGAGGCTGAGGTCACAGCTTGCAGATGCCTTAGCGCAGTTTAAGGTGGTGGATCCCCTTCCTTTCAGGCCTTCTCCACCACCCGACAGCCAGTCCCCAGAAGAGAGTCTTAACCACTTACTGCTTATAATGCAGAAATTTGCTCATCAAAAATATATACCACATTTCTTTGAAAAATTGTGTATCACTGCTTTGCAGCTGGTGATACTTAGTCTTATCACGTTCTATATTAATCAGTTCTTGAAATTTTTTTAGCACATTTACACTAAAAGAATTTTTTTATTAACTAATCTTTTGAGCACCTTTAATTCCAGCAAATTAAAATAGTAATAATTAGATATTCAAGTTTTTAAAAATTTTACCTAAAAAATTTCACCTCTCTAATTTTATTAATCTCTTTTATCAACAAGCTTATGATATCTGTTCTTTGTTAAGTCCTCTGATAATTATCAGATTTTCTTTAATCATTTTGGCTTAAGGATTACTTTTTGTTTTAATTTGTTGAACCGTTGATAAGTATGAGTTTATATGAATAACAAGTCTCTGGGAGTGGAAAACAGACTTGGGCATATGTGTTGGTACCCACTCTCCCCTCGCCCATGTGAATTACTCAGAGTGCAGCATTGTAAATGATTGCACTGTGTGGGTTTTTCTTTCAGGATTCTCTCTCACTCTTTTCTGAGTGTGGTGATAATAGCTCTCTCTGTGATGAATTGGTAATTACAGATCACACTGTGCTCTCCTTAGTTGAAACCTGTGTTTCAAGCACTGTAATTGTCAAACTGGTGTGATTTGTTTTAAATGTCTAAATGGAAAGTATTTTGCTATCATCAGATTTCATTTTCCTTTATATTGAACTTCAGTAATGAGTGTGTTCTCCTGTTTTAGGTACGCTTTGTAAAGAATATAACTTCCTGGAAAGAGATGAAACCAGGGTTTTATCATGGACATGTTTCTTATTTGGATTTTGCAAAGTAAGTTATACCTAAAATGACACACTGAAGAATGCTTTGTACTTTAGCAACCTAAAAAGAAACAAGTTTATTAAATTGTTAGAATTTTGATTTAAAAAGTGTACTGGCTTGCCTTTGCCACTTTTAGGTATGTAATTTAAATACACCTTCTAGTGTTTTACTGCCCTCTAGTGTTCATAAATTGATAATTGTCACATTAATTTTAGAAATTCAAAGTAGACTCAATACAGGTAATACTCTAAAGTTATTTAACATTATTTGTGTGTCTTGTATAAGCACGTGACACTGTTTTAGGAGAGCCCCACGTTTTAACCTAGAGACCAATCAGATTCTGACTTACTACATTATTGACTGAGAGCTGAGAAAGCAAAGAACTCCAATACCCACTTTGCATCTACTTTTCAGCCAGGACACAGTAAAGTGTACACTTTGTTTTGGGCTCCCTAGTTTTAGCTTTACAATTGTGATATATTCAAAATTGACTTTTAAAAAAAAATAGTGATTTTCCTTTAGTGATTTGCTTGAAACTGATGATAAATATCTCTGATTTTCCATATTTTGGGGAGTAGAGTGGGTTCAGGGTAATTCTATCATGATTCTCTCAAGAAAAGTTCATAAAACTAGAGGCCTACGCATGGTATCCAAGCACTGTGTTTCCCACACACACACCCATCCCCCCTAGTCTGTGCCACATTAAGGTACTATTCAGAAAACTGGGTAAAGGAATATTCTAAACATAGATTATTTTGTGAATCCATTTGAATATTTTTTGTAACACATAGAGTAGCATTATGGTTAAAACCTCAAATCCAAATCTTTTCCCCAATAACCTGTACTAACTTCAAAGACATATTTAATTAGTATTTTTAAAATTATTTCATCTAAGATATGTTCCCTCAGTCATTTCATTAGCAGTCATGACTTAATAGTAATATACTCTCAAGTATTTGTCAGCTCTAGAGAACATTCTGTATCAAAGTTGAAAATTAAATTGATATTCCAGTCACTTTAACTTCTTATATTGAAGAGAAAGAGTTGAATTACCACTGATTTAGATACTAGCCCTGAACTTTTTGAAAGGCATGTAATTAAAAGAGAATCTCCCAGATACTACGTACAGTAAACAATATATTTTTATTTCTAGTTCCACAATACTCTAGCTGTCTCGGTAAAATGGTATCTTTAAAGTTAGATGTAAAAAAAATAAAATAAAAAAATAAAGTTAGATGTACATTTTTCTGTAAATAATTCATACTGCAATATTGAAAACATTTTATAGGCAGCTTTAAAATAAACTAATTATTTTTTCCTTGCAGAGGCACTGAACCAATTTCATAAACTCCATTCATATGCATATTTTCCCTCAGGGCTGCATTATCCTTCAATTGAATGTTTGTTACCCTTTCACCTAAATGATTTATTTTTTTCCACACACAGCTTGGTTTCTAATACTTGAAGTTTCCATTATTAAAATAATATATTGAGTGCTTTTGCTTTTGGCAAAAGTCTTGTACTTGTAGCTCTGGTATATGCTAGGGTTCTTGCAGTTGAAAAAGTATAAAGTTTCTTGAAAAGATTAATCTCATTTATTAAATACTAACATGAACGTTTAAGGTTTTGAATATTTTCATAATGGGTCTCATGTTATTGGAAGTGAAAACTATTGTAAGAAATTTCAATAGACTTTTACAAGATTTTAAACAAACACTTTAAAGAAATCACCTAAAAGAAATATATTTTGAAGTATATAGTCAAGAACTACTGTAGATGTAACCAGTATCTTTTAAAATTAATTTTAGTTTGACAGACATACTGACCATGAATGAGTAAGGAAGAGGAAAGAAACATCACCAATTTTTAAAATGCTTTATTCTTCAAAACATATTCTCGACTGCCATAGTACTTTGTGGAATCCATTAAAATACTTGCCTTCAGGAGAAAACAGTTGAATTTGGTGAAAGAAATGTTTAATCACTTAGCTTTTCAATTGCCTTAAAAGAGTCCCTAAAAAGCATACAAATTCAGTATATCCCAGGAAACCCAGGAAGCAAGATAAAGAAAATAAAAAAAGAAAACTGGTTTTTTTGGTTTAGACTGATCACTACGAAATAAACATTTTATTTGCAAGCCTGTATGTGCTCAAGCCATGTTTTGGTTATATTTTTCTGGTTTTATTCAGAACTTCAGCATAATAACATCTCCTTGTTTCAAGGAGATGTCCTGTTCTATGTTGCTCCTTTTTCTCTTGGTCTTATTCTCGATTTTTTGTTTGTTTATTTTAGCACATTTCCTAGTTCCTTTTTCCATTTTTCTCTTTAGTGTTCAATTACTTTTTGTTTTCATTTCAATTGGTGGGCAGCACAATTTTTAAATTAAATTGGATAGGATCATTAATGTTATAAATTTAAAATTTAAAAATTTTTTACTAAAAAATGTGTGTAGGTTGGACTTTTTCAAAATGTCTAAGAGTGCAGACAATATAAAGTTGAATAAATAAGTTGTAGTTCTTGTCCTCAGTGAGTTCACTGAAATCTCATTTTTTCTGTAATTATCAGTTCATTATGTTTCATTATAAATAGTGAAAATATTACAGATCATCCTGCCTTTTAAATTCATACTCCTTTACCAGAGGCATCTGTTACCTCCACTTTGATTTTCTTCAGATTTTACAAAATAAAAACATTAGAATATCCCTTTCATTTATTTCAGTGACATTTCCTTTATAGTGAATAATGTTCGGCTGAAAGAAAACTGTGTGAATGCTGGTTTCAATCAGAGTCTGCTGAGATTTTCTATGATCTAGCTACTTATGGGTGACATGTCAGCATCTCTCTTCGATCTTTGGAAATTATTTTTGATACAGACAGCAGTCATATCCAGGTGCATGTCAGGTGTATGCCTTTGTGGCTGTGCCCAGGAATGAGTGTGTGTCTTAATCACTGTCATTCTGGTTTCTCCATATCACCCATTGTCTTTCTCAGAACAATTGAGGTGAATCAGTAAAGAGCATCTATGTCAGGACAAGAAACACATAATCAAATGCTTCACTAGGTCTGAAGTATCTTGGAGAGTAATAAAGTGACAATATTTTAGGCCTAATATAGTTTGTGAGTCTTTAGATTTATGTGAGGTTGTCCCTTTTACCTTGTGCTTCTCTGCTGAACCAGTTGAAGTTTCACCATTTTCTATCGTTTTCAGCAAATATGTCACAACACTATAGAAACATTTCTTAAGTTATTGTAATCATTATAGGCAATATGTAAGAGTTGCCTTTTTATTGACCTTGTACCACCAGCTCTTTCTACAGCACTGATCCTGTAGACTGCTCTGGAGCAGCCTCTGAAGCCAGCTGGATCTGCAGTAAACACCCCTCCACCCCCACCCCTTCCTTCCCAGCTCTGTGGTTTCAGCCACATCGCTTCAGATCTGCATTTTCCCGATTTGTAAAGTGAAGATAATTAAAGTAACTACTTCCTGGTGGTTGCAAGGATTAAATATGAAAATGTATGTGAAGCAGTAGGTTCTGTGTCTCACACAAAGCAGTGTTATGTTCTTTTATAATTGTCTTCTCTCAGTAACCACGTTGTCTTACTGGTGTTTTCTTCTTCTCCCAGTCTGAATCCATGCTGGCGCTTCTTAGTCCCCTCTTTTTTTTTTTTTTTTTTTTTTTTTAGATTTTATTTATTTATTCATGAGAGACACACAGAGAGAGAGAGAGAGAGTGACACAGGCAGAGGGAGAAGCAGGTTCCATGCTTGGAGCCCGACATAGGACTCTATCCTGGGTCTCCAGGATCACGCCCTGGGCTGAAGGCGGTGCTAAACCGCTGAGCCACCTGGGCTGCCCTTATTCCCAACTCTTAATAAGGCATTGCTCAAGACTCTGTCTTTGCCTCCATTATTCCCTTTTGGGAATTTTACCCATTTTTCTTTATCAAGACCTCGAAGCCAAAAACTCAACCCCTTTCCTTACCACATACATTTCATCAGTCACCAAGTCTTTTGAGTTTGGCTTCTTTCACTTAGCATGAGGCTTTTGACATGCATCTATTGCACGCATCCGTTAGTACTTCTTGGATAAATAGTATGCCATTGTGTGGATACACCGCAGTCTATCCATTCACCATTTTCTGGATACTTGGGTTGTTTCCAGCTTTTAGTGATTATGAGTAAAACTGCTAAAACACTTGCACATAGGTTTTATGTGGACATATGTCTTCATTTCTCTTGCGTAAAACCTAGAAGTGGGATTGCTAGATTGTATAGTAACTCTATAAAACACTGCAAAACTGGTTTTTCATGTGGCTGTGTTATTTTGCAATCTCACCAACAGTGTATGAGAGTTCTGGGTGCTGTGCATCCTTGCCAACATCTGTTATTGTTAGACCTCTTTTGTTTCTTTTTTAAAATTTTGGGCCATTCTAATAGATACAAGTAGATGAATGCCCTTTTTAAGAGGTAAATAATTACTACAAAAACGACATCACCAGTGGGAGTGCCAAATACCCCCAAAATAGTGCCAAATAGTCATTCACTATTTTTGAAACAAGACCATGGGAACCTGTCTCATGGGAAGGATTTGAAAGTTTCTGTGAAGGGCTAAGAAAGTCCAGCACAAATTATATATATATAAGATACCAGTGTCCCTAGTGAGACTGCTGCTTTCCTAGAGATGTTAAATCCAAAATGAAGCAGAAATCACATAGCAGGGACGCTGGGTGGCTCAGTGGTTGAGTGTCTGCCATAGGCTCAGGTCGTGATCCAGAGTCATGGGATCAAATCCTGTATCAGGCTGCCTGCAGGGGGCCTGCTTCTCCCTCTGCCTATGTCTCTGTCTCTCTCTCTCTATGTCTCTCATGAATAAATAAATAAAATATTTTTAAAAAAATCACAAAGCATTGTGCTTCCCAAAGCTAGTCAGCCCTCTTTCAGCTTCATCATGTTCCATGTCAGCTTTGCCCAGCTAAGGACAAGTTCCTTTCAAATGTTCTGAGTATGCACTTACTCTTTCAACCATTCTCGATGTTTACCCATTTATCCAAACTGTATGGAGGGTAGTTGTAAAGACAGGAGCCTACCTTGTATTCCTTGCTGTGTCTTATCACATATGCTGATGTGGCAAGAATAAGGTTTCTAAAGTGTCTTCTTACCAACCTGCTCCTCAGATTATAGTTTTTGCCTTTTGATCTTTATAGAACATTCCTACCCAATATGCTGTTCTTTTCCTAAGAAGATCATTTTCTAACAGGTCAATAATAGTTTCTATTTTTGGAATGAAGATAGGTTGTCTCTTTCTTCACCTGAGCCCTCCTGAGGAACAGCTCAGATGCCTGGCCAAGGTTAAAGGTAGAGTTTGTGACTACAGAACACATTTTCCCCTTGTACAAAACTACCTGGCTGGCAAAAGAATTAAACCTACAAACCTAAAAGGATGCTTGTTTCCTAACCAGCTGAGCTGAATAGCCCAGATGCTATTTTTATCATGTCTGTTTTCTGTTAGAAATTCTAACTAACACAGGTGCCTGGGGCTCCTGGGTGGCTCAGTTGTTTGGCTTCAGCTTCGGCTATGGTCCCAGGGTCCTGGGATCAGTCCCTATATAGGGCTCTCTGCTCATTGGGGAGTTTGCTTCTCCCTCTCCCATTGCCCCTCCTCTCTGCTTGTGTTCACTGTCTCAATCGCTCTCTCAAATAAATAAATACAATCTTAAAAAAAAAATCTCTTGTCTCCATGTATATATATAACCATACTAACTTATAAATAATAATCCTCTCCATCTTCAGAATGAGTTCACACGTTATCTCATTAAAATCATACTTCATACACATAAATGTCACCCAAAGCCATGCCCCAGAAAGTCATTTTCCAGACAGCAAGAAGAATTTTGTAAAGCTCCATATCCCCTTTCTAGTGGCACTTGGTAAGAGTTGCTGTCTGTCCCACATGTCAGAGATAGGGGAGAAGGAAAAAAAAGGAAGTAATGGTGGGAGATGATATGGAAAGGAGGTAATTCCCATGAGAATGACTCAGGGTGGTCACTGGCTAATAATGGAGATGGTAAGGGGGTTCCCAGGGAATCCTACAGGTTTAAGATTGGAGTCATTGTCCATCGTCCTGTGCTTTCTTCTCCTTGTAGCTTCCTATTACAAGACTCTCTGCACTCTCAGTTAGGGTAGCAACTGTGTAATTGTTTTCTTTTTTTTAAGATTCTATTCACAAGAGATATAGAGAGGAAGAGACATAGGCAGAGGGAGAAGCAGGCTTCCTGCAGGGGGCCTGATGTGGGACTTGATCCCAGGACCCTGGATCACGACCTGAACCGAAGGCAGATGCTCAACCACTGAGCCACCCAGGCTCCTTGCCCCCGTTTTTAAGATTTTTTATTATTATTATTATTTTTTGAGAGATAAAAAGAAGGGGAAAGAGAGAGCATGAGTGGGAAGGGCAGAGAGAGGCAGAGAATCTGAAGTGGATTCCACACTGAGCATGGAACTCTACTCGGATCTTGATCTCCGGACCCCAAGATCCAACCTAAGCTGAAACCAAGAAACACACAAAACACACATAAAAAAAACCTGCCTATATTTTACTCAGTTTCAAACTTTATTAGTCTATTTTTAATTATAAAGCCATGTTTTCTTTTCCCTCCCCCCCCCCTTGTTTGTTTTTCATGTCAAATCTGTTTGAGTTGTTTTTTACCAGGAAAGGAAGAGTCAGGGGATGAGGCGGGCTCCAGGGGCTGGGGAGCCACAGCTCCCCACCCAGCCCGACCAGCCGGCTGCCCCTTCCCCCGCTTTTTTTTTTTTTTAATTTTATAATTGGAGCCCTTGGTGAGGTTACGTGTGCCATGAGAACCCACTCTACACCACGACGCTGGTGGCTCAGTGTTGGCCAGACTTTGGAGTCACTAACTGGTTTGACTTTCATACGGTGAATATGCATTTGGTCTGTACTGATCATGGAATAAACACATCTCTCTTTAAAAAAAAAAAAAAACAAAAAACTGACCCACCTAGGTACCCCACAACTGTGCATTTCTGATGCCTCTTCTCACTACTGAGTTCGCTCTCCTACAGAAAGGCTTCCTAAGTGGTTACTTCCCAGCAGTCTATACAGCCTAATTCTATAATATTCAACAAGTGCGTCTTGGCACTATGTTGAACAACTAGTGATAAAGCCATGAATACGAGGGAAACAGTCCTGCCCTCAAGGAGCTTCTACTGTAATGCCCAACATGGCAGTGCCATATATTTGGCAATGATACTGTTTCCTCTTTTAACAAATGGTGAAAATTTTTTTACTGTGTTATTGGTTTTATGGTTTTATGAGTGAAAAAAATGCATACTAATTCTGTTCAACTCACAGCTTTAGTATTATGATAATGTTTGACAAAGGATTCTTTGTAGTTTGCAGTATTTCCATATGTACACAGAATTTTAGTGACTTTGGGTCACTCACTTAATAGAAAAGAACTAGAAGTCAAGATTGCTGACCCCTTCTTACACACAAAGTGGTTCTTATAGATTACAACCTATTTGTAAATTAGAAACTTCCTGGTTAGTTAATTTTCAATAATTCAGAGGCTGAAAGAATCGAGTTATCCAGGCACCCTGCTTTTTTCTCTTCTATTGTCTCTTTTCTACTCAATTGCTTAAGAACGAAGTAGAAAACATTTATAGAATGCCTGCTGAGTGCAAGACATTGATTGCAATGGGCAGAAGACAGGGAAATGTGAAATTGTTTAGTTCAGCTATATGCTTTTTTAGTGCCTTTGGAAAAAGATTTTAGTAAGAAGGGAAATTTCAGTTATAATCTATTGGCTAAAATTGAAGGTTTCTGTGAACAGATGAGTGAAAATATCAAGAGTGGTTAAAAAGAAAGGCACTTGAGTGGCTTCATCGGTTAAGCATCTGCCTTCAGCTCAGGTCCTGATTCCAGGGTCCTGGGATCGAGCCCTGGGTCAGGCTCCCTGTTCAGCCAAGAGTCCGCTTCTCCCTCTGCTGTTCCTCCTGTTTGTGCTCATTCACTCTCTCTCTCTCTCTCTCTCTCTCTCTCTCTCTCTCTCTCTCAAATAAATAATAAAAAAAAAAATTTTTTTTAAGTGGTTAAAAGAATAAGCAGCTTTCACCATCTCTTACCAGAGTCACACAACCTAAGCTTAGTTCTGTTGTTTCTCATTGTGATTCCTATTTTAGGAGAAATTGCTAATTTTTTTTTAATCTTTGAAATTAGTACTAATGAGTGGGCAAGTATTTATGTATATGAGGCCCTGTGAAATATATAAAATAAGGGTACAGTACTGTGCCTGTTCTCAAGTGGCTTTTAATCATACATACTAGGGGAAAAAGAAGAGAAACACTAGCAGGATAAGCAGGGAGTAGAATTGCCAGAGCAGTGACTGCTGGGTGCAGGTGTCAGTGATAGATAGTACCGTGTGCCATCGGCTTCCTAGGCTGTACAAGATTTCATTATTGCCCCACTGCATTTTATTCCCAAACAGCAGCCAGTTGTTTTTTCCTCTCCTGCTTTATTGAGATATATTGACATATACACTGTGTAAGTTTAAGGTGTATAGTGTGATGCTATTTTACCATACATTGTGTATTGTAAAATGTTTACCAGGATAAGGTTAATTAACACATCCTTCACCTCACACAGTTACTATCTTGTGGTTGCTGTTGTTATGGTGAGAACATTTAGAATCTACTCTCCGTAGGAACTCCCAAGTTTACAATACAGTGTTGGTAACTCTAGTCACCCTGCTGTTGACTACAACCCACATCATGACACTTCAGTGCTGACTCAGGCTTCCCTCCTGGTGCTTATAAAGGTCTACATGATCTGTGCTTCCTCCACTCCCCCTCCTTCTCTCTACTTGCTTTCTGATTCTGCTGCAGCTAGGCTAATCTTGCTGTTCCTTGAAAATGCCTGGCACTTAGCAGCTTGGGGTGAGGGTTTCATACTCCTAGAGTTTCATCTTCCTGGAACATTTTCCTCCAGATAGCTCCATGGCTCCCTTCTCTCATCACATAATACTAGTGAGGCCTGCCTATTTTGAATTGTACTCTCTCCCCACTTCTCTTGGTCCTTGTTCCCTTTCATACTTTTTACTTACTTCATACTTTTTTCATACTTTTTCATACTTTTTTCATACTTCATACTTTTTACCATCTCACATATTTACTTATTTGTTTATATTCCGTCTTCCCCAAGTAGAACGTTGGCTCCATTAGGACAAGGAATTTTGTCTTTTTTTTTTTTTTTTCTCACTGCTGTAATCGTAGCATTAGAATATTGGTGCATGTATTGGGTACACAAAAAAAGTATTTTTTAAAATGAACTAATGTAATAGAATAGAAAAATTAGAATGGCATTTTAGTTAAGGAGCAGAGGCGTGTAAGGAGAAATATATGGCGTGTAAGGAATAAGTATATGTTGGGTGAGATAGAAGAGGTGGGCCAAACTGTAACAGATGGATGGTTTCTTCTTTGAGGACAGTAAGGTGGTACCTGAGTCATTAGCAACCAGACAAAGGAGTTTGGGTTTGATATCAACATAAACAGTAGAGTTGTTCCAGCTTCCTAAGAAGAATGATCTAAAACCAATGGTGCTTTTGGATTATCAGTTGGGAATTGGTCTGGAAGGTAGGTTGAAAAGGTAAGCCTGAGGCAAGAAAACCAATGAGGTTATTGGAGTAATCCAAACAAGAGGCCTTGGGAGAGGGTGGTGGTGGGAAAGGGAGCAACGAGGACAGGTCAGATCTGTGGGGAAGCCAACAGCAGGAAGAATCAAAAGGACCTGGTAACTGTACTAAATGAAGGATAAAGGAAAATAAAGGTCAAGATAACACGAAGATCTCAAGACTGGGACAGTGCGGATATTAGAACAGGAGCCAGCTGGACGATTCTAGGGGCTGCCCCGGTGGCTACAGTAAAAGCCTTCTCTGTCTCCTCTGTTCTATCACCTCTTTCTCATTCCCTAAGGAAACTGTGCTGGAAACTGAATGTCTTTCACTCTTGTCTTTAAAATTAGCAATGGCAGAAGGTAGACTCCAGTGGTCACACTTACATGGATTTAAGCTGAATCCATTGATAACGTGTGTCTCGTTCAGTGAGCCAGAAATGAGAAATCATTGCTACATAAAATTAAAATGTTTTTTGTAATTCTTACCAGTAAAATGTAAAATTGTTTTTCATACAAACTTCCTGTCTTTATCGTCAGCAGTAATTTTTAAATTATTTCCTGTTCACTGTATTATAGCATAAATAATCATAAACTATTTCCTAATCTCTACATCCTCTGTTTTATTTAAATTCATGTTTTTCTTTCCATATAGAATTTATCATTTTAGGACCCCCCTAAACCAAGTGAAAATACAGATTTTACCTTTTACATTTTTCTTCTGTTTCAGATTTGGTGTGAAGAAGAAGCCAATTTACATTAATGTCATAAGGGATCCTATTGAGAGGCTAGTTTCTTACTATTACTTTCTGAGATTTGGAGATGATTATAGACCAGGATTAAGAAGACGAAAACAAGGAGACAAAAAGGTAATATTTTAGTTTTAAGATGTCTATAAAGATAATTGTTTATCAACTGCAATGAATAGTACGCTTTAAAACTTTTTTCTTGATTATAATGTACTACTTGCTAATGGTGGGAATTTTTGGGAAAAGAAGCCAAAAATATGAAGAAGCAAAAGTAAAACGATAGTTGATATTTTGGAGTACACATCTTTTTTTTTTTTTTTTTTTTTTGTCATTTAAAAAAAGATACTTTACTTCAGTTCCAGGGCTGAATATTCCTCTCACTATAGTCCTAACAATTTTCTGTGAGACCATTATAACTATTCATTCATGTGATGATTTTATATATGTCCTTTGGTTCTCTTAGTCTCAATCATGGCAATTTATATTGATATCTGTTCATTGGTTTAAGAACACTGTTTTGCTAAAGCAGCTGGGTTTTTTCAGGCAAGATGAAAATAACAGTTCTTACTCATTAGCAGGTTTGGATTTGGGTTGTCTTCTATTCAAAAGGGTTGTCTTCTGTTTAAGTGCATCTTCAGAGTAGCACCACTTTTACTTTTCTGAGAAACCAAACTGATTTGTCACTTCTCTGGTGGAACACCTTTACTGGGACCCCATTGCTCACAAGACTGCTCCAGGCACATGAGACACAATCTGACAACACCTGAGACTGACTTCTCCGGCCTTGTTGTCCTTGGGATGCCCAGTGCTTCAGCCGCATGAAATGTTGCTGTCCTCCAAACTTACTGTCACTCCATACTTGGGTACCTTTGTTCCCCATGTTTAGAATGTCTCCCCTTCCCTCTGGAAAACCGTCCACTTCTAAGGTCCAGCTCGAATGGTAGCTCTTCGATGAAGTCTTTTCTGGTGCGCCATTGGCAGTTAGTTATGTCGCTTCTTTGAAGGGTCCCAGAGCACTCTATTCAGACCCCTTTTTAAAGCATTTATTTGTGGTATTTGAGTTACTGGTTTACATATCTGTCTCCTTCAGAAGGTTGTGAGCTTCCTGAAGTGGAGGCTGTATCTCACTCTCCCACGTTTCCCTAGTGTGCAGCACAGTGAAGGGCTTATTAGCAAATGAGTTGACTGAATGAGTCCTGCATCTTTGAAACCTAAAGTGTTGCATAATCACGATGCTGGATACCTGATCTGACAATTAATTTTTCTTAAGTTGGATGTGCCTTTTGTGTCACATGAGGCAGTGGGGTTTTTTTAATGTACTTTTTTCTGTTAGAAATTGCTATTTCTTTCCTAAATCTTAAAGCTTTAGGCAAAAAGTACTGATTCAAACACAGATAACTGACCAGATCTTTTTTTTAAATGTCCATTGATCTCTTAGCATTATTTAATCTTCTAAAAATATGTATACTTAGTTATTACGGTGATTCTGCAATGTTTTATAAAATCTAATAATGTAACTCTTTTGTGACTTTGTACTTTAGAATTTATTGATAGTTATTTCTAAATTCACTCCAACACTATTTCCTACTTTCCTTCCTTCCTTTTCCTTCTTTCTTTCTTTCTTTCTTTCTTTCTTTCTTTCTTTCTTTCTTTCTTTCTTTCTTTCTTTCTTTCATTTTTTTTTATTTTAGCCCTTTCACTTACAGTGTTTTTACTCAGTAAATGTTAGTGTCCATTTCACACATTTGACCAAAGGAATATTAATGTGGGTAAAGAGAAGATGTATGATCACATCAGGTCTTATATGCAACATCGGTTACTGTAAGCCCTGGATACCATGGTTTAGTGATTGTTGCCCTATGTAGTTGGGGTAATTAGGGTAATCATAATACTTAATATGAGAACAATAATAGTTCACATCTCTTGAATGCTTATTGTGTATCAAGTACTGTTTTATATATGTACAGATGTGTGTATTTTTTCAGGAAGCCTGTACAGCAGTTCTGTAGGGTGGCTGCTGTTCTTGTCTCTATTTTACAGATAAGGAAACTGAGGCACAGAAAGGTTAAGTGCCATGTCCAGTGTTATACTACCAGTGAATGGTAAAGCTGGAATTTAAACCTAAGTACTCTAATTCCAGAGTTCACCGTCTTAAGCCCTCTATTCTCTTTCAAAAGGAGAGAGGGAATACAACATGTTACCTGACATTTATTTGTGAGAGATGTTCCCATGTTACATTTTCAATACCCACAGAAAAATTCAGGCAGATGTTTTAACATCATTTTCCTTTCGTATTTGAAAGTTTTAGGTATATATGCCCTCTCAAGCCTGGAGACTTAACCATTTACTCTGATAATGATGGAGCTTGATTTGGTTTTGTTTTGTCTTTTTTTTTTTTTTTAAGGTTTTATTTATTTATTCATGAGAAACACAGAGAAAGAGAGGCAGAGACTCAGGCAGAGAAAGAAGCAGGCTCCATGCAGGGAGTCTGATGTGGGACTCCGTCCCAGGACTCCAGAATCATGCCCTGGGCTGAAGGCTGGCGCTCAACTGCTGAGCCGCCCAGGCATCCCTGTTTTTGTCTTTTTATGTTATTGCAAAATACATATTAATACACTTCTTTATTTAGTTGTAATATTTTGATGTAATATTAGTAACATCAGCAAAATACTTTTGTGTTATCATCTACAAATGCTTTTTTAAAATAAACAATTACTTTGTTTTGTGTTAGGCAAATGGACCTTTTGGTCTTGAAACATACACATTAAAAATGGCTTATTATGTCTCAAGTGTTGGCAACATTCTGGTACCTAATTAGTTAAATGATGTTATTTTATTGCAAATAACTCCATATCTTAAATTGGAAAGAGCTTTCATTCATTAATAAACTCATATCTATAGAGTTGATAAGACTACATGACATACAACATTTTTTAAATGGCAAGGTATTTGAAGATAAGGGGGATTAATAGGTGGCTATGATGACGTAGGAAATACCTGGCAAAGGTTGGAAATACCTTGCATTGGCTTCATTTCCATTAAATTGTATATTGTTTACACCTCACGTGATACTTGAAAGCATATTAGATAATATTCAGTTCAGCACTCATGGCAACTATTGTGTTTTAAACTGTAATACCTCATAATCTAAACTGTTTCCTCCTTACACTGTCAAACAGTAATTTCAAACACATTTCAGGCATATGTATACCTATGATAGCTTTCAGTTGATCTTGTAAGAAACAAAAGATTTGTTTTATTTGGGAGATTTCAAATACTCTGTTCTTTATATTTGTAACTAGAGGTTTACTTAGTGTAATCTCTGCCCAGAACCTGGAAAATAAGGATATTAAATAATACAAAGGTCAGCGCTAAAGAACTATATAGAGAAATCAGTGATTCTCAAGCTTTATTAAATAATACAAAGGTCAGCGCTAAAGAACTATATAGAGAAATCAGTGATTCTCAAACTTTATGGTCTCAGAACTCCTTTTACTTTTAAGTTCTTGAAGACCCCATAGAGCCTGTGTTTGGGTGATATTTATCAGTATCAATAAATATACCAATTTACTGGGAAATCTTAAAAATAATAATTTAAAAGTAACAATAGGAAACCTATCATATGGTAACATATATTTTAATGCAAATAACCATTTTTCAAAAAAGCATAAAGAGTTGTATTTTACATTTTTGTAAATTATTTTAAATATCTGGCTTAATGTAGGCAGCTGGATTTTCATATCTGCTATTGAATCCATCTGTTTGAATATGTTCTTTTGGTTGAAGTATATAAAGAAAATCCAGGTTTACATAGATATGTAATTGGAAAAGGTAGGATTTTAATAGCCTTTTTAGAAGATTGTGGATGTTTTTTCTTTAATATTACACTAAAACTTGACAAGTAGTAGCTTCTTAAAGTTGTTGGAGTATGGAATCTGAAACCATAGCCATGAACTTTTTATGCTCTGCTACATTAAAATCCTTTGATATATTTTATATTTTCAATGGATTTTTTAACTGAGCATAATTGTATAACATCATGCATTGGTCACTGGAAACATTCATACACTAAATTAGGTGGACCTTCCAAATGTTGACACATTTTCGTATACAATATCAGAAATTCACATTCATTAATGTTGCCACAGATCTCATCAGAGAAGTCTTTAAATATTGGGAAACTATCAAACCTGTGGTGACAGATCAGGTTTTCCAAAATTTTATTTATTTTTTTGCTTGAAAGCTTAACTTTTGTCATCAGCTGCCACAGGATTTCTCGGCCTCTACGCTATTGTTGTTTTGGGCCAAACAACTCCTTGTTGTAAGGGGCTGCCTATACACATAGGAAGTTAACCAGTGATTCTGACCTCAAACTAATAGCATCCTCTCCACGCTCTCTAGTTGTAAGCACCAAAATGTCTCTTGACATTGCCAGGTGTTATCTGCTGGGTCAGAACAGCTTCATTTGGGAACCACTGGGCTACTAATACTGTCAGTTGTTTTCTGCCAAGTGGCAGGTACACTTCATTCATTTTGAGAAAATAATCTACCAAATATCCAAGTTTGAATCCATAGTTTGTCTCTCAGTCCTTCTTTCAATGTGAGCCTTCGTATAGCTTCTAAGTAATATTAACTGTGCCTGTAATAGTCATCACTCACATTGTCTAAATATTATAAATATTTCAGCTTTGAACTGCCCTATAGATTGATTATTAAACTTTTTTATAAAAGATTTTATTTATTTATTCATGAGACACATACAGAGAGAGAGAGAGAGAAAGAGAGAGAGAGAGGCAGAGACACAGGCAGAGGGAGAAGCAGGCTCCATGCAGGGAGCCCGACATGGGACTCGATCCCGGGTCTCCAGGATCATGCCCTGGGCCAAAGGCAGATGCTTTAACTACTGAGCCACCCAGGCATCCCAACATTTTTTATTTTTTTAACATTTTTTTAACTATTATTTTGTTAACACCAAGTGGGAGGGAGTCATATTTCTAAGAGTAAATAGTTAAGTGCTCAAAATAACAATCTAAAGGAGAATCAGTTTATGTTTGTTAAGTACTCACTAGTCCCAGGGATCACAGTTTCTACCCCAATTTTTATTCTTTTTTTTCTTACTCTAAATTAACTAGATTTATTGACAGCTATAAGTATTACAGTGAATTTAGAATATTCTACCCAAAAATATATATTAGTTTATAAAAGTAATGAGATTAGAAGAAATCTATACTTAGTGCTAGCCAATTCAGTCATTAACTTACAAAATACTACCTGTACAGTTCTTAACAATTCACAATCCCCTGACCATGCTTTGTTTATGGAACATGACTTTTACAATTCTGTCTCACAAAGGCATTTAAAAAATTGTTTGCATAGCAAGTACTTTATATGTTGAAAGCATCACAGGAAAGCAATATAATTTGTTATAGCTCATATTTATTTGAAAGCTTCAGACATATAGACTAGTATTCTTTGTCTCAGTAAAAGGTGAACAACCTAGAGTCAGCCTTGACTTTTCTTCTTCTCAGGTATCTGATGGGACCATAGGCATTTCCTTTCACCAAAAGAGAAAAAACAGAAGAGTCAGTTATCATGGAGTTGAAGAAAGAGATGATGAGTTCAAATTGAATATTATTTTTAGTCATGTACAAGTCAGTTTAGGTATCCTCCAAAAATTGTATTTGTATCTCAAGCAACTAAATTATAGATTTGGGAGTCATCAGCATTAGGTGGGAAGGGAATTGAAACAAGGGAGTTCATGAAACTGCACTTAGAAGACCTAGAATATGGGGGAAAAAAAAGGTCCAAATAAAAAAGGAAGAAGAAAAAGAAAGGGAGCAAATGTGTAGCTCTGGGTCGTGCTAGCATTTAAGGAGTAGGCAGAGAAAGAGGAGCATGGCAAGGAGATTAAGGTCAGGGAATCAGAAGATAGACCCAATGAGTCCAAATGGATAGGAAAATAATTTCAGTTGCAAAGGGTTTAGTGAATTGAGGATTTAAAACTGTACCTTAGATTTGTCAATGAGGAGGTCATTAGAGCTTTTGAGAAAGTAATATAAGTAGAATCCAGGGGCACGCCTGGGTGGCTCAGTCAGTTAGGTGTCTGCCTAACTAAGACTAAGCTCGGGTTATGATCCCGGGGTCCTGGGATGGGCCCTGCATCTTCATCTTCATCTTCGTCTTTGTCTTCAAAGACAAGATGTCCTCAGTAGGGAGCCTGCTTCTTCCTCTCCCTCTGCCTGCCACTCCTGCTTGTTCTCTCTCTATCAAGGAAATAAATAAAATCTTAAAAAAAGAAGAAAAGTAGAATCCAAAGGGTGGAGGAGTAACTGAGAAATGAAGTTAAGACCCAGAGAAAAGACCACTCTTGAGATAGAAGTTTGGCTTTAGAAGGAACAAAAAGCATCAGGAATATTTCTTTAAGATGACAGACACTTGGGCATATTATATATCTAAAGAGAGCAAGGGTGATGGCTGATACAAGAGACTAGAGAAAAATTGATGGAGCAGGGTCTCAGAAGGGGGTGAGGATGGTATTCAAAGATAGGAGAAAGAATTACCTCTTTAAAGATGAGGGCAGCAGGGGGATAGAGATGCAGATAGGCTTTTGTCTAAGCAGGAAATTGGGGGAGCTTACTCTTAGCCTCAGTTTTTTATATAAAGTGTGAAGTAAGATCATTTGCAGAAAAGGATTTGAGTGTAAATATAATTGCCATCACTATCAAGCATCGAATTTTGATTAATTTTCTTAAACTTCAGCTTTAGGAATTAAATATCTAAACTAATAATCTAAGTAGTCTAAAGAACATTTTGATATTTCATGCTTTTAAAAACATCTGTATCTTGCTCATATTGAATTGTTCTTTCTAAAACTAGATGGTTTTTAAGTGAAAGAACTGATCACAATTTTTTGTTTCTGTGGTGTACTGAACTGGGTTTTGTGGGAGAGAAAGAGAGTCTGGAGTGCTTTCATTTGTTTTTGCTCTGTTATTTTAAGGACTTCAATTTAAAAGAGAAAAATATTTATGTAGAGAAAATCCTATTTCTGAAATATGACCAAATGTGTAGGAGAAGGCTAATAGAATTTGGAAATAAGCGGGTAAATTCTGATGACCATGCATCTGAGTGACAGTCTTGAGCCTTAGGAGTACAGAAGCCCAGGTGCTGAGTGAGGTCAGTGTTGGGGAGTCCATGCAGCAGCTCATCTTGATTAAAATCTTAGTGGACTGAATCATCAAGGTGTATGTGGTAAAGATGGAATTGAGATGTCTTAATTTGGTTTCACTGGGAAATACTTGGTTTACTTAATTCATCAAATACTTATGTAGAAATGAGAGAACTTCTGTTATGCTAAGATCTGGCACACTTGTGTACATTCACCAAATTTTGATTTTTCATGGTCTTTTGTTTTCTCCACGTCTTCTTGCTACTTGGCCATATTTGGATTGTTTCTTTTAGTTGATGGGAGCAAAATTCCTCTCCCAAATGATAAAAGATGCAAAACCCAATTTATTTTTCTATTTTTATATTGTCTAATAAAGTATTTGATCGGTGAATTAAAGTAGATGCTAGCCTTCTAAAAGAAACACAAGTAATTTAAGATTATTTTCATTTTTTTAAAGATTTTATTTATTTGAGAGAGAGAGAGAGAGCAAGCGAGCATGAGTGAGGGGAAGGGCAGAAGGAGAGAGAGAGAAGTAGACTTCCTGCTGAGCATGGAGCCCTGGGGAGGGGCTGAGATCATGATCATGATCTGAGCTGAAGCCGGATGTTTAACCAACTGAGCCACCCATGTGCCCAAATAAGATTATTTTTTTATCATACTTGAAAGCCTAGAAGTGAGGGGCCTAGGCTCTTAGAGCAACTTTGCTCCATACTGTTATTCAGGGACCTAGTTTCCTACTGTGTTGTTACTCTGCTCTTCTTTAGGAAGTTGTCATTATGTGCTTGGTTGGATTTGCGTCATCACCACATCTGCATTCCAGCCTGTAGGAAGGAAGGAAGTAGAGGGCAAGCAGTTTCCTTTTAACCAAATGACCCAGGGCCTGCTCATATCACTTCTGCTTTCAGTCCACTGACAAGAACTGCAAGAGAGGCTAAAACTATATGACTCCGGAAGGATGAAGAATGAATTTTGTAGACTGCTAGAGTGGGCTAGCAAATTTAAAACTACTGGCCAGAAATAGACTTGAAGATTAACTACACATTGTTTTATTTACAATACTAAAATACTTGAAGAACACAGGAATTAGGAGCTAACTAGAGAATTTAATTCATGCGTATTCATTAGTTTTTATTTACTTTTTTTATTTTTTAAAGATTTATTTATTTATTCATGAGCGACACAGTGAGAGACAGGCAGAAACACAGGTAGAGGAAAAAGCAGGCTCCTCACAGGGAGCCTGATGCGGTACTCGATCCCGGATCCCGGGATCACACCCTGAGCCGAAGGCAGACGCTCAACGGCTGAGCCACCCAGGTGTCCCTATTCATTAGTTTTTATTCCAATAGTGAATCTTTGAATTCCCAAAGTTGTCCATAGAGTAACTCTATGGAAACTTTCAAAACTGCAGCATTTTAAAACCCTAGTTTCTTATATTTAAAGAAAATCTTTTCAGTGTCTTAAACACACAAAATGGTGGTAGAGATTGTGCATTCACCCACAATCACCTTAATAATTCATTTATTTTCTATCAGGAACTCTAATCAGATGGAGGTGTAAAGAAGCAGAGCGCTTCTTCTGAGCTTCAGAGGCACCTCACTATGATCTAGGATCTTTTTTAAATTGGATAGGCATGGAATCAGAAACCTTCCAATATATCATCACTCAGTTCATTGAGCCAAAGATTTCTTGGAAATTGGAACATGGTTGAGATAGATACATACATCAGTTGTTTTATTTTTATGAGCTACAAGTTGGCATAAATGATAATAAAACGACTTTTTAGAAAGTGACTTAGGCCAGCACATCTAAGTCAGACCATGTCATAAAATTCAGAAATAATGTTATGGCCACTGAAATGGGGTTTATTGAGTCTTAAAAGTAAACTCAGTTGTTTTCATTTCGTGTGTGTGTGTGTGTGTGTGTGTAATTGTGAATGTGTATCTAGCTAGCTACAGAGAGAGCCTAAGAGAATTTGAGAGAACTCTAAGGACTGTCAGAATGCTTCACGAGAAAATGTTCCTGTCCTATCTTCATCTTCACTAGAACTGTGCCTTTAATATTCCGTAAATCGCTGAAGTACAGTCTTTCCAGTCATTTACAACTACCAACTCTGCAGACAATTTGTACAGCAATAGATTGTATGCTGTGGAGGACACAAATGCATACTGCATGATCCCTCAAAGAAGTTTTCATTGTAGTTGGGAGAGAATATAATACACATTAAAAAAAAAGTACATGAATCAAGTTCTTCAGATAAAGGTGTATAGATAGATACACATAACTAGAGCCTATGAGCTGGCTATTAGAAGGTAGTATACAATTAATTTACACAAGTCCAAAGAAAATAAGAGTAACTTTGGGCCAGAATCATTGGAAAGATAGTCTTCATGTAAACTAGATTGATAGAAGGAAGGCGCTTTTAGAGGAAGAAAATGTAGTCAGCAAAGGTATATAGATTTAAGTTACATATCACATACTTGAGAAACAGTAAAACGCTAATCTGGCAAACATGGCAGTTACACATAGAGATAAGGCTAGACTAGCATTTCAAGGTCAGAGTATAAAGCATTTCTTAAAGCCAGGATAAAAAGTTTGGATTTTTTTTTGTTGAGACATTGGAAAGCATTGAAGGTTTCTGAGTAGAGGATATTAGAAGTGACTCCTTAGACTAATCTGGTAACTGTACAGAGCAGGGTGAAGGAATTGAGGGAAGGAGTGAAGGGAGCCCATTAGAAAATGATTGTAAGAATGGAGACACGGCATTGAAGGACCCTGAGAGGAGCAAGATTGAAAAAAGAAGAGATGGATTAGAAAGACATTACCTGGGCAGCCCGGGTGGCTCAGCAGTTTAGTGCCACCTTCAGCCCAGGGCCTGATCCTGGAGACCCGGGATCGAGTCCCATGTCAGGCTTCCTGCATGGAGCCTGCTTCTCCCTCTGCCTGTGCCTCTGCCCTTATCTTCTCTCTCTCTCTCTCTCTCTCTCTCTCTCTCTCTGTGTCTCATGAATAAATAAATAAACATTTAAAAAAAAAAAAGAGACATTACCTCAACGATGTCAGGAGGGTATACAAATCATCAATATCTGAGGTCATTTCTGCTTTGTACAATGAATTTTTGTTTGTTTTAATGAGAAAAGGGGAGAAGACTTAAATGTAGTCTGTAGAAGAAAGATTTAGAAATGTCCTCACAGTTGCCAGAAGTATTGAGTATGAAGTAATATTGGAAAGTCAAATGAAAATGCACACTAAGTATTAGAAGATGAGAAGTGATTGATCTGGAGGTACAGATGTAGAAGTCTTGTGCCTAGAAACGATAAATAAAGCCAAGGAAGTAAGAAGTGTGAATAAGTTAAGGAAGGGAGTGGGAAAAGAGATCACTGAGATGAATTTCCATACCCGATGGAAGGACATGCCTTCAAAGAAGATGATGATAGTGCATTCAGAAAGGTACAGAGAACCAACAAAGCCAGAAAGGGGAGTGGCCAAAGACATAGACAAAAAGCCTTTAGGGGCAGAGACCAAGAGATTTTCAGAAACGAGAGATGGTCAAATGCTATCTAGGTCAGGGAGAGCAAGAACCAACAAGACATTGTATTTGACTATGAGGGAGGCAAGGCAGGGAGAGAGACAGGCACAGACAGACACATTCCATTTATCTAATGCTTACAATGAACAGTCACTGTGGTAGATTCTTTTGCATCCATGATTTTATTTCTTCCTTGTTTTTTTTTTTTTAAGACTTTATTTATTTATTCATGAGACAGAGAAAGAGAGAAGCAGAGACACAGGCAGAGGGAGAAGCAGGCTCCACGCAGGGAGCCAGACGTGGGACTCCATCCTGGGTCTCCAGGATCATGTCCTGGGCTGAAGGCGGCGCTAAACCGCTGAGCCACCCTGGCTGCCCCTTATGTCTTCCTCAAAGTAAGATCGTGTCCTCCTTTTTTTACATAAGGAAACAAATGCAAAACTTACATTTTCTGGGTTCAGGATTCAAACCCAAGTCATTGACCTTTTTGCTATATCATGGAGAAAATCATCTGTAAAACAAATGGGCAGATTATGAACTGTGGTCTGCTGTTGTCTTTTGAATGTTGCCAGGATAAAGAGAATCATTCCAGTCTAGTGCCACCCAACACCAGCTGTAAGGATTTTTTGGCTCTATCCTCAGAGAACTGAGGTTTGGAGTCCTTAAAGACACGTATAAGGTCAAACCTGGTTCCAGAAACTCAAGAGGCCTGACTCAGCTCTCATGCTCTTTCTATTCTTTCATACTTTTTCTTCTCAGAATTAACAGGTGGCATTTGTAAAAGTCTCACAACGACAACTAGAACTCCCAAGTTTGTTCTCTGGGATCTCAGTATCATTTCAAATAGGTAGTGCCTACTGTTAAAATGCCTGTGACAAACAGTAAGTACCTGAGGAAGTGAAGCTGATTAATTTTAGTTTGATAACCTGTGAGTCTCTTTCCCTTTTAAATAATTCAGTCAGATGCCCTGGCCAGGAGGGTATACAAATCATCAATATCTGAGGTCATTTCTGCTTTGTACAATGAATTTTTGTTTGTTTTAATGAGAAAAGGGGAGAAGACTTAAATGTAGTCCTCCTTTATATTCTTTTTTTTTTTTTTTTTTTTTTTTTAAATTTTTTTTTAATTTTTATTTATTTATGAGAGTCACACACAGAGAGAGAGAGAGAGAGAGGCAGAGACACAGGCAGAGGGAGAAGCAGGCTCCATGCACCGGGAGCCTGACGTGGGATTCGATCCCAGGTCTCCAGGATCAGGCCCTGGGCCAAAGGCAGGCGCTAAACCGCTGCGCCACCCAGGGATCCCTCTCCTTTATATTCTTTTCAAATGATTTCACATAGAGAATCTTTAGCCTTGTTTTTATTTAATTTCCCTTGTAGGGGAGCTAGAAAATGCAAATACACAAGTTCAGCATGAACTAGTACTTATTCTCAAAGACAAATTATTACCTGGGAGAGGGGAGGATTTAATTCATGCAGTAAACAAAGCAAAACAACCCCCCCAAAACTCCTATATACATTGGCATTAAACAAAGATAGGAGAAAAATCTGCTTAACTTTCCTTAATATCTGAAGTATGTTTTTATAACCCACCTATTTCATTCGCCAGCTCATCCCACCCGCTGCTGCCTGTGTATTTCATAACTTACCCTTTTAAGGTATTTGATAACTAAGACCTCCATTTATGGCTCACCTATGTTGCTTTGTGTCTGTTCTAGACCTTTGATGAGTGTGTAGCTGAAGGCGGCTCAGACTGTGCTCCGGAGAAGCTCTGGCTTCAAATCCCATTCTTCTGTGGCCACAGCTCGGAATGCTGGTAGGGACATAGTTAGCTTAAGTTGATAATCTTCTTTATTATCTCTGTATTCTGTATTTCGCAAGTGTGAACGTACTAGTCAAGGGCTAGGCATTTAAATAGGGCATTTAGTGAAAGACCAGATTAAAAATAGCATGTAATTAAATCTCTAGTTTTATAGTTACCTTTAAGTGCATAGAAAAGATTCTTCATACATCATATCCTTGCAGTCTTTTCACAGATGCTGGTTTTTAATTTATTGTTTTTGGTATTACCATGTTTTGCTATATTCCAGCAGAGCTCTTAATTAGAGGCCAGGGGTCATTTCATAAACCTCATTTTCTCCTAAGCTTATTGTTTTAGCCACTCATTTTAGATCAAGAAAAGGCTTAGTGAGTACATTATTCACCTGGTTTTACTGTTAACTGATTTTTTTACCTTGAGAAAAGCCAAGGTTATGGTTTAGTCTGCTAATAAACGTGAGGTGGAAAATAAATTTTATCTTTAATGAAGAGTTTATTTCCTCTGAATGTGCAGAGTTTTCAGTTTTTAAAAAATAGTACATGTTTATATATATTTATTTGTTCTAATCATTTTAATAGGAAAAGCAGAAAGAGGAACACATTCAAAGTTAGTATTTCTTCCTTAAAACCATGATGAGAAATGCAAGGAATGCCTTCTTTTCCTCGTTATATGAAACATGTTATTAGATCATTGTGAACTGTAAGGTCCTACTCAGTAGACTATATCAGATCATAATAACAGCATAAAAAGAATTGGAATCATAGGAAGAACATCTCAATTTTTAATCATTTCCTTAGAACAGGGATTGGCAAATTACAACCTGGAGACCAAATTTGGCCAATCACCTGTTTTTTATAAATAAAGTTTTATTGGAACACAGCCATCTCCATTTATTTACTTCTTGTCTATGACTGTATTCATGCTGCAAGAGCAATGTTAAATATTTGTAACCAAGAACATATGGCCTGCAAAACCTAAGATATTTACTCTCTGGCACTTAACAAGAAAAAGTTTGCCAATCCCCGCCTTAGAGCAATAAAAGGGTACTGCTCTTTTGGACGTTAGTGAGGTGATTTTAATTGAACTTCTTTAGTATGTTTCATAGATTCATAGAACTGGGAAGGACCTTCAACTCCCCTCCCACCAAAGACATTAATAAAAGGGCATTAAGATTTTGGATGGACATGTGCTTATTTTCTCCATAGTATATAGTGTCAGAGGCATCAAAAATACTTAGATTTCACAGCTAGGTTTTTAATTCCTTTTCTTTGGTTTTAGGAATGTGGGAAGCAGGTGGGCTATGGATCAAGCCAAGTATAACCTAATTAATGAATACTTTCTGGTGGGAGTTACTGAAGAACTTGAAGATTTTATCATGTTGCTGGAGGCTGCTTTGCCCCGGTTCTTCAGGGGTGCTACAGAACTCTACCGTACAGGTATATAAAGGATAGGTTTCTTGTTAAAGCTGTCTTTAACTTTGTTTGTTTGGAACCTGAAAAATATGTGGGATTTGATGTTTCTTGAGTAACTCAAAGCACAAGAAATAACTGCATAAAGGAATGTATATTGCCTGTTTCTTCTTAACCATTTTCAATACAGAACAGTGCCTGGCACACAGCTGGTGTTCATTAAATATTTTTTGAGCAAATAAACATGATAGTTAGAAGGCATTGTAGGGATAGTGGAAAGATATGATCTGCAGAACCAGCCTTAGTTAGAAATGTGTAATATTAGCTAATGCCAGACACCAAACATTATGACCATATTGCACCTGAGTCCTGCCTAATGCTGTTTAGAGTAAGGATGGGATGGTGAGACTGAGTCCCACCCATGATGATCAGCATGTGCTGTGTCTGTCCTGGTGAAATGTGCTTCAGCAGCCTCGACTGTATGACATATCTGGAAGTGACAGGGCTCTAATCCAATCTAATGTGGATTTTTCCCCCGTTCTTTGGTAAGGTACAATATAGTAACTCTTCCTAGAGTATGCATATGCCCTACCTTCTAACAGGTTATGGTAAATTAGTATTAAGTTTGAAAGTAGAGATTCTATCATATTGAAAAATTAAACTAGTCAGAGCACCAAGTATTTGAGATTAGAACAGTATAGCATGAAAGGCGACAGCCTGCGCTTTACTGAGTGGTAATCCTTACTTTTAGTATTTGACATCTCATTGTTTTTTTGTTTTTTTTTTTTTTTAAGATTGTATTTATTTATTCATGAGAGACACAGAGAGAGACGCAGAGACATAGGCAGAGAAAGAAGCAGGCTTCTTGCAGGGAGCCCAATGTGGGACTCGATCCCAGGACCCCGGGATCATGACCTGAGCCAAACACAGACACACTCAACCACTGAGCCACCCAGACATCCCTCATTAAGTCTTTAACAGGTTAAGGATTTACACTATAAAAGAATAAATCACAGTTTTAGGGGTGCTTGGGTGGCTCAGTCGGTTGAGTGTTTGACTCTTGGTTTTGGCTCAGGTCATGATCTCATGGGTCCTGGGACTTGAGCCACAAGTTGGGCTCCTCACTCAGCAGGGAGCCTACTTGAAAGATTCTCTCCCACTGCACCCTCCCCCCCCATGCTCACTTACTCTCTCTCAAAATAAATAAATCTTTTTTTTTTTTAAATGATACTTCTAGTATGATTAGGGTACCAGTTTTGCCTGAATGATATTAATGCAAAAACAGTTGTTAATGGCCTTCAGTGTGCCACATCAACTCAATCCATCTCTCCACATAAAGAAGCATCGCTCTTTTGGGTGTTCTCAGAATTATTCACCTTTTCTTTTTTTCCTTTGTAAGTAGGAAAGAAATCTCATCTTAGGAAAACCACAGAGAAGAAACTCCCAACTAAACAAACCATTGCGAAACTACAGCAATCTGACATTTGGAAAATGGAGAATGAGTTCTATGAATTTGCGCTAGAGCAGTTCCAGTTCATCAGAGCCCACGCTGTACGGGAAAAAGACGGAGACCTCTACATCCTCGCACAAAACTTTTTCTATGAAAAGATTTACCCGAAATCGAACTGAGTGCCAGGTGTGACTGTTAGGTTCTTGAACTAAAACCTTGACCCTGTCTTCACCTTAGTACTCAGCTCCACAAGTTGGGTTGGGGATCGGTGTATAAGACCATGTGTATTGAGCCACGTTAGGGGGCAGTAACACGGAGGAAGTGGATACTGGCTGGTAAGTTTCAGTGGCCTAAGAGGTTTAAGTTTCTGCCTTTTTTTTTTCTTTTTTTCTTTCTTTCTTTTTTCCTTTTTCTCCCCCCACCCCCCAGTTAAATTTTGGTGGGAGTTATAATTTCCTGCCTGGAAAAAGCCTACACATCACCAAAAATAAACACATAGCAGGTCTCATTGGAGGCTAAATACAATTTCAAAAAAAGTTCTGGTATTCTCTTTTTGATAAAGCTTTTTGTTTTTTTCACCTAACCATGAATGAAGATGAATCCATTTGCTCCTTCCACCTTCACCTGGAGGTTTGGGTTATACACCTCTACTGAATAGTGTTACTAACTGTTTGGCAGTGTGTGCTTTGTTTCTGTGAATCATGTCTCATGAAATTTATTGGAATGTTTGATACTGTTTGCTAAGAATGTTTCTGCTATAGTTGGAATTGCCCATATTTATGTAGGTTGTTTGAATATTCTTAAAAAAAAAAAAAACCAAACCTGATCATTAGTGTTAAAAACCAATTTTAAAAGAGAGCAGTATTTCTCATTCCTGTCTCCCCTGTCTCTAAGACTGGGAAGACACTTCAAAGAATGTTGACACTTTCTGGAATTTTAGTTAAGGCTTCCACACATTAATATCAAAAAAGTAAGTTTAGTACGTTCCTCCATGGGTTATTTGTAGAGCGGCAAACTGACATATTGGTGACTCCATATTATGACTCATTAGTGAGCTGTGGTATGGGTAGGATTTCCCTACTTCTGTACTTTTACTTGTAGACTATTTTTACTAAGGTGCTTTATAATGTGTTTTAAAGCATTGCATTTACAAAAAAAAAGAAAGGAAAATGCTGTAAATATTGCATATTTTATGTATTTGGACCAAAAGGTTATAAGTAATTAGGTAAAAGTGGTTTTGCACCAGTTTTATTATTTCAAGTAAAATCATCAGACCTACTGTTCTTGTAGTTCTCGTTTAACTTTACTGTTAAGACATCACTGAAATGAACTTCAGTAACCTTTCAATTTTGATACACAGTACATTATTCATAATTGGGGGCAGTAGTCAGAGTGGAAAGAGTACTGGCCAAGGAGTCAGAAAATTTGATTTCTGGTCCCGGCTCTGCCACTTTTCAGCTGTGTGATCTTGGGCAAGTCACTTAACCTCTCTTTGCCTCAATTTCCTCATCTTGAAATGAGGAGACTAATACCTGCTGTACCTACCTCACAGGGGTGTTGTGAGGAATAAACAAGACGGCACGTGAAGGCACTTTGAAAACTGTTAACGCGCTCTAGAAAAGTAAGGGATGATGGAAACATCTTTCATGTATGGTTCCATGACGTTCATTTCTTTTTGGGGGGGGGGGACAAAGAAAGGGAAAAGTCCACTTCTAAGCTGGTTGGAAAAGTGGTTAATCTTGATATAAATTTATGTTTGATAAATATCTTCCATGTTGTATCTTCCCTGTTTCAACAACTTTGGAAATATGAAACACCTGTGAACTCTTAAAGATTCATGAACAGCTGCTTGAGTTCAGGAGGTTTGAGTTCTTGAAAAAGACTTCGTTAGCTGACTCAGGGCAGGGGAAAATGTACTCTTCAAATTTGGGAGATTTGTCTGTTTTTATTTTACATTACCATTGAGAAATGGTAGCTATTTTATACCTCTGGGTTGTCAAGGTATATATCGCAGAGTTTAATTTCCCTGTACCGTCTTACCCTTCATAGAGTAACAGAGGTGAAGAATTTCAGAAACATTTCCTAAAAAATTTAATCTTTAAACTAAACTGTGTTTAGTTTAAATAAATACTGTTTCTGAACAAGGCCTCACCAAACTAGTAAACAAGTAAACATTTTTGGCAAGCTGCTGTAAAGGTTATTAATGGTAGGGGGGTGGAGGGAGCACTACTTATCAATCCATAAACAAATATAAAGAAAAGCTAAAAAGGAAGTTTCCAGAATCATTTAGCACCCTTTTCTCCCAGCAATTAGACAACATTAAGAGAACACTGACAGGCATATAGTTTCCTTATCTGGCTTTCTGCTTTTTTTGTGTATTTATTAACTTTTACGGATATTTATGGGAAATTTATACAAATTATTCCCTTGCCCAAAAGGAAAGCACCACTTCACAGGTGGGTGTTTGACATTTAATCTGCTAAGGAACTCCCCAATATGCAGGTTATTCTTGGAGCACATGCTAAAATCTTAATGTGCATTAACTCTTAGGAAACTAGAGTGGCATGCAGTGCCCTACGTCATGAGTGCAGTAGACTTTTCCTGTAAAGGTCCAGAGGGTAACTGTTCTAGGCTTTGCAGTCTATACAGTCTCTGTCAAAACTACTCAACTCTGTCATTTTAACACAAAAGCAGCTACAGACAACACACAAATGAGTGAGCATGGTTGTGTTCCAGTAATACTTTATTTCAAAGACAGGTGACATGCCAGATAGGGACCACAGGTTGTAGTTTACCAACCCCCGCATTAGATCATTATTTATGGAGAAATCATTTTTTAAATCTGTATTCTAGTGACCGAAAAGAGTTTATATACTTCCAAAAGCTCCTAACTTATATCCAAAGAATAGCTTTCTTATTCAGGCGGTCTCTACCCCAGATTCATAAACTTTTATGACTTAGATTGCTTCCAGGTGGGCATGTTTTCTTTCCCAGTTTAACAGTTCAGAATAGAGGCATTTATTCTATCATCTAGTAGGATTGGTTAAGGAGTATCCTTCCTTGAGACGGAGAAAGGGTTAGGTTTAATTCCGTCTGGTCCAGTACAGTCCTAAGAGTCTGACGAGTGCAGAGTCCTCGTAATACCTAACTTTATAATAATAATAATTTAAAAAAATAGGACCACTGAGACAATAATGTATTTTTTAAAAGTGGCAAATGTGGTTTTCTTTTTTCAGCCTTTGCGCTTTTTCAGTATTTTGACCATAGGGAAATTCTTTTTTTTTTTTTTTTTATAATACAAAAGCAAATTAACCACTCTGAATTTTAAAAGATGATGTTATGTGTGTATGTGTGTGTGTGTGTATATAAATATATACATATGTTTATTTCCTAAAAGAGGAAAAAGTACTTTTTTTGTTCAACTTGTATCAACTCCTGTTTTCTAATTGCTGTGAAATGGCAACTGTTGATAAATTATTGTGACTGTTTTAAAATGTGATGGGGAGGATATATTTTGATTTTACGGAGCTTTAATCTGTAAAGTATCACTTAAATATATCTGATAGCAACACTTAAAATATTGCATGGGGATTACTTTTCTATCATCCATACCCATTTGTGCAACTTTGAACATATTGGGTGCTTTTGAATTCTCAATGATTGGGTTTAAATTGAAAATCAGAGAACTTAAACTTACTTTTAAACTTTAAATTTTATTTTCTATTCTTAAAATTCAGTTAATGCCTATAATTTGAAATCTCTTGTTGTTCTTTCTCAATATATGTCCTGTTGGAAATTCCTAAAATTGTTAGTGCCATCAGTGATTTACAAACAGTATTTTGATATTGCAGATGATTTGCTCATTGTATTTGCATAGTTAGAAAGAAAATAGTTTGTAGACAATGATTCTCTTTTTCTAATAAAATGAAATAAAAATTCTTAAAAGCGCTAGAGAATTTAAAGGCTGGTTCCCAAGTGCATAGCTGGTCTTTTAATTTATATTCAAATTCCTCATAGAGAACATCTGCGTAAGCCATCTATCTAGGTTTTCCCACTGATCATTCTCAAACACACCTATGGTCCTAGAAGGCTTTATTAGGAGAAGTACCAGGCTGTACGGTACTGTAACCTTTTATGAAGTTTGTCTGTAAGAGGCCCAGGTGCTTCGACTTTATGCTTTGAAAATTTGCCTCTTCCTAAATTAGTGCTGTTTACTTTGAGAGGAAGCAGGGCAATTGCTGTGAGAGTTTTGCATCTTTTTACCCTCTGCGGAATTGCTATACCTCGCCAACTATACTGCTGCTCAGGCAGCCTTTTGAGGGAAAAGCAACCCTGTTTCAAATGCACTGCCAATTCAGCTCCTCTGGAGTGGAGCGAGCTTTCTGATTTCCCGCAGTGGGAATTTTAGAGATTGAAATGGGCGATCGGTTAGTCAGATTTATCCTATAATTTAAGTTCATGCAGCTTTGTGACCTTTGCGGTACTATTTATAGAAGGACCGTGATGGTGATGATCTCTTTAAGACACATGACTGGTGAGCCTGTGATTTAGAGCCACCGGTGCTGTCTGTGTGGTTTTTTTTTTTTAGACAGCCTCCCTAGCTTTCCACGAGAGTCGGGTATGGGAGCATCTTTACAGCAGCGTTGAATGTAATTTTGAGAAACATGGATTGTATGTTTTGACTTTTATTTTATGAATACTCCGGAGAGCTAAACAGTGCCTTCCCCACCACAATCCATGTTGGAAGATGCTCGGCCTTCCTGTCTCGGCTCTCCCGCCTCTCCCTTCCCCCCCCCCCCCCCCCACGCAGTTGATTCATTTATGCAATACTGTTTCCAACTTGAAACCATTTTGTCACATCTGTTGGAGAGATAATCACTCCTCTTCCTTAACATTCTGCTAGCTTTCTGTTGTTGAAGTGTTTCAGTTGATTACCTGATGCAAAAGCTATAAAATAAACACTCAGTGGGAAGGGGAAAAATGGTTTGGTGTCCTGTTTTAATATTTTCTTCCGTAGCCTTGACACTGATGGACGTTTTCCAAGTGGACTCGGTGTTGGATGTCTCAGCTATCACCGCCTCAAGAAACGTATGCATCATCATTGGTCTGTAATGATTTTCTGGCTTATTTGTGACATGCAGACAGACATGCCCCTGCCGCTTTTTTGCTTGGTACTTCATCATTAGTATTGAAATTTCAGATAGAAAATGTACAAGGTATACTTAATACGTACACTTAATTAGAAGAATAAAGGAAATAAGGGCTATCTTCTTAGAATAAAAAGGAGGTGTGGGGGGTAATCTGATTAACATTTATGCGCAGTGCAGACATGCCCATGATGCTTTTACAGAATATACTTTTTTTTTTAATTTTTATTTATTTATGATAGTCACACAGAGAGAGAGAGGCAGAGACACAGGCAGAGGGAGAAGTAGGCTCCATGCACCGGGAGCCCGACGTGGGATTCGATCCCGGGTCTCCAGGATCGTGCCCTGGGCCAAAGGCAGGCACCAAACCGCTGTGCCACCCAGGGGTCCGAATATACATTTTTAATCATTGTTTTTTCACCCTTAAAGGAGGAACTCTCAGTTATGTAGATTGCCAATTTCTAGCCACTGGCTCATTGTTCTGAGCAAGTAATTGCTTCTTTTTGTATTATATAGTCTTGTGGTGAATAACATACCAGTTCACTGAAAAGATTGGAAACAGAATTTGGTCTGTACATGGTATGAGAGTCAGAGGGGCCTCCATTTACGGTGTGACATTAGTAAATGGGGAGAACAGTACTGTGAACTGAAGGTTGGACATCGTGGATATGAACTGCTGGCCCGGGGCAGACTAATAACTACAAGCTCTTCTATGCTCTCTTAGAATATTGTTAGGAAGCTGGCCTGCCCTTCTGACCCTGCGGAGCGCTAGTTGTGTCACTTTATAGAAGATTTAATAGATTTTTTTTTAAGATTTTATTTATTTATTCATGAGAGACACACAGAGAGAGGCAGAGACACAGGCAGAGGGAGAAGCAGGCTCCATGTAGGGAGCCCGATGTGGGACTCCATCCCGGGTCTCTAGGATCACGCCCTGGGCCAAAGACAGGCACTCAACTGCTGAGCCACCCAGGGATCCCATAAATATTTTCAAATGCCACTGAATTTTATTTTTTACTGACAAGTTATTATTATAATGCCTCCTGTGTGCCCATAACATATTCTTGGTTCTGATACCTGCTCTTGTCTCCAACTACAAATTTCCTATGAGAAAAGTGTGAGGTGGGAGGTGCTAATTGTGCTGAAGGAGGCTGGACTTGCATATTCCAGAAGTGGCTGTGCCCACATACTCTATTTGAACAGTGTGGACTGCCAAGAAGTACTTGTGTAAAGCTGAGGATGCCTGGACTAAAATGGTTTGCCCTCTTTCAACATAAAAACCAACAACAAACAAACCTATACTCTATTTAAGAAAAGAAAACATTTGCCTTAGACTTACGAATCAGGTGATCATGTTAGATGTCCAGGTGTTTAGGACATCTGAAGAACAAATTTAATACCCAGTGATTGTTGCCTAAACCTTCACATACTCTCATCATCCTTACCTTTTTTAAAAAAAATAGAATTAAGCTAGTGAGCTTTCTTTATTTTTTAAGTAATCTTTACACCCAGCATGGGGCTCGAACTCATGACCCCAAGGCCAAGAGTTGCATGCTCTGCCGACTGAGCCAGGCACCCTGTCACTACCTGTTTTTTAAAGCAGCAGTTCAGCTTCTGGAACTTTCCCCCAGTAACACGTACAGAAATGCACATGCCAAGTCACTATCCCTGGGTTTTCTTTCTCTGAAGGCATCTCCCCACCACTGCCTGACCTGGTCTTCTCCATGCCCTGTCTCACCTTTGTTACCACAGAGCACAGGTGTGTCACCATGCAACCAAATCTTAACAGCACCAAAAACAAAATTCAAAATGCAGGTTTTCCCCCTTTCTACTCCAGGAATGAACAAACAAGGAAAAATTTATAAAGGCTATTCTCTTTGTGATTTGCTATATTTCTTCTAGTAGCGTGAAACTAAATATAAGCTTTAAGAATATTCCAAGGACGTATATAAGGTACAGTGGACTTCTAGATAATAATGAATGTAAAAACCACTCAAGGAGTAACAACAGGAAAAAAGTTGAGTTTGTCGTTGCTGCCACCTTTTATCCGTGTCATTTTATAAGAGAGAATAAAGTCCCTTGAATAGATGACTTTTTTGGTTTGAAAACGATGACTGTGGGAAATCACGAGAAGATAACCGCTAAGAGCTGACTGGTGGTTATTCCTTTCCTTCCAGCTTTTGGCCCTGTGTGTATTCAAAACCCATGACCATCTTGGTGAGATCATCATACCCCTTTCTGCAAAACGATATCACCTTGCTATTCACCTTGAAAACAGCTCTCCGCCTTCACCTGATCTCCCCTCTTCCTGTAGGATTCAGTGCCCCCAGGGCCCTTCACCAGGCACCACGTTGCTTCTGCAGACACTCAGAGCTGGACTGCTCACAGTCACCTTAGAAAGACTCAGTTACAAAATAGAGAGTCCCACGATAGGCTGCGAAAGAGAGGCAGTTTCACGAGAGTTAGGAAATGGGCTCTGGAGCACCACCGCTCACGAGCATCAACCTCTGAGACCCAGTTTCCTCATCTGTAAAATGGACAGTTCAAGGATTGAGATAATGTGCGTGTAAACTTGGTACTTAGTTCCTGCTACATAGTGAGCACTGAAGAAGCGCTAACGTGCTCTTCTGTGGTGGAGATGAAAGAGAAAGATGAGGAATCATTTATTCAGACATCTGTGCTGAGGTGTACGTGTGCTCAGTCATCCGTGAGCGGGCGCCGGGCCTGAGGAATGTGAAAGGTGGGCACGAGGCATTGAGAAGAAAAGCCAAGAAGAAATGCAGGGCATTGAGCAAAAATCTCTTTCTTACCTTCCTGGTAAACCACCTATTTTGTTATTGTTAAAAGAGTCTTGGGGCACCTGGGTGGCTCAGTCGGTTAAGCGTCTGCCTTCAGCTTGGGTTGTGATCCCAGGGTCCTGGGTTCGAGCCCCAGCCACATGGGGCTCCCTGCTCAGTGAGGAGTCTGCTTCTCCCTCTGCCTCTGTGCTCTCTCTCGCTCTGGCTCTCAAACAAAATCTTTAAAAAATATATATATATTCTTAACCCCCTTTCAGACCTTTGAATTTAATACACCTAACAGCTCATCTCTTAGTTTTGCCCTTGAAATAGCAGCACCAAGGCAATCAAGTTCTAGATGCCGAGGACTCATTAGCTGGCTCAAAAATGTAAACCTCCATATTCATCCATATGATAGGCTTAATTTCCTGACAAATGAGTCTGTCCTCCTACTTCTCTAGACACCTAATTGGGTTCATAGGTTAGAAGGATAAGGTTTCACTGTGAGAGGCGTTGCTAACATTCAGATGTAAGTTTTAACACCTTTCAATTCCAAAGTCAGTAAAACAAGGAGAAACACAAAGCAATATCCCTAGTCCCAATCTTATTGGGTTGTGTTCTCAGAATTCAGTGTAAACTGGTTGTTTGAAACCCATGTGGAACCAGTATACATGTGGACCCAACGCACAGAAGTGGGTGTAATCCGAACATTCAAGGATTTATCCCTCCCTTAGAGGAGAGGAAGCTAAGGGCTGTCCTTCCTGTTTTTCTGCTGTTTCCCCCAAGAAGATGTTTTTACTATTGAATCCTAAAGCTAAGCAGTTTATATTTTAACCAGTGGGTGATGGGGGTTGTAAGTAGAGGCTCGTCATGTTAGAGTTTTTGAAAGCTACTTGCCACAGTCGTAGAGAATGGTCTCCCGGGCTGGAAGGGGGGACACGGAAACCCCTGAGGAGGTTTCTGCAAGTTGTCTGGGGGATCGGTTGTATCTCAGGGTCAGAAAACCCACCGTTTGGTGACAGATGGGAAGTGAGCAGTGAATGGAGAGTGGGAAGCAGTATTGGGGTTTGCCAATACTGGGGTTTGCCAACCCTGCGTCTGTACAAATGTTCAACATCTCTCGCCTTTGCCCCAGTTCTGCGATGATGGCTATTTTCCAAGCGCAAGTTTATAAAACAGGCTAGTGTTCGCCCAAACACTAGGATCAGAAAGACAGAATTCATGGTGTCGCCATCAAATATTCGATTCCCATGTTTTTGCTCATGCAGATGTTGTGCCCCAGGTTGAGGGTGTGGCGAAGAGCCCCCCTGAAACTTCGCTGCTGCCCGGTGGCATCTAGTGCGACACACCAGTCGCCTTTAGGCTTTGCCTCATCTCTGTGATCTTCCTAAAGCCAAAGCCTCAAAACTACAATCATGCTTGGAAATGTTTCACATCATTAGCGCTGAGAACTTAAAGGGAAATAGAAAAAAGCATAGTTGGATCCATGTTCATTTTAGAGTTGCAGTCAAACACCGGGCAAAGCAGATTCCTAGAGCTGTCGCCTGTCAGTGATGCTGGGACAGGCACACGGTGAGCTCCAAGTGCAGCGACTGACCCTGTGTTCCCGTTTTATTGCTAAACACTCCCCACCCTCCCAGCAAACAGGCAACGAGTACTTGGGACTATGCGAATATTAAGAAATCCTTCCTGCTGTGCAGTGGATGGGGGACGGGGACTCCGCAATCCTCTCCGAGGCTGGGAGTCGAGCAGGTCCAAGAGTCCTTATCCCAGAATTCTAGAATCACAGGTCGGCTCTTCCCCTCCCTCTCTTCCTTCTTTCCAATTTAAATCATTCAATCTCTTAGTAGAAACTTGACATCAAAGAAACTCTGACATTTGAACACCTAATTTGATTTAGCAGGGAAAAAAAAGTGCCTTCTTACAGTAGCAAATTAAAGCTTTAGCCTGCATCTGATGGAGTGTTAAAATCCAGCAAAGGGTAGACCTCCAGGCCTCGAGTAATCTGGCTTCTGAACTTTGGTTTTTCTCTCCCAAGTGTGAGCCATTTTGACCTAAATTGGGGTATTTCACCAAGCATCCCTAGAGATTGATTCAAAGTGTCTGTGGCAATAACATTTCATTTACATCCCTTTTACTGATTCTGGGGACCCTGTTAATAACACAGCCAGGTTGAGAGGTGAAAAGCCATGTGGAGACTTCAGAGTTTTGTGTGTTAGAAACTGACTTTTTTTTTTTTTAGCTTCTCTCAAAACTGATTGTCTGAAGTTACACCTTTTCTGCGTAACAGCTCACCAGTAATGCCATTCGAGGTGGGCAGAGTCTTTCTGAAAACGGCCCGCTGGAAATGTGACATTTTATTCCACCAAGAGTAACCAGAGACTTTCTTTTTCCCCCTTTAAAAGTAATTTAAATTCTCCAGTGGATCTGTAATTAGGTCTCCTGGCACAGCATGGTTATCTGATCAGACTGTCATGCCCATAAACAGTAAAAAATCAGGATGTTGATTCATTCATATGTGTTTTTAAAGGAGGCGATGGGCTTTAAACTCTCTTCTTGCTCTTTCTCACTCGTGCTGTTTCTCTCTTTGTCTCATATGGGAGCTTTTCAAATAAAACCTTAGACAAGAACAATGTTTAAAAAGTGGGCCAGTTATATTTTGCTTCTCTATTTCTACCATGCTAATGGCTCCCTTCTTGATCATTTAAACACTGATCCAAATCCAGATGGAATTAGATGCCCCTTCCTGCAGTCAGACAGTCTATAATGTTTGATACGGATCTTCTGAGTGGACAAGATGAGATTAGATTGGTCTCTCTGGGAGCCAACACTATTCATTTTGTAAGAAAGTTATCCTGGAGGCCTGAGGACTGCCAAGAGCAAAGTGGAAACAGAGCCCAGCCTTTTCTTCTTATCAAGATCCATAGTTGGTTCCACATTAAGCAGTGGAGTGCTCTATGGTAAAAGGATTTGAATAATGAATTGGATCAGAAGCCAAGAAGGAGGTCCCTGCCACCCACGATTGAAATATGAATTTCATGTGTTGCAACTTTATTACCATTTTTTTTTGTTTTAATATATGACAGATACCAAAATCTCTGGCATGGTGTCCGTGGCTATTTTTAGATATTGTGTCTTTTCATTTAATTAATATTTAATGAGCCACACTATGTGCCAGGCACTGCACAACAGACCTTTATATGCACATTAAATTTTAACCCTTAGAGTAATCCTCGTATTGAATCCTTTACAATCGTATAGAATGTTATACTTTACAAGGCACTGTCACTTTTACCTTCTCGTATGTTCTTGCCTGAAAGGTGGCTGGCATTAGCCTCGTTTACGACTGAGGACCCTGCACAGCTAGTAAGAGGACGGTGGGCTCACCAGCCCTCAGGATTCCTGGTCCAGCAAACTGTGACGTTCCTCCCGCCAGGTGCCTGTCTCTCTGTGAACAGAGGCTCTGGTACAGGTGAACTTGCAGTGATTCTCAAAGTGCGGTCCTGTCTCTGCATCAGCAGCCGCAGCAGCAGCTGGGAACTTGCTGAAAGGCAATCTTCTTAGGCCCCAGACCTTCTGAGTCGAGCCAGCAACCTCTGTGTTAAGAAGCCCTCCACCAGGTTCTGACCAGCCAAGTGCAAGAGCCGCGAGGCTGGGGCACCAGCCTGCAGAGGAGGTGACAAAGGCGTCCCATGACAAAGCAGCGGTGAGCTAGGATTTGAACCCAGGTCCGTCTGGCTCCGCTGCCAGGTGTTTTCCGTGTGGCTCCTTACTGTAATCTATCTTCCATTTTCTGTTTTGGTAAATGATGAAATATCCTTGGGGGAGAAGAGAAAAGGTCTATAAGAAGAACCCATCTCTTGGTATAAGGCACAGTTTCTGCTCCATCGGATGAGTTTGTTTCCTGGGTGAGATGAACATGGGGCCCGGGGGGGGGGGGGGGAGGGGGGGCTCAAAATCACCACTAGAGGCGCCACGGCCAGGAAACCCAGCAGTAGAGCAGAGGGCCCCAAGTGGCTCCCCAGAATAAACACATCTCACCCAGGGCTTCCGGGCCCAATGGTCTTGCTCCCTCCTGATACTTTACTGTGGTGGATGTGCTGGCGCGAGGGCGCCCTGCCCGTGCCCGGCGGGACCGTGCAGGCGGGTGCCGGTGGGTGCAGGTGGGTGTAGGCGGGTGCAGGCGGGTGCCGGCGGGTGCAGGCAGGTGCAGGTGGGTGCAGGTGGGTGCAGGCGGGTGCAGATGGGTGCAGGCGGGTGCAGGCGGGTGCAGGTGGGTGCAGGCGGGTGTAGATGGGTGCAGGCGGGTGCAGGCGGGTGCAGGTGGGTGCAGGCGGGTGCAGGCGGGTGTAGGCCGGTGCAGGTGGGTGCAGGCGGGTGCAGGCGGGTGTAGGCGGGTGCAGGCGGGTGTAGATGGGTGCAGGCGGGTGCAGGCGGGCAGGGTGGGGGGGCGCCCTCCTGGCTGTGATTTCCCCGCGGAGCGCCGGCCCGCGGTCACATGGACCCTGTCCGCTGAGGGCGGGAACGGAGGCGCCCCCTGCTTCCCACGAACCCCACATGCACTTCAGGTCTCCTCGAAGCAGGAGCTGAGGCTGCTCCACAGCTCTAGGCGTTTCCAGGGAAACCAGAGCTGCCGCCCCCCAGGCGCCCCCACTTCTCCCACAGGCTCTAGAGGCCAGTGAGGGGGGAGGCTGAGCCTTTCCCTTTGGAAGAGGAAAACGGGGCCGCCCCGCGCCCGAGGAGAGCGCTCTCGGCCCCATTTACAGACGGCGCGGAGGGCCCCAGTCCCGCAGGCAGGGGGCGGCCGAGACGGGAGTCAAGGGGTTGCTTTTGTTTGTTTGTTTCCGCTGCAACGTGTTTATTACGTGCCCCAACCCCTGCACCACAGCGCACTGCACGCGTCTGGCGTCTGGCGGGGAGCGCGGCGGCCTGCGCAGGCTACACGCAGCTTCCCCAACCCGGGCGGGCGGAGCTGGGCTTTGCAACCGCAGCACCGTCACCTGGGGGTGGGGGATGACACCGGCTCTTTGGCACACAGCTTCCCAAAGAGGGGCAAGTAGGTTTGGTTTTGTTTTAAAGAAAAAGTCCGGTGTGCACGCCTGCCTGCACATTCATGGTGTGACACGGGCTGCGACAGCTGGGGGTGGGGGGGGCCTGTCCTCGGAGTGCGCCCGCCCGAGGCCCGCCTAGGCCACGTGGCCCGCGGAAGGCCCCTCCTGTCCTTCCCAGGGGCATGACCCGCAGCCTGTCGCCGGGACCCGAGAGCGAGCAGCCGGTGCCCCGGGGCTGCCCCTCCTCGTGCCGGGGCGCGGCGGGGGCACAGGGCGCGCTGCCGCCTGCAGACCCCGCCCCGGCCCCGGCCGCCCCGCGAGGGGGACGTGGAGGCGCCAAGCCTCCGCCCACGTGGCCCAGACGCAGCCTGGGGACCCCGCAAAGCCCAGCCGGCCCCGGGGCCCCCTCCCCTGGCCTGGGGCTCTCTTCGCGCTCCCTTTGCAGAGGCCAGTGCCGTCCGGCGGCGAACCTGCGGTGCGCGTACGCCTGACCCCGAGGGAGTAGGATCGCGGCCTGTGGAAGGCCCGGGATCCGGCCAGGAGGGCTGGCACAGTAGCAGGCCAGTCCAAGGGCCCCGCCCCCAGAGACCTCGCTTCGTGGGTGGCACCTGCTCCGAGCTCTCCAGAGCGCCCCGAGTCTGGTTACACCCTCCGTTGCCACCTCGTGTCCCCTTGTCCCCCACCCCGTCTAACTCCCTGCTCCCCGCCCCTCGCCATCCCCTCTGTCTCCACCTCGAGGAGGCTTCCCAGCACAGTCCTGGCTGATGACAGACCCAACTGAGTCAGACTGAGCCTCCCGTTTAGTCACTTAGGCCTCTGGTGTCCGGGTGGCCCTGGCCTCCTGCCAAACCCACCACTGCTAATGGCAATACGATCATAATCACTTTTATACTTAAGTTTCCTTTCTTCCAGGAGCCCCAGTTTCTTTAATGCATGCAAGCATCACGGTGCAGGGCGGAAACCAGAAACGGGTGGGGGGGGGGGAGAATTTCCACCGTATTCCAGTCCTCCTCCTCCTCCTCCTCCTCCTCCTCCTCCTCCTCCTCCTCCTCCTCCTCCACGGCCTTGCACAGTGGCTCTGAGAGGTAGAGGTTAGAGATTCCACAACCACGACAACGGTGGGCGGTTTGCATCTACAAAGGAGACCTGAGGCCGTCAGGGTTGTCCCACACCCCCACAGCTTTCACCCTCTTCTCTTCCCGGGTTTTGCAGCTCAAAGACTGTGGAACTCCACTTGGATGAATCTAACAAACATGCATTTTAGAAGAAGCGAGAAAGTTCAGTGTGATTGTCTGTCCGTAGTCTCCTGTGCTCCTGGTGGCGCTCAGCAGGCCCAGCTTGTTGCCGGCCTTAGGACACATGCCTTGAAGGATAAAGTCAGCTTAAAGGGCAAGAGTCGGGTTTTGGCCACACAGCCCCGTCCTTAGCACCTGAGAGGATGTTCGAGGGTGAAGAGAAGTATAGACCGAGGCCTACAGCGCTGCACCGGGCACCGCAGGGAGCAGAGGGAGGGCAGGTAAGCCGGTGCTGGCTCTGGCCCACCCCTGCCCTGCCCTTCATTCAAAGGTCCAGCCGTTTGGATTGATAAGAGGGGGGCAAAAAAGGCTTAGTCTTGGCAACAGGCAGCACAGCTTCCAGTTCTGACTGCCCCCTTTCTCACCAGGGGTTAGGGCAGATCCACGAGGTTTGGCTTTCTTTCTGTTGGAGAAGAGAATACCACCTAACTTTTATCAAGATTTGATTTTCTAGCTCAAACTCATTCTTCACACTGATGACAAAATTGCTTTCCAGAGAGAATTTACTTCCTCACTCGAAAAGTCTCTGTGGCTTCCCACCACTGTGGGAAGGAGTTTCAGCTCCTTTAATAAAGCACTCAAGACCTTCTATGATATGTCCCTTATTCCCCTTTCAAGCATGTTGACTTCCATAGCTCCCTCTCATAACCTGGGCCCACCAGACCACTCATATATACTTTCATGCCTTTGACCATTTTCTTTTCTCAGTTCTCTGTGGAAGGCCTTCTTACTATTCCAGGCCTGGTTCAAATAGGCCTTTCTGGGGCAGTTTCTTTGATTCTGTAAGTCAGATTCTATTGTTCCTGCCACTACACCCACAAAGCCCATTGTGTGTGTCTGGGCTCAGTAATAGTGACATGTGAAGTGCATGCTTTTGGAATGAACGGACTTGGGTTTAAGTCCTGGCTCTGTCATGTGACTTCTGGAAAATCACTAATCTCTAAGTTTCTGTGTGCTACAAAAAGGAAAACCAAAGCCTACCTTACCTAACAGTGTTGTGAGGATTGAATGAGTTCCTATCGGTGAAATCCTTGGGAGAAGAAAATTGTGGGTGAGGTCAAGGCACCAGCGTTCCTAATGTTGCACTCTAGGTATTGTCAGCCTGCCTGTGTCCCCGCTAGGTGGCCAGCTCTAGGTCTGGGCCACACTGGCCATCAGGACAGCTGCCCCCCTCCCCCCCAACTCCAACCCCACACATTGTACACAGTGGGCGTTCAGTAAGCGTTTAAAACATTTGCAAGCACTTAATTTCTCTGTTCTTCAGTTTCTCTCTCTGGACAGGAGTGACAAATAGTAGCAAAAAAGAACATTCTGGGGTCTAAAGAAAAGCTTCCCAAGCATTCCTCCCAGGACCGAGCCCATCGTTAATTGGAAAATAAATAGCTCTCAGCTGAGCATGCCTTCTCCTTTCATGGGGCCCCCTGCAAGCAGTGGCTGTTGGGGAGACAGTTACACCTCCTTTGAGGATAATAAAGACTGCCCCAAACTCCTTCGGAAGAATGTTGAGAAGATAAATGAGATAATCCACCTGACAGCTCTTTGAGCTCTTATGAAAAAGATACCCTTGAAATATAGGATACAGGTGTGCCTTGTTTGGGTTTGTGAATTTGGGGGATTTTATGAAAATCTGCACCTACAAAACAGGCAAATTAAGGGGTGAAAATTAGCATCACAAACAGCCTCTTGGCTTGACAAAAAGATTCACAGCAGGATGCCTTTAAATAGCCAGCTCCCCTAGTGCATTTAAAATATGACTCAATTTATAAAGAATTTGATTTACATACACCCGGTCAGGAACACGTCTACTACAGGAGGGGAGGCGCATATGTTTTTTATAATAAAGATTGATAACTGTGGGGTTTTAAAAATATAAAATATTTGTCTCCTCTCATGATCTTTAATCATGCAGTTAACACTTCCACTGCTAGAAGCAGCTCTGCAGACGTGCAGATGTTGCTGTGGAGGCTGGGCCCGACCCTCCTGAGCACACCTTGGGGAGTGTGCAGGCATGAAAGGGCTCTGCTCAGCTGAAGCCCGATGGAAATAAATAAATAACTGGCTTGAGATCACATCCACATGCAACACGCTGTTCCTAATTGGGTTAAAGCTTTTCTAACTTAATATAAGATTAAAAATCAGCAAGCAGTGAATCTCTGATGTCTGAAAGAGTAAAAAACAGCCTCATTTAGAAGAGGGACCATATATAACACATGCAGAAGCCATGAGATATGAGTTTCTTGGTCAGATTTTTCTCTTTGGGAGTATTTAGAGGTGTGTGTGTGTGTGCAAGGGAGAATTAAGGAGGCAGATGGAATCCAGTTTGCCAGTCAGCTGACCTGCCAATAATCGGGACAGCATCCTGGATTATCCAGGTGGACACCGTGTCATCTCACGGGCCCTTAGAAGTTGGAAGATGGGGAAAAAATCGGTGATGGGGATGCGAAATGAAAAGACTCAACTCAAAGATGGGAGGAGGCTGAGAGCCAAGGAATGTGAGCAGCCTCTAGAAGATCAACAAGGCGAGAACGCAGCTTCCAAAAAGGAACCCAGCTCTAACAACACCTCAATTTTAGCCTCGTGAGACCCGTTCTGGACTTCTGACATCAAGAAGTGTAAGATCCCACATCTGCATCAGGGAGTCGGCAGCGGTGCACCCCCAGCCAGCACCAGGGGCATCGGGGTGGCCCTGGCTGCGCCACTGGTCGCCTGCTGCTGAGGCCCGGCTGAGGTCTCTGGTGCTTTCCCGACTGCAGATGCGGCCTCACAGCCAACTGCTTCCAGCCCCATACGCCCCGCTGCCCCATGGCCAGCAGGAGGCCACAGGCGGGGGGCAAGAGGGACCATCCCCGTGCCACCTAGGCCAGGGGAAGGCCTGGCACCTCGTCCAGGACAGCGAGGCCTCTCTTGCGGCTAGCTGCCCCCCGGAGGCCGGCCCCTCGCAGCCCGAGGCCCGGCCCCTGGACCGCCTGGACCGCCGCCTCCGCCTGGTTCCTGTGTGTCCAGGCCCCGCTGCCCTGGGTGCCCTGCTCCGGTCCGAGCCCCGTTGCTCCCCATGCTCCTACATCTCCCTCCGTCTCCGCAGCAGGGGGCTGGGGTGGCCCCGACGCCCACCGCGATTTCCTTTTCAGGGCCGCTCTGCCTCTGAGACGTGCCCTGCATGAGCCCCGGGGACCCTGTGTCCTCTTCTCCCCTCTGTGCATGCCCCCCACGGCAAGGGCGCCTGGCCTGCCCCCAGATGGGGGGGCTGGGGGGAGGGGGAAGGTCAACTCGGAGGAGAAAGAGCGGGAAGGCCCGTCTGGTTGGAAGTTTGGCGGCATCTCCGACTCTGCTTCCCCAGCAGCAGGGCTCATGTTTCGAGTCCCTCAACTGTCTCGAACCCCACATTAGAGGGGGGTGCCATTGGTTCACCCTGACAGTTATCACAAGTGGAGTGTCCCAATAAAGTCAAAGTTCTGAGCTCCCAAGTCCTCTGCAGTGAGAGAGACCCAAGTGTGGAGCTGGGCTCTTCCCTGGCCACGCCAGGGGCAGTAAGGACGTGTTGCTCAGGCAAGAGCACGTGTTAGAGCAGAGAGCCCTCTGGGCACACGAGCTCGGGCCTCCCATCGCTGCTGGGCCTGGGCCTAGAGCAGAGAGCCCTCTGGGCATACAAGCTTGGGCCTCCCATCACCAATGGGCCTGGGCCTAGAGCAGAGAGCCCTCTGGGTGCCCGAGGGGCCTTGGCCTAGAGCAGAGAGCCCTCTGGGCACCCGGGCTTGGGCCTCCTATCACCAATGAGCCTGGGCCTAGAGCAGAGAGCCCTCTGGCCCACAAGCTCGGGCCTCCCATCGCTGATGGGCCTGGGCCCCAGGAATTGTTCTGAACCGTCACGTTAAAGCCTAGCACAGGCTGGGGTTGCTGGATGCCCTTCTCAAGAGGGCCAAGGGGGAAGGTGCCAGAAAAAGCAAGAGTTCATAACAAACCGACCCAGAAAACAACAGCCATTTCTGTAGCGATGTACCATGTGCTCCCCCTATTTTCATAAACCGGATTATAGAGGCGACTCAAGGGTTCATCACTGGAGTCCCCGTGGCCCCAGGGTTGCAGAGGGAGAGGAGGTGACAACACAGAAAGGCTTGCCGGGAACGCGCGCCGTCTCCCTACCCCCACCCAGCTGCCGATGAAGCCCCCTTCTGGATCAGACTCCGGATGCGGGTGGCATGTCACGGACAGCGGGTAGGACAGGGTCAGCCGTGCAAATCCATTGCAAAGTCAAGTTTTCAAACCTTGTAAGAGATGGGAGATTGTCGTGGTGGTAAGGAGATGAAGTTGGAGAATTGCTCACATCACGGGAACCGTCAGAACTGGGGTCCGGGCGGCGGCGCCCAGGTGGCCTTCCTTCGAGAACAAAACTCGGGGAGAAGGGGACGCCAGAGGCACTTCAAAGAGAGAAGTGCACGTGTTAAACACTCATGAGCGGCCTTGGGGGAAATTCGCAGAGCTCTTGCATACTTTTGTTAAAATGTCTCTTCCTGGGATTGGCTGTAAAAGTGAAACACGAGGCCATGGTTTTAGTGCTGCTGTAAAAATATTTTGAAAGTGTTTTTTTAAATAAATAATTCCTTTTTGTTGTTCGTTAAGAATTAATGCATACTTATAACTTCATTTGTGATATAAGGTTTTGAAAAGCTTAATTTAATAACCTTGTGCTTTAGTTTTCAAGTGCCAGCTCCAAGCAAACCTTTCCTTCCCCTCCTCTTTACTCTCAGACTGGCTCTCCAAGTAGTTTCCTATTGGGTGGCTGTCTCCAAATAACGAGGACTTTCTGCTCCTAAGGCCCTGGTATGGACTGCATTATTTGCATACGGAGAGCTTCACCAAGGTCAGGACGAGAGAAGGCACTTGATGGACTCCTGCACGAGTCACCAAGGGAACCCCCAGAAGGAAGAAAGCCTCTGCCCCAAGGACAAATTCCAGCTACGAACCTTAGAGACAGAGGAAGTCATTATTCTTGTCAGTGGCCAGTTTGTCCCTCTTGTCAACCACCGACACGAAGAATTATCAGAACCCCACCTCAGAGGTTCCCACTATAGGAGCAGGGAGTTTTTTCTAAGTGAGGGAAAAAACCTTTTTTTCCATCCTTTGTAATTTTTATTGCTATTATTTGGGCTTTCTCTGTGTGGAAACCAGACTCTGTCCAGTCCGGTGAAACACCAGGCACCGCCTTCCCTCCTGGAGGCGACTCCCCGGCCTCCCTGCCTCCCTGGCTCCGCGCCCCAGCCTCGTCTCAGCCTAGGGCCTCAGAAGGCCGGAGAAGATTCCAGCCCAGTGAAGTGATGGTACCAGAGAGGCTCCGCTTCTCAGTGAGGCCTGCTTTACCACTCGGGGAGCTCTCTGGGATCTTCGGGGCCTTCTGTGGGTGCTGGAGGGTGGGAAGAGGTCCTCCGTGGGCCCCACCTCCCTGAGAAGGTCCCTCAGAAGTTTGGGATTCCATGAGGAAGCCATGAAAAGGGGTTGGCCATGTGCTCCAGGTCCCTTCACGGTCCTTTTGTTCCTCCCACTGCCATCTGTCCCCATCCGACACCCCCCCAGCCCCCTGCCACCTCGGCCCTTCCCCTTGGGACCCAGGCCAACCTCCTGTCTTCCCGGGCTGGAGTGGGACGCACGGAGGCTTGAGGGCTCCTGGAGGGTCGGATTCAAGGGGGCGCACGGCCTCTGACCGACTTGCGACCCCATCCACGGCAGGAGGGGGAGGCAGGGTCTCCAAGCACAGTGCAGGGGGCCCAGAAAGGCCATTCAGGTCATTTCCCTTGCAAGTCCCCCTTCTGCGTGGTGACTGGCAACTCCAGCTGCCGCCCATGGCCCTGTCGGCGGGGCTGTGTCCCCTTTCCGCAGGGCCCGTGGCTGTGGCTGCAGCTAGAGAGCGGAGAGGCAGGGGTGGAGAGAGGCGGGCCTGCCCGGGGCCCCCTCGTGTCCCTGTCCCCCCACCCCGCCCCCCGCCACGGCCCCTGGGAGAGGGTCTGCCCGGCTGGGACCGAGGAGGCCCTGGGCCGCACGCGGGGACTCTTGGCTCTGCCTCCTGCCCGCTGGCTCTGGGCACCCAGAAGGGCAGAGGTGACCTCTCCTCTCCACTTCTGCGTCTTGGTGGCTCCGGCCTCCCCCACCCACCCTCTCCTCCTCTGTGCTGTGAGGATCCCTCTGCCTAGAAGCTTGTTCTTCAAGCAAACAAGCCACCGGCAAGTGCTCCCACCCCACTGGCCTGGTGACAGGGCCTTCACCTGGAGGAAGGGAACCATGCCCCACATTCTTTCCCATCCTCTGGATTTGTCACCACTTTGCACTCTTAACACCTGACAATAAAGATTGTCTCACTAAAAAAAAAAAAAAAAAAAACCTGGAGGGGCAGTGCCGAGCAGGGCTGGGGGGCCCCCAGAGTCTTCTCTGTCTCCAAGTCCCTGTGGGACCTTGACCTGCCCGCAGGGTGAGGCCTGCTGTGCCTTTTGTCTTCACTGTTGAGTCTCAACACATAAACCCTGGGGGGTCGGGGCCCTACTTCCACGGGGGCAGCCTTCCCCGGAGATAGAACCGGTCACGGCCCGCGGCCACCTGTGGGAGGGTCACGGGCACAGCGATTCCCGGGCCTGAGGCCACACCCCGTCCCCACACGGGGACCCACACCACCGGGGGAGCAAAGACAGCGCGGGCCGGGGAAAGCCGAGCCTGGGCTCCGAGCACATGCAGTTACAGGCTCCAAAGCTCAGAATACTTAATTTTGTTGCAAGTTTGTTTGTTTGTTTATTTATTTATTTATTTATTTATTATTTATTTATTTATTTTGTTGTTGTTGCTGCAAGTTTAAACATGTAGGTCTATCTCCTTGGCCCACCTCAGAAGGCGGAGGCTTTCTCCCTTCCGTAAGGGCACACATCTGGCGGGTTCAGCTTTCTCTGAACGTTCGTCTGGAAAAGAATCTCAGCTTGTTGTGAGTAGTTAAGTTTATTCAACACATAAAGCTCTTAAAACCCATGCACTTAAACGCTTGCGGTTGTGTGGGATATTATCAGTGTCAGGGATGGGCAAAGTTGAAGGCATTTTGGGTCACTCTATTTTCTTTAAATCTTCTCCAAACATTTTAGGTTTGGCAAAAACCTGAACTGCATTTTGCCAAACCCCTGTGCCTGTAATTTGTAAACCCCTGTGTATTTTCAGGGAAATGTGGTCCATATGTTTCTGATTGATTTACACTTAACTCATCTAAACGTTGTTTTGCTAGTGTTATTTGATGTCCAGAGGGCCGCAGAGCCTGTTTACGTCTGTCTAAGCTGCTCTTCCCCCCCGCTGAGACTCGGGAAGATCTGGTGGGCCAAGGGCAGACGAAGTTAAACGCTGCGCTGCCCCTCCCGGCCCCCACTTCCCACGTTTGGATCAGACTTGGGTTGAATCGGAACTAAGGAGCCGCCAAGGAAGTGGCACTGGGCTTTAACGTTGACCGAACACTCTAGACCGCCACACTTTTCCAACAGGACTCAGCCCAAAGCCTCCCCACTGGGGACTGTGACCAATGACGCTGGCGAAGAGACCGGCCCCCAGGCCGGGCCAAGTTTCCAGCCTGGACTTGTCCCTAATGGTGCAGGCACTCAGCTGCAACCAGCCAACAACCCTACCTCGACGGTCCCTTCTATTAGGACGTGTTCATCCAAGCTTTATGAGGAGGGATAGCGTGGACTCTGAAAAAAAGCAATCAGCCCTCTTGCTGGGTCTGTGATAATGATCTTGTAGAGCAAGACTGTGGTTTTAGAACAAAACAAACAAAAGAAATCCTCAGCTAGGGCCCCACATCACTGAACCTTAATTTTAGATAGTCTGCATTTGCCTTGCAAATGAGTCCAAAAATTACCAACCCACAAGCATTTAAAGCAATCCTACCCACTGCCAGAAGGAGTATGCCGGGCAGAAGGAATGAGCCCGGCCCCCTTCTGCTCTGCTCAGTGGAAGTGGGATAAGGGTGTCGTTGGAACTTAGATGGTGCCCCGCAATTTTGGAAACATGATAACTAGAAACGGAGATGTACTCACTGCAACTTTATGATTCATCCTTGAGGGAGATGGTGCTTTATTTTGGAGGAACCACTGTAATGGGCACTCGGTCATGTTCAAGTAAAGTCTACTTGGAATGGAGATACTTGAGACAAAGAGGAACGAGATGACTTGCGAAATAAGGTGGTGGGTTGTCTTCTCGGTATGCAGAGTTGTGTTGACTGGGAGACCAGCCTGAGATGTTTCTGTCTCTCGTTGAACCCTGCAAGGAACGGACAACCTAGGTTCTAGAAAAGGGACATAGTCAAAGCATTTAATTGAGGGAAAGTAGGCTGGCCCCTGAAATGTGACATGTGGGGCAGGTTAGAAGCTAACAACAAAGGTGGCTTGGACTCCCTACCTCCGGGGTTTAAGCTTTTTATTTCTATGTTTCTGCTATCTCTAAGCTTTCAAAACATCTTGATATTATAGGTTGGCCTTGATTGTGTTCTGGGGGAGTAGGAGTGATGGGGGAGACGGAGGATACAGAGAAAGGGGAGCAATGTGACAAGTGACTAACAGGCCTGACCTCTGGGACATGGACCCATTCCTCGAGGATTCTCAAAAATACCTGGGCTGAGATGGACACACGGAAGCCTGGCTTTCCTGAAGCCTCCTGGCATGAGAGATGAGTTAGGGAAGAGTTTTTAGCCTCGAAGGTTGGAGCTCTTAGGGACGTCAGCCTCATACCAGTGTTGACTCTGGTGGGCGGTCAAGTGGCAATATTCGCCAAGTCCGTGCTGGGAATCAGCGGTGCTGTCACAAGGTCCCCCACACCCAGGCCTGCACAGGTTGCTGTTCCACGGCCACATGAGCAGACATTTCACTTGCCTCCCTGGGCTATCAGTGTGCTCATCTGGACTGCAGGGTACCCCCCACCCCTTGCCCCAACTTAGTTTCACTGAACTGCGTTTTAGTGTCAAGTCATCAAGCTACATTGAGGGCTGAGAGATGCATGTGCCACGAGCATGTTGTGAGGCCATAATTTACAACTTGGCAACTCTCCTGGGGGTGCTCTAAGGAGAGACCCATCCCTGCTGCTCACTGGCCGTGTGGCTTGGGGCCAGTCACTTCACTTCTCTGAGATGCCATCTTCTCCTTTGTAAAACTGGGGATGATGATCCTCTTCTTTCTGGACCGTTTTCAGCTCAAGGGGGTAACATGCACTTACTAGCGTGTTGTTATTACAGCAACTCTCATGGAGAGCAACTCATGATTATACACTACCCCCTAAATGCACGGCTGGTGCCCAGTTCTGCACCAACTTCCTCTCTGGCCCTAATTTGTTAAATCTCAGACAGTTAGTGCTGATCCCTGAAAGGTCATCTGGATCACCGGTTCTCAAATCTGGTCGCACCGGAGTCACCTGCAGAGCATTGTAAGGCATTTAAAGTGGATGTTCAAGAATCTGTATTTCTAAGTTGCTTTCCTGGTGGTTTGGCTTGGTCCACAGATGGGGGTTGAGTTACCCCTTGCCTAGATCCTTTCTCTGCCACTAGGCAAGAATTCCTTTCTGCTATTCCAGGCAGGTGGAAACCTACCCCGCGCTGGACTGGAACAAGCAGGGCTCCATGCTCCCCACCCACCCACCCCGACCCTCACCCCGGGGAGCCCTTCCAGGGTCTGAGATCCTTTCATGGTGCCATTTTTCCTGTTGCATTTGCTGCTTATTTCTCTGGAGATCTTGAATAGCTTGTGGTTACCATGCAGCCATTGTCTTTGTCTCCCAATCTGGTTGCTCTGTCTGTCCTCTCCTTTGGGAGGTAGGTTCAGACATTCATCTCTCCTTGTTATTTTCCGAGGCTAGAGTTTTGCGAGACCCTTAGCTCCAGCTCTTCATTCCTTCCCCGTACCCTCTCCCGTCTGGAGTTTGGGTTTATTTTTCTTCCTGCCTAACTACTTCTAATATACTAAGTCAATAAACAGATTCTCTGTGGTTACATATGGCAAACAGCTGAAATTTACAGTTGAGAGTAAAATTTCCTCATTTGGGAAAAAAAGAAATCATTTCACAGATTTAGAAAGTGGTCATTCTGATCTCCAGGGCAAATAAAAGTGTTTTATAACCTTCCACAAAAGCTTACGCCTTGATTAAATTTTATTATGAATTATTAATTAAACCAAGAAAACACAGAGGCCTAAACCTTTGCTTAAATTTGCTCCAGATTGAGACACAAACCAAAGGCGACAAGAAACCCTTGAAGGGGAGGTTTAATGATGAGCAACACATATAAAACTATCTGCACACTTTCATCTGTCAAAGGTTCCTAACCAGCCATGCAAATGAGCCCCGGTGTCCAGGCCGGGATGGAGGCCGGCAATGAACTTGCAAGAAATGGGACCACTTCAGCCTCCCTCTCCTGGCTCCTGTGATTGGGCTCCATGGGGCATTGTGACTTTGGAGACACATCAGCTATTTACTTCACAAGCAGCTGTGGTTAGGTGGTGGGGGTGGTAGGAAGCAGGGTAGAAAAGCAGCCTGATATCTCGGGAGCTGAACCAGAGGTCAGGAGAAGTGGGCCACCCAGCACAGTGGCACCGGTTGCCTGGAGGCGGGGGCAAGTGAGTGCAGAGATCCAGCTCATGTACCCCTGGCTAAGCCTTGCTGCTTCTGTAGGGCTGTGTCCACTGGGAGGAAAGAGCGTCTCATCCTGACTTGAACAAGGCAGTCATGTCCTGGTCAAGTCTTGCTTGGAGGCCGATCGCGTATGTACGGGGCGGGCAGGAGGAATGGGCCTGCATTCTTCCAAAAGCAGCATCTTTCTCCTAGAATACAGAGGGGTTGTTTGGGCAAGCGGTAGCCTAGAACTCCATTTCATATGCAAATATGAAAAAGACCCTGTCTTCACAGAGCTCGCAGTACCTTGGGGAAGCAGACAAATAAGCAGAGAATTACATCACGGTGGTGACAAATGAGATACAAGCTGTCTGTGCATCTGGGTGCCCACCCAGATGGAATTGGACAGGAGAGAAGCAGGGAAGCTTTCTTGAGGATGATGTCTAAATGAGTCATGAGCAGTGGAAAGGGGCTGCAGATGAGGGTGTGGAGAGTGGGAAGGTTCTGCCGGCCAAGGGAACTGCGTGATCAACTAACGGAGGAGGGAAGATGGTCTACATGACTAGATGAAAGAGGGGTTCTTAGAGAAGACACGGAGACCCTGGGAGGGGAGCTCCCCATCATGTCTAGTTGTGGTTCAAGCCATCGCCAAATATGTGCATTTATTTAAACATAAAAGAAAAGATGATGACCATTCCCTGTCCCCACGTGGCCAAGATCGGAGGGCTTGACCCCTCACCAACCTCCCAACACAGTGCTTGGCCCTTGATGTGCTCCAAGGCTAGTTTCTTCTCCTTCCCCTCTTCTCCTGCCCATTTATTTTCAGTATGAAAACAAGGGTAAAAGACCTATATCTGTGCATCTTTTGCAACATCCAAAAAAAGAACTAACAAAAATAGGAAGTGAAGGGTAATGGCTTGGCCCTTTGGCAATGGGCAGCGCCTGGGATTTTGCATCCCCACTTCCGGAGCTGGTTCTCCAGCAGGGAGCTGGCTTCCCTGGAACAACCGCTCGAGAAGAGGAAAGGCGAGCTCTCATCTGCCCAGTAGATGCCCAGCTTCCATGACCTGATTATCTTTAGGGGCTCATCAGCTCTCTCTGTGGATAGCCAGGCTCCCAGTCCTGCTCAGAGAAGATTCTGCATGGAGACAGTGTGGCATTTATTTGGCTCTTATTTATATTGAATACAGTGCTCATGGAAAGTGGCATGTTGACAACACTGCTCCCTAGCAGGACATCACATAAATAAGTTTAAAGATACCGCTTAATAAGAACTCTGTAAAGATAAGAGAGATGGTAGGAAGAACTGAAGGACGCTGTTTCCTCCCTAATACCTGCCATGAATCATGGCTCAGAGGGAAGACAGACGACAGAGGCACCCAGGGACGGCACTCTGGCCTGGCGGCCAGAGAGGGCCTTCCGTGCAGGGCCCATCTTACGTCCCTCCCCTTGCTTAGGTCTGAGGCTGGCGGGGGGGAGGTGGCCGGGGGGCCGTCTGATGAGTGGGCTGGGATGGCTAGCCTTTGCTGGCACCTAGTTCTGTAATCTCCTCTACTGGATAAATCCATCAGCACATGGTGTCCGCTCAAGGGGCCAGCACCTCGTAAAGGCTTCCGGTGGGGCCGGCAGAGTGGGGGCCGCTCAGAGAGGGAGACCAGTCTGTCTTCACAAAGGATTTACCTCTACCCTCTGGGCCTTCTCTCTCCAGTAAAAGGCGTTACTCCTTCCCTGTCCTCTTCTACCAGCAAAGGGAAAACGAGGTACAAGAATCTTAGTTAATTTTGAGTTTCTTGAGGGCGAAATTGTTCTTGGAAAGACAGTCCTCTATTCCTTTCTTTAAAGAATTCTTTCCCGGGGTGCCTGGGTGGCTCAGTTGGTTACACAACTGCCTTCGGCTCAGGTCATGATCTCAGGGTCCTGGGATCGAGCCCCGCGTTGGCTCTACACTCAGCGGGGAGCCTGCTTCTCCCTCTCCCTCTGTCCTTCCCCCGACTCGCCCTCTCCTTCTCTCTCTAATGAATGCATAAAATCTTAAAAAAAAAAATTCTTTCCTAGGATATGACTCAATTATGAGCCCCCCAAAGGCCCCTGAACTGTTTTTTTTTTTTAAAGGAGATGGTGTCAGGCCAGGGCTTTGGGGCAGTTGACGGAGACTCTTGGTCGCTGCCCTGCTGAGCCCACTGCTTTCCTCGTGGAGCCCCTTCTCCAGGACTGGAGTGTGGAGGAGGAGTGGGGCTCAGGAGAGACTGGCTCAGTTTCTGACCCCAAGTGATCTTGCTCGAAGAAGATGTCCTGTTGTCCTTCAGCAGGATATTCTGGAAGGCGAGGAGTCTGCCCATTGGAAGGTCGAAGAGTGGGAACAGGGAGTGGACAATAGGTGGCCTCACTTCTTTGTAAAGAATGGAAAATGAAATCCGCGTCTGCACCGAAGGCCAAGCGCTCGGGGGCCTTCCAGGAGGGCCGCTCTTACAGCGCTGCTCGGCCACCTGCTAAGCCAGCTGCTAACTGATGGAAGGAGCTCGAGGATGGAGAGAAGTGACCACGCAATGAGAGAAATATGCCACCCCCCCCCCCCCCCGGGAATGAGAGGAGTTTAGGTTGGGAAGGGGATGGAGGACGAAAGCAAGTGAGGGAGATGGTACTTCAGTGAAACCCCGAAGGGTACCTGCTGATTGGATTCAGGTCCACATAGTGGTTCAGTGGGGTCTCTGAGATTACTTAGCACCAAGCCCTGCGTTTAGAGTTGAGGAAACTGAGGTCCAGAGGAGCTTTAACTGGCCTCTGGTCACAAGGTGGTGTGTGGCTCAGCAGGGTCCCAGATCTGAGCGTGTAGTTCCTGGTCTTATGAGGAAACTGAGGTCCAGAGGAGCTTTAACTGGCCTCTGGTCACAAGGTGGTGTGTGGCTCAGCAGGGTCCCAGATCTGAGCGTGTAGTTCCTGGTCTTATCTCTGCTGGTGACAGTTGGGGCTCCTTTAGCTTGTCCCTCTGCGATAGAGGAATAGCCATGAGAAAACCATTGACTTTGGGGTCAGGTGACCTTGGCTTTGGGGCCTAATTGCCTAGTTCCCACTTTGACAACCTACTTCCCCGGGCTTTCCAGACAAGGCAGAGTGCCACCGCCTCTGCTCTCAGGCTGGCGACCTGTAAGGATTAGCAGGGAGACAGGGCTCCAGGCTGCTCTGGAGCCCTCTGGCGCATCTCTCTCTTCCTTCTTTTGGAGGTGGCAGTTACTGGGCAACATGACCCTCGAGGAGGAGATAAACTGCTTCAGATACGAGGGGTTTATCTTTGAGGTTATTGCAAATGTGCCTGACTCCTTAATCTAGTTCTGTCCAGATCTGAACTGGTAGCCAGATAAACTGCTGGCTGCCTGATTTCTTGTATTTATCAAGTCCAAACAATTATCAGAAGGCAATTATCCCCTGGGAGGCCGGTGGCTCAAGAGATAAGCAGCGCCCTGCAGCTCTGGTTTCTGCCCTGGATCCCTAAGTTGTCATTCAATGCCCTGTGTGGAGAGTCTCCTCGTTCCCACGGCCCGGCCCTAGTTTCTAAAGGAGGCTTGATGCTCTAGCACGCCTGTTTTGGCGTCTTCTTGCCCACAGCTGAAAATGAAACCCCATGGTCCTTGTAGGTGGATAAATCCTTTTTAAAGGTCCTTTTGTTATCCCTGTGGGGTTTGTGAGCACTAGAAGGGGGTTTTCAGGGACCGGAGCGACCTCAGATGGGAGTTTGCTGCACCTGGAAGGGCCCGAGTGATGACTTGGCTCAGCCCCTCCAGACTGTAGGTGAGGAGGCCAGGCCAGGGCACGGAGGCATCTGACGGGTTGTGAGAGGAGTGTGCTCTTCAGAGTTCAGCAGACGTGGGTCTGAAGCTTGCCTTTGGCACTGGCCAGCTGTCTGACCTTGGGTAACCTCCGCGAGCCCCTCTTTCCTCCTCTGTCATGTGGAAATAATAATCCGAACCTCACAGCATTGTTGTGAGAGGTGAAGGCTGTTTGCCCCTGGTCAAGGTCACACATGTAATTGGAGGCAGAGCCAACGCGGGAGCCCTAGTACCCTGGCTCCCAGGTCTCTATTCTTTCCGTCAGGCAGGGCGATCTCTGGAGGGCTGCAGTTCGCCGCTAAATAAAAAGGAAGGCTTCTTTGTCCCGCCCAGAATTCTAATGCAGTGCCTCTCAGAAGGCTCCTCCAGATGGGCTGAGGCTCAGTTCTGCTGGGGACTCGTGTTTATACGATGACAGCATCTATATTTTTTCTGGATGAATTAATAATCGACTTGCCATTGTATTTAGGAGAAACCAGACATCACCTCATGGACGTCTCATTGAAAGGGAGCGTCACTTATTCCACTTACTCTGGCAGATTTCCTCTTTAGGGTTGGTGGCAGCAGGAGCGGGGCCTGGGAGGCTCTGGGGGCGGCCGGAGGAGGGTGTTTACCGGTCCGCGGGGTTCAGGGCGAGGTCCCCGGGCTCCCGCCGGGGCGCTGTCTGCGCCTCGGACACTAGGTGGCGCCACAGGCACATCCTCGCGGCCCGAGGCGCGGTCGCAGGCGGCAGGACCGGCCGCCGAGCCGGGTTCTGGGGCTTTCCACGCCGCCTTAGCTTCCCCCGCTCGCCGCCCTGCGGCCCAGCGGAAGCACGGCCTCTCTCCGGGGAAGGCCCTGGCGATGTCCCGCCGGCCGAGGGAGTCGTACCCCATTTGGTTTTAGGGTCCACCGGCCCGGCCTTGTAAACCCCAGAGGACCGAGGTGTTAGGGCCTCATCGGTGGCCGCCCCCGCCCCGCCCCGCCCCGTGTCAGTGAGGATTCACGTGCTTCGAGCCGCATCCTTCCAGGGGCGTGGGGGGCCGAGTGTACCCCCCCGGGTCCTCCCTTGGAAGGCTGCAGACGTGATGCGCTTCTGCTTGCTGGGTGGGCGCCTCGGGGCGGCCCCGAGCGCTGGCCGCGGTGCAGGTGCAGGTGCAGGTCCCCCCTCCGCGCAGGTGCAGCCCCGCGCTCTGCAGGTGCAGCCCCGCGGCGCGCGAGCGCCCCCTGGAGGCGGGTCGGGGAGCGCCGCCCCAGCCCGGATCCCGCGGCCTCCCAAGCCGCAGCAAAGGTTTCCTCCTCCAGAGTCCGTTGCTGTTCCCTCCCGTCGGCATCACCGCGGACACCTGGCCGGTTGCCTGGCCCCGTCGGGACACCTGGCTTCTCTGGGCGCCCCCGGGGTGGTCCCCCTCGCTCCGCCAGTGGGCGCCCAGCCCCTTTCTCCGAGGCCTCTTGGCTGGTGTTGGCCCTGGGGCGCTGGCTTAGGCCGGATCCGGGGTCCCCCCCCCCCCCCCCCCCCCCCCCGCCCTGCAGCCGCCTCCCCATTCTGCAGAGTCAGCAGTGGAGCTTGGCCCCGGACCTTCCCCTGCGCGGTGGGCACACTTGAGGCCTGGATCCGCCTTCCCGGCCCCCAGGCCTGGGGAAGTGCCTTGGGAGCACAGGCAGTGCCTTTGCTGCCCCCCAAGCCCTCTTTGGACTAGGAAGCCTCATGTCCTAGGGGTGCAGGCCAGGGAAGGTGCTGGAGGCTTCAGCCGCATTAGCCTGAGCTGTGAGGACGAGGACGCCCCAGACAGGGCGGTGAGAGCCCGCGGAAGGAGAAGGCGGGGGCCCGGGGCCCCTACGAGAACCCAGGGGCCGTCTCTGCAGGCCTGGGCTGTCTGAGTCCGGCTCTGACTCTGGGTGCGCGGGCAAGTCGCTTCGCTTCCTGGGCCCCAGTCCCCTGCTCGGTAAGATGCGAACACTACTACCCACCTCGACGGGTTGCGGTGAAGATTAGGGACCCTAGGCTTCTGCGGTGCCCTCTCGGCAGGTAACACAGGCTCGGGGTGCAGGTGCAGACGGCTGTTTGCGGGCTCCCGCCCAAGCCGCGCGCCCCCCTTCCACCAGGCTGGTCCCACAGACCGGAGAAAGTGCCAGCTTTTCTCACTGTGTTTGGGATTAAGAGAAAGAAAGGTGTTTTCCCTAATCCCAAGCTGGTGTTTTCCTTCATTTTTAAATTTTATTTTATTTATTTGAGAGAGAGAGAGAGAGAGAGAGAGCACAAGCGAGTGGCAGGGGCAGGTGGGGGAGCGCAGAGGGAGGGAGAGCAGCAGGCTCTCTCCCTGCGGAGCTGGGAGCCCAAAGCAGGGCCCTGGACCCTGAGGTCATGACCCGAGCCAAGGTAGATGCTTGACCAACTGAGCCACCAGGCGGCCCTGTTTTTCTTCATTTATGGGCTACAGTGTCCTCTGTCTTCTCAGTAGAAAGGAAGAGAGGGTGAATGGCTTACTGTCTTCTCTGGGACTCCCGAAGAGAGAGGTTCATGATGTAGCCCTGCCACCGGGGCTGAACATGGGGGCACCTCGGCTTCCTCCCCTGTCCGGAGGGGGCTTCACACAGGCCCCTTCCCTTCGAGAAACATCGCTGTACCATCTGGGTGCAATGGATCTCTGCACGGCAGCCTGTCTGTGTCTTTGGTTTTGGTGGAAGTCAGTCGGTTTGTAAAGATTTCTTCCTGGGAGACTGTGGAAACCATCCCTTTAACTAAAAACCAAGCCAGACATCCCATTGCCTCGAAATACATCTTGCTACCAAAAATATAAAGAAAAGTCTTATCTAAATGCCTGGTTTTGTTATGTAGAGATCATCGTGTGCTGTTAAAGAATGACTACCCTCTTTTTTCTTCCAATTTTATTGAGAGACAGTTGACATACAACAGTGTATTAGTTTAAGGTGTGTGCTACCCTCATTTTAAGAGTTTGAAATATTGACGCTGTCGACATCTCACATTTGAATAATGCTGTCTATATTTTTATCTTATTGATATTAGGGGGTTGACAAGCACATATCTTTCATTCCGTCGATGAGGAAACTGGGACACTTTTTTTTTTTTTTTTAAGATTATTTGAGAGAGAAAGAGAGTGAGAAATAGAGTATGCATGAGTAGAGGGGAGGAGCAGAGGGAGAGGGAGAAGCAGACTCCCTGCTGAGCAGGGAGCCCGATGCAGGGCTCGATCCGGGGATCCCAGGATCCCAGGATCACGACCTGAGCTGAAGGCAGACACTTAAGGGTCCGAGCCACCGGGCACCCCTGAAACTGGAACACTTCTGATCATCCATTTATCTCGTTCCCAGTCCTGGCCCACTGTGCCCACAGTGCTCCAGGGGTCCCTGAAGGTCCCAGCAGCCTCTGTGGTCGGCCTCCTTGTCCTTCCATGGGTAGAGCAAATGGACTTGGCTTCCTGCTGTGACCCTGTGTCAAAGGAGGCACCCCCTTCTTCCAGTTCGGGACCGTGAGTGTCCTGTAGCTCCAAGGACTGTTGGAGACAGTGAACAGGAAAGGCCTAGACTCCTGCCCCTGCCTCGGTGCCCTGCCCCTGTGGTCCCGGGCCCATGGCGGAGAACTGAGCTCGTTCGTTAGTAAACACTCTGAATTGGCTGATACAGCTGGCCATCCTTTAGTACGAATGATTCAGTTTATTAATGCTCTGCAGAAGATGGCTCCTTCACTTGCCAGCAGCCTTAAGCAGTATTTCATTAAAACTGGCTTAATTATTTTTAAAAGACGGCCCAATTAAAAGCTATACATACTTTCTATGTGTGTGTTTATATATAGAGCTGTATATGTAATATATATTCCTAAGTGTGTGTATGTGTTATATATATATATATACTTAGCAATTTAATTATATGGTATAAATTGTTGGAAAAATACCCAGGAGCTGGCCCCCTTTCTGTTGCTAGATTCAGACTAGAGGCCACCCTGTGAGGGGGTGGCGTTGGTGGCTTCTCAGTGACTCCACACCGAAAGCCCCAGCCGTACAGAGCCCTGCCCCCGTGGCAGGGCCCAGCTTCTTTGGGAGAGGCAGGCTCTGAGCTCTGATCTGATCTCCTCTTGGGATGCTCCTTCCCTGTCCCAACAGTGTCAAGGTGCTTGAGCCGGGGCAGGTGGGGGGAAGGTGCCTTTGCCAAAAGACACATGGACTTGGGGCTTTTGTTTCTGGAGCTGGCTGTCGAGCTTTCCTAATGAGCAAATATGTTCTCTTTAAGGAAACAAACAAACAAAGCAAAAACACTAATTCATCTGGATTTTATTCATTTGTTTAAAATACAAACAAACAAAAGGAGAGCGGGAGAAGCGGTTATTTCTGCACCAACTATTTCAAATGCAAGTTACTCCATCGCTCGGGGTGTTTGGATGGTGCTTGTCACCATAGGACCCACAGGGCTAGTTCCAACCGTTATTCGGTAAGGCTTTTTTTTCTTTCCAAAATTCCCAGCGTTCCTTTAAGGCCCATTTAGCTGCGGGTTTTGTTTATTCTCCCGGCAATCAGCATTTAAAATAAGACAAACAAGCATTTTTCCTGGTCTGTGAATCCCCACTGGCCAGCCTCCACCTGCACACCTGAAGCCAACGTGTCCAATTGAATTTCTTTGTAACCCGGGTCCCCTTCAGAGACCTGCCCCCTCCGCATACCAACCTGGAAATAGAGAACCTAAGCAGGGCAAATGTGATTTTAAGAATTGCTAATGATGCTAGAAATCTGCAATGCAATTAGCATCATTGGATTTGGCGCTCCTCCGCTCCTCCGTAGGCACTGAGCTCGTCGTCCTACCGCAGTGGCAGCGGCGACAAGCGCCTCCACGCGTGTCCGGGTGCCGCGGCTATGCTGGCAGCGCGCTGCACCAAAATGCGAGCGTTTGGTTAGGCTTCCTCTCCTTCTCCCTCTCTCAGCAACTGGCTTCTTTGTCTCTTCTTCCTGGTGGCTGCGGGGTGGATTTTTTTCCTTTGGTCCTATAGCCTTCGCATCCCATCCTCCGGTGGAGTCCCTCTGGCTTCTGAGCAAGAGGGACCCCCCCCCCCCACTTTGTGACCTCATTTTGCCCTCTTGCATTTCAGTGCTTCCGTTCACCAGTGTTCCCTCTATCCTGGAACCCCAGTAATCCATGGTGCCTCGGCAATTGGGAGAGCCCCCCTCGACCACCACCCTTACCCTCCATTAAGATATACCTTCCTTTCTCCCTCCTCTTCTTTCTCCTCTACCTTCCACTTCTTTGCCACTCTCCATGGCTCAGAAGTAGTATGAAGAGTTAAAAATAGGGAGATGGAAGGAGCCAGAGGGAGAAAGAGGCAGAGGGAGAGAGAGAGAGAGAGAGAGCAAAAAGGAGAAAAGAATTATTGGATTCAAAATAAACCTTTACTTTTTCATGGGAGAATTATTTTTGCTCTCTGAAAAAAAAAATAGCATGGGCCAGGCACAGAAAACCATGGTAGCTGGCTAAGAGGTTGCAAAATCCAGAAGATGATCTTGATGTGTCTGTTCGGCTTAGCAAAGGCTCCCGCTCTTTCAGATACAGAGGCCCAAATCAGAAGCTTGTAGAGGGGAGCTATTCCTCCAAGATTCCAGATGTGTCTGTGAGACAACACGTTATGGGGCAAATTGATTTCACCCTTGGGAAACTGGAGATTTTTCAAAGTTATGTCTGCAAAGCCGGCTAATGCATTTCCCCATTAGTGCATTAAAGTGTGCCCTTATTAATTCAAACATAAAGGCAACAAAATAAGCTGTTAAATTTAAAATATAATACATATATAATGAGGAGAATGTGTGAAAGCCTTATTCAAATGAAAATACAGGAGTGTTTGAACTACTGAGGTATCTTTTGTATTGAATTATGAGCATATGTAATAGATTTAATTATTAATTTCCCCATTGTTCTATGCACACAGACAGGGTTCAAGGCACAGTCATTCTCTGGCTTTCATAGATCTAATTTGTATAATTATTGCCTGAATAAAGAATTGCTCCAATTCCTAGCTCTCTTTCTTTTTTTCCCCCTTCTAAATACTATTTCAATGCTGCATTCCAAAAGGGGAACACCTGCCAGTTCTTCAAAGTCAGCTGATCATTTGGAATGATGGACGGCGCTGCTGGCGATGACGTCCCCTTTCAAGTCTCTTTGTCTAAGTGAATTATCGTGCATCCTTTTAATTTTATTGAACAAATTACATTTGTCAAGGTCTATCTTTGTAAATAAATGATAACTAGAGACACATGGATGCGTATTTCTGCTGTTCAAGGGCTCTTGTTCCATTTCTGGAAGCCAGATGAACATGGAACAAAGGAGAAACTTTCCTCTAAAAGCAATTATCTTTCTGCATTCCCATCAGTATAATTATATTGCAGGGAATTTTAAGAAGCTGTAGAAGTAGAATTGAATGCTTAAAACTGTGTTTGCTGAATTGCTATGCAAAAGTTGAGCAGGCTGTATTGCATCACACTCAATAGTCTAACTCTCTCCTGGCCACATTTCTGCGAGTCTCGAGCAGCGTGCCTGCAGGAGGGAGACAGTGCGGGAGGGGTGGGGCGGAGGAGGGCCACATCGAGGGGTTCCTGTGTTTCTTGAAGGGAATATCTAATGACATATCTGAAGCCCGAGGCTGGTAGCAAGGTGACTAGGGATGTGTACCATAAAACCCCCCATTTCCAGACTGTTTGGAAAGCTTCTGAGTTGCGTATTGCTCTCTGCCTGGAACAGAAACTCACTGGCTTATTAGCCAATCCATGAGTGGTGGTGGAATAAGGAGGGGATCGTTCCTGAAATCATGGTGGCAGCAATTGTGCTGCTCCCCAAGCCGACGGCTGGTTTAGGGAGATAATGAGTGCGGTTTGTGTGGCTACTGTGTCAATATTGCGCGTCAACAAGGATCATTTCTTTATCATCGGCTCTCCTCCACGGTAGTGAAGTATATTGTCCCATCGCCGATGGCTATCCACAGTCTCATCCCTCCTCCTTCCCAATTTTTACAAAACCACCTGAGGGACGTTTGGGGGTGGAGGCAGGGAAGGAAGCACTGGTGAGAAACGACAATAGAAAATGCCAGAATCCTGGTTCATTGAGTCCTGGCTGGTGGGTTTTGACTTAGGGGTTCCATCATGGTCTAGAGATCCCGAGGAAAAGGAGCCCAGAGGCAAGGATGACTTTATATCTTCAAAGAAAGATGGGAAAGAAAGGACTGCGTGAAAAGTGAGGAAGTATTCCTGGTTCACCAGAGCCTGTATGGAGCAGTGGATGGAGCAAGGGCCGGGGGGTGGTCAGAAGCAGGGACAGCCACTTGGCCTCCTTCAACAGTAGAATAAGGACCAGATGATCAAATAGCTTACACTGAGATTCTGAGTCCAAGATCATGATTCCTAGTACGTGGGGCATTAACCTCCATAGGAAAGTGGGAGAGGGAGGATCCAACCGGGTTGAGGGGTTGAGTTGCTAGAGCTTCATGAATGTGCTGAAGAGAAAAAAGGATTTATTCTCTTAAGAAAATGAGTCTAGGGCTTTCTATCTCCAATTTCTGTGGTGAGGCTTGGTGATAAGCAAGGACTAAAACCAGCGGGGTCATAGAAGTTTGCCAGGTCAGAAAGGGGTGGGTCTGTAACATCAATTTAAAATGGTACCTTGGGCATCTTTGTTATTGAAAAGGCCCCTCCCTCTGGAGAAGGTGGCTGCTGTGGTTTGTCTGATTCAGATCATTTCACTAAGTAGGGAGTGAAGGCAGTGAGCAGAGCGGGCCAGCATGTCCAGCTAAGTACTAAGTTAGACCCCCCCCCCCCCCACCCAAGTGGCAGCACTATGCTTGGGGCTGGGAATAGAAATTCACAGAAGACGTGGTCCCTGTTATCAGGACCGGGTGGTATGAGTCTGATGGAGAGGCCAGGGAGGGACTTCAGGGATTATAGGACACAGAGATGAGGGTCATGGCCCAAGGTTCTCCTGGGAGGGCGGTTGATGCGGGAGCACAGCAAGGAGCACCCGGTTCAGCCTGAGGGTCCGAGGACAGTCAGGGAAGGCCGTGGGGGGAAGTGAGGCTTGAGTGCACATAGTCAGATACAAGTGGGAGCAGGGGGATGGTAACGAGGAAGCATATGTGAGGACCAATGACAGGCACGTTCAGCTACTGATGTCTCAAATGGCCAAGGAGAAGGGTGAGGGTGGAAGAGTGGAAAGGAATGAGAAAGTCACCATGTGCCAGGAGGGGAAGGGTCTGGGAGCCTAGCCAGGGAGCTGGAACGTTACAGCCTACATCCTGGATAAGCAATGAAGGAGTCTCACTGGTGAGAGACATCTTCAGGGGCAAGCTTTAGAAGGGTCATACTGGGAGCCAGGATCAGCTACTGGGGCCCAGTACAAAATAAAAAATGGGGCCCCCTATTCAAAAAGAAGAAAAAATAGCTGTCAATGGTACTAATATAAAGAGCTTTTCCCCTTTTATTCTGTAGTCTCTCACTGGTCATGGTGCTTTTTAAATCTGCTATTTAATGTTACTCCTGGCAGGTGCAGGGATACCCATGGGGCAAGTGCAGACAGTCACAGAATCCCGGGGCCCTACCCCAAGACTTGGGACGTGTGTGGCCCACTAGCTGCCACTTTCCACTCTCAGTATCTGCTGGACTAATGGGCTGTGCTCCAGCTCCAGATGGAGCCAGGCATCTCCCTTTCGCAGAGGCCTGATGCCCCCACCCTGGGCAGGCAGATGCCCCCACAAGGGTATGTCTGTGTCAGGATGCACTAGGTGTCTGGGTCTGGGGTGGTTGCAAGGCTTGCCTGCACAAAGTCACCTGCCAAATGCACCATGGCACTGTCAGCCGAGGGTGGAGACAGCCATCACCAGGCCCAACCCCCCAGACATTGTGAGGGATGCTTGCCCAACCCCAACCCTCCCACACCTGTGCCCAGGCCCCTGCTGCTGGTGGAGTTGGCAATGGTCACTGGAAGGGATTAGGGAGAAGGCAGGCTGGGCAGGGCCTCCGGTGCCAGAACACAGGTAATCGGATGGCTGAGAACCTGTCCCAGGAGGTAGAAGGTGTGGAAGGTATGGCATACGTGGCCCTAAGTCCCCAGCACGTAGTTTGTTGTCTCATGGACTTTACTTCCAAAAACACTAAATTATTCAGAATTTCAAGATGGCAACCACAGTGCATTAAATCTCAAAGAGGGGGTCCTTCTGAGTATGGGCCCCCATGCAGATGCACTGGTCACTTAGCCATGAAGCTTATTGGCAGCAGGGAGCTGTAGAGGAGCCAGGCTCAAGGCAGGGAATCCATTAGGAAGGGACAGGAACTCTCTGGGTGATGAATCATGTAGCTAAGGCAGTTGTGGTGGGTATGGGGAGGAAGTGGAGACTGCAGGTACTTGGAGCAGGGGAGGAGGTGAACCAGTGGTATATAAGGGAGCCTCCAGATTGCTAGTGTGGGCAACTGCGACTTTATGAAATACCTTCACAGGAATTTCATCATTCAATCTGCAAAATAGCCCTGTGGAATATATATTTTTGCTACTTCCATTTTATGGTGAGGAAATGGAAGTAAGATAATTTATTCAAGTTCATCCAGTCAGAAGACTTGGGACTCAACCCAAGGTGTTTGATTTCAATTGCATACTCTATGCACTATGAAATTTGGCCCCTCTGCCGCTCTCGATGCCTCTGACCTGGCTCATTCATTCATTCACTCATTGCTTCATTGAGCAAATACCGCTTACGTGATCACAATGTGCCAGGCGCTCATCTAGGTGCTGGAGATATATCTGTAAGCAAGCCAGACAAGGCCTCTGCTCTCGCGGAGTGCACATTGTAACAGGGCCCAGGTGCCACATTAATCAGAGATTCCCATAGGACTTTAAGGGCCAGTAGAAGCCATTATTTATTTTTCTCTTTTGTTTCTTGTCCTGGTTTGTAATGAATTAGAGTTTGATTAGCTGCAACAGAGCAATCATGACTACGGGGAGAGGAATAAAGTGTCCTTTCGACCACCCCTATCCAAAAGCTGTGTGTAATTAGAAAAATCAAACCCTAGTTCCCATCATCTCTACCTGGGCTGGCAGAGGTCTGTTTATTCTGTAGATAAATATTTATTATTATTTTATTCTTTCATTAAAATGAATATATATATAAATATATATAAAATCTGTTCAAAGAATGTTATGAATCTCAGGCTCGGAGACTGGGTACTTCTGTTGCAGGATAAATTTCAGAGCATTAAGTTGTTGCTGAGCCAACAGCAACGGTTCTGAATACCGTTCAGATGACTCAACAGTGTGGGTCAGGAAGGCACTTCGCTGGCTGATGACTCAGCCCCTCCCAGTGTCTTGTACCGTAGAAGACTGTCAGGAAGGCATGTGTCAAATGGTGTTAGGATGAACCAGTTTTCCCCATTGATGCACAGCTCCTGAACTAGAATGGCTGCCAGATGGCATGGGCGCTAGAACATGAGCATTCAGGGTATGATGCAATCACAGGAAGTTTGGAGACTGAAATCCTTTTAAAGGCAATGAATGCAATGTTTGATAGGAAACAACGTTATAAAAAGACTAATTACCGAGTGAGTAGTCGCGGAGAACTAAAATCATCATTCTTGCAGGAGAACCTTCTGGGCCTGATGATGTCTATGGCCTGGCTTGTGTCAGAGATTCTGGAGGCATGGAACATGAGAACCTGTGATACCAGCAGGCCCAAACCAGGCTGTACATTTCAGCAAGGTCCTAGCTTCAGAGCAAATGGCCAAGAGGGGATTGGAAGACTCAGATAGGTCCTAGAAGGTCTGGTCCATAGAAGACCTGGACACAGTAGTGACTCAAGAAGCCTGACTCAAACCAAGAGGCATCAAGGGATCTGGAGACCATCCTGGTACCTATCACGCTTCCCTCTAGGGGACATCATCATCCTTCTGGGTCCGATGTGGCCCCCTGTTCTGTCTGGGAGGCCCTCTTGTTATGTGTTTGCTGGGTGAGGCGTGACTCCTCCTGATGGCCTTCCCTTCCCGGCCCTGTGGCGTTGAGTTGCCCTGTTCTCACAGTCCCTCTCCATAGTAACAGACGCTTCCACTGAGTTAACACCTCAACCCATTAAGCTTAAGTGCTTTTCAAAACATTTTATTATTGGCTGAGTGTTTGTGAAGCAGCTTACCTTGGACTCCCAATGGCTTCAAGAGGTTTTGTGCCTGTCTTGTATTCCAGAGGAGCCGTGCCACAAACCCAACACATTCCAGCATGTGTAACTCTACCCTTCCCTTCCCTGTCTCTCCAAAGAGCGTGATGCCACTCGTGGGAAGCCGTGAAGAATTTTGATTTTGTCCTTTATACTACCTCCTGGTCAATTTTTTTAAAAAGATTTTATTTATTTATTTATTCATGAGACACACACACACACACACACACGCACACACACACACAGAGGCAGAGACACAGGCAGAGGGAGAAGCAGGCTCCATGCAGGGAGCCTCATGTGTGACTTGATCTTGAGACTCCAGGATCACGCCCTGGGCTGAAGGTGGTGCTAAACCGCTGAGCCACCCAGGGATCCCCTCTGCCTGGCCAATTTAAACAGGGACATCATCCCCTTTAAAAAAATGTTTTAAACTGTACGTTACATGGATGAAAATCTGCCTGCCAGAGTCAGGCAGTGAGCACATGACTAGACTAGGGGAGCTTTCCATGCTGCTCTATTGAGTGAGAAACCTAATGGACTGTGTTCTGGGTCCTTTCTGAGACACTTCCTGGTATCAAATTCTTCCGTTGGCAGCCAGGCACCTCTGTCTGCCTTCCTGTGGTCACCATGATGCCATAGTTTGGCCGTCCCAAGGAAATAATATTCATTTATTAACATCTTGCTGGGCACCTGAGTGGCTCAGTCAGTTAAGCATCTGCCTTCGGCTGGGATCATGATCCCAAAGTCCTGGGATCAAGCCCGACATAGGGCTCCCTGCTCAGTGGGGAGTCTGCTTCTCTTTCTGCCCCTCTCTGCATTCATGCATATGCACATGCACACTCTCTCACACAAAAATAAATAAATAAAAATCTTCAAAAAACTGTTTTAAAAACGTCTTCCTAAAATTAAATGAGTAAGCACACCAGTGCTTAATAGTAGTATTACGTGAGACCCATGCATCTTGAGCAAAGCTGACCCATTTGTGATGCATCTTCAGAGATCCATTTCCATTGGTGTGTAGGTCTAAGGGCAGGGGTGCCAAACATCAGAAGGTCATGATCAGCAATAGATACAACAAATAAAGTACTGATTGTAGCGGATCCATGGCACGTTCTGTTGCGATTTTCTTTCTGCGCCTAACATAGGATTTGCAATATCATTTGCATGTCATAAATTAGAGAGGTAGATTAAGCGAAGACTTGAGAAGAGTGCTCTTATAAGAAGCCACAGTACATATTCGCAGATAAATTCCAATCATGAGGAGATTTTGATTTCAGGCCCTTATAAGAGGATTGTGAGATAGGGGCAGCATCTGATCTCGAGGCAGGTAGATAGGGGTGAGATGGCTAATCATGACTGATTTTAAAATCAGTCTGTGGCTAAGTGTGGTGAGCTGCAAATCAGCCTCCTGAGTTTGGGCTGCAGGGGGAGCAGAAGCCGTCGTGGTGATGTAGAGTGTCTCTGGAGACACAGCCACAAAGAAGAGGACGGCCACCCTAGGCCTCGGGAGGAGCCTTGAACTGGAGCATGATGAGAACACCCAGGTCAGGAGTTGCTGATGGGGAGGGAAGAGCAGTCCCAGCCACGGGACTCGAGGAGGCGTGCGGGCCGGGCCACAGTGTGCTTCCACCTGGTAGGAGTGTGGGGTTTGTGGTGGGAGCTGGTGGGCCAGGCCCTGCTTGCATTTTACAAATCAGATGCTCTCCCCAAAATGCCCCTCCCGTAGCCTCCCACCCTCACGTGTGGCCTTGGTTGTGTGAACCCAAACTGTTCCAACAGACTATTAATGACGGCTCAATTGTCATGGCACAGCTTTGCGTTGATCTTGAGCGCTGCCTTTCGGCCAGCGCACAGATCCTCTGGAACTGGTGCACCGTGTTTCCCCGCGAGCACAGGGCCACACACCTCTCTTCACGCTCAGGTCTTTGTGTGGTGTCTTTGCTCACAGGCCCTGTTGATGATGATGACGGTAGCAGCTAACATTTACATGATGCTGGGGGCTTTGCGAACATTAACTTGTTTAATCTTCATAACACCCCTCTGGGGTAGGGATTATCATCATTATTATTATTCCCATTTGACAGATGAGGAAAAAGAGGCACAGAAGTTAAGTCACATAGGATCACATTCTGGTAAGTAGTGGAGCTCGGATTCACATCCACTCTCCCTGGCTTTGCGGTCTATGCTCTTAACCGTTTGGCAATTGGCCCATCATCTGCTTCTCGAATGGCGTAGGAGCATGAGTCAACACTCTCATTTAGAGTGTCCAAAGGTCGTGGAAATGTGTGTCAGCCATAAAGTATTCCCATCCTTGCATGGATGGATGCATTCGGACGCTTATTGACACTTACCCCCTGCCAGACCACTGTGCCGGGGATCAGACCAAGACAGACATGAGCCTGATTTTGATAAGTCAACAAATTAAACATGAATCGCAGTGATAGGTAACGAAGCTTATGCTAGATAAAGCTTAAAATAACAGTAGCTAATATTTACTGAGCATTTGCTCTGTATCGCCAGGCACTGTTCTCAGGGCTTTTTATGGATTCTCTCATTTAATCCTGACTGTGCCCCTATGAGGTAAGTCCTATTTATCCCCATTTTACAGATGGGGAAATGCAGGTGAAGCAAGGCTGTGTGACTGCTGAGCGATACAGCTACTTCATGGTGGAGCCAAGACCGTGGCAGGCCACATTTGAAGGGAAACCAGCGTGAGAATTAGGGAGTCTAGCTCAATCAGCTGGCAAGCAGTACTCATTGAGATAACCAAATACGGGAGGTTCTTCCTTCATTTCGGCGTTCAAAAGCATTTCTCAAGAATCTTGGATCTGCACGACATCGAGGCAGGGGGTGCTGGTCTGTGGTGGGCGGATACAGATTATGGATAAGGTTAGAGCGTTTGCACCTGCAATTAAGAAAATAATGATTCAGTAGCCAATAGTATGTTAAGTATTTAAGGATGTAAAGATAAGAATGGCTCCTTGGTCTCGAGTGGATCGGCCTTTAACACAGCGGGGCAGGCAGGCTCACACTTAGCGTGCCCAGCGGCACGGAATGAAGAGTGTGGACTTAAGGAGGGAGGAAGCTGTACCTGTGGCCCAGATTTTAGTCCTGGAACTCCAACCATGTGACTTTAAGCAAGCTGCCGACTTCCAGAACATTAGAAACAAAGGCCCGGAACCCTCGCTTTACAGACGAGAGTTGTCAGAAGCTAGAGAAACGTTTGAAAACTGACAAATTCTGTTTCAAGTTGTTCCTTCCGGCCCAGAAGATGCTATGAATCTTAATCTGTAGATGATTGTTGAATTTTTCAAAACACAAACAGTGTACATGTCAAGGCTTTGGCAGGCTGCAGTTTGGGAATACGGGGCTTCGAAGACTTCCTGGGGCCACAGAGGAGAACTTGAAAGGAAATTGGAAAGGCACAGAGAACACGAGGGAGAGGCTCCCAGCACGTGCGGGTACTCTAGGTGGGAGCGTGGAGGGGACGGGAGGCAGAAGGCTGGAGTGAAGGAAGTAGCCAGAAATAGCATCGGGCCGCTCCGTAGCATTTAGGGGGTCAGGGAAAGGAGAAAAGGAGGAACGGGAGAAATGCTTTCCCGGGTTTGAACTGCTTCCCTCTTCATTCACATAGCGCCTCTGTCCCTGATCTGCAAGAGTGTGCCTTGGGCATCCTGTACTATGGTTGCTTTGGGTAAATGGATGGGGAGAGTCTCATACCAAGCTCCAGGAACTATGGTGGAGGACAAGGCCTCCAAAGCCTCCTACATGGAGCAGAATTTTATAATTTACTTGCACAACCAACCTTTAACATTCATCCGGAGCCTTTACTTCTTCCACAAGAACCCTCCTTTAGCTGGGTCCTGCACACTAGCCAGGGCTGAGGGCAAGAATGCAGACAGGAGTGAGCTTCCTATTTCCTTTAGACAGTGGCTATATCCTGAGCATCCTTAATAGCAGAGATGGAAAAAAAAAAAAAAAAAAAAAAAGAGGAAGAAATGGGGGAAGGCGGGCAGAGGTGCATGTGGCGGGCACCGCCTGGTAGCTCCATTCCAGGTCTTTGGGCTAGCTGTTTTCCTGGTTGATGCTGCTTTAAGAACCACACTGGGGGATCCCTGGGTGGCTCAGCAGTTTAGCACCTGCCTTCGGCCCAGGGCGTGATCCTGGGGGCCCGGGATTGAGTCCCACATCGGGCTCCCTGCATGGAGCCTGCTTCTCCCTCTACCTGGGTCTCTGTCCCCCCGCCCATGTCTCTCATGAATAAATAAATAAAATCTTTAAAAAAAAAAAAAAAAAAAAGAACCACGCCGGTTCATTTATTACGGTCCTTTTTTTCTGTCATTCAAGCCTTTACATGAATTTCTTTTTCCTTATGTTCTTTTGCCACAAAAGCGACTATGGCCCTGATTCCTAGCACAGTCACCAAGCAGCCACCAAGCAGGGGGGGCAGGGAGTGTCCTGGAGATCATCTGTCTTAAGGATGTCATCTTGGCAAGACTGTCCCGTCTGTACCAGCCAGGGAGGCAAAAAGGCAGATGGCCCAAAATATACACCGAGAGTTAGACACGTTTTGAGGGACGTTAGAAGATGGGCTCTTCTGGAGAACTTTGCCTCAAGCCCTGACCACGTTCTCTCGAGAGCAGAACACGGATATTTCCTCAGACCGCCAGAGCATTTCTGTGTTATCTCAATCGTACATAAAAGCTATTTGCTGTAATAAGAAATCACACCAGGCTTGGAGTCTGAAGACCCACGTCTGAGCTCTGGCTCTTCTACTTCCTCTCTGCGGCCACGTGGCCTTCTTCATAGCACGGCAGAGAAGGGCCCCTGAGAAACGTTATGATAACACGTTGTGAACTGTAAAGTTGTGCAAATATTAGTCAGTTTGTTACTGTTGCCTGGCAATACTCAGGGATTGTCCTTGACCCGGTTCCAGGTAAGTAGCTAGGGTCTGCGTAACCGAGGGCTTGGCAGGTTCCGTGACCGTGGAAGAGTGAAAGGGGATGACAGACGCTCTCCTGCGGGGTTCGTTTTGCAGACCTAGAAGGACGCTGCCCGTGACCCCGTGCCATTCCCCACACGGCTGCTTTGGTTGGGGACTACTAATCCCTTCTCACCAGGGACTGGGGGAGAAGGATTGTATTTAATACCAGGGGTTGTACTGACCACCCCCACCCTAGCATTTTGTCTTGGGTGTTCCGGAAGGCTTGGCACCCTTAACGGACCCCTCTCTCCCATGGGCTCAACTGTAGCTACTTCTGAAGCATCTCCCCTCCTCAGTGATCTTTCTCACCCCTGTCTTCCAAACCTGGTCTCACTGTCTGGGCTCAGTGGCCAACCCTTTGCTTCCATTCCAGTTCCTCCTCCTCTCCTCCTTCTCCTCCTCCTCCTCCTCTTCCTCTTCTTCTTCTTCTTTTTTTTTTTTTAAGATTTTATTTGACCGAGAAGGAGAGCACAAGCAGGGGAGCAGCAGGGGGAGGGAGAGGGAGAAGCAGGCTCCCCGTGGAGCAGGGAGCTGATGTGGGGGCTCAACCCAGGACCTTGGATCGTGACCTGAGCCAAAGGCAGACACTCTACCTATTGGGCCATCTGGGCGCCCCTCCCTTCCAGTTCTTGCTCTCGGTCTCCTCCTTGGGCATGATGCTTCAGAGTCCCCCTTGCTTTCCGGGGTCCTGTCCTCTCACATTTTCGTCACCTGAGAGGGGAGGTAGGAGACTCGGGTTCCATGTACCCATCTGGGAGCGGGCTGCTTTCTGCCAGAGGATGTATTTCTAAGTGTTCAGACCAAAGAGTCTTCTTATGCTCCGTAGCCTCTGCCAGAGTAGAGTGTCCTTCCTGGTGTACAGATGCTCACGGTGCTCCCTTCGGTGGCTGCTTTTCTGCTCCCCCGACTCTTGAGTTTGCTGGGCAGTCCCTCGGAAGCTCCGATGACTGCATACTGCATTATGCTGCGAGCAGGGAGCCGTTTCCTTCGTCTGGGAGGACACCTCTGAGTCTCCGTTAGCCCTGGGAGCTTTTCCTGTGTTGCACTCACTGCCAGGCCCCACTAACCTCTCCTACTTTCTTCCTGGTGGAATTTTTGCCGGGCAGCTTTTCCTATGTCCACCTGTGCCTAAGTGTCCAGATCTTCCCAGCAACTCATCTTGACCTCAAGGGTAACTTTCTTACAGGCCGGCTACATCGACTTTCTGGTCTTGCCTTCGTTCTGATACCTTTGGTCTCCGCTGAGGCTTGGGGCGAATGGCCCCCATCTCAGGGCTCACCTCCCCAGTCCCGAGGATCCCTTCCCTCCCAGTGCCCGGACTGGTCTGCTTATCCTGTCTCCAGTCCCCATCATTGGAGCTGTGGAGAGAGAGCTTCTGGGCAAGATGCCACTAGCAAGCCTGTCTCCCTAAGAACAGACCCCTTTTCTCTTCCAGTAGAAACCTACCCTTCTCTCACAGCTGTGTGAAAAGAAGCCAAATGCCCATTCTTAATGTGTCACAACTGAGGCTCACATGCAAACTGCTGTTATCTCAGCAGGAGAGCAATTTGCAACCATTTAAAATCCTTTCACTCTTCCCTTCTTCTCAGTGTATGGTTATACACACACCAGTCCATATTTATTAGTGCAGATGGTGAGAAACTCGTCGTTGAAAGGGCTTAGAGCACAGAAGGAAATGGATTTTTGGCCTCATTCTGGCCTTATAAACAAGAAGGCTTGAATGATTTTAGGTTCCTGATTCTTGCCTCAGAAGAGCACAGTTTGCTTCTCTCCAAACACAAGAGGTTGTAAATTGGTAATTCATCTCAACCAAAGGCCACATGATGAGCAATTGTAGAAGTATTTTTCTCCTTGTTGTGCAAAGGAGGAACCCGACATCTGAGTGTGGGTTCCAGCTGGTATTCGCCTTTTCACCATTTGCAGCCCAAAGGCACGGTCTTGGCCAGCCCTGGGCTCACAGTATACACCTCCCGCCTTTTACCTGCATCACTGCCAGGGCCATCTCTCACCATCTCGAGGGGAGAAGTCAGCTCAGCATTTCCATGTGGCTTCTTCTTCGTCGTCGCCGTCGTCGTCGTCTTCTTCTTTTCCAGCTAAAAAATAAATCAGTTCTAATAAAAACATTTATACTATATTCTTTATTGTCAGCTAATCCTGCCCGAACTCATTAAATGGCAGTGTGTGGGTTATTTGCTGTCAGTGAAATTATCAAAGGCATTTTTCAGCTGGGGCACCAGGAAAACATATGCTTCAATGCCAACTAAAACAATAATGAGGAAATGTTATGATCAGTCTTGACCAGATGACCCTGCCCATTTTAGATTAGTTCTTAATTTCAGCACAAGGGTCATCCTGTGAATTCTTACAATAAGTCACTGCTCACCACTCACATGAAAAAGATGTGACTTATTAGAAAACTCACTGTACTCATTGCAGTTAATGAGATGTGGAAAGCTTTGTAATTTGATTTGCTGGGCCATATGCTGTAAAGGGATACTGCTGATTTCATTCCTCCGTATTTAATTTAAGCAGTATGCAATACCTTCTTCATATGGCTACTTATATAATAAAAATTAACTTAGGGTATAAAAAATACACCATTGTGGGGTTTATTACTTGGTGTGGTTCAGTTTCAAGTGTTTTTCATGGAAACATCTGTAAGTAATGTGTGTGGGTCTAATTTTAAATCCCGCCAAATATTTTCCATTTAACATTTGGTTTAACTGACAAGCTTGCAGAGGTGGTTTTCAGAGTTGTTGGTAACAGATATGTACAGTATTCCCAAGGCAATAGCCTTTTCTTTCTTTTCTTTTCTTTTCTTTTTTTTTTTTTAATGGCAGACAGATAACAGTAACGCAAAACTTGGTTTTTGACCTTTTTAACATTTCAGTGGGTATGAATAGCAGTTCAGAATGTAGGCACTTCTATCCCTTAAAGGCCCAGCTGTGGTTTAATCTGGTACCCCCTAAAAATAGTTACCTTGGTTGTGACTTTTGTTTCAACATCTGTGGGCGAGGACCCGGGTTGCAGAAGGCTGACTGTGGGAAAGAGACCCTTCGGGACAGGGGCCTGCCTCCCCTCTGGAGACACTCACAGTCTGAGAAATGGGCCAACACCCAGGGAGGTCTGAGGCTCAGGGGAGGCTCACGGAACCACAGTCTATTTTCCTACTGTTGAACGAATATATTTATGTGTAAGAATAATATAAATGTAAGTGTCTAGATTATTGCCTAACCCTTAGGGGGCACCCAGCCCCCCTGGACTATCCAAGGGTCCAGTGTGCAGCTGGTCTGTAAAACCACAAAACGAGGTTGCCGGATAAATAGAGAACCCCGAGATGTGTTTGAACTTCAGGTTAACAACAAATGTTTTTCAGTGCAACTACGCCCCGCAGGCGTGCCGCACTGTTGCTTGCTTGCTCAGTCGGGCACCCCTACCCCCGGCCGGCGCGCGGCGGGCGGCGGCGGGAGCCACAGCGCCCCCCTCCGGGCCGGGCGGGCGGCGCGCTCCTCTCCGCCCCTCGCCGCGCGCCGACGCAGCCCCGGGCGGGGGGAGGCGGGGGGAGGCGGCGGGAGGCGGGGGGAGGCGGGGGGCGGGGACCCCCAGAACTCCCGAGACCGTGTCCGCGGCTGCCTGTGAGGTGAACGGGTGCGCGCGCGTGCGGGGACAGAAACTCCGGGGGAAGTTCGGCAGCAACGCCGGGGTGCGGCGGGAAGCCTCGGGGGAAGCCTTCGGTGTGGCTTCAGGGATTGAGTCGTGCAACGCGCGTTGCGAAACGCCGAGGCCGGAGACCCGAAGGTCGTTTTAATTGTCGATTAGGGCGCAGGGGCCCCGGGGGCCCGGGATCCGCGGGCCTGGGAGGCGGCGCGGGTCGGACGGCGGGGGCGGCGGGGGCGGGAGGTGCGGGCGGGCGTCCCCGCGGCGGGGCTGGGCCCTCCCGGCGCCCGCACCCGCTGCCACCCCCGAAACCCGCGCCCCGAGCAGGGGCGGGGGGCGCCTTCCGTGTGCACCCGCGGGACACGCCCCTTCCGTGTGCACCTGTGGGGCAGGCACCTTCCGTGTGCACCCGTGGGGCACGCCCCTTCCGTGTGCACCCGTGGGGGAGGCGCCTTCCGTGTGCACCCGTGGGACACGCCCCTTCCGTGTGCACCTGTGGGGCAGGCACCTTCCGTGTGCACCCGCGGGGGAGGCGCCTTCCGTGTGCACCCGGTGGGGCAGGCACCTTCTGTGTGCACCCGCGGGACACGCCCCTTCCGTGTGCACCCGTGGGGGAGGCGCCTTCCGTGTGCACCCGGTGGGGCAGGCACCTTCTGTGTGCACCCGCGGGACACGCCCCTTCCGTGTGCACCCGGTGGGGCAGGCACCTTCCGTGTGCACCCGTGGGGGAGGCGCCTTCCGTGTGCACCCGTGGGACACGCCCCTTCCGTGTGCACCTGTGGGGAAGGCGCCTTCCATGTGCATTCGTGGGATGCGCGCCTCCCGTGCGCACCTGTAGTAGAGGCGCCTTCCGTGTGCACCGTGGGACACGTGCCTTCTGTGTGCACCTGTGGGGGAGGCGCCTTCCGTGTGCACCTGTGGGAGACGCACCTTCCGTGCGCACCCGTGGGAGACACGCCTTCGTGTGCACCCATGGTAGAGTGCCTTCTGTGTGCACCCGTGGGACACGCCCCTTCCGTGTGCACCCGCGGGGGAGGCGCCTTCCGTGTGCACCGGAGCTGGCCGGTCCTCCCCGGAGCCCCCTGCCCAGCGGCCGCGGTGATGTGCGAGGCAAATCCAGGCCCGCACCGGTCAGGGGCTGAACTGCCTTCCGAGGGCCACGCAGGCTCCCCGATGACAACACTCTGATAACAAAAGAAGCGTGGCCTTGTCGAAGATTTTATGTCAAAGGAAATGGTTCATTTGAATTCAGAAGGAATATTAAAACAGGGCAGGGAGATCCAAGCCTTGGATTTTCTGCCCGATGACTGGCTTCTTAGAACTCAGTTAAGAAAAAAAGACGAGGGGACAAAAAAATTGGAAAGGAAACACTACCCCAAAGATCCGAGCACAGTTTAATTTTTGTTTGCTGCTGCTGTTCTCTTTAGGGCAAGGCTGCTTCCGAGCTCACCCTGGACTGCGGCGGCAGAAAATTCGATTCCCCGCACTGAGGGATTAAGCAGATGAGGAGTCGGGGGACATAGAAGCCTTGAGAGACGGAATCAGCGAGTTCGAAATATTCGAAGGAAAAAAAAAAAAACTTCAGTGGTTTAAGAGCTTCACTAACACACTTTAAAAAAAGGAATCAAAATTATTCTTATTTAAGAGTGTTGGAGTTCCGAATACAAGTCCCCTCCAGGCGAGAAGGCCTCTGGCTCGTTCTACGCGTCTTTAATGCTTAATAGAGATGCTGGGATTCCTGTTCCCTCACCAAACAGGAGTCTTACGCCAGCTCTGCGATTTTTAAATTTATTTATTTATTTATTTATTTATTTATTTATTTATTTATTTATTTACGCAAAGGCTACTTTTGTGTTAAAGCCTCACAATTCTGTCCCTTTGCATCATGGTGCACGGAAGAAAGAACAGGTGCCTTTCTCAGGACCTGAGTGAGGGCGACAAATGCCTCACGCCCTTGGCCTGGGCCCACGTGGTTTTCAGGGGCAGAGCTGCTTGGTCTGGGGGAGGTTGGGGACTCTCTGGGTGCTCTAACCTCACCGAGGCTAGGTTCGAGGGCTGCCCTGTCTACCAGCCCAGGGTCACGCTCTCATCTTCAGGGGCGCGGGGTCTGGTGGGGAAGCCGGCCACGCAAAGAGAGACAGAGCCTACCCTCCTGTGTTGGAAAAGGCACCCGTCTTGGCCTCCTTGGCGGCCAAAAGATGAGAAAAACCCAGGCTGGTCCGAACGGTTTAATAAACAATTGGTGTATCAGCGATGAGAATTTTTTTTTTCATATTAAGCTTGTAGTTTTATTCAGGTTTGATTTTAACAAACGTGTCGGGGAGAGAGCGCACAGGAAAGGGTAAAGCCCACGGGGGCAGGGCCCTCCCGGATGCCTGAGGAGGGGGCAGGTCCCCTCCCCTCTCCCCTCTCCTCCTCTTCCCTCCCCAAATAAAGGAGAGACTTAGGCAGGGGAGGGGGCTGGTCCCCAGTCTGTGGGGTGGTGCTTGGGGTACAGGGCCATGGGGAACAAGGGACCAGAGCAAGGACGAGGGGGAGGGCACAAGGACCAATCGCCAGAATCCACAGCTTTCTGATTCCAGATTGAATTAAAAAAAAAAAAAAAAAAAAAAAAAACCACTAAACCACAAGCAGCACCCGCCCCTTCTCCCGGACCAGGGCTGTAGTGCGAGGGGAGGAGGGCAGCTTCACCAAGGCCATGGATCACTCACTCCTGGCCAAGGAGCAGGATGAAGGGCAGGGGCTCCCGGACAGATTGAGGGGGTGTTGGGGTTTTAACCAGTTTAAACCGGTTAAAATCCGGATTATTTTGATGGTGGCAGGTCCCCATCCTTGCAGGCCAACTCCTTCCTTTTTGTCGGGGTCCACCTCCTTCCTCATCCAGTGACCCCAAGTGCCCTGTGAAGCCACGCCCCCTGCCTGCAAACTAGTAGAAGATGGGGATGGGGGCAGGGGGCCAGGAGATCCCTTGCGCCGCGTGACTCTAGAACCAGCTGTTGCATGGCTTGACATGGCACAACTGTGAGAATGGGGAAACCGTTCGTTCTCCTTCTGGAAGGAGAAGAAGCCAGAAGTTTATTTAATCTTTTCTAGGCAACTTATTTTATTGCATTTTTAATTTCCTCTCTTGCATTAACATGACCCTTTTCACTGGCTTCCCACGCCTGGTGCTTAATTACTTATCATTAGCAATGTACACGGGGGCCTTGCTGCATATTTATAAATGTGATCATTAGTACATGGAAAGACAAAGGCTTCTTTAAGACTGTCATTAGTTATTCTGTTTTCATGGAAATGTTCATTAGGAGAAACTACCCACCTGGTTAAATAATTATAATTAAGAACTGGTAATCTCCTTTGCATTTTTAACTTGATCTTCCGTCTGTTTGCATAAAACTAAACAAGCTTTACTCGGCCAGTCTTCTATCTTTCGTTTTCACAAGAATCGTCAACACATACAGACTCTTTGTCTTTAACCTAGAGGTGGGGACTGATGTGCCTGCGCTCCAGATCGACTTTCTGTGACACAGCCGTCCTCTCCAGACCCATTAGGCAGCCACGGAATGGCGAGTCGGAGCGGGGTTAAGGACCTCTGGCTGATTTCTGTTCGCGGCGCACGTTGAAGTCCGGGCTTCTAACCAAACTTTGCCAAGGGTCTCCTTTAGCTCAACCACAGAGACACCGGGCTGGGTGGCCCCTGGCCACACCGGTCCATTGGCTGTGCCAGGCAAGACAAGCGGCAGTCGGATGGGTGCGTGTCTGTGTGTCAGCAGCCGGCTCTTTGTGGGGGTAACCACGGCAGTGTTAGGGCCCTGGCCCTGCCAACGCCCAGGAGAAGGGAATCGCTAGCGAGTGGCCCTGAGGCCCATACGTGGTTACGTGTCAGCTGAGCCGAAACAAACGAGGTGACAGGAACACAGGGAGAGACAGCGTGGTTGTGCTGCTGCCCACTCCCCGCTGCCCAGACCGACCTCGGCCAGCCGCCCCCCTGGCCCCGGGAGGCCACGCCCGTGATAAACCACGACTGTGGGAAAAACACTGGGTGGGGGCGTAAATATCATCTGTAAACAATTAGGCAGCCACTGTTCATTCAGTGCCGTTTTGAGAAGCTAAGGAAGTCTGCAATCAGTTATATCTCCAATTACCATAAAAATATATTAGCCATTCATTCATTTATTAATGATTCATCAGTTAACCACACATAATGAGCAAATAATTAGCAGTGCTGTACGGTTGCCAAAATTGAAGAAGTGTTGGCATTTTAAAGATGAAAGGTTGCATTTATGCAAAAGTCTGGTGATGATAAAGTTAATATGGAAGATAATTATAAAAGTGGCTGTCCTCTATTACAGACCGAGGTACCACAAAACTTGCCTAATTGAACTGAAATTAATATTCTTCCAAAGTCTGCGCGTTGCCACACACAAACTGCTGAATTTCTCCTGAAGATCTCCCTTCAGTAAGGTGCACTGCACAATACAAGTTAATAAAATGCCAGACAGCTAGACTGCGTTCTTTGTTTGCTTGGTTCAGGGCCTCGTGGAAAACAATAAATTGCATTCATGTCAGCTGAGGCCCATCCCTTTGCTAATTACCGTTTGGTGCTGAAATGACTTCTGTGAAATTGGGAGCATGAGGAAACATACAGCCATACAAGGGAGGCTTTTCAGAGTTTTGCAGTAAATGTGAGATAGGCCTCAGGCACACAGATGTTAAAACAGTGAATTCCCCCACAGATTACACTAATGGAAACCCTGTCAGGGTAAGTCAAATCCGGGTCTGTGGTCAAAATCTAATTAAGGTTTCTGTACTTAAAAAGAATATGAATGCCTGGGGGTGGCGATGAATGTATAAGAAAGTCACTTGTTTGTAAAACTGTTAGCGTGAATAGTAAGTACCGTGGGGCTGTTACCTGCGATGGAGCACCTGTTTTCCGAGAGGCTGTGAGCACTGCTGCCTGGAAGCAGGGCGGGTTATTTCGGGGGTCAGCGAACCCGGCTCGGGCCACCGCGGTCTCCCCGCCTTTGGGGCCTGCTGCGGGCCACGGGTTGAGGTCACGGATGAAAACGATCCTTAGACGTCTCTCTGGAATCCCAGAGGATGCTTTGCTTTGCCACATGAAAACCACCCCAGATGATTCTGCCCAAGTGCCTGGCGCCACTGAGGAAATAGTTCTTGCTGGGGGTGTGGGGCCGGCCCCATCTCCCCTCGTGGGGAGACGCAGGGTCGTCTGCGGGGCGCCGCCCCGAACAGCTGCAGCGTCCAGGCCCGGCCCTGCTTCCCAGAGAGGAAATGAATGTATCATGCTGCAGTCTCTTCATTTTCACCACGCACAAATTTCCCCTTAAATACTTAAAAAACAACACCCAGAGCTGGATAGACCTTAAATTTCGAATAAATGAAATCTTAATCCAGTCTGTTGCTAAGAGTTGTTATTAAAGAAATAAATTTGAAACAGCAAGTGGTTTGAGAATTTTTGAATTTAATTATTTAAATCTACTTAGGGTAACTCTCACGCGCTATTTCAAGTTTCCCATTGAGAACATGAATTCTGGGAAAGGTATCCCACGCAGGGCCCTGGAAATATTAACTTGCCTGCACGACTGTGGGCTCAGCCGCAGACAGACTGTGCCACCCTCCTCCCCCCCGACGAGCAGGGGAGAGAGACTCGGAGATGCTTTATTTTTCCCCTCTATGTAAATTGCAGCCAAGCGGTGCAGGACAGATTTTTTTTTCCTTTTTTTTTTTTTTTTTTTTTTTTTTTTGCAAAGAAGGAGGGAAGCAGGTCCTCTTCTTGCCAGGACGACACATGGTCAGATGCGCTCTGTTTACGCAGAATCATCTGGCGGCCTTTAGAGAGCAGCAGTGGGTTCATACAGTCATTCACTGAGCCAAGTCAGGAGGCGAAAGGTAAAGAGAAACGACCACCTGTGTCATTGAAACCACCAGCGACTTATTCAGGGCGCAATTTGGCCTAAGGGGTGTCTGGGGCCTGATTTTTGACATCTGCAAAAATGGATCTTCTGCTCCGACCATCCCCAGGGCAGTGGCTCCAGGCTTGGGGTGGGGACACCTGCACCTTTAGGTGCCACTTAGCCCCTCAGGCTGGGAGAGACTCTGCTTCCCAGTTAGGCCCTGTGGCGTGGCGCTGTTACCTGGGTCCTGAGAGCAGAGGCCACCTTCCTGAAGTAGCTGTCTAGCTTTTTTAAAATTTTATTTTATTTTTTAAAAGATTTTATTTATTTATTCATGAGAGACACGGAGGGAGGGGCAGAGACACAGGCAGAGGGAGAAGCAGGCTCCACGCAGGGAGCCCGACGTGGGACTCGATCCTGGGTCTCCAGGATCAGGCCCTGCCTGGGCCGAAGGTGGCACTAAACCGCTGAGCCACCTGGGCTGCCCTTATTTTATTTTTTAAAGATTTTATTTATCCATCTGAGACACAGGGATACAGAGAGAGAGGGAGAGAGGGCGCGCATGAGCAGGGGGAGGCGAGGAGGGCGGAGGAGCCGACTCCCCAGTGAGCCAGCGGCCTGAGGGGGGCTCCGTCCCAGGACCCCGAGACCGCGGCCTGAGCCAAAGGCACACTCTCAGCCCTCGAAGCCACCCAGGTGCCCCGCGGTCCAACTCTTTGAGAGCATCCACGCTGGGGTGCGGGAGGGGGGAAATGCACGATTCGGGCACAGACTTGTGACTTTGCCTTTCTCTCCACTTCACCCGGGGTTGGGAATGGCACACGGTAGATTTGTCTTGGGCCTGGTGAGCAGCGGCGAAGTTACCAGACACCCCTCGTGAAGAATCTTGCCGGGGGTGCAGGCCCGAGTCTAGGAGAAGCCCAGTGTCCTGAGGAGTCCTGTTTCCTGCCGGCCACTCGATGACAGCAGTCGGGACCTCGTTATTGATCAGAACTGCCAACTGCAACTTGCCCACCCCCAGCCCGAACTAACAGGAGGATGTGGACTGGGAGCGATTTCTCCATCCAGAATTCTATTTTTTCCGCGCAGTATAAAAATCTTCAGAGAAGCCAAAATCTTCCAGAAAAAAAGCCACTCTTAGCGTGGGGCCCAGCCTTAGCCTCAACCTCGTCCCCAGGAAATGCAAAGGGCTAGAGAAATTGCACGTTTCACAACGTTCAGAGGAGGAGTGAGTGTTTTTACCATGTGGAAGAGCAGAGGAGCACTAGATGAGGGGTTTCTACGGGAAGTAAGGTCCAGTGGCTAGCGATGGCTCAGAGGCCAAACGTTTCTGGGTTTATGTTTTTAATAACAGTGGCATAGAATTATAGCTAATTTCGGGTATTTAATTTATCAAAAATCTACACACATTCATGAAATGACTCTCCTTTTCCAGGTGCAGCGCTGGGCCCTGGGACGGGCAGGGAGGAAACGTCATGGTTCCTGCTCTTGGGAGGCTCTCATTTCTGTTCCGGGAGCAGGGACTCAAACTTCACGGAGCCAAATTTCTGCATCATTACAATGCCTCGCATGTAGGAGCCCAATAAATGTTTGTTGAATGAACGGATCTGTTAAAAGGGGAGTGTCATGTTTCCTGTCTTTCTAAGGAGTTATTGTGTGTTAGAGTTAACATTTATAACTCATTTTATGCCCCTACATGCTATATAAGTACAAATTATTAAATATCATCATAATCAACTAGGGCCCCAAACAGCCAGTTACATTTTCTTATGAAGTTAGTGACATTTAGATGCTTTGTTGGGCAGATGGTGTCATATTGCACCTGTTGGAAAAGTAGGCATTTTGGGAAGGGACATTAATTTAGAACTACTTATAATATAGCAAAACACTGGGCTCCTTAATAAGTGTTATTTGTATTGTTTCCCGAGGAAGTAACACAGCTGACCTAGCTTTAAGTTATTATTGTTATTTTTTTCCCCCCTGCAACACTAATTCTTTGTATCGGAGCTTCTGAAATTAAAAGACCATCATTTCTTAAGGCTCTAGTCCATATTTCTTCATTCCTGGTTTTCTCTTTGCCTCCCCGGGTCGGCTTTTAATCCCAATTTGTTCTCGGCCTTCTCTCTCCTTGGCGTGTGTCTCCGCTTTGTGTCTGTCTGTCCTCTCCTTCTCTGTCTCCATCCTCTCTCCTTTCCCGCTGCTGCCCAAGGCGTGTTCTTCCTCAGGGATGGATGCCTCTCACATCGCTTCTGAGCCCACCTGTACTATGGTCTGTTGGGGTCTCCAGAGCAGCTGTTCCCACCTGGATTTCTAAGCTTCCAGAACCCACCCTCCTCTCAGCTGGCTTCTGGGCAAGAAGCGCTGCAGCAGCCAGGATGACTGCCCCACTGCCCTGCAAATGCCATCTTTGCCCCTTGGGCCTTTGTTCATGTTCTATGTTACCGGGAAGCCGTCCTCTTCTGGTGCATCCTGCTAAATGCCGTGTATCGTTGGCCGCGTCCTCTCTAAAACTGTTCTTGGCTTCCCTGAGCTTCACCTCTTCTTCTTTTCTTTATTTTATTTTTTTAGATTTTAGTTATTTATTCATGAGAGACACACAGAGAGAGGCAGAGACATAGGCAGAGGGAGAAGCAGGCTCCCCCCTGGGAAGCCAGATGCAGGACTCAATCCTGGGACCCCAGGATCACAACCTGAGCCAAAGGCAGACGCTCAGCCACTGAGCCACCCAGGCACCCCTGAACTTCACCTCTTCTAAGCTCCCACTGACCACAGTGTAGCAACTCTTTCTGTTGTAGCCTCTAGTTTAGTCCTGCTTTCCCATATACACCCTAAGGTTTTCACAGCTACAAAAAGACACAGTGGTGATTATGTATCAGGCTGTGTGGGAAGGTGCGTCACGTTATTATTTCATCTTCATGACAACCCTATGAGGTAGGCATTATTGTTATTTCTACTTTTCAGATCAGGAGACGAAGGCCCAGAGGGCAGAGTTGACTTACCCAAGGTCATGCAGTTAAGAAGAGAGAGAACTGCTGTACCCCCAGGTCTCCCTCAGGGGTGAAGGGCTTACTCCCCCAGCTGCTGCACGTGCTGCCTGATAGCCCTCAGCTGTCAGCTGTCTCTGCTAATTGCCTCTGCCCACGTGAGCCCCTTCACCCAAGTCATGCCTCTTCGCTGGGGCAGCCCGTATCTGAAGATTGGCTTTCAGGGGTGCCAAGGTCTGCGTGCCTCACTCCTACTTCGGACAACTTCTACGTGCAAATGGGCTTCAGAGCTCTCTGTGAGGTTGGCTGAGGCCTTACTTGTGACTGCATCATAGCCCAACTTCTCCCTGGGCCCACCCCTCTTTTCTTTCCTTTGCTTTCCCTTCTACAAAGGGTGATTTCCTAGTGTGTACACTAATAATTTTCCTGTATGTAAATCTCAGATCCAAAGTCTAATTCTCGGAGTACCCAGCCTAAATAGTTTGTACCAGTAGTGGTCTGAGAAAGGGACACTGAGATGGGATTCTAGAACTTGATCACCTGATCGCCACCGATAAAGAGGTCTCCCATCTCTAGGGGTAGGTGGAGCAGTGCTAGATCCTGGCACAAGGTAGCAGTGGTGAACTCACATGGTGGCAGGGAATGTGCTAGTGGGCAAAGGTATCAGGCATTTGAGAAATATGGGGAACTGGTAATTATAAGAACAGTGGTATCAGATGGCAATATTGCTGAGGGCAATTAATGCTTTGGAAAAAGAGAGTAATTGGTTAGTAATTAAAGGCTCAATGTGAAAACCACAAGGCTTCACTGATTGGGTAAAAACTGAGCCTCATCTCCTATCATCAGAGGGCAGAGAAAGTTGAAGATCAGGGCTAGAACTCCATCATAACGTCAGTGGAGTTTCAGGGAAGGTTCAATGTTCAACCTAGAGATGTGTGCTATGCCAGGCCAGGGTTCTGATTGGGTGGAACAGGACCTTAAGATAAGAGTTGCTGTATTTGAACATCTGGAGTCTCCAGATTCCCCTAAACCCTCTGGGCCTAAGTCTTGTAAAATAAATGTGCCCCCTTCCCTTCAAGATCTGTCCCTACCTCCCCTCCCTTGGCAGTCAGACCAATGGATAGGATTAAATCACACCATCGCCCAGCTGGGGAATTGCTGGTTCTGCTAGAGGAAGAAAGGCATTGTGCCTTGAAGGAACTGCAAGATCTAGCCAACAGATACTGGCAGGATGTGGGGCATTATTTGAGGGACTAAGTTCTGGGACTACTGGATCTAGGCGAGTGGAATGTAAAATTATATAAGGGGGAATTTATTGAAATGGGAGCATTATCCTAGGACGCAGGATGTCAGGTAAGGATCCTAGAATGCTGCTAATATTCTGCTAGGATGGCTCTCAGAAACTTGGAGAAAGAAGTAATCCACATCAAGTGAAGTCGAAATGAATTCCCATGACAGTTGGTGGGAGAAAGGATGAAAGGGCCCAAATAAATGGGCACAACAGAGTGGAAATACCACATAAGGTCAGAAATACCACCAAATGACCAAGTTTGGTGGGAGGGCCCAGAGAACAGATGTACATGTTATGAAATGCAGCTCGTGGTCTGCTTTGGGATTCTTCCGATTAGTCATCAAATGGTTATAGGGTCAGGATTGCCCATCATAAACTGTTTTTGTCAGACTCAACAGGTTATAATGGTAAGTGGGTAGACCCAGAAGCAAACCATTGCAAGATGGAAGGGGTGCACTTGAGATTGGACATAAGTAGGGCCAGAGGGCACAAGTAGATTGTGTGATCAGACCCTGTGTCATCATCTCCCATCATGGCACCGCCTGTCTCTTGTTGCACACCGGTGACTCCATGGGGGTCCCTTATGACCAGCTGATGGAGGATATAAAGGGGCTGGTTTGGTCTGTGAATGGGTTGCCTTGGTATGTGGCTGCAAATCAAAAGAGGATTGCCACTCAAGAAAGCCTACTCAAGGGTGATCTTGAAATCACTGATTAGTGGAAATGCTCCCTATGAGCATAGCTTCAAATGGTGTACTCGCCTGCATTGTGGGGAAAGGGAATATATATAAACTCATGGACACTGGCAAATGGCTTGACTGAATGGAGCCAGAAGGAAGAAGATTGGAAAACAAGGAGGTTTGGGGAAGACACATTCTCGTGGGAATGGGCATGAAGTGTGAAGATCTTGGTATCACAGGTTAACATCCACCAGGGAGCATCGAAAACCAGAAAAGGCATTAGACAAACAAGAACATGGATCAACTAGGCCAGTTGACATCAACTGGCCACTTTTATCGATCACCGTAGTGCTGGCATAGATGCAGTAGGCATGGTGGTGGTTGGGGCTAGACATGTGTCCCACTCACCAAACTAATATGTGCAATCTGTTAGCAACAGATCGTATCCCAAATACGATATTGTCCTTTGAGATCACCAACTATCCACTTGGTTGCAAGTTAGCTACATTGTTAGAAGGGCAAAATTTCATTCTAACTTGAAAAATTATATTCCAGGGTTTGCCTTTCTGCCTACAGAGCCTCAGCTTGCACCACCATTTGCATCTGAGGGCTTTTTTGATCTATTCTGTATCACATCATGTCACTCAAGGGACCTATCTTATGGCAAGGGAGGTATGCCAGAAGGGACATGGCAGTGGGATATACTCATCCGATCTCCTATGGCACTACCTAGATGGAGCCGGTCTGCCAGAGTGATGGCATGACCTATTGAAGTGACACTGAGGTGCAGCCTTGGGGATGGTATCTCTGCTTATCATCACCCCCAGGAACCCACAGCTCTGGGCTCTGCAGGCTTAGAGGTCTTGATTTCCAAAAGCAGAGAGCTTCTATCAGGGGACATAGCAAAAGTCTCACTGAGTTCTCATTTATGGCTATTGGCAGGACACTTGGGGCTCCGTGTGCTAAGGGACCACCACCTTAGCAGTAGGGTTTGGCCCTGATAAAGAAGAGATAGAGCTGCTCTTCCACAAAAGGAGCAGGGGAGGCATATGTTTACCACCCAGTGAACCATTGGGACATCTTTAAGTATTCTCTTACCCAGTTTTGATGGTAAATAGAAAATTCATCAACCTTGGTCTTAGAAGAGGCTCAGGGATGGGATCAGATTCCTCAAGGATGAGAATCTGGAACATTCCACGAGGTAAGCCACCCAGAAGAGGAGCTAGCTGAGAATGAAGGGACTCTAAAATGGTCATTAGCAGAGGGAGATAGGGTATCAGCTGCAACCGAAACCAACTGTAGCTATAGTTGGCCCCAGATACCGCAGCAGGGGCTGTGTCTGCGGGGCTGGGCCAGTGGGGATCCATACTGCCGCTCTGACAGGCCCAGCTTCTTTGTCTTTCAGGCTGCCTGGCCATTTGGTTCAAAGATAGTGCTTCCATTTCTGATACACCAGGTGAGGCTTCTGGATGGCATCTATCGTCTCTTCATAGCCTTTTCATATTATTTGGAGCCTATTATTCATCCATTGAACATTTATTACCCTTCTACGAGGTCTTGGGCTTTGTTCTTGATACAGGGAATAAAATAAATGAATAAGACAAATAAGACATGGCTCCTGCCTTTGAGAAAATCACAGTCAGATGGAGGAGAGAGATACTTAACTAGAAACGCTACGGTCAATGCAGTGGTAGAGATGAGTGTAGAGGAAGGATGCCTTCTCCCGTCTGGTGGTCAGAAAGGAAAGACGGTGATGCAGTTTCCAGGAGGACTTGACGCCTGAGGACTTGACATCTTATCGAACAAGAAAAAGAAGAGCAGGGTGCAGTGGGAAAATGTTCCAGGCAGATCAAAGGTACAGGACAAGGCCAGGGAAAGCAGGAATCAAAAAATGAAGACTCTAATATTCTCCGTTGAGTATCAAGTCTATGCTGTGGATGATGTGGAGCCCATTGGCGGGTTTTGGGGGGGAGGGAATGGAGTTCTAATGCATCTTTCTGGTCTTCTTTCTTCAGTCTCCTGCCTGCAGCTGCCTCTCAGCTCACGGAAATGTAGCTGCTTGAGTGTCTTTTGGTCACCGTACATGACACCTTACAAAAGCATTTTACGCCAACAGAAGGTCTCAGCTCTGGCAGCTACTAGTGAAGCTGGCTGCTAAAAAGACATTTTTGAGGTCACTACCCATGGGTAGGGTCTGTAGCATTGAAGTCGCTGGTGCCTTTTCAGCTGTTCTATATTGCAGAAAATTGCCTCATTCCGCTCAGCCTCCAGCTATTTAAAATAGCAATATCCAAAGGCATGGCAGGGCAAGTCAGTGACTGGTAATGGGCCAGTCCCGGGAGAACATTGGTTCTTTGAGATAGCCATCCAGAGGCTTCTGCACATTTTTGGTGCTTGGAGAGTCCACACTGGTGTGGGCTACTCACTGATGATCATTCTGAAGACATAGAATCTACATGAGACTATCCTCCAATTCTAGTCCCCAAACCCAAGATTTTAGCATCCCAAGGGAGCTTCCTGAAGGCAACGAACTTTAATGATCAGACAAGATTGTATCCAGTGATGAACTGACAGGCGAAGAAGGAAAAATGTCAAGACAGATCATCATGTATTAGGAAACAAGGAGACATGTGAACTACTTTGCCACAAAGCTCCTGACCAAGTAAGTTAAAAGTCAACACTAACTTCTACCTGGAATGTACATAAATTCATCATGTACATGAACTCAGTATGAGATAGAGATCAACTTTGGCTTTTTGGTTATTCTAGTCACTAATTACCATACAGAATGCCCAATGATGGAGTAAACAACAATGAGATTAAGAGCGAAGGCCAGTCTACCCAGCGGGAAAACCCTGCTTGTTTGCAGGTGTGTGCTATTATTGAAAAATTATGTCACCATGATGTCCCACTTGGGCCAGCTGTTCCAAATTAGGGATCCATAGAAACTTCTAAGAACTGAACAGTTTGTATCCTGTGTCAGCCCTTGGTCTTTCCTCATTTCCCATTTTGTCTATATGCCAAATGCCAAATGAGAAATGCCAAATTTATCCCAACATAGCCCAGGGTATCACTGACACACTACACACAGACAGTCAGGGCTGGGTGGCTGTGATGGTCTGCTAGTGAAAACAGGCTTGAAATCATAATTTAGGCATCATAATTGACAGGTACAGGGTACCCTTTAGAAATTAGACAAACAATACAGCTAAGACTGTATATAAGACAACAACAAGCGAGTGCTACAATCAACACTGTGGGACCATCCTTTTGTCAGTAGCTTTTTGTAAGCAAAATGCTTGGTAGAAATTGCATGTAGGAGAAGCTCTAAAAAATGGTCTCTTTTTAACCTATTAAAACCACTATTAGGGATGCCTGGGTGGCTCAGTGGTTGAGCGTCTGCCTTCGGCTCAAGTTGCGATCCAGGGTCCTGGGATTGAGTCCTGCACTGGGCTCCCCTGCCTCTCTCTGTGTCTCTCATGAATAATTAAATAAAAATATTTTAAAAATTTATTTACTCTTGAGATAGAGAGAAAGAAGCAGAGACACAGGCAGAGGGAGAAGCAGGCTCCATGCAGGGAGCCTGACGTGGGACCCGATCCCAGGTCTCCAGGAGCACGCCCTGGGCTGAAAGTAGCGCTAAACTGCTGAGCCACCCGGGCTGCCCAAATAAATAAAAATCTTAAAAGAAAACTACTATTAAATTTACTTCATATGTAGATCTGCATAAAAATGGCCAGATTTCCAAATATCTGGAGGAACCCCGAGTCGAAAGTCCTCTTGATCCCTGACCTCATCTCTGTCCCCTCCTTCGTCAACTGCTGCTCTCTTCCCTGTAGAAGCCCCTTTCAGGCCCTAGTAAATTGGACCCTGTAAGCCCAGAATAGTTTCCATCCTGTTTCCATTAGAGGCTGGGTGGCTCCCACAGTGATTCACTGGTTGCCCTGCCCAGAAGGGCCTCAAGAACAGACATCAGCCACCATTGACTGTTGAGCTGGGCTCAAGATGGACCTAAAAAGGGAAGTGAGGGCTGCCTGGTTCCTGGAAGATTCTAGAATGAAAGAAGCCTGCCTGCCTTCTTCTGGGGGAAAGGATGGCATTTTAAACCAAGTGATCACATTGGACACACATGAACTTCTGGGCTCCAGATCGGATGGATCTCTTTTATCTCTTTTAAGTTTTAGAAAAAGAGGAGAGATGTGGCGTTTCCAGATCCAGCCCTGCTACCAACTTTAGGAGCTGAGTTTCCTTACCTCAAATGTGGTCGGATGAGGTAAGGATCTCTGAGTTTCCTTTTACCTTGAAAATTCCATGAAAAAGAATCACATCTGGCCACCCTGGGTGGCAATATTGCTACTGTATGTTTTCTTTACACTGAGTCTCAAATCCATTCAATATGAAGTAGATTAGTAATGGGAACCAGAAACTCTGAAGAGGCCACCCTCATATACAGGGAATTTACTGTCTTGCCCTGAGTATTTGTGTTTATTTCTGCTGACTTCTAGGTGGGGGTTGATTCTAGGGAAGTAACATTTATATGAGTCCAAGTGGAGGGAGAGGTTTTCTCTCTCACCTCCCCTTCCCAAACAATCCAGCTTAGTTCATCGTCTTGTGTTGACATTACTTATGAGTGCTAATGAGCTCATAAATGCTAATTAATAACTCCATGTGCTTCTATTTACTGGCAAATATAGGGATCCAGGTGTGGTGTAGACCTGGCCCCGAACACAGTACATCTCTCCATCTCTGAGCCGAGCACATGGGTGGGATGTCTCCTGTAGTATTGCCAAAGTCGGGGGCCTTACACTCCTTTTAATATACACAGGAGCTATAATTAAACTCTTACAAAGCATCCTCTCCTGATTTCCCACTGAGAACAGAAACCAGGGTCAAATCTGGCAAGCAGCAAGGTAGGGTTGAATGGCTTGCAGTCTTCGGGGAGGCGGGGGAGGCGCAGGGGTGGGGAGGGAAGCCTCCCCAGCCTGGCCTGGAGACGCTGTCGCCTTGGCACAGAGAGGGGCATGCACCTCAAAGACGCAGCGTGGACAACTCTGCAGGCCTGCGTGGGAAGGTCCACGGGGCTTCGAGGAGCCTGACCCCCCAGCGCTTCTATTCCTGGTCAGGTGTAGCTGCCTCTGCCTCCTCCACCTGGTGGTGAGCGCCAGTGAGCCAGGAGCTCAGCCCGCCAGAAGCCAGGCCTCTGGAGAAGTGTGCTGCGTAGACGCTGTTGACCGTGCTGGTGCTTGTCTTTGGGAGAACCTGAACTCGCCTCAGCCAACGGGATGAGGCCTGGCCTTGGTTCTAGCTAACGCCGCTTGCAACTTATCAAACACTTGCTTTGCAGCAGGCTTTCACACTGAATTCCTCACAGCAACGCTGCCGAGTGGTTACTATTTATTACTGCCCCATCTGAGTATTTGGTAAACTGAGGCTGAAGGGTTCTAGAACTTGGCCATGGTCAGTTGTTCAGCTAGTAGTATAGCTGGGATTTGCATGTGGCTGTCACCCCGAGTGATGCCCCTCTCTAGGCTGCCCCCTTGGGTGCAGCTGGGGAGGGGGGGCTTGGATCCGATTCTGCTTCTGAGCTGCAATGACTTCTGAGCCACCCCCCCCCAAGTCCTTCCTGCCTTGGAAATCCACCTCCACCGCCCCCCCCATCAGTGCTTTCCACTCTCCTCCCCTTCTCTGGGGGCCCCACTCCCTCCATCCCTTAGAAGCACTCCTGGGCCTGTTTTTAAAGTCACTGGTCAAGCAACTTAGGATTGCTCCCCTCAGCAAGGGAGCTGTGCTTCCAGGGAGCGGAGACGAAGGTGAGCACTCACATCCTGTGTTAGACCCGGGCCGGGGGCAGCGCAAGCTTTTGCTTTTGGATGAGCTTCCCAGGAGTGGAGGAACTTTTCTTTGTAGAGAAAGAGGAGCTTTATTAACGCTGTGCTCTTTTCAAAGAGGCTTTCTGGGTGGCACCGGGCTGAGGATAAAGCTGCAGAGGCAGCAAAGGAGTCGCTAACTGTATGCAGGTGCAACATGCTTCCCCAGGGTGGGGTGTGGGAGGCGGGAGGGGAGATCCCCCCAGTCCCCATCTCCTTGGGTGCCAGGAACACAGGGGCCTTTGACACCCCATCTGCTGCCCCCACCCAGCCCGCTCCTCGTCCCGCGTGGTGCTGGAGGGAGCCGGGGCCCCGGGGTTGTGTCTGGCAGCCCCACGCCCGCAGCCGCACAATCCTGGGATAATTGCTTATATCTGTTTCTTCTCTTTTCCAGGCCTTGGAGAGTGTTCCGGGCATGGACTTTGCACGGTGCGATAACCTGCAAAGGCGGGCCTTCCATTTACATTTCAAACTCCAAGTCAGCTGTGTCAGAGTTTGAACCGGGGCTGCGGAGGATAATGGGTCAAATGCAATTAGCAGCCCAGAGAGCTGCATGTTGCAGTCTGATTTATTTTTTTGCCCATCAGATTCCAAGAATCCTAGTGCTTAAAAGCAACTAAACAATCGCTCTATTGTACTGAAATAAAGCTCAGTTAATTCAAAAATCAATTGCACCACCAGGTGGGGCACACTCTGGCCCCAAACAGATGGGGATGAAAACTCCCCCAAAATGCAGTCTTGTTAAATTAAAAACTCGATCCAGGAGTGGAACAAACAGGGAGCCATGAATGGAATGGAGTCAGGTCCACTCAGATTCTTTCTTCTCCCACTCCTTTTCCTTCCTTTAAAAAGGAAAAATCCACCACGCCACTTGCATCAGTGTTAGCATCGACGCAGAGAGGAGAGGCGGCCACGCACCCTTTACGGTGCAGAGTGTGACTTGAATTAGTTTGAAAAATAAAGGGCAACTCTGGGCGAATGTGAAAGATTTCGAAAATACATGTGCATCCCATGCAATCCTCTCATTTAATTAATAGTCTTATAAACTATATGGCTCACTTTAAGGCGGTCTCGAGGTATAACGAGTCCATTTAAATATCCACTTAATACTTAACAGGATGTGAGGGACACACTATAGCATACGGTCCCTTCTCAAGTTTCACTGTCTGAAATTTTTCAAAGCTGACCCAAGTCAACCCGAAAAATGTTTAACACCCTGGGCTTGAACACAAGAAACTCTGTGATGAACAGACATTCAATTACATTTTTTAAAAGTGAGAAGCATTTTTGTAAAATAGCGACTCTGGAAACTAATTGGCAGCCGCGAAACTTGTGAGCGAAGGCCAAATCTTGTGGGGAACTTTTACTACAGTAACACGACTCAAAGAGAATGTGAATAAAAGGCATCTTTGTTTCCCAGTCAAATTAGCTGATTAAGAAATAAAACATCTTAACGTGTTTTTAAATGTAGAATTAATTATTTATATGAAAAAAAAATTAAAGCCAGGCTGTGTGAATTCTGCTCTGTGTGTGAATGGAATGGGGCAGAAATAGCGATCCTTACGGATCCATGTCTCAGGTCATTAAGCAAAACTAACTATTAAGAGCTCCGGTTATTGGAAAAAAAATTGCATTCCGATCACATGTTATGCTTCCCATCTTGATTTTCAAAGTCCTGATTAGTTATGGTACACATGAAAAATGTGATTCGGAACAAGAAAACTGCTTTGTCTGAGCTGAGGACTGACAGTTTTGGGGAAGAGGGAAACACAGCCATACAAAGAGCAAAGCCAACCCCTGGGAGAACACAGGCCTTTTGCTCCTAAGGAACCCAGGAAAGAGTCACAGAAAAGAATTTGAACAGACTGCTCTTTATTTTGCTAACGGGTGAGTTTGGAACTCAGGAAAACAAGAAAAGCTAAGTTACTCCTCAGACTCGGAAGAGCAGTGGGCCGGTGACCTCTGACATCTCAGACCCCCTGTGCCAGCCCAAGCCCTTTGGCCCTGACCTCTTAACATTCCAGTGTCCCGAAGCCAGGCCCTGTCGGAGCCAAGGCTGTAAATTATCTTTGAGATGTGGATAAACATCCACCGGATCAGTGTTTTTCAAGGTGTGGTCCAGGGACCACCTGCATCAGGATTACTTGGAGAGCTTTGAAAAATGCAGATTCCTGGGCTCAGGGGGCACTGGGCTGGATAGGGATGGGGCCCTGGGTTCTGGAAGGATACTGAAGTTTGAGCGTTACCTGTACCAGGGTCTGCTTCCAGACCCCTGGAGTAGATTTACTAAACGTCTTTAATGGGTTCCCTTTAGTGAAAGGCATTGACTAAAATGTGGGAAGCCTGTCCACAAATCCTTCCTTAGGCAAAAAAAGTCCTCCAGTCATTTTCTTCATTTCTCATGGCACCTCTTCGCAGAGGGAGTATAGGAATGCTTTGTCCTTTAAAATAAGTTCAGTGAGTACTTGAAAAGTCATTTGGCAAGCGATGAGGGATGAGACAAAGGGAGAAGATTAATGACGAACAGAATCAGAGTCCTTGCTAAAATAAAAATGGATTCACACCCAACTTCTTATGAAGGGTAAGACATATGGCAGCTCATGTGGGAAGCGAGCGTGTTTAGTAGAAAGAGGTCCTGCTGCAGAGCTGTGTGATATAGGGTACAGCTTTCTCAGCCAAAAACAGAACATCACATGCTCTGGGAGATGTACCATCTCTCCGAGGTGATGGGAGGCTGACTTTCTAGAACTTGAGCAAACTCGGTGGGAATGGCTTTAATAAGTTCAACACGTTCCGCAGGGTCAAGATGATCGGGTTTGGGGGTTTCGATCTTGGCTTTGCTGTTATCTTCGGGTGTGGCCTGACAGCCCATCATTTTCTGTGACTGTTTATGGAAGCTCCTGAGGGCTTCAGGTTCCTCATTTGTGAGATGGAAGCCACGGCCCCCCATCGTTTCTAAGAACCGAGGGGAAGGAAAGTGCCGGCCTCTGGAAATCGTGTTTTTTGTGTTTTAGCCACCAACTACGAATGCACGTGTTACTCTTCTCCAGCTTCTCTGGGGCTTTGTAGAATTTCACCAGGAAAGTGCCAAGACACACCTGGAAGCTGTCTCTGCTTTGTCTTGTTTAGGGAAGCAGGGGGATCAGTTTTACTTCGTCGTGTTGGGCACCAACCGAACAGTAGCAAGTGCCCCAGAGACGTCAGGTCTCCATTCTAGGATCCGTTCAGAATGACAGATGCACAGCCACGCAGAGGGTATTTTCCAACGTGGCTCTTGTTCTGCTCACGGTAGCAGCGACAAGAGTTCACTGTTAGTCCATGGAAAATTGCTGCTTAATAAGAACTTTCCCAAACCCACGTCCCTTTGAGATAAAAATTTCCACCCCAAGTTTCATCGCCCTACTAGAATTTCCTTTGGAATGTTTGTGCTAAATTCCTTTCTCCCCGATTGAAGTATACAACGCAGAATGTAGCTTCAAGGCTGAAAAAAGTTGAGGCACTGAAACACATAGGTATGGGGGATGATTTGGGAGAGGCAGCGGGCAGGGGGCAGGCAGGGGGGAGCTGGGGAAATGGATTAAACTCCCCAATAATTAAGAAGTGATTTGCTTGGCACATTCAGCATTCGGACTGCTTGAATAAGCAGGGCAGTGTATAACTTCATTATATGCCAGGGGCAACACCAGCAACTCAGTGTTGCTGCAAGAAGCCTTTGTCTTCCTTCCTTCCTTCCTCTCTCCCTTTCTTTCTTTTTCTTTCTTCGCTTCTGCTGCTTCTCCTCCCTCCTCCTCCACCTCCTTCTTTGAGTATTTCCTGACTTGGTATGTACAGTTGTGAACTTAATTAACTCACTAGTGATTCTATCCCCGCAGGGAAAAATGGTAAATTTTGTAAGATGTAAATAGAGGGGAAAAAAATATAAAGTTCCTTTCCTTCCTGTTCACGGCAGTCTTGATTTCGTGTGATGCTTCGGGAAGACATGAAAGCCACATGAGGCTTTATAGAGCCCAGCCCTCAGACCCCACTAAGGCGCAATACCCAGGGGCTCCTCTAAATCACCCTTGCCTCTTATAGACCCTCCTAACTGCTTTTATGTGAAGAGAGCGCAGGGTTGATAGTAGCAAAAGTTAGCCCTTTAGATGATAGCATTACATCTTATGTGCCTTTTTAAAAATTATATTGCTCTCATTTGGAAGGAGCTTGAACAATTCCCTTTTGAATCAAGCCCTATAAATTTGATCAATATCATTATTTTCACGAGGCAAGTTTAAACCAATAAAGTTGTCTTGCTTCGTCCCTCTCCTCTCTCATCCACCCTCTTAAAAAAACTAAGGAGAGTCACAACTTTGGCGTGTAGCTTGAGCGTGAAGCTCTGGTATGGAAAAGTCTATGAAAAGATGACATTTATAGATGGGTACATATATATTTAATTTCTTGCGTGTCAGTGTGCATGTATATATATTTCTGCTTCTGTTCGTCGAGGATACGACATCATAACTAAGGACGCTTTATCCAATGAAGAGTTTTTTTCGGTTCTCTTTAATTGGTAATTTAATTACAGAGCTAATTAGGAACAGGGTGGGTGTTGGGATTACAATGATTGTCTTTAACTGGAAATTCTTACCACTTTCAAAGCAAGGGAGTTTTTAAATTATGGAACACTTAAATAATGGATTAATAAGTCAGTAACTACAACTGAATAAAGGTGGATCATTCACTCACAGGCCCTTCAATCGGCAAAACGGAGTAGTCTGATCTGTTCCACTAAGTAATTCTCACTCTGCAGTTCCAGCCTGCAGGGGGGGTGGGGGGGGTTGGGGTCCTCTGCTGCGGCTCTGGGGAATTTATGTGGTAAACTCCAGGGCTGGAATTCCTGGGCCAGAGCTTCAGCTTCAGGTGGAGCAGCTAAAAGCCGTTTGGGACGGAGTATGGTCCAATACTTAGAGCAAAGGGGAATTCTCTTCCTAGCCTCTGCCACTCCCTGATACGTGGAGAAAGCAGAGTCCCTGTCTGCCTCAGTTTCTGTACACCGCTGCCCACTGCAGCTGCCACCAATGCTGGGGGTGTCAGAGTGGCATTTGCAGGTGGTGGAAGAATGGCCTTGGCCACAGGGGTCTTTAGCACTTGCTGGGTGTCCCTTTGGGCCTCGGGTTCACCAGGCAGGGAGGGCTGCATCTGTGTGAGCAAGTCTATCCCTTGTCTCCCACCCATGAAACGAGAGCCCCCTGGGGCTAAGCTTGGTCTGGGAGCGGGGCGTGGAAACCAATCACTGAACTGGAACACAGCCTCCGTGTTCCGAGAAGACTTGCAACTCATCTGTTTAGGGGGAACGATCAGTTTTTCAGTCATTAAACACAGAGGAGTGAATGTCGGGGCGGGGGGGAGTGTTGTGTGTCACATGCTCACGAAAGACCAAAAACACCCAGTGAAAGTATGTTGTCCCTTTGAACACAAACTACAGAGAATTCCCTAGAGATGGGAGTTTCATAAGTGCCTGAAAAAAGTCTAGAGCAGAGTCCCATCCCCAGGGCCTCTTTCTCAGGAAGGCTCCCCCTGGAAAGGTGGGACCCCGGAAAGGCCAGCGGGTCTGTAATGGGAAATGTTCGGGGCCTTCCAGGCCCAAAGGATATGCTTGGAGAAGTATACATTCTCAGTTCTCCATGGTGACTGCAAGGGAAGGAGAGAGAGGGAAAGGGGTGGGGGAGAAAAAGAAGAGGTAACTGGGGTGAAATGAAGTCTACCCATAGCTCCTCAAGCCTAGTTTTAGCTGGAAGCCTTACTCTAGCACATTCTCCCTCAAACCCAGCACCGTAATTACTGTTCATGAACTGAACTGACTTGGCTTCGCCGGTTTCCTTCTGTTGCCCCTAGTGTGGCTGAGAAAGGCCTCAAGGGGCTGGGCTGGGGAGACGCACACACACACCAAGCTAAGGCTTCTGACTGGTTTGCAAACCAACTGTGACCCCTACTCCGTCTCTCAAAAAGAGCGGCTTGAAAATGAAGGCAGAAAGGAATAGTTAGCCTTCTCTCTCAACAGAGAGTTGCTTGCTGAAGGAGTCCTTTTAGAAACCCCAGGGCTTAAAACCAGTTTCTCCTCACTCACCAACAGAAAGAATTTTCTGGTTTTTTTACACTCTCACCTTAAATAACTCATTTTTTTCCCTCCTAAATAACTCCTTTTGTGCTGATGCTTCCACATCCTGAGAAGGATAGCTCCCTTTTATTTATTTGTTGGTTCTCTGCCTTGCTTCAAAAATGATTTGAGCTGAGATCCCTCATGTGATCCACCCCCAGGGAAAGGAGACTGTGACCACCCAAATGGGCTTTGGGCTCCAAAGAAATCAATGAAAAAATAAAGTTCTGCCCATAAATACTGTCTTTTCATCATAGAAGTCACAATTCCATCAGAACATCCTTATATTTATGTAATAAAGTCACAGAAGTCTGTTGAGGGCTTATGATGGGGAAGGGGCATATAATTTGAATTTGAATCCATTCCCTGCCCTCTGTGAGCTTCTAGTTAGATTGGGGAGATGGTGTGTGCACAAATACTACGTTACCTGGGTGAATGGCGGATTGGGAAAGAGAAAGCCCTCTTGCCGCTGGGCTAACCAGGAAGGGCTTCATGGAAGGGGAAGGTGGGGCTCCAGTTGGGGCTTTGGTTGGGAGGAATTTTACAGGCACAGTTAGGGGCAGAGCGGCCCAGGAAGGGGCTTACATTCACTGAATACTTTTTGCCAACAACTGTTGCCAGCACATTATATGCATCCAACTCATTTAAGTTTCACCAGGCCTCAATGAGGAGTTATTATTTTCCCCAAAGTGCAGATCATGACAAAATTAACCCTTATTAAGCATTTACTGTGCGTCAGGCCCTGTCCTAAAGACTTCACATGGATGAATTCTCTTTAATCGTCAAAGCAGCTCTTGGAAGAAGGTACTATTATTACTGTTATCATTCCCATTTTACAGATGAAGAAACCAAGGCACAGAGAAGCATGAAACTTTGTCAAGTTAATCCAGGAAGTCAGTGGCAGCGCTGAGATTAGAACCTAGACTCGTTGCTCCGGAACATTCCTTCGATTTTAATTCTGTTCTCCTGCCTCTCCCACGGCAAAAGCTGCAGAAGCCGGAAGGGCCAGTGACCACGTCTACAAACACAGTATTGACGTTCCTTTGGAATGTGTTTTCAAAACTCATGCGAATTGGAACATTCTTGATAATGGCCCACCTAAGAAAATGTGTGACTTTTATGTTTAATAAGTGGTGTTATGACAGAGGTGAAAAGATCATTTGTACCTCGTGCCATCTCATCTCTGCTGACTTTCAGAGCTGTGGAGGAGGGCGTGGGGCTCAGGAGGAGGGGGGAGGGTTTCGTGTGGGGGAGGTGTTCGAGCAGCACCTCCCTAGCAATGGCCCACGTCACTGCCTTTCCCCAGAGAACAAACCTCTTTCAGGCGAGGAGGGTGGGAGTGGATTATTTAAGGAAGTCATTTTGTTGAATTTAGTGATGCAGAAGGAGTGGAACTAGATATTCCGCTCCGTGTGTCTGGGCATGTCTTCTCCAGCATGGAGCTGGTGGTGTCTGAGGCCATTTGGGTGCAAGCACCCAGGCGGCGGGCCTAAGGAGACGTGCCAGGCTCCGGTAATGAGAAACTGTCACTCTGCCGCTCAGTTTCCAGTCGTGTGCGAATGACCTTGAGAGATGATTTGGTCTGAGAGTCACTTGAGCAATGAAGGATTCAAATAGCACCCCTAAAGGGGAATGAAGGAGTCAAATAGCACCCCCGAAGGGGAAGTGCACGACTCCCAGGATTAGGCCGGGCGCTCTGTCTGCAGGGACCTGCTCTGTTAGCGACGCTGCTCTGCGTTTACAGACGCCCTTTCCTTGCTTCCTGGGTGCCTGAGAAGGGGGGGCACGTGGGGAGTTTAAATTTGATGTGGTCTGAGCCTCTGGAGGGGACAGATGACCGGCCTCCTCCAGGTGGAGCAGAGAGGGCGACCAGGACAAGTGGGGAAAGAATCCAAATAGAGAGGTACAGGTTTCCTTTTCGGATTGGACATCACATACCGTGATGTTCAAATTCTGGAAATAAAACCCTCAAGACCGAATCCCCGAAGAGAAGATCTTAACCACTCGCGAGGGAAGGAATCGGGAGGGAAACAACAGGTCTGTAACAAGCACCTGCTCTGCCCCTGGGGACACGGAGAGGCTTGAGGTCTTAGTTTTTCTAGAACAGGTGGTCAGGGCAAGAGTGGGTAGGGACACGAGCCGACACGCGGTAACGTGGGGTGACCCTGGGGCATGCTCTGAGCGTGCTCTGGGGGCACGGAGGAGGGGCACCACACTCGCCTGGGCCAACTCTGTGCCAGAACTTTCCAGACGCCGTCCTGTATGATGCCTCAGAATGACCTCTCATCATGTGACGTAGGCATCATCCTGCGATTCTCAGCAGAGAAAATGAGGCTCCATGAGGTCAAGAAAGTCGCTGGAGGTGACCTGGTAATAATAGGGCGGTAGGAGAGAGATGGGGACACGCACTCGCTGGACTCCAGAGCTCATGCTGCTTGGAGTGTCCACATTCTGAGGGGCAGGGTGCCAGCTCATTTTTCTGTCTTCTCCCTTGGGTGGGGAAGAGGGAGGGAGGGGTGGGCTTGGGGCAGAGGGTGAGCAGAGCGGAATTCACCCTGCATCCTGGCAACGAGGAAGCTTTGCTCATCCCCCGAGCCCAGATCTCTCAGGGCAAGCAGAGTCCCGGAGAGGAAAGCTCCTGGCTGGTGTGTGCCGAGTTATGGCATTTATTGCCCCATCTGATGCTCCGCATGCATTTCCTGTGACTTGGGCTGAGGAAGAGACAGAGGATGTAAGGCACAGATTCCCAAGGTCAGGAGGTCTGTCCCTCCTGTCTCTGTTTAACCTCTTAAAAATACCCCTTGAAGGGGGTCTGTGGGCCTGAATGTATTAAGAAAAAGAAAGCGCTGGTCGGTTCAGCCACCTTCATGGACAAGGCATGACCAGTTTCGGCCCAGTGGTTTCCTGGGGAGGAGGCCTGGGTGGGACAAGCCGCTCGCTCGTCTGCACTTGGCCCTGCCCCCCGCCCCTTGAGACCTGTGACTGGGGTGGGGGGTGCAGGGCCACCGCTGGCAGGCACCTGGCCACCCGAGCAGGGGCGCTCTGGGGGTTAACTCCAAAATAGTTTCCCGCCCTTGGATAATTATTTTGTCGGAAATGAAACCTCTGGTGTTCCCTGGCCTCGTTTTGATACCTGCCATCCTTCCTTTCCCTCTTTGGAGTCCTATAGTAATGTCATTAAAGTCCCCAGAAAATGTCAGCCGAAACCAAGGTTTCTGTCGGTTATAACCTATGAAAAATGTATTGGATTTAATATGTTTGGTTTGGGAAATCAGTTTTTGTCCACTATAACCAATTGTCCATAATAACCATGTCTGTTGTAAGTGGTGTGCACTGTAATAACCCTCATATAAAGGGTAAAATGAAAGACAAACCATTTCAGATGGTAGCTGGAGCCGTATCAATATAGATCACTGGCTACGTATATCAAATGATTGATGGCCATTTTTAAGGCTTTTTCAATTCCATGCCGTGCCGTCTAACGGCAGTAAAGCACGCAGTGTTTGCCGATACCCTTCCTGATAAACCGTCTGCTTGCAAGTGAGAACAGCTTAAGGAATGAAAAGTCACCAGGAGCCATTTCTTTCAAACGATCCATTCCCAGGGTCCTGGTGGGAGGACGTCCTCGTAACAGGAGAGGGGGACACGCTGAAAGCAGGCAGGACGTGCCCCCCACTTGGGGAGCCGGAGGGGGGCCCGGCACAGCTTGCAGGCCCCAGCCAGCTAACCACCACCACCGGTCAGTGGACTTGGAGGGAGAGATGATTCTGGTGCCCATCTCATAATGATGGCAAATACTTGTTAATTCATAAAATCCTCAGAGAAACCCATGAGGTCTGTATTCCCATCAGTCCCATTTTTCCATTTGGGGAAGTAGAGGCCCACAGAGGCTTGGGAAGTCACGCAAGGTCACAATCCCCAAGCCAGGGATTGCACCAGAAACTCCGGCTCTAGAGTCTAGGCGTTGAGCTGCTAGGTTATGCGTCCCTGCAGGTCATGGAAGTGTGCTTGGTCTCACTTATAGGCGGAATCTCAAATAGTCCAACTCACAGGAGCAGAGAGTAGGGTGGTGGTTACCCGGGCTGGGGGAGGTGGAAATCGGAAGGTGATGCTCAGAGGGTATGCGAGACACGAACGTTCTGGAGACCCGCCGTACAGCACAGAGCCACAGCTACTAATACCATACTGCACGCTTGGGGATCGCTAAGAGGGGAGCGCTTACGTTGGGTGTTCTTGCTACGAGCGCACAAGGTAATAACAATAATGATAATAATAAAAGGGACTGCGAGGGAGCTTTGGGAGGTAATGGGTATGTCTGTGGCTTTGTTGGCGGTGATGGTTTCACAGGTGTGATCTTATCCTGAAACTCATCATGTTGTATACATTAAATATGTATAGCTTCTTACAGGCCAATAAAGTGTTTTTTGTTTCTTAAAGTCCATGGCTGTTTAACTGTGATTTCTGGCTGTTTCTTGCTGACGTCCACACCCACAAGCACCTGCTACTAGCCTTGGCTTGGTGAGGATGCCTTCATTTTTATTCCAAGCCTCGACTCATCACCATGATGCTAACCGACAATCTCGCCCTTTCCCTGGAACATGTGCCAAAATGTGACCATTCGGACCAGACTGGTTCTTCTCATGCACATTCACACACACAGGCACCTCTACCTCTCCTGCACAGCGCATTCACCTTTTATTTTAAACAATTATTTGCATGATTATTGTTTTTTTAAAGATTTATTTATTTATTTATTTATTTAGAGGCAGAGACACAGGCAGAGGGAGAAGCAGGCTCCATGCAGGAAGCCAGACGTGGGACTCGATCCCGGGTCTCCAGGATCACACCCCGGGCTGCCGGCGGCGCTAAACTGCCACACCACCGGGGCTGCCCTTGCATGATTATTTTTTATTATAATTCCTCAGAATAGACTATAAACTCATATATATATAAACTTCCTTCCTTTATATATATATATATATATATATATATATATATATATATATATACATATATAAACTTCCTATATTCCTCAGAATAGACTATAAACTCCTAGGGGCAGAGGTCATCTGTCTTATTCATTGCTGCCTGCCTCCCCTCACCCCCAGCCCCATGACAGCCCAACAATGAGGCTGGAACACAGTAGGGTCCAAGAATTGTTAAAGAATAAGTAAAACGAATGAAATTCTTCAATACTGAAAGGAAAGTAGGTATTTTATCTGTCCTTCCTGGCCTTTATCCAGGATGAGAAATGTGATAAATCCTTTTCAAAAGGATTACTTTCCTTAAAATGTCCATGTCACTGTTAAGGAAATGAAATTTCACAAAAGCCAGGACCCTTCAATATGAAACCAGTGCAACTTTCCAATTGCACTCAATTCCAGACACACTTGCACATGCATGTGCACACACACACACATACCACACCCCCAGCGTGCACCCCATTAAGCGCACCATGCCCACGCTGCTGTTCTCCCGTCCTCTGAGAGGCTTCCTTCCTCCCGGGGAGCATGCATCAAAGGAGTGAGCTCACTGTCGCCGTGGAACCCTCCTGATGCTCACTTGCTCTGGGAACACATGCAGATACTCACAGTTTAGCACACGGGCCCTGCCTTTTCAGCTGTCTTTTAATCTTTGGTAAATTGAACAAGCGTGGAGAACTTGCAGGTGACAACCAGCTCGGCTGAGACGCAGGGATGAAAACCATGTCAGTGGAGTCCCTAAAAGTCCTCCAATGTGCTTGAAGCATATAAAGAAAACCCTTGATCCCGGCTATCAAAGGGTGCAGAAAGATCAAGAAGAATTAAAACTGATGGTGTGCCAGAAACCACCTGCAACAGAAGGTCATTACTTCCCCTCGTTAAAACAGCCTCAGTTCTGGCGCCTGATCTGAAGCTTAATTGAAATGTTTCAAACAGTGGATTATAACGAAGATGAGACGTCCCCTGTCCATTTCATGACCTTTGCTAAGAAAGGCAGATTGGTAATAAGGTAAAAAAAAAAAAAAAAAAAAAAAAAAAAATTCTGAGCGATGCCTGAAGACCGCCGAGCCTCTTAATGATATGAGCCGGGACACCTTTCTTGGCCAAGAGGGGCTCTCCGGGCTGCTGCAGGGATAGGAGGGATCAGCACGAAGGCGAGGGGACCTGGATCCCAGCCACTCCCCCAGATCCCGCTTCTCCATCACCATGTGTGTGACCTTTCCTTCTCTAAACAGGAGTGGAGGGACATCAGATGCCACATTACCTCTGGGAAAATAATTGTCCGTTGTTCCAAACGTTACTCTTGTGGTGCAAAGGGGCCCATCGCCCTGTCAGGCTTCTTTTGCAATCTTTCTATCTGGCTTGTGTAATCACACATGACGCCCTTGATAGACGGAGATGAGCGAGGCCCTCCAGGTCCTCAGTGGATGGGACGGCACCAGGAGGGGACACTGGCAGGAGATAGCTCAACTCTGATGTTATCAATTGCTCTATATCCTGAAAAAAAATCACAATGCTGCCGCCACTTACACATTTCACATGATAATAAGTTGCAAGTCATGTTTGTCCAGAGATTTGAATGCCTGCTGGCTCTCTTCCCCTTTTTGGTATGATTATCTGCCCTGGCAATAAAGTCTATGTCTGAAGTCCTGTGATTATCTCAACCTCCAGCTGGCATGTTGTGAAAGTCACTGTTTTGGGGATATTGTTGCAGCAGCTGATATGAAAGCTTAGAAGTTCCTACGTCTTATGGTCATTTCTGCTTTGGACTCACCTGCTCTAACCTGATGTGTATTTTAAGCGTCTTACATGATTGCTCAGGTGCTTGTTTTGGGAGCCCTCCATGGGCTCCCTTTGCAAAGTCTGGTCTACAGCATCTAGATCTTGGGGACATTTGTTAGACATGCAGCGTCTCAGGCCCCACTCCAGACCCACTGATCAGATCTATAGTTAGGAAGATCCCCAGGTGATCAGCATGCACATTAAAGTTTGAGAAGGCCTTTAGGAGCAGGGAACTATCTTGGCTGGGTGGGTTTGAGGAATCATACTGAGCATTTCTGGGTGCAGAACACCTTTCTAAGATTGGATTCAGTTGACCCAGCGCTGAGCAGGCCCAGATGGATGCTTTGTTTCTCTTGCACTGTTCTAATGAGAAAGGGTTAATAAGTCCCTCAACAGCTAGAGTGATTTTGCAATCAAGGACCAACATAAAAAGACAGCAGGCCAGGCACCAAGGCCAGCCTGCCAGAGCTGTTGGATTAGAGGTCCTAAGACAGCCTGCGAGAAAGTACTAGTCGTTCCTTCTGACTTTATTAAACTTTTGTGTGGTGGCAAAGTTTGTTTGAACTTCACTAAATCCCCCAAATAAAAGACTAGCTTGGACCATCTGGTTCTCTAGGATGCAATAATTTAATTTAATTCAGGACAAGCAATTATCAATAATTGTTTTGGGATAGTAAAGAATGGAACTAGTCCCACCTGCCGTTCTCTCCGGAAAGTTTTTTTTTTTTTTTTTTTCCTAAATCGTTTGAGTGGAAAATTGAGCTAGGAAAATTGGTTTTATTTTTACATCTTGCTTTGGGTATCTCTGAGCCTATCTCATTTAATGCTAGTATAACTTTTTCTTCAAGAATCAATATTTGCTCCCCCTGAACAAATACACACACACACACACCCCTACCTTCCTTTTTCTTTTTGAATTTTGCTTTGAATATTATCTACATTTCCACTGTCTTTGTATTTGTTCTTTACTTATTTCTTTCTGAGTTTCAGCCCCAGGATATTGTGGGGTTCTCTTTGTCATCCTCAATCTGTCTCCCAAAGCATTTTCCCATTTTTCTTTCTCACTAGTCCTTTTAGCACAGATGTAACTGAAGAAACAAACAAACAAACAAACAAACAAACAAACTCTATTTATTGATATGTTCAAATGGACTCTTCTATTGAGATATGTCCTGATGTAATTTTAAATAATTCTGTACCTATACTCAAGAAACCCAATTTTGGGGTTACTTTCTCAGCATGTCCTTTTTTGAAGCTTCTATAGCTGTGAGTGAGAAGCTGTGACCGTCACTGGACTTTGGAGCTCTGTATCCAGAGTTCCCAGATGATCTCAGGAGCAAGTCCTGTAGTTCCGTAAAGTGCCTCATTTTTCTGACCTGAAAAGTGAAGCAATTGCCATCTCCTTGTCCTTAGGAATGGGAGAGGGCTAAGCGGGCAGCCAGGCCTGTGGGCTCACAGTGCCCTGAGCCCAACACTTGTCATTTTGAGTGCCATGTGCCCTCATGGTTTCTCTACTCCTGTCTCATTGCCTCATCCCCTTGTTGAACCAGGTGCATCAACATAAGGGATCCTTCATAACTCCCTGAACAAAGCAGACTGCTTTGTCCTCTTGTGTGTGTGTGTGTGTGTGTGTTCTTCCTTCTGTGGGATACACTTTCCCCTTGTCTGGACTAGTCATCCTTCAAGATTTCCTAGCAGGATCACCTTCTTTGAGCAGCCTTCTTGGTTTTCCCAGGTCATGTTCATTCACTACCCCTTCCCTTGAAACCCACTGTTCACAGTACATTCCTTTGTCAGTAAATCTACTACCCACATTGTGTATTTACCTTCATGGAAATTTGTTTCTTTTTCCAAATGCATTTCTCTGGCTTCCCAACAGAACATGAGAATTTTGGATGTGATTGATTCATGTCTTGTGTTTCCATGGTCTGGTTTATAAATGATTGTGGACTCAATAAACGCATGGCCTTCTAGACCAAACTTCATTTGATTGTTTTAAAGAGTGTTTGGATAGAGCTCTTTGGTTGCAAGCAACAGAAACAAACTTGAACTTGGTTCTGCAAAAAGGAAGAGAATATGTTGTAAGAGTTCTGGGATGTCTCATAGAACACAAGGGTGGGAATGCAGCCAGACTTGAAGACCAGAACGGAACTAGGGTCTTAAATCAAGAATCTCTTCATTTCTCATTTCTGCTGCTTATTTATCTGCTGCTCCTCCTCCTCCTTCTTGCTCTCTTTCTTCCCCCTCTCTCCATCCATTTCTTACCATAGGTTTCTGTTTCTCAGATCACATGAAGAGACATTATGTTATAGCGTCTCTATAGGTCCAGGCACCTATAGAGTCCAATAAATGTTCCCTTGGTTTCAACTCCAAATCCTCAATAGAGAATCTGGTTGGCTCAGCTGGGGTCAGACTTCTGGCAGAGCCAGGAGCCCAATGCAGGTCTCGATCCCAGGACTGGGGGATTATGACCTCAGCAAAAGGCAGACACTTAACCGACTAAGCCACCACATGCCTCTATTAAATACTATTTTTAAATGACTTTTTGACCACATACCACAATAGATTTTAATAAAACATGTGCCTGTAAAATTAATTTTCATAGGCTTTTGGGGCCCTTATAATTTTAATATGGTTCTTCATGTTGTTATGTAAGTCCTTGATAATTACCTCTTAATATTTTGCTGGAAAAATATGAAGCAATATGCTACTTAAGGCATATGTTGCCTAGTTGTTTATGTCAAGTGTAGTAACTGCAGGTATGTGATATTCCTGGAACTTTTTCTTCTTTCACATAAAGATCCATGCAAAGCCCTCAAACAAGTCAGGTTAGTGGGAGATATTGGTTATGATGGAAGAAAATATAAAGACTTTATTGACACACTGAATTTCAATGCTTGTTTCTGAAGGGTAAAAATATGTCTTTTTCAAAAAATTATATTTTGCTTTTCTTTCCAAATCTGTCATTCTATAGGCTCCCACCAAGTGTAATTGTCTAAAATGTGGCTGTCTTAATCTTTATTCTCTGGAGGTTGGGGGAATAAGGGTAAATTGCCAATTGCAGATAGGATATCACAAAGTCTTCTGACTCTGGGACATCGGATCGCATTGTGCTTAGAACTGGGTTGGACAGTCTCTCAACTAGCCACAATTACAGTTTCAACAAGAGAAGGGCTACAATTAAAAGAGAGATGGAGCCATCTATTGGGAGGTTTTCTTCTGGAATTTTGCCTCCTTGTAACCTGCCAGAGGAGTAAATGAGGATTTATATACCTTTGATGTCTGTGTTATTTTAGATTACTATCAATGGATGTCCATTGTTCTTTAGAAACTGAATTTTCTCACAAAGAAATATTAACTTACATATAGATTCCAAGTTATAAAATAATCATCATTTACAATCTGTCAGAACCAGGACTGGGAATAGACTTACTGTCTAGTCAGTAGACATTGTCAGCTATAATAGTAATAATATTAACATTAATAATAGCAACAACACATTTCTAAAAGTGCTTTATAATTTGGAGATGTCTTAATGATATAATGAATGTGAAATCACTCTGTTTGCAATTCTAAAATGTGAGGCTTTTAACATTACAGCCATTTTATTTATTTATTTATTTATTTATTTATTTATTTATTCATTCATTTATTTATTCATTTATTTATTTATTTTTACAGTTGACTTCATGCCCAGCTTGGAGCTCAGTGTGGGGCTTGAACTCACAACCCTGAGATCAAGACCTCAACTGAGATCAAGAGTCTGATACTCAATTGGCTGAGTCACCCAAGGTGCCCCCAACCAATCTTTTTAAGTCTGTTTAATCTTTATGTTCTTAGTATGTTACAGGTGGTGGTGACTGAATTTGGGAGGCAATGAAGATGTTGATCTCTTCTTTCAAAGAGTGGGTTAATTTTATTTGAGGAGGCAAGGTTAATACCGAGACAAATAGAAAAGAATAAGATAACACCAACTTGTGAGATATGACCCATATGTATGTGTTTATAAGAGAGGGGGATCAAAGAAATCTAGAACACAAATTCCATGAGGTCAGGAATTTTTTTACTCATCACTGTGTTCTACCACTTAAAACATGCCTGGAATATAACAGGTGTTCAATAAACATTTGATGACTATTAAATGAATGAGGAAAGATTTAAGCAAAACATAGAGAAATGGGTATTATTTGTATATATATGGAGAACAGAGGTAATAGAAAATAGGAATAGGTAATAGGAAAAAAAAAGCCATGTCTAGAAAATAGATAATGGACACTGTGGAAGGATGGATTGTTTTGCAGTGGCACCTGGGATGGTCACAGGCAAGAAAGAGTAGGTGTGGGAAGAACAGTCGGGAGCCTGTTAAAATAATCTCACACCTAAGCCACCATTATATCCTGTTGGTTTAGCCCATTATATGCTTTAAGGATGCACCAGAGGGGATCCCTGGCTGGCTCAGAGGTTTAGTGCCTGCCTTCAGCCCAGGGCGTGACCCTGGAGTTCCGCGATCGAGTCCCGCATCAGGCTCCCTGCATGGAGCCTGCTTCTCCCTCTGCCTGTGCCTCTGCCTCTCTCTCTTTCTCTCTCTCTCTGTGCCTCTCATGAATAAATAAATAAAATCTTAAAAAAAAAAAAAAGGATGCATCAGGTTCTCTCCAGATCTACTACCACTCCAGCTCTGTTCGTCTTCTCTTTCCTGGACACTGCAATAGCTTATTAACTAGTCCATTCACATCCACTCTTGCCCTGTCCCATCCACCTTTCAGACACTGCAGCCGGAACAATCTTTGCAAAATTAAATTCTAATCATGTCACCCTTCTGTTTCTTATTGCTATTAAGATAGAGACAAAAGCCTCATCTGACCTTGTTGGACTGGCTTTGGTCTATTTCTCTAGAAAAACTTTGAATCACTTTGCTCCTCCTTCTCATAGTCTTCCCTGCAATGGTCTTCTCCGAGTCTTTTGAATGGTCCATACTTCCTTCAACCCGGGGCCTTTGCATATGCTGTACATTCTGTGTCTTCTCACCAGCCTTCATCCTTTGGGGCTCACTCAATAGTCATTTCCTCAGGCAGGCATTCATGGACTTCTCTAATTTAGGCCAAATCTCGTTATATGTTTTCAAAATCCTAAATGCATCTTGTTTCCATGGTTTTAATCTAACATTTATTTCCATGATTATCTAATTCATATCTGCCTCCCTCACTGGACTATGAACTCCATGAAGGAAGGAATATATATATTTTTGCTCACCATTGTATACTCAGTATCTATCTCTATGCCTGGCATTTAATAAGGACTTGTTAAATGAGTAAAGAAACTATTGAATGATCCAGGGTCTGAACAGGAAAGGGAACCCTAGGACAGATACACACAGCTTCAGGAGGAAAAGCAGCACTGTGCATTGAGAAAAACATGGTTGTGGTGCCAGAAAACCAAAGTTTGCATCCTGGCTTTTCTACCAATTGGCATAAGTTATTTTGGACCATTCCCTTAGCTGTTTTAAATCTCTACTTCCTAGCTTTAGAATGGGAAACAATACCACCTGTCCCCAAAGGTAGTGAAGAATGAATGAAAAATGTACACAAAGGCGCTTTATTAAATAGAAAGGACCTCATGAAGAAAGCAGTTTTACAGCCCGAAATGACCATAGAGAGAATCTTGTCCTGACTCTGGCTGCAAGGATAAGGAAAAAGAGACCAAGAGAAGTTAAATGATGACTTTTCCAAAATCAGTTCTCTGCTTAGTAAAAATACTAATAATGGTAATGATTTTGATACTGACACTTTTTAGGCACATCCTATGCGCTAACCACTTCATCAGTATATTTCTTTCTCATCTAAACTTTGCAGCAACCTACCAAGCAGAGGTTATTTCTATTTTAAATTAAGGAAACTTGTCAAAGAGTCAGAGAAGCAGAGAGTTGGGATGAGAATCTAGTGGTCTTGGCTTCCCACATGCCAATGGATTGTTTATTTCTTTGCAGCGGGGAGAAGGAAGAAAGAGTCAGACGCATCTTCACGTTTTTGTGCTTGAGCTGGCCACTGTCAGAGTTAGATGAGGAACTCAAAGTAGAAGGAATGAGTTTTATTTTTGTGAAGCTAAGACTGTGATATTTTAATAGGACCACTTTTTGATGAAATTACTGAGATTTCCAGAGCAAGAAACAAAACCCTTGAGAGTTCTTTAACTGGCATTTCTAGTTCTTGTGAGGGTTTTATTTCCACTTATGGAAGAGAAGAAGTGTTTATTGTTGTGAAGTTCTTATAACAAGACATTTTAAAATGTGAAATTTATAATTTTATTGCCATTTTCAGTATAAAATGCAAATAAGTGTGGGTTGTGAGTTAAACAAAGAACAAGATGTTATTTCAGCCCCCACTTTTTATCACAATACTACGATTGTTGTTGCTAGCTTCCTCAAGGACGGGAAGGATTCTCCAATTTTTTCCTTCTTTCTTCCCTTTTTCTTTTCTTCTTCCCTTTTTCTTCCATCTCTTCTCCTATATCTTACCCAGGAAAGTTTTATTCACCAAAATATGTGCAAGGTCAGCACTAGAAGTAGCCAAGAGCATTTCACTCATACGTTATCTCTCATGGATATGGTGGCTGTTTGGCAGCAGGTGTTCTTGAGAAATAGTAGCCTGGGAGTTTGTTTATTCACCCAACAAGTATTTATTGAGTTCACTTACTTTTTTTCTTTGTTGAAGTATAATTGACATACAGTATCTTATTAGTTTCACATGTATATCAAAGGAGTTGGCATTTTTATTTATTTAGTTTTTAAAAGATTTATTTATTTTTAGAGAGAGAGTGTGCACGAGCAGGGGGAGGGGCAGAGGGAGAGGGGAAACAGACTCCCCATGGAGCAGGAAGCCCAAGACTGGACTGGATCGCAGAACTCTGAGATCACCACCTGAGCTGAAACCAAGAGTCGGACACATAACGGACCGCACCACCAGGCACCCCATGAGGCGGTATTTTTATATATTGCAAAATGATCCCCATGGTAACTCTAGTTATCATCTGTCATCATACAAAATTATTAAATATTATTGGCTATATTTCCTATGTTGTACATCTTCATGACTATTTATTTTATAATTAGAAGTTTGTAGCTCTCAATCCCCTTCCCCATTTCACTCGCCTCCTGAGTTCTCCCCTCTCTCATGACCAATGATTTGTTTCCTTATACTTATGAGTGTTTCTGTTTTGTTTTGTTTATTCACTTGTTTTTTAGATTCCACATATCAGTGAAATCAGACAATATTTATTTGTGTTTCTCTGTCTGACATATTTCACACAGCATAGTCCTTTCTAGGTTCATCCATGTTGTAGATGGCAAGAGCTCCTTCTTTTTATGGCTGAGTAGTATTCCATTATATATATGTGTGTGTATATATATATATATATACATACATATCTCCATATATAATGTATATCACATCTTTATTCATTCATCTGTTGATGGACACTCGGTGGCTTCCATATCTGATATTGTAAATAATGTTGCAGTGAACACAGTAGTACACGGTCTCCTCAAATTGGAATTTTTGTTTTCTTCAAATAAATACCCAGAAGTAGAATTGCTAGATTATATGGTAGTTCTATTTTTAATTTTTTGAGGAAACTCCATACTGTTTGCCACAGTGGCTGCACTAGCTTACATTCCCACCAACGGTGTACAAACGTTCCTTTTTCTTTACGTCCTTGCAAACACTTGTTGTTTCTTGAGTGGTTTTTCTTCTAATCAATCTATTCTTTTATTTTTGTGTGTGTGTTTTTAGCCATTCTGACAGGTGTGAAGAAATATGTCAATGACAGGTGTGAGGAAATATGTCATTGCAGTTTTGATTTGCATTTCCCTGATGATGAGTGCTGTTGAGCATCTTTTCATGTGCCTGTTGGCCAGCTGTATTTCTTTTTTGGAAAAATGTCTACTCAAGTCATCTGCCCATCTTTAAATCAGGGTTGTTTGCTTCTCTGATATTAAGTCATGTAAGTTCTTTATAAATATTGGGTATTTATCCTTTATCAGATGTATGATTTGCAAATAGCTTCTCCCATTTTGTAGGTTGTTTTTTTTTTGTTTTCTTGATGGTTTCCTTTACTATGCAAAAGCTTTTTAGTTTCAAGTAGTCCCATTTGTTTATTTTGGCTTTTGTAGCCCTTGTCTGAGGAGACTGGTGCCCCACAAATATTGCCAAGACCAATGCCAAAGAGCTTACTGCCTGTATTTTCTTCTAGGAGTTTTATGTTTTCAGGCCTTAAATTCAAATCTTTAATCCATTTTGAATTAATTTTTATATATGGTATGAGACACTGGCCCAGTTTGTTTGTTTGTTTCTTTTTCTTTCTTTCTTTTGTATGTGACTGTTCAGTTTTCCCAAAACCCTTTATTGAAGACAATACAATGTCTTTTTCCTATTGTAGATTCTTTCCTCCTTTGTCATAGATAATTGACCATATAAACATGGGTTTATTCCTGGACTCTCTATTCTGTTCCATTGATGCATGTGTCTATTTTTGTGCCAGTACCATCCTGTTTTGATGACTAAAGTTTGGTGTTATAGTTTGAAATCAGGGAGTGTGATACTGCCAGCTTTGTTCTTTTTTCTCAAGATTGCTTTGGTTATTCAGGGTCTTTTTGCCTCTGTACAAATTTTAAGCTTTTTTTCCTAGCTATGTCAAAAATGCTATTGATATTTTGATAGGAATTGCATGGAATCTATAGATTGCTTTAGGTAGTATGGACATTTTAATAATATTAATTCTTTCAATCAATAAGCATGGAATATCTTTTCATTTGTGTCATCTTCAGTTTCATTCATCAATGTCTTACAGTTTTTAGAGTTCAGATCTTTCGCCTCCTTTGTTAAATTTATTCCTAGGTGTTTTCTTTTTCTTGATGCAACTGCAAATGGGATTTTTTTCTTAATTCCTCTTTCTGATAGCTTGTTATTAGTGTATAGCAACACAACTGATTTCAGTATGTTAATTTTGTATCCTGTGACTTTACTGAATTCATTTACTGGTTGTAACTGAATTCTCAAAATGACTTTTATCAGGACTCCTATTATGACTTTACACTGGCAACTTTAATGATTTTCTCAGTCATGTGAGAAAACTGAGGTATGGTGAAATTAAGCAATTTCCCTAAGGTGGTTCAGCTAGCAAGTGGTAAAGGAGAGATTTGAACCCAGGCAACCTGACTCCTGAGCCCATGCTTGTAATAATGCTCCATGTTGCCCTGGGTACAAACCACATCCCTGAGCATTGAGACTATATTGGTTCTTTTTCAGAAAGAATCCAAGGAAAACAGGAGAGATTGGGAGGCCAAACCCTGTTGGAACAAAGCTACTACTTTTTGAAGTGACTGTCATTCTAAGCAGCTCTCCCTACCCAGGCTTTGAGATGGTCTGTCACGAGCCACCTGTACTTTTGACCTGGAAATGGGCATGTTCATTATTCGCCCCGTCCTTGATTGGAAAGAATAATGTGCAGAGGAGGGTATTGGGTGGCTTCCACCTGCCAGATTCCCTGGCTGTATTTATAGTCATGTTTGTGCATTAATATTTTATACTTAGCTAAATTGCACACATCGCATTTAAGGCCAGGTTTGCCTTGTTTAAAAACATCCAAATTGGGATTAAGTATTCAAACTGTAATCTCTTTAGTGGGCGTCTGTCCATTGGATTTATACGACATAAAGAGGGTTATTGAAATACTGTAACTTTAATATTTTTTATCCTCTATACTGAAATCACTCTTAAATGAATTTAGAAACTAGGAGAGGCATTGGACAGATACCAAAGAACAAAGCAGCTCTCATTATTTTTCAGGCCAGTTATAGCAGAGCCCGCATCTGTGTAAGCTTCCCTATCCAGTTTCTTCCTCATAAGCAGTAATATGCTATGCTCCTTGGTGCCGCATAGTAAATTCCCTTGGGGCTTCTAATTTCTCCCCTCTCCCTGGTTGTAATGGTGTTGTTCCAAGTTGATACAGTTTCCCTTACTCTTTACCCTTGAGCTGCTAGAGAATTTGGTTCATTCAAACCTGGAATATTTGTAGGAACGTGGCAAGGGGTGGAGTGGGCCGGGGGTTAGGACTGGTGACTTGAAATCTACACATTTGTATTAATTGAAGAGAGTGCAGCTCTAGTTAGTATTCCACAAATATTGAATATGAATAATCAGATAAGACACTTACTAGTATAAAGAAACCAATAAATTTTATTTTTGTGGTACATTAAAATAAAATTCAGATAAAAATTTAAAATCATAGCATATCCAGAATAACCATTTGATAGCTATATATAAATCTACTTTAGAGATGTGCAAGCACAAATTATGGAATGCCAGAGCAAGTTGATTTAGGCTGCTTTTTCTCTAATATAAATAATGCAGAGTGCCGCAAATATTCAAGTACACTTAACTGAACATAATTAAAATATTGGAATATATTTTAAAAATAAATAATTAAGTAGTTAGAAGTATCTGCAATACTAATTCAAAGTGATAGTCATATGGTGATTATATTATGCAGTTTACCCAGTACTTTTGCTTTAAAGTGCAATAATAAAATTTGCATTTAATAAAAATTATGATTCTGTAATATTTGAGGATATGGGCAGATTCTATTTCAAGTACAAAACACAACCCTTGTCTCTCTGATCCATCAACAGATGGACTGAGAACAGACATTTTCAGCTCAGCTGAGCAGCTTGCCTGCTGAGCCACCACTTACACCCATCAGCATGTTTCTAAATGCCATGTCAGGGGTTTTGTTTGCCTGTCCCCCCCTTCTGGAGTGTCAGCTCCTTGAGGGTAGCGACCTGTGTATCTTTGTACACCCAGTGCTGAGTGAAATGCTGGTGAGCAGTAGGTATTTAGCAAATATGGTTCAATTAAGGGATCAAAGAATGAATGTCTCTACCCTTGCCGCCTGTTCTCAACAAGGTAGTAGGCCAGCCATGGCTGTCTCAGGGACTGGCCTCTGTCCTCCCCTTGGTCTGGGATGCTCTTCTCTCAGATAGAAGCAGAGCTCACTCCCTCACCTCCTTCACTTCTTTGTTCAAATGTCACTTTCTCTGAGGCTTCCTCGGACTTCTCTGTTTTGAATAAACTTGCTGCCTACCCCACCTCAGTGCAGCTTCTAGCTCCGTTTTATCTCCGTAAGAAATAGTATATGATTTACTTATTTATTTTGTGCATGATCCTGTCACTTTCCCCCAAAATTGTAGAGCTCCACGGAGGTCAGGATTTTCTCTTTTGTTCACCCCTGTATCCCTAGCCCACAGATCAGTGTTTGACTCATAGTGGATGATAATAATAATTTGTTGCATGAATGAGTTGTGGTTGGAGCAAAGGATTGTCCTGAAGGTATAAGGCGAGTGGGTGTGATTATAGGGTATGTTTAGTGTTTCGGGTCCCACAGGATAGGATCAGACACATTTGTGTACCTTTCTGCCTCAACTGCTGTTGATGGTTCCTCAAGTGGAGATGGAAATGGGACATTTTCATTTCCTGAAAATGCTTGCATGATGTGCCATTGATTCTACAATCTTCTCTGGAGATCCGAGTCTGCTCTGAAGCCTTGCCCTGGATGGGTAACACTTTATTCATCAATTCAGGCCAGAATGGGTTCTTAGCCTTAGATTAGGGAGCTGTTCCTCTCCCAGCTGTTCATCATTGTCCTTGTCTGTGTCTCTCCCCACCTTCCAACAACTTTACAGCCCCGAGTTCTCAGCATAGCACTAACCCCATCCCACACCGGCTCGGTCCAGGAGCACCAAGGCCAGTCAAATATTCTGGGTCTGCTGTCCGTGTGACCTCATGCAGCATGGTAGATTAAAAATGGCGGCAAATTTCCTGTCATCCTCTTTTTTGAGAGGTGCTGCTGCATCTAGGCTAGTTTTATGACTGCCTTTGACCAAAGAAGATGGTGGACATGACACTGTGCCATTTCTGAGCCTAGCCTTTAAGAGAATTGGCAGCTTCTGCTTCCTCCTCTTTGAGGCCTTGTGCTTTCGCATAAGAAGTCTGGTTTTCCCCCTGGAGAGATCATGCAAAGAGAGACAGGCCCTAAAATTACAAGGCAAGAGGGAGGCCTGGTCTGCCAAGTGTTATAGCTGCCCCTGTCCTTGTGGCCCTTCCCAGAAAAGGCACCAGTCATGGAAGAGAGCATTTTTTTTTTTTTTTCTTTAGAACCCAAGCTCTCTTTATTTTTTTTTTTATTTTTATTTTTTTTAATTTTTTTTTTTAATTGGTGTTCAATTTACTAACATACAGAATAACACCCAGTGCCCGTCCTTCCACCCTATCTGCCGTGTGAGACTCAAGGGGGACCATCAGAAGAACTGTCTAGCTGAGCCCTAGTCAATCCACAGAATTGTGAAAAATAATAAATTATTGCTTTAAGCCACTAAACTTTGGGATAGTTTGTTACATTGTAATAGACAATTGAAGTAGGCAAGTTATAAAACCTCTTTAAGTCTTTATTTTCTTACCTAGAAAATGGAAACTGTAATCTCTGCTTGTGGGGCAGTTGGGAGGCTGTATGTAAAATACCTCAATGATGTCCGGAAGAGTAATTATTCAGTGAATGTCAGTATCCTTCCACTTCCCTTCCCTGGGCAGGTCCTTAAGTTCCAGACATCTCTCTCCAATTTCATTAGTGATCAAGCTTTCCTGCTCCTTGTCCAGCCCATTTCCTTTTGTAATTTATTTTGGAGAAGACAACCTGATAAACTCATCCCAGAGGCTATGGGGGGAAAGAACATGCCTTCTTGGAGCCCCTTGGCTTTCTTGTTTGTAAGCTCTTAGCCTTGGGAAAGCCCAACTCGAGATTCAGCCATGTTCAAACCAAGGGAAGCTTATATGTTCCTCCACCCAGTATCCATGTCAGCTTTACCATTAGGCATCTCAACTGCTCTTACTCTTTCCTTAGCTTTAAACCCTCCATAGACTGTTCAGTTTTGCCAAGTGGTGCAGAACTGCAAAGGAAGGCAAAGTCCATTTTGCAGGGATCCCTCAAGTATTCTACTGTGAAGCCAACAATTTCCCCCCAGGTGGAAGGGAGATAGGAATGACAGAGTCTTGGGTCAGAAAATGACCTACCAAGCCCTGGCTGCTTAGTTTATTATTAGTATATCAGTTTATTTTTAGGCAAATTTTGTCTATTTAGCAACTGCAGACTTTGTTTGAGGATACCAGTTCTGTTTTAGAGAATATGTGTACTACCTTTCCATTCCTACAACTATTTTTACTATAGAACTTTCATAATAATGATAAAGAAAACTTTCCCACACTCAAAAAAGAGAAAAAAGTTCCCTTGAAAAGTATCGAGATTTTTAAAAAGATTTTATCTATTTATTCATGAGAGACAGAGACAGAGACAGAGGGAGAAGCAAGCTCCCTGTGGGGAGCCTGATGTAGGACTCGATCCCAGGACCCCGGGATCATGCCCTGAACTGAAGGCAGACACTCAACCACTGAGCCACCCAAGTTTTCAAGTTAAGTTAACGTTATTCAAATTTGATATGATTGTGAATAGAATAGGTTATTTCCAACATTGATTCTTTCTTTTGTTGATGTGTGTGGTTTCATGATATAGGAAGATGAAATTCCCAAGAAGTACCACAAACTTAATGAATTTTTTTCAGTCAAAAAATGTAATGGGACAAATAGTGATGATGATCTCAGAAAGTAGGAATGGTGAAAGGGTAATAAAGAATGCAATTAAAAAGATTAAGTAAAACAATGAATTGTGAAAGGTCTGGGTAATGCACCAACTACATATTTGGTCAATGAATAATTATAAACTGGTTAGGTCTAAAGACATGTTTTCATTTTAGCGCATGATAAAGGGGTGTCATAGATACTTTGTCTAGAGTCACTTTAATTTACAGAAGAATGTCTTGGTTTTTGAAATCGTTGCTGAGATCAAGCTATTAGGCTGAGAAAGAGGGCTATTTTCTTGTTCCCTTCCAAACTTTGGTTAATTGAATTTGTAACGGTTTGCAGATACACAGGTGGTGGAGGTTGATGCCTTTCTCATCTACCTCATTGTCATCCAGTAAATACACGCTGTTGCCTTTTCTCTTCTTTGCCCTGAGCACTGTAAAAACTCTTTCCTTGCATCTGAGAGACATTGAGGGAGTGTGAGGGAGTAGGGGTACCCGGCTTTAAGTGTTGGACAAGTCTAATTTCTCCGAAATTATCTGATCATCTGTAATGTGGGGATAATAACCTTGTCCCTATCTACTACAATGTGATGATATTTGCACAACAAGAATGCAACACCCTTCAGTCTCACCATGAGAATCGTCCTGTGGCTGGTGATTGTCCTGGTCACTACATTAATACGGAAGGGTGCTGGACATAAGGTGGCTATGGAAAGGGGTCTAGGCCTTCTAAATGTGTTCATTCAGCCACACAGCCCACTGACAGCAAGCTGCCCAGGCAGTGATGAGTTTTCCTCATAGCTAAAGTGAATAATTCCAATTTGATGGATGGGCTAGTCTTGCCTAAATAGTATTTCAAAAGAGATACCTTCTTTTGGTGTCTGTGGATTGTGAAGGGCACACAGCCAAAGCTTTTAAACTAGCTAATTTAAATTCGAAAAGTAATACAAACACATGTAAAGAATAGTAAAAAGTGGAGTAATATAAAACAAGTCACTCTTAGGTCTTTAACTCTTATTATAGCTGCCATTATAACCCTAAACGGTGTACTTCTGTGGATTGATCACTATGGGTGCCATCTATGGACTCCTTGATATGGAACATGAAGTATTTAGGGCAATTGTAATATTACTAATTTCTTCTCATCCACTTCATTCTCAGATTTTGTTAGTTATACTTAATTATTACAAAAACTATCTTTGTAATTTTAATTAATATATATTCACCCCTCTGCTTCTTGATTTATTAAAATTAGACTTCTATTTATTTCCTGCTATGAAAAATTAGATTAGTTTACCTATACTCTCTTGAAGCTCTTATTTTTTCTCGCAATTTTGATTATGTCATTTTCACCTTGTTAAAATTTCTATTTGCATTTTGTTTTGTGATTATAATGTGTTCTGCACTTAGTTTGTAATTTGATTAAAAAAACTAAAAACCAACAAAAGTAGTCCAATGATTGTGCAAATATTATTCACTGTAAATCAAGAAGTCTGTGGTTGGACCTAAAGAGAAACAAACTAACCCTGGGTCACCAACCTGTTTCTCTCAAAAGAGAATTTTCTAAGTGTCTTAAGGTCAAATGGATTCTTTCACAGTGTCTCTTTAGCTATTCATGTCTTCTAGCTCAACTGCACTCCTATTATCTCTTGTAGCCTTCTATTTTGACTCTTTTTTGTTTGTTTTTACCATATCTTGAGTAATTGTTTTTCATTTAGACTTCATGGTGGCAAACTTTGTGGCCTCTGCATTTCTGCAAATATTTATTTTGTCCCCATTCTCTATTTGTAGTTTGCTTGACTATAGGACTCTAGGTTTAAAATAATTTTTCTGAGAACTTAAAGGCATTACTGCTCTTGAAGGCATTTACTTTTTAGTATCAAGTGTCATTGATGAGAAATCTCATGTCAACCCAAGCTTTAGTCTGTTGGGAGTCGCCCATTTTTTTCTCTGTGGAAATCTGAGATTTTTCTCTTTATCCTTGGATTTCTGACATTCCATTAGAATGTACCTTAAAATGAGTTTTTCTTTCCAGCTGCTCACCATTTAGTGGGTATTTTAAATCTAAGGACTCATGTCTTCTCTTCAGTTCAGAAAACATTTCTTGTATCATGTCTTTGGTTATTTCCTCCCTTCTATAGTCTCTGTCTTATGCTTCCAGAATTCCCATTAGCCGATTACTGATCTCTTAAATGTCTTCCCTTTCCTCATAGTTGCTATCTTGTATTTTTGTGCCATATTTTGAGAGATTTCCTGGAGTTTGCCAGATTTTCATTTGTCATCTATAACACATTCAATTAGGCAGATTGCCCACTTAGACATTATGTTTTTCTTTTTCAAGAATTCTTATTCTGTTCTCTGAGCACTTTGAGAAAAATAGCACCTTGTTTTTGGTTATGGGAGCCATTGTCTTCTTGGATGTTTTCTGAAACTGAATTTTTATACAAAATCATCTTCTATCTTCTGTATAATCACTGTTCCCTGTAGGGTAAGTTGCTCCCTCTCCTTTTCTAGCCCTTAATTTCCTTTAATATTTAATAATCCTTAGAATATGTCTGCATATATATTCTCTGTAGTCCAAGAGTCTTTTAAGACAATTTTTTAATTTGATTTTCATTTTAATGATAATCTTTTAAAATATCAATTGCTGGGCAGCCTGGATGGCTCAGCAGTTTAGTGCTGCCTTTGGCCTGGGGCCTGATCCTGGAGACCCAGGATCGAGTCCTGTGTCGGGCTCCCTGCATGGGGCCTGTTTCTCCCTCTGCCTGTGTCTCTGCCTCTCTCTCTCTCTCTCTCTCTCTGTCTCTCATGAATAAATAAATAATAATAAATTACCAATTACTGACTCTGGAATATCTTGTGTGGCAAGCAAGGTCAGAACTCACATTTACATTTGTGCTTATACCATGGCATCCATGTCTTGTGTTGCACAAATGACATCAGAGCTCTCTGCATGGATGATGATTTGCACAGACACACCAGTCTGTGCAGGATTGACTTCGTGCCTGGTTCCTGGGCTCTGGTTTGAGAAATATAGCTCCAGTGTATTTCACTCATGGATAGGATGACTATATAATTTATTATTCAAACTGAGAAATAACTAAGACATTTGGCACAGTTGGTGCCTGTCCCTAGCCACTGTGAGCAGTGGAGGGATGGCTGCCCAGCCACTGGATGATGAAGCCATGGAATTGGTGACACCCACAGATGTGGCTGGACCTGGCTTTGAGGGGCCCAAATGAGGATGTGACACTGCAGAACTTCTGGAACCTGGACTCTCTGAATCTCTCAGGACTGTGAGTAAGAGAAGCCAAGGACTCTCCCTCCAGCCATTTCCTGATTTCCTGATCATACCTGAATGAGAATAAAACTTACAGTTTAAAACAGCAGAAGCCTCCTGGATCACGCTTCGCTTTCAGCTGGGGTCTGCAGAAAATCCCAGAGTGGTCGTCATATACTCTTAGCTTCTTCCCCTTTCTGAGCATAAAAGGACAGCTGCTTATTAATGATTGTGTGGGGCTTATAACATAAGCTGGGACATTTGGGGCAACCCAGGATGACTGGTCATCCTACTCAAGGCAGAGCAGCTTTGTTTTTCAGTTTTCTCCCTGGCAGCTGTTACAGAAGTCCAGAATTGTCTCTGGCTCTGCTCTGCTTCTACCTCAGTGCCCAGCCCCAATAAAGGACCCTGCTCTAGATGGATCATTCCCCTTCTCTAGGGAATAATTCTCTAGGCTTCACCCAGAAGGCAAAAGCTATTAATTGTTAGCTGATCTGCAAGCATAGGGTGTGGGGAGTGCTTTGCCTCATTGGTTCAGCTGTTCCAAATGTAGTTCTTTTAATTAATTGCTCTTATGATTTCTCACTCCCCACCCGCCACCCCCCCCCCCCCAGCTCTGCATGTGTTGCCTCTGAACTTGGAACTTGTCCAGGACTTCCTTGCAGTTTTCTTCACTTTTCATTTCTCTGTCACCCTAGTCCCATGTGCTGACTTCTATGAATTCCTCTATTCCTCCGCTGATGCGGCATCCCGCTTTTCTTGAACAGGCTTGGTTTCATTAAGCCAGAAATGTTTCATTTTCAAAACATTTCTTTTCTATAATTTCCCTAGGATCTTTGGAGGAAAGGGAGGCAGATAAATTTGTGCTCAGGACACGATCATAAATCAGAGCTCCCTGTTCAAAACCTCTATGCTTTTGAATTGGAATCTGAATCTGGATGTATCTGCTCTCCTGAGTATAACACCATCTCAAAGTAAACCATAAAGTAATACTGAAAAATCCATTTAGAAGACTACTGCCTTTTCTACGCTGCCCTCTCCTTCCCTAAAACATTTCAGAACCCAATACTCTGTGAAGGAATCAATTCTCAGGAGAGAACTTTCTTCACTGAAACTCCATTCTAGTCCACTGTCTTCAGAGTTCACACCTATCCTGAATTTCAGAGGGAATAGTGAAGTAGTTTCAAATAGAGGACTGTGTCTTCTAATGTTCTTTGGACATGTGAGAAAAGCATCAGCAATTGAAAAAAAAAAAGTGAAGTATATGTTGAAAAACTGCGACAGTCTTGGGCTAAGTGCTGTAGGGAATGCAAACAAATATAAGATTCCTTTCCTCAATATACTCATTACCCAGCAAAGGAGGAAACATATGCAGAAAAAGTTAGGGGCGGGGCGCCTGGGTGGCTCAGTAGGTTGAGTGTCTGCCTTCAGCACAGGTCATGATCCTAGAGTCCTGGGATCGAGCTCCACCTTGTTGGTCTTCCTGCTCAGCAGGGACCCTGCTTCTCTCTTCTCCCCAGCTCACGCACTCTCTTGCTGTCTGTGTTGCTCTCTTTCTCTAAGATGAGTAAATAAAATCTTAAAAAAAAAAAAAGTTCGGGGCAACAGCGAGTGGGTCACCCATCAGTACCTCAGTGCTAAGGCTGAGGCCAGCCAGCCAAGGTCCCGATTTCATAGGCAGGGCTGTCTGTAGACCTGGGGGACTCATGGAGGGCAGCTCGAGCCTGTAAAACATACAGAAGCCTTCTTTTATTTGCGGATTCACTTTCCACCGTTTCAGTTACCTGAGGCCAACCACTGTGCACGAGTGGATAATCCTCCTTAGGTCAACAGTAGCCTAAGGCTGTTTCACATGCCTAGGTCATCAGTTTCACTTCATCTCATCATGTGGGCATTTAATTACCTCACACCATCACAAGAAGAGTGGGTACAATACATTAAGATACTTTGAGACCATATTCACATGATTTTTATACAGTATATTGTTATAATGGTTCTACTTTATTATTAGTTAAGGTTCTTAATCTCTCAGTGTGCCCCATTTATAAATTAACTTCATCATAGGTATGTATGTATTGGGAAAAAAAACATAGTACCTATCAGGCTTGGTTCTGGTGGTTTTGGGCATCTATTGGGAGTCTTGGAATGTATTCCCCCCCCACAGATAAGGGGGCTACTGTCCTATGACTTTTGAAGCAAGAATAGGAGTTAGACTGGTGGAGAAGAGTGGCTGAGAGGTTGCTGTGTGCAGTGGATGGTGGATGGGTAGGTGATGAAAGCACAGAATGCCCACGTTGTATCAGGGAAGGAAAAGGTCTGAAAGCAAAGGCGTGGGAACCTTGTGAAAGTTCTGGAATGTCAGCTAAGGTATTTGAATTTGCCCAGTCAGAAGATGTTGAGGAGAGGACATGATTAAGGTTGTGCTTGAGAAGGCTACAATATGCTTAAGATGTGCTTATGAATTACAGTTGTGAAGCATGGGGAGAGAAGAATGTGAAGACTAGACAGAAAGATAGCCAATATTTAATTTTATCAACTTTATTAATAAAAAAATGTTACCGTTTTAGGGGTGTCTGGCTGGCTCAGGTGGTGGAGCATATGACTTTTGGTCTCAAGGTTGTGAGTTTGAGCCCCATGTTGGGTAGAAAGATTACTTAAAAATAAAATCTTTTTTTAAAAAGTTGCCATTTTAGGTTATAATGTTAACAGAGGCTTTGGGAAGTAAAATAGATAATATCAGCAACTATTTGATAGCAAGCTTTATTTAGTGATAAATCAAAAACTGTAACAAATTTAGGAATTAAAATTTAAAGTTTATTTTCAAATTCCTTGTGAGCATTCCAAGACTAAGAATGTGACTTTCTTTTGTCATATCCAATAGAGATTCTAAAGGAACTTATTTTTCAAGGACATGTGTATGTGTGTGTTTGGCCAAAATTATTTAATGATGCACCATTGGGTATGATCACTACATTTGCTATATTCTGCTATCTAAACTATTAGAAAAAGACTCCAGGCTCTTGGCAGATGACAGAAAAATGGGTAAGACCCACATTTTCAAATAGATTATAAAAAGCATGTTTGTTTACCTTAATTATAGAACCTATAAAGAGATAAAATAACTCCAGCAATATAAATGAAGTTTTTTTTTGGGAAGCAATGAATCAATCAAGATGGTGAAAGTCAAGATCTCTTCAGATCTAGGTTTGTAAAGTTAGGTTTGTAAAAACTTCAAATGGGTTCTTTAGTTTCAGCTTCCTCTTTGTGAGACTTTTTTGGGTCAGTCACTGGTAGGAGTACATGAAGATAAAGATAAGGTTCTTGAAAAGTTTGCCATCTAGTAGGAATATATGACACTGAGTGGAATTATTCTTACACAATGTGCATATACTTAACAGGATGGTCAGGTAAAGCAAATCACTTCCTAACGCTCTTTACTCTCATCAGATGAGAAGTGAAGAAGTCTTCTTGTTGATTTTCCCGTAGCTTCTCCCCTGTTGTCCTCTTCCTTGATAAAATGCTGCTCTGGATGTTTTTTTGTACTGAATGAACTAAGGTGTAAGAGGGTAGGTGGCTGACCTTCAGTTCATATCCTGCCAGATCTAAGCTAAGCTTTGGGCCCTTCTTTGGACTCTTCATGAATTTGTTGAGCAGCCAAAATCAATCGTTCAAGAATCCATTTGCAGCCCATTGCATTGTCTGGGAAAGCATAGCAGCAGCCAATGGCCACCATCTACAAACCTAAGCTTTTTGAATATGGCACTGTGTTTCCTTATCCAGAACTCAAGGTATTTGGCACTCAGAATATTCATTCATTCATACAATTTATCAAATACTATTGAGTATCTCCTTGTGCCAGGTACCAGGGATGGCTAGTGGCTAAGGCACAGTAACATCCTAGGGTAGCTTTCCGTAGGTAGAGAAGGCAAACAGATGCTATGTTGTGAACATATATTGATTTTGTCTATCCAGCACCCCTCCCTTCCTTTTTTTCCTGACAACACTTCTCCTTCCCATGAGGAAGTTCTCTTTTTCAATTCCAAGTGTTCTGGGGAGAACACTTATCAGAACAGTTCTCCTCTACCCTACAGCACCATGCGAAGTTGGGGGGCAGGTGATATGTGCCTATGACCATAGTGATTATCCAGGAAATACACATGTACACCCAAGCCAGGCCAATGGCAGGAATTCCCTGGGGTTTAATATGTGGCTGCCAGTAGAAGGCAGCTCTGCATCCTCTGAGGTCATTAGAATGATGTAAACCCAGTACGCTCTGCAGTCAGGTTTTCCCTCACACCCACCCTCACCCCCCTACTTTCTGCTGCATGGAGGATGAGGCCCATACAGGGTGAAGCAGAGCTAGTAGATAGAGAAAAAGAGAAAGAGAATAAGGAGAGATCAAGAGAGAAAGTATACTTTGAGTCTTGCTCTGCGTGGCCATTGCAGTTACCCAAGATGATAAATTCCCTCTTTTCTCCCTAGTTTGAGTTGGTTTTCCATTACATATAACCAGAGTCTTAAGTAATACAACCTGATGGAGCATGACAACCTGATTGGAGTTAACACAGCTGTCAGGTGAACCAACACTCATCTGGTCTTGCAGGATGAGGGGTGACTTTCTAGAAGCCGAGACATCTGAGCTGAGACCATGTCCTGTCCTAGGAAAATCGCAGCTGGAGGGAGGGACAGTATGGGCTGTTAAAAGTTCCAGGCAAAAGGAACATCTCATTCGAGTACCTGGAAATAAGAGGAGAAATGGCTCATTTGGAGAATTACAAGGAGTCTGCTATGCCTGGGATAGAGTTCGCAGATGGCAAAAATGGCTAAATGGTGTTGGAGCCATCACTAAAACATGGATGGCCTAAGTCCTCATGGAGCAGAAGTAGATGAGAAAGATGGTCTCTGCCATCAAGGAGCCTGTAATTTCATCAGGGATGTTGGATGCAAATATCCACAAAATTAAATCAAAATGTTTGGCCACAGTAGGATGTACAAAATCAGTGACTGTAAAACAGACAGGAAGTGCATGAGACTCTGAGAAAGGTCTCTGGGAATTCTAGACAGTGGGAAGCCCCGGGACTGGGCCTTGAAGAAGAGGCAGGGTGTAAGTGGATGGACAAGGGCCCAGCGCAGGGGCCCAGAGAGGAGAAAGCTGAGTGGCTCAGGGAGTCGAGTGAGGGAATAGTGGAAGACGGGTAGAGTAGGCGAAGGCCAGGTGGTGAAGGGTTTGGATGTCTATCGACTTCAGACTTTATTCTGAAAGCAGTGGGAGCCACACATAGTTTTTGAGTGCAGGGAGGGGTGAGACAGCAAACAAGCCATGCGGTGGAATAATTTGGTGAGGACACGTGGAAAGACCTGGATCGATTGGAACCAGAAGGCCAGAGAATACTTCCTGGGCTAGGGCAGCGGCAGGGACAAAGGGTGGAAGGGAGACCCTTTATGGAGATGAAGTAGACTGGCTTGAACTCCTGGGTGTGGAGAAGGAAGGAGAAGGACGAGCAGGGCTGCCTGTCTGTCGGACCCAAAGAACTCTTGTCATCCCAAGGAGAGTGGACTCTCCTGTCCCAGCCCTTGCACCCAGAGCGCTGGGCCACACTGACTCTCCAGGGAAACACGCGGCTGCTGCCACTGTGGTGGTGGCAGCACCGCTGATGGAGAGGGACCGCGGTGGGCGACAGAAGCGATTATGCAGTGATGCCTAACAACTAACTCGCTCTGAGTTACACCTTCCGTGTCAATACGCAGAACTGGTTTGACTGAATTCAGCGAAAAGAACACCTGAGTTCAGGAAGACGACACATTTTCTGGTGTGTCAGCATGACACCAAGGACCCTGCCTAATTGCTTCTGCCTTTCTTTTCTTTTTCTTTTTTTTAAAAAAAAAACAAAAAACACCAAAACAGCTCTGTTGCCACACAGGCTAATCAGAACAGTCAACTGGTTGTCAGGCTAATAAGGCCAGTTTACTCCAGTTACCCCAGTCCAGGTGAGGGAGATCTCCGTAAGTTTCGCCCAGCGGTGTTGTTTAGCTCAAGTGTGTCCTGTGTCTATAAATGCTGGGAATGTATGAGTGCTGGGGATCCTGGGATGGATGGGGGCAGAGTGCTGAGACCAGGGGGGAAGAGCCTGGGCTCGGGGGGACAGGAATCAAATCCCAGCTCTGCCATTTGCTAGTTGTGAGACTTTAATCTTGCAGACCTCGGTTTTCTTATTGATAAAATGAGGATAATCGTACTTTGGATGACTGCAAGGATGAAAAGAGATATTTATGTGTAAAGCGCTTGGCATGAGGATTGGTATATAGTAAGTGTTCGATAACTGATGCCTATTTATTACACAACAAGATTTGTATGAGAAACTATAAAAGAACAGAAAGGAAACCATTAGGCCAACTTCAGGGCATCCAAGGAAGGCTGCCTGGAGAAGAGGACACTTGAGCCGAATGTTGGCAGTGGAAAAGGAGTGAAGAGGGGGCAGGGTTCCAGGTGGACACTCCAGCCCATGTAGGTAACACATGAATGACCAGCTCGGGGCAAGTTCACCCCATGGCTAGTAGGGCAACTCCAGCCCCAGGTCCTGCTGACAGTAAGTCCGCCTTTGACCCTGGATTCTAGAACCCACTGAGCACAGCCTGCCATCCCTGTTCTGTCTTACACCATCGGTGGCTTGTGCTTGGTAAAGGAGGCAGCTCTGTGCTGGGTCTCAGCCTTCCCCAAACCACAGACTAGCCCGTCCTGTCTTTCTTCCTCATTCTCACCAGACCCGGGGCACAGACTCCTGAGGACCACAGGGAGCATGTGAGAACTGTCCTAAGGAATGCACCCCCCTCCCCAGGTGCCTGACATGGTTTTAAAAACCGGAAATAGGGCAATTAGTAAAATGTCCTGGTGCTGGCAGGGCAAGGCTTCCTCTAGGCCCTGAGAGCACTCCCCCTCTTTCATGTACTGCTCTTGAGGCCTGGTGGAAGGCTTCTCCGGGACTGCCTTGTTGTGCCGAGTTCCAGATGGGGCAATTAAGTACGGACAGTCCGACTTATTTTAGTTGCCTTTGGAAATAGCATGGACAGTGCTCACTTGTGCTTTTCGGTTTTCCCCAGTGGAGCTGTACCCCTTTCACCCTGGGGGAGCCGCAGCCTTGGCGGTGGAGGGAGCCGCTCCGGGCCCTCTGGATGAAAGGCCCAGCGAACTTGAAGTCATTATCGTGATCAAGGACGCAGGGAAGCGTTCGGCGTGTAAATGCAGATGCTCTCTTGGTTTCTGTACTAGATACGTTCCCAGTGCCAATGCAGCAGTGTGCTGAATTCTTTTTAAAATCTGAAAGACCTGCAGGCTCTTCTCTCCTTTTCTTAAATCCATTTCCCTGTTGAGATGAAAAATGTAATACTTTTCAGCTTACTTTAGACTTTCTTCAAAAGTATTTCTGGAAAAGGATCCTTCATGTGGAGCATATGAAAACTGTCAGAGGATGGGAGCGAGCGGGGTATTGAAAACACACTAATGGACAGCCATTATGCCGTGGGGGGTCCCCCGGGGAGCAGAAAAATACAGACTGGGGAGATCGCGGGGAAGACAGAGCACAGACGCCAAGGATTAAGGGACCAACACAGGCCAGAGATACTAAAAAAAAAAAAACCCTGGATGCATAATGAGATGGGAAAAGAATACCGGCTAAGATGAATAAGACTGCCGAGGTCTGCCCGAGGAGAGTGCTGGAAAATAGAAGTTTTGGAGTTTGACAGACTGAGTTCCGATGGTGACTTTGCCGCTCGCTAGCTGTGACAGTGGGGCAAGCTCATGTTTATGGGACTCTGCTCTCTCGCCTATGAAATGGCCCTGGAAACGACATCCACAAGGATTGCCGTGCTGATTAAATGAGATACTGTATGTAGAGTGTCCACCTTATTCCCAGGTATACAGTGTTTAGTAAATGCGATCTTTTTTTTTTTTAAAGATTTTATTTATTTATTCATGAGAGACACAGAGAGAGGCAGAGACATAGCCTCCCTGTGGGGAGCCTGATGCAGGACTTGATCCCAGGACCCCGGGATCATGACCTGAGCCAAACTGGGCAGACGGTCAACCTCTGAGCCACCCAGGCATCCCAATAAATATGATCTTTTATTATTATGGCCATTATTATTGTTATTATCATGCCGGGAGGGCATAGCTAGCTTCTCAGACCACTTGGAGGAGGTGGGCAGCCCCACTTCCACTTGAGCGTAGATGTGCCTGCACTTTGTCAGAGGTGCGGGCACCCTTCTTTCCCCATGGCAGGGGGTCAAGCACATGTAGTCCCCACGCTGGGACTTCCTTGCACACCTCCCAGGTCCTCTGTGAAGTGTTGGCCATGGCGGGGAGCTTTTCATGGACTGCTCTTCTGTGCAAGGGGCTGTGTTCTCTTTGCAACAGGGGCTCCATGAAGGAGGTCCTGGGATTCATTTTCATCTCTTCTCCAGTTGCCTCACCCCTGTGCCAGAGCTGGGAAGCAACGAGCAGGAGGTTTGGGCCATGAGCAGCTCTGAATCATGGGAGAGAATATGAAGGAAAATGAGCAGCTTAAAAATACTCTGTAGGAAAGACGACACGGTAAGTGTCGTGGTTTCTTTTGAACTTTCCCAATTCGACCTCTAGAAAAGGTGTCATAAACCTCCGCAGGAGTGACTAGGAGCTGGGACAGAGGCAAGCTTGTTGCAGACGTCCCCGTAACTCCAGGAGCAAATCTCTTTCTCCCCCTCCTAAATAACTCCAGAACATTACATGGCATTAACAAGTTTCCCAGGACAGGAACTTCTAGTTTATTACTTGCTCACATTGTCATCAGAAATTAATTTTGTCCCTGAAAGACAAATTGGCTGGTAGCTTATGAAGTTAAATGGAAAGAACAAGTGCGCATCTGTTTCTTCTGCATTTTGTCTCCTTGGTGTCTTACATATAAATGAATCAGAGTGTTCAAACTTAAATTAAGATCTTTGGCTAGATAAACAGTTAAAACTGGTTCCCATAGCTACCTCTCACACATAGCTGTGATTGCATTATAATCCCCTAGTAATCAGCTCTAAATGAAAGAAAGATGATAAGGGTGCTCTTTCCAGTTTTCAGTACTGATTTTTATTAGCTCTCAATCAGTCCGGGACTGCTCTGCCTTTCATCACATTGTGGTAGTGTTTGTAGAATCATTAGAGTAATAAAGTGTAAATCTTACCGAGGTGCATTTTTCTTGAGGTGTTTAATATAAGGAAAACTCTGAAGATGACACTGGCTGGTACAAGGAAGATTTGTTTCTGAGACGAAAGTAAGAATGTAATGTATGCTATATTCATTTATTCCTTCCCCGAGTCGAAAACCTAATGAATTATCCAGCCTAGGTGAACCAACCACCACAAAAATCTCTTGGACTTAGGCGGCCAAGTATCACCATCATATAGATTTGCATGCATTTAGCCACTTCCTAATTTGCCTTGTTATCCTTCTCCAACACTCTTCCAGTGTAAAGCCCTCACATTACAAACGCATTACCCACAAAACCGCAAGCTTTGGTATCCCCGACGTGATTTCTTAAGCAAACCAGGGTAATCCAATAAAACATCATGTCTCACCAACATTGAAGCATTTATTGCGGAATAAATTTCAGCTTTAAAAAAGTGCGCTTTGCCCCCCTTTCTTCTCATATATCACAGACTGACCGGTCTTTTGAGCTTCATTTGGGTCAGAGACCACTAAGTGGGGTAGAGGGGCCAGCGGACACAACGGTTCTCTGATGCCCCCCTCTCTGCATTTGTTCTCGACTTTTCTAGGCCCATCCGAGAGATGGTAGCATGGAAAGGAACTTACACTGACTTTCTCCGAGTGTTGTAGGATTTTTCACAGATTTTGCAGGTGTGCTACACATTTGCAATTAACAGAATACTTAATCCTGGTGTGCCTTTTCTTTCCCATAGGCTTTATTATAGCGAGAATATGTTACAATGCATCATACTCTACGATACCTATAAAAATGCCTGCTTGTTTTAAATGTTGGATTTTATGCATTTTATGTTTATATTAGGCCGAAAGTGTCCCTATATTTTAGTGATAGACATTTACACTCATCCACGGGGTAAGAAACAATATAGTGTAGCGGTATGTAGTCTCTGGAAGAGTTTATAGAAATGTGGTGGTTTTATATTTAATTTTAAGTGACTGAGTTTTAAGGAAAGGTTTGCTTGTGATAATTATTACAGTTTCCATGCTCACCTGGTGATAATGTGCATCTTTGCAACCAGCAGAGTGTTTGTAAGATTCAGGTACCCAGAGTCAGGTGGAGGCATTGTGAAGATTTTCTTGACGCATCTTTTTGGCTTATATCATTACATGTAAAAATGTGTGTAGGATCTGACCTGCAGATGGAATTTTTGGAGAACAAGAAGGAGAAATCCCTTGACTAGGGTGGTTCTAGATGATAAAAGAAACCTTGTTTTCAGAGCTCTTTTTTACCCTTAGATAGTCCTGTGAGAGACCTCAGACTTTATTTACTATTTATGTTTAAAAATATAAAAGCCCGAATGCAAGCACTGGTTCTCTCTCTCTTTTTTTTTCTTTTTTAAAAGAAAGCAAATAAAATATTTTGCTGATGATGGCACTTTTTGTATGTGTTCGCATGTTGGTACTTAAATGCAATATGTCTGGGAGATGTTGCTATTTTACACTACGCGCACAAGAAAGAGTAAATTGTAGGTCCTGATTATCAACAGATAACAAGACATACTGTATATAAATAAATGCTCGGCATCAAAACCCATTATTGGATTAGCTATATAATCATGTCTCAGGCTGTAAGTCTGTGCTGACAAATGAACACTTTTCATTTGGCTCAAGGTCCTCATCAGCAACGGAACTAATTTTACATTCTCACCCATTAAGTGAATAAGATGTGGAAAAAGCTGTCTGCTTTTTGAAGTGTAAATTTGCTGCTACAGGCTGTGCAGACCAAAGCGCTTTTGAAGCAGGCAAATGAGATCATCTCTAGGGACATGTGAACCTCACAAAGTTTAGGTCATTTCTGTTGAAGGGACGGGGTGTGTGTATGCATGTTCACCAATGTTCGTATGATTTGGGTGGACACGTACGTTGGGCCAGGTGGGTGTTCTTGGGCGTAGATGATGAACGCTTTGTTTAAACCTGAGAAAACCGGGAACACAGTCTTCATCTTCTCCAGAAACTGAGGATCCATAGAATGTGTGTAGAGAGTGAGGTGGAACAATCAGGGGTTGGCATGTTAGACAGGATTCTTAGCCCTCTGCAGCCTTCAGGAAGGAGCAACAAAGCCTCTAAATCTCTAGTTCAATCCCCCCTGGTAGGCCTGAGCAACTCCACAGAAACACCAAGATAAAAGACATTGGTGGTGTTGGGGTTGCTGGGGGACAAGATGTGCTAGAAGAGGGGAGCTCCCTCCTTCAACCATATTGAGTGATTTTAAATATACTATATGCTGACGACTCCACAGTTGTATCTCTAGCCCGGATTTCTCCTTTGATTTTTACAGACAGCTGCCTACGTGGTCTATTTGGATGACTCATACATATCTCAATTTAATACATCCAAAATGAAGCCATGGGGCTCCACCCCAAAACATGTCTGTCCTCCGGCTCCTCCTCCTCTCCCAAATTGTATCCCTGTCTTCCTCTTGCTCTAGCTGGAAACTTAAGAGTCATCCTTTAAAAAAAAAAGAAAAAAGAGTCATCCTTGATCTACCCCTTTCCCTCACCAATGAAATACAATCTCTCAGCAGTCATGCTAGTTTTATCAACAAAATATATCTTAAATCTCCTTGGACATCTGGACCAGGCAAACATCACCTCTCACCTTGGCGACAATGACGCCAGCCCCCCATCTTGCTTCTCTACTTCTACCCTAACTCCATCGTCTCTCATTTATAATGAGCAGAGCAGAGTGTAAATCTTCCCAAATTCCTGTTAGGCATTGAAGTCTGTCCCTATCCCCATTCGTATGCTGCAGTTTTAATCCAGCACTTCAGGATGTGGCCTTATTTGGAAGTAGAGTGATTACAGACATAATTAGTTAAGATGAGGTCATTCATGTTGGAGTAGGGTGGATGCCTCTCCCGTACAACTGGAGCCCTTATAGAAGGAGTGCCGTGTGGAGAGAAAGAGATGCCCTGGGAGTGAGGATGATGTGAAGACACAGGGAGAGTGCCATCTATAAGGAATGCCAAAGGTGGCCAGCAAACTACCAGAAGCTGGCAGAGAGGTCTTGAACAGATTAGCCCTCACAGTTCTCAGCAGGAACCAGCCCCGTGGATATCTGATGTCAGACTTCCAGCCTCTGGAACTGTGAGACAACACGCTTTTGTTGTTCAAGCCACGCAGTCTGTGGTACTTTGTGATGGCAGCCGTAGCAGGCTAATGCGGTTGGCAATCATGTCCCTTCACTACTTTTAAGCCCCAGATGGCTTCTTGTTTTATTCAGATTCAAATTCAAATTCCACGTCAAGACCTCTAGAACTCTTCATGATCTGGCCCTGCCCACTACTCCAGTCTCATCTCCCGCCTAGTCTTCCCTCCTCATTTTCAGCCACCCCAGGTGCTTTTCTGTTCCTCAGTCATGCCAGACTCTTTCCCTTCCCATGGCCTTTGCACATGCTGTGCCCCCGTGCTTGGAGTGCTTGCCACCTCCTCCTCTCTCTTTGCACGGCTAGTACCTTCCAGATCTTAACTTACCTGTCACCCCGCCTGCCTCTGCTGCTATTCTCTGCCTTTGCCCCACTTTTTCTTTTATAATTACTTATTACCATATATATTGACTTTATATTTCTATGTACTTTCTTCTTTTGGTTTAGACTATAGGGTCCAGCAGATCATGTCAGCCTGGCTCCTCAGTGTATTTACTGCCAATGCCTAATCGAGTGCCTGATAAACACACTGGGTAGACAATAAATATTTGTTCAGTGAATGAGTGAATGAGAGATGCTTGGAGAAGCACCTCTCCCAAAGTCTGATAGCTGGTGAAATGTGTTTCACATAAGACTTTCTCCCTTTGTTACTGCTTGGAAAAGTATGATACTCTCATAGGGAGGAGCATCTGCTGGCTTGTACCTAAGTGAGAAATGTCTAGATCACTTTCTATCTTCAAGATTATGTCTAGGATTGGAGGACCTGATTGAGAATTGAGATGAAGGGAAACCACAGGCTAGGTCTCTGCCCATCAATTGCATTGTGAAGTTTGTAAATCCTCTTCCAGAAAGAACATTGCCTTGGCAGGCCAAAGAATATAATGCTGTATAGAAATACTCCATGAACTCAGCTTTTGCCAAGTTGAAAAATAGGAAGTTGTGTGGGTGAGTGTGGGAGAGATTGCTAGCTGTCCACCAAAATCTGTTCTCCTTTCTCCCTGGGCACATAACTAAATTACATTTCCCAGCCTCCCTTGCAATTAGGTGTGGTCATGTGACTGAGTTCTCTCCCATGGCATAGGAGCAGAAATGTAGGATGCTGTTTTCAGACTCACCCTGCTGAAAATCTCCCTTGCGGACTGTCCATGATCTTTCCTCTGTGGTTTGTGGGGCTGTCAATGCCCAGGGCAAGCCTAGAAGCCGTGGCTGAAAATGCAAAACCACTGTCAGCTCGAGTCTCCGGTGACCACGTGGAGAAGACCTTCCATAGAGACCAGAGTTGAATGGGCAATCCTAGCAAGCAGTTTGTATGAAGCCATTGCAATTTCAAAGTCTTTCTGTAATTGCAGATAAACCAACCCTAACAACGTCAGGGTACCTTCCTGAAGAAGTTGGTACTCAGGAGAGGGGTGAAGCCAGCAATAATGTTTGACCAAAGGAGGAGGGAAGTAAGTGAACTACTAGAACTGGCTCAAGTAGGAATCTCTTCTCTCTCATGAAGCCCAGAGCCACATGTAAAGGGATTTAGAAAGAAACAAGGTAACGACTGGTTCTTTTAGGATTGTGAAAGCTGAGTTCATGGAGTATTTTTCCATGAGAAGAGGATGGTTTTGAGTTGCCTACAGAGTTATCTTGCTAACTATTGCTGCATATCCCTGGACACTGCCACTCCTGATTAGTCCCCTTATGGGGACTAATGATGGTCTTTTCTGGCCATCACTCCTCTTGAGAACGTTGCGAAGACTTTGAGACCAACAACAGGAAGACAAAATTAAAACCAATAATAGGAACACAAAATACATGACATGAGCACTGAAGACCTGGAAGAGGAAGAAAAAGGCAAATAAATTTTGGTTGACATTCAGATTTAGAAGTTGGATTATCTTCTCAACGGTTGTATCTGTGAAGAGAGTGGGGATCCTGTTTTATTGAGCTCTTCCAGCACAGTACTTGGTAGATCTTATGTGTTCAGTGAATGTTTGAGAAATGAATAAATACATTGTCTCATTTGAACCTCCTAAAATCTTATGAGGAGATAAGGCTCTATTGCAGACAGTCTTGTTTGTCTATTAGGGTCAAAACCATTCCTGTTCCATTTTTCCTCCTTCCAGTACAAGAAAGAGTAGACTTTCCAGCCTCCATGTAGTTAAGTGGGGTCGCATGACTAGTTCTGGCCAAAAAAGAAAAAAAAGTGAGTAAAGTGACATGGTAGGAAAGTCCACTCCAGCTTTTCTCTGCTACTACAGCCAATCCCCAGGTCTTGTATTGGTGAAGTGGAGCCTCTGTCAGCCTGGCCCTGACTGACTTGCACTGAGCATGTAGTATGAGTGAGATAGAAGATTTTGTTGGGTTCAGCCATCATATATGTTATATTCCAGCATAACTGGGCCTATGTGAACACATTTACCCAGAATTAACTTTTCCCTCTTCATTTTGTGTGCAGAGAAGCTCAGATTCTGCTTCTGCTTTTCTTCTCTGGGTGGCCATCTGCTGTAGGTGAGGTGAAATGGGGATGGTCTAAGCTGATCATGGTTCATCTGGATCCCCTTAGACAGTGAGTGCTTTGGGGTAGGCATGCAAGCCAGGTCTGATCAATGTGATGTCTGGGGAATTCTCCTGGAGATTTTTTTGGGGAGAAATCATTTCTCAGGTATAGATCAAGAGATAAGAATGCTTCCTTTTCATGCCTGGGGGAATTATTTTGGGAGGACGTGAAGCTTGGAGCTGATATAACCATCTTGTGGCCATAAGGGGAGATGCCAACATACTGAAGATGGCCAGCTGGAAGGAAGAGGAATCTTTCTTAGGCTATCTTACTTGAGTATTGTGTTCCTTGTACCTCAGAGTACCCAGAGAGATTAGCTTCATTTTGTTGAAGAGGAAAATGAAGCTCAGAGAGTATAAGTGATTCACCCAAAGTCTCTTTTCTTATAAGTAGAAATCAGGTCTTTTTAACTCCGAGTCTTTTCTTTACACTGTTCAGGGGTCTGCAGATAGATTTTTCTCTCATCTGTCAGACTAACTAATTGGGGATGGCTGTTTGGAGAGTTCTGTTGAGAAGTTTTCAAGATCACATCCAGCAAGAAAAAGGGCTTGGGTTGATTAATAATTTCACGGGCAAAGGATAGGGAAGCAGAGTATTTTTTCTCCCATCCTCATCATGTTGTGTGTCTCCCTCCCATCCACAGGTAGTGTTACTTCTAGATGAACTGTGCTATAGGAAGAGTCATGTATTAGCTACCAACTGCTGAGTAACAAATTACCCCCCAATGTAGTGGCTTAACAAAGCCAAACATTTACTATACACAGTTTCTGTCGGATACGGAAATATGGGTGTGGATTTGCTGAGTGCTTCTCTCAAAATGTCTCATGTGGTTGCAATCAAGCTGTCCGTGGGACTGCAGTCTAATCTGGAGCCTCAGCTGAAGGGAGGGTCTGCTTCCGAGCTGGCTTACCTGGTTCTTGGTAGGATTCTCTTCCTCATGCACCATAGGATTGAGGGCCTCAGTTTTCACTGGCTGTTGCCTCAAGCTCTTGTCACCTGGGCCTCATCACAGGGCAGCTCACCCCATGGTGCCTGGCAAAGTGAGAGAGAGGGTATCCAAGAAAGAAGATTTTGTGTAATTCACCCTTGGAAGTGACACCTCATCATTTATGGGGAATCCTATTCATTAGAAGTGCATCAATAAGTCCAACCTACACTCAAGAGGAAGGGATTACACCGAGAAGTGAATATCAAGAGGCAGTCATTGTAGAGGCTGCCTACTACCACAAGTGGCAAATAATAGTCATGATAATAATAATAATAACACATGAAATTACTTTTTCTGTTATCATAACTGTAATTATTGTGGTTAACTACTTTGCCCCAAGTATTGTGGTTTTTCTTCTCAACATTCTAGTGTCTCTCTGGGAGTGCAAGCAATACCATGAACCACAAAATAATAATGCCTTTATGTCCCCTTTCCATGTCAAGGGTTTAAGCATATAATCATAATAATATTATTAATGCTATTTCAATAATCAGTATTTATAATAAATAAAAATAATAATAATGTTAGGAAAGAGTCTTACAGTGTGGTGAATGCCATTGGCATTGATATTTCTCTTCTTTCTCCTTCCCCCAAATCCTGGGCACATCACATGTGTGTCTGTTTTGAAATCAAATGTGACCAGTGCTCTCTCTGTCTGACTTTCTTATCTCTTCCCAGGAAGGATATGACCCAGGGCTGCCTTTAAATCTGGTCTGCCTCTGAGAATTTGCCTGTCGGTGGAGGGCCCGAGAAAAGAGAAGGGAAGCCATTCACTAGGGCAACGTCCTTTTTTTTTTTTTAGAGTTTGGTGCTTCCTTAGACACCAGACACACATTCCTGTGAAAGAGACTGCTCAGAGATTGGGGGAAAAGAAAAGAACAGAAGTAGAATGGGTTAATGTTAATCAGAGAAGTTGAATGGTCGTGGGGTTTTTACTAGTCTATCAGGATGGATAAGACGAGAGAAGGAAAACTGGACTTTTAATAAAGGACGGCAGATTAAATTAATCATGACAAGAAAATGAGCAAGAAATGCTTTGACATTGTTATTTAATAAGAAAAATGTGTAATTAACTGATAAAAATAGTTTTTGCAAGAAGCAGGCAGTTAAATAGTTTATGAAGCCAGCCAGGCCAAATCCTCAGCATCTCTGACTGTTAGCAATCAGAATGCTTTTTATATGGTGTCTTTCTTTGGAAACGCACAAACCATCTTGCCACAGACATTACCTCATTTGCTTCCCAGCCTAACGAGTGCTTTATGGCTGAGAGCTGGTGGAGGAAGCAAGTGAGGTGGGAGAGATGAAGAAACTGAGGCACGGGGGAGAGACCGGTTGCAGCATTTCCAGCAAGTTCCTGTGAGCAGTGCTTAGGTTTTCTCATTCCTAACCTCCTGCCCTTTCATTGGGTTTTGGGCATTAGCTAATGAATTTAAATGAAACAATTGCTGTCTCTTCCAAGAGCCGCACAGAGGAACCTGGGGTATGTATTATGGCTGATATGATACTAGTCTTCTGAATGGGAGGTGGGGGTGGGAAGAGATCCTGGCATTTGCCATCTGGTAAGCCTGTCTTTAATCCTCAGTAAAGTAATGGAATGGAGACGAAGAAAAAAATGCGTAAGAATCAAGAGCATAATGCCACCATGAGCAAGCAGCTGTCTGGATTTTTAAAGAGCAAATTCCATGAGACAAATTTAATTGCATTTTTTAATAGAATTAAAAAAAAAAACCCTCCACAACATTAGTGGGTGAAGGAAATGAAATGGATGCATCCGGAAATCTCACTTGAAAGATGAATTCAACCGAGCTGGTTCTGAGCTGTGTCTCATGGATCGAAACCTGGCTGGGAGGCCACGTGAGCAGCCGGTGGGCGGCTGTGGACTGCCTGGGAGATGGTGGCCAGTGGCAAGCTTCTGGCAGGCTCTGAGATGGGCTGATATCTACAGCATCATTATTAATGACTTGCAGGAGGTGACGAGCAGATCGTTAATTAAATGTGCACATGTGGCCAAGTGGGAAATTGGCGGCAAAAACACCAGAGAGGCAGGCGCATGATACCCAGGTACTTGGTTTTTTTTTTTTTCAGCCTCTGCGATTTGGCCTGTGAAAAGTGGCTTGACTGCTTCCCCTCCTCTCTGCCTGCTGCCTTGGGTTTGAACTTGAGTCTTGCATGATGCCATGGAGGAAGAGGCAGGGGAGGGACCTTTGAGCAGGTTCACAAATCCCCTTCCCAAACACCAGGGTCTGTACAAATTGCACCTCCAGCCCGACGCTCTGGAAAAGGAAGCCTACAGAAATGATTATTGATATTAGTAGAGTAATGAAGCAGCTGCAAAGCTGGTTCACAGTCGTCTCGCTCCATTTTGTGGCATGTTTACATCTGCAAAGGGGACAAGAAACAGGAGACACAGAGGTGGGGAGGCATCTCCTCTGAGGCACCTCCAGGAGAGCCCTTTGGCCCATCTCATACTTCCTAAGAGAAGCCCAAGGGGCGGGGATTGACTCCTGAATACATTCAGGCATTTGAAATTAGGTGACTCACCCCCAATCCTAGAGAAAACCGTGCTTATGAGTGAAGTTCAGGCAGTACATAGTTTTCACATTGAGTTCTCTCCTTAAGAGATCATTCTTAATAACTCCACTGGCTTGGCTGGTGGCTCGGTCACAACTGGGTCTTGGCACTGCCCCTATTGGAATTTATATTTATTTGAAAATGCCTCTGTTGCCAAGGTAGAAAGAATGGTTCCGGGAGAATGCAGGCTCCCTGGTCTGCAATATCAAGTACTGTGTGTTCTGAGATGGGAGATTATCTTTTGTGTTTTATTTAATTTGAGAACTATTAGCCAAACTCTTTGTAGACAGAGAAAGTTTTGTAGTGGTGACAGTGACGCTGATCAACCCAAGCCATTCTGAAGCTGTACTGGGGCTGGGGAGGCAGCCAGGCAAGTATTTAGGAAAAGGGATGAAAATGCCACCCCACCACTATGCCAATGGCAATAACGTGATCTCCGTGATCTCCAGTATTCACTGACTGCCGATGTGCATTAACTCATCTAATTCACATGCTAATACCATGAAGATTAGTGTTATTATTGTCCATATTTTTTAAAAAATGGATCCATGTTGGGGTGAAAGCTTCCAGGGAGTGTAGGGTAAACTCCAGAGAACAAAGTCTATAGAAGGCAGATCTGCTCTGAGTCTCAGACCCATTGCTCCAGCATAGAGATCGTTACCCAACCTTGATCCACGGCTACTTTGGCAGGGGATTTGATGCCCAGCATAATGGATCTGGAGTCCAAGGCCAAGACAGTGACATATCACCTTTTAATTATCTGTTTACTATTTTTCTAGAAGAGAGGCTGAAGTTTGCATGAGGGATGGGCAGAAATGAAGGACTTTTAATGACAATATCTGCCTTTTTTCTACTTACAAGCCATTCATCTTTGGCTCAAGACTTGCGTAATCCCCCCTAGGAAAGCAAAACCCCTCCTAGGAAAGCAAACTTTCTGAGTTGGTTGGGCCTGTCCTCTTGAGAAGGCACTTTAGTGGAAGCTTCCCCAAGGCCTTCTTCTGAAACCTCTGGGGGTTAACATTGCCTAAGGAGGGCTCTGAGTCTTTCTTATTCTTTGGACTCCATATCTATGCCATTCTGTTTTTTTTTTTTTTTAAGATCTTATTTATTTATTCATGAGAGGCACAGAGAGAGAGGCAGAGACACAGAGGGAGAAGCAGGCTCCCTGTAGGGAACCTGATGTGGGACTCGATCCCAGAACCCCATATCATGCCCTGAGCCAAAAGCAGATGCTCAACCGCTGAGCCACCCAGGTGCCCCTGCCATTCTTCTTCCTTCCCCTGCCCCTTTGTTTTTGCTCCCATCCCCACCTGCTCCTGATCTCCTTGAATTCTCTTCCTCCTGTCCACTCCCCTCCCATCTGGGAAGATAAAATGAAAGGGAGTTCACGTGTGCAGGGTGATTACCCTGTGGGGTACTGTGCTACCTATGTCTTACATTTTATCTCCTGGGCAGCCCGGGTGGCTCAGCGGTTTAGCACCTGCCTTCAGCCCAGGGCCTGATCCTGGAGACCCAGGATTGAGTCCCACATCAGTTTCCCTGCATGGAGCCTGCTTCTCCCTCTGCCTGTGTCTCTGCCTCTCTCTCCTCTTTGTGTATTCTCATGAATAAATAAATAAAATCTTAAAAAAAAAATATCTCCTGACAAGCCTCTGAGCTAAGTGGGATTGTCCCCCCACCCCTTTTTTTTTCAGATGAGGAAACGGAGGCTCAGAGGAGTACAGTAACTTTCTGAAGGTCACCCGGCAGGTAAATGCTGGAGCTGGGTATGCTCCTAGAACTGTCTAATTCAAAGAACCATTCTTTTGCCATTGGTGGCATGACTTAGCGGGAAAAGCACTTTACGGCCATAATCCTGTTTCAGTTAACTGCTTAGCAAGCCACAGGGTGTGCGTCTTCCACAGTAAGGGTCTGATCATTCCCACAAATCCTCTGTTGTCTTTACAAAGTCCAGAACTAAACAAAGAAACAGCAAAGAGCAAAATCCCCAAGTTTTGTTATCAATGTAAATCCAAAGCTCATGGGATCTTACAGTCAAGTCTCTGGTGAGCACAATGGGTAAGTCTACATCTTTGAGGGCTGAGTGTTATACTAACAAAGCAGGAGCTTAAGGACAAGAGTTTCCATCACAAACTTAAACATAGATAATGTTAAAATGGCAGTACCCTGGGTGGCTCAGTGGTTCAACAGTCTGCCTCTGGCTCAGGTCTTGATCCCAGGGTGCTGGGATCGAGTCCCGCATCAGGCTGTCCAGAAGGAGCCTGCCTCTCCCTTCTGCCTGTGTTTCTGCCTCTCTCTCTGTGTCCTTCATGAATAAATAAATGAAGAATCTTAAAAAAAAAAAAAAAAGAATGGCAGTACCCAGCATATAGTAGGTGTCCAATAAATTTTTCTTAAATAATTATTAAGATTCCTACTTTTGTATTTATTTTTTTTTGTTTTTCCTTTTCTCAATATTTTCTTTTTTTTAATTTATTTTTTATTGGTGTTCAATTTGCCAACATGTAGAATAACACCCAGTGCTCATCCCATCAGGTGCCCCCCTCCCTACTTTTGTATTTGTGGGGGGAGCATATCCAATGTTATAGTTGCTGCTGAATTTTGTGACTGTACATCTCAACGTGTGTGTGTATGCGCGTGTGTGTATGTCTGGGGGTGGTGGTGAGAGTGGGGGGGGGGTGGTCTAGCAGGTGTTTCCCCACACACCATGTGGGCGAATCACAGTGCCATTCTGTACCTCAATGTGCTCCTTTACAAAGCAAAAGTTGGGGTGAGAGGACCTCTCCGGCTCGCTCCTGCTCTAGGTATGACCATCGTGATTCTCACATTGAGACCTAGATATATGCTCATTAAATGTTCAATGTGGGATACTGGGAGCCTGAATGAGTATAATCATACAGTAGGGATTTTTATTTCAAACATTATTTATCCATGACTAATCAAAAATACAATGAAAGGATTTAAAAAATAAAAAGCAAACTGAGAAACTGCCAGACTATAAAATAAGCATTCTTTTCTTAACATCTGGGGGATTTACAGGTGTTAAAAATGCCCCTGAAAGGAGTCTTTTTATTTACTGGGGTGATGGAAATATATTGATAATTACATGGAGAAATCAGTTTATTTTTTATTTATTTTATTTTGTTTTATTTTATTTTATTTTTTATTTTATTATTTTATTTTTTATTTTTTTAATAAAACAATTAAAACGACTTAGTGTTTAAGTAAAGGGGAGTGTAATTTTTTAAATTTTATTTATCCTCATATTGATGTTACAAGCTATTAAAAGAGTTTAGTCAAGGCTGATTTTCAAATACAATCCATATTTATGTGGATAGTCAGAGAAGAGGGTGGGAAAGCCCAGTGCCTATGCACCCATGTGCACATACATCCTATGGGGGTTTCTTTCTTTAAAAATCATGAAAACAAAAAAATAAAAATAAAAATCATGAAAACACATGCTGACAAAGGGGCACAATGTGGGATTGAGAGAATATGGAGATCTACAGGGGCAATCCCTGCTTCCTATTAAGAGGCAGTTCTTGATTTAGTGGGAATATTCTACACTATTTCCTCTTGTTCTAAGTGCATAGCTGTAATGTACGAGCATCAATATGTGACGTTTGAATACATCTGTGGAGAGTTGAGCATGATAGTCAAGGGTGCGTGGGATAGCCCTCCTGTCTTCCCAGTGCCATGCCAGTGACATCACACTGGTAGCTGGCAGTCGGCGACGGTGGGAGTAGTGACACGATGGAAGTCAGCAAGTGCTCAAATCAGGCTTCCCGTGCCCCAATCTGGTTGTAATTTAACTATAATCAGTGGAATGTATTTATCAACACACCACTGATCATAGTTCAGGGAAACTTACAACAAAATTAATGGGATATTACATTCATTTATTGTTTGCAATGATAATTAAACATAAATGATTTATACACATTCACCGAGGTAACCAGCTGCCCTTTACTGAGCACCCCCATAAAAAGCACCTGTGCCTTTTATAGATGGTCTCTAGTCCTCATCAGAACCCCGTAAGGCAGGTGTCACTGTCCTTATCTGCCAGGTGAAGAAATTAAACCCAAACTGAGACTCCAAAGAAATTGCCTGTGGCAACATTGCTAGTTAATTGTTCAATCAGGATTTGAACCCAACACATTCCTCGCCTACAATCAGGGAGCTCAAGTGTTGCTGAAGTCAGCTCGTGAGGCTGCAGGGAGGGCGTGATGCTGAGGGAACCCAAAGTACCCTGAGCCTCTTGTAAGACTCCAGGGTCCCAAAATTCAGAGGCTGAGCTCTCAAGTGTCCCGTTTCTACAAGAGGGTCTACCCGTGGCTCAGGAGTGCTGGTAAGTCTCTGGTGTTCCGGGAGGCCCAGCTTCCCACCGACACTGGGAGTGAACCCTCAGGAGTCTCTACAGAGCTGAGAAGTAGTTCCAGGGCAGCCTACCTCCAGAGATTTTCCTGCTGCCCTTGCCTTGTCGTCTTCGTCACCAAAGCTTTCCCACAGACCTCCAACCACTGATTTTTCGTCTCCTTGAAAAACCTCTTCTCTCACTTTTCCCTCCTTATTTGGTATCTGTGCAGCCCAAATCTCATCCTACATGTTCAATCCCTGCCCACCTTTCCTCACTATTGACTAAATTCATCTCCGCTCTCAAAAGCATCTCAGTAGAACATGATCTCCTCCCATTTTCTGAACAACATCAGGGTTTCCCAGAGTAATGGGGTGGAGAAAATTTTATTCTAATGATTGGCAACAGAGCGTTTTTGAGGGGAGAAGTGTCTTTGGTTAAAGAGATGTCTTGTTGGGTGACTGGGGAGAGGTGTCTGGACTGGCTCCAGGGGAAGGGAAGCCACTCTGTGTGATAACTGGAGAACAATTTAGAGCCGGGTGAGTGGAAATTAGGAATTGGGTTAGTAAAAGCAGATGTGGGAGGAAGGAGAGACAGTGTAAACCTGCCTGGGACGTTTGGTTAAGTTTATAAACCTATGAAAGAGTTGGGTGGGAGAGTTTCACCTTTTGATTATGGAAAATGAAGAAGGCACTGGATCCATACCAGGGCTGATGTGTGGGAAGGAGGCGATCAGTTAGAAAGTTGCAGCCAAAGACCTTGATGAGGAGCCTCTGGAATGAGCAGAGCCTTGGAGCAAAGCTTTGGGTTTCCAAAGGCCAAAGAATGGGTGAGGTGGGTTCTGGGCAATCTTCTTCGTACCTGCAAAGATCGAAGGCATCTGGCTGGCATCTGGGTTACCTCAGATTCCGGTAGCTCACGGCTTCACCAGACTAACCCAGCCTGCTCTGATCTTGACCAACATCAACATTCTATTCTCCCATGTTGCCATTTTTCTCCTTTGGCCAGCTGGTAGTGTGGGGGGGACTGAGTCACTGGAGGCAAGGATATTGGGAAACATAGAGCACCAGGAAGCGGGAGAGAGGCAGAGACCAAGAAAGGAGGGCGACTGGTAAAGAAAAAAGAGGTTCCACTTCATAAACCTCCTTCCTGCCAAATGAAAGCACAGCAAATACATATCCCAAGCTAAAACTGGCACAGAAATAGAAACTTCATCCTCCCCACCCCCAACAAAATCTATCACAGTAAGAAAGCATCTCTTTCCAGATGGTGGTAAGGTGAGGTGGGAACAGACAAGGACAGCAAAGTCTTGGTGACCTGGTTGCGTGGGGTACAAATGGTAATTTAGGATGGAGCATCGGGCCCAGGCAACAGAAGGTGGCCATGGAGATATTTTATGCCTTCCTCAGTTTTTCTCATGTACATGCCAGTGAGAACTGATGTCTTAAATTCTGTCCCCAAGTGGGAAGCTGAAACCGGAAGGCCCATTAAAATGGGCCTTTCTGAATGCTATGCAGAGATGATAAAGGTGTGGGAATCTTGTCTATGCCACCATCACACACAAGAAAGAACTTGAGGATATTCCTTTTCAAGCCCTGGCTGATGGATTTTGAAGTGGATAGCGGGTTTTAAAAATCAATGTTATGAGTGCTTGGGATGGAGGCAAAGCACCTCAAATTCTTCAACCAGCCAGTTGCAAATAGAGGAACACAGCTCCATTTTTTATGATTTGGCTTAGTCGCTGAAAGTGATCTCCTAAACTCCAGAAAGTTGTTACCAACTGTCAGACTGCGGGTGCCATAGCCCCTAGTCAGAAAAATAACCCCAGATCGTAGGAAATTCCGACCTCTACCTAAAAGAAAAAGAAAGGCATTCAACTAAATGACTCAGACTTTGAAAACGCAACATCATTTCTCACTTTGCTTTCGTCTAGTAATAGACGTTTTAACAAAGGTCATTCTCAAGTGCACAACTGTATAAACGTGCCTTCTGAATGGGAAGATTGGAATTTAGGCAGCTGACCCCTGGGATGGTGTTTATGAGCAAATCCAAGAGAATGCTGTTCATCTGTTATGTTCTAGTTGCCACCACCCTGCCTGGCATCTCTCTTTGCCAGGTGGATACAACATGATCGAAGTCAGTGAAAATAGAGCCCATGCCTTTTTCCGTGTCTGGGAACCAGAAAGAAGAATATTCACAGTGACCAAGAATGAATTCCAGAGAAATTCAAAGAGATTTATTGGGGTGCCACTTGCTAGCTGTAAAATGGGAGTTGTGATAGTCTCTCTCTCATAGGGTTGTTGGGAGAATCAAAATGTGATCAGGCTTGTAAAACCTTAGCCCAGAGCCTGGCACAGGGTATACACACAGGAAATGGAACTAGAGTTTTTATTAATAAGTGATGGGAAGTTTCCATGATGTGGGAACTTTAAAAATGAATAGAACACAGTCCTTTAAGAATCGCAGAGGAGGGAGTAGAGGAAGACAGGTTAACGGATAATTATGACATATAGCACATGGTAAATACAATGTACAATAAATAATAGGAGTATATATCGGGTACTACTTCAGGAGAAGCTTCAGTGCTCCGAAATGGGGAATCATTAAGGGTGAAAGGACCATCTACTTGCATTAAGCCCGTGAATGGGAAAAACTAGGTCCTAGCAAGGCCAGGGCTGTCATTCTGCTGTCCTAATGATGGATGGGGATTTGTGAGCAATTGAATTGAACCTCTGCCATTACTATCGATTGTTGGGATAGACTTCTCGATCAGAGCCAGGGGGCCACAGTCTGGGTCGGTGGTCGCACTGACATAAGGTTTATGACCTTTCGTAGGCTTCTCATGTGCCTTGCCACACACCCATCTGCCGGGGACCTGGGATCCAGCGGGCAGTAAAGGACCTGGGGAAATGAGGATTGAATTAAATGACCTCAGATTTAAGCCAGCTGTGGCAGAGCTTCTTCCTTCTTTCGAGGAGGAATTTTTCTCCTTTCCAAAGCTTCGCAGCCGCAGCCGTTTGGTGAAGGCATAGAAGTGGAAATGAGCAGCATGGGGGTTTAAATAGAAGTCCCTCCTGCCTTGCTCTTTGACCCTGAGCAAGTTACTCACCCACTCTGAATCTCACTTCCCTTGTCCACCAAATAGGGAAAATGAAACTGACCTCATTAGAATTTGGGGGGTTTGGTTTTAATAACAGATTTATTGGGATATAATTTACGTGCCATAAAATTTGCCCTATTAAAGTTATTTCAGCAGTTTTTCATATACTTACAGTGTGCAACCGTCAGTACTACCTGATTTTAGAACATTTAGAATATTTCCATCACCTGCAAAAGAAACTCATACACCTTAGTAATCACTCTCCGTTTCTCCTTTCCCCCAACTCCTGGCAACTGCTAATCTAGTTTTTGTCTCTGGATTTGTCTATTCTAGACATTTCATATACATTTCATATACATACAATGTCTCATCTTTTATGACTGGCTTCTTTTACTTATATGATGTTTTCATGATTGATCCATGATGTAGCATGCATCAGTACTTCATTCCTTTCTCTTCCTGAATAATCTCCCATGGTGTGAATATACCATATTTTATCTATTCATCTGATATATATTGATGGGCATTTTGGTTATTTCCACTTTTTCAACTATTATGAATAATGCTACGAACATTGGTGCACAAAGGTGTGTATGGATATATGTCTTCATTTCTCTTGGGTCTATGCCTATGATGGAGTTGCTGAATCATCTACAAACTCTGTGCTTAACTTTTTGAGGATTTGCCTGTTTTCCAAAGTAGTTGCCCCATTTTATAATCCTGCCAGCGAAAAATGAGGCTTCCAATTTTTTTAGATCCTAATAACGTTTGTTACTGTGTCTTTCTGACCTTGGTCATCTTAGTAGGTGTGAAATGGTATCACATTGTGATCTTGATTTGCGTGTCCCTCATGACTAGTGTTGTTGAACATTTTTTCATGTACTTATTGGTCACCTGTATATTTTCTTTGGACAAATACTTATTAAACCGCTTTGCTGATTTTTTAAAAAGATTTTATTTATTTGAGAGAGAAAGAGAGAGTATGAGAGCAGGGTGAAGGGCAAAGGGAAAAGCAGACTCCCCGCTGAGCAAGGAGCCCAATGCAGGGCTTGATTCTGGGACCCCAAGATCGTGACCTGAGCTGATGGCATATGCTTAACCAATTGAGCCATCCAGGCACCCCTGCTTTGCTGATTTTTCATTGGTTTGATTGCTTTTTTATTGTTGAATTTTAAGACTTCTTTATATATTCTGGATACAAGTCCTTTTGCATGATACATGATTTATAATGTTTTTTTTTTTTTTTCCTATTCTGTGTGTTGTCTTTTCACTTTCTCAATGTGGCATTTGAAGCACAAAAGCTTTTAGTTTTGGTGAAGTCCAATTTATTTTTTTCTTTTGTAACTTGCACTTTTGGTGTCATATCTAAGAAACCACTACTTAACTCTAGGTCTTGAAGTTTTACTCCTATGTTTTCTTTCAAGAGTTTGGTAATTCAGCTCTTATGTTTAGAACACTGTGTTTAATCCATTTTGAATTTTTGTACATGGTGTGAGGTAGGGTTCCACTTTTATTCTTTTGTACATAGATAGATATCCAGTTGTCCTGACATCATTTGTCAAGAAGACAATTCTTCCTCTCTTTAACCGTCTTGACAGCCTTTATTAGGTTTTAAAGAATAAATAATTTATGTAATGTTCCTGGTGTATGACGTTTTAATACATGGTAGCTACTACTATTATAATTATTGTTGTCAGGCTCATGGGTAAATTTCTAGGCAAAATATGATAGGTTATAGTTCTTTAGTAATTTTATTACTAGAAATTCCAGCACATAGGAGAAAAGAGCAAGTAGGAGCAATAAGCTTGCCATCTTCTATGTAAGGTTTGCGAATCATTATCATAATTGTAATAATAACATTTATTTAGCAGCTACATTTGTTAGTACTTTCAATGCACCTGACATTTTATTTCAAGTAACTCAATAAGTTCTTACAAAAGACTATGAAATAGGAACTCTTTTAATCTCTTTTACTCAGATGAGGAAACTGGCAGGGGTCAAGGTACTTGTTTAAGGCTGCATAAAGCCTCACAAGTAGCAAGCCACAGAGTGGGTATTTCAGTTCCGACAGTCCCTGATTGTGATGAGACTGGGTCTCAAGAGACATGGGTGGGCTTGAGAATGAGAAAAACATGGAATGGCATGTGCATTGACTAACAGGGTGAGAAGGTGTTTAGGATCTCACTCTGTGAGTTCAAATCTCAGCATGGCTGCTTTCAAGCCTTATGACCTCAGCAGCTCAGATTCTTTAACATAAAATGGGGATAATTAGATTTCTTTTCTTATGGGCCTATTTTGAGGAATAAAGGGGTTAATATACGTAAAGTACTTAGAACAGTTCCTGGCACATGGGAAATGCTCAAAATTATCAGCTGTGATACTGATGGAGAGCTTTAAACCTGATCCCAAGTTTCTTTTCCAGAATTATTCCTACTGTCAGGGCTAGCTTCATGGATGAGCAACCTGTGCAGGTTTTCATGACTCTGCTCCAAAGGGCCTTGGATTTGGCTTAATGCTCTGTTTGTCCCCATCTTGAAATTTTAAATTATTTTTGAACATGGGGCATTTCCATTTTGCCCCTGCAGCCCACAAATTACATAGCCAATCCTGGGCAGGACATAGGCCTGGCTTTGGCTGGAAGCGTTCTTTTCCCCACCCAGAGATGTCCAACATGACCCATGCTCTTCCTGCATACACACACACACACACACACACACAGACACACACTTCAGAACCACCTTGGTTGCTACGAGCTCAAGTGGATCTCAGTGTGGAAGATAGTACCGTTCAGTTTAATTACCATGTCAGGAAGGCCAATGCACACCCACTTGACATTCCTGATTTATTACCTAAAAATGAATGCAATGCATAGTGGGCCCCAAATCCTGCCTCTATTATTGGACTGAAAACCTCCATTGACTTCAGCTGGCAGCCTGCACCACTAATTGAGGACAGAGTTAGGCCCCATGGGTTTTATATAGAACATTTTTCTTTATTTCTTGTTTTCATGGGTGTGTGTTGTGGGCTGGGGATTATTTTTATGCTTTTCCACTTCCTGATTAGTTTTAGGACTTGTTTATTTGGAGACTGCTTTAATAAATTTGCACAGCAGGGTGAGTTAGTAACAGGGTTGGTGTATTTAACCAGGAACCACCTTCTTTTCAGTTTAGTTTTTGGTGTTTAACTTCAGGGCAGAGTCATTGAGTCTTAGAACCAAATCTCTGCCAAAGATCACCTATCCCTGCTCTGGAGATGCCACGGTGGTTTAATCTGAAGGCGGGTTTAACCGGAAGGCAGGGCTCTGCTTCCATGCAAGACTCCACCACTGCACTGTCAAAGTGCTCTTGATTTAAATGGTATTTTTCTATCTGTCTCCTCCTCTAGGTTGTGGATACCAGATGGCAGGTCCTTGGTCATCAGTATAGTTTCAGCGTCTAGCATAGCTCCTATCACAACTTCATTTGAGAAACTTTCCCTGAGCATCTTCTCTGTGCCAGATAGAGTAGATATGACAAGATAAATGGGGTCCCCGCTTGAGAGGGCCTTCCATTCTGTGAGTGAAACACAAGTACCAGGGAGCAAAGGGTTGTAGTAATAATTACAGAGTAAGGCTGTTATTAGAAAATAAAATGGGGGTATGTGATGGGATGACAGGTTCTGTGCGTGGGGTGGGTGGTCAGGGAAGCACTCCCGGGAGAGCTGACTTCAGAATTGAGATTTGAAGGCAGGAAGGAACTGGCCCAGTGCAGATGATCACCGCAGGCTGAGGATGCTGCTGATGCAGAGGCCGGCGAAGCAGAAAGGAGTTTGGCGTGAGGGGCAGAGGGGCCGTGGGAGCAAAGTCAACCTGAGGACAATTGCAAGAGATGAACCTGGTCAGGTAGGCACGTCCCAGGCAATGCGGCCCCGGGAAGGGATCCGATTTACCCTAAGGGCAGCGGGAACCTCAGGGAGGGGCATTCCTTACCCTGTCAGAGAGCTTTCTGGCCGCTTTGTGGAAACGGAGGCGGGGGTAGTGTGGGCAAATTTGGAAACAGAAAAACCACTCAGGGGGCTTTTGTGTAAATTTGTTGAACTGACTGGATTATTTGCAGAAAGCCTTGGTGCCGTTCTTGCCAAGGCTGGCAGGGGAAAGCGGACGCGGGGGGACAGATGACACTTCTGTGACCTCTGACTGGGAGAGCCAACGGCGAGGTGACCTTCTCCCCGACTGAGGCCTCGCAGCCGCATTGCGGGGACCCGACGGCGGCCCCGGGTCACGTCCTGCGAGGCTGGAAGGACCCCAGCTCTGGGGAGTGCAGCGCCCGGGGGTGGGGGGCAGCGGGGGGCTGCGGTCAAGGGGGGGGGGAGCGGCCTAGCGGAGGAGGGGACCCGCGGGCGGAGGGCCTGGCGGGCCGCGGGGGGCGGCCAGGAGCTGGGGGCGCCGCGGTGCCACGGGCAGCGTGGGGTCGACCCTGCCAGGCCCCGCGCCCCGGCGGGTTTAAAGAGGCTATTGTAAAAGTCTCCGAGCCAGTTAATTACCAGTTTTTGTTATGTCAGGAACTCCTTGAGTGGAAGCAGAAAGAAACCATTCATGAGTATGTTCCAGTTCTGTAGTTTAATGGGACAAGTGCAAAAAAAAATTTTTTTTTTAAAAAAACTGATAAAATGATTTAGTTCATGGCAGGGTTGAAAGTCCTCAAAAAAAAAAAAAAAAAAAAAAAGCTGCAATTACATGCTGTGCTCGGCCTCCTCCTATAGAGGCCGCTGGAAGGGCTGCGGCCCTAACCCGACTAAGGACGCGCGGCTGTTAAATGCATGAGACTCGGGAGTCCGCGGCGTCCCCGCCCCGATGCCCCCGATGCCCCCGATGCTCCCGGGGGAGCCAAGCGGGGTCCTCCGGGCCGAGGCCAAAGGTGAACGGGCAAAGGGACGGGGCAGCAGCGCGTGCCCAGCCCGGCGTGGGTTCCAGGCCGCCCGGTGGTGCCCCGGCCCTGCTTGCTGGAGGCAAGTGGAAGGACGTCCACGCGCTCCCTGAAGGATGGGGGGCGGGGGGTGCAGGTCACAGGGCTCCACCGGAAGGGGACTCTTCCGAGAGCAAGGCCCTGAGCTCGCCCTGCCCCTCCGCCCCTGCACCCAGCCTGACCCTCTTTAGAGAGCGGTTCCTCCGGAAGAACCGAGGGCGGGCCCCAGCTCCTGCACAGCATCGGGCAGAGGGACCCCACGGAGAACAGCAAGAGCCAGAGATGTGGCACAGAGGGGACCCCGCACCCCGACCCTGGGGCCGGCGATCCGGGCCAGGTGGGGACAGGACTGCGGGGCCCCAGCAGGTGCGTCTGGCCCCTGCCCAGCGGCGCCGGGAGGTCCTGGGGCGCAGGGAAAAAGCCAGGGTTTAAAAGAGCAATTATAAAGAGAGTGACCAGCCCTAGGACCCCGCCCGCAGGGAAGGAGCAGGTGGGACCGTGTGGGGGTCAGAGGGGCTGGCCAGTGCCGTGCTTTACTCCCCCTTGCACTTTGACAATGGGTAGAGTGGCCAGGAGCAGGATGCTGGGTGTCTCAACCAATAGGCTGCCTCAGCGAGGCACACACGGGCCCGGTCAGTGCTCACTACAGCTCCAGCTCTCACACCAAGGTGACACAGGCACAAGGCACTCTGGAACACTCTATGCCTGGCACCACTTCTGCTCCAGATGGCTTACTAGGGCACCGCTGGCTTGGAGCCCTCTGGGGCTCTGTTTTATCCCTGCTGCTGCTGTGCTGCCTGGGTACCCCCCCTGTACCCAGCAGACACAGCAGCTTGCATTCATTTCAGCCTCCACTATCCTGCCAGGGTGCCCTCTGTGTGGAGAACCCCAGGAACCCCTGGCACATGCCTACTTCAGCTCTAGCCATCACACCAGGGCAGCCTTAGCACAGAGTGCCCCGTTGGGACCCCCCAGCCCATGCCAGCCACAGCGCCAGCCAGCCAGAGTCACCAGGCACACACAGTCTACACAGGGGACAACCATACACAAGACCATTCCTTCAGGTTTAGAAGAAGTAGCTGTTCTGCCTAATTCACAGAAACAAGCACAGAGAGTGAAGCAGAATGGGGAAATAGAGGAATGTGCTCCAAATGAAAGAACAAGACAAAAACCACAAAGAACTAAATGAAACAGAGATAAGCAATACCCTTGATAAAGAGTTTAATGATTGTAAAGATGCCCACTGGGCTGGAGACAAGAGTAGAAGAACTCCGTGAGAACTTCAACAGAGAAAATATGAAAAGGAACCAGAGTTGCAGACAATAACCAAAATGAAAACTACTAGGGGAGATCAACAGTAGGATGCAGAAGGATGGATCAGCAATCTGGAAGACAGGCTATGGAAAGCAGTCGAGCTGAACAGCAAAAAGGAAAAGAAGAATTCTATTATTATTATTTTTAAAAGGTTTTTTGAATTCATTTATTCATGAGAGAGGCAGAGACCTAGGCAGAGGGAGAAGCAGGCTCTCTGCAGGGAACCAATATGGGACTCGGTCCCAGGAATCCGGGATCATACCCTGAGCCAAAGGCAGATGGCTCAACCATTGAGCCATCCAGGTGTCCCGGAAAAAAAAAAAAAAAAAAGGATTTTATTTATTTATTTTTTATTTAAAAAAAAAGGGATTTTAAAAATGAGAATAGGTTAAGAGATCTTTTGGACAACATCAAGCAAACAAATACTCTCATTATAAGGATCCCAAAGGAGAAAAGAGAAAGGGACAAAAACCTTATTTGAAGAAATAATAGCTGAAAAACTTGCTAACCTGGGGCAGGAAACAGACATCCAAGTTCAAGAAGCACAGAGAGTTCAAAACAAGATGAACCCAAGGGTGTCCACACCATGACACAGAATAGCTATAGTATTAAAATTAGAGAGGAAAAAAAAAAAACAGGAAAAAAAAACCCCACACAAGTGTGGTTGTACAAACTGAACACATTTGAGAAAAACAGAGGCTAAGTGTTTAAGACCTTCTGGATTAGAAGACGTTCCCATCTTGGGTTTTAGTTCTTTTTCACCTGCATTGGCTTATTCAAGTCTCTATTTGGGATGCATCACTACTCCAGTGTGGATATCTGGAGTAGTAGTTGAACAGAGCATGGCACGCATGGAGTTTGCCTCCAGGTTTTACACACTACTACCCCGGAGTCAAATAGACCTATATTCTAGTCCTGGTTCTGACACTTACAGGTATGTGAAATTGGGTCATTTACGTTACCTTCTCATCTGCCAGAGATAATTCAGAGCTCATCAAGGATATCTGTCATCAATTGAATTTCTTAGGGTTGCTTGCAAATATAAATATATATGTATATATATTTATATTTGATGAAGGGCTGAATTCTTCAAGTCATCTGCGCCCACCTGGGATTGTCAGTGGGCTGTCTAGTGTGTTGGGTCATGGTTATCCCTGCATCTCCTACTTCAGGTCCTCTTCACTACCACTTCCTCAAATGGACAGTTGTCCACTCCAAAATATAATAATGGTTTCACTGTGTCCGAAATAGGCAGGTCCTCATCTAAATCAGGGTTATGTAACAGCATCGGAATGAAGGCAAGCGCCCGCCTGCAGGCATAGAACAAGGTGATAGATGAATGAAGTGAGGGATGGGCTTGTGAGGCTTTGTCAGTTGTCTTGACAACAGAATTTTACAGTTGTACTCATGCTGATCTGCATGATTTAAAGCAGTGAAGTCATTTTGTATTTTCTCTTTTCATTTTGTATTTCCAGGGAAGGGCCTGTCAGTAGGCCCAGCTTATAGCCATGGGGGAGTAACTAGCAGACACAGTCTAACAACTGGCTTGATTTGCTCCTGAGCTTCTTCAAAGAGATTGGGGTCCACGCTTGCTGCCTTGATTTTTTACCACTTCCTCACTCCACCAGCTGCTACTAAATTCACTGAGGAGGTGTTACTGCCAAGTGTGATGGACAAATGTCTGGTCCTTACTTATTTGACCTTTCTAAGGAATCTGACTCTGCTGGCAAACTTTCTCTCCTCCAGACTGTTTGTCTGTTGGCTTCCAGGACACCACTCTTTCCTGCTTGCTCTCCCTCTCTCCAGTGTCACTCCCCCTGGGACTCTGGGCTCAGCCCTGTTCTCTCTTCATTTGAATTCTCTCTGGGATTCTCACCTTCAACATGGCTTCAAACACCCATGACCCATGAATCTTTGCCTCTAGCACTGGTAGCCCAGACATGATATCTCCAACTATTCTACCCCTCTTCAGCTACTCACTCTTGTGCCATTGCCAAAATAACAGCTCTTCTATAATCTCAAAGTAATGTCCTTGCTCTTGGCGCCCATGTCCTCTCTGACCAGCTCCTTCTCTGTAGTAGCCCAGCATGAACAATCCCTTGGCCACCAGGACCATACTCTATTGATTGTTCCACATTTTCGCTGGCCCTCACCCCTTTGATGTCCTCATTCTTCTTCTTACTGGGCTTAAATTCCATGCTCAATTATCATAATTACATCCTGCCATATACTGTTGACCCCCTTGCCCCTTCCTCATTTCCTCAAACTCATTTGGCGAAACCACAATCTTGGTTAAAACCAAGTCTCTTCCTCCTCCATCCGTGCAGCTGAATATGACTGGAGAAAAACACACAGCTACAGACAGGTCTCACTTTCAATTCATGACCATGAACCTCTAGTTGGCCCTTAATGCTGGTCCTTTCATTGTGTCGGTTAACTAATTTCCTCCCCCAACAATCACTCCCAGCTAATGACTTTGCTTCTTACTTCACTGAGAAAATTGAAACCATCAAGGAGAAAGTCCACAGGTTCCTGTAGATATGCTACCTGTGTTCCCATCTCCAGCCAGTCCCTCATCATCTACTCAAGGCCCCTCTCCCTTCCCTCTCACATCTTTGAGGTCTGACTCCACTGGAGAAAGTCATCAGCATGCTCCCAACTCAGGGAAGAAGCCAAAGTCCTTCGAGTCGCCACACAGCCCCACGTAATGGCCCTCCATCAGCTCTCTGACCTCATCTCCTGTGTCTCTCCCCTTGCTCACTTCTACACCACATTCCGCGATCTCCCTGCTGGTCCTCCAGCCTCAGGACCCTTTACTTCCCTGCCTGCAACCTCTTCTCCCAGGTCTGCTTGGCTAGTCCCTTACCTGCTTCAAGTCTCACTTCCCTGACCACCCTAGTTAGAACCATAAAATCTGTCCCCACAACCTCTGTACTCCTGATCCTCCCCACCCTGTCCTACGGCCTACTCTGTTTTTTGTTTTTTTGTTTATCATCTATCTTCTTAGTTTGCTTATTTATTTGGTTCATTGTTAATTGTCTCTGCATTAGGATGTAAGCACGTTAAGGGCAGGCATCTTTGGTTTGTTCACCGATGTATTCCAAGCACCTGGAAGAGGACCTGGCACAGAGAAGGAGCTCAAGAAATTCAGGGGCTGACTACTCTGCTGGTGCTATCCATGTAGATATTCTCTTATCTTTCTGGCTGATATCTGTAAAATATTAGTTTATATAATGGAAAACTTGCCATTTCTCATAAATGCTGTAGTCCCTCCTCTCCACCCCGCCATGGGTTAACTTATGTTCCAGTCACCCAGACGTTCTGGCCATTGATAGCATATGCCACGCTCTTCTGTACCTCCAGACTTCTGTTGTTCCCTCTCCCCGGAAAGCTCTCTACTGCCTTGTCCAAAAGTAGACTCTGCTCAAGAGTCAGCCCAAATAAGCTCTCTTTTGTGAAGCTTCCCTGGGAATTTCAGGCTTTCCCTGGGCTCCCAGAGCACCTTGTATGTCATTTTACGACAGGGGAAGAGACCATTTTCATCTTCTTTGTCGCCCAGTGCCTCCTCAGTGCTTGGCACTGTGTAAATGACTATACATTTAGTTCTCCCCACCCCCAGCTTATTGAGATATCAATATATGACACTACATAAGTTTAAAATGTACAGCATAATGATTCGATATCCATACATACTGCAAAATGACTACCACAATAAGTTCATGAGCAACAGCTAGCTCCGGGAATAGCTGGGTCCAGTTTATCATTTCTCTTCTTTGCATGCCTATGCTTGGCTTAATTCTCAGGAACTTTCTATCCATGAATACCAAGATGGCTACTGGTACCCCCGACTAATTGTGTTTCTCAGGAACTGTGGAAAGATCGATTGGTCTAACTGAGTCATACGCCCACCTCTGAAGTCATCACTGTGAATATGGAGCTGGTGGATTGTATAAGCTAGGATTAGGTTGACACGAAGACCTTCCCATGTGTTATGAGGGGTGGGGGGTAATTTATGGGCACATTGGCCAAACTAAGCTGCATGGATTGAGCCACATTATCATGGAGTGGGTGAAGCATAAAAGAATAAGTAATGAAGGCTCACAACAATAGCAATAAAAAAAACCTATCATACTATGTGGAATAGAGACCTTGTGCCCTTTTTGCTCCACAAATATGTTCAATAGATGGCCATTCTGTCCTTTAATTTTCTCAACTGCCTGGCTTTTCTGTTTTCACCAATTTCTAGATTTCCAATCATTGAACTCAAGAACCACATGTTCATTACCTTGATAACACTGATCATTGGTCTGATGAGTGAGTTAAAGCTACATCTTTGTTTTTCCTTATCTGCTACATCCCATTGCTGATTTCTGGGTGAGGTTCAGTCATGTTCTACATGTGAGAAGGTTAGCACCTCTGTTTTTGTTGTATTGCTTAGCATAATTTTTTGATATGTTAGTGTAGTGTTTTGTCTGGTAAGATGATGCATAAGGATTATGATTAGTTTTTCGTTCTTTAGGAAAATTGTTTCTTTTATTTAAAGTAATCTTTGGTTTATAAATGTTGATATTTTGCAAAAAGGTTTTCTGATAATAATATATGTTCACTAAAGAAAATCTAGAAACTACAAAGGAATATGAAACATGAAAAATGCATATTTCCTTACCCTAGTGAGAATAATTATTAAAATTGTTTTCTATTTCTTGCTAGGTTTTCTCAATGCATGAGTATGTCTATATGTGCGTATAACTACAGAATTCAAGTTCTCTGTATACATCATTTAAACCTACTCATTTGCTTCATATAACATGCAATATTTCTTGTAATTAAATATTCTTCTAAAACATGATTTTTTAATGGTGCAGAGTCTAAACATATGGCTGTTGCCAAATTTATTTAATTATTTTCTCTATTTTGAGTATTTAGGTTGTTTACAATTTTATATTGTAAACAATACTGTAATATGAATCTTTGATTTTTAAATCTTTGCAAGTATTTTTAGACAAATTCCTGGACACTGACTCCTGAACTGTTTTAGGATTTTTAACATATTTAAGTTCAGAAAGGTTATACTGCTTCACACACTTACGCAGTATGCATGAGCGTATACATTCCCCTGAATCTTCTACAACATTGAGAGGTAACATTTAAAAAATCACTAATTTAATAGACGTGGGGAAAAAGCATCTCATTTTGTTTGAATTTATATACCTTGATTACTGGTCAGTTTGCCCATTTTCTTTGCATTTAGTGGCCACTTAGGTTTCTTCTGTGGAATGTCTGCTCCTAGGCTTTGCCTATGTTTCTTTTGCTGTGTTTGTCTTTTCTATTTTGAACAAGTCTTTGGTGACAGATCCTTTGGTGGAATACCACATATGGGCCAAGAGACAGAACTACTGGGTTCTGCAGTTTCCTTATCTTTAAGATAGGATAATTTTAGATGGATCCACAAACTGTTTTAAAATAGTCAAGTATTAGCCATTTCAGACAATTCAACCCAAAGACTTTGTCTTCCCTCTCTTCCAGGGAGCTTAAGAGAGTCAAATGAGTTGAGTAGGCAAATGTTTTATGAACAAAAAACTCGAACCAAAGTAAGGAATTCAACAGCACATCCATGGTAATCTAGGCACAAACCATTTTACCCACATATCTCACTTATTTCTCATCACAACCCTCTGAGTATATTCTTTCCCCCGTTCAGCAGATGAGGAAACTAAGATCTATAGCTCACAAGGGACACAACCAAATATTAGCCTGGGATGTTGGGCCCCCTGGCTGGTGATCTCTCTACTGTGAGATCTTGCTTCTCTCCAAGTCCTTCATAAAGGCCGGTAAACGAATTTCCTCCCAGACATAATCTACTTCCGTGGCATGCTAGCAATGGACAGTAGCCAAAGCTGTGCAGACAGTCTGGATCAGCACGGTGACCGACCAACTCTCATTAACAACATAAAGAGCATTATTGAGTGCAATTATTTTCTTTGGAAGTGATTGTATTTCCGAGACTTGCAATTTTGAACACCTATCGATGTGTTCGGTTCATAGGGGTAACTGCTATGATGATTTGGAATCATGGCCGTCCTGGGTAATTCCTTAGGTCATTGTCATTTATGGTTGCCTAGGTTATGAGAAGGCAGATTCACATCCCTTATAAAGCAATTGGGAGAATAAAGCCTTTAGAGTTCTGAAATTTCCAAAGAGGTATCATGTGCTTCATAGTCCCTTACCTCTCCATCTGGGCATGTGAGAATAAACAAAATCCCTGGAAGAATAATATTTCTAGAAATATGAGGAAAAGCTTAATTTCTTTCATTTTATATCCAGATGTTTTCCAGCAGGAAGGAAAATCTCCATAGAATGTAAGGTTCCCAAACAAATAAAACTTCCAAAAGAATTTTCCTTTTAGCAGATCTCATTGTATTACTTGCAAACTGGCTGGTGAATAAAAGATGCTTTGAAGTTTGCATAGTCAATTAAAAATGTTTCTTAGGGACAAGGAGACACATTCATAATCTATCAACGGGTATTTTTTTCTTGATCATCTCCTGTGCTTAATCTTTATATGTAGCACTTAAGGAACTAAAGCAGCCGTTAGAATTTATGAAGAAGACCCTGGACTAGGCAGTGGGGAGATGCCAGAAGGAATAAGTCTTGGTCAGTGACCAAAGTGGCCTTGCAAATTAGGAAGGGGATTAAGTCTAAGGCAGAAAACTATACATTTCATGAAGAAAATGCTTCCACATAGGAAATCCTGTAGGAGTCCCAGTGGAAAGGGATCCCCTCTGCCTATGGAGACTCTGCAGGGGAGGAGGTGGCACGGGGGATGGGCAGGCTTTGGACAGCCTGAGGATGGAGGTAGCAGATTCCAGGTGAAGAAGACCATAGAGGTCAAGCTGAGGGGGATACAGTGCATGGGGTGAGGGAGAGATGGGTCAGGCTGGGCTGGTAGGTGGAAGGGAAAGTGGGTGCTGAGGCCAGAGGAGAGAGCCCCGGCAAAATGAGCCTCCTGGGGTTGCTGCCCTCCGCTGTGCTTCTCCCTACATCCTAGTCCCCCGCAGGGTACCCTTCACAGGAGGTGCTCCAGGAGAGCGCTTCAGGATATCCTTAAACTCAGGAAGGGGCGCCTGGGTGGCTCAGCAGCAGTTGGGTGTCTGCCTTCGGCCCAGGGCTTGATCCTGGAGACCCGGGATCGAGTCACACATCAGGCTCCCTGCATGGAGCCTGCTTCTCCCTCTGCCTGTGTCTCTGCCTCTCTCTCTCTCTCTGTCTCTCATGAATAAATGAATAAAATCTTTAAAATTTTTTTTAAAAATCCAACTTTAAAATAAATAAATATAAATAAACTCAGGAAATGAACAAGTGAAAGAACAAAGACCAGAATAGCAATAAAAGAGGACAGTGCCTTCAGGTTTGTGGAAGGACATTGTTATGTCTAATTCACTCTCTGGGCATTTTGTAAATTGGTACATTTATCTCCTAATATAGTTGAATCTCCCTTTTCAGACTGGTAGGTAGTTGCCTGAAAAAGTCAATTAAGAATATTGTAGAAAACTATGTACTTATTTCTTAAATATTTTTATTTTATTTTAGCATATATAAATGAGCTTCCATTTACCAGGTTTTTTGTTTTTTTTTTTGTTTTTTGTTTTTTTAATATAGAGCCAAGGCTTTTTCTTTGAGTAAAGGGTGCACTGATTGGATCTTCTCCAGTAGTTTTGCATAAGCCACACCCATAACTCAATACCTGTGATTTCTAGTTGGTTTCTTTTAACATAGGAAGCAAATTGAAAGACACCTGTGAAGCAATCTGAATGCAGGGCCATTTTGAATTTTACTCTTTTACCCAGTTATTCACAATTGTTTTGCCACATCTCATTAAACAGCAATTTTTTTTTTTTTTAGCAACAGCCTTTATTCTTTCCAGATTATTCTAGTTTAGTTTTCACAGAAACAGCCTTTTTTTGTCCCCAGAACTCACATTTCATCAGGTTTCATAATATTGACCAAAATTACGTAATTATAATAACAAGGAAATTTGGAAGAAAGAGTCTAAGCAACAACACAACCAATTCTTGGTAATCACACACTTGAGATTGTAGGAGTAGAAGCCTTTGGGTAACTAGAGAGGGCCCTGCTGTTGGATGTTCACATGCTGAGGGCCTCTGTGTGTCCTCCAGAGGGACGTGAGAGTGCCTGTGACCTAAGCAGCTGGGCAGCTAGTTAGTCTCAAATGAGAGAGTTTCTAGGGCTCTAGTAGCATCTCTTTGCACAATACACTGAAACCTCAACCAAACCCCATGCATGTCCCACACACTTGATGCAAAGCCCATCTGCCTTTGAGTGCAGCTGAGGTGTCTAACCTTAGAAATGCTAAGGAGATCCTGCTCTAACACATTTACTTATCACAGGGTCCCATGGGGTGGCCTTCACAGCAAGTGTTTGAGTGAAGCTCCAGGGTGTGTAATTGTTTTAGCATAAATCAGTCCAAAATGGGGAGGAAAGCTCTTGGGGATCATGGAACAGTGCTTGGCATGTTGCTAATATGTATTAAATAGCTCCAAATAAAAATGGACATGGCTTTCTGCTACACTAGGCAGATTGCTTGGCTCTCTGGGAGTTGAGTACTTGGAGGAGAAAAATGAAGGCTTCCAAGACTCTGGCTGGTGTCCTAGCAAAATTCATTTTCCCTTGTCAAGGTTACTGGTTCCCTGCAGGAAGGAAGGGAAGGCAGGCCCACCTGAGCATGTCAGGCCAATGCCTAAAACCCTGATGATTCATGTCCGCACCAAGCAGGCACAATGACCTCCCGGGAAGAGAACCTGGGCAGTGGGGGTGGGGGTGGGGTGCGTGGTGGTGGTGGTGGTGGTGGTGGTGGTGGTGGTGGTGGTGGTCAGGAGCCAGCCATCCTTTTCTTCCTTGTGCAGAACTGGCCACGTAACCTAAAGAAAATCCTTTGATCCCTGAGTGCCTACTTTTTTTTTTTTTTCTCTAAAATGAGGGTAAGTTGAAAGTATTTTGGAAAGTCGTTCACTGTTCATGACAAGCCACGCACTGTTCAGGGGCAAGAACCATACAGCCATTTGCTGCTCATCCTGTCTTCACTTGAAGGAACTGAGTAGGATCTGACTGATGCTGGACTCACCAGTGGTCCACCCACAAGAGTTCATTAGTGCCTCTGCCCTGGAAAGTGATCCTGCCCCTCAGGATTGTCCTTGGACCAGGAAGATCATTGCCTTAAAGAATATGGGGGAGTCAGGGAGTTGAAATACTGCGGTTGTTTTCATTGGTTTTTCTAACTTCTGAATGCTCTGAGGATTTTTAAGATCCTTTGCACCTACCCCATCTCCCTTCTCCGAATAGTCAGCACCTCCATCTTCTCGAACCTCCACCACTGAGCACATGTTTAGAGCCTCCCATCGTGGAGCAGCAGCATGGCCTTTCTCTGCATCCCACCCACCTGTGGAGTCGTGAAGTCAGGTAGCAGAGGAGGCAAAACAGCTCAGCTAGTGACTCCAGGAGCCCTGGGCCTTGTGATCCCATCCCTGGGAACTTGGTGCTCCCCGTTATGGGGAGAGGAGTCAAAGACACTAACGGGGGAGTCAGCTGGTAAAACGTTCCATTACCGTGTACGAAATGTCACTGCCATTAAAACAAGTGAAACCAAAATAGAACAGGGGCGAGCAAAATGGATGATGGTTACATCTGATAAGGAACAAGTGAACCTGTAGTTCTTCCTGTTTCATAGTGGCTCAGGCCCAGAAAAGGGTTTAGAATGTGTTTCTGGAAGTTGTATAAAACAAGACTTTCTTTAGAGCTACCTTTGAGACCTGGGGTTGGGGTGAGGAGGACTAAGAAGTGGAGGCCCAGGGAGGGAGCTCTGAGCACTGGCAGGGTTGGGAGGGCCCCAGGCAGCCGGGACCAGGTGACACTGCCATCTGGCTCCAGTTTCGTGGGCTTTGGAAAGTAAGTCAGTGTTCTGAAGGCAAGGCAAGAAGGTTCCCAGTGCCAGGGAACAGAGTAAATGAGAATTTGTCTCTAGGCCACGGATTCTGGAATTTCCCATAATTAACATTCCAGCTGAACATTCAAAAGGCCCAGGCTTTTGGTAGGACTGTAAATTAAAGCGGGATAAACTATTTAGAGTCTAGTTATGAGGGCAATGGTCTAGGAAACCATTGCATTTGTTATCTGTGAATTGTGACTCAGTTTTTGCATCTGTAAAGTGGCAATAGATTCAGAAATTTAAAAAATGTTAATGCTGGAACAGATCTTAGAATTAATCTAGTCTAATGCCTTTATTTTGGAGAAAAGGATCCTGAAGCCAGACAGGTGAAGCTTGTTACTCTAATAATATTACTATTGATAGAATAGTCCTGTGCTGAATGACCTAAGTATAGAAATTCATTTAATCCTCACATATTCTATTATCCCTACTTCACAGATGAGTAAACTGAGACCTCAGAAGGTTGAGCATCTTGCCCAAGGTCATGCAGTAAGTAATGGGCACAACTGGGACTTAAGCTCAAGTCTAGTGTGTTCTGGATTCCAATATCTTAGAGAAATAGGTCACAGCCACACATGCAGAAAACTTTTCTTTTTCATATCTCAAGGGTCTGGAGAGGATCATAAATGTGAAATGTAAGGAAGAAAATGGTGCATTTTCAAACAACCTCATGCTGTATCGTCTGACAATAGTAAAGAGGAAGAGTGCTATGTGTCAGATACTGTATTAATTTATATGCCTGGATCACATCAACCATTTAATCCTTGCTTCAGCTCTATGAGATAAGTGATTTTATTATTCCCATTTTATAGATTAGTAACCTGAGGTGCAGAGATGAGTCAAGGTCACATAGGCAATAAATGGCCAAGTCAGGATATGAACCCGTGATCCTCACCTCTCTGCTCTACATACATCTGGCATGCCTATTATTGACTATGCTTCCACAGAACTATAATTGTTGTTTAATATATAACAACATTATATATAGAATAATGATTTACATTTATTATGATGGCTTTGATCATTAAAGATAGATTAAAATGTAATCTCCAGGGTGGATCTTATTGTACTCAAATATTTTGAAGATGAGTAGTCCCGTTTAGTCTCCAGATAACACTTCTAGATTAGCATCTCAATCCCTGACCATTCACCCATAAGGATCTATTTGCTTAGGACAAAGGGATTGACCTGGCTGCCTCGCACCCTGGCTCTGCTCTTTCCTTTTCGGAATTGGTTGGGAACCCTGCCCTGCCTTTAGTCTCAGCTTTGCCTCCTCTGATTGGCGGTATTGAAGTCATGTTGCAGATGGGATAAACATTAGGTTTTGTGAAATTGTGGCAGGCATTAGTGTTGAAAGGTACAGAATGAAATTACTTAAAGTAGAAGCTCTTTTCCAAATGATTTCATGTCTAAGATTTAAATTATTCACTTGAGAAATTAATCAGTTTGCATTTTAGAAGTTACTGTGAGGTGTTTTTTTTTTTTTTTTTTTTTCTTTTCTTTTGCCTCTAATGGATAATTTGAGGGACTTGGCTTTTATATTGAGAAGATAAAACATGAGTTTGCAAAGTTAACATCTGATCTTATTGCCTGGTGGGATGCCTAGGAAAAGGATTCTCTGATAAGTCTTGGATCCTGAGGTGCTTGAGAGCAAGAGCTACATATATGCTATTCTCTTTGTCTATTATTTAATGCAGAATCTTGCATAACTGGATACTGTACACTTGCTTGTTAAATGATATAGAGGAGCTGATTTGAAAAGCGGAGGTCCTGACTACAGAGTTGACCCCTTTCTGGGCTAACCATCCCTCCTTACTTGGCCTTCTTTGTCTCAACTGCCTGCCAGCATCTGGCTATGAGCTGGGTGGTCATCCCTGTAAGACACAGGAATGGGTTCATAAAGCTGATAAGAGTGTATTTTATTGAGCCTATTCCTTTTTTTGGAATAAGGCCCACTGAGTCATGCCAGTCTTCTTAGCTTTTCCTCTTACATGGTAATTTCTGAATCTGAGCACGAAACTGGCCCCAGGGTGTCTATCTGTTGTTCTTAAGCCCATGAACAACTTCCACTCTTTTGCTTATCTATTTGTTTAATTTTTCTACCCATTTTCAACTCTTTAAGAAAGAATTACTCTTCCACTCTCTATTAGCAACCCATGCCTCCTTCCTTTTTCTTCACTTTAGTTACATTTTTTTTCTTTTTCTTTTTTTTAAAAGATTTTATTTATTTATTCATGAGAATACACAGAGAGGAGAGAGAGAGAGGCAGAGACACAGGCAGAGGGAGAAGCAGGCTCCATGCAGGGAGCCTGACGTGAGACTCAATACCGGGTCTCCAGGATTACACCCTGGGCTGAGGCGGCGCTAAACCGCTGAGCCACTGGGGCTGCCCTAGTTTTACATTTTCTAAGGAGAGATCTAGTCTTAAAATTGTCATAGCTATGGTTTGTTGAATGCCACTGTGTATCTGGATCTGTGCTTGGAACTTCATTACTAATTTGTAATAATGGCCATCACTGTACATTTACTATGTGCCAGGCACTGTGCTAAGTGGTTTATAGACACTGGTTCATTTAATCCTTATCACAACTTTATGAGGTGAATATTATTATTAAATCCATTTCATAGATGAGGAGACTGAGGAACAGTGAGGTTAAGTTGCCTATGGTTATCCAGCTAGTGAGGGGCAGGGCCTAGAGTCAGGCAGCCCAACCCCCTACCTTATACTTGTAACCACTACAATGTATAGTCTCCCCTTTAAATCTGCAGTCTTGCATATTCTTCATAACCATCCTGCAAGGTCATATTATTATTGTACACAACTAATAAGAGCCATTGATCTCTTGGCTGTCTGCTTCCCAAATCCTTGTCCTTTCCACTCTCCAAATTGCCTTTGAGAAAGATAGAGTCCAAGTTGCCCATCATCACCTGCCCAGTTGTTCCTTTCTCAGGCACAGGGAGATAGGTAGAATTATTTATGCTACACATGATGCCTAAGCAAATCCAATGGTTTAGTCCATTGATTTACCAATGATTTTAACCTCAATATCGTTTCTTCAGATATTATATGGTAAACCAATATGTTCAAGAGATCAAGACAAAGCCCTGGGCTTGAAATAAGAGTAGGGTATCAGTGCCCTTCTTGTGTCTACCTTCCATAAATCATGGTTTCCTCAGCAACTCCATCAAATTTTGAAGGACACCGGAAAGCACAGCTGAAATATCATTGATCTCATTCTAAGTCAGGGACACATGGGAACCATCCCTAAGTTGAAAGTTATTTATCCCATTTCTATATTTATCAACCATAAAGTTATCTTAAGACATCAATGGTTTCAAAAAGTATTGTACTAATCTCAAAGGTGCATATTAAAGCCTGTGTTCGTATGATGACCATTAAAAGAAATTTACTGGTAAGATCAAATCAATAAGCACTCCTCTAGTGCCTCCTAGTCTTGGGAATACAAGACTATATTCAATATGACATGGTAGCTTCTACTCTAAGTTGTCATATTATTATTATTACTTTCTCAGACTGTTTTAAGCCTAGGCACTTTGGGCCACTTTAGGATTAAAGTTTAAAAAAAAAAAAAAAGCTGTCTTGGATTTTTCTTCCCATAGGAACATCAACATCCAAGCCACGGATACATCACAGACTTTGGTCTCTCTATGATTGCACTAAGCAACTAGAATCAACCAGAGCTTACTTTCTTCCTACAGACAACCCAGAGAACATGGACCTCAGCTGCTAGTTACCTTTATATGAAACCAAAATTGATCATAGTTAACTCGTGATGAAACACAGTGTCATGAAGTCAAATTTAAGCTTTCTGGCTGCATCTATTATCTTTACCATTTTACTACCAGATTAATCTGAATTTTGACATTCAGATATAAGGATAGGTAAATCTGACTCTTCTGGAGTGAGGAAAGTGGCAAAGATGCCGCATACATCCTTTAGGTTATGGGTATACGGGGTGTGGCCAAGAATAGTATGTGTCTACCAAATATCACTCCTTTGTCTTTTAGGCATACACCGGGACTACATTTCCAACCCATCTTTGCAATTAGGGGGCATCATTTCACTGAGTTCTGGCCTAAAGATGTTGGCAGAAGTGATGTATACCATTTCTTGGCTGGCCCATACCCTTACACAGCCCTCTATGGTCTCTTCTTGTGTATTTTCTGGCTGAGTGGAGAGGACTCAGGATTTAGAGGAGGGCAGAGTCAGAGGGTGGAAAGAGTGTGGGTTTCTCAATCATTATATAAAGCAAACCTTCCTCCATCAACCTGCATCAACTGGACTGTGACAGTGAGAATCAAAATTTCATTGTGCAAAGCCACTGAGATTTGGGGAATGCTTGTTACAGGAGTTAGCCTACCCTGACTAATACAGAGGTACGGTGAATAGAACGTAAGAATTAGAATCAGACAATTATGGGTTCTATACACACTTTTCCACTTACCAGCTGTGTGACCTTGCACCAATTACTTAACCTCTCAGAGTTTCAACTTCATTTGTGGAATGGGAATATAATAACACTTACCTCATAGGATTGTGGGAGAACTCTATGAAAACATATGTGTATAGTGTCTGTTACATAGCAGGTGTAGCAAGATTACAAATTTACTCACAAAATCCAATTGTGCAAAGAAAATGTAATTTCTTTATTTCTCTATAACTGACTGAATTTTCTTCAAGATCCTTCAGCCCTGAGGTAGCAGGGAAACAAATGTGAACTTTAAATGAGCCAATTAACAATATGTCAGTCTCCTTTTGGTTTAAAACCATCTCTTTCAGGTAAATGCTCAGGCTTTCAGAATCCTTCCCCTCAAGGTGGCAGTTGGGGGAGTTTATTCTGTTGCCATGGCAATGAGGAGTGGTCCCAGGAAACTTGTTGTAGGCTCTTGGGGGACTCTGTGAGTCCTCACTGGCCTGGCCGGATCTTATCCCTTCCCTGTATTGTTAGTGTTTGCCCAGTTGGCATCTACTGCTAGAAACTTGAGAGCTCTTTTCTCTCAGTTTGGTGATGGCTTGGTGGGCCTCTCTTTTGACCCAGCTGTTGCTATGTAGCCTTCTGAAGTCTGGCTATGACTTCCACATGCTTACTGGCCTGGACTGCCCGTGACTGCTGGGTCATTTTGCTCTACCTTGATGACCCCTCTGGTAAACTGACTATCCAGCAAGTCCATTACTTTCCAGTTCCTTCTCTAGAGCATCCAGGAACTTCTGAATACTTTCCGTCTAGGAAGGAGATTTCAGGAGACCAGCTTAGGCCTCTCTCAGCCTAATCATGTTTTTGCTGTGATATGGCTACTACATGCTGGGTGTGGGGGTAAGGGCAATACTCTGCAAGACAGTATTTCCACAGAGACTCAGACAAGGACGGGGCCCTTTGCTTTTGGTATTTGGGGCTGATGGACTCGAGGGTGACCCCCTGTGTTTCCTACTTTCTCCTCCCCTAGTGTATAGGTGGAACTTGTGATTGCTTATATCAAATAGAATATGGCAAAGGGATGCAATATCAGTCCTGTGATTACATTACATTATAGAAGACTCCATCTTGCTAGTAGATTCACTCTAGAGACTTTCTTTGCTGACTTGGTGAAGTAGCCTTGTTGGTAAAGCCCATGTGGGAACTGTGGATGTACTCTAGAAACTGTGGATAACCTCTAGGGTCTGTGGGGCCAGCAGACATCAGCCAATAAGAGAAACAAGGGCCTCAAGTTTTACAACCACAAGGCAGTGAAAACTGATGACAATCTGAGTTTGGAAGTGGGTTCTTTTCCACCGAGCTTGCAGATGAGAACACAGGCTGGTTGACATCATGGTTGGTGTCTTGCAAGACACTAAGGAGAGGACCTGTGAGATAATACAGGCATATTATTCTTGTTTTGCATCAATTAAGTCTCAAGAACTTTGGCTGGGAAGAATTGTTCACAGTATTTATGTCCCATCATTTCTCTCCTACATTTGTCTCCTTATGCTTCACACAGTCCACTGGGGGCTAGAAGGACAGATCTTAACTTACTTCTTCAGTTGAGTGGGAGGACCCTTCCTTCTGCCCCCACTTCGCACACATTATTGCTTCTTCCTGCCTGAAGTTCACTCTCTCTTCTTCCTTTGTGCTCAAGGTATAGAGTGGCCACTATGAAATATAAGTTAGAAGAAGAGGTAAAAGGTATAAAGAGCATATTATATTAAAAATACTGTCCTTGTGATATAGATCATATTATATTGTTTCCTTCCCTTTAATTGGTATGAACCCCATTTTTTCCCAGGTCTGGAAGTTATACAAACTATCTTTAATTTTCTCTTGAATTTTGCCCTATCCTAAACTTCTCCTGGCATGAGGAAGGTCATCTAAGCCAGGTGGCCTGCTTACTCAGATGTAAATATGACTTACTACAAATTCTCAGAGTGTCTGGTTTCCCATGGGAATACTTCTGTTGGAAAGATGATAAGGATAAGTAATTAACGAGTAGGGGTTCATGGAATACGATCACAGATTATGGGTGCTAGAAGGAGAAGTATAAGGTCCAAATACTCTCATTTTATACGAAAGGAAACTGAGGCCCAGGGAAGTAAAATGACTTGCAAAAATTGACCCTCTTTAGTTATTCCAAAGTTGGAACCAGAATCTGAACATTCCAACAAGCAGCCCATACACTAGCTATCTTAAAATATCATGTATAGACTGCAAATAAGTGTGTAGCAGAAAATTCTTTATGAAGCAAATTTTGCCAGAGTGGATTATTTTTTAAATCCACCTTCTTGAGACCTCTTCTTTTTGTGTGAATTAAGGTTTATCCTTTTCTGCTGGTAAAAGAAAATCTTCCCAGGAAAAGTCAAAGAATAGCTGCTTTTTGCTGACCCACCAAATGGTAATAACAGCTGTAGAAATATGTCCCATCACATCCCAGGGAGTAAGATATGGGGCATTTACAAACTTTGGGTTCCAGTTGGCGTTGTCTGGATCTGGGCAGTCTGCTGACCTTGGCCGGAGACAGAATTTTTTTAACTGTACTTTTATGTATAGTTTCTTCTGTCTCTATCTCTCTTTTTTTCCTCTTAAGAAGGGGAGCTAGTCTTTATATCATTTTTTCTTTTTAGTCTCGAGTTTCTGACAAAGCCGTGGAAATATGAATACAGCCTTTGTGAAATGAGTGAGAATCTTTTTTAAAAACAATTCTTTTATCACTTTTATTCATTTTGCAGAGATTCTTTTCACTTATAGAATTAGAAAATGGTCCGGGTCATAGAGAATGACCTTTTTAAAGCATGTTGTTATCTTATTCCTAATTCTCATGAGAGAGCTCCCTGCAGATGAGTTGCTCGAGACACTGTTAATGTTGCTTCATTTTATTCTTTCCCAATCCTGACAACAGCCAGTTTATGATGTCAAGCATGGTACCATCTTTCCATTTTGTGTGAGACAGGGTAGTGTGGTGGATGAGAACTCTGGTTATGGAGTCAGACAGACCTGAGGTCAGAGCTCTGTGATTTTGGGTGAGTTTGTCTTAGTTTCCTTATATGTAAACTGGGGAGAGTGATAGGGTTTAGCTCTTAGGGTGTTATGGACACCTAGCCCAGTGCTTGTCTACAACAGACAGGACCCTTTGTTGGAATTACTGTGCATATTGGATTGTCCATATTCCTAGCTGGACTGAAAATTCCATTGAAGCAGTCACTAATGGCTATCTCGTTCACTGTTAAAATCCCAACATCCAGCTTAGTGCCTACTACATAGTAGGTGCTTGGAATATATTTATGTGAATAAACAAATAGATAAATGAATGATCAAAAACTGGTAATTATTGTTAGTGTTACCTTGGACTTGGGCTGCGTACCAGCAGATCACATAGGCCAGCTGACTCTTCTCCACAACATCTTGTCCCAAATACACATCCAGGCTTGCACATGCAGAGATGTGGGTATCAACTGCTTCTAGGCCTCCTACCTTGGATATATTTAATTCAAGTTTAACAATTGGATAGGCCTTCCTTCATGACCTGCTATTGATGGAAACCTATAGAAATTACTAGCAGCCAGGTGTTTAAAAAACAATATCTAAAGAAGAACTGGAAAGGGCAAGTGTTAAAATAATCTGGTTAGAAAAGCAAAGTTTCTTATAACTTAGTTCCCAAAATTCAAAACCCAATATGAACCCCTCATGAGTTCAATAATTTCTAAGGAAACTGAGGCTTTTAATGTTCCTGTTCCATTATAGATAATTTCCTTCTCATAGGAGGCCTCTAACAGCAGTTGAGATGGAAATAAAAATAGTCTGAGAAGAGAGAGTGGGAGAAATAAAAAGGAACATAATATGGAAGTAAGAGAGATCCCTAGGAGATAGAGAGTTTTGTAAACAAGCTTTCTCTAGATAGTGATTACATTCATTTTTATGTCTCTGGAGCCTAGTGAAGAGCATGGGCAGGTTTGTGATCACACATTCTTGGGGGGAAGGGGACTGATAGGGTGGGGAGGTGGCGGAGGGGATAGGGCTGGAGTGCAAAAAGTTAGAGCAGAGGGCATCAAAACAGAACAGAAAGAGGGAGACGAGCACTTGGAAGGAAAAAAAGGGGAGAAGCCAAGAAGATGGAGTGAGAGGCCCTTCTACTTTCACTTGAACTCTTTTGATTTCTTTACTTAAGAAAAACAAGAAGGGAGAAGTATCAAGAGCAGAGAGTTCTAGAAGGAATTGAAGGCAGAGGTTGGAGATAAAGCTAAATTCCTTGTTCCTGTTTTTGCTCTGAGAAATGTTAGACCTCTAGTCTGATTCTCCACTGCCTCTTCCTATTTGTGTATGTCCTCATTTGTCTCTCCCAGTAGACCATAACCAACTTGAGGGCAGACAATGTTTTATTCCTCTTTGTGTTCACCACTGGACCGAGCTGGGCAGCTGGTTCATTTGATGTTTAATGAATTGAGTTGGCAAGAATAGTTGATGGGTATGTGAGTGGATGTATTTATACACAGAAACTATATTTCCCCTATGATAATTGGGCAACCAATTCTTTCTCTGCTCTCTGTTCCATTTGGAACAGAAAACTATAAATAAAAAGGGAAAATTTGTGGACTTCCACATATGATGTTATTGAAAATCACTAGAATAATTTAATCAAAATAGTATACAACATAAGTCAACTTTATTCTTGGGGATTGTTTAAAGGAAAGCATATCTCTGAATGAGACAGAAAGCACTCAGAAGCATGCACCAGTTATAATCTACTAGTTCTCATTTCAGATTAATTTATTCCATGTGTATAAGGTAACACAATTTCTTCCAGCTATAAGGTCCTGTCAATTGCAACTCATTCAATGTCAGAAATAGGTGAAGTCATGACCAGGGATATGGCTGGAATATTTTATTTTATTTTATTTTATTTTATTTTATTTTATTTTATTTATTTTATTTATTTTATTTTATTTATTTTATTTTATTTTTTAAAGATTTTACTTATTTATTCATGAGAGACACACAGAGAGAGGCAGAGACACAGGCAGAGGGAGAAACAGGCTCCATGTAGGGAGCCTGACGTGGGACTCAATCCCAGGTCTCCAGGATCATGCCCTAGGCTGAAGGCGGCACTAAACCTCTGAGCCACCGGAGCTGCCCTGGCTGGAATATTTTAAAAATGGAACATTCAGGAGATGAGCTGGAATGGAAGGATATGGAGGGGGAAAGAAAGTAAAGACAAGAGGAAGACAGAAAGGAGGAGCATAAAGATCATGCAGTGGAGAATAATAAAGCTACATTGTTCTTATCTTTGATATGTATAATTGATCAAGCCTATATTTCTGCATACTGAGGTGGGAAGTTGTGGTTTAAGATGAGTTGCAAGTTGGCCCTTGAGTAATGGAAAAAGTATATCATGTAATTCTATGTGAGATCAGGTTCTCAGCCTTTTCTGGGTCATAGATTCCCTTCTAATAATCTAATCAAAGCTAATAGGTCTTTTTCCCAGGAAAACACATAACCATCCAAAATTTTGCATGTAATTTTGAGAATACTGCAGCCTATCTATGGACTCTGGCAAGACACCTTCTGATAGATAAATTCTCGGGTTCTTGGTGTTCTTTACCTCTTACCCCAGATTTAAGTGTTCCGTTGCCATTTAACCTCAGAGCAGATTAGACACAAGTGCTCTCCATCTGTGGTTAGGGGTTATCTAGTATCTCTTCTGTATTTTTGGTGCAAACAGTTGGCCTTCCAGAAATGGGAACCGCTATTAATAACTAATGTTTGGCTGAGGCTATTTGAAAGTTTTCTCCAAAATGCTCTATGGGCAACATAAGTGAAGGAGACAAACCAAATACTAATGGTTTACATGATTCTGTCAAGGGATATGTGAGGATTAGTGGTAAAGGGAGGGGAAGAAGAGGCCATGTATCAGTGTGAGATGCCTCAGAGCCAGCGTGTGGCAATGTTACTATGTGATGTCACACATCTGTTTTCAAGCTGTGATATGCTTCAGACTAGAACAAATAGATCTAGCAAAAGGTCAGGAATAGCAAACAGAATTCATCTTCCTTGGCAGTTCCAATAGATTGTGTGGTAGTCAGTTATACCGGTACCCCACCTCTCCCCCCATCCTCTAGTAAATCGCTTCTCCTGGTATTCACATCATTGTGCAACCACCTTTCCTCAAGTTGAGGCCACTCCTCTGACTTGTTTTAACCAGTAAAATGTGGCAGAAGTGTGGTTGTACCAGTTTTGGCTGAAGCCTTAAGAAGACCTGGCAGTGTCTGGTCTTTGCTCTTGGGAAGCCTAAGCTGCCATTTAAGAAATCTGTTTGCCCTGCCACAGAGACCATGTGGAGAGGCCATGTGGAGAGAGGAGGTACCCTAAGACTCCATGAAGGAGAACTAGGAAACCCAGCCAACAACTGAGGCTTGAACCATATGAACTTAGGCAAGTCATTCCAGCTACCCTCAGCCCTTTGAAACATCCTAGCTGAAGCATCAGACACATAAGTGAAGAAGTCTCTTTGAATGTTCTTGCCCCAGAAGAAGATATGAGAGGTAGAGATTAGCCATTTCTGTAACAATAGCTTGTTTGAATCAATTAAGTTTTGGAGTAAGTTTTCTTTTTTAAACAGTTAATAGACTACAAAACCAATAAATTTTACCCAGAAGTAGGGCATTGTTATAATAAAAGCATAAACCTATTGCATTGATTTTGGGATTGGGCTGTGAGTAAAATACTGACAAATCTTGAGAGGGATGTTGACACAACGCTAATAACCATAAGAAAATTGTATTGGATGCTGGAGAAAAGGTGACCTGAAGTATGTAATGGCCGTAAGTGGCCCTGAAATAACATGGAAGATAGAAAATATGTATCTAATGAACTTGTGGATTTTCCTGAGATGATTATCAGGCAGAATGTTGGAAGGACAAAATTATTGCTTTTTGTGGTGCCTCCTAAGGTACAGATGGAGAGAGATAAATTAGAGAAGGAACTATTTTGTTTTCCAGCAGAATCATGAGGGAGCATTCCCAGCCCAGGATCTGCTGAGCTGGAAAATAAAACAGTTTCTCATTCCCAACCTCTCCAGCCTATAAAAAAATTCTTAAAATAAATTAGAATCTGGAAGCAGAGATTAACTCCATGACAGTGCCAGTAAATCATGACCTTGAGGTCAAAATTGGATCAAAGATGTGGTTATAAGACCCTTTGTGAAAACCTCAGAAAGATTTAGCTTTGTGTCTTGTAGATCTTCTGAGCTGGACAATAGGGTTTTAAGAATTATAAGGCCCTGTTTCCTATACTATCTCAGCTTGACAAAGAGTTTGTAAGAGTCTTCATGGCATTTTTCCCACAGCACCTTGACTTTCAGCCCAAGGCGGAGAGGAACTTGTTTTGGAGAGATTTATGAGTGTGGGTTGTTTTTAATAAATTATAATTTGATATAGGAAGCCTACAAAAACTTAAAATAATCATACCAGCATGGACTAAAAAGCACAAACATAGTTAAAAATTAAAAGTAGTCTTGAGGCCTTAACTTCCAATGGTCAGAAAGCACATTAAGAAAGTTATTCTGCAGCAAACATAAAGCATTTCTAATGGAGAAGAAATAATGACTTGGCCGAACTAAGAGCCATGGAAGTACTTCAGGGGGCAGAACTGAGCCCTATGCCAGGGACATTGGAGGATTTCAGAATTGCTATGGACCAGTAACTTCCATGTGCCTCCCACACCCCTCCCCCATTTACGAATGGGAGTGTCTGTTGTGGTTATCCTGTCCCCTTTTCACTGCCATATGCTGGGTGTGTGGGGATTAGGAAACTTACCTTTATTTTACTTTACTTGAACTTGAGGAATCATCCCTGAGTATCTGTGCAAAGGGAACCACACCTCTGCAGCCATACCTGATTTAAATCATGAAATTTCAGACTTTAAGCTGATGCTGGTGCCATGATAGGATGAGACTTTTAGAAATCTAGGGAGAGAGGGAATATAACCTGCATGTGAGAAGAACACGAACTTCTATGGTAGCTCTCAAAAGTTGACTGTCAACAATTCCTCCCCTGGCAGTATAGACAAGCTGCTCTTCACATTAAGAGGTAGAGATCATTTCTCTTTCTCATTCTCTTGAATGTGGGCTGATGTTGTGACTGATTTTGACCAGTAGAATGTGGTGGAAATGATGTTTTGGAATGGGCAGTTTCCACTCATGGAACCTATCTGCCATGCTATGATAAGCCCAAGTAATACAGAGAAGTTAGGTAGAGAAGAACTGAGGTTCTTCAACTAATGGCCCCATCTGAGATAATAAAATGGTTATTATTTTAAGCCATTGAGTTTTAGAGTGATTTGTTATGCAGCAATAGATAAGTGAAACAGGTTGTAGTGGTTTCTTGGAGTACTGTGTTGAGAGGATTTTTAGCCACATCCAGGCTTGGTAGGAAATATGTTGTGACTGATTGCTAGTCTCTCCTAGGGACAGGAAAGGAGACTGGAATCCTGTGTAAAATGGGACTGGAATTACCAAATCACAACTTACGCTTTCTCAGTAGAGCTCAGAAAGAGCCACTGGCAGCTTTTTGTGAGAAAGTTATGATTTAGAATAAAAGTAATTAAAAATCTTAGGTTTTTTTTTTATTAGCTCTGAGTTTTTCTGTGTTTTGAAGTTTGAATTTATCAGTTTCTGAAGAACTTTAACTCAGGAGAACTGACAGTAACTCAGTGAAGGGGTCAGGCCAAGTGAAACCTTATCTAGGATTTAGCTATCTCTGTTTACTCCTCTCTCTCCCTCCAAACTCAGGGTTTTGAATAGCTGTGAAGGGTCCCTGGGACTGTTAGCAACCCTGCATGTTGGTCTGTGTTTTCCTGAAAATGTCTAAGCTCAAGCCCAGTATAGTATACAGGTGCTGAACATGCATGTGAAAACTTCACTTGCTCACTCATTCATTTTAATTTATCTATAGTTATCTGATGTGATGTGATGTGATGTGATGTCATATATAGGTTTGTCTATGCCAAACATCTCTCCAGAGACTAGAGAGAGAGAAATAAAAAAGTTATAACTTCTAAGCAAATCATGGTCCTTATCTTCAAGAGGCTCATGTTCAGGTGTCCAGAAATCAATCCAGACATTATCACAGGATAAAAACAATCCAGCAAAAGAGGTGAACATTATAATAGTAACTACTATTTATTGTACATTTACCATGTGCCGAGTATCTCACATAATCTTCAATATTTTTTAACTTTAATGATTTTTTTTATAATAGCCTTATTGAGATATATTTCAGATATCATTAAATCTATCTCTTTAAAATATATAATGCAGTGCTTTTGGGATACTCATAGAAGAGTGCAAACTGCCACCACTATCTAATTCCAGAACATTTGATCACCCCAAACAGAAATACCTACCCATCAGCAGGCACTTTCTATTCCCCTCGTCTCCCTATCCCTTGGTGATTATTAATCTTTCTGTCTCCATGGATTTGCTTATTTGGAACTTTTCATATAATTGTAATAATTCAATATGTGACCTTTTGGGTCTGGCTTATTTCACTTACAGAGTTTTCAGGTTTCATCCATGTTGTAGCATGTATCATCTATTTCTTTTTACATAAATAATATTACATTGTATGGATATGTCATATTTTGTTTCTTCATCGATTGACAGACATATGAATTGCTCCCAATTTTTGACTGTTATGAATAATGCTACTATGAACATTGGTGTACAACTTTGTGTGGACATATATTTTTTATATTCCTAGGTATTTGCATAAGAGTGCAATTGCTGGGTCATATGGCAACTCTCTGTTTAACTTTGTGAGAAACTGACAAATTATTATTGTCCATATATTTATTTTTTAGCCACTCTAGTGGGTGTAAAGTGGTATTTCATTGTGGTTTTAATTTGCATTTCCCTCACAAATAATGATGTTGAGCATCTTTTCGTGTGCTTGTTGGTCATCTGTATATTTTCTTTGGAGAAGTATCTATTCAAATATTTTGCCTATTTTTAAATTGGGTTATGGTCTTTCATTGTTGAGTTTTAAGTTTTTTATATATTCTGGATACAGATTCCTTTATCAGAAGTATGATTGACAAATATTTTCTCCTATTCTGTGGTAGTATTTTCAGTTTGATAGTGTCCTTTGAAGCCTCTAATTCTTTATTTTTTTAAAAAAAGATTTTATTTATTTATTCATGAGAGACACAGAGAAAGAGGGCAAGACATAGGCAGAGGGAGAAGCAGGCTCCCTGTAGGGAGCCCAATGTGGGACTCAATCCCAGAATTTTGGGATCATGCCCTGAGCCAAAGGTGAATGCTCAGCCACTGAGCCACCCAGGCATCCCTGATTCTTTAATTTTGGTGAAGTACATCTTATTTATTATTTCATCTCCTGTGTTTTTGATATCACATCAAAAACTTTTCCAATCCAAGCTCATGAAGATTTACTCCTGTATTTTCTTCTAAGAGTTTTATAGTTTAGCTCTTATATTTAGGTCTAGGATCCACTTTGAGTTAATTTTTATATATGATGTGAGGTAGGGGTTCAATATTATTTTTTTGCATATGGATATTCAGTTGTCTCAGCCTTATATGTTTAAAGATTATTCTTTCCTGTCAAATTGTCTTGGCATCCTCATAGAAAATCAATAGACTACAAAAAATGTAAGGGTTTATTTCTGGACTCTCAGTTCCATTGACCTATATGTCTATTTTTATGCCAGTTATTTAATCTTTATAACAGTTACATGAGGAAGGTACTACTAAGGCTCAGGGACTTTGGGCATTTGGTTGAAGATCATGCAATTAATATACAGTGAAGCTAAGACTGGAAACTTGGATTCTCTGATACCAAAGTCCAGGCTAAAAAGTTAATACTTTGCTCTCTCAGAAGGGATGACTGTCGTATGTATTTATACAGGCAGGGAATACCAGGGTGCAGGACATTTGGATTCAGGGTGGATACAACCTGTAGGGATGTGAAACTATATAAAGCAATGTCAAGACCCAGGGGACAGTTGGAATGGAAAGAGGACAAGATACCAACCACAATTAATTAGGGCCTTTGAAAGCTCAGAGGGAACAACCTAACTAGCCTATGTGGTTCAAGGATGGTTTTCACAAGAAAATCACATTTAATCAGTGTCAGGAAATGTCTGCAGAGGTTTGCCAGGTTGTGTGTGTGTTGGATGAGGAAGGGAATTGCATGCATGAAGACCCATTGGTACTAAAGAACATGACATAATCAAGGAATGGCAAGAACTCAGATAAAACCTAGGAGGAGCTTTGGGAACTAGCAGGAGAAAAGACTGAAAAAGTACGTTAGGAGTATAAGGGCCGTGAATATACTGCCAAGGAGTTTGTTTTTAATCCTAGACGCAGCTGCGAACAAATGTGGATTTTTTTACGTAGGGGAGTTAGTTGTTCATATAATTGATAGCAGAGAGCAGGATAGATTAGAGAAGAAGGAAACAGCTGTAGAAGATGTGGATCAGGAGCTATTGCAGGTGAGATGTTGAAAAGAGTAGGGGTGGAAAGAAGGGAGGAGTTACTCAAAATTCATAATTAATAGGGCTTGGTGATTGGTTTGTTTTGCGGGAAGGAGAAGGAGAGAGAAAGGGAGATAGGGTGAGACAGAAGAGAAAAAGGAAGAAAGTGAAGGAAATAAACATTTTTGAGGGTCTAATATGTGATAGCCTTGTTAATATGTTTCTATTTTCAGGTGGGAAAATATATTCAGACAAGTTTATCCAAAGCCACAGAGCTGTTAGTCAATGTTAAGGCAGTTTTCAAATTCAGTCCTATTAGACCCCAAAGCCCCTACTCTTTCCTCCATACCATATTGTCAAAGATAAAGCTCAGATTTTGTGTACAGGTGAAAGAATGAGTACTGATACTATTTATAAGAAAAGAAAACAAGAAAGAGAAAAAAAAGAGCTCGTTTTAGCAGGAAAAGGGTACAGAGATTCACTGGGGGGCACGTAATGTTTGAGGTACATTATTTGACACCAGTGAAGATGACATACACATGGTTAGAAATATGGGATCAAAGCTCCGGAGAGGCCTAAGGGCTTACGTTGCCGCCCCAGAACTCTCTTCTTTCCTGCTTCTGAGCTGAGATGTTGAGTGATGCCATGAGAAGATTATCCATGGAGCCGTACGGAATGTGAAGAGAGGGAGGGCAAAACTGAACTGTTCAAATGGATCAAAGATGAGGGATAGGAGAATCTGGAGCATCTTCCCTGGTGGCATCACTTCATAGGCACACCTGGCTTGTACTCACAGAAATGTGGCTCCCAGGCCTCAGACAGGCTGGAGTGACAGCAATGAGGAGCCTTTTCTTTCCTGTAGTGAGCACTCAATAAATGATCGCTATTAATATTACTGTGGTTATAATTCTACATGGAGCAAAAATCAGCAAGTATCTTTCAAGAGTATATTTAGCATAGTCCTCTTCAGAGGCAGGACTATGGGATAAAATGATTTCCTGTGGTCCTTCCCAGCCCCATGGCTCCATAATCCTCCTCTTTAGTATATGACTAGTGAATAAGAACTATCTTGAAATTTTGATTTCTGGCACAGAGTCTATCATTATACTTCCAAATTTTATTGGGAAATATTTGAAGCCAAAAGAGACTTTCATTTTGTTGACTTTGAAAAAAGCTTCATTCATATTCATCTAACAAATATTCATTTAACACTTTCTCAAATAAATAGTCCTAGGCTAGCTAGGTGCCATGGCAAAGGCAGGTAAGTACAAAATCTCTGTCCTCAGGCAGTTTGTAATCTAGTTAAGAGGCGAAGATGAGCAGAGCTGTAAGTGGAGTGGGTAACAATCCACAGTAGGAGAAGCCTAAAGTTAGCCTTGAGGTTGGGCACAGTTTGGATAGTCAGGGATGAGGCAAGTCCAGGTGAGAGAAAAGGGAGATTTGCATAGAAAAGAGGAAGGACAGATGGCCCAGGTGTGTTGTAAAAGCAGGAGTCAATTAGCCTGAGGAAAGCAGGGCGCTGGTAAGTTATAGCCCTTGAGGCTATATTAGAAAGGGGGAGGCAGGGTTATAGGTGATGAGGCTCAGGAGTGTATCCTCATGAATCCACTCAGACTAGGCTCATCCTAGACTTCACATAGGGATGCCGTCTTCTGTTCCATAGAAAGCCCTATCAATAGGCAAATTGCTCCCATTCCAACCTCTTGAGATGCTTATTTTGGAAGAAATGAGGTTATCATTATCTCCCAGCTATGGGAGAAACCCATTCACTACCACATACAGTGGTCACTATTGGAGTTCTGTACATTATCCAGAGTTTTTACCATTCCTGGAATGTCTCCCCTATACTCTCTTTCCCAAAGCCATGAAGCCAGCCCCAGATGCTGCCATGTGAAGAAACAGAGGTAACTGATTTGAAGGACTATTGATGATTGAAATGCTGTCTGATTTCTCCTCTCCGTAGCTCCTAATCCCTCTCCTCAGTAATTTGTATGTGTTTTATTTATTTGGGATAAAACCCCCCATAGAGGGGCCTGGGGCACACTCTGTTTTGAAGTTCCTGGATGGCCAAGGAAGGGGCTTTGGGAGAGGTTTCTTAGATACCGAATGGCACATAGATGATTTATACATAAATGAGTCAGAAATATGGAGATTAAGTTTTCGCTGAGATGCACATGAATTAAGGAGAAAAGTGTTTGAGGCAATTTAAAAAGAAATGCCATGAAACTTAAAGCATATGGAAAATAATACAAGATGTTGAAGAAATCTCAAAACGGATGGGGTTTGGCCTAATGAGTCCTTAGAGCCCCTCCCCATTTCACAAAAATTCTCATCATTTGAGGAAATTAACATGACTTTAGAGACTGGCAGAAAAGGGTCCATCTCTCCAGGTTTGACTGGCTCATCCCTAGTCTAATTGTTTGGATTTTAATTTTTTTTTTTTTTTTACCTTGTTCTGCGGTTCATGTCTAAATACTCAAAGATGTTTATATTGCATACATTCAGCTTTAATTGGCCCTTAAAAGAAGGTGTTGATTAGAATCTGCTCAACATCAACAGCTAGCTCACACAACATTCTGTAATTACTGTTTATTAATTTAGTTCAAGTGGCATAGTTGAAAGCCCTGTTCAGATGGGAGAAGTAAATTGTCACTGGTATTGAATATGTAAATTATGTGCATTGTAAATTTCCATGAAGAAATGTTTAAAGTTAAATGCTGAGCACATAAACCCTTCCGGTTTTATCTAACCCAACCCTTGGAGTCGAATCAGGTCTTTACTTAGAGAGCACAGGGTAGAAGAACCCTACGGGGGTGCTGGGCCATTGCCCCAGGGAGGTGCATCTTACCTTGAGTTTGTAAAATGAGATTTTGTAATCAAGTTTTGTTGTGTGTGTTCCTTTTTTCATGAAACAAGGCAACGCTAATGTGCTTTCTTTATCTTTGTTCACAAAGCCCTTCGATGGAGTGTCCCAGCAGATTTTCTAAGGCTGTTTGGCAATCCACCCAATTCCCCTGCTTCCCTGAGGAAGCTTCTAGATGCTGTTGGGTGGCGTGCTGCAAACAACAGGAATTGAAGACAGCTTTTCTTCAGCAAATAGCTGAAAAAAGTTACTGTGAATGTGTGTGTGTGTGTGTGTGTGTGTGTGTGTGTGTGTGTTTTCTTCCCCTAGAATATCAAAGAAGATGGCAGAAACAGGCAAATTTTCAAATTAGGATTGTTTCTTGGAGCCTGAACCATCTGATCTCTGGAAGCTGTAGTATGGGCTCTGTGTCTCCCAGGAGACAGTGTGGTTTAATCTGGTTGGGGAAAATTTAAATTTATTATATCAAAGATTGTCCTAGGTTCTTGCTGTATCTAGGTAGAAATAAGCAAAATTTTCTTTGAAACATCAAGAAGTGACCAAAATACTTTGCTTTTTTCTGTACTAATGGTGCTTTGGGAAAGTTACTTAATTTCCCTGTTTCTTGGATTCTTTTTACCTGCTAAATGAGAAAGATGATAGTACCCACTTCATGGAATGGATACAAAGATTAAATGAGATAATACCACTCAGTGTTTAAAACAGGCCCTGGCCATAATGTAGGGGCAATATGTGTTAATTGTTCTTTGTCTCTGTAAAAGTTTACATGTTAAAACTGGATCCCTAAGTGCTTTTATACATTCATTAAAAGATTCCTTTTCTAGAGATTCCTGATTATTTGGAAAGAGTCTGAAATTTGTGACTAATCAGAGAAGATACTTTAAAAAAAATAGAGAAGAAAACCAAGGATTTTTTAAATGTGAAAATTTAGTTATATTTTTTTTCCTAAAGGTTGAAAAGAGTAGTTGAGGCAAAAAGTACATCTGGCTCCTATGTTGCTGAAGCCCACACATGCCCATTTGGGGGGCTTTCTGGCTTTGTACAAGTTTTTCAGCCCAGATGTTGGATGTTTTCAATTTTGTAGAATCTGACTATAAATGAACTGAAAAAAAAAAAATGGCCCAACTGTTACTGGGACTAATTATGATAGTTCCAAGGAGAATGTGCATGCTTTCACTTTTCCTTTATGAAATGTTCCTCAAGAAAGCCTTTTGATTGAAATAAGCCTTTCAGATGATAGCTGACATTTTCAGTAATAATAATCCTACTTCAGATTCATAGAGAGGAAGTAATGGAAATGCAAAGTGCTTTACAGATGCTGCCTTGTTTATTTGCATTACCCTCCTGTGTGGCAGGTGGCAAGAATTATTCTCCCTGTTTTACAGATGCAGAAACTGAGGTACTAAGAAACAAAAGCTCGAAGCACAAAAGTTCTAGAGCAGGTCAGGTGATAGAACCAGGAAGTCTTATAATCTACTAGAACAAAATCCAAGCTAGTTAGGAGCCATCTACTAGGACACTCATGCTAATGAGATCTCTTGTCAACCAGGTGAACCTGCCTCCATGGGTCAGATGTGTTTCATCTAAGCTGTCTGTTCATTGCTGTAAAGCAAATCCCATTTTCCTAGTAGTGTCTTTCGAAAAGACATGAGCCCCCAAATTACTCCCATAGTGAGAGCTCAACATTTTTGAGATGGGGGAGAGCTGAAACTAGTTGCTCAGGCTTTGGCTATTTTTAATCACTCCACCTCCCACCCTACTCCCACCTCATTAGTGTTTTGAGAAGTCAGGAAGAAAGATGGCATGGAGCTGAGAGGAGAGTGCAGTACCTTCCCTCCTTTGGTGCTCACTCTGAGCAATCTTTCTCTAAGTCACCAGGAGCTCTGCCCAGCCAGAGGCCTCCAGAGCAGATACTTCATACCTTTGGAATTGGCTTTGCATCTTCCTTGGGTGATACTAAGCTGTATTTTTCAGATCACAAGTAAGCAACACCATCTTATACTTGGTCTAGTTGCTTAAATTATTTTTCTTCATTTATAGATCTTTGCCCATCGAAGCCCTATTTGCATGTCAGGTATAGACTAGCAGTGGGAAGAGGTGAGTAAGAGAGGTGAGCAGGAGTCTCTGCCTTTGAGGAGGTTGCAGATCACATTTGGCAGTGGGACAGGGAGGAGTCTGGAGGTGGAACAGAAGCAAATCAACACCTAGCCCTGTCCTATGGGGGTTTCCAGGGGAGCTGTGGAAGAGTGGAAAGGAATTAGCCAGGTGAAAAGGCAGTCGGATGTCATTTCAGGCAGAGGGTGTAGCATATGCAAAAGTATAGAAACTTGAGAGAGCTTGACCTTCAGGGAATGGTGAGGAGTGAGCAATGTTGTATGACTCTCATGTATGGTGCACACCCAAGTTGACTAGATATAGAAGTGGAAATGGGTGGAAACCAAGCACAGAAAGTTATTTTCTGGGGAAAATATATGAGCTGAGGAACATTTCCCTGAAGACCATAGGGCACCCCTGAGCTCTGATATGACAATGATTAGAGCATGACCAGCTGAAGTCTTCCAGTTCTACTGAACTGACTGGTTTCCTGCCTTGACAATTAAGTAAATCTGATGTATATTTATGTGTTTATTAGAGTAACAGAACCAATAGGATGAATGTGTGTGTGTGCACACATTTGTATACTTTAAGGAGTTGACTTACGTGTTTCATGATTATGGAGGCTGACAAGTCCAAAATTTGTAGGATGGGCCATCAAGCTGGAGACCAGGGAAGGGTTGATAGAGCAACTAAAGGCCATCTGTGAGCAGAATTCCTTCTTGCTCAAGAGAGGTTATTCTTTTGTTCTCTTCAGTTCTTCAACTAATTGGATAAGGCCCACCCCATGTAGAGGGCAATTTGCTTTACTCAGAGTCCAGAAATTTAAACGTTAATTTCACCCCCAAACACAGAATCATCCAGAATAATGATGATTATATTTCTGGGCACCATGGCCCAGCCAAGTTGATATGTAAAATTAACCATCACAAAGGGCATATATATAAATATTATATATATATATATTTTTTTTCCCATGGGTGTAGTATCCCTCTAATCCTGTTTTCCATAGAACTCCATTCATTCATTCATTCATTCATTCATTCATTCATTCTTTAAAAGTTACTTATTGAGTGCCTACTATGTGCCAAGCTCTGGAAATCCATGAGTGAGCACGATAAAGAGTTGCTGACCTCATGGATCTTTCTAGTAAAGCAGGGATTGGCAAATTATGACGCATGGGCAAATGTGGCCCACAGCCTATTTTTGTGAGTTAAGATTTATTGGGACACAAGCATAAGTAAATGATTATTTATGAGTTGATGAATGTTTGCATGCTACCCTGGCAGCGTTGAGTAGGTACTACAGAGACAATATGTCCCGCAAATTCTAAAATATTTACTATCTAACTCTTTATAGAAACTTTGACACTTCCTGTATTGGAGGATATAGATAGTAAGGGCATAGGCAAATAGACATTTAATATGATTTCAGGTGGTCAGTAGTGATTTGAGGAAAAAATAAAGCAGGACAACGGGCTAGGGTGATAGACTCCTATTTTGACATGGCAGTTAGGAAAGGGTTCTCTGTAAAGATGATATTGGAGCAGGGACCTTAATGACAGAAGGAAAGCCATGAGAATGCCTAGGGTTAAGTGGGTCCCTGGCAGAGGACGCGGCAAGTACCTGGCATACTTGAGGATCTGGAGACTACGGAATGCCAGGGCTGATCGCCTGCAAGTTATTCTCTCATTTGCTGCATCCAGGATGGCCTGTGTTTCACTAAAATTGATGGAGACATTAGATTCTTGCAAATCATGTTTCAAGTTTTTGATTCTGCAGCATTGGAGACCAAGTCTTCATAGCGTCCTCATTGGTCTACCAAAGCCCACGTGGGACCAGATGCCTCCTTGTCACTCTCTTCTCCTTATCTCCACCATTGCAGAGTCCAAACTGCAAATTGCTCAGCCTGGCAATGCAAACTGTCAGTGGTGAGTCCTACTCCGGCCTCTCTGACGTGGAGTCTCTTACCCTTGCACTTCCCATTGCTCCCAAGCTCCCTCCCCTTAGAGTTCCTAGATTTCTCCTTCTTTCATGCTCTTCCTCTTCCCCTCAGCTCATGCTGTCCTACTCCTTCTGCAATGCCTTACTCCATCTTTCTTGGCTTGCTCTCTCCCTCTCTTCTTCCTTCCTCTCCTCAAGCTTCCAAGTCCCCTTCCACCCATCGCTTGTTCTTGACTCTCCATAAGCATTGACTGAATTAATCTAATCCTGTTTATGTACCTGTATCTCTTTTCCCACGAGAACTATGAGGCCCAGACAGCAGAAATGCAGTGAGGGCAACATTGCTTTTTCTCCACAGAAGGAATGCAGTCAAATAAATGACTGTCACTCAGCATTTTATTAAAGACTTGTTTGTACCTGGTACTCTGCAAGAGTCCTAAAGAGACAGTCATGAATCAGACATAATCTTGACCTTTACAAAGCTCAAAAGTGTAGTCGGGGGAGAGCATACGAACAAATGCATATTGTTCAAATAGATGCTTGTAGAATGTGCTTCAGAAGCAGAGATGGTGTGTGGCTAGCTCTGCCTGCATGAACGAGGGAAATTTCTTTGAGGAGGTGACATTTTAGTAAGGTGTAGATGGAAAAAAGGAGGGGGGATTCTGGTCAGAAGAAGCTGCATGTGCAGAGGTAGAAAGCTGAGAAAGGAGCTGCGCTTCTCTGAGACTGAGGAAGAAGTTGTAAATGGTGAGGATGAGAGAGAGTGAGAATGGTAGGACATGGGGCTCGTAAATGTAAAATCCTGATGTAGCTGAGCAAGCATGATCACAAACTTTATCTTTGTATCTCCCTCATTTAGCCTTCCACCTTTGACAGAGCTGTGAACACTTTGTGGTGTCTTGTTTTGAACTAAGCAAGTTAAACTTCACTATGTATCCTTAAGACCCATTTGAACATGGTGTGTCACTAATTTTTGTATGTGATATACGTTGCATATATTCATTGTGTCAGATATATGCATCGCACTGCAATGTATATCACAGAATTTCATTGAGCCTATGACCTCAGCAAGTATCTCTCAGTGATCTTCTATGTGGTTTCCTTGGTGTGACCAATTTATTTAATACGCCTAAAAAACTTACTCTCCATTAAATAAGAATTAAGCTGCGTTTCAGTAATGAAATAGATTGAAGTCAGGGGACCCACCTGGATCTTTACTTTTAGGGGACCCTCACTGGATAGTAAGTAATAAAGTCAGGACAAGTGGATGTGACAAGGCTTCCTTCAGGAGGGACTATAGAAACAATGACCAATGATGAGTTAGTGTCAATATTTAATTACCAAATGAGGTGAGTGCGATCTAATAGCAATGTGATTTCCTGCCCAAATAGCCCAAGCCAGACCTTTTTTTTACAAGGTTATCCATGTGTTCTTGGCAGGAAGCTAACACCATCTTAAAGATGAGTTTGTTCTCTATTAGGTCAATGAGGAGTGAACTAAATATTTTCTACTTGGGTCTTCACATGATAAAAGCTTAACAGCTTTGAAGGAGCTATTACAGGCAAATGCCTAAAAGAAATACCCATTTGAAAAGTCTATAATTATGTACTTCTATAACAGTGTGTAAAGGGATCACAGTTCCCATCAAGGGTTATTGAGTAAATAGTGAGTTCTTAAGTCAGTAACTACTTATTTACATGATGGTCAGTAATGGCAATAAAGGAATCATTGCAAGCTGCTGAGTAGATCTTATTCATCCATGTAGTTGGGGCTCATAAAGTGCTGAAGTCTGTTCTCTGCTCAGGCAAAAACAAAACAAAACAAAAAACACTGCAGTAACTTGGAGCAAGGTGAGGAGCTATCTTTCCATTGAGCCAGGGGGTGCTAATGAGTTCCTAAGTCTCCTGCAAGTGATTTAGTTTCAGAGTGACTGGAAGAGCACTGCTTGAAGGACATCTGCCTTTGACTACCCAGCCTCCATTCTCCTTTCTTCTGATAAAAGCCTTTTTTCCTTGAGATCTACCCCTCCCACATTCCTTGTGACTCTGGTAAGGCTGTCAATCAAATGGTCAGGCTTCTCCATCAGCAAATGATCCAAGTAGCACTCTTAAGAGTCCTTTGGGGATTTGATATAATTTCTGGGAAATAGAAAGACATACTTTTTTTTCCTAGGATGCCCTGGTAAAGGTCAGTGTAAGCTTGGAGCTGCTGCTGGTTTTCTTTACCACCAGGTAGAAAAATCTTGCCTGAAACTAAAACTAACACAGAATAAGGTAGAGGTAAGAGATGATGAAAAAAGAAATAGATTTCTAACTACACTGTTGAGCATCTGGGTGAGCGACATCAGAAGCTAGACCTCATCTTGGACTTTCCAGTTACATGGGCAAGAGATTTCCGTTTTATGGTTATATGGTTTGAAATGAGTTTTATGTCGTCATCACTATTGGACTCCTCAGTGTGGGATACCCTATTTTTGATTTTTCTTTTTCTCTACTGTCCATCCCATTTTGTGAGAACTCCATCATGTGTTTATCACATAACATGCATTTGTGTATCAGGATGGTTGAGCTCTCGCTGGCTGACTTCTGCTGTCAATAGTCCCAGAAGTGATTGTGTAAGAAGTGGAAACTAAAGGTTTGGCTTTCTCTGGCTAATGACCCTCCCATGCTCAGGAATCAGGAAGAGTTATCTGCCTGCCTCTACCTGAATGACAGTCCCAGAAGAGAATGTCCCTTTCCATATTTTTTCTTTTTTAAAGATTAATTAATTAATTTATTTGATGGAGAGAGAGAGAGCGGGCACAAGAAAGGGGAGCAGCAGGTAGAGGGAGAGGGAGAAGCAGGATCCCCGCTGAACAGAGAGCCCGATGAGGGGCTTGATCCCAGGACCCTGGGATCATGACCTGAGCCAAAGGCAGATGCATAATGGACTGAGCCACTCAGGTGCCACCCTTTCCATATTTTTCATTTCATTTCTCCTTTTAATCTTTGTCATATATATGAGGTTTCTACCTTTTTAACTTTAAATCAGATGATTAGCACAAGGAGATGCTCTATTGCAGAATATTTAACTTTAATATTTTCACACTTGTAAAAAAAAAAAAAATGATGCTGGGAATGACATGCTCCAGAGGCTGTGATTATAGCTGAGAGATCACTCAACACAGCAGATGCAGTCATACAGTCCGTTGTCAATGTGAAGCCTCCAAGAAGATGAAAAAATATAATTTTAATTGACATAAGTCTTTATAGCCAAATGAAACCTTTACAATGGAGTGAATAAAAATGTAGGATTTTGGCAAAGCCTTGAAGAAGTGTTCACAAGAGTGACCACAAGGTCACTAGGAAATGAGATTACTCCAAATTAGGCTTTAGTCTAATTTTTCAGTATGGAGTTGAGAATCAAGAACCAGACTGAGGTTTTTTTTGGAACCATGGATGCACTGGGTACTCCTGGGGTCTCAGGGTTGGGGTTCAAGAATCAAGGATTAGAGGACACTCTTCCCAAGTATTAGTTCTGGTCTTTGCTGGGAATGTCACACTGTCACTTTGATTGGTGTTTGTTTCAGGGTTTCTCAGCAACCACCACCATTTCTGCACCAGCAACGGGCCAGCAATGGATACACATTTCTTAATCTTGCTCCAGATGTCAAAAGTCTTAATTGTTGGAGTGAGAAAGGCAGCTAGAGATGGGGAGAGTAGCTGTCTCTATAATGGGAATTGATATCGTTAGTTCAAAGACTTATTTAATATTGTGCGTGTGGTCTAAAGGAATGCAAAGCTTATCATGGGATAATAAAAATAAAGAAGTTGTGACAAAAATATACAATAGAAAAAAATAAAGCTGAATAACAGATGGTAAAAATCTAGAGGAAAGAATAGCAGATGACATACATTAAAAAGAGACGAAGAGGAAAAGAAGATGCCCAGGAGAAGGACAGCAGTGGAGCAGAGCCAGCAAAGGATGAACAGGGGCAAGTTTGAGGAGTCTGTTGATGTTACTCATGTCTGCAATCCTAGGTTCCCCTGGGATGCACACACCAATCACTTCAAAAGCTTTCAAGGTCTAGCCCATGAGCAGAAGAGTGCTATACAATTTTATTCTTCGTGTCGACTTCACAATGTTCTTTCAATAGGAGACTTATACTGAAATTGTACAAGGAAATCTCAAACTTAAATGTTTTCACTTGCATTTGGAACCTTAAATTGTTTGGGCAAGAATGCTGGAGAATAGAAGATAAAGGAATAGTGCTTTCACACAGAGTTGGTTCTGTTCTATTATTGATTTACAAGTTTAATTTCCATCGAAACAGCAAAATAACCTGAGACATTTCCAATGGCTTCTGAGAGGCTCAGGATTTAACTTGGCTGACAGAACAACTAAAATTACCCAGGGTTCTTCACGTGTGATTGAAATTTGGGAAAGGATGCTTTCTCAGTGGTTATCTTTTTCCCCCTTATCATCCTCGCTAATAGTTTCATAAACCCTCTCTACCAACTAATGCCCTCTCTCCTGCCCCACCTTCTCTTCTGTACCTGCTCAGTGCTTCCCAGAGTGTACTCCCATTCTTTTTTTCTTTTCCTGCCCTTGGCTCATCTCTGTTTGGGTCACAGTAGCGCTAGAAATGGGGGAAATTTCTACCATGGGATATTGTGTAGTGGCCTCATCTACCATGAGTGTAATGACCATGGTGCTCAGAATACTTTCTGTTCCTTAGCATGGATTTATGATGCTATGGTCCAGACTATTCAGAACTCTAAAGGCCCCATCATAAATCTGAGGACTCGATTTATACATCTGCCAGAAGAGCAAGTGGGACAGTGGTTAACCTAAACTGATTCCTTGATTGTTTACTCCTGTTCAGCCTGAATCCCTTTTACATTCTAGTGAAGAGTTTATTTTCCACTTGGCACCTTAATTAATGGTATTGTAGCCTCTGCAATGATCATTACAATTCAGTGGCTGGGGAAACGAAGGCATCCGACCAGTTTGCTTATTTTGAATATTAGCTTTATCGAAGGGGAAGCATAGAAATGCTATCTGTTCAAGTCCTAATGGAGCTGCTCCCATTCCTCAAGGGGTTATCACATAGTATCAGAGAGATCTCAATCTTTAAGACAATGGAATATGGAGTAATTAGGCTTCAATGTCTTCAGGAGTGGGTTTTTTTTTTTTTCTTTCTTTGTGAAAAAAATGCCTCTTTCCAGATGTAGAACTGGAGTATCTGTTGCTTCTGATGTTGCTGTCAGAGGCCAATTGGGAAGCAAAGTATCAAACACAATGGCTCCTTTGAATTCCCTTGCAAGAGGCAGAACATTCCCAGCCTCAAGATTCCGGTCCTTCTTGCCTTAGTGTGTGGAAAAAAGCAAATCCCCTCCAACTTGAAGAAAGAGTCTTCCTCCTCCCCACCCTTGCCCCGACCTCTGAACCCAACCAAGTTCTGCTATTTCTTAGGAAATGGTTTGGTTTAGAAGCGTGGCATTTGAAGGTGAAAGAGAGGGAGATTAGAGGAATTTGAGCCTGTTTTCACAATTCCAGTTGGGATGTTGGAGAAAATTTCTGTGACATTTAAACTGTCAGTTACTTTATTAGATTTTCATTTCTAAAGCAGAACGAAATAAGTGCAGTCAGTCAATGACTCTGGCCAAAATAATGTGCGTGATTAGGCTCATTAAAAGTCTTTCTTTCCTTAACTGAAAAGTTTTAAATTCTGGCCTTGAGTGGAAGCACCGTGGAGAATTCAGGGTAGCAAAGTTTCTCATTTCAGTCTCAAATGCTCTCAAGTACTTTTTTGTATAAGGAATCAAAAATTTGGGACTAAAAAAAATAATAAAGTGCTGAGTCATGGCTGTTCCTTTTTTGAATGTTGGGTTTCCTAAAGAGAGAGAGAGAGAAGAAAAAAGAAAAAAGGAGAGAGAGAAGTGGTTCAATTTCAGGAGTTGTAGGTGGTATAGTTTTGAACACAATCCCGTTGCTACCTGACAACAAAGCTAGAGAGAACACTAAGTGTCTTCTGTGCTTCCTTCTCCTCCTCCCTGCCCTGACCCTTTTGAGAATATAATTTAACTTGGAACATATGTAGATTAAATCAGGGAAAATGTGGTTGGGGACAGTAGGTTCACATTTTTCTTGTGGTTTTTTTATTTACTTATTTGTTTTCCTACTGGCTGTTTTGGGGTCGGGGAAAGGGGTTGTGCATTTTCAAGATGGAATTGCTCTCTGGGCCTTCTTTTATTATCTTTGAAATTAGATTCTTCTCGATTATTCAGGAGCAGATTATCTAGTTTACAGACTATCCGGGTATTTTGTTTCTTCCCTTTCCTCTCTCCTCGTTGCCAGTGTTTTGACAATTTCCTCATGCTGCTGACATCCTTAAAATTGACCATAAAAGGAGAAAGGAAACATCCAATCAGCTTTGTTTGTTAATTGCTCTGGTACAATTTGTTCAGAAAGAAACTAAAATATAGACCAAACTGGAGTTTGAAGATTATCTGTGAATCAAATCTTTCCATACTTTCTGTAAGCCTCATTTGTACAGATAATCGAGCATTGGCAGAACTTCAGAGAACTATCTCTTAAGAGAGATCAAACACTTCTCAAACCCCAGCTCCCTCTGCAATGGCACATTTTTTCATTCCCATGGGAAAGTCATTGCTTAGAGAAGCAAATAGAGAGAGGTGCTGAGAGACAGAGGGAGAGAGATTCCCCTGGTCTGATTCTACCTTTGATGGGACAGGCTCTGCAGAGACTGGAGAGGTTGCTGATTTGTTCTGGGTCCAACCTTAGGTGTAACTGTGTGCACGTGTGTGGGCATGCGCATGCTTGTGCACTACCTAAATCCACCTCGAGGCAAGATGCCAGGAGAGAGATACGGAGGTCAATGCCTGTGAGCCGCATGTTTCTTCTCAATAATGAGAACTCTCTCCAACCCCCCTGCCCCTCAGTCTCCCCTCTTTTGGGTTCAGGGCTGCTCTTCTACTCTGACCACCCAGTGGTGTGAAACTAATGATTAACCCTTTGGCACCAGTGCTAGAGGTATTTGCTCCACTAATTGGTAATGCAAAACCCATTAGTGATTAGTGTGGGGCTACTCTGAGTCCAGATGTCAGAAGGTTAATGAAAAATTGAGTATTGTATTTTGCTGGGGGATTACAGTTTTTCAGATGGGTGATGTCTTTTTCTCCTTTCTGCCAGCAGCTGAGGTTGAGCATCAGGCTACTGGCCTCCATGGGCTGGCCTGCTTGCGACAAGTCTGGTTGGATTTTATCTGGAAGATCAGAAAACCTCTGTCACCAAACTCAAAGACCATCTAGAACTATCCTTCACAGTTCAGAAATGGAGATGGTTCCCAAGGGCCACATTAAGAAGTAGATTTAATTGCCCAATAATTGCAAGAGTTTTGCCCGCAAATATATTTGTTAATTGAAAAAATATTTTTTTTTTGCCTTATTTGGGCTTCTGGAAATGGATAAGAGGGAAATTTATTGGAGAACTTTATTTGGACTGGAGGACCCATTTGTGCAAGTACATTCCTTATTAATAGGTCTTTGTTCTTGCTGTAACCCTCAGCAGGTATTTTGAGAGGCATACTCATTTTCTTCTAAGTCATATCAGCATGGTAATCACTTTTGGCTGAAAACCAGCTGCCATTTGCATGTTTAATAAAAATATAACACTAATACCATATTCGAAACTATTTTTCCTTTTAGTCCAAGACTTCAAAATTACCTGCTTCACTACAGCTACCATAAATGCTGTTTACCCCGGGTTGAAGTCTTTAAAATAGGGAGGAATGCTACAACAGTTTGATTACTCTTTCTTTCCCTATCAGTCACCAACCATCTCTCTTAATTATGGTGTAAGGACATTTACATAACCAGGGGGAGTGTCCTATAACTACATTTCTATTATGCTTGGCACTTGTGTGAAAGGATATTATATTCATGTGCATTAGAGATTGCTTATAAAAGATCAAGACAATAATAGCCGATCAGACAATAAAGGTCTCTTTTCTCCTCCCAGACAGGCTGTCTCTGACAGAAGAATACAGTTCATCAAAAGTGTCTGCAGGTTGTCAAACTCAGGGAGGTTTGGGGACCCTCTGAGGCTGTCATGGTCAACAAGAAGATTTTCTGTCGGGCTTCGCCATCACTCACCCTGAGGAAATAATCACTCACTACATTCTGCATGTTCTCATGATAGAGCTCTCCATTTGAGAGAAAAGAGCCATTTTATCAAAGGACAATATAGCCCTTCTCTGGGTCCACGTAGCTTCCATTATCAGACCATAATAAATCATATTTATGTTCTCAGTTAATAAGACTGATTACAATGCAGGTTTCAGACGTGGGAAAGCAAAGCAGGTGAAAAGACGTTTTAATGAAAATATGATAAGAAAACAGCTTCTAGTGAACATTTCATGCTATTATTTGTAATGATTACAGACAATTTTTGATGCATCTTCTTTAGCAGTGGTTTAAGCTGCATAAATTGGCTCACTGGTAGATAAGTAAAAATGATAAGAAAAAAATCATGAAATTGTCTTGTGTTGTCTAGAATCATTATGTACATAACAAGTGCAAAATGGGTCTAATGTATGTGCTGGGGATGGAGGGAAAACAGATTTCTCAGGGAAACATGGTTTAGGTATTATTCAAAATGATTTAGAAATTTTCTCATCTCACTTATTAAAAGTGTGTGCTCCCTGAAATTTGGGGTATGCCAGGCATTAATTTCATCTTGGTAAATGAATCAACAACTCTACCTCCTTTATTCAATCTCAAAGTTGTTTTTCTTTTTCTTTCCCCCTGCCCGCCCCCCTCTTTGGAGCTCAGTACAAAGAGACAAAGAGATATATACTTCCTACCCAATGTTTGTGTACAACTGCCATTTGTGCTAATGGGAGCTGAGTGCCTACTTGGGAGGAGAACAGACCCCAAAGTTTAATATTGAAGTGTACCCTATTAAAAAGGTCTGGACATTTTTAGCCTCAGTGAATTCAATTACATTAAAGTACCAACTTTCTAAATTAGTACAAAGAAGAAAAAAAATCATATAAAGTATTGAAATAGCCTTAGCCTTTAACTGTGTAGTAGAGAAGAGCAGCTGATGGCTGAGAACTTGGGGTGTGCAGACTGTCTTGCTCATTCCTACTAATTTATGGATTTGATAGTGTAACAAATAACAATTCCAGGTTAGCACCCACAACACTTAGAACACTTCTTTCTACTGTCCATTTGCAGCTTTGATGAGGACTTTATTATCCTTGGCTTTCAGGTTTCTAAAAGACAATGAGACTTCCTGCATTCCATGCTATTCTGGAGAGTGGTATTCTGAAACATTGGCTTACTACAGTTTACCACAGATTTAGCAAGTGGTTGGGATATTTTCTTTATTTGGGGGAAGAGGGGATTGGCAGCCTTCACTTGTACACTTATGAGAGGATCTTGTAAAATTTGCTGGTAGGAGAGCCATTGTTATGAATTGAAAAAGCAAACATTCTCCATAATGAAGTTGTCGTGGCTAGACCGCTGGAAAAGGCACAATATTGATGGCACTGCAAACTCTACTTACCAAAAGCAAATTTAACAACAACCAGAGTCTCTATTTTACTCAGAGACTTTGGGATTGTATTTTTTCTGAGCCAGTTTGCACTAATATTAGATATTGGGAGACTTGGTAATGTCAGTGAAGCCTAACAGATTAACTTCACGAGTCAAAAGAAAAATTCATATGGAAGATGTATGATTTTCATTGATAAGGGTAGGCATGTACTTATGGATGTATGTGTGTGCCTATGCAGGGGTCCTATGTTTTTCTGCAATACTGTTCTTTTTCTTGAAATTAAAAACCTATTGAGATTCAGTCCCCTCCCCCTAGATCATTGCTTTCTTTGTTGGCAATTTCTCTTTGTTCTATTCTAACTTGAATGGAGGAGGGGAGAGTGATTGGCCCCATGTCAGTCACATTGTCTGACTTCCACAGAAATAACTGCCAAGACTTTTGCTGCATCTTCCTTTGATTTTAGCCCTCACTCCATTTTTCTTTTCATAGGTTGACCAAAAAATATTGCCTGCAAGAGAATTCTGTAATGCCACCATATATCTAATATCTATGAGGCGTTTTGTTTTAGCGTTACTGGACTTAACCACAAAAGACACTTGACATTGATAAAGAATCTGTCAAGTCCACCCTGATCAGTGCACTGAAATCGCTCATGACAGGGAAGACACCAACCCCCTAAAGCAGTGGTAGATTAGGAGAAAAATGATTAGGAGTTTCATCGTTGTGAAGCCATTTCATGTTGGACCATATACTGAGCCAAATACATTTTACTTGTCGCACTCCATTAGCATGTGTGAAACAGTTGGGGAAATGGCCATATGATTAGACAGAAGGAAGCCTGGATTCCCCATTATTGGGACTTGTTACTACTGAATAATGTCTATGCAAGAGGGATTGGTTTAGATTTCATTAATTTCTTGTATGATGGAAAAGAAGTAGAGTTCATGAATAGAACCTACATAGTTCAATCACAAACAGTGCCTCTATATCTCTCCCAACTTTCCACATTTTTTTAAAGAAGTCTTGGTGAAATCCACATTTTTATTGGCAAGAGCGTTCATGAATGTTCGACTCCTAAAATTTCCTCCCTCAATCTTTCTATCGAAGCCAATAGATTACATTTTTCCCAGGGCCCAAGCAATCTTTCAGTGGCTAAGAAAAAAACAAAAAACAAAAAACAAAAAAAAAAAACAGAGAACCAGCTTGAAATGAAGACTCATGTCTGGTGTAGTTCTTATAGTTTACATTAAAATTTTTTAAAGGGAGAATGTCATTGAAAAGATGACTTTAAGGATGAGAAGGTAAGAAAGACTGTGATACAAAGGAAATTCCCAGCAATGCTTAAAACTCCATGACCACAGCACCATAAGGAAAAGACAGAGTAGGCAGGCTTTTCCTCTTGGGGGTAATCTGTTGAAAACCCACACAGAATGAAAGAAAAATCTATTGTGGGAAAGAAAGATAGCTTTCTTGAATGCTGGCTGCACGATCACATATCTATGAGTTGTTAACGTTCTTTAGAACAAAATCTTGTCCCACATATGACTGGGGAATTATTAAATGTTGACTATTAAATCTTTTAGTTAGTTTCACACTGTGTTTATTTCTCCAGGATGATGAATATGCAGATTTAAAATTGAATGCCTTTGTTCCCAAGAAAATGATAAAACCAAGTCCTTGCCGAAGTCTAGTATTTACAGATGGGTTCTCTGAAGGGATGACTCACCCCAGCTGGTGGCTGCCAATGTCAAGTAAAATTTTGCCACCTCCCACCTCCATGGAGAGGGACCATTTGGATTGGGAAACTACAGGGACTTTGATGATGGTCCCTCAGCACTTGTGCAAAACTTTGGCCTTATTTAGTCATTGTGGGTGACTTTCCCCAGCCCCAAATCCAAGCAGAGGCAGCAAACAGACATTGTTTCCAATAGCAGGAAAGGGCAAGGACAAACCAAAGGGCCAGGCCAAGAGGTGTATGCCCCCGGACAGACCAGCAGGGTGGGCAGTAATTAGTGCAAAACACCCACCTGTGTCGTTTTTCTTGCATTTCCTCAGCTTGTCAGGCCCCCAAAGCTTCGTAGTTGGTCCAAGAATTCAGTGCAGTCAGGCCTCCCTTGTGGCCACACAGAATGTGTTTGCAGTATTGAAGGCCGGCCCAGGACTAATTTTGAAAAGCAAATCTGGGAAACAGCTTAATTTCATTTCCCTTGAGATTTTTCTGGGACAAAGTTAGAAGTTAAGACAAGTTGAACAAAATAGCACTTAGAGGCAGAGGCTACTTTGAGCAAAAGTCTCCTACATTATCTCATTATCCTTGTCCCCCAAATTCTCTACTATGAAGGAGATTTAATGGCTTTTCAGTAAATGGTGGTAGTTCTTCATGCTACACTACCATGCTTTGCAACCCCTGTGATGCTGCTGTGAACTATGGGATCTTTAATTAGAGTGTCCTCTTGAACATCCAGGAGAAAAGCATAATCAAATGTATATAGTAACTTGTGGGGCTCAATTTCACAAGTGTTTACTGAACACCTACTATGTGTCAGGTACTATGACTCATAGACCAGGTCTCCTAGACCAGGGCTCTTCCTACCACCTGACACACTGCCTCCTTGGTGTGATTGAATAAGACCCATAGTTAGTGCTTGCTTCTGATTTTGGGAGTCTCAAGTTAAAAATAGCCATTTTGGTTGAAACTCAAAAATACGAATGTAAGTGAAATGTGTGCTTACTTTTCCTCAAGGTCTCAGTAGACAGTGATGTACGTAAGAACACAGGCTTTGAAGTTCTGGTCTAACCATGGCTCCTCTGCTTTCCAGTTAGTCCTTAGGCAAGTTACGTTATCTAAGTCTCAATTTCTCCATCTCTAAAATGGGTATAATAATATGACTTCTTTTCTTAGCATCGTTGTGAGGATTAAATACATGTGAAAAATTGGAGCAGCCGAAGCCAGATTAGGAGTTGGGCCATCAAGGCAGCTTCCTGGGGCAGGGGGTTGCATGTCAATGTTTAAGGGACACCAGACACCTCCAGAATCAATGATAAATGTCATTCCAGTAACTCTGCTTTCTGTACATGATCCTGATATATCTGACTAGATGGAATTAATCCTATCTGCCAAAATAGATAGCATCCTTCAGAAGAGAGAGAAAAAAATCCCCATTTGCCAGTGTTGCTGTGTTTCAGGCTGTTGCCACCCACCCTGAGACCAGTAGTTGCAGGGAGCTAAAAATCAGCCAAACAATGCCTGGGCTGCGGCTGTATTCTGGAGAATTATGCTATGTTCTAAATCAGAATCCTGATACCAACCTTCCCAAGCAGTTTTTTGATTTAGAGAGTCTTAAGAGAATACAAAAAAAACAAAAAACAAAAAACAAAAACAAGAACATGGGAAACAGTCTGTCAACATGAAAGTCAGGGAAATTAGATTTTTAAGCAAAATTTGAACAAGATTTTATAACTCTATCAATATAAGTTATCTCTGTGCTTTGAAAGAAATGCTATTCAGTTATAAGACTAAAATAAGTGAAATGGAAGGCAATTCTAATCAAGTTAAAATGTTTCAGTGCATGAGATAATTCTCTTGTTTTTAATATCAAGAAAGACATACATGAATTATATTAGGAGCAAATCAGTTTTTTTCCATTCTCAGTAAATGACGGTCGGTTAATAGGATATTGGCTTGTAGGGACACTGCGTCGGTCGGCCTGGGCTCCCCACGTTCCTCCTGGCCCTGAGCTCAGGGCTTAGCACACGGTAACTCTCAGTGCGCCTTTGCCTGTGATCAAGCATCTGATTATGAATTCTGGAGCAAATATTGAGTCTGTAAGTTTAGGACTTCACTTTGTGGCACAACGGCAAGGGAAGACGCTGAGCTGTTGGCAGTGCTGCTCTTGGCACCTCCGGGCTGGGCTGGCCTCTGTATCTCCCCTCTTTCCTCTACTCCCTCTTCCTTTGCACTCCTTCCTTCTTCTCCTTGCCCACTTCCTGCCCCTGCTCCTCGGCACCTCGTGCACCTGGAGCCCCTCTTGGTGCACCGTCCCGTCCGTGCTAGCTCTCTTCTCCCTCTGAGGGGAAGTCAGAGCTGGTGACAGATCAGTGGCCTGGGAGGGAGGTCAGGAAGAGGAGCTCCACAGTCATTTTGCGCCCACCAGCCAGATCTTGGCAAATTGGTTGTGAGGCTTAAATGCATGTGATAGGCAGGTCTTCGGGACATCAGAACCCCCAAAAAGGACCCAAAAGGGGAGCTGGAATATACTTGTTAGTGTTCACACATTTTTAAGGATGTAAAAACCTTTTTCACAAACATCAGTCAATGTGAGATCCAATATACAGAACACATGAAGCAGGTGATGCTCTAGAAGCAGGAGACCAGGAGTTCAGCCTCTTAGGACTCATCTTCCGCCACCACTCCAGCTCCCACTCTTGCTCTCAGGTGGCCTCCCAGATCCACTTCAGATCCAAGGTAATTCCAATAGCGGTAAGGTCCTTGAGGGCAGGTGCTGAGCCTATCTCTTCCAATCCCGAGTCCCACCCCATCCCCTCAGTGCTTCCCCAGCAAAATGCTAGTTAGGTGTAAACTGTGCTTATTTATTTACTCCAGTCAACTTCCTTGTGGCTAGAAAATAGAAGAGTATTACTGTGTGCTTGTAATTACAGAGATTTCGTCTATTTGAGGTGATATTTCAGAGCTCGTTTAGGGTTTTAACGATAAAGTGATAAAAATGGGATGCAATTTCTTAGTCAGGTCCACCTCGTGGTCCTGGGTGTTCTGAGCACTTAATCAGTACGCGGCATCTGTTGGGGTGGTTCTTGACTCACAGTTCCCTCTTCTCTCAGGCTGACACCAACAAGTGCTAAAAAGCCTCCTTGCCATCACCGAGAGTAGCATCACAAAGGGTTGAGGGGAAATTATTTGGGAGTCTCCCTGACGCTGCTGAGATGTTTCTGAGTCCTGATGATGGTTTTCCTCCAAAGGGCTGGTGTAAGGGACCCTTGAGGCACCCAGCTCAGCTTGTTATAGGAAGGACTAAATGAGTATCTCCAGCAACCTAGGAAAGAGGATAGAGCATTTTGAGTGTTGAGGGTTTAAGGTAAAAAACCAAAGCAACTGGACTCCAAAGGTGGAGCCCTGGAAGGAAAGAAGAATGGGGTTCTGAACCCCTGAGGGAGTGGACACTGGAAGCAAGACCAGCTCAGTGCCTCTGAGGCTAAGGAGTGCGGAAGACCGTGACTGGAAAGAGCTGGGCGTAAGTCACTGCCTGGTAGGAGCACAGGTGTGGGAGACGTGGAAGATTCTCGTTGCGCTCAGCTCTGAGGAAATGGCGCCGTCCTCCCTTGGAGAAGGCCGCAGGCCTGTGCAGGGATCTGGATCTGCGAGGCAGTGTTCCCCAGGGAATCGTACCATCTGCCAGGCCCACAGGACTGACACTGTGTTGCTAGGAGAAGCGGGGTGGCGGCGGGGGTGGCTGATGGCCCGAACAGCCTCCTGTACTCTTCTGGTGGGGCTGTGTGGGAATCCAGACTTCCCGAATGGCCGGTCAGGGAGCAAGGAGGTGGGAGAGACACCAGAAGAGCCTGTTAACAGTGAGCCTCCAGCAGCTCAGCAGAAGAAAGAGAAGTACCACGACCAGCTTTTATTATCCCAATTCGGAAAGACAGGCAATACTGCCCACATGTTGAATAAAGAAATGTGATGTTCGGGTCACCTTTGTGACCACAAACACCACAGCACACGACACACAAATGTGATGTTGGGCTGTGTCCCAAATTTCTGTATGTCAAAAGGTCCCTCCTGGACTATTACAACAGAGAATGCCAGATGTTTCTACGGGTTTCACTCCTCACAACGGTCGTGTTGAGATAAGCAGGGCAGTTAGCACTATCTCCATTTTCAAGGTGAGGAAACCATTGCTCAGGGAGATGGAGTGACTTGCCATTGTCACAAGGACAGTTAATGGCAGAGCTCTTTCTACTGTGCTGAGAGGTAAGTCCTTCACCAGGGTGGAAAATCTGAGAGAGAGCACTTGGCTCTTGACAAAGCTGTCAAGAGGTCTGGCTTCCGGTTCTAGTTTTTCCACCAGCTGGCTAGGTAATAACAGGCCAACCCTCGTTGGGGGGGTTCTTTAGGTTTCTTTCTCTCATTTTGGGGGATAAGTCATGGCCTCAAAGGCCCTTTCTAGTGTGAACATCTCTTGGATTTGGGGAGAGAAGAGATGGCTTGTGTATGGGATTTGGGAGAAAATTGCTAGTTAACTTCCAATGTCTAGTTTCCTCTTTTTTTTTTTTTCTTTAATATACTTTATTTAAAAATTTTTCTTTTCTTTTTTCCTGGGGGGGAGGGGAGCAGCAGAGGAAGAGAGAGAGAGAGAGAATCTCAAGCAGACTCCATGCTCAGCACAGAGCCCAACAAGGAGCTTGATTTTAGGACCCGGAGGTCATGACCTGAGCCAAAATCAAGAGTTGGATGCTTAACCGACTGAGCCACCCACGTGCCCCAAATAAACTTTCATTTTAGAACAGTTTTCGACTTACAGAATTTTGCAAAAAGACAGTAGTTCCCACGTATCCCATGCTAGTTTCCTCTATTACTACATCTTATTTTAATATAGTACATTTGTCACAATTAATAAAACCAATATTGATGCTTTATGATTGACTGAAGTCCATATTTTTTTTCAGATTTCCTCAGTTTTTTTACAAATAACTTTTTTTTTTTTTTTTTTTTTTTTGAATCCCAGGCTCCCATCCAGGATCTCACATTATACTTCTTAGTCATGTATTCTCTGACTCTTCTTGGTTCTGAGAGTTTCTGAGACTTTCCTTGTTTTTGATGACCTTGACAGTTTTAGGGATACCAGTCAGGTATTTTGTAGAATGTTCCTCAACTGTGATTTGTTTCATGTTTTCCCCATGATTAGATTGAAGATAATATACTTTTGGGAAGACCACAGAGGTCAAGTGCCATCCTTATCACATCGTATCAAGGGTAGATACTATCAACATGATTGATCACTATTGATGTTAACCTTGATTATCTGGCTTGAGATAATATTTGTTAAGTTTATCCTCCATAGAGTTACTCTTTTTTCCCCTCCTTTTCCATACTGAAATCTTCAGGAGAAATTCACTTTTAAATGTAGCCCACACTCAAGGAATAGAGAATTATGCTTGACCTCCTTAAAAGTGGAGTATCAGATTTGTTTATTTTCTCCTATTTACATAGTCAACCATTTATTTATATTAGTATGGACAGATGAATATTTGTTTTTACTTTGTGTTATAATCCAATACTACTTTATTTTGTCACTCCCTTCTTTCATAGTAGTAAACTAAATAAGTGTTTAGCTGCATAAATGGCTATCATGAAAAGACTACATTTCCCAACACACCTTATACCTAGGTGTGACCTTATGATTAAATCCTAGCCAATGGTATGTGAGCAGGAGTGACAAGTGCCACTTGTTTCTTTTCTTGAATGCTGAAATGTGGCATTGAAGCTAGAGCTGGAGTAGCCATCTTGGACAAGAAGATGACCTCGGGAATGCAGACCACAGATGGTGGTGCAATAAGATAAGAGCCTTGGTCCCTGACACTGTGGAGGTCCATAGAAACCCTGGCCTGACGTGCCTGCCTGTATATTACCTGAAATAGAGGAAGGAATTCTATCTTGTTTAAGCCTTATAGTTCTGACTTTTCTGCTACTCCCAGAAGAACTTAATCCTAACTAATACAGTGTTGTGTGTGTGTGTGTTTAACTTTTTTTTTTTTTAAGAGAAGGAGAGGGGGAGGGGCAGAGGGGGAGGGAGAAATAGAATCTCAAGCAGGCTCCACCTCACTACAGAGCCTGACGTGGGGCTCAATCTCACAACCCTGACCTGAGCCAAATCAAGACACGTGAGATGCTTAACCAGCTGAGCCACTCAAGCACCCTAGGTGTGTGTATTGTTACAAATGTGTGTTTATAAGGAAGAGATGGGTCCAGGAAATAAAACTGATTTAAAAAGAAAATACACCAGAATCTTCTAATTAGCTTTCCAGAGAAGAAGAATTTTATTATATTCTTATCATTTTTAGTAAAGATACAACTATGAGTAGTAGGGTGTTATTTGTTTGCCGTCTGGTTCTCTGACTTCCTTTGTCTTGGGAAACTCACTAAGATTGGTTCTTGAGTCACAAATATAAGGCACGTTCCACCTATTATCCTTGGAGTAAACTGTGAGGGCACCTGAAATCTCTCTGCAGATCATGCAGAGTGTTCTATTTAGTAACTTAAACTGGGTGAGTCTTTGCTGCTATGTTTTTTGGGGGGAAAAAAAAGAAAGAAGATTTTCTGAAAAACATTTAGTTAGAAAAGTGTGCTGGTGTTGCCTGATATGTGTTTAAGATTGAAAGACTTACACTTTGAGAAATAGACTGTGGATTATTGCTTCTGTCTTGTTTGGCCATGGAATATTCTCCTAACTTCAGGTTGGGGGAGTGAGAGTGAGACAGTTTGGGTGGAATTAATGGAGAAGGTTGGATGGGCTACAGGGGGCTGAATGGAATACACAACTTGGGACGTGGGGAAGAAGGGATGTAGGACTGACTTTGAGAATGAGGACCAAGGATTTTAGTGAGGGGAGAGTGACACAGTCATGAATTAACATGAAGTTTGGAAGGTGATTATGAGGTTGCATAACACAAAGCCAAGAAATGACGACTGTACATCTCAGCTACAAATAAGATATTACCCTTAGGAAGTTGAAGGCCATGTGATTCAGTATCACAAGAGTGTCACAACCATGTGATCAAAGGAATTTTCTGAATAGCCCAATTTCTTCACTCGGATTTCTCAAAAATCATGACTATGACTCAAAGAAGAACACAATTCCTTTTCCTTTCTTGTTCTTTTCCATTCCTATGGCTATTCCAGCAGCTGCTCTCCACAGTTTTTGGAAAAGTCTCTTCTCAGACCTTCACTGATTTTTCTCTTCCTCTTCTCCCTCCCCTCATCTGTACTTCCTTCTGTTAAGTTGACCTAGCCCATGTGGAGCAAGATTTTGAGAAGGACACTGGTGGGAAATTAGGATGGAAGTTATAGGGTTCTGTTTCTGCAGGCTGGAGGATGTGACAGGTATCTCTCCACCCAATTTTATTATGAAAGTGACCATGTGAATACCAGGATGTAAGCTTCCTCTAAAATATAAGCCCCATGAGGCAGGGATTTTTTTTCTATTCACTGCTGTATCCCAGGTACTTAAAACAGTACTGATATACATTAAGCACACGATAATTATTTGTTGAATTAATGAATAAATGCATCCAGTCAAATATATGCCTTCCCAGATTCCTTAGGAGTGGCCAAATAAGAATTCTGGCCAATGACATAAATAAAAACCTTCTGAGAGTTTCTAAGGATATTTTTATTTCCCTGGTCAAGGTTCTCGTATATAGCATGACCCTTCCATCTTTCTTCTTACCTTGAATGAGAGCATGGTGTTTGGATCCACAGCAGCCATCTGTGGCCATGAAGTCACAAGCACGAGAGAAAGTCCATGAAAAGCACAAAGGCATTGATGTCAACATGTACAAGGTGCGGAGCTAACACAGAAGCAGCTTGTCTCCAGACTTCTTGTTACATGAGAAAACGAGCCTTTTTATATAAGATAACTGTTAGTCAGGTTTTCTGTAACTTGTGATCTAACACGGTCATAACCAATGCACGAGGGGGAAAGAATACAAATATTCTCATGACAATAATTTCTATTTCAATTTATATGTATGTTATTCATGGGCCATTTTCTTCTGCCTAATGTGGAACTCTCACAGTAGAGGTTGACAAGATAGGGGTCTTATTTTTTCCAACTCAGGACAAGTTATGCACATAGGATTTCTATTGACTTTAGGCAAGGAAGACTTGAATTTGTTCTTAAGGTAGGTGTTATGGGCTGGATCGTGTCTCCCCAGCCCCTTCCCCAAAACTTATATGTTGAACCCCCACTACTTCAGAAACTGTATTAGTAGATAGGATCTTTAAAGAGGGAATTAAGTTAAAATGTGGTCATTAGAGTGAGTCCTAACCCAATATCAGTGGTATCCTTATAAGAAGAGGAAATGAGGACACAGGTACAGAGGGAAGACCACCATCTACAATCCAAGGAGGGAGGCACCAGAAGAAACCAACCCTGTCAACATATTGATTTCTAGCCTCCAGAACTGCCAGAAAATAAGTAAATGCCAGTCATTTAAGTCACTCAGTCTATAGAACTTTGCTATGGCAGCCCTAGCAGACTAATACAGTTGGGCATCAGACTTAACCCACTGATAAGCTATTGGTTCCAGAGTTCTCTGCATGCGATGCTATAGCCAGGAACTCAGCACCTTCATCCTTTGTTCTCTGGCTCAGGTTTCTATTTCCTCATCCTATAGGCTGAAGGTTCTCAGGCTTTGGGCATAACACACCACCTGTGGAGCTTTCTCAAATACAAATGCCCAGGCCCCATCCCCCAAAGATGCTGGTTCAATAGGCCTGGTGGAGCCCAGGAATCTTTATTTTTCAAAAAGTACCCCCCATGATTCTGATGCCCCTAGAGTTGAAAGCCACTGCTCTTATCTTCTGTCCTAAATGGTCAGATACCCTCCACCACAACTGACTGTGCTTTAAGATGGATAGTCAACATTCTTCTGCAGTTGATCCTCAGAGACTGCTTCCCCTCTTTTAGGGCTTTTAGACTTTTGGGGATTTGCATGACCCACTTGTCGCCACAAAAAGAGCCCTCCTAAGAATGACCCAACAGTCACCCAGAGGTAGTAGAACTGAGAGGTAAAGACAGATGGGCCTCTGTCTTCATCATCTGACCACCTGGGTCACTTTCCAAGTTATAAGGAATCAATAAATTCTTTCTTTTGCATAAGTCAGTTCAGAATAGGTTTCTGACACTGGTGATCCAGAGAGTCTTGAAAAATTCATACCAATATGGCAAGTTGGCGTTGGAGAAGGATATCTTTGATGATTCTGTGAAGGGAAGACCTAAGAGGGCAAATCTGAAGGCAGAGGTCTAGTCAGGAAACTATTGTGATAGACAAAGAGAAGGCTCTGGTATAAAGTGGGACAGGGGCCACAGGGGTAGCAGAAGGGATCTAAGATATATGAAGGTGGTGGGATGATCAGAAGTGTGTTACTGACTGGGCTGGGATCTGGAAGCAGGAGGAGGATGTCAACATTCTGGCCCAGGGGACTGGAGATGGGTGTGCCATTGGCTGGGATGAGCAGCAGCATGTAGTGATGTGTAATTTTGTGGAAAGACTCTTCTGAACATGTTGAGTCAGATGTGCCTGTGGAGTGGCCAAGTAGAGGGGATTAGCAGGACTTTGGGTGAATGAATTAGATCAGGTGAAAGGTCCATGCCAGAGCTGCAGGTCTGGGAGGTGCTGCCTGGCTTCCAGAGCCAAGGGGGTGGTTGAGGTGACTCAAGTGGGATGTGGAGAGTAGAGGGGCTGAGGCTGGAACTCGGGGACAGTTGTGTTCCAGCACCATTTGAGAGAAGAGGTAGAGCTGGAGCCAGAAGAGAGAGAGGAGGAGGCAAGAGAGCATCATTAAGAGGAAGAGCCTGACCATGCCAAAGGGGTCTCCTGGGCCACTGAGCAGGTTCTGTGTCGCAAGCAGCTCTGGCTGCTGAGCCCTGCTTTGAGGAGGCAATGTGGTGCCAGGAAAACAGTGGGGGCTTTGAAATCGGATCCTACCCCTGCCCCACAGGCTGGTGTGATGTTGGGCAAGTGTCTCAGCCTCTCAGAGCCTCAGTCCTCAAACCTATAAAACAGAGATAATATCCCATGCCTAGGAGTCAGTGAAATACTGAATAACTGGTACTGAGAAAGCACTAAGTGCAGAGCCTAGCACATCCCAGGTATTCAGTGCATGTCAGCCTCTCACCTTCTTCCTCGTTTCTGCCGTCGCGGTGCCATCCACCGACCCCACACTAGTCTACTCATTCCAGTCTGACACTAGGCAAGGCTAGTTGAAGCGCGTGAGCAGATCGAGGGTGGGATGAGGCGTGAGGGGTCATTAACCAGTAAGGGACCTAAGAAAAAGAGACCAAGGGTATAGGGATCTTGTTGCTTGAGAACGGGAGGTGCTGGCTCTTCAGAGCTCCCAGGGCTGCGAACCATATGCAAGTCCAAAGGGTGAACTAAGTAAAACAAAGAGCTACGAGGGCCAGAGCCAAACAGTGGGCCACAGACCATCCATCGATCCGGATCCTTATCTAGCGCAGAAGGCCATTCAGGAAGGCAGGATTCTGGTGAGGAAATTGTGGAATTAAAATGAACTATTTAGCAGAGTGAGGAGAGGGTGAGTGGAATGGGCTGAGGGAGTCAAAAGTTACAAAATTCCAATTATAAAATAAATAAGTCCTGGGACTGAATGTACAGCATGGCAAAGACAGTTAATAGCACTGTGGTGCATATTTGACAATTGCTGAGTATAGAGCTTAAAAGTCCTCATCATGAGAGAAAAGATTCCGTAAGCATGTACGGTGACAGATGTTACCCGGACTTGGTGTGGTGATCGCTTCACGATACACACAGATATCGATTCGTTACCTTGTACCTGAAACTAATATCATGTATGTCAATTATGCCTCAGTAAAAAAATAAAAATAAAATATATTGGGCTATTTGCCTGTAATAAGGAATACTTCAAGGGTAGGTGGTTCTCCCTGGCAGGATGCTTTCCTAGACTGTTTTCTATTTTCACAGGAGATTTAAGCCCCAAAGAAGATGTATGTGGGGCAATCCACATGCCCTCCCTCATCCCACACTATGTGAGTGCCCCACACTCTAATCTGGCAACCCAGAGCCAGGCTCTTCTTACTCACAGCAGTCCCCCAGGAAGAGCCTTTCTGAGTCCTACCTCACAGAAAGGGCAGAAGCAATACAAATTTACTCAAATTTTGTTAATAACATTTTTGTTTGCAATAACCTCTAAATGATAGCCTATAAAAATGTAAATTATTTTCTCTGCTATCTGTTACTTAGGAGCAATATTACAACAACAGTAAAGGAATCTAAACATGATCTAATTTCACATTTTACTCCAAAATGTGGCCAGGGATAAAGGTCCCAGCAACAGTGGTGTCCGGAAATGTAGATTTTCAATTTGCAAGCCTTGATGGTCTCTGGAGGACCGATTTAGTCGGTCAGGCTTAAAAAGAGGGAGTCTCTTTGTAAATGCTGGGCATCGTGGATAGTTTCTCTCCTTTTGAGGGTTTGAATTTTAAAAGATACACTCAAAGGTTTTGCACATATATTTTTTGCTCACCTATTTATAGAAACTGGCTTGGTTAATCAATATAGCTCATTTATATTACAATGATGGTATTTCACTGGCTTCAGCCCAGCCCCCTGCGAAGTCTGAAGAGTAAAGAATTTCATGATTCGTGCGGGGAGACATGCACAGCTAAGAGCAGGGGTGGGGATGGAAACAAAAAGAACAACCATTCCAGAGGATGACTTGAGGATGATGGGGATGGTGTCACAGCATGTGCAAGAGAGAGCCCGTGGTACCATCCTGGGGGGGCTGGGGGTCTCCTGGTCTGGTAATTGAGAAACCCAGGGTTCCAAGGCATTGGGTGATATCAAGCCTACAGCTGAGTGGGCACTTGGCAATTTTTGTCACACCCTGTTGCCTCTTGAGGGTCTGGCTGTGACCCTTCTGTGTACACCTCCAAGAGAACCTCAACTCCTATTTTACTCTTAAGAGACCAGAAAGGATAGCAATCGCTCCGCAAACCTCATCTTGCTCTGAAACCTCTGGAGGAGACTTTTGGAGTCAGGTTCAAACTTTGTCTTTCTGATTGGGTTATACCTTGTCTGACCATAGAAAAGTGTCCTTTTTCGCAGCGTTTTATCATCCCTGGGTTTTTTTTTTTTTCATACCTGGGTTTTTTGACAACCTAAAAGCTGATAGCTCTGACAGCTGGGCTCTGCATTAAGTGTTTAACTTGTGGACCAGCAGATGGCGCCATTTGTCACCCATTGACACCCGCACACACACGCGTGCGGCCTCTTGCCTCTTTAATTTGGGTAGTATTAGAAGCGCAGTGTTTTCGACTGTTTATTATGCATGAGCCAAAATTCCATGAATGTGTAACATTTTCTCCTGTATTTCCCTTTTTTATAACATCATTTAAATTCCTTATTAATAATTTAAAAATGTTCTGGATTTTAATCACTTTTCTCATCACTAAAATATCTGATGAAGGGATGCTCCACTCCCCCCCCCAACCCCCTCCCCCGGCTGAAGGTGAGATAGAGGAAACCATGAGCAAGGAAGCGAGATGAAAATCTCACTCCTAACTCAAGCCCGTGGCCCCCCTCGCGCATCATCTCATCTTTTTGGTTTAATTGAATAGTATTTATTTAATTAATAAAAATATCTGTCTAGTGCAGGTTTCAGAAATCCAGGGCTCGAATAGGCTGCCATTAATAAAACAAGTTTTTTTTTTTTATATCCAAGTTTAATTATGGTGGTGTTTGTTTGATAGCTTGTTACTGTAAATAAAAGAGATAAAGGCAGCCCTTCACTGGAGTAGCTCGAGAGCTGTGAAATATGTACCTAATTAAAACTATTGGTGTAAGAGGCTAATAAAGTACATGTGCCTACTAGATGTCTTATTCTAATGAATCTCGGCTAATTTGCTTTGACTGATGAATTTCGGTGTTAGTGGTAGGGGCTGAATAATTATGAAATTTATCACAAGATACAAGGACTCATTAAGGATTACTCAGGTTGAGTTAGAGGAATGTTTTCTTTGTCAAGAACACAGGCCTTGACCAACATAATTACGGCAATGCCAAAAAGTAGCCAGATTCCGATCCAAACCCAAAGGAATGTCGCGGGCCAGGAGGAGCGCATGTCATGGGGGGGGGGGTAGAGCGAGGTGGGGGTGCACAGGGGACTGTCAACTCTGGAAGAAACACCTGTGCGGTCCTCAGCCCTGAACTGTAATCGGGCATTCAGCGCACACAGAGCTCATGGATAGTTCTAATGACAAGGACTCCCTTCTCGCTCTCTTACTGAAAACACTTTCCCACTCTTCATGAATTAAAATAGATGAGGCTAGCATTTATTTAGCAAGGACACCGCTGCAGGAAGCCCAGTCAGCCCCAAATTCTTTTTTTTTTCCCCTCTATTTATAAGTCTTAGCTTTCTGAGTCTCCCAGCTGATTAATTAATCTGATTTCATTAACTCCTGGGTGGTAGACCCCCAAACTGAGGCCATGACCGGAGCCCATTTGGGCCAGTCTCACGTAACCACTCGCAGAACACCCAAGAGGTAAAAAAAATATATATATCTGTTTATCTTGGAATGGAAGTTCCCACTATTACAATGTGTGCTACCGGCAATGCAGAGAAGGGCTGTCTTCCCCCAGCGACGAATGAGATAGTCTAACCTCCACCACCCAGGAACCGGGGCAGAAGGTGAGGGCGGGACACCATCCCGAGGAAAACAAGAAGCAGAGGCAGTGACTCGATTACCCTCCTGCAGGCAGGCAGGATGGAGGATCAGAGCATGGGAGCGGGACCGAAAGGCCACTGGGGCTGGTTTCCACCTCTTCTTCTGGGGACCAGGAGGAGGGGTGGGAGAGGCGGGGGAGGAGAGACAGCAGCGTTCAAGTGAGTGACAGGTGATGACACCCCAGCCAGAAGCCTTGTCAAACAAATGGAGGCCTATTTATCCCCCTACCACTAGAGATGGCTGTTCCCAGGGCTGGAATCAAGGGGAACAACACAAAGTCTCACGGGGGCCTCATGCCCCTGCCGCCAGGGCCGTCACAGTGTGAGAGGGTTTCTCTTCTTGTTCACATACGAACAAAGGACTTTAAGCTCTATGACATCAGACCAGATCTATAACTATACCTAAAATGTATATACACGTACATCAATATTTGCTTCTAAATGTGATTTAAGACGGAAACAACTAGAAATTCAACTAGTAGGTGTTTTCCTACCAAAGCTTTTCAATCAATTAACCCCTTGCTTTGTTTTTCTTTTCAAAACAGTTTTGACGCAAACTATCCCAATTTACTTAACTTTGAAGAGAAATGCCAGGCACAACATTAAGCGAGATTTCAACCTTCGTGCCAAAGAGCAAAGCTTATTAGATAATTCACTGAAATTTTTAAGTTATTGTTTTCTAACTCAGGAAGGCATCTCTTTTTCAGGAAAGGAAACATCGCTGTGATTTAGGACAAGCGTGATGTAGGGTTTAGGATTTCCCCTTCTTCCTCCCCCCCTTTCTCCTGACCCTTTTGCCTAAATAAAGTGATGATGATGATGATGATGATGATGATGATGATGAATATTTAGTGCTTACTGGGGTGCCTGGGTAGCTCATTCTGTTAAGTGCTCGACTCTTGATTTCAGCTCAGGTCATGATTTCAGGGTCGTGAGATAGAGCCCCACGTCGGACTCCACACTCAGCGGGGAGTCTGCTTGAGATTGTCTCCCTCTGCCCCTCTCCCTACATGTGCCCATGCTGTATCTAAAATAAATAAATCTTAAAAAAAAAAAAAATTCAGTGCTTACTGTGTGCCGGGCATGGTGCTTTACAGTATCCTCAAAACAATCCTGAGAGATGGGAACTATTATTACTTTCATTTTACAAAAGAAGGAACTTCTGCACACTACCTCAGATTGCTGAGGGATTTGCTCCAGGTCCCACCCAGCAGTGGATTAGCCTCCATCCCAGGTCTGTATGTCTAACTACTGCACAACATTGTCTTCTGATTGAAATCTGCTCTGTGTCACCTGGAGAATCTTCTAGAACTTCACCATGGTTTTGCCTTTCTTACCCCATCAGCAAAAAGAACCCATAGCTCTAATACAAATTAATGCCAGCTCCACAGGCCCAGATGCAGTCCTGTGGGGTTAGCATCCGTTTTGAAGGCTTTGCTCAAGTGACGGCGGATAGGAAAGCAGGAGGCTGGGCACCAAATTGGAGACTGAACCTGGGTGTCAACATTGGTGGGGCCACTGTTTTATGTTTGTTTTCCTTTTGCCTTGGATCCATCATCTGTAAAATGGGGCTGGCCAAACCGTCTAAATGTCAGAGGGTTGAGAGCCTCTATTGAGGGGCCTGCTAGGAGTCCCCAAATAGACCTGCCTGCCCCCTAAAACCTTGCCTCTTCCCAAGCCATGATTTATATACACTGCTTTGTCTTTTATGGTTTCCTGAGTGAGTTGTTTCAGACTAAAATTTGTGTGTTATAAGCCTCAGCGTGCCTGATTTCTTAGGTTTTTAATTACAAAATGTAGTTTTGACCTATTAAATCATGTGTGAGGTAAATTTACCATAATAAAGCCTTATTAATCCCCCACAATTAAGAATTTACAGTTCTTTTGCTGAACTTTTTATTGACTTTCCCATGAGGACACTTGCACAACTCCTGCGCAGAAACTTTGCAGTCTCTGACCAGCAAGCCAGTGGTGCAGGAGTAGGAATATGATTTAGGAAATAACTTCTTACATGCGAACCAGACTTCCTGTTTTTGCACACGGCGTCTCCTTGAGGCCTTATAATAACCGTGTGAGATGGGCACCGTTGTCCCTATTTTATAGATGAGCAAACCGAGGTACAGAAATGTGGTATGACTCGACCAAGGTCACAGGGCCACCAAGTAGCAGAGCTCTTCCCCCAGGTGACACTGTCTCACCTCCTCCACACTCCCACCTCCCCACCCACCCAGGGAACTTCAGCAAACTCACTTCCAGTCCCCTCTCCAAATCCATCCTGCACTTTCCAGCTGTGGGGCCTTTTCTCCAGCTGTTGGCCTGGCCCGCGACGGTCTCTTGGTCTTGGGAGGCAGACAGGCTTGGGTTCGGTTCCTGCCTGGGCTGTTCCGTAGCTCAGCTGCTCATACGCCGAGGCTCACCATCGTTGGCTTTAGTAAAGGTGGGGGGGTCCCACTCTCTTCCTACTGCTATGATGACTTTCCGGGGTGAGGCATGTCAAAATTCAGGTACATGGTCAGTGCTCAAAGAGTGACAAGGCTTTGTGCCTATTATACTCAAAGCCCACTTCAGGTCCCTTCGTCTGCAAGTGCCTTCCGTGGATGGGATAAGCAGCTGGCCCTGAGCCTCCCCGGTCCTCTGTGAATCTCTCTCTACTTAGCACTACTCACTGCTGGTTTTGCATCATTTGACTTCTGTGTGTGTCTGACTCTCCCCCTAGACTTTGAGGTTCTTAGGGTCAGAGACTCTGTGTTATTCATCTTTATGTCTCCAGATGCAAGACCAGACCTCATGCATATGAATTCTTAAAAATTTTGTGGTGGATTGAATTCCAAAACAATGTGATAGAACAGTGGGCTCTGTTAACTATGTGCTGCACCCCTGGGGGGTGGGGGGGCTTTCAGGATGGCTGGGGGTCGCTCCCATCACGGCACCTTAGAGATGGAGCCAGGCCACCTCTCGCTTCATCTGTCCCCACGCTCTACTCTCTGCTGCTCAAATCACCACCAACTTTCCTGAACGAGGCCTTCCTGCCTCTGTGTGTTGCCCTTGCTGCAGCGAGCTGGGGTTGGGTGGCTGGAGTACTGCGGGTGATTGGAGTTAAGTCTTCCGTCATTGACTTGGATGGTACCGGACTTGCTCTTCACCCAGGACCTCTTCCAATGACCTTCCCTGGAGTCTGGAAATTCTGACCCACAATTTGAGATTAAAGGCGTCCTCTTCCAAAGTTCTAAACTGATGGAAGCGTGGGGTACACTGCCAAAGGCGCTGCACATTCACCCAGTTCCTCGTGGCATGAGCTACACCTAGAGGTTTGGGACCTGGAAGAAACAGCTTTTGACTGGAGGTGGATGGGGCAGGGTGGTGTGCCGGGAGGGACCATGTCAGCAAAGAGGACCGAGACACGGATGCCTGGAATGAAGCTGGGTCTTTAAGCAGAAGAGAATGGGAGATGGAGAAGGTGGGTAGAGAAGAGCCAGGTCCCTGAGGGCCCTCTGCTTCCTGGCTGTGCCTTCACTAAACTCAGAGAAGTCACCTATTGGATTTCTGGCTAGTAGTTGAAGGCCACCCTGCAAAAGAAGGAACTTAATCCCCATGGTGTTGCTTCTGTTAAAGGGCAAGGGGAAAGGCAGTGTGCTCTGGCCACTGAGAGATCGGACTCTGCGGCCACACAGGACCAGATTTCCATGTGGGCTCTGCTGGGGACTAGCTCAGTGACCCTGCACAGCTAGTTGACCCCTCTGCACTTCACTTGCCTTGTCTCTAAAATGGGAGACGTAAGTAATGGTGCCCCATGAAGTTCTTAGGAGCATGAGAGGAGATCCTGGATGGCGAAAGACAGCCAGTCTTGTTAAAAGAGGTAGCCTGGGTGTTTTCAACCTCTGGGCCTGGGATCTGCTGAGGAAAGCGCCAGACCAGTCCGAGGGGCAGCACTCAGGAGCCGGCAGGTCGTGACCCTGGTCTGCAGAACTCCCCGGTGTTAGTCCTGGGAGGGTCTGATCCCAAGCATTAACTGATTAGGCCTAAACACGTGGCCATATGGCTATGGCCACATAGCTGAGAAGGTACCAGAGTTGGGCTTCCACCTGGTGCCTCAGGGCTCCTGATGGTGCCCTGTAAGCCAGAAGCACAGCCAGCATAAGGCTTTGAGAGGTAGGCTTGGGCCACATCCCAGCCCATAGCAATTGCCATCCTCAGACCGGAAGGCTGACAGTTCCGTGCTCCATAGGAGGAGGAGAAGGCCTGCAGGTCACGGGTTGTCCGCAGGTTGGCTCTCTCCCAGCGAAGACAACATTTCCTAGGCACTTAGTGAATGTAGCCCCTGTTTCTTCTTTCTGACCCTCATCATCTTCTGCTACTTTTCCTTGTTTTCTTCTCAGGCTGGGCCTAGCTCCCTGCTCTGGGCTTGTGGATTTTCCCTTTCCCCGTCTGCTCCTCTGCCCGCCCTGGTGCCTATCAGGGACAGGCAGTGATTGAAATTATTGATTCAATCCGTGTATCCTCCTGCCGCCATGCATCCTGGCTGGATCACTGATTCTAGGGCCGAGCCCCGGCACAGTCCACTGGTTTCCTCCGCTTGGCGCCAGGGGCAATCGGAGCTGCAGAAATTCCTGGGGACTCATCAATGAAGACCAAGGACTGGGCCAGTAATGGACTCTGGTGCTCCAACCAGCTGCAGCTACTGAATCCAGGGAACTAGTGACACGGCCAGCTTCTCGAAGGCAGGGCCCAGCAGCTTGATCCATTGCAAAAGAGGCCGACTTAACTCTCAAGCGCCAAGGCTGAAGTTCCCCCAAACCCCCATCGTGAACTCTTACAAGAAATCTCTCTGGGAATACTCCTTGCTGCAGTCTGGAATAATTTGGAACCACAAGAATGAAGACATTGCTGTTTCCTAAGTGATAATAAAAGCGTCGTCTTGGGGGCAATTGTGACTGGACTTATTGTACATGCCTTCCTCTTTTACTAGATCTCTTAAGTTCTCCTGCCCGCCCTCATTTATTTCCCAAGAATTCTGTGTAGCTGAAGTAATGTGCATGAATATTGCGTAACATTCTGTGGACGGATACAATATCGTAGAAATAATTTAATTGACGACCTGTAATGAAAAGAGCGCTGGGTAAGTCGCTGGGGTTGCAATTTCTCTATATATTTTTACATTGCCAGGGATAGTGCTGTTGACGTGAATAGGCCAGTATTGATTTCATTTAAAATTTTCAACATCTGAATGATGTGAGCAGTGATCTGTGGGAAGATACTGCAGAGTTGTCGGCACATCCTCTGCTAACAAAATACCATTTTAAAAGGATTTTTCTATTAGCATTCACAACGAGAAGAGAGAGTGAAAGGGGTTATGAGAATGTTAAAATTTTCACTGACCAATGAAATATGAAGTCACCGTCTTCATTTTACTCTTAATTAATTGAGTTATTGGAGCTTATATAATCCTCTGTTAAATACCTAAAAGAAAGCAGGCAGGGACCTTGAGGTGTTGTATAGAAGACTTTGTTTTCTAAAGGTAGTGACTTCAATGACCCCAGGAGAAAGTCCCTGATGGCCCTCAGACTCCCCCTAGAAATGGATTTCAAATGCAGCAGCAACTCCTTAATGCCGCCCTTTTAATGAGTTCCAATTCAGTGGTTATAAGTTACCACCATTTAACAACAGGAGCACAAATTACATTTTCTAACTTCAGAGATGTGGTTTCTCATGGTGCCTGAGTCCACCAGTTGGATAATAAAAGGTTGAGGGGTGATAGACACTGGGCAGGTAGCCCCACGCATGTTTTTTTAATCACTGGGGACAGTGATTGGGCTCCATTTGGGAGAGCCAGGTTTTGCTCATGTTGGAGAGAAGTTTCTAGTGGAAATGTGGACGATAGGTAAGGTGGCAGCTCTTGCATTCATGTCTCTGTTGACCTGGAAGTCAACAAGGAGAAGCAGAGGGACAGCACTGGGTGCGAGTGGCCGTACAGGTCCCTGGAGTACCACTAAGCTACCTCTCAAGCAATGACAGGGCCTAGCTTCAGCTCAGGTGGAGCAAAGCTGTTTGAACGGACAATACGGAGAGGGAGCTTTCTAGAATCACTAGTGACAGGTCTAGTAGAAGAGTCCTCCGAATATAGAGTCCTCTGGCTGTGGATTCTTCCAGAAAATGGGTTTCCTTGGGTAGTAGGACTCCCTTGCCTACCCAGGCAAGTGGAGGGGATTGTCAGCCTTGGGAAAGGAAGCCCAGGAGAAAGAACCAACCCAGCGCACCAGGAAATGGAGACGCGCCCCCCACCCCAGATGCTGCTTTGAAGGGTAAGAACTCATTCTGGCCTCGGTTCTGGCAGCAGCACAGCGGGGAGGGCAGAGATAAGGCTGAAGGGAAGTCACGGCAGTGTCTTGGGTCTTCAGGCTGGCGACAAGGGATGGCATGAACATGTTTTTTTGTGTGTTTTTCTTTAAAGATGTATTTCTTTATTTGAGAGAGAGACAGAGAGAGAGAGAATCTTCAAGCAGACTGCCCACTGAGCTCGGAGCCCAGTGCGAAGCTCAGTCTCACGATCCATGAGATCATGACCTGAGCCGAAACCAAGAGTTGGACGCTTACCCAACTGAGCCACCCAGGTGCCCTGGCATGAACATATTTTAAACCAACAGAGACACATCAGTCTCACATATGCCTCGATGTGTGGGCTAAAAGCAGTGCCAATACTTTCATGGACGTTCTTAGTAGGTTTTCGAGATTGTAAAAACATGTATCATTTCCATGGAACTCAATAAAGCTAGTTTCATTTTGAAGGAAGAAAAAGTTCTGTAAACTCTTTTAAAACACCAAGTTGGTTTCTTGCTGCTGACAAAGACTTTCAAAGAGGCCACGCTAGTGCTGACAGCCTTCTTCTTCCAGACTGTTCTCTGTCCTAGCTTTGATTGTCCTCCCATGAGGCACAGAGTGGGTAGCAAAAGTTAAAAGTCCACTGCCAGTGGGTCCTCAGGAAGCCTTTCACCCACATCATAGAAAAAGCTCACACTCTGGAATGATGCCGCCCCACAGTAGCATGGTCTGCCCCAAGTGTTTCCTACAGCAACCTGCCGGCAGCCTGGTGTTGCATTGTCAGAGACAGATCTGGGGGCTACCCACCGGCTCTGGAGACCCCCCCCAAAGTGCTGTTATTGTTTGAAGCTGGGGTGAGAATGGGATGGTATGGTATGATATTGTATCTAGGGATGCTGGGCATCTTCCTGGTTGACTGCTCAGCCTCACTCTGAGGAGAGTGAGCCAGTGAGACAGAGAGAGAGAGAGAGAGAGGAGAGGAGAGGAGAGGAGAGGAGAGGAGAGGAGAGGAGAGGAGAGGAGAGGAGAGGAAATGGGATGGGAACATGGGTTTTATTATGAGCTAGCACTGTGGTTTCTATTAGCCCGAGAAATCTGGAATGCTGGGCTGGACCACACGGAAGGCTGACCCCTCTAATCTGTCCAGGTCCAAGGAGCCTCAGACTGCAGCTGGCTCAGGGCTTTGCTCTTTCATCCCTCAGCAGCCAGGCTGGGGGCTTATTGCCACATTGCTACAAAGGTTGACCCAGTGCACAGTGGGCGATAACGAGGAGGCTGGAGAGACAAAGTGAGTTTGTTCTCAATCCAGAGCAGGGAGGCAGCTCACCTCGTCCTGGGCATTAGCCCTGTGCCTGGAAGCAGAGAAAGCCTAAGAGGAGAGGGAGAAGGAAGAGGGAGGGGCCTGGCACACCTGAGCACCACACCTTGCCACACTGCTGCAGAGCATACGAGCTCACCCAAACGCCCGCATTTTTTAACCCCTTGAAGCCAGGAGGGTGAGACCCAATTTCCTATATCTGACTTAGTCAACTTACTGTTCTTGTCCTTGAGACAACCCACGCATTGGTTGGCTCAGTTCCCATATTAGCCGGGGCGGCTTATCTGTGTGTCCTAAGGGAGCGGTAGTGTAGCTGAGGTGACTTGAGGTGGTTCGTGAACACAGGTACCAAGGCATATTGCTTCCTTCAGTGAGAAAATTGTTCCATTTAAAATTCTCTTTCAATCATTCCGATTAATTCAGCAGCCTGTCTCAGTTGATACTGTGTGTTTTTAACATCTTTTTAATAACCGAGTCTTTTTAAAAAATATATATTATTGAAGTATTGTTGACATGCAATGTTATATTAGTTGCCAGTGTACAACTTGGTGATTCAACAGTTCTATACATTACTCAGCGCTCACCGCGGTAAGTGTAGTCACCATCTGTCACTATACAAAGTTAGAATATTATTGACCATATTTCCTATGTTGTACTTTTCACCGCCCTCACTTACTTATTTTATAACTGGAAGTTTGTACCTCTTAATCCGTGTTACCTATTTTACCCATTCCCCCCACCCACCTCCTCTCGGGCAACCACCAGTTTGTTCTCTGTATTTATGAGCCTGGTTTTTGTTTGTTTGTTCATCTGTTTTGGTTTTAAGATGCCACATGTAAATGAAGTCATATGGTATTTGTCTTTCTCAGTCTGACTTATTTCACTTAGCGTAAAACCCTCTCCAAGTCCACCCATGTCATTGCAAATGGTGAGATCTCATTCTCTCATTCCTTTTATGGCTGTGTAATATTCCTCTGTGTGTGTGTGTGTGTGTGTGTGTGTGTGTGTGTGCGCCACATCTTCTCTGTCCATTCATGTATCGATGAACACTTGGGTGGCTTCCATAATTTGCCTATTGTAGATAATGCTGCAATAAACATAAGGGTACGTGTATCTTTTCAATTAGTGCTTTTCTTTGCCTTACGTAGATATCCAGCAACGGAGTTATAGGATGGAACAGTAGTTCTATTTTAATTGTTAGAGGAAATGCCATACTGTTTCCTACAGTGGCTGCGGCAATTTACACCTCCAACAGTGCATGAGGGTTCCCGTCTCTCCACATCTTTGCCAACACTTGTTATTTCTCATCTTTTTTATTCTAGTCATCTGACTGGTGTGAGGTGATGTCTCACTGTGGTTTTTAGTTAGTCTCTTTTTTTTAACAGAGTAGGTCTCATTGTCAGAGCCTTTAACTGACAACAGTATATAGCAATAATGTAATACATGTTTTATTTTTATTTATCAATAAATTTCTTTTATTTAAGGTAAATGATATAGATTATCCTCTTGTGTTAGTAATAATAAATAATAATAATAATAATAATAAAAGAGTTATTCAAGAGTTTATCATTATTCAATGATAATGAGTATATCATTTATCAGGGACTAGAAACTGTTTTTAGTGTTTAATGTATTTTAACCCATTTACTCCTGATACCACCCTTTAAGATGAGCTATTATCACCCCCATTTTACAGATGCAGAAACTGAGGCAGAGAAAGTATTAATAGTTTGCCTCGGTTTACCAGTTAGTAAGTGGTGAAGCCAAGATTCCGATTCAGGCATTCTGACTCAAGAGGGTGGGTGGTAGGGTAAGTATTACTCACTTGCCATCCTGACCCTCCAATTAGTGGCTCCTTGTGAAATCCCTATTATGTTACCTGTGTTATCTCAGGCAGGAGGATGAACTCCGGGCCCAGAATCAGAACTCTGGTCAAGTCCAGGTTGGCCACATTCCAGCCTTAAGGCCATGGTCAAATCATTCTCTTCTGAGCTTCTACTATTTTCACATCTCTTCTACGGAGATCTCTTCTACATCTCTTCTTCTTCTCCTACATCTAATAGTAGTATCTACCTTGCTGGGCTACTGCAAGGATTAGTACAACTTTGACAAGTGATAGAATCCATGTAGATCTTCCTCTAAATAGAAGAAAGGACATGATATCTGCAGACAGAGGACCTGGTTTGCACATGGCCTCCTTCATTTACTATGATGAGACGCTGAGGAGGGCCCCCTTGGGAGTCTCACTTGTCCTATCTTCCTGTCGGTGAAACAGGAATTGAGACGGTAGTGATCTTGAAGAGCTTTATTCTAGATGCTGTTCAAGAACCTTTAGGATCAGTGAACTGTATCCTTGACTGATTTTTTTTTTTCAGTGAAACTTAATGGTGTCATGGCACTAACTTTGAAAAATCTCTACATTTGAAAAACATTTAAAAATATTTTTCATATTTTAAACATAATTTGTGTTTTTGTATAGAAGAGCACTAAATGGGGCACCTGGGGGGCTCAGTGGTTGAGCCTCTGCTTTTGGCTCAGGTTGTGATCCTGGGGTCCTGGGATCCAGGCCCTGCATGGAGCCCGCTTCTCCCTCTGCCTGTGTCTCTGCCTCTCTCTCTCTCTCTCTGTGTGTCTCTCATGAATAAATAAATAAAGAAAAGAAAAGTGCTAAATATAGTTAATGAAAAGAAGGATCCCCATTAACACCTCCGTCTCTATCCTTTCTGATACATACACACACACACACACAGATACTATGTTTTAAAAACGAAAAGGAGATCATATCAAATATACTGTTTTTTGACTATCCTTTGACTAAAGGGTGCTATCTTCTCTTACTGTGGTCCATGTCTCCTTCGGAGAGGCAAGCTTTGCATGTTTCTGATAGGGAGACACTGAGGTTTAAAATGGCAGAGTCTAGCGTTCCCTAGTTCTGAAGATTGCAAACGAAGGGTCTATGATACCTGTCAAGAGCCATTAGTGTAACAAGATATCCCTCCAAAGTCAGGGAAAAATCCTTTTGTCTATATGGAGTTTGATCCCTTTGTATATTTGGGGCCTCATCAAAGGGAAGGTTGGAGAGAGTCTTACTTATTTTCCACATAAAACTCAGAAAATCGCTTGATTTAAAATGCAACTCCTCTCCTCTTTTCCATTTGTCATTTCTGAAGCATTTTTTAAAAAGTGTTAAAACCAATGGAGTAACAGACTGCAATGTAGTAATAATATTGTAGGTAGACAAAAATGCATCCTGGTAGAAAAATAAAGACATAGTTACAGTCAATGACAGTGGAAGGGAAAAATAAATGCTGCTTCCAGCCTCAATCAATCTGGTCTTACCTAATTTAAAAAGGTAAGCAGTTTTGAATTGTGTAGTTGTTTCTAATGGGGAACCAGTGGAGACATTATGTTAGTGTAGCATGTTCTGTAATGACAACTTTAAGGATTTGTTTCATGTCTTTTATTTTGGACGTTTTTCACAGGTTTCAGGTCTTGCCTGGTGGCCAAGCCCCAGTGTTCTGGGGCTCTGTGGAAACATGGGCTTACCTCCTCCTGGTACCCCACTCCCTCCAACTTTAATTAATACCATACAGTAAAATTCCTACTCTCTAGCCAAACCACCATTGGCTGTAATCTTGTCTGCTCTCGTAAGCCTAACAGAAACACATACTTTTTCTTGTTGTTCAGTCACCTGCATCTGCTATTTAATTTCCAGAACAATCTCATCTTGCTCTGTGTGCCCCTTTATTTGTTTTTCATATTTTTTTTCCAAAGAAAACCATAGGTAATGAGCTATGCAAATCTAATATTGAAGATTCTAATGGTAGATGCCTCGGTTCACGACAATCCAAATACTCTTTCCAAATTGCGGCATATGGGGGATGAAGAATTCAAAAAGCTACCCTGGCATCACAGAGGGGGGGGCTTCACCTTTAACTAGGGCAAGGGTTGAAAATGGGGCAAATGCGGCAGGTTGCATTGCTTCAAAGTGTCAAGGTTGAAACTTTAATGCAGTTCTTCCTATTGAAGTGCGCCAAAGATTGTGTGTTGTGGACTGCTGTGTTTTGTAGTCACCTCTGTTTAAGGACTAAAGCAAGCACACGTAATGTAAGAGCCTCTATTCACGGACCACAACTTTACTTACCTGCTTTTTTTCTTTTCATTGAGATCAGAATGTCCTTGTGCTACTGAAAGCGAGACAAAACTGTGCATTCGAATCGTCACCATCACCATTAACTATTGCCCAAATTAACTATTTGACTCAAACCCAAGTCCTGCTGACGGTGGATCCTAACTTCATCCACACCTCAGCAGCATCCCCCAAACAGGAAGCAACAAGGCTGAGGTGCTATATATGTATGTTATTGATGTTCTAATAGGATATTGCATATAGTTAGTTCTTTGCTAGTATTTTTGATACTTTAGTGCCATGGTTGGGATTCGCCCATCCATCTGCTTTTCCCTCCTTCCCTCCCTCCCTCCCTCCCTCTCTTCCTTTCTCTCTCTTCCTTCCTTTCTTCCTTCCTTCCTTTTGTGTATTACTAAATATATATTTTATATACTCTGATAAAGTAGTGGAAAGAAACTGTAGTTCTCTCGAGCTAGTAGAAATAAGATTGCTGTTGAAAACCTTTAACTCCACATTCTCTGGCTTTCATGGGAATGGAATTTCAACTCTAATGCAGCATTAATGGGGTTTTGCACTGAATTGCCTTTTGGGGTTTGATTTGCCTTTTAGAGAAGCTGGTGTTTGACTGCATGTTCAAACACGGCATGTATTCTTATGAGCAATGTGAGATTCAAATAAACACAACGAGTGCGTTCATTTTGATGACCTCCCCATCACACATTCAAATAAACACAAATGTTCTCAAATGTATAAAAGCAGCTGTGTTTATGTCAACGTGCAAAGCACCAGATATATACATTCAGATTCACTCATCTATCTGGAACCATGTACCTCCGCTCATCGTTAAAAATTTAGTGGAAAATCATGCATGGGGCATGTGTAATGTGCAATTTTCAAGCATACACACATCTCTAAACAAATTTTCTTCAAGCATGTTACTGACATTTGTTCTAATTGAGGATGAAGCCTGGAGAAACTTTGAAGTTTTTGAAAACAAAACAAAGCAAAATGCAAGTTGCTACCAGAGGGCACCGCGCATCTGAAGTATTTTGGCAGCATGGGTAAGTCACCTTCCCGGATATTCGATATTCGGAACAACCTTCCCTGCCTTTCTGTTCTCTCCCTTCTCTGTTTTTCTCCTCTCTCTCTTCCCCTCTCCCTTCTTGCCCCGCCTCCCTTCCTTTCTTCCTTCTGGAGGTTAAACAAAACCACGCCAAGTTCTTTTCTTTCTTCCTTCCTCCTTCCCTCCCTTTCTTGCCTCATTCTTTCCTTCCTTGCAAAGCCATGCAAAATGCCAGCTCACAAGTGAGCCCCCCCCCCCCCGCCTCACCCCCTTGTTTGCTTTAAGTATCACAAATGGGAGACATGACAAATCTTTTCTTCAGAACCTCAGCTGGAACGGCTCAGGCATTAATGCTGGGTTAAGCTGTACTTTCTGCGTAAGAACCAACTTTGGCTTTGCGTGTCACACTAAAACAACACTTCCATCTTGTATTTCTTCAAACGTAAGAACAGTTTGCAGGTCTCCAGAAAATCCCAGCCTCCATTTTGCCGGCAGACAGTAGTGAATAGAGTAAAAATAACACCTCAGGTTGATGGAGGTCTACCTGTGTGCCCAGGACCATCCTAAATATTTTGAATGTCTTATCTTATTCAATCTCCACCACCCTCTGAGGTGGGACTGTCACTATCTGCACTTGACACACGAGGGAGGCCCAAGAAGCTTCCTCAAGGTCGCAGAATCAGCAGGTAGTAGAGCCACAGGGGCATGTAGGTTCTAGGCCTCACGGTTTCTCAGAGAAGCCGTCAGTCCATATATTTACAGGTCATGTCTTGATTTTTATTTATTTATTTATTTATTTATTTATTTATTTATTTATTTTTTATGTCTTGATTTTTAAATGTCAGCAAAAAACTCAAATTTTTAAGCAACTCTGTCGACTGAACAAAACGCGTCTGGAGGCTGGATGAAGGCCCGGGCCTGCCCGTTGGCCTCCCCGATCCCAGGGGTTCTGCCTCTAGTCTCTCAGGGTTAGAAAGTCTGCGGTGGTGAACTGTCCGGTGAGGAGAGAGAAAGTAGGATTGGGAGGCAGAAAACGCACGTTCGCATCTGACGGCTTCGGATTCCCAGCAGAATGGCCTTGAACAAGTCAATTCCTGAGCCTGGGTTTGGGAGACTCATGTGACTCTCTTGCAGCCTTTACATCAAAGCACGCGCTAAGGGGCAAGTGTCCTACAACCAGAACCTACCGTCCTTCTGTCACCTCCGTGTATCTGAAGGCGAGCAGGACAGTTGCGTTCCCTGAGCGCGGGGCCTTGTGTGACACTTTGGCCTCTCCAGTCTTCACCTGCCACAGCGTCACCCCCGGTTTATAGATGATGACTCTGAGACGCAGAGAGGCTAAGGAAATTGCCCTGGAGTCCAAACCTAGTCGGAGGCGCCTGACTCCAAAACCCATGCTTTGTTTTCTTCTCCCCCCTCGCTGACAGCACACAAGGTAGTAGCTTCTTTTCTTTTTTTCTTTTTTAAGATTTTATTTATTTATTCATGAGAGACACACACAGAGAGAGAGGCAGAGACACAGGCAGAGGGAGAAGCAGGCTCCATGCAGGGAGCCCGACGTGGGACTCGATCCCGGGTCTCCAGGATCACACCCTGGGCCAAAGGCAGGTGCTTAACCGCTAAGACATCCTTTCTTTCTTTCTTTCTTTCTTTCTTTCTTTCTTTCTTTCTTTCTTTCTTTCTTTCTTTCTTTCTTCTTTTCTTCTTTCTTTTTCTTTCTTTCTCTTTCTTCTTCTTTCTTTTTTTTATAAACTTTATTTTTTTTTTTAATTTTATTTATTTATGATAGGCACACAGTGAGAGAGAGAGGCAGAGACATAGGCAGAGGGAGAAGCAGGCTTCATGCACCGGGAGCCTGACGTGGGATTCGATCCCGGGTCTCCAGGATCGCGCCCTGGGCCAAAGGTAGGCGCTAAACCGCTGCGCCACCCAGGGATCCCTTCTTCTTTCTTTCTTTCTTTCTTTTTCTTTCTTTCTTTCATTTCAATGTATGAAGCTTCTATGAGGCATCCGATTCTAGTGGGAACCTGTTTATGAGACTTGTCATAGTGACAGCATAGGATCCTGCTAGAATAAAGGTTAGGGTCGGCAATTATTGATGAGAAAAGGCAGAAAAGCATAATTCAGGGCAGGCAGAGGGGACAGCCTGGACCAGGCCCCACGGTGGCCATCACTCCGGGCTGGGCATGGGAATGCTGGAGGCCTGAGAAGAGAAAGGAAGGTTCTGACTCTCCCACCACCTGCTCCTGGGGGCGACCCCCCTGGGCCAGGCTGTGCCCTGCATCCTGCTGTGCATTGCCCTGATGCCTGAGGTCCACACTGCCACACCTCGGGTGGGAAGTGGGGCTGGCCGTGCTGCTTGCTAGCTTACCAGCCGCAGACAAAAGCCACACCTGCACAAACTGGCTCTTCCATCTGGGAGTGATGCTTGGACCCTCTCGGGCCGTGTCCCTTTGTGCTGTTTCTCGGCTGGTTCTGCACTCAGGAGGGTGCTATCTCGTGGTCCCCGAGGCCCCCCGCACAAGGCTGAGCGAATGCAAGAGAGAAGGAGCCTAGTGCTCTTTGGTTTGGGGGATTTCCTGGGCAGTCCACCTTTCAGGCCACCTTTATTTATTTTTTTTATTTTTTAAGATTGTATTTTATTTATTCATGAGAGACAGAGAGAGAGAGAGAGGCAGAGACACAGGCAGAGGGAGAAGCAGGCTCCATGCAGGGAGCCCGACGCGGGACTCGATCCCGGGTCTCCAGAGTCCGGCCCTGGGCTGAAGGCGGCGCTAAACCGCTGGGCCACCTGGGGCTGCCCATCCAGGCCACCTTTAAGTGAGTGCGGAATCTCCCTTCGGCCTGAAGAACTTTAGGACTGAAAAGATCCATTTCTGGAAGACAAGGCAAGCCCAGCAGCCTATGGCAACTTGGGGAAAATGATTTGGGCCTTCCTGAAAGTCATTTGGCTGGTGGTGGTGGTGGTGTGGGGGGCAGGGAGGCGGTGGGAAGTTTTTCTGAGGGAGTTCGGTGCCCTGCGGAGGAGGGGCAGGTCCTCCACAGCTAATTTCTGTTAGAGCTCCGGTTCTAATTCTCCTCTAGTCATTAAAGAGGAAAGAAATTTAACATGGCGGGTGTAACGAATATCCAGCCCCATGGAATTAGAGGATGGATGGTTTCCCCAGCAGATTCAACAGTGGTAACTATAACAATAATCAATACAAATTAGGGACATGCTTCTGTTTTAATGCACTTAGTAACCAGATCTCTTGTCCTCAAGTAAGTCTAAAGGAGAACTGCGTCCTCCTAACCGGCTCGAGTGCTGTTGTGAAGGAGGGAGGGTGTGTGTGTGTGTGTGTGTGTGTGTGTGTGTGTGTTCCCTTTTCTCTTAGGGATTCTATAGCTTCCTTCATTCTTCGCCTCTCTCATATTACAGAAAGAAGGTAATTTTTCCTGGCCATTTACTAAAGCTCATTAAAGACTGGAGAGAACAAACAATGCTACTCCTCAGAGACTACCATTCAAAGTCACTCCACAATTCTCTGTTCTAATACTTGAGACAAATTAATTATTCCTTAGTGAAAAGTGTATAATTCCTATTCTTCATTTTTTGGGGGGTGGGGAATAATAATGGGAAGTTTATATCTGAGTGAAAAGCTGTCTATGCTGAAGGGAAATGAGAAAAAATGTGTGTTCTGAGAGGAGTAAAAGCAATTATTCTAATAATAATTCTAAGAATATTAATGTCTTTTTAAAGTAGATTGCCTTCAAATAAACACAGAGGTTGAAGCAATGGGAGGCTGGTTTGTTTATTAATCATTCCAAATGTGCATTCTTCTAAATGAACAACTACACCATCAACTTTGCCGGCACATATTAAATTTAGTTAAACAGCAACTTGCAAATGTCTCAAAACTTTTGTAACCAGAGACTAATTTGTTTAACACGTTTAAATGTTATATTGATGTAAAGCCCCACATATTAAACTTCAAAGGGAAAAGCTCTTGAGAGCTCCTCATTTTAAAGACTACATGCTGGAACTGAGATGGAGACAAGCCTCATTCTCCTGTTTTGTTTTGTTTTTTTAAATACGAGGCCTGCTCCGGGCCCTGGCCCTCATCCTCAGCCCTGCGCTCGGTCATCTGCGGAGCAGCAAGTATCTAACCGTGGGGACTGCAAGGCGATGGTTAAGAAAGGCCCAGTGTTTCCCTTTCATCTCTATTAATTAATCCTGGCTCCGTTTGCCCAGAGTACGTTGCTGTTGACATCACCTTTTCCTTACACTTTAAAGAGTCCCGAGAGAGATCGACTGCAGAACAAAACTGGACAAAGAGTCCATTTGGTAACCATTTTATTTCTCAATTACCAACCTACACGTATGGAAGAGATTTGCGCGCTATCCGATTTACACAACAATTATGCTTCAAAAGTTTAGAAATAAATAACTTTTTTTTTTTCTTGGACTCATTAGTTCGTCTACCAATTGTAATTGGTGTCAACTAACGAGTTTGCTCCGTGGCTTGCCCTTAATTACTGATAAAAGCGAAATTGCAACTCTAGCCAATCAGAAACTAGTTTCTTCATGAGAGTGTAGTATTCTTTTAAAAGCTCTATTTGTCCTAGTAAGTGGTTTTGTGTTTGGCTGAACCCTTCCATAAGCTCCCTTAACATAAGCAAAGGACTCTTAATAACTATATACAGTGAAGGAATATCATTACCGCCCTCATTCAAACAGATAAAACAAAGGAAATGTTTTATAAATTTCAAATGTATACATCATGACTTTAGCAAACTCTGAAATCTCATCCATCTGGCGGGAAATAGATATTCCTAGCCATAAGACTGAGAATTAACTGCCCCTTCCAATGTCTAATTTTTTTTTCTTCTAAGTATCCCCAACCTTTTGAAACAGGCAGTAAGAAACAGGAGAAACCTAACAGTCACGAGGCATAGTTAAGTCCTGATGGTATAAACAAGGTTTGGCTCAGGCCAAGATCCCACGTTAAAAATAATAGACATTTTGGAAATAAGCGTGTTAGGAGTTGGTGGATATTGGAATCATGCCACTGGGGAGACCCTGCAACTGCAAAGGCTTAGTTGTGGAAACATCATTCTAAAGACAGCCCTCTTTGTTGTTGTTTTTAGAAAACAAAAGAAACCTCTTCAGGATTATTGGATATTCTGAAGATGGGTTCTTACTCTATATGATATCCTATGATAATTAGGGTGCTTTTGATCTCAACGATCAGAAAGCCCAGTTAAAGGTGGCTAGAACAACAGGGGTATTTTTTTTTTTTTTTATCACATAACTAGAAGTTAGAGATCAGAAGTCACCGGTTTGATCAATGCAAGCACCCACCATCATTCAAAATACAGCTTCTTGATACCTCTTCACTCCCATTGCCTCAGTGTATGTGACTCCCTTCATGGTCCCTAGACAGCTGAGGCAAGTGTAGGCTTCTCATCCCCACAAGATGATATCTAAAGGCAAAAGAGATGCAGCTATTTCTTCCACAACTCTTTAAAGAGCAAGGAAAGCTTTCCTGGAAATAACCCCCACTAATCTCCCCTCCTGTCTTATTGGCCAGAACTAGGCTACGTGCCCACTCTTCAGCCAATCCAATCACTGGCAAGGATTATCTCAGGCTCGGACCAATCACAATTCATCTCCAAAGGCTGTGGAGGGCCTCAGATTCCTGTAAAGTGCTTGGCACCTGGATACCTGAACAAAACGGAAAATTTCAGTAGGGAGAGGAGAAAGGGGGTGGCGGTGAATGATTTATTGGCAGGGTAAACAACAGCGCCTGTCACGCACTTAAGGAGGTTATTATTCCAAGGTAACCATTCTTAATGACCTCCAGTCAAAAGTGAAGGGTGAATGAAAGCATGAATCCAGAAGACAAAGTTGAGTGTGAGGCGTGGTCTGTGTGGCTTTCATACTTGCTTTCCCGACAAATTATTCTTCAATACAGGGGAGCATGTCCTGGCATTGCAAGGGGTTGTCGACAGCCAGGTGATGCAGTGGGGAAGGTAACCTGGACACCAGGGTAGGCTCTGCTACTAACTTGCTGGGTGGTGTCTGCTGGATCTGAGACTTCTGTGAACCTCACTGACTTCACCGTGGAGTGTGGGAGAGGGCCCAGAGGATCCCTGGTATCTCTTCTCACTTTGGAATTTGATCGATTTTCACTTTACCCACTGCCATGGGGAAGTCTCTCCTTTGTCTCTGCTTTCCAGCCGAAACAAATGGCACACCCAAATTCTCTCCTCGCCTTGAGATGTTTCTTATCTGTTAACTCTTTCTTCTCAGACTAGATTATAAGTGTCCCAGGGGCAAGACACTCCTTATGCTTTGCAGTCTCTTGTGTTCATTGAGTTATTTACTGAGGAGCTACTCAGTGCTATGTACTCTGTGACATGCTTGGCTCATACATGGTGGACACTCAGTCTTTATTTCCTTATTGGTTTTCTCCAGCAGTTCTTGGTGTCCTCAGATTTTCTTAAGACAGGCAAAGTAGCACTACTAAGGTCGAGGTATTATATGTCTAGTTTATTATTATTATTATTATTATGACGATGAAGCCAGGCTTAATCCCACAGAATCACAATTTCTGTGAGTAAGGCAGCACTCCCTGCTTCCCAACACCAAGCACTCCTTTCACAAACACAGTTGCCATATATGGCGCTGAATGAGAGGAATTAAGAGGGCTAGTTCCCACAATTCACACTGGTCTTATAGACAAATGACGATGGAATGATTAAGGAACTTTATTATTTTTTTTATAAATTTATTTTTATTGGTGTTCAATTTGCTAACATATAGAATAACACCCAGTGCTCATCCCATCAAGTGCCCCCCTCAGTGCCCATCACCCAGTCACCCCCACCCCCCCGCCCACCTCCCTTTCTACCACCCCTAAGTTTGTTTCCCAGAGTTAGGAGTCTCTCATGTTCTGTCTCCCTTTCTGATATTTCCCACTCATTTTTTTCTCCTTTCCCCTTTATTCCCTTTCACTATTTTTTATATTCCCCAAATGAATGAGACCATATAATGTTTGTCCTTCTCCGATTGACTTATTTCATTCAGCATAATACCCTCCAGTTCCATCCACGTCGAAGCAAATGGTGGGTATTAAGGAACTTTATAAAGGCACGTGAGAGGGTTTTCATATGAGAATGGAGAAGCAGAAGCTGAGGGACTTTAAGGTTCCTGTGAAGAATTCTTTTGGGCACACTTTTTAAAAATCTCTAACATTTTCCTTAAAATTTGTTTGGTAGTAACTTTAGCTTTTATGTGTGTGACCAAACTTTCTGTAACTCTTCCCAGGTTGACAAACAGGTGACTCTAGTATTTTGGAGGGAAAAAAAAAATCCATGCAGTTGATTTCTTTTTCACTTCATAGTATCTTTATTTAGTTTTAGTAGTCTCTGGCATATTTAACTTTTCGAAGATTGGGGTGGTTATTTTGCAATTAAAAGTATACAAATGCCTGACGATCGGTTTCAGCACAGGATCAATAGCAACAGCAAAAAGAGCACCAGATCACTTTACTACCCATTCAAATGTAGTACCAGCTCTATGTGTGATGAGGTTTGGAATTTTTTGTAAAAATAAAAAGTATTATGGCAGATACTTTTATTACCCAACCAGTAGCCATTTCCTGCCCACACTTTCCTCCCTCCCTCCCTCCCTCCGTCTCTTTCTTTTTCTTTCTTTCTTTCTTTCTTTCTTTCTTTCTTTCTTTCTTTCTTTCTTTCTTTCTTTCTTTCTTTCTTCTTCCTTCTTTCTTTCCTTCCTTCCTTCCTTCCTTCCTTCCTTCCTTCCTTCCTTCCTTCCTTCCTTCTTTCTTTCTTTCTTTCTTTCTTTCTTTCTTTCTTTCTTTCTTTCTTTCTTTCTTTCTTTCTTTCTTTCTTTCCTTCTTTCTTTCTTTCCTTTTCTTTCCGACAGGGGGGTAGGGGGGTGGGGGGCAGAGGGAGGGAGAGCGAGAATCTTAAGCAGGCTCCACACCAAGCATGGAGCCCGAGGCAGGGCTCAACCTCACAACCCTGAGAGCATGACCTAAGCCAAAATCAAGAGTCAGACACTTAATTGAGTTAGCCACCAGGTACCTCCACCTCTGCTTTCTACTTATGAATTCCTGGTTTTTTAAAAGCAGAGATTCATTGATTCTAGGGAATCCATTGAAGCCCAGGGATTTAATCATTATTGGTTTAGGGCTGAGCATATGACCTCATTTAACCAATGAGACATAAAGGGAAATGAAGTTCACTGGGCACTTCTCTTCCCCCATCAAACCATCGTTGCCAAATCAATGATCTATTTTCAGTCATCATCTTAGTCTCTTAGCAACATTTAAAGACTTGATGAGTTTTTGCCTTTAGAACATTTTCTTCACATGGCCCCTGGTTTTTATACTGCTTTATTGCCTTCTTGTTTATAGATCCTAGACGAGCTCTTCCTTCTCATTATCTCTAAAGTTGGGGCACCCTAGGGCTCAATCATTGGCACTTTTTCTATTGAAACTTACTCTATATGGTTTTATTCACGGCTTTAATATCTTCCATATATTGAGAATTTATTAATTAATTTCTGCTCCTCAGACCTCTTCCTGAGCTTAAGACATATATCTATATCTAACTGGGTGCACCTGGGTGGCTCAGTCAGTTAAGCATCTGCCTTCAGCTCAGGTCATGATCTCAGAGTCCCGGGATTGAGCCCCCTGGTAGGCTTCCTGTTAAGCAGGGAGTTGGCTTCTCCCTCTGCCACTCCCCCCACTCATTCTCTCTCTCTTTCTCTCCCTCTCTAAATAAATAAATAAAATACTTAAAAAGATTATATCTGATTTCTCAGCTTTACCACATGATGTTAAATAGGGATCTCAACTTTACTATGTTTTAGTCCAAAATAGAATCTTGATTTATATTCCATAATCCTGCTTCTTTTCCAGTCTTCTCCACTTCAGGAAAGGATAACTACCATTCTAGCCCATGCCAAAAAAATAGAGATAATCCTTGATTGCATTTTCTCTCTTAGCCCCTGACACAGTCTTTCAACTGGTGTATGCTCTTTACACTACCTCCAAAATATATCTGGAATCTTCCACTTCTAATCACTTCTACTATCACCACTTTTCATCTTTCACTGCAATAATTTCTTTGCTATTCTTTCACTTGCACTTTTGCCTCCTGTGTCAGTTGGAATTGATTCCAACTCTATGTTTTAAAAAATTAACAGTGCTCTAAAGATGAGTTCATTTCTCTCTCACATCAGTTTGGTGGTAACTATTCCAGCATTGTTTTGGCAGCTTCATAGTGTCACCAGGGACCCACATTTTACCAGGGCTTCTATCTTCCTATTCTGTAATCTCAGTTCAGGCTTCATCCTGGGACACCATTTTCATCCTCAAAGTCATCTCACAGTGAAATATTAGACGTTTGGTCCATAGTTGAGGTCCAAGGAAGGAGGAGATCTAACAGGTAAATAATGAGTCCTTTCCACCTAAATCAGCTCTCTGTAAGTACTTCCCTAGAAGTCCTGTTTACACTTCCCCTTATATATTACTTATTGGTCACAGCTCCTTCCAAACATGCTCCATGGAGCTGCAAAGGAAGTTTGGGAAATGCAGTGTCTATTCCAAGTGGCAATAACCACAGATTGAATTGGGGTTCTATTTCTAGGAGGGAATGGATCCTGGGGTAAGCTTGTAGCAATTTTTGCCATACAGTCCTTATATCAATTCTTCCCGAAGGGCCACTTAATTTTAAAAAATAAAATAAATCTGATTAGGACTTCATAGCTTAGCACTCTCTAAGAGCTTTCCATTGTGTTCACATTAAAACCTAATGACTCTGTCTTTCTAGCATTACCATTCTATATTCTGTCCCAGTTATTCCATTCTAGCAACACCAGCTTACATCCACCATGCTAAGATTATTCCCACTCCAGAGCCTTTGCGTCTGCTATTTCTGCTGCCTGAAATGTGTTTGTTTTCAGATCTTGGCATGATTCAGAACCTTACTTCATTCAGGTATAGTTTTGTCCTGTTTCCTGATGTCATTCTCTCATATGATGACTGCAGAGCTATGATCAGACTTCTATAGAGCTTAGTGTATGCAGCAAAATCACATCAAAAACATCCCACAATAAATACAATTTGAGTGTGTCCATGTAGGTATTGAATTATACTGCAAGTGCCAGGTTAATCAGTTACCTTTGTAGACATTTACTTGGACACTTATTAATTTTAATTTTTGCAGTTTAGCTTTTGTACTTTGGAGCCACTAAACTTTCTATTCCAGGTTTCTAACATTTTCTTTTTTATATAAGCTTGAAAACTTATATGCATTGAGCATTGTGCGATAGGACATACAAGAAAAGCTTCCTTGGATCACTGTGAAATTTTTTTTTTTTTTTGGATCACTGTGAATTTTACCCCAAACAACGCGCTGAAGTTGTTCTGACTAGAACCTTCCTCATTTTTAGAACATCTTAATGAGAAGCTTATTCATAAAAATTACACAACTGATGTTACTTCTACTATGACAGTCCAATCATCTACCCATGGTTTAGAATAGGGTTTTTCAAGCTCAGCACTACTGACATTTTGGGTAGAATAATTCTTTGTTGTTAGGGGACTTTCCTATGCTTTGTATGATGTTTAGTAGCATCCCTGGCTTCCACTCACTTAAGCCAGGAGCGATTTTCTGTGCTCCCTGCCCCCCAGTTGTGACATTGTCTCAAGGACATTGCCAAATGTCCACTGGGGGACAAAATCATCGACGGTGGAGAAAGAACCATGGATTTAGAAACTAAAGTTGCCAAATCTATTAAACAAAACCCATACACTGATTTGTTAGCAGATGGGAGTGGACTATGGACGGTTTCTTCAACCTGTAAAGCTTTGCAGAATTCCAAGTTTCGAACCTCAGCTTTGACACTGATCCTGACCGATCCCTTAACTCTTATGATTTGTTTTCCTTCAATTTTAAAATGGAGGCAATTAGACCTATTGTATCAGGCTGTTAATATGATTAAATGATTTGCTATATGCAAAGAGCCTCGCCTGGGGTCTGGCACACACAGAGGAGTTCAGTATGTGTTATTTCTCCTTTTTGAGTTCAAATGGAAAGAGCCAAATGAAAAACAATATTGCGGTTATTTCTGACATAGACCCAGCATGTGGGAAGGGGAATCACATGTGGGTGGAATGTGGTGTGTATGGGGGGGGGGGGGTGCCCTGCCCAACTTCTCAGGAGCAGAAGGGAACTAACAGCTGTCATGACACATGAAAACCCCAAAAGAACTGTCAAAGGCACAGGGACTGATCAACTGAAAATTTGAAATAGAAACCATGGAACTATCTGCCACAGATACTCAAATTATACCTAAGATCCAGCCACTTCTCACCTCTCGTCTGGTAGCACTGTGCTTCGAGCCACCAGCACCCCTTGCTTGAGGACTGCAGGAACCTCCTGCCTGGTGTCTCACCACTTGGGCCTTCCTGCTGTGTGCTTTGCTCTCAACACCAAAGCCAGAGGGAGGTTTCTAAAATGTCAATCAGAGTTAATCCCTTTTCTGCCAGAACCCTCAAATAGCATCCCTTCTCAACCCAGGTGAAAGCCCAAGTCCCCTCTCCCCACCCCGGTCTGAACTCTCATGTCATCTCCTACCATACAGCCAGGCCACCTGGTCTACCTCCAACTCCTAAACTGTACATGGCACGTCTCTCAGGGCATTCGCACTGCAGATGCCTCTACTTGGAACTCTCCGTCTGATGCATGGCTTCTTTACTTCCTCTAGGTCTGGACATGAACCTTCTCATCGAGACCTCCCCCAACTCACTGACATGGAAATGTAACCCACCACCAGACCTCATTCCAGCTGGGCCCCCGCTACTCCTTATCCCTGCTTCCTTTTTCTTTAAAGCAGGTACCACCGTTCAACATACAACAATTTATAAACACCCTAATCATAGTGAGGCTATTCCAGCTTTCTGCTCTAGGCTCCGTGAGGGGTGGAGGTGGGATATTGGATAAAAAGGAGCAAATAGAATAATTCACGGTAGAGGGAAAGGGTGGCAACACAATATCTTCTTTGGCTTTTTCTCGCAGCATCGTCATTAGTTTTCTATTGCTGCAAAACAAATGTCTATAAATGGCTTTCAACAATACCCGTTTATTGTCTCAGAGTGTCTGCGGGCTAGAAGCTCCAGTGTGGCATAGCTGGGTTCTCCATTCAGGATCTCGCCAGGCTGAAAGCAAGGTGTCAGCCGGGACTGCCATCTCCTCTGAGGCTCAAGGTCCCCTTCTGAGCTCACTGGTTGTTGGCAGAATGAACGTCCTTGCAGCTCCAGGTCTAAGGTCTTTATCTCCTTGCCACCTCTTCATGGGGGCTGCTCTCCGCCTCTAGAGGCTACCCTCACATTCTTGCCATGTGTTTGCTCCCACATATGACAGCTTGCTCCTTCCAGGCCAATGGGAGAACATCTTCCGCAGCCTTGAATCTGCCTGACTTTTCCCATCTCTGACTTCTAGGCCTTCTTTCAAAAGGACTCAACTGATTAAGTCAGGTCCGTTCACACTCAAGAACGGATTATATAGGGTGTACACACCAGGGGATGGGAATCTGAGAGGCCATCTTACAGTTCCAACTACCACAGCATTCCTGGGAGGATTCCACTTGGAAGAAGTCTATTACTTGGCCCAAAATTATCATACACATTCAAAGAAGGTAAGTCCCAGACAGTTGAGCACAGTGGCTAAAACCCAGACATACAGCTTTTGTCCTATAGGACATTCCTGGGGCTTGCTGGAGAGTGATGTATTTGGGACTGTCACTTGGGGGCGGGGGGGGGGGATGTTCATTAAGGTTTCTAGATTGATTGGTAACAGTGTTAGGTAGATGCTTGCCTTTTGGGGGATAAAGGACACATTTATTTGTGCATTTTGGTGTTTGTTTCTTTAAGTGGCACACGCTTTAGAAGGTGCCTTCTGATTGGAAGAATCATGACAAATCTGTTCCTCCAGTTAGGAAGGATGCACTCTCCAGTCATGGAGATACCAGCCAATGTCATGCTGCCACCCCACATCTATCAGGAAAAGGGATCATCTCCATCAGCAATTTGGCAAAATTGAAACAAAGTAATTACAACACAACAGTGTCATAGGATCCATGACACCTGCTTTAAAAATAAATCTCCTGGCTTTGTCTTCCCCTTTATTTTCAATAAATGCTCCAGTATTATTGCCACTGCATTAATCTAGCAGCAGGAAACCATTATCCTATGACAACAGTCTCTCCCATTAACATTATCTTTTAATTTTAAGATTGTTTAGATGACTGCTAGAAGCTACTAAATTAAGATAAAATGAAGAAAGAATTATTTTCTTTAAGCCAAGTATTCAGTCAAATTACCCACCCCCAATCTTGATAGCACTGGCAAGAGAGACACCATTATTTTTGTATCAGATTACTAAATACTATTTGGGTATAAGTTGAAATTTCTAGAAATCTAGACATGCTTTAAATGTCATCTAGGAAATAACCATTAAACTTTGAATTATTACTTATATTTTTTGCTCTATTGTATGGTATATATTGAGGACTTGAAAATACTGGTTATTTTTCCAGGAAGCAATTGTTGTAGTAAATAAAACAATAATGAAATCACAATGATGAAAGCTCAGTAAAGAAATAAAGGAACCATTTGTCTAGTAGAGTTTGTTCTGAGAAATAATTGGAATTTGGAGAATGCAGCAAAAATGAGACAGGAGGAAAACAAACCTAAATTAAAAGAAAGTTGTGATTGTTAGTGATTACTACTTAATGTTCGACAAATGGACTTTAAAGTGACCATTGTATCCTACTAAATGGTATCTGTAAGTTTTCTATCAAATATATTACGAGCATTTTTTCAAATAATAAGTAACTTGCTCAATCTCTGTTAATTTTCAAAATTCTCCTTTATTCTATCAGCTATATCCTCACACTTGCAGACATTCTTTAAAATCTCACAGTATCCGTTTTGTTCCAACCTTATCGGTTCCAGTGGTCTCAGGGCTTTCTTTCCAAAAGGCAGAGGCTGCGTACAACTGCAAATGAGGAATAGATCTAAATAATTATTCGAATAGTGATACTATGCATCCAATAGTCTGAATCTGTGATCCCCCACTCCCATGGGTAAACCTCGCATAAGAAAATTAATAGAAACCGAGTTACCGTCTTAATAGAAATTGTACTGGAAAAAAAGAGAAATGCTTAAATTGTGAATTCCCTATATTGTTAATGTAGTTCAAGTAGGCCATCAATATGTGTCCTATTTACTGATAGGTGCAAAATAGGTGGTGAGAGATCAATCAAAACCCCCTTCCATAAATTACCACGACTTCTAGAAATTATCAAAACTTCACTGGAGTGTCATACGTAGTCTTCCCAGCAATGAGTTATAGTCAATAATTCATTCCCTGACTGAGCTGATAACAGGCAGATATTCTAATAATGTGCCAGGATTTACTACTGGACACAGCAGTAAGTAGGAATTTCAATGCAGTGTTAAATGTTATCTCAGTGGAGAAAAGCAATAAAAACGGGACAGAGAGAGGCATCTGGGTACAATGCTTGGATGCTTTAACCCTCTAATTAGAACAAACATGTAGAAAGGTAGTGTTGTTTAAGTTTTCATTCTTTCTTTGAAGCAAATTGTTTCCAGAGTATTGTTCTGTAATGACTTCTCTTGCCCTTATTGTCAGAGAGCACAACAGATGGCTCTGAAAAAAATGCTGGGAAGAGAGTCTATTTTATTCTTGAAATGTTTTCCCAAATTTTAAAATGACTTCATTTGAATATTTTCCTTTTCAAGGAAACTTTCCTCTGAAAATGATCATCTTAGACTAAAGGTCTTAAATATATTTTCAGTGATTTCTTATCATACAGAGAAATCGACAAATTTGCTTTCTCTGTCAGAATGTTTTGAATCCAGAAAAGAAGTGGTGATTCATCAAAAACAATTTTATTATGAAATTTGATTTATGTTGAGAAATATAAATGATGACGTTATAATGTGTACCTCTGCATGGAGGGAACACATTTTAGTCAATTGAGTTATCCAATTTTATTATTTAAAAAAATCCATATTGGTTGTTCTTTTTATTCTAAAAAATTTATGGCACTGTGTAGAGTAGAAATATGTGTTTTTCAAGTCTATGGACAGCTATGGATTGAACTCGCCTAATTCCACCAGGGTCATTCATTACAATTAGATGAATAAACATTATCATGTTTTCATCAACTTTTTTTTTTTTTTTTTTTGTGAGCAAACACAGCCCAGAATTATACTTTAAAACATTACATTTTATTACAAATATACATAGAGAAAAAGCTTAAGTATATCAATACTGTAATTAAAAGTGACACTAAAGAAGCGGTGGTTTGGGGCACTTGAAACTTCTGAGTTAAAAGTACCAAGAACAGTTAGCGGGAACATAAGGGGGAATGAATTCTATTTTAATACTTTAGTTTCTCTATCAATAAATGCTCATTTCCATCGTCTTGGAGAGGAACAGTAATTAATGTTGAATGAAATTGCTATTTTCTACTGGATTTATAATTTTAATATATATTCTTACTAATAACTACCTCACATATATACAAATGGCCCAGTCATCTACATGCCCTCTTTTGTAACTATTACAAAATTAAATATACCTGTGATAAGATTTAATTCGACCTTAATAAGCATAGCCTGTCAACCTGCTAGACCATTCATAAGACCCTACTGAACATACAATATACTCACATATACCGTCTGATAATTTATCGTCAGTGATGTATGCAGAACGTTTGTGCTTGAATACTGTTGACAGAACTCAGTCCTAAAAGTACGTAGTGTAAGCCAAATAATTTTTCTGTGATATCAACACTATGGAATATTTTCATATATCAAGATTTGCCATAGTTCTGGGGCAGATTTGGGAGATTTTTAAGGTCCTGTTCCTACCCTAATAAATACATATGAAGAAAGTGAGTAATTTCTTGCCACCCTAAGAAAAGTGCCCTTGCTACATCAGGCAAAATCATGTATCACAGATGTTATTTTCTTCTTTCCCATCATCTTTTTTCACCTTTCCCATCATCTCCAGGAGTTTCAAATGTCCTAATCAAGCAGAATAATTAAAAACAAAATCTACATCTTAAATTATATTTCTAATCACAGCAATATCAATGCCGTTTCATTTTCCTCATGATCTTTTAATTATTTCATTGTGATCAAATCAACTTCTTCAATATGCTTTGACATCACCCTCCCAAGAAAGAGGTTAGGCTAGAACTTTCAAAATACTGATTAACATAATTTGGTGGGACATTTACTAAATGTAGATATTAGGACTGCTTTAGAAAGAAGAAAGAAAGAAAGAAGAAAGAAAGAAAGGAAGGAAAGAAAGAAAGAAAGAAAGAAAGAAAGAAAGAAAGAAAGAAAGAAAGAAAGAAAAAAGAAAGAAAGAAAGAAAGAAAGAAAGAAAGAAAGAAAGAAAGAAAGAAAGAAAAAAGAAAGAAAGAAAGAAAGAAAGAGAGAAAGAAAATGTTCTAATATGGCCACTACCAATTCCTTTATCACATGAAACATCTGGTGAGATATTTACAAGAAATTTTGAGAAATATAAACAAAAGGCAGTTAGTAAATCTAAAGTATTATTATCAGTATTTAAGGCCAAGCTCCGGTTCTTTGAAATATAGTCTTTTAGATAAGTTGAGTTCTCCATAAAGCTTTATGCTTAAAGACGACAGAAGTCTCTGCCTCTACTTACCGTGCAGCGCCTCCCCACCCCCGAGCCACCACCACCACCACCATCATAAAACACTGGCAGGGAGCTCAACTACCATTCTTCCTCCTTGGATTTTCCCGTTACATCTGTCAGTAACTACCGTTCCCTCTTCTTTCCACACCTTTTACCTTTGGGAATTGTTGTCCTAGAATCAACCTTTTCAGATTCACATTGGCCGAACCTTTTGATCTCAAGGGATCTCTGTGATGGCGGCAATAAAGGTAGGCAGAATTTTAAAAAATTTATTCCTAAGAAGGCTGCCTTCAAAAACAGTGTTGCACTGACTTTAAAAGGTTAAAATATTTTTTCTTGAGAAACACTTGGGGCCCCTTTGTCAGGGAGGTTGCCACATCAGCATCAAATAGTCTGGCTGTCCCCTAGGCATGGAAGGCTGAACATGGGTGTGTGTGGAACTTTTGGTTGTCCACGGGAGGTTCTTAGAGAACTGTCACTGGGAGGAGGGAAAGATGACTTTGATTACGGACATAAATGAGAAGAAGGGAAGGTATGGACAAATCATGCTGGGGTGAGTCGGAGGAATGAGGGCTTGATCTAGGATCAGTATGGTTCCTATATTTAATTAGGATTCAAGTAAGAAACATTTTGAGTTTCTCTTTCTTTTCCAAAACACTGTATTATTTTTTTTTAAATAAAAGATTTGATTTATTTATTCATGAGAGACACACAGAGAGAGAGAGGCAGAGACATAGGCAGAGGGAGAAGCAGGCTCCCTGCTGGAAGCAGGATGCAGGACTCGATCCCAGGCCCCGGGGATCCCGACCTGAGCCAAAAACAGCCACTCAACCACTGAGTCACCCAGGCGTCCCCCCTCCTCCCAAAACACCGTATTCTTATCTCTCACTGTAGGTGAGGAGGCTAAATGAGGCATATATGATGGCAGCAGAGGTTCCTTGAACCACTGGGCACAATAGACTGTGATCATTTTGCATGTAGGCAATTCTACTCTGTACCAGGCTTATTACTTTGCACACCGTTTTGCCCGAGTACAGCATTCCCTTATCCATAGCGAACTTGTGTGTGTTTACCCAGTCCCTGTGGGTTTAGCATCAGTGGCAATAAAGGGTTGACAAGGCCACCTCACTTAAGCAGGCACTTTCAGACCACAGGTCTGGCGCCTCAGAGGACAGAGCCCTGCCAAACGCAGAGCGTGCAGAAACGAAGACCACCCAGAGGTGGCGCTGTGGTTAAAGTACACCTGAATCTTGATTACAGTGAACGTATTTACTTCCCAGCCCTCAGAAGAGAGACTGTTAGCCATTATCGCTTTTGTATTTCTATAACCACAACGACAGCAAATAAAGGCCTCTGGTAACACACTCCCACCCACTCCAATCTACGGGGACGCGTGTAAAGCCCTCACTCTCCACACAACTCGAGCCAAAACCCTAAAACCCCCTCCTAGGCCCCTTCTTGCCCACAGATCTGTAGTCAAAGTTCTATTCATGCTTTTCTTCTTCCTTCCTTCCTTCCCCAAAACTACAGGGATGCTTTGGATAATCAATCACTCAGCGATAGCCGATGGCTGACTCAATTTCTAGCATCTCATCTTAAAATAAAGATTTCATTTCACTGTCCATACTTCAGAAAAGGCCCAAAGTACCGCGGTTCATTACAAACCTATGTATTGTGTGTTCCGGTTAAGAAAATCATTTTGGAGAAAAAGGACACGTAACAGACCGTTTGGCTCCATTCCTCCATTCGTAGATGAGAAAATGAAGGGCCACAGCAGGAAATTTACTTGCACAGGACAAATCATGACTTAATTGTAGCCCACTAAGATCTTGTGTCATCTCGTTTTGATTATTATAAATTATTAACAAATTGAAACTGAACCAGGGAATTAAAATGTGTGCATTATTTGTTTACGGGGTTCCTTCCCTCATTTGGTTTAATTGAGTTTTCTTTACTAACCTTCAAGGAACATTACATCTTTTTAAGGTGGCCTTCTTTTCATCATACCCATCTGCAGCTGTTTTCCGTACTGGGCATTTTAATTACTATTATACTTTAAGTCATTTTGGGGGGGGGGGGGCGGTAAATGTTTCTCATAAGGTGCACAAAGCGACTTGATCATAAAAATGCAATTTTAAACACCAATCAATGAAAGTAAGCCGTTTAATTTTGAGGTGCAAGGAATATAAAGAAATGACTATTCTAATTGGTGTTTAAAATGTCCTCTGCTTGATGTTCCAGGCAATGATGACTGTTTCTTTTGCAGCCTTAATTTTGATGGTTTGAAGGACAGAAATCCCCCCAACAGACACTAAAACCATAGATGTTTAACAACTACATTGTCTAAGCCAGACTCTTCTGCAGGTCCCTTACCTCAATCCAGCAGTACTGTATGTAATACAATATGAAAACTCGTCCCACAAGGCTGGTTTTAACTTAATGATACTTAGCAGAAGGGCTTTGCACTTTCATGATAATTTCCACCAGAAAAATCTCTCTGGAACTTACTAATAATAATCAGACCTAATATTAGCCTCAGATCAGAGATTTATTAAACCTATTTGGCAGAGCAGATAAAGTTGAATGACTAGGTACTCAAGCATCTAGGCTGAGCTCGGGGCCCTGGAAAAAGACTCTCAGGCTAGCAGCACCCTAAAAGCATTCCTCAACAGTTAAATTTATACTAGACGTGACCTTTCTTCCTCCCCAGAGGCTGTGGGATGGTGAATGTTGCCATTCCTTGTTGCTGTCTGGGGGGGGAGGGGGGGGGGGACGGGGGGCTTGAGGAATCGGGCCTCTCCTCCTGCACAGCAGGGGTGGATGGAGGCCGAGCCCTCCTCCCTGAAGTTCCCCTGGACCCCCAAAGTCCGGGCTGTGAGCTCTTCAGCTCCGACTTCGGACGATCCCCTACGAGACGCCCACGGGGCTCTCGGCCGGCGCTCGGGCCCACGCGGGGGACCGGGGCCGGGCGGCCAAGTCCTGCAAGACCTGCGGACTCGGTCCCCACCTCCTCGCTCGCTCAACTTCCCACTAAGGGCTCATCCGTCTCCAACGCCCGCGAATTAAAGGCAGAAAAACAAAACCTCTTCTGCGTGCGAGCGAAGCCCCCCGCCCGGAGGTTTCGGGGAGACTCTTCCTCCCCAACAGGAGGGGACCCATTTTTGAGCAAGACGAGAAGTTTCCTGCGGGGCTCGCGCGGGCGCGCGGGGGGGGGTCCCCGAGGGGCGCGCGGGTGCGGGTCCCCGCGATCGCCGGCGCGGGCAGGAGCGGCGCCCCCGGCCGCTCCATCCTGCCCCCCGCGGGAGGGGGTTGGGGTCCCGCCGGGGGTCCCGCGAGGGTCCCCGGGGCTCGGCCGCCCACCTGCCCCCGGCCGGGCCGTCTCCGCCCGCCGCCTCCCCCGCTCCCCCGCCCGCGGAGTCTCGTTCCAGTCCTCCCTTTGTCCTGCCCCGGATTGGCAGGTTTTATTATTCCGCCTGAACAACCCGGCCGCCCAGTGGCTGAGGGTCGCTGACGTCGGCGGCAGAGCCGGGGAGTAGTTGGGATTCGGCTCTGTCAGTAACACATGTGTAAGCGCCGCGCAGGGAGCGAGCGAGCCGGCTAGAGGCCAGCGCCGCCGCCGCCGCCGCCTCCTCCGAGCCGGGCGGCCGCCGCAGCAGGAGCAGCAGCCCGGGCAGCGGCGCAGGCTCCAGCGCGCCGGGCCCGGCCGGCCGCAGCTCCCCGGCTCCCGGCCTCCGCGCCGGCCGCCGCCGCTCCGGGGCTCTGGTGCCCGCGGCCGCTCCCCGGCTGGAGGGGCAGGAAGCGCGGCCGAGCGCCCGCCGCCGGCCCCGAGCGAGCGAGCGGGCGAGCGAGCGGGCGGGCGGGCGCGCGGGAGGGAGGAAGGCGGAGGAGGAGGAGGAGGAGGAGGAGCGGGAGGCGCGCGGGCGGGGGCGGGGGCATATACAAAGTGAAGCCACATTGCCAAACTTGCAGCAGCGATTGCAGCAGTTGCTGCCGCTGCGCCGCGCCTGAAGCCGCGCCGCGCGGGCCGCGGGCTCCTGCAGCTGCTCGCGCGGAGCCGGAGCCGGAGGCGGAGGCGGAGGACGACGCGGAGGACTCAGCCTGACACTCCAGCTCCCGGCCGCCTGCCGCTTACGGCGGGGCCCCCCGACTCAGCCTCAGGGCGACGCGTTTAAAAAAAAAAAAAAAAAAAAAAAAAAAAAGCAGCCCTTAGCCCCCTCCTCCCCTTTCCTGCTTCTGCGAGAACATCCCCCCTCCCTCCAGCTCCGCCAGCCAAGGCGCCCCTTCCTTGGAAGCCGAGCGGCTTCGCTCGCTTTTCGCCGCCGCCGCCTCTCGCAGTATTGCAATATAGGGGAAAAGCAGGTAAGGGGACGGCTGGGGAGCCGCGGGCGAGGGGGGGCAGAGGGAGGAGGGGGCCGATGTGGGCCAGGGCTGTTTTCTTTGGCTTCCTTCCCTTGACCGTCCCAAATTGCAAGTAAACAATACGTCGGCTTGGATAATGCGCGAGTCTGAAACTACCGAGGCCGGCCTGCGAGCTAGCACGGAGGGCAGCCGGCCCCGGGCCGCCAGCTTTGTAGCGGTTCCTGCTTACAAAAGGGTTCTTCTTGGAGACGGGGCTGCTGGGGACCTGGGAGGGTGGGGAGGGGTGTGTGCGCGTGTGTGCGTGTGTGTGTGTGTGTGTGTGTGTGTGTGTGTGGTGGTGGGGGGGTATTTTCAGTTCCTAAGGGAAAGGCCGGAGGTGCTTAAATGAGGGTTTAAGTATGAGAAGTAGTGTGGGGGAAATAGTCACGACCCCCCCCCCCCAGCCCCCCAGTAAACACTATTTTTGAAACAGTGGCAGAAAGGATCTAAGTGAGCAGGATTCAGTATTGCTGGTTCTTTTCAAAAATTCCTCTTGGCTTATAAGTCTTTTGTTCCAATCCAGGAGAAATCCGGTGAATCACCTAATTAAAATCAAGACATGAATTAAGCATCCATTTTTGTACTACAAATTGCCAGCGCTACGTTTGTCCCTCCCCTGGTCTCCATTAAAAAACACCAGAGACGTTGTTAAAGGGGGGCAGATTTTGCCTCTAGCTGCCAGTTCTGCTTTCTATTTCACTGACTATCCCAGGACCTAAATTGCTTGGCTATGTAATTACTAGAGTATAAGCCTATTTAACTTAAAAGCTTTCTTTTTTTTTTTTTTTTTTTTTCCAACTCTAAATGAAACTTGATGAGGGCCCGTCCTTAGTTATCAGGGGAGTCAGTTTCTGGTCAGTCCTCTTGATTCATCTCTTTTAGATTTAATCAGCATTAAGGTATTGCTTGTCCTTAAGAGCTTTAGCTAATGGGGTTACTGGATGCTTTTCTCAGTGTAATGTTTCCTTTTCGAAAAAAATATACATATATATTTACCTCTCACCAAAGATGGGGGCGGGGAAGAGCTTGGAATCTCCTCCCTCCCTCTCCCCTTTTAAAAAGGAATTCGGAGCGATTAAAACGTTGGGGGAAACAGTTTAAAGACCTCGGGCAGGAAATGCAGATTCATTTGGGTTAGGGCTGAAATTGTAACAAAAAGCAATTCCTCGAGTAAATGCATCAGATAAATCAATTTACATAAAGGTATGATGCATTCGGATAAATGCAATGCTAATGGGTTTTAGAGTGGTCCTGTTTCCAAAGTCTCAGGGTTTTGTTACAGCTTAATTGGTGCAGTTCTTATTCTGGTTTATTGTGCGGTCACTGGACACACGTTCCGGGACTCTTTCGGAGGAAATGTGTTTAAAATCGGCCTATTTAAGGAACCCGAGTCCTTGTTTCGTTCCCTTCCCCTGGTTGTTTTTTTTTTTTTTTTTGCAGCAGCCAAGTTGGGCCGGGGACAGGCAAAGTTCGCCCTCTCCCTTCTGAGGTATCAGCTGAATGTCTTGAGCAGATAGCCGGGAGCCTCGGGGGGAGCCTCCACTCTCGGCTTACAGAGGACAAAGACAAAACAGGCTGCTTAATTGGCAGTAAATAACTTGATCTTTTTATAGAATAAGTGACTGGAGGAACACTAGGACTTTATTGGACTCAGGATTGGAGGCAACAAATTAATCGGTTTAGGCTAAGCTTTATAAATTGATTCCTATATTATACCCCAGTTGCTTCTCGTGACATTCATTAGAAAGAATGGGGAATTTTTTTAAAAGCAGTTTTTGGTGACAGCAGGACTGGCTCGAATATAACTTGTGCATCCCTTAATCGTGCCTTCTCGCATATTATCTGTAACGTCGCCCCCCCCACACACACACACACTCCCCCCCCTTTGGAGGAACAAAGCTTTAGCATTTAAATTGCTGATCAAGGGCAGATTAGTGAGACCAAAGTGGAGAGTGTTTGTATAGGAAGTTAACAGGCATCCTAAAGTTCAATGATCTATTATTCTTGCCTGTGTCCTGAAAACCCAGAGAAAACACTCATTGATCTTCAAAATGAAATGAGATTTGGAACAATAATGGGAGATGGCGGTCACCACAATGGCATGTGAAAGGTGCTGTTTAAAATACGAAAAACCAGTTTCGCAACTTTACACACCGCACCCCCTCCCTCGCGTCCCCTGCCTCCCCTCCCACCACCTCGCTCTCCCTCTCCCTCTCCCTCTCCCCTCCGCCGGTCCCTCCCTCCCTCCCTTCCAGAAAACCGAACTCCTTCCAACTTGTGAACTGCAGCTGCACTTCCCAGGGCAGAGCTCGGGAGGGAACGTGGCTCGGGCGGGGGCCGCCTCCCCGCTCCCCTCGGCTGGCGCTCGGGGCTCGGCGGGGGCCGGGGAGGGGCCGGGCGCGGCGGTGGGTGGGTTTGACCCTCATTTGCTGGAGGCGGGCGGCGGGGGCGGGGGCGGGGGCGGGGGGAGGCGCCGCGAGGGGTGGAGCGCGCCGCCGAGCCTCGCTCGCGGAGTTTTGACAGTCCCCGAGCTGGAATTGTCAGCGGCGGCGAGCGCTGGAAAGTTGAGAGGAGCTCGTGGCCCCAGAACAAAGCTTGAGAAAAGTAAACAGGCGGCTGCTGCCGGCTACCCTCCCTCCGTCCCTCTCCCCCTCGCCCTCCGCGCTGATGCCCTGCGGCTTCCTTCCAGCGGCTCCGGGGCGGGGGGGGGACAAGGGGGGGGCACGGCTTCGCTCGCGCGCGCGGCGATTCCTACTAACTTTTGCATCGCCCCTGTTTTTTTCCCCCCCCTTCCTCTCCCTGTCCCCTTCCCGCCCTCTGCAGACCATGGTGAATCCGGGCAGCAGCTCACAGCCGCCCCCCGTGACGGCCGGCTCCCTCTCCTGGAAGCGGTGTGCAGGCTGCGGAGGCAAGATCGCGGACCGCTTTCTGCTCTATGCCATGGACAGCTACTGGCACAGCCGGTGCCTCAAGTGCTCCTGCTGCCAGGCGCAGCTGGGCGACATCGGCACGTCCTGTTACACCAAGAGCGGCATGATCCTTTGCAGAAATGACTACATTAGGTAAGACTTGGCTGCTCCCCTTGAGATGGGCGAGCAGAGCAATGGCAAGGCCAAAGGCTACCGAGGGCTCTAAGGAGAGGAACAGGGTACCTATGAGAATGCGTTGTAACCTTCACCTCAAAAGCCTAGTTGGGCCGACCTAAGGGGTTCAGGAGGCATGTGTTAATCATTCCAGTTTTAATAAATGAACGGCAAAAGCCATCCTGAGTACCAGCTCTGTTCATCTGGTGGGACTGGGCCATTAGGTGTGCAAGGGGTGGGCACTCCCCGGACCAAAATTTTAAGTGGTCCTCCCCAGCTGGACCCTCAGCTAAAAACTGTTAGGCTGCTACCTTAAAGGAAGGTAGGGACCTACGGAGAAACTCAGAGACAAAAGATTGACTTACAAATAAGTATAGTTAGAAATGATTTGCCTATGGTGATGGCTAATTATATTTACATAAGCACTTTTAAACTTTTTTGAGTGGAAAACTGTGACTCATTCTTTGTGCTTCTTGTGAAAAATGCTGATTGCCCATCAGTCTAAAAACTTGTAATTCTTCTTATAGTAAACTCCCTCCCACCCACCCCCACCCCCAACGAAACAAAACAACCTTAATGGTCGTGTTTTTCTTTGTATATGTTAGTTGGAGGCTGGTAGTGCTCAATGTTAGTGTGTGGTTTGCATGCGATGTAGAATTTGCAGGTTTTTCAGTCGAGGAATGTTCAGATTTTGGGGTATGGTTGTTGTTGTTGTTTGTATCACTACCCTTGATTCCCCAAAGGAGATTTAGGAAAAGAGGCTATAGAATTATACTAATTTTGCATTTTAAAGCAATGTATAGGAACATTCATATGCCCGTGTAAGCAGTCTTTTCCAACAAGTTTCAGTGCAATTAATGGAAAGAATTCAGGAGGTCAGGTGCCTATAGGATCTTTTCAGGTGAACTCAAGCTACTTAAACTCATTAATTTGAAAGGAGGCATTTGAAGGATTACACATTTAATTTGAGTAAATGGTTTGATAGACTGATGCACATGAATGCTTCTAGGAGGTGTTCTGTTTCAACATCCAGTAATTAAAAAAAAAAAAAAAAACAACAAAAAACCCACACGCACACCATTGATACTAGAGAACCGCTGATACTAGAGAACCGCTCACTTTTACGAAGAATTGCATTCTGGTTAAATTTCTGTCCTAAATTTCTGTCCGTTTTCTTTATAGATATTAACAGAAAATGTTGCTTGCTCTCTTCAATGGGGGTGAATCAATGGAGGAGATATTTCGTACAAAGTTTAGCTCCATTGTGATTCCCTCAATTCTGCATCTAAAAGTGCAAAAGATCCCAGTACAGTTCAGAGCTGAGTACGTGTATGTTTACCCCAGTAATACCATTAATCTGAAACGATGGAGTAAAATGACATTTGCTTATTCCGATAATGCAACCTATGTCCACTCCGCTGGCATCCTCAATCAGCCAAGTAAAAGAAATATAGGAAGGGAGAGGGCTTTTATTTTTAAATTAAGATGGCAGCATTAATTTCACTAAGTGTTCTTTTAGAAGTAAATGTTGGAAATTCAGCAGGAGCATTGGGTGTAATGCTTTCTGGTCCTCCTTCCAAGCAATGCCATGAGCTTTGACAGTATTGTAATTAAATAGAGAGCAAAACTGGTAAGAAGGCAGGGTAGCTTAAAGTGCAAAAATGGACAGTGTTGCTCCGATGCGGTGAATGGTACAGATTCACCTCCTCTCCAAAGCCTTCGCCTCTGATTACCACTAATTAAAAAGAAGATGGGTCCACTTGCATTCCCTCAAGACAAGTTGAGGCAAGTGGCTTTCTGGGAATCGCCTTGCCCCTCTTCTTGGGATCAAATATAAATGCCCATTTGGTGTTTTCAGCTGGCTTAATGGAGCAATGGAGGATGTGTGCCCAGCCCCGCGCCTTAATTAATTGGGTCCGTAGTCTCACTTTCTTTTCTCCTCTGATTTTGAAAACCGGAGCCAGGCTCGCTCTTGAACCAGATGCTATCCTGAGAACCTTAGATCTCTCCCGGGAGAGAGGAGGTCTAGCTCAGTACCAGAGTGACCACGGCCTCCCACTCTGCTGCCCCCCCCCCCTCCCCAGGCCGAGGAATCTCTGGTCTTCCTTCAGTGTTCCCTCCTTTCTGCCCCTGGAGATGCCAGAGGGGTGGGAGGGGGGCGAGGCGCGCGCGCTCCTTTTCCCCCTGCCCCCCCCCCCCCCACTTGTTGGAGGAGCTTTGAATTCTGCAAGGCAAGGATGGCCACTGAGGAGCGGAGTAATCCGCTTGCCAGACGCCAGGTGAAGGGGATCCTTTGGC